>NC_045785.1:32180234-33677348 GCF_009873245.2 Balaenoptera musculus | reverse complement strand
CCACTGTGACCTCACTCGTCCTGGAAGGCTGTCTTCTGTCCCCGTCCCAGCACTGCCTCAGCCTGCACAGCGACCTGGAGCCACTGCACTGAGCTATTCGTGGAAGCTCAGCTCTCCCACACGCCCACACTCTCACACGTGTGACCCTGGGATGAGCACGCTCCCTTTCCTGGCCTCAGTTTCCCTGTCTGTAAAATGGCCCTATCAGGCTGGGTGGATTCAATGCGCTCTTTTGGCTCTGATGTTTCCTGCAGATCCACCACTCACAGTTAGTGTAAATAAATGCTTATTAAACAAATAACTAGCCCCAAAGAATGAGTCATCATTGATGGTGGAATTGTAGGCATCAGCTGCAGGTGATTTAGAGGCAGAATTCCAAGTGTGGTGGTTAAGTCTGGAGTCGGACTGCCTGGGTTGGAAACCTTGGGTCTCAACTTTCTCATCTGTAAAGTGGAGATCATAGTAGGGCAGATGAGGATAAAATGAGATAGTGCATAGAAACAGCTGGAAGAGCGCCTGGCACTTACTAAGTGCTCAGTAGAGTTTAACTCCCATTGGTGTTCCCAGCGCCCACTGCCCACTGTCGCTCAGCAAGGCCCTGGAGTCCACATCAGCGACCAGCGGGTGGAGCCAAGTGTGGCAGCAGTATCTACCTGGTGCCACCAGAGGGCACCATGATGCAGCCAAAGCTGCCCAGGTGCGCCAAGGGCTCCCTGACATCCTGCGGGGCAGTGCCAGCCAGAAGCCTGCCAGCTGGGAGGGCGAGGGCGGAGGCCTGGAGACCAGTGCAATCCTTTCTCCAGGTGATGCCCCACACCACCTTGGCTTGATATTCTGTCCATTTCTAGCACAGTCTGTGACCAATAGCAACCCAAAGGGCACCTAAACCTTCCCAACAGGGCCATCAGACCCATTCAAAGGATGGGGAAACTGGAGCCTGAGAGAGAGAGAAGCCAGCTCCAGGTCATGAGATGACCTCTGGCCTCCCTGCTCAGACTGACCTCCCTGTACATCCCACTAAACATCATGGGTGTAACCTCCCCCACCCGCCCACAATCAAGGCTGGGAGCCAGCACCCATGTCCACCTGACACTCCTTGGCCAGGGGAGACACACCAGGGGAAGAAGCACATCTAATGGTGGGGAGACCTCAGGGATGGGGGGCTGGAGAAAGTGCTGGAAGTGCACAGAGAGAGAGACAAAGAAATATGAGGGGAAACAGGGGCAGGCGGGCATGGAAGACAGGGAGAAGTGGGAAAGACATTTGAAAGAGACATAAGAGAAAGTACATGGGATAGAAAGAGAGAGACGGGCATGGGAAGGAGAGGGACAGAAAGAAAGAAGGGAGAAGAAAGAGAGATGCAGAGGCAGAAGGATGGAGAGAGAGGCAGAGTGATGCAGGAAAAGAGCAGTGGGGCGGGGGGTGACAGAGAGAGATGGGAGACAGACACAGGAAGAAAGAGCTGTGGGCAGGGAAGCAGAGACCCATCCTCCTCCAAGGCCACCTGAAGCAGCTTCACCCTGGGCTGGAGCAAGAGGAACCCCTGTTCCCTCCCCCTGGGCACTCAGCCAGAGCTTTTGTCCCCGCCCTTCTGTCCCACCGCCCACCCGGGCAGGGCTTGCCAGCCAGACACCCCCTCTTGGGGGTGGTGGTTGAGCCGGTTCCCAAGGGCACCTAAGGCAGACAGGCAGGGTCCCTGGGGCTGTGTTGCTAGGAGATCCAGCCGGGGGCCCCAGCCTCTCTCCTGAGCCTCTCCGGGGGTGGGGCTCAGCACTCACCTGGTGGTGGGGCGGGGGCCTGGGTCTCCCCAGCTTTCACCCCACCTGGCCCTGGCACACCTCTGCCCTGCATTCTCTTGGCAGAGGGAATGCACACTTGGTGACCCCACCATTCGCCAGGCCTCCCTGGCTCCTGCCCCAAGCCTCAGGCCTGCTGTGCTTCCGAGAAGCACTGGACTCCACGGCTTGGGTTCAGGTTGCAGGAAGGCTTGTTTAAATCTCAGCCTGCCTTTTACCAGCTGTGTGCCCCTGGGCAAGTCACTCTCCCCCTCTGAGTTTCAGCTTCTCATCTTTAAACAAGGATAATAATAGTATCCATTTCATAGGATCCTCCAGAGGAGGCAGAGCTGTAACGGGGGCACAGATTGGGGGGGATGGGAGGCTGGTTTCAAGCTCTGTCCCTGAGCCGCCCGGGCTGCAGCTGGGAGCACCTCCCTGCAGTCCCCAGTTGGCCCTGCCCTTGTTCTCCTTTGCGCGGGCTGGAGTCTGATTCACAGCAGCCTCTGGGGAAGAGGTTGCCCTGAGCTGAGCCCTCCCCCAGGGAACTCAGACAGACACCAGGAGGCACGAACCCCAGGGCCCAGGCAAAGCCATTCCCACATCCCTGTGTGTTGCTTTGGGGCCTTAGGTTAGAGCAACTTACCTCCCAGGCCCTGTTCCAGGCACCTTAGCAAACCCACAAGGGCCCCTGTGCAGGTACGACCATTATCTCCGTTTTACAGATGAAGACACAGAGGCACAGTGCTATGCCTTTGCCCAAACTCCCACAAACAGGTATGGGGGAGCTGGCAGCAGGCAGGCGGCTTCCAGAGCCCAGATCATAACCTCCAGCCCGGGTGTCAGACTCCCCAGGGAAGGGAGAGGGCCAGGGCTCCTCCCTGGTGCCCCTACCCCAGCTCTGGGGCCTGGCTTGGGCGGGGCCAGTGAGGAAGCCTTGAAAGCAGCAGGGGAGGGCCAGCCCCAGGCCAGGCTGCAGCTTGGGCCACCCAGCTTTGATTTTCCATCTGCCTTCAGGCTGCTGCCCACCTCAGCCATAAATCTGTGGCTGCAGTGCTGACCTGGCCCCTGGCAGGCTGCAGGGGGCACCTCTAGGGAGCATTAGAACATGCCACCCAGAGAAGTCCCTCCCCCAGCCTGCCCTGGAGCTGCCTCTTGGGGGAGATCTAAGAACCAGGCCTCCCTTACCACCGGCTAAGGCCGGGCTTCACCAGGATGCTCTGGGGTTCCAGGACCTGTGGCCATACAAGGGGCATCCGGCCCAAAGCCCCTTCCCCGGGGCCTGTTCCCTGCCTGTGTCACCTTGTCGCCTCGGGCCTCAGCAGAGTCAGTCCGAGGCAGTGTGTGGGTTGGGGGACGGGGGGCCACTCCAGGCTCCATGCCTTCCAAGGCAGGCCCATGGCTTTGTGGAGATAGACGCCTGACGTCAAGGCCAGCCCTCTCCCACTCTGGCCCCGTGAACACTGCAAAACCCTCGACCTTTCACTTACAGTGTAATGAGATGAAAGAAGCCAGCATTGTGCCAGGCACCCAGTAGGAGCCCGTCCACTGATGCCAGCTCCTTTCCATTCCGCCTCTATCCCCCCATTGGCACTAGGCACAGAGTCAGGCTGGTCAGGAGGCTTCTGGATACTTTTCCAGGGACGCTGGGCCCTTGGCCAGAAGCGCCTTGCCTGGGCTTCAAGAGATGGGTCCAGGGAGCTGAAAAGAGAGAGAGCCAGAGAGGACACGGGGTGGGATGGGGATGGGGATGGGGCTACATGGAGTCGGGGGACACACATGCCAGCCGTGTGTCTAGGTAGTTTCCCGGGTGAACTTTCTACCAGCATCGCACCCCACAGCTCCCGCTCCCTGCTGTGTGGGCCTCTGGGGGCTCCTGGATTCCCCTTCCACTACTTTGCCTCCCTGCCCCCCATACAGGCACACCCTCCAAAGTGAGCTCAGGCCCTTTCTGGCTACGCGACACTGTGCTAGTCACAGGGCTGTGCATGGGACTGATGTAAGATAAAGGAGCATCTGAGATGCAGTTATGGTCTGGAGACCGGTGAGGTCTTGGGTCTCAGACTGTGTGTGAAAGACTGTGGGAGAGCGTGGGAGGGTGTGGCAAGGCCAGCTGAGGGCGGGGGGGTGTGAGTATGCACGTGTGTGCATGTGTGCTCACATGTGTGTCTCTGTGCACACACATGTGCTGTGTGCTTGTGTCATGTGCATTGCTCATGTGTATGCTCACACGTGTGTGCGTGCACCTATGTACAGTAGTGTGTGCACATGTGCTTGTGTACATGTCATATGAGTACACCATGTGTGCGTTCTGTGCACACGTGAGCGCACGCATATATGTGTGGGTATGCACGAACCTGTGGGGCCACAGCAGGCGGGTCTCCCTGGCTCCCCTGAGTCCCTCCCCTCTTTGATTCCTCGTCTCCTTTTCCCTCCATCCCTCTTCCTCAGCATCCACCACTCCTTGCCTCCTTCCGACCCAGAGGCCCAGCTGCCGGATATCCAGACAGCAGCCACGATCACGCTGTGCGCTCACGAGGACCCTCTAATCCTCTTAGCTCCCACTTAACCCCCCTGCCCCCAGGTGGAAGCAGCCCCTGCCCACACTCAGCAGGCCTGGGGGCAACACGGCGGAGGCTAATGGACTCCCAAGCCGGCCCTCAGCAGGTTAATTGGTAACAATGAACCCCAAATCCTCACTGGGGGTTGAGAGGGACACTTGTCCATCAATAAGCCCCTTTCGTAGCCATGATCCCTTTGATCCCGACAATCTCTTTTGAGGTGGGGATTTGAATTGCACATTTGACAGTGAAGGGCATTGAGGCCTTGGAGAGGGAGGGGGTCTTTCTTGAGGTCACACAGCAGGTCAGTGGCAAAGTTCGCTCTGCTCAGGCCAGTCTCATACCTGAGGCCTCAGGGAAGTGCATTGGCGTGCTCCCTGGGGGACGCTCAAAATCCTAGGGCTCTGACATCTTGAGGGTCTCCTCCCTACCAGATCTCTGCTCAGCTCCTGGGGCTCCAAACCCCCAAGGCAGTCCCCTCTCCTTCCCTCTCGCCTCCACCCACCATCCCAAGGTTCCTGGCAGCCACCTCCTGGCAGACCTACCTTGCCTCCGTCCAGCCCCTGGGGCCATGGGTCCTGCTCAGGACCACTGGGGTGACAGTCCAGCCTGCATGCCAGTCTCCCATGTGTTGCCTTTCCAGAGCCCCAGTGGCTCATTTGGTACACAGCAGTCAGACCGGCATTAATCTGGTCTTGCTGCTGGGATCACGGGGAGAGCCAGCACTGCCCAAGCCACACCCCATCTGCCCCCCCACAACCCATCCACGTCAGCACCCTCTGCCTTCTCCTCACTCACGGCCCTCAGACACTCAGACCACCCTGGTCTCTTTCTGAATTCTCATCACTCCCACGGTTTTCCTCTCCTTGTAGACTTTGCCCCCTCGGATTCCTGTGCCTAGAATGCCCCCTCCCTAAACTCTTTGCCTGCCAGACCCCTCAGTTCTAGATCTCAATGTCCCTGCCTCAGAGAATCTTCCCTGACTCCCCAAGCTAAACTAAGCGTCCCTGTTATTCAGTCTCCAGGCATGTTTCACAATTTGCCTGAGTATATCCCTTTATGTCTTTATTTGCTTCATATCGGTCTCCCCCACTAGAGCATAAGCTCCTTGCCTGAGGTCAATGGGACACGTATGTCCCTGTATGTCCAACACAGGTCATAAAGAAGCCAGGCACATAGTAGAGTGAGGGTAAATATTTGGTGAATAAATGAAGGGTGGAGAGATGAACAGGCAAGATGTACCCCCACCACGCCTGCATGAGTGCAGAGCTGGGTGGTGGGGAGGGTGGGGAGAGCTGCCCGGGTCTGGCAGAAGCAGCTCTATTCCCAGGGGAGGTTGGGGGAGGTTTCACACACACACACACACCCCCCCTGTCAGCTCTCAGAGGAGTTGGCCAGTCCCTCGGCCTCCCATCCCCACCTTCCACCCCCGGTTCTGGGTTGGATGCCTGGCACCTGCCTCCTCAGGGCTCTCCTCCTTCCTCCAGGCCCCCCAGGGGACAAGGCCCCTTTCCCCTAGACCCACGTAGACTCTGATTCTAGCCGAGGGTCAGGGCCTGGCATGTCCCTGCCCATCTCAGCCTCAGCTCCCTCACCCACAGAGCAGGGGAGTTGAAAATAATGATGTCTCTCTGTCTAGCCAGCTTCCAAGGAGGCCCCCAATTGTCACCTCCTGGTGTTCACAGCCCTGGGTAATCGCTGAAGAGGGCTGATCAGTGTAAACAATGGGACAACATGAAAATGAGAGTGTGGCTCCTGAGGCACAGAAAGACGGGAGGCTTCTCCGCTCTGTCTCAAATCCCTCTCTCTGAGGAATCCAGTCACCATGTTGTGAGGACACTCAAGCAGCCCAGTGGAGAGGAACTGAGGTTTCCTGCCAACAACCAGCACCAACCAGCCGGGTGTGGGAGCTGGTCACCTTAGAAGCAGATCCTTCAGCCCCAGACAAACCTGCAGACGACCCCAGCCCCCGCCAAGATCTTGGCTGCATGAGAGACCCTGAGCTAGAACCGCTCAACTAAGCCAATTCCAGATTCCTGATCCATAGAAGCTCTGTGAGATAATAAACATTTATTGTTTTAAGCCACAAAGGTTTGAGGTTACTGGCTACACAGAATAAAGTAACGAATACCCCTCCCATCCTCCACCGTCTGCTGCCTACCCTGCTGGTCTGACTCACTGGCCTTTCAGAAAAGCCCCAGATTGATGTCGCCAATGTCAGACTCAACCAAGTTCAGGGGGGAGCTCATCATATCCCCCCATCTCTCTGTTTCCACACTTAGCCATTGCCAACCTACTTCCCCCAGAATCAAAGACAGACACGTGGGTGTACCTTAGTGCCTTCCTTATCCCCAGCCCCAGTCACTGACAAACCTGGTCTCTTTTACCTCCTGCGTATCTTCCCTCTCCTGGCCATGCCCAAGTGCCCTGCCCCAGCTCAGGCCACGCTCTCTCTCACCTGTTCACAGCCCCTCTCTGGTTTCCCCGCCTCCATCCTTGCTGCTCCTACCAGCCAGCCATCCTCCACACTGGCCGCTAGAGGGAGGGACTTTCTAAAACATGGATCTGATCTTGTTGCTCACCTGCTCCGTAACTTTCTCTGGCTCCCCTGTTGCCTAAGGTCCAAATGCCTCGGCCTGGTGTTGAAGGCTTTTTATCATCTGCCCTTGCCCTTTACCTCTCCAGACTCATCCCTAATTCCACTTTGTTTCAAATTAATGTTCCACTGATACTGAACCACCTGCAATTCTTGGAACACAAGAGTTTCATGCCTCCACGCCTTTGCTCACACTGCTTTCTCCACCTGAACGCCCCTCCCCTTCTTTACCTGGAAAACACCTACTAATCTGTCAAGCCCCAGCCATCTGATCTTCCGTGAAGAAGATCTCGGCCCCGCTGCATCTTGTTGGATTGCAACAATCCATTTACATGTCTTGTCTCCCACGAAGTGACAACCTCAACAGTAGGATGTGTCCTTTTCATCTCTGTATTCCCAGTACCTTGCTCAGTGCCCAGCATACAGAGCCCTTAAAAGTTCTTAAAATGAAAAAAAAAAAAAAAAAAAGTTCTTAAAATGGAAGAACTCTAGGTTGACATTTAAGGTCAACACATTTAAAACCCACTTTGGATGGGAATATCTCTAAAAGGTATTACAGACTCCCCTGCCTTTTTAAAAAATAGTTTTGGAGACATGATTGAACCTTGCTCAAGTGTATGATTTGTGTCAATACAGACACAGCGTTTTTCAGAAGAAGCCTTGGAGATCACAGTAGAGGAAGGACCTCAGGTCTGGAAAGATCAAGTGACTTGCCCAAGCACCTTGTGTGATGAATGTTAATGAATGTCTGGCCTGCAAGACGGTGACCTCCCTGCTTTGCTGAAGGATTTTGAGCCCTTGCCCCGCCCCTGCACTAAATGGCCCCAAATTCAGTGTCCTTTGAGATTTTTGCATGTTTTATAATCTTCCCATTTCAGCGCTGTGCCAGTGTACCTGTTCCCCACCTTACCCTTCTAATTTTTTCCTTCTGATCCACTGGAGGCAGGAGAACCATGTAACCAAGCTTGATGGAGCCACATGGAAAGGAAGAGTTATGGCCCTGGCCTGAAATCTGGGAGCACTGCTCCCCTGGGGAGCGTGGCGGGATGATGGGGCTTTGTGATGCCTTCCTGCCTCCACTGTGCCCCAGGTATGACAGTTGTCGAGATAAAAGACTGAAAGGGTTGGGGTGGTTCTAGCTGAGTGAAATGTCAGCGTAACTAAGAGATCCTGCAGGCAACCCCATCCCTGGGCAGGTGACTCCACAGGGGAGGAAAAAGAGGCAACTCTGGACCCTGGGCTCCACCTAAAGGAAACTCCCTTCCCACACTCCCCTATCAGAGGCAAACCGCCTGGTGTGAGAGGTAAAAGGAAACAGTACCGCTGGGCCATGAGGGGGAGAGGGGGACTGGACAGGTGGGAATAGCTCTGCTTTATCCTGGGAGCAACCGGATGGGGGCAGAATGGGGAGCAATGAACTAAGAGATGAGGATTCTAGTCCAGCTCCACTACTAACTGGATGCATGTCAAGGGGCAACTCAACTAACCCCTCTGGGTGTCAGTTTCAAAATCTGTGAAATGGGGATATTCCCCACATCATGGGGCTGTAGTAGGATTAACAAAAATAACGTGTAAGAACTTAGTAAATTCTAAAGTGCTGCACAAGGGAATATGGCCTTCATTCATTCATTCCACAGATACTTACTGATTACCTACTATGTGCCAGCCAGGCAAAGTTCCAGGAACTGGGGATGTAGCAGTGAACACGACAAAGCCCCGGTTCCCATGGAGCTGACATTCTGCGGAGGGAGACACATGAACGAGTAATAATGTACCAAGCAGTGCCTCAGTCAGAATGGGCGCAGTTATGCTGCCATCAGTGCCTTAAAGCCACTAAGAATCATTTCTCACTCACACTACATGCTCTTGGAGGAAATCCCTGCAGGCCCACTCCACACTGTCCTCATTTGGGGACGAAGGCTGAAGGAGGCTCCATTCCCAACTTCCACAAAAGGGAACATGGCAAATTGCACCAAAGTCCCAAAGCCCCCGGCCCCAGTCCTGGGAGTGCTACAGGACACTTCTGTCCCATTTCACTTCCCACCAGCAAGTCACATGGTCACATTCATCTTCTCCAAGGGGCGGGGAAGTGCAGTCCTACTCTGTACCCAGAAGATGTAAGTGCAGCGTATTTGGTGGAACGCATTAATGCCCACTATGGATAGATTCATGGTTAAGTACCAGGAAAAAAATAAAGTAGTGTAAGGAGCTGGGTGGGTGGCGATGAGGGAGTCTGAGAAAGGCCCTCTGAGGAGGTCACACTGGAACAGATACATAAATAAAGTCCAGAGCAATCCTGTAGGAAGAGCACAGGACACGGGAAGGAGGAGCAAATGTCCTGGGGCAGGTGGAGAGCCAGGCGCCCAGTGGGCTGGAGCCATGAGCCAGGGGCAGGGTTGGAGAGAGAGAGGCATTCAGAGAAGGAAGCGGATCATTCGCCACTTTGTCGGTCAGGGCTTGGCCTTTCCTGAGAGAGATAAGATGTTACACATGGCTGCCAGCAAGCAGTACCCTTAGTGGATAAAGGGTAAACAGTTCCCGGAGCCAGAATGCCTGAGGCCAAGGCCCAGCTCCATCCCCTGCTAGCACAAGACCTTGGGCAAGTTACTTGACCTCTCTGAGCCTCAGCTTCCTCTCCGAAATAATTGAGGGTAATAAAAGGACCTGCCTCACATGGTTATTGTGATGATAAAGTACTTAAAACAGGGCCAGCGCATTGTGAGTACTGGCTATCATTGCAATCGCTTTCCTCCTCAGCCTGGAGAAGTCCCTCCCTTCCGCTTTACCCCATCTCCCGGTCACCACCAGCACCCATCTCTAACAGGGATCTATCTCATCTTCCTTCTCTTGAGTCCCAGAGCCTGTGAGCCCTGAGTCCTTCCCCACCTCTCTGTCCCTGTGATGCTCTCCTCAGCTTCCGCATCTGCTAGGTGGGACCAATCCTCCCCTGCTGTCCAGGTGATGGACCCGGCGCCCCCCAGTGAGCACAGGCTCTCCGCCTGCCCCGCAGCAGGTGGGTGCTCCCGCATGGCTGCTGGATGGATTCCTAGCTGCTTGTGCTTTCTGCCACCCACCCTAGGGGGGCTGGGAAGACTATGGGTCCCTCCCCTACAGTCACCCCCCACTACCCCAGCTCTGGCAGCCAAGCTCTCTGGTGGGCAGGAGCTGGCACCTCACCCAGGAGGGGAGAACAGCTGCAGAGATGGTGGGAGAATTCCTCCCGCTGCTGGATTTGTAAAACAATTGATTAAAGACAATGCAATTAATTATTCCTTGATGAAATAGTGGAAATTACCCAAGAAAATGAAGATTTCAGCAGCAGAACATTAAATCCCTCTAATTATGTCATTCCTAAAAAAGGGGGAGGGGGATAAAAAGGATAGAAATGGTGGGCCAGAGGGAGGAAAAGAAGTGTAAAAATAGATGGGATGACCCTGGGGCTCATGCCAGGTGAGTGGGGGGGGGCGGATGGAGGGGATCACCACCCTGGTCTTGACCACATTGTTCGAGGGAAAAGTCTGAGGTGACAGAGCTCTCTGCAGGGGATGGCGAGCAGCCTGGCAGGCCAGACACTGGGATACGTGCCTTGGGTGCATTAGCTCATTCTCACACTGAATCCTGGTGCCTCATTCCCGTTTTACATAGGAGAGCATGAGGCTTGGAGAGGGCACGTGACTTGTCCAAAGATGCACAACTACTAATTAATAGAGGCAGGACTTGAACTCGCGTCTAACTCCAGAACCTGTAATTCTTCAACCCCACAACTGCTGGAGTCTACAGCAGTAGCCACTACAGATGCCCTTGGCAAAAGTGCATCTGACTGCTAGCCCCCTGAGAGTCTCAGTGGCCCCCTGAATCTCAGGGCTGGGTGTGGGGGGAAGGGTAGCTGCCAGGTGCTGACATCTCTGCCAATGAGAATTGGCCTGAGGTCCCCTGGGAAGGGATCTTTCTAGACTTCCAGCCCCTCTGATCCCTCTGGATGTGCTTTTGCAGGCCAAGGAGGGGTGGCAAGTGGGACCTGCCATGGGCCTGGCCTGGCTCTCTCTCCCTGGGAGCTCCAGATGCTCCACTAGGGAGCTGATGGCCTAGATTCCAATCTAGGAATGGCTGGGGTTGCCATATGGCCTTGGGCAAGTTCCCTTGCTTTCCTGGACCTCAGTTTCCCTATCTGTAATAGTAGATATGGAGCCAGTGGATATATGGGTCCATTTGAGGAAACTGGACCCAGCCCTGCCCCAGCTCCAATGGTGAACTCAGTTCCAAGAAACCAGAATCAGCTCTAGAGTGGGCAGGGGGAGGAGATGGACAAGGGAAGTCCCAGAGCCAGCAGAGGAGGGGCTGTGTGTTCTAGCTTCTGGGGCTGGGCTAAAGGAACCAAGAGGAAGCCAGGGGTCCTGCAGTGGGCAGTGGGTGGGAGGCTGTCCAGGGAGGGAACTAGGCTCGGGGTGGGAGGAGGGAAGAAGAGGAGCTTGGAATGCAGTCAAACCACTCACCCCCATTCCTGCCTCCGGAAACCAATCAAGGGGACCAGGTGCCTGGAATGGCCAGGTCTGGCGGGGCCTAAAGCAAGGGACACTTGATTCTTAGCACTGCTGAGGTTCTTTTTAGAGCTTTTTCTGTGGTTACCCTGCTCCTGGACCGTATCTGAGCATAGCCCATAATGTTTCTGGACACTCTCAGGCACTGTCAGTCTCATTTTTTTATTGGGGTATAGTTGCTTTACAATGTTATGTTAGTTTCTGCTGTACAGTGAAGTGAATCAGCTATGTGTATACCTATATCCCGTCCCTCTTGGACCTCCCTCCCACCCATCTAGGTCACCACAGAACACCAAGCTGAGCTCCCTGTGCTATACAGCAGGTTCCCACCAGATATCTATTTTACACATGATAGTGTATATATGTCAATCCCAGTCTCCCAATTCATCCCACCACCCCTTCCCCCGCACCGTGATCCACACGTCTGTTCTCTACGTCTGCGTCTCTATTCCTGCCCTGCAAATAGGTATTTTCCAATCTAATCTAGCATCAGAATTTCAATTTCTCATTCAATCTAAACATTTCACCCTTTCCCTCTCTAGCTCAGGCCCAACCCAAGCTAAGAAACATTCAAAGGGGATGGAAGGGCTGGTCCTCCAGGAAGATTGGGGCTACCAGGCCCTCTTTGTAGAGCATTTCTTGTGGGTCTTTGGAGTTTCCCGCACTGGGATCCTTCAGCTGGTATTTCCCTGACATGGGCAATGATGTCTATAGCTGAGATCTCACGACTGTCCCCAGCTCCTTCTTCTGGGGGCTCATCCCACTCAGTCTCCAAGAGGTCACCTGGCCTTGGCATGCAGACCCTTCATGCAGCATGTCTTGCTACGGCCTCTCCGACCCACAGAAGAGCCTGGGCTTGCCAGGCTCTCTTCCCCACCATCATAGACAGTTCCAAGTCGCCACCTCCTTCTAGACTCTTTTCAAGCCAGGGTCAGGCCTCGGCCACTGTGCCAACCAAATTCTTAGGGACACATGTCAGCTTTTCCAAATGCTTCTCCTGAAGCTCCCCTGCTCACCCAATTAAAGTGGGAGTAGGGGGGCACACCCCACCCCTCCAAAGGCATCCTCACTGCCCATCTCCACCTGCCCCGCCCTCGTCACCCTCACCTCCCTTTATGTAGCATGGAAGTGGGTACTGAGGGTCACAGAACCAGCTTGGGCCTTGAAAGGCCTGAAGAGATCTACATCTCGATTTAAAATGTGGGTGTTCTGGGCATCAATTACTCTCAGAAGCACTCCAAGCACGCCATGTCCCATTCGGACAGCCTGATATGAAAGCAAGCCCCAGCTCCTCCAGCTGGTTCCGACTCCTTCTCTGGCCACGTCCCCATCCCTGTCACCTATCCCAGGCCCAGCACCGACCCTCTCCCTGTGGCAGGACCCCATAGCCTCAAGTCTGCTGTTGAGCAGCACCTTCACTCCAGCCATCCTACAGTGCCTGTGGAGACTGTGGCCCCGAGCAGACCAGCTGCAGAGCCAGGCCCCAAACTCAGGCGCCAACTAGCAGGCCAGTGCTCCTTCCACCAGCTCAGCCCCCAGCCATCGCTCTCCGTGAGGGATGAGCTTATTGGTGGAGGGGCTGGGGCGGGGAGGAATCCCTTCCCCTCTAAGGCAGCAGCAACAGTTCCTGCAAGAGCAAGGTTGGGAGCTGGATAGACCTGGGTTTGAACCCTAGTTCTCCTACTT
This sequence comes from Balaenoptera musculus, assembly GCF_009873245.2. NCBI lineage: Eukaryota > Metazoa > Chordata > Mammalia > Artiodactyla > Balaenopteridae > Balaenoptera > Balaenoptera musculus. The sequence goes on along the minus strand of NC_045785.1, from coordinate 33,664,192 downwards.
TCCAGCTGGCTGATTTGAGGCAAGTCACCTCATATTTCTGCACCTCGGTTTCCCCCTCTGTAAAATGGGTATGATAATACTGAACCCAGAGGGTTGCCAGGAAGGGTGAGTTGAGATCAAGTCTTAGCCAGGCACTGGCACAAAGTGGGTTAGTTCCCTTAGGACTCCCGCCTTGCAGTCAGGATACCGGGGTTCTACTTCAAACCCAGAGACCAATTTTCTGGCCAAACTGGGTCTTGAACTTCCCATTTGTGTCCTGGAGAGAAAAGCTGCAGTGTGGTGAGGCAGATAGTGGGGGCCTGAGAGGCTAAGGAGGGGCTTCTGGAAGAGAGTCTTTAGAATTAGGGGTGGTAGGGGCACAGCCCTGATGGGAAGGGCTGTTCCTCCCGCCCATCAGCTCCCGGACCCCTCCCACCAGGGATGGCACTCTAGCCCCTCCCCCAGCTCCAGCACAGATGGCAGGAAGGAAATGCCAAGGCATGGAGGTAGGGAGGGGCCACCCAGCCCCCGGAGGCTCCAGCCCTTGCCAAGCTTCCCACAGGAGAAGGAAGCAAAAGCCCCCTCCCTTGCTATGGCACTGCCCTCTGAAAGCCACAGCCCACTGATGCCCTGGCGCCTTGTATCCCGTTGTCATGGTAACCAGGACTAGCTGACGTGCCGACAGGCAGACCAGGAGCTGCTACCACATGAATCAGTTGAACTTGATGTGACAGACACAGGCGGGTGGCCTGCACAGAGGTGGAGGGAGGTGGTGCCCTGTGGGCAGCGGAGCTCAGGCTGAATCTCTCCAACCATGACAGGTTTAGGGGCTCCAGAAGCCCGCAAAACCCTAGAGGTCCCCAATGAAGGTGAGGCTGGCCCTTGGACCAGCCATGAATCCTCTCCAAGCCCCTATTTCCTTACTTGTAAAATTGGGAGAATGGACTGGATGGTAAAGATCAAATAAAATAACGAGCAGCGGCTTGCTTTGTAAATTCAAACCTGACACAAACGGCTGTTTGGGAGAGCTCAAAGGCTCGGTTCTCATGCAGACTTGGGCTTCAGTCCCTCTTCTGCTCCTTGCTGGTGCCATGCCAGCCCCAACTTTATGTTCTGTAGAATGGGGATAATACTGCCTCCCTCACCGGATTCAACTTTTCACTTAGCCATTTAATATTTATCAACCCCATCTACATACCGAGCACCGCATTAGGTCCTAGGGACACAAGAGTAAATGAGGCAGACCCATTTCCTGCCCTCACTGAGCTTACATCCCAGTGGGAGGGGCAGACCCTAAACAAGCACACAGACCAACAAAATATCTCAGGTTGTGATGAGACTCTGAAGAATGCAGACGAGGAACTGAGCTGCAGAGCAAATGGGCTGAGGGCTTATTTTAGGAAGGATGATCAGGATGGATTTTCTGAGAAGGTGACATCTCAGCTGAGATCTAAGTGATGAGAAGGGGCTGGACTCTCAAATGAAAGTGAGAGTGTTCCAGGCCAGGCACAACAAGGCAAGCATCCTGAGGTGCGGTTGAAGCACAGGCGGAGGACGACTGTGGCAACAGCAGGGCAAACAGGTTAAGTGTGAACAGGGATTTTATCCCAAATGCAATGGGCAGTGGAAAGCCAAGGAGCTTTGAGTAAAGAAGCAATGCGATTTGATTTCCACGTACATGCTAAGGATGCTTTTGCTGCCAAGTGGAGAATGGGCCTTCCTTCGGCAGCCAGCCCAGGTAGAAGCCCGCTGCAGAGGTCCAGAGAAGAGAGGAGGGTGGTGTGAACACCAGGTGGGGGTAGGAACAGAGATGGAGAGAAGTGGTCAGATTCAAGATAATTGTGGGAGATAGATTCACCAGGACTTGTTCCTGGTCCAAATACAGGAGGTGAGGGAAAGGGGAGAAAGAAAGATAACATCTGGGCCTCTGGTCTGAGTATATGGTGGGTGGTGATGTCAATTTCTAAGATCAGGAAAACTGATTAGTTTGTAAAACATCTGCAAAGATGGGACTTAAGTTCATGAGAAAAGTCCAAGGGACTGAAGTCCTCTCTCCAGGGGAGAAACCACACTCACAACAGAGCAGCCTTCAGGACAGGCCACTTCCCTCCCCCTGTCCCCAGGGGGCTGCCCCAGTCTCTCTGGAAGAAGTGTTTGGAGAGGCTACATGGCCAGGGGGCCTCGGTTTTGAACTCTGTTTTGAAATGACAGAAACGTAACTCCGACTTCCATAGGCACAAAGAAGGATTTAGTGGCTCGCAGAATGCAAGGAATTAACCCATGGGAATGGCCCAGAGAGCAGCTGGGCCTGCTCTGCTCTCTGCCTCTCCCCACAGGCCAGCTCTTCCATTCCAACCGCAGACCCACTTCTTCCCCAAGGCAGGAAGCACCGAATCCTCCGGATTTTTTAAAAAGAGAAATCAACTTTTATTTTTAATTTTTCTTCTCTTCAATAGGCCACCTTGGTCTAAAATATTAAGAAATATGACAATGAACTGTGTGAAGAGGGAAAAGACTACTCCAAAAGCACATATATTTAAAAAAATTTTTTTTCACTGTTCTGAAAATGATTCACATACAAAAGCAATAAAATTAATCTATAACAGGAAAAATATGAAAAAATTCATAATAGCATTCTCTCAATTTTTATATCCTATAACTTCCAATGACTCTCTTTCTAGCTGAAAAACTCGGAGAATTTTAATTGGCGAGGCTTGTATTATGTGCAACACTTGGGCCAATCAGCTATGCCAGGGGCTGGGTTTCTATAAGGACATGGCAGCTCACACTATGGCCACAGGGCTGGAGGGGGCTAGGGAAGGTCTCTGATGCCCAAGAGACAGTGCGGAGCAGATAATACTCCCAACGTCTTTTACGTGGTATGTGTCAGCTGAATTCCCAACCAGAGAGACGGAAGGGAACCATGAGAACAAGGAAAAGTTTGCAAAAGTTTGGAAAACTGAGCAGTTGTTACTTGGAGGCCCAGGAAGGGCAGCCAGAGAAAAGCCCACGGCCCCTAAGCCATCTACTGAGAGCAGAGGATAAAAAAACATTGTCCCGATGGAGTTTGTCTGTGTGAGAAGCCAGAGGAACAGTGTCCAGACTCTTGGACTGGTTGGGTAGGGATCTAACTATGCATAACTGTAATATCTGGTAAAAGTTTGAGAAAGACCTTTATCTCCCCCAGAGACTGGGGTTGCCAGCAAAAGGGCTGCAGATGGAAGCTGAATTTGCAAAGCAGACAAAAGTGCAAGTTAGTCAATTGCTTTCTAATGAGTTTCAGGCTCCGGAGCCACTCACTAGCTGTGCAGCCTTGGATAAATTAGATTTCACATCTCTGAGCCTCGGTTTCCTCCGATTTTAAATGGTGAATGTGTAAAAAATAAAAATAAATAAGTAAAATGTAAAGTGTAAATGTAAAGTGTAAAATGAAATCATGTATGAAGGAGAGTGCTTCTCTCATAAGGTCAAGTGAAGAGTAGATGATAGAATGCAGGTAAAATACCTGCTCCAGAGCCTGGCACATAGTACGTGCTCAATAATATTATCTAATACTTTCACCACTGCTACAGAGGAGGTGTGTGAAGGGGGTAGGTCAGAGAGCGTTCCATTAACTTTCGAGGGCCTCTTAGAGGACAGTTTCAATACAGGAGGCTTTAATTTGCGGCCATGACTCCACCCCAGGCAACTGTAATAGCAACTTTACTCTCTGATCACCTGCCATGCGCCAGGCACTCTGCTAGGTACTTTACTTCCATTATCTCATTTTTGAGCATTATCAGCAATGATTTGAGACAGTGTATCAGTTAGCTTTTGCTGCATAATAAATCACCCCCACATTCATAGCTTAAGACAACAACCACTTACAAAGCTCATGATTCTATGGTTGGGAAGTTCAGCTGGGCTATGCTTCTGGTCTTGGCTGGGCCCACACATGAACCTGCAGTCCACTGCAAGTTAAGTGGCTCCACTTCTGGGAGTTGCCTGGCTGTCATCTGGGTGATGGGGATGACTGAGCCATGTGTCTCTATTCATCCAGTAGGATAGCCCAAGCTTTTTCACACAGCAGCTGGGCAGGGTTCCAAGAGAACATATGAAAGTGTGCAAGACCTCTTGAGGCTTGGGCTCAGAACTGGCACTGGCACTTCTACCTCATTCTGTTGGCCAAAGCAAATCATAAGGTCATCCCAGATTCAAGGGGATGGGGAGAAGCTTCAAAGTTATATTGCATGGGGCATGCTCAGAAAGGGGTGGAGAACTGTGGCCAATCTTGCAGTCTACCACAGATAGGGACTAGTATTACTGCCATTTCACACATAAGAAAATTGAGACTCAAAGAGGTAAAAATGTCTTGTCCAAAGTATGCAGCTAGTAAGCGTGGCAGAGCCAGGATTTGAACTCAGGGGTCTCCATGCTCGATTGCATTGTGACATTCAAACTCCATTCTCTCAGGGGAAACTGGCACAATCCAAACAGCCCAACCTAACAGGCACCAGAGAGCTTGACTGAGATGAGGGTGGGGCAGGAGCAAAAAAAAAAGTTGAGTTTGAGGCAGGACAAGACCGGGGGATTCAGACAGAGCCTGTGGCCATGACAAGGATGCCAGTTTTGTGACATGGACTTCAGCCTGCCTCACGAAGCCACAGAACTCAACAGGACAGGCCAGAGCTGACCGTCTTCCAGGCAGAAACCTTGCCTGGGCCTCTTGCTGGCAGGGGCCCACCATGAGTCCGCAGTGAGGGAGCTGCCTCTGGTGTCTGCTACTGAGTTCCCTCCCAGACCACGGGTGGCAACAGCGCCGGCCAGAAGATGGAAGAAGTGTCACAGGTGAAAGTAGAGCTCTGTCCTCCTGAGAGCACACTGAGCTGGTCTCTGCCCGTGCCCAGGTGTGAGCAGAGGGGTACTGGGCTGGCCATGAGATGCCCCACCTCCTCACCTCCACTGTGACCGGCCCCTCCCCCGCAGAGATCCCAGTGCCAGGAGCACAGCTGTGCCCAGCCAAGCTGCCGGGTGCCAAGCCGGGCCTGGCGGACTCCCTCTCATCTGTCTCTCTTTACCAGGAACAAATGGGAATGAGGGAATCAATTAACAAGGCTCCTTAGCCAAATGACTGCTGCTCCCTCCTTCCCCAGCCTGTTAACCCTTTGCTTCCAGGGCCGGGAAGGGCTGCCCTGGCTGGCCGACCTCGCTCAGCCCTGGAGCCCCCCCGCTGGATGCTGTGCTCCTGCCTTGGCTGGGCCAAGTGCCGGCAGCAGCTGCCAAGCTGAGGGACCAGAGCCAGAAACCTCCATTCAGCCTCGGTGGAATTGGGGGTCAGTCTCCAAGGATACTCAGGGGCTCTGGCCCACAGGGCAGGCCTGGCCCTTTCTTTTCTCTCCAGAGACCTGGGCCCCTCTCCTGGATGAGAAACCCCTGAGAAGAAGGTTCAGGTCGGGAGGGTGGGTCACAGCCAAGCCTCACCTGGGGACCCCACCGGGAAAGGTAGGGGCCCAGGAGACAGGGCAGGAGGCATCAGGCCACACTCCATAAGCCCTGACAACTCAAACTTCAGAAGCAAATGGTCAGTCTAAGCACCCTCTCCGAGGAATTTAGACAGGCAAGTGTGGTGGCCTGGTTGTCCGGAGTGCTGGGTTCAAGTTCCAGCCCAAGAACTGACATGGGGTCTGACAACATTTGGAATGATTAATCAATAGGCCACTCTTTCTCCCACCCCCTCTCAGCGAATGTCTTTATTTGTTCTCCAGGGGTCTTCCACCACCACCACCACTCCCTTCCCCCCACCCCACCTGCCAGCCTCGCCTCAGCACTCAGGCTTTGGTCTGAGCCACTGCATTACACAATTCAGGGACTGCCACACATAGCCTGATCCACCATATGCTGTGGCATTGGGGTCACAGAGGAACGCAGACGTGCGCTCTTGGCCTTTTACGTTCAAAAGATACTCAGATTCTAAGTTCAGACCGAAAAAAAATTGAATGCAGCTTGCATGGAGAGAGCTATCTGCGCCCACCCCCTAGATTGGATAAAAGACTCCAAAGGTTGGGAGGAGGGTGGTGAAAGGGACCAGAGAGGACAGGCCAGCAGGGAGGACCACCCACCGAGCGCTGACACTGGAGAGTGAGCTCTGGGCCCAGCCAAGGCCTGAGGTACATGTCAGCTCACCCGTTCATTCATTCATTTCACAAATGGACAGTGAGGGCCTTCTGTACTCCAGACACTGTTCTGGGCACAGTGGACAAGCGACAAGGGCCCTGGCCTTGGGCAGAGTGAGGCTGAGGACGTGAGAGTCACTCAGGAATGGCACTCAGCCATTTACCCACCTATTGTCCAGGAGGAGGGAAGCCGTCTGTGCGCTGAGTCTTGTCTCAGCAACCCCCCAGGTCATCCAATGGACACAGCCCCTTCCTGCCTGGCTTCTGTACCCCAGGACATTTGCGAGCCCCCTGGGTGAAGGTGGGCCCAAGACAAGCAGGGGGCAATGGGGGAAGGGAGGAGAAGCCTGAGCTGGAGACTGCCCAGCAAGACATGCTGAAGTCATGCTGAAGCCACTGAGCTGCCCTTCCCTGCCCCTAGAGTGTTTGCCAGTTTCCCTTCTTCCTGCAGAAGGGGATCTGGGCTGCTGAAAACTCCAGAAACTCACCTTGGGCCCAAGTTCAAAACTCTCAAGCCAGGGCTCCAACTGGTCCAGTGTGAATCATGTGTCCATCACTGAGCCAATCAGCACTGCCCAGGAGGGGGGATCTGTAAAGGATGGCAGCTCCCATTCCAAAAGCACGGTGAGCACAGTGGGAAAATGGTTCCCTGAAGACAAAACCACTGATGTCCACCACACTGACCTTGGGCATGTGGAGATACATTGAGCCTCACTCTTCTGATCTGTAAAATGGATCTAATAAGAGTGCCAGCCTCACTGGGCTGTCTTGAGGATTAAAGGAGATCACTCAGAAGAGAGTGCTTCTCATACAGCAGGTACTGAAGAAATGGGAGTCATTTCTCTGGCCTCAGTCACCCCCTCTCTAAAATGGGTGGGTGTCCAGGTTCATCTCCCCAGCCCCGATGCCCCAAGATCCCATGGCTCTGAGCCTGCATGATAAGCGTGAGTGAGCACAGACCCTCCTCTCAGAGGTCAAGAGCCCCCTTTTATTCCTCAGGACTGGGAAAATCCTCCTGCTGCTCTTCCCCTCCCCCACTTCAGACTCTCCGCCTCCTGTGACTGCTCCCCAACCCTCTGAGTCTCTGCCTGGCGGGCATCCTAGGAAAGAGCGCATGCAGGGCTGTGCAGAGCTGGACCACCAGAGTGCAGATCCCAGTTCTGCCTGTCGCTTAAAGGCTGGGCGATCTTGGTCAGGTTCCTTAACCCCTCTGTGCCTCCTCCGTTTCCTCATCTGTAACAATGGGCGCGCTAACAATAGGCAATGCCCCATGGGCTCCCTGTGTCTGTGGCCGGGCCATGTAACTATCAGCTATTCGAGTTCTCTCTGCTGCTGGCTCCCGCTCCACCCCGCTGAGGAAGTAGCTTGGATGGTAAAGAGTGGGCTCAGCACTGGGGACAGAGCGGTGCCCCAGACTGACTGTCGCAGCCCCCGGCCTCCTCAGCCTCCTCGAGTTCCCTGCCTGCTGGCGGCAGACACATCAACAGGCAATTTCAGTGTAGCATGACCAGGGCCACTCTCTAGGGAAGCCTGCCGGGGGCGTGGTTAGTGTGCACAAGGAGGGGCCCGACCCCGAGGAGGGAGGCCAGGACCTGCTGCCGGGGCAGGTGACAACTGGAAGACAGTACAAGTGGGCTGGGTGAAGGGGGTTCAGGGTGACGGTCCAAGCAGAGGAGCCAACAGTACAAGAAACTCAACCATGAGGGTGGGCCAGGAGACAGGTTGGTGGGGAGGACCCAGGGGGTGGCAGCTCCCACCAGACTGTGTGCCTGGGTATGACTGTGTGATTGACCGGGGCCGTATGTGTATGTGTGTGGCTGTGTGGCGGACGGTGTGTTTGTGGGTTTGTTTCTGTGAGGGACTGTGTGTGAGGGTGTGAAATAGTGTGTTTAGAAGTGGGGCGGAGCTTGGCATGCCTGTTTGAGACACTTTAGGGTGTGACCACTGTGGGTGAAGTTGTATGTGTGTGATTGTGTGTCCATGGGTGTCCCTAAGCTGTAGCTATGTAGCTGGCTGGCTGTGACCAGGAGTGTCTCTATGTGAGCTGTGCGTATGTATTGAATATATACATAGATGTTGCATGTGTGTGTCTGTGTGAGGGTAGTGTGTGTGTGTGTCTTTGTGTAGGTATGTGTGTGTGTGTGTGTGTCTGTGTGAGACACATGTATACTGCTGCCTGTGGAGTCCAGGGCAATGAGAGCTGCTCCTCCCTCTTCCAGCCCTGCTGCAGAAGACACACACACACACACACACACACACACACACACACACTCATGGGGCTGGGAGGGGTGGCTGCCCGTCGCTGCCACAGCCAGTCAGAACTTGCTAATTTGCATGTTAATGAAGCTCGGGAGCTTTCCAGCTCGAGACTGACAGGAGCCCCCGGCACCCCCCTACATCCTCCCCTGACGGGCCTGGGAGGGGGGAGTGGAGAGGGCTGAGAACCGGCAGAGGGAAGAAGAGGCGGAGGAGGCTCTGGGCTGAAGCTTCCCTTTCTCTCTCTCTCTCTCTCCTCCCCCACCCCTGTGCAGGCCCCAGGCCCCTCCACGTGGCTGCCGGCCCCTTGGCCCCCCGGCGCTCTCCCTCCTGGCCCGGCTTAGGGAGAGGGGGCTGGGACAGAGCCCTGGGGCGCTGGCAGAGGCGGCTGCTCAGGGTTCCCCGTGAGGTGAGGCTCAGCTGCCCTCCCCTGCCCCTCCAGGGAGCACCCAGCAAGCCACCTGGGGCAGACGCCGTGGGATGCACATCTGAGAGCGGCTCGGTGCCAACACAGCCAACAGGCCCTCCCTCCTGCCCCCCACCGCCATCAGGCTTCAGTGTGGCAAAGGGGGTCCCCGTGAGCTCTTCAGCCTGTACCTCTAGAGAAAGGGCTCCGTCCGCGTGGGATCAGAGCTCCTGCTCAGGAAGGGAGAGAGGGGGACAGGGTCGGGGGCAGGGACGCGGACGAGGACTCTGGAGATAAGATGTGTGGGGAGACTGGGGTACAAGTGGAGGGTGCCTCCCGCCCGGCCCCAACCGGGGGTGTGCTCCCAGGGAGGGAAGGCTGGGTGGCAGGTGGGAGGTCAGAGCCCTCGCAGCTGTGATCAACAGGTCAGTCCTGGTTGCGTGGCTATCTCCTGCTCAGTCCATCCCCTCTGCATTCTTGTCTGTCCCAGGGTCCTTCACCCCTCCCATCCCCCCACACGCCTCCTGCCCCCTCCCCTCCTTCCTTTCTTAATCAGCCACATCCCACAGGAGGCTGGGCTCTCTGGGGAGCCCTCAGCAGCAGGCTCCTAGAAACACTGTCTGGGTTTGTCTCAGAGGTGTGTCCCCTGCCTTGGCAGAGAGACGGTCTCTGGCTGGGGGTCCTGGCTGCTGCCTCCTCAGCTTGGCTCCCAGGGGGCATTCCCTCCCCTCCTTTGCCTCCCCTTCTCCCCCATCACTCTCGGCCCTGGGTCTGGCCCGCTGCCCCGCCTGTCTCTCCCTGAGCCTGGGTCTCCATCTCTCCCTCCTTCTCTTCCCTGAATGCTCAAATACTCATATTCTATCCCCGCCCCCCTCTCTCTGCCTTGCCCTGTAGGTCCCTGGGCACCCACCCCTGCCCCTGCCCTGGCCCCCAGGTGTCCCTTCACCAGAGCTGGGAGGCAGGGAGGTGAGGCTGCCTGAGGCCCTGGGTCTCCGCAGGTGAGAGGGGAGCCAGGCAGTTGCTGGTGTTAATTGCAGGGAGGACGTCTGGCAGAAATAAGGTGGTTTTTCTGCTTCAGTGACGACTGTTACAATCAAATTGTCCACAGACAATTAGCGGAGTGGGAGAAATAAGAATTAGATTTCTAATTATTTTCCCAGTAAAAGCCGCCCTGGACCCGGTGGGTGAGGGGGAAGGGCTCCTCAGTGGAGCCAACAGGCACTCTGGTGGGCCCCGCTCCCCTGGGCAGGGGGCGCCTCATAGGAGCTCCCAAGGCAGGAAGGAAGGGGCAAGACTTGCCCAGCCAGGGGCTGGAAAGGGCAGAGAATCTGGCCATGTGGGTCCCAGAACCAGCCTCCATGGGACTTGCTGGCACTTCCCGTTTTTGAGCCTTAGTTTGCTCGTTCCAAAATGGGGGAATCATCATTCCCAAGTAGCAGGATCGTGGTGCAGAGTCAAGGAGGTGAGGTGGCGACAGCGCCTGGCAGACATCGGCACGGCCCCGGCTCACACACACGTGTGCGGACGTGCAAGCTCACACACTCACCCCCACACGAGAAGCCTCTCCTTCCACCTCCTCTGCCTCCCTGGATGGCAAGGCCTGAGTCTGTGACACAGGGAGGGGGCTCTTAGGGAAAAGGGGACTGAACCCAAAGAGAGCCTCACGCAGCCAAATCCTCTCCCTGATCTGTGAGCCTCCCTCCTCCACATCTCGCAGATGAGGCTACCGATGGTGGCTCCTGCCTGGGGTGAAGCGAGGGTTCAGTGACACTGTGTAGGGGGTGAGCCTCAGGCCTGGCCCAGGGCACATGCTCAGTAAACACGGCTGATGGTGAAAGTACCATCCAAGGCAGCCAGACCAGGCCTGTGAGGCAGCACACAGGGCTCTGTTCGGAGTGTTCTGGGCTCACCAGACCCAGCCTTCCTCGGGGGCCCAGACGCTCAGAGAGACGGACAGAAGACCAAGCTGAGAAGGACCCACCAGCAGATAGGACAGTCCTGGGCTCCTGTCTGGGCTGTGCCCTTTCTAGCTGGTCAGATGGTGTCTACTTCCCCTCTCTGAGCCTCAGTTTTCTCCTCTGTAAAGTGGGAAGAGAGCAGTGGCCTCCTCAAGGAGTTGCTTTAAGGCTGTGACGATAATTTGCTCCTGGAGCGTGCTTTAGGGGTGGGAGGGGCTGCTGGCACAATCACCTAGACTCAAACACAGTCGCCCCTCCCCCCCACGCCCCGCCACGCTGTCCTGCACACAGACTCGGGGACCGAGGGTGGGAGCCTCTGGGCCACCCCCGGCCTTCAGGCCCTGCCCCCCGTGCAGCGGAGGGAAGACCCAGCTCTGCTCACTAACGTCCTCAGGGCCCAGGCCTGGTGGCAGCCAGCACACCTGCACACAGAAGAGCCCATGCAGGTGCCACGCCTGATGGCGCTCTCACTGTCACGTTTGTGCATGCGTCGCACAGGCACACACACACACACACACCCTTCCTGGGGCAGCCAGAACGTCCCGGAGTGAACTGAGGGGAAACTCTCGGCCGCACCCACCAGGGCTGTGCTGAGGCCGGGCAGCTGCGGCCCGGCTGCAGGATCTGGCATGAGTGAGGGGAGCTGCTGGGAGCCCCAGCTGGGAGGCAGGCAGGAGGGGTTCTCAGCTGCCTCTTGGGCTCCAGGCCACCTTCCCACCTCTGGGGCCAGCTGGCTGGGCTTGGCAGGGTGGAGGTCACCTGCCTGGAGGTGGCAAGAGCCTCTGTATTGCTCTCCCCCTCCCCCATTGCCCTTCATTCAGCAACAGTGACGTGACCCCGCCCGCCTTCCCCCACCTTCGGTGCCGTCTTCCCCCTCCTTTCCCATCTCTCCATCTCTGTCTCTCTGACTCCCTCTGTCCCTCGCTGGGTCCCTGGATCTCGCGGTCTCTCTGGTTCTGGGTCTCCCCACCTAGCCCGGTGCTGGGCTATGTAAATGTGGTATTTCCCGTCTCATCAGCAGGGCTGCCTGCTTGGCTCACATTTAATTTGATCCGTGGCGGCGCCTCTGCGGAGCCACTCATCAAAGCAGGAAGACAATTAGGTGAATGTCAGGGTGGCCTAGGCCCCACGGGGCGACCAAGGCCTGGGGCTGGGGCCCTGAGGGGTGAAGGGCAGGGGCCTGGCTGCAACCTTCGTCTCCCTAGGGGCCTGTCCATACTTGGCCCAGCGTCTGTGGTGTGGCCAGTTGCCTGGACGGCCCCAGGGAAGACCAGGCTCGCCTCTGCCCAGGACCTGGGGCACTGAGGGGCTGAGGGGCATGGCTGGTGCCCCTGGACTTACAGAACCCCCTCCCCACCCCCAGGCCACAGACGGCAAGGGGCCTGGGCATCTGTGTGACTACAGTCAGGTGGACTCCTGGGCTGGGCCCGAGTTGGGATCAGGAGACCGTCCGAGCTCTGAGCTAGTTCAGGGTCCACTGGGAAAAGCATACATTCTTTCCACAGGCCCTGCCCGGCCCGCCCATGCCGGCTCCGAGCCAGCAGTCCTCTCCTGAGCTTCAGCCTGGCCTTTTATCCTCCCCGTTCTGTCTCGCTTCCACTCCTTCTGTCTTTATTTCTCTGGTTATCTTTATTTCTCTGGTCTCTCTCTTCCCTCTCTCTGCCTCTTTTCTCAGTCTCATCCCTTTATTCCCAAACTCTCCCTTTTCTGTGTCTTATACCCACCCCCACCCCCCATCCCCCATCGTGTCCTTGGTCTCCTGGGACCTTCTAGCCTCAGCTACTTATCTATAATTCCCCATCCCTGTCCATGGCTGACCCTGCCCCAAGGGGTCACCTAAGACTGACCTTCTAGGTAAATCCCAACACCCCTCCAGCCCTGGATTCCTCCCCACTGCCCTCCCCCCCCCCCCCCCCAGGGATCCCTGAATCTCTGACATCTCCCTCCCTACTGGCTTCTTCCTTTTAGCTGTCAACACATTCAAGTCTCTCCCTTCTTAAAAACAATAATAATAATAAAATACATTTTAAAGAAATACTCTCCTTGACAGCCCAACCTCTTCCACCACGGCCATCTCTCTCCTTGCCCTCCAGGGAAGCTTCCGGGAGAGTTATCTACATTTGCTTCTTGACCCACTCCAAGCTGGCTTCGGTACCCCTCGTGCCCTAGAAACAGTCCTCACAAAGGTCACCAGCAACTTTCTCATCACTCAATCCCGCGATCACACCTCACTTGGATGCCAGGACGGCATCAGAACAACTGACCTCTCCTCTCTTCTTGACTCTCCCTAACTCCCAAGACACCCTCCTGGCTTTGCCTCCACCCCTTTGGCTTGTCCCTTCTTGGACTCCACCTCTGCCCTGGCCTCTCACGGCTGCTCTCCATAGCTGTCCCAGGTCCTCTTCTCCGTTAATCCTTCACATGACCCCCTAAGTAATTTTATCCATGCCTCACCACCCCCCCCCCACCCCCAGGCTTCAGTCACCACCTGTGTCCACACCTCTGACTTTCTGCTCTAGCCTAGCTCTTTTTCCTGTGCTTGGGACCCAACTATCCACTGCCTCCTGGTCCCTCCCTGCATGTTCCATGGCTCTCTCAAACCCAGGGCAGCCCAAACCAAGCTTTTCCTCTGACCCTACACCCTGTTCCTCTTCTTGGTTTCCCCAGCTTGATGACTAGCACCTTCATCTCCCAGTTTCCCAAGTCAGAAACCTGGAGGGCAAGCCAGAGCCCCCTTCCCCCACTACTTCCAAACAGGGGGTGATGATGGACAGCAGAGTCATCAAGTCTGCCTCCAAAACATTTCTCTTCTCTAAGGCCTTGAAAGTCCACCCTCACCTTCCCCATCCTCCCTAGGCAGACCTGCTCAAGCCAAGATGTTCTCATTATTCCCTTGGAGGCATCTTATGCTTCTCCATCTGCAGGTGTTTAATACTCTTTATCCCCACATGGAATGCCCGCTTTCTCTTCTTTGCCTAACCCATGCCAAATCCATCTTGCCCCTCTTCTTGAAAGCCTAGCTCCAGCCCCCTGCAAGGAAGTCTCTCCTCTCTGCCCCAGCTGGTAGGATCTTCTCTCACCCTAAGCTCCTGGACCCTTCTTGTCTGGTCTGTGCCTGGACACACAGCATCATCTCCACCCTTCCTCCTGCACACACGTACTTCTACATTTCCCAGACTCCTTTATGGTAAGTGAGCCACGTGACTGCTCCTGGCCAATGAGCTGTGGACAAAGGTGAAATGGTCACTTCCTGGCCAAAGCATACAGGAGTTAGTGCATGACCTTCTAGCTGCTGCAGCAACCAAGAAAGTCTCTTTTGAGATGATGGAGCCTCAAGATCAAAGCAGCATGGAAAGCTGACTCACCCCATGAAGGACAAGAGCCCTCAGATGCCTGGACCTGCAGCAGACTTTGCATAAGCAAAAAATAAACTTTGGGACTTCCCTGGTGGCGCAGTGGTTGAGAAGCTGCCTGCCAGTGCAGGGGACACGGGTTCAAGCACTGGTCTGGGAGGATCCCACATGCCACGGAGCAACTAGGCCCGTGAGCCACAACTACTGAGCCTGCGCGTCTGAAGCCTGTGCTCCGCAACAAGAGAGGCCGCGATAGTGAGAGGCCCACGCACCGCGATGAAGAGTGGCCCCCGCTTGGCGCAACTGGAGAAAGCCCTAGCACAGAAACGAAGACCCAACATAGCAATCAACCTATCAATCAATCAATCAATCTTAAAAAAAATAATAATAAAAATAAAAAATAAACTTTTACTGTGTTCATCCACTGAGATTGAGGGGTTATTGGTTACCGCATCAGACAGCCTCTCTTATCCAGACGAATACAGCCCTTTCTGAGTGTTATTTCCCCATCTCTAGTCTGAGGATAACCTTCTGCTCCTCACAGGGTGGTTGTGAGGATTAAAGTATTAAAAGGTCCACACTCAGTTCCAGAGTGCCTGCTACAAGCCAGACTCAGTGTAAGTGCCAGACTATGAGATATCCTAGCTGGGCAGGTGTTATGAACTGAATGTTTGTACCACCCCCCCAAATTCATATGTTGAAGCCCTAATCCCCAGTACGATGGTGTTTGGAGGTGGGGGGCCTTTGGGAGGTAATTAGGTTTATATGAGATCATAAGGGTGGAGCCCTCCATGATGATATTAGTGCCCTCATGAGAAGAGGAAACATCAACCATTTGCAAGCCAGGAAGTGTTCTCACCAAGAACCAAACCTGCAAGCACCTTGATCTTGGACTTCCCAGCCTCCAGATCTGTCAGAAATGTTTGTTGTTTGAGACACCCAGTCTGTGGTGTTTTGCTATAGCAGCCCAAGGAGACTACGACAGCAGAGCTCCATTTATCAGAGAGAAAAGAAGCTAGCTACATTCAGCTGCTCAGGTTGGGTACTGAAAAATTCCGGGGGTGGGGCGGGGGCACTGACAAAGATTATAATGTGGAAGTCACTCCCTGGAGCTGTGAACTGTAGTAACCCTGCCGTACTCCCAGCTCCAGTGCTGTTTTGAACCCGCTGATAAACATGGAGACGAATTTTGTTATTACAAAAGGAAGAATTGGGGGTAGGGGGGCTTGAAAAGGGCACAGGAGAAACAGGAACAATGGTTATAATTTCATAATATTAATATAATAATAATAATGTCAGGAAATTTTCACATCATGCTACTATGTGCCAGGTACTGCTCCAAGCCCTTTACTTAACATTTATTCATTTATTTCTCATGACAACAGCCCTGTGAGACAAATATCATCATCCTCATCTTACAGATGAGGAAATCGAGGTAGAGATAAGATAGGTAAATTACCCAACATCATGTGGCTTATAAATAGCAAAGCTAAGATTTGAATATGGGCACTTTGTTTTCAGAATTGCTCTTAACCCTTTTACTATATGGGTTCCTGGGACGAGGGCAGTGTGGGGTTCCTCAGCCCCCTCCACTCTTTACATCTTCCATCCCTGCAACCCCCATCCCCTGCTACCTTGGCCTTGATGCAGAGCCCAGACCACTTTGGCATCCAAAGGGCAGGGGATGTGAAATATCCAGAGACCACCCCTTTGGCCTGGCATCGATAATTCATGATGGGAGGGATGGAGGGGAGAATTCTCCAAACATGTTCAAGGGTGGCAGATGGGCACAAACAGGAGTTTGGGCAGGATCAACTCCGAGCCTGAATCCTTTGGGCATAATAATAAAATAATAAAATAATAAATGCAAATGTGACCTCCCATGTGCTCGTAGGTCCTTCAGCTCTGTGACACATCATGCCACAGACAGGAACTTATTTAATTATTACATCAACCCATTTCACAGATGAAGAAACCAAGGGTCAGAGAAGCCGATTGCCCAAAGTCATTCAGCCATTAGGTAGCAGCGTCTGGCAGACCCCAGGGCTCAGGCACTGTCCACATCTCCAGCTACCCTCAGAAGTGCCAGCCCTCCTAAGAGAACCCCCCATGTCCCCAAGGATACCTCCTACTGGGAACCAGGGTATGCAGGTCTCCTGCAGCCTGGCAGAGGTCTATCTGCCAGGGTGAGCCTCTGCCTCACCCGCCCACCCGTGAGCTAGGGACAGAAGGGGGACTTTATGTGCAATCTGCCTGACTCTCCAGAAAGCACTTAGGTTTACGATGTGCATGAGATTGATCGCCAGTTGGCGCAGCTCCCGCTCGCTCAGTGCCAGCCCAGCGCTGGCAGGAGGCTGCCCCCCCACCCCCCCTCTCAAGGAGCATCAAAGCCGCCTGCCAAGGCCCCTCGTGAGGGTCCTTCTCCACTAACAAGTGCCGAGTGGAGGGGGGAGCTCTGCCCAAAGGCCTTTCCACGGCACATATACCCCCGCCCCATGGTAGTTAAATAGCTCCGCGTTTTATGCCAATTCCTGCCTCTTCTGCTTCCCCTCTAACGAGCTGATGCTTTCAAAGGCCCCGCTAATTGGTGTTTGCACCTCACACACCACGATACTTTGGTAGTCACTTAGGACGTGGGTCCATCCATCACACCCACGGTACGGAAGGTTGCTCACCTCACTGCATCAGGGTGCCCAGCCTATGTGCTTTTGCTCCTGTGTGCACATGAGGGAGTGCCCGTGTGCCTTGTTTCATACGTGAAGGACGTGTCTGCACAGGCACACTTATGTGCACATGTGTGTATAAGTGCTCCTTTGGAATATCTCTTGTGTATCTATGTGTTTGTATGTCAGTGCACGTGCACAGGCAAACACTATCGTCTGTGCACATGGAAGTATGCGCTTGTGTGTGTGTGCAGTTTCCTGGGTGGGTGTGTTTGTGTGCATATGTGATAGAGCTTGTGTGTGTTTAGGCATGCACTCATGTGCTTTGCATGTGTGTGTGTGTGGACATCTGCTTGCAAGCAGGCATGTTCATGCGAATTTTTTGCAAGTCAACTAATAAGGTATATGTTCATGTCCAAGTGCATGTGTAGTTGTGTGGGCTTGTATGCCTAAGCACAGGGAAGGGTAGACATGTGCATTTGTGTCCATAGAGGTGGGATGTGGGGATGAGGGAATCTCTGGTTGGGGTATCTACGTGGCATGCACGTACTTGGGCATTTGTATATGACATGTGGAGAAAAAGTGTAACACAGAAGTCAAGGGCTCACAGGCTTTGGGTCTGAGGCCTGGCCCTGCCATTTTCTAGCTGTGTGACTTTGGGATGATCAATGAGCCTCTCTAATCACCAGTTTGCTCATCTGTACAATGGAGATAATAAAAACATCTATCTCATATTGTTGTTATGAGGATCAAATGAGATAATACACACAGAGGGCTAGTCCGATCTTCCCTGCCTGCTGGGAACACCCACAGTGTGTAGACACCGCCCCCCCACCAGCCTTGTCTGGCCTCAACACGGAGCTGGCTGCCCAGGAGAGACCCTGCAGGCACCTGGGGAGAGAAATGGCCAGGCCCAGACCACACAGTAACAGCTACAACCTCTGAGATCTTTGTCACATCCAAAGTGAGTTCACACTTTTACTACCTACTTTTGACAGGTGGGAGACTGAGGTGCAGAAGTAGGTAGGAGTTGGTGGCAGAGCAGGGACTTGCTGTCAGAAGACACAGCCTACAGCAGGGCTGTGGGAAGCCGAGACGTCCCTCATTTCCAAGGGAGGGGGGGCGGCTTCAAGAGGGTGGAGTAATGCACACCTTCGTGAACCCCATGCACCGATACACAAACCCGGAGCAAAGGGGTTTCCTTACCTGTCCCAGCCTGGGGAGCCTGTCTCAGGAGAACATCCCTGCTGGGGACTCAGGCTGAGTACGGCAACCCCCAAGGTGCCCAGCCCTGTCCCTTCTGTAAACACAGCTCTAGTAGATCCATATCATTTACTCACCAAGACACTGAGGCCCAGAGAGGGGAAGGAGCTTGCTCAAGGCCATAGGACAGAAAAGAACTAGAGCAGAAGCCCCCAGGAGGCAGGCCATGATTCTCACCCCTTGCTCTCCTCATTCACCATGCAGCCTCAACTGGCACTGACCAGGCCGCTGAATCATGGGTTGGGGCAGAGACCTCCCCACGGGCAGGTCATAGGGCCTTCAAACCCATCTGGTGGTCAGCCCAAGAGTCTACTGTGTCCCCATTTGGGGGGACATGGCCTCTAGACCTGGGCTCCTGCAACCACTATGTGTTACTTTTTTTTCCCTCATATTTTGCAGGGTGATTTTTTATGTTACTTTTTAAATTTTACAAACATGCAAACTTAAAAAACAATCACAACCAGTAGCAGCAGCAGCACTGCACCCTTGCCAGTTGACATTGCCACTGTCATTAATCCCGCCATCCCCCAGAGTCATCACCACCTCCAGCATCAGTCTGACTGTGCCCCCCACCACCAATTCCCACCCCTTAGGCTGTCGTTACCCCCAGCCCTTCATTAATGACTCGGAATTGGTCTTCTGCCACCCTTTGCATTTCATTTCTCCTCCCACTCCCAGGCTCATTCCAGGATCATTTGACCTGAAGCCCTCCCCAGATCTGCATCCCTTCCTGCTCCCCTGAGCCCCTGGCCTCGCCTGTCCTGCAGAAACTGCGGGCTGGGCTTTGGCCCTGAAGTCCTCACTGGGGGCTGGCAGCCAACAAGGGAGCCAGGAGGGGCAGGAGTGCCGAGCGCCCCCTTCCCCAGGGCTGGTGCCCCACCCATCCAGCCGGCGGCCTGTCTGCCTTCCTGAGCTCATTAACTGCAGGTCACCATTCAGCAGGAAAGACAAGGCGTGGGTTCTGCGGGCGTTCATTAGCCGTGAGAGGAACAGTGTGTGTGAAATTAGCAGTCACCTGAGGACCTCGATAATTTCATAATTAGGAGGCCTAATGGCTCCAGCTCTGGAAGCCAAATGACTTAACCCCTTGCCTGCTGGGCGCCTAACCCCCAGCCCAAGCCTGCAGTCCCCTCCCTGTGACCCAATCATGTTCATTTCTGCCACCCCCATGCCCAGCACGAGGGTTGGCACAGAGGGGGTGTGAAAGCAAAGTTTATGGAGAAAATGAATGAATGAACAAAAGGGTATCTGACTGGGGAAAGAGCTTCAGCCCCCGCTGCAGGTGATCAGGGGAGGAATGACTCTCCATCTGCAGGAGTAGGTGTGTGGCTGTGTGCGTGCCTGTGTGTGTGTGTGCGCGCGTGTGCATGTGCACACATGCAGGTGTAAGGGCACACACACGTGTGGATCTGTGCTGTCTGCTTCTAAGAACCTTGTGTGTGTGTGCACACTCACATCTATGATATTCATTCCGCTGCCTCCTGTGCTCTGTGGGTGCTCTGTGATGGGGCCCCACGTGCCTTCCTTGAAGCCAGCCTCCCCTGGTACCATCTAAATAATGGTGACCTCATAATTTCTACATGGGGCATTTGGTGGGAAAAGCAGGCCTAGGGAGTTGCCCTGAACCTGCATTTGCATAGCAAGTACACTATTTTAGTTTAGACTGAATGTTCCATTTGGGAGTCTGGTGTTAATAAGGATGGGGGGGCACTAAAGTCACACCCTTTAGTATGTGGAGCTGATCCTGACAGCCTCCGAAGACCCCCAGCCTCTCTCGGCCTGCTCCCCTTCCTCCCAACCTTTCCCTGGTCCTGAAGAGGTGGAGGCTGAGGTGGAAGATGGAGTGCACTGGGGTCCGGGCTGGATCAGGCCCTCCCCAATCTGGGAACAACTGATTCTGAGGCTCTGGTGACCCTGCCTCCCTCCCCGAATTGTTGAGCAGTGGTTGGGGAAGAGGTGAGTGTGGTGAGAGGGGAGGGGAATGAAGAAAGGGAGAAGAGGGGGTGTGAGAAGAACAAGAAAGGGATGGAGAACAGGAGGGGAATGGGGTAGAAAGGCAAGTTGCAGCAAGGATGGGAAGTCACAAGGAGGTGAGAGAGAAGAAAAGAGGAGAGAGAAGATGGGAGGGGAGGGGCGAGGAGGAGAGGCAAGGAGGCTGAGAGCATTATCAGCACTTAAAAAGCGAGCAGCTCAGTTCTTCTTTGGCACAAATAATGGCTTTTTATGAATAAATCATGTGTCAGACGCCTCCCAGGGAGTGGGCATGGAGGGGGGCGCGTCTGCTGGGCTCCAAGTCTGGCAGGGAAGGGCCAGTTGCGGACCCCCAGCTGCAGGGGTATTGCCCCCTTTCTCCTGATGGGTCCCAGCAGGACAGAGCTGTCTCTGGAATTACCACTGGCCTGAGCCAGGTGGAGCTCAGCCATCACTCTGAGGTGGTCCCGCTGCTCCCTGCGCGAGAGTCTGGCCCATCCCAGGGTTGGGAGTGTTCCTCTGTTCCCCTCCCCTCCCCTCTCGCAGCAGAGCTGCCCAGAAGATGCTCCTGGCAGGGGGACACCAGCTCTAGTCCACCCGGAGAGAGGGATGCGCCAAGACAGGCAGACACACCCAGAGAGGGAGGCGTGCAGCGCGCACAGCTCACACAGGCATGGTCTCCACAGCCCCGGGCACACATGTGGGCACACTTGGAGATGGACACACCGTCATTCCCACCACACATACACACACACACACACACACACAAATGCTCAGGCATGCGCACACTCAGACAAGGAGACCCCAACCATTACTCAGCCTGCCCCCTCCCAGCATGTGCGCATGCGCGCGCGCACACGCACGGGCCCACACGGACAGATGCATATGGGGCTTCATGGACACACACAGACCTGCACACGCACAACAGCAGCCCACCCTCCATCAGCCTAGGGTGGGGGCAGCTTTGCAGCCCAGATGGAGCCCAGACCCAGCTGGGCTGTCCCTGAGTCTGGTTGTGGGGCGGGGCTGGGGCATCACTCCCAAGGGAGAGCTCATCTCTGTGCTCCCCACCCGGCGAGGACACCTACCACACCCCGCAGGGAGGTCTCGCCACCCTCCGCCAACTGAGCCCAGAACCAGTACAGGTCCTGCTGGCTCTGATCTCCTTTGTTCCTCTGCTCACAGCCACCACCCCAGAGGCAGTGGGGGCCACAGGACAGCCTGGGCATTGGAGGTACACATTTGGGCAGGAACCCCAGCTCTGCCCCTCGCCAGGAGTGTGACCTCAGAGAATAATTCCCATTTTATTTGCTCCTCAAAACAAATCTGAGACTGGTGCTACTGCCCCATCTTTCAGACCAAGAAAGTGAGGCTCTAAGAAGAGTGTTAGGCATTCCTTTCTAGGACCAGGCCCTTTTCACAAACCCTAGGAGCCCACAGTGTCCTGGTCTTCCTCCTCTCCCTAGCTGCTCCTACTCAACCAGTGCATTTCTCTTCCTGTGCCAAGGTGCCCTAAGGTGTTCCCCTGAGCAGACCTGGGTCGCCTGCTCCTCCCACTCTGCACCACCCCCCAAGCCGCTCCCAACACCTCCATGACAACCTCCGTACTCTTACTTCTCTGACCTCCCTCTCCAGCTCAGACATCTTCCTGGGCTTCTGACCCCATTATCCAGCTGGACATCTCTGGGCCACCATGTTGCCCAATGCCAGGGAATGCCATTCACACAGTACATATGCTCCCAAACATCCCTCCCAAATCTCAAGGGGTCCCATAAGGCATAACTCAAATTGAGCCTGTCTGAGGCTGAGCGCACCATCTTCCCCAGGGCTCCTCCTGCCTTGAAGTTCCCCATCTCAGTGAATGGCCTTGTCTGCCCAAGTGCCCAACCAGAATCAGGCATCATTTGATCCTCATTCCCCATATCCAATTCACAACCAAGTCTCAATGACTCTACAGCCAAAATATATGTGAACTCATCCTTCCCCCTCCAGCCTCACTTCCCTCCCCTGTCCCTCCTGGTTTGAGTCACCACCAGCATCTCTGGCTTGGCCACGGACCCTCTCCCATTGTGGCCCCTTCTGGTCCATTTGCCTCCCCATCATTGTTCATCTTTCCACCTCTGAGCTTTGGCCATGCTAAATTGCTTTTTGTTCTGGAACCCAAATGATCTCTTGACTCTGGATCTCTGATCATGCCATTCCCTCTGTCTGAATCCCTTCCTTTACCAATGCCAACTCATCCTTCAAGGCTCAGCTGAGACAGCACCCCCTCCGGGCCCCTTCCCTGACTCCTCAAGCCCGGGATGGGTGCAACTGTCTCATTCATTCCCACAACAGCCCCCTGCCTCCTCCATTCATTACATCTCTGATCTAAAATCGCCCATTTACTCATCTCTGTGCCCCTCGAGCCTCTAAATTCCTTGAGAGCAGAGGTTGTGCCTCTGTTGCTCTCCATGGTAGCCCCAGTGCTTGGTATAAGACCTGGCACATAGCAGGTGCTCACTAAATTTTCCATGGATGAATGAATGGATGCAGGACCTGTGCTGCTACTTTACATATGTTTTCTCATTTACTGCTCACAAGAAATCCATGCAATAGGTGTACTAGCCTGTGGTCTAGACCAGGAGAGCAAGGTTATGGAGGTTGAAAATTTGCCCAAGGTCACACAGCTGGAAAACAGCAGGGAATAAATTCAAACAGAAGTTTGTGTGCCTTCAAAGGCCTCCTTTCCACCATCGCTGCCTGCCTTCCTAAGCCATTTTCCCTCTCTGACCGTTTTCTCATCTGTAGAACGGGAACAAAAATTATACCTAATACAGGACCTGGCATGAACACGTTCTCAGTTAATATCTGTGCCTTCTCTCCCAACCCTGAAGCTTATTCAGGACAGAATATCCCCAGGCCAGAAACTTCCTGCATGCACATGTTCACAGAAACAGGTGCAGAGCTCCACACAGGCACATCTCCAGCATCCAAAACTCAGTAGGCACTTAACCAATGTGTGTTGAGCAGACAGACATCAGTGAATGCTGACACAGACTCAGACACAAAGCCACAATGGGCTCGGGCACAGGGACCCCCGCCTCCATGATCCCTACCAATTATCCTCTTCCTCCGCAGCTCCCCCTACTAGCCCAAGGCACGAGAAATATTTAAAACAATTTTATTCATGAAAATATGCTGTACAATGCACTCTACACGGCCTCGACACGGCACACACGCACACGCACACGCTGACGGCACGGCCACGGTACACTGCCTACGATATGCGCCGGGGACGCCGCGCCCACAGACCGCCCCGACCGGACACTTATAAATATGGGAGAGGAGCAGCCAGGACTGGCACGGAGAAAGGGGTGTCGGGTTGGGGGGTGGATCCGGAGCTGAGGCCCACTGGGGAGGCTGAGACCAGTACTGGGGAATGGGGACGAGCGGAAAGGAAGAGGGACTTCCACCTGGGAGGGGAGAAACTAAGGCGGGCAAGGATGAGTGGGCGGGGCTGAACTGTGGGTCTGGAGGTCGGAGAGTGGTTGAGGGCCGAAGGAGGACAGCTCAGGGTGAACAGCCAATAGGTAGGCGTGAGTGTGTTTCTGGGAGGGGGTTCCTGGCTTGGGGTGGGTGAGGCTAAGACCAGTGGGAACGTGTCAACTGGGGATCAGATTCGACTTTGGGGTGGGCGATTCGTCACGCGGGGGCCCCGCAAAGGAAACTGAAGATTCGGAGACGCCCCCCCCACCCCGCCCCGCCCAGTCTCCCGGTGGGCTTCCCAGACCAGCACGGCCCACCTCATTCCTCCCTACTCCCACCCAGCCCGGAATCCAACCTCCACTCCCAGGCTTCCCGCCCTTGGGAGGAGGGGGAGCGGGTCTCAGGAGTCTGGGCAAGAATGGCAGGGCGCCCCAGCCCCTCCCTACCACTTCCCTCAGCGGTCAGCTTCCGAGGGATGTCTCTAGCTGGGTTGGGGCTGCCTCCTGGATCCCCTCCGTGGAGCGGGAATGGGAGTGGGGACCCGGGGATCAGGATGGGAAGACAGAGGCCCCTGGGGGGGGCGGGGCAGGGCACCGGGGGCGCGGGAGGCGGCCCTCAGCCCGGCACCCAGCTCTGGTTGGGGGGCGGGGCCCCAGCCAGGCCGGGAGGCGGCGGCGGCAGGGCCGAGTCGAAGTTGAAGTCCATTTCGTCGCTGTCCATGAAGTCGTTGAGGATGATGGACTCGACGTCGCACTCGAGGCTCCCGCTGAACATGTCGAGGTCCAGGTCGGCCGGGAAGCGGTCGGGCGCGGCACCCAGCGGCCCTGCGGCGGCGGCCGCGTACGGCCCCGGCAGCGCGTCCAGCAGGAGGCCGCCGGGGGGGCCCCCGAAGACGGCCGCGTGGCCCGGCGGCGCCACTCCCGCCGCGCCCGCCTCGCCGGGCAGCGTCATAAGGCTGATGGGGTGGGCTAAGGCACTGCGCGAGGGCGCCGGCGGCGCGTATGGGGCCACCCCCTTGCCCGGGTAGGCGGTGGCCGCGCCCGCCAGCGCCAGCTCCCCGGGCGCGCCCAGCACCGGGCCGGGCCTGGGTGCGGGTGGCGGTGGCGGCAGCAGCGCGGGCAGCGCCCCCGGGCGGTAGGGCGCGGCGGCCGGCGCAAAGCTGGCCTGCTTGTTCTCCTGGATGGTCTGCATGGGCAGGCGGCGCAGCGCGCCCAGCGCCGGCGGCCCGAAGCCCCCGCCCCCGCCCCCGCCGTAGGCACCGCCCTTGCAGCCGCCGAAGTAGGCGGGCGTCCCGGCTCGGGCCCGCGGCCCGTACGCATCCTGCGAGCCGTCCAGCAGCGCCTCGGGCAGCCCCGCCCCGCCGCCGCCGTGCAGGCCCAGCGGGCCCCCGAGCTCGGCCAGGCGGGTCAGCTCCCCCGGGCAGCGCGCACCCAGCGCGGGCGATAACGCGCTCGCCGGGCTCGGGTACATGAGCGGCGACGACGGCGCCAGGGCCTCCAGGGCCTCGTCGTCCTCCAGTTCGGCCGCCTCCCCGAGTAGGGGTCTCCCGCCGCCGCGGAAGTCGGCCCATGCCTCGTAGTCGTCGCTGGCGTGCGAGGCCGGGCTCGTGGCCCACTTGGCCGCGGCAGGCACGGGTCCCGGGGCTGGCGCGCCCTGGGGACTGTCGTCGGGGCTTCGCTCCGGTGCCTGCAGCTGCTTCTTCTTGCTGGCCTTGCCCTTGATGCGCAGGAACTTGGCCCCGTTGTCCATGGACACGGCCCTGCGCCGCGGGGTCTTGCCCGTCTTTCCGCCCTCAGGGTTCAGCATCCACCAGGAGCTCTTGCCTGTGCCCTCGTTCTGCACGCGGATGAACCGGGTGTGCAGAGACAGGTTGTGGCGGATGGAGTTCTGTGGACAGAGACAAGGATAGGGGTGGGGGAGTGGGAAGTGAGGGGGTAATTGATGGGAAAAGGAGTGGGAGAAAATAGAGAAGTGAGAGTATAAGAGAACAGGAGAGGAGCCAAAAGGTGGAGGGGGAGGGAATAGGGAAGATGAAAGGGTAAAGGGGAGAAGGAGGGGAACAGGTGTAAGTACCAGGTCGGACAAACTCAGACTATCCATCCTCTACCCCAGACCCGCCCCATCCTTCCCGCTCCCCTGCCCCACACAGGCACTGTCCGTAGGGTGAGGCCAGGGCTTTGGGTCTAGCCTTTCCAGGGAGGCAACTCCTAAGGGGCCTGCAGCGGGGGAGCAAGACCCCCCCTCCCCAACTCAGCCAAGCCCCGCCCGGGGCTAGCCAGGCTGCCAGGGCCCCCCAGCAGATTATGTAAGGGCTCATGCCGCTGCGGCTCATTTGTCCGCTCCCCACCACCCTGCCAGCCTGGCATGGCGCCAGGAGCCCGAAAACCCAGGGCTCCAGAAATCAATCTCGCGGTGACTGATTAAGCCCTGTTTAGAACTAATTGCTCTTTCGTGTGTGGGGAGAATAAATTACCTGCTTTAATTTCGTGTCTTTAAAATGCAACTGCAGGTAGAGAAGACTGTTAACCCTTTGCTGGGAAGGCCTGACCAGGAAAAGCAGAATAGGCTGGGGGTCCCCAAGGTGGGTAGAGGCCCAGACTTTCCCCCAACTTCTCTGAGCTTCTGTGAACTCCACAGAGGCTTTGGATCCCAGCAAGCCCCTCAAAGCACATCCACTGGCCATGAAGACCCCAGACCCCGCCCCTGCTCACTGCCCACCTTCAGGTCAGCCCAGGTCCCGTCTGGGCTGCAGCCCTCCCTCACCTCCCCTCCCCTCCCCACCCACCTGATGCTGAGTAGCTCTGCCCTCAAAGCCCCTTCCTGGTGGAAACTTCACAAAATCCCCACAAAGCAGGTGGCATCAGGCCCATTTACAGACAAGAAGACCAAGGCTCAGAGAGGTGAAGTGGCTTGCCCAAGGCCACAGAGCCCTTCTGCTGCCCCTGGTCCTTCCCTGGGCTTCACCTTAGGCGCACCTACACATATCCTCTTCTAAATTTCTGTTGGGCCCCATATCACTGCCTGCTTTTGCCAGGCCTGTCCTGGGGACAGAGGAAGGCTGGGGAGTCCACAGCTCCACTGACCTGGCTCCCCACAAGAACCTGGAGGAGTAGAGCTTCTGCAGGGCCTACCATGCCCCAGCTCTGAGGCCTCCCTGCTGGTGGCCTGGACCTCCTGGCTCAGGCGCTGCTGTGGAAACAGCAGGGGTTTGGGTATCTGCAGGGCTGGGCAGGATGCCTGGCTCTTTTCAGCCACCTAGCTATGTGACCATGGCTATTGACTCAATCTCTAGGAGCCCATGCCTCAGTGAGCTCCTCTGAAAAAAATGGGCGACATCCAGTAACCACCTCAGAAGGCTGTTAGATCATTATCTGAGATAACGTGTGTGGGTGTTTGGTGAACACACCAGGTGCCCATAATGCTGGTTAAATCCCTCACTCTGGCCAGAAGACCTCACTTCTTAGATCACTCCACAGACCCACTCTGTCTCTACAATCCTTAGTATCAGGCCCTGAGTGTAACTGCGCTGGGCACGAAAAACTCTGGGGAGCTGGCATTACCCCATCTCATGTACCAGGGAATGGAGGCCAGAGGCATGATGTAACCTGCCCTCGGTCCCACAGGCGGCAATGCCAGGTACCACTCCAGATCTGCCCGGCATACGGACCTGCTCTCATCCGCCCAGCTCCAGAACCTCTGATCCACGAGGGCTCTCCCTCCTGCCTCCTTCCCGCCTGTCTCCAGAAGGAGGGGTCCTCCCTGCTGCCCAGGGCACCCTCCCACCCCTCACCCCCAGTTCCAGGTACTCACCTGACTCTTCAGGGCCCCAGGCTCCCTATCTCTGGCACTTTCTGGTCTTGGGAGATAACAGCTAGGGCTTCAAGGTCCGTCCCAGCATTGTCCTGCCTGGCTTCTCCTGGGGCCCTGAGAGGAGGGGAGCTGGACCCCCAGGGAGTGGTGCTCCCTGGAGTAGAAACCCCCTCTCCCGCTCCTGCCCCTGCACCTGGCTCCCCAGCCCCTTCCCAACACCTGTGTTTGTTGCGGGGGGGCCTCAGAGGCCTCAGTTCTCCTCCCCTGGGGGATTATCTGCCTTACCAGAGGCTCCACCTCCCAGCTGCTCCAGCTAGAGGTCAGTCAGGCTACACCTCTTTATCAGTGTCACTATGTGCCAGCCTGGTTCTGAGTGCTTGGGGGTGGGAGGAGGAGGAAGGACACCGCCAAGTACGGGCACCTCCCGAGTACCTGCCAGGTCAGCCCTGAGTACTGGAAGTACTTGATCTCACGTGATCATTCTATCAGTCTCCATACAACGCAGGGATTGTGAGCCCTATTCAAGATGAGGCGAGTGAGGCTCAGAGAGGTTAAGTAAGTTGAAAAGATCACACAGTTTAAGTGGCAGAGCCAGGCATTGATTTCAGGTTAGTCTCGTTCTGAGTCTAAAGGACCTCACGTTCCACCATGGGAGAGAGAACAAGTCAGAGAACTTCCAAAGAATCTTAGGAAACCAGTCCTCCATTTCTTCTGAAACTTTCCATGACGTAACCAACCCTAGAAGCTGGCAGTATGGGAAGCTGGGGGCATGTTAAAAGGTCAAAATTCCCTACAAGTCTTGTGCTTCCTTTGTAGAATTCAAAGGAATCTTGCACTGTACTCTGTAATACTTCCAAATTTTCTGAATATCAATAAAAATATTTTAGATTCCCACCAAGAACACATGTTCCAGGCCTGTGAAGGTCTGCATCCTTCCCCACTCTGTTCCCTGCCCAGCCAGGTACCCCTGAGCCCCAGCCCAAAACCACAGCTGGTTGGACCCAGAGAGAAAAAAGGACTTGCCCCAGTTCACCCAGGGATTCGAGCCCAGGCCTCCTGACCGCCAGCTTGGTGGCCCTCCTCCCCCGGCAAGCCTGACCCGGGGCCAGTCCCTCCTCCTCTCTGGGCCTGTTTCCCTCCCCATAAATTGATGAGATGGGCCACTGCACTCTACGCACCTTTTCAGTCTGACAATAAAAAGTTCTTGGAATCATTCAGTCCAGAGGTTTTCAAACTTTTGTCTTTTCTAAAGTAGTGGAACCTTTTTAGTGAATGGAATCTAATGCACAACTTGAGTGTTCTACACTCAAGCCATCGGAGGTGGGGCAGGGGTACCTGGAGCCCTGCCTGCTCAGCACCCTCCCTTGGCACTCTCACTGAAAACGAGGCCCTTGGGGAGGGATTCTGCAGGCCAGGTGGATGGGGCAGTTGAGGCCTAGAGAGGTGCCGTGCCTTGCCCAGTGTCACCCAAGGAGGTGGCCCAGAGCTGGGCGAGGACCTAGGCCTTGGTCTGCTGAGCCAGGCTCTTCACCAGGTGTGCACCAGGGCTGTGCCCCAGGAGGCAAGGCCAGGCCCTGCAGCCCATTCTGGCTACTCAGGTCCCAGCCACCTGGTACCCATCAGAGCTCCCGGCCAAGATCCAGTGGCAAGCGCCGATCACATCTCGCCCACAAGGCCTCCTGGGAGGCCAGAGGCCACGGAGGAGGTGAGGGAGACGCCTCTACCAGGCAGCAGTAACCAGGGCTCCCTCTCAGAGTCACCTAGCAACCCGCCACCACAGCTACGGCCCCGGCATGCCCCGGTTCCCCTGGTGCCCAAGCTGGGCCCTGCTTCTGGGGCCTCACACCTCCCACACCTCCATGCAGGCCTGGGGCAGGTTCCCAGGGGAGATGGGACCTCCCTGACTCAGTGCCTCAGAGGCCATCAAGGGGCAGAGGGAAGGGACAGTAGGTTACATCCCATGCCCATCCTACTCTCCCTCAGAACCTGGGCGAGAGGCCAGCCCCCTGGGGCCTCAGGCACCAGGGAGAAGAGGCTGGTACAGGACAAAGAGCAGGCCTCTGGTGTTGGATCTGGATTCCAGTCTTGGCTTCAACACCCACAAACAATGGAGCAAAAGATGCTTTGAACCTCTATTTCCTCAAACAGCTACCTGCTTGCACCCTGTTTCCCTCCAGGCAGCAGCTGGAGGGATCCTGTAAATAACGTGGACCACATCCAGTCCTGCCCAGAATACTCTGATGCCCCCATCTCACTCAGAGTAAAGAACAAAGGCCTTGCCGTAGCCCACAAGCCCCTCCATGACCTCCCAGGCTCCTCCCCTGACCCTGTCCTGCTGCCAGGAACCTGCCAGGCACCATCCCACCTTGGGGCCTCGGTCGCAGGGGCAACACTGTTTGCCCAGATGCTCACATCCGTCTCTCATCTCCTTCAAGTCTCTGTTCAGATGTCACCTATGTGAGAAGCCCCATCCTGCCCACTCTTTTAACAAGTGCTTCTCTGCCTTGCCATTTCTTGGCCCCCTTAGCCTGCTCTGAATTTTTCTAAAGCAGTTAGCACTTTCTAAAGTACCATATAATTTCTTTATATTCTGTGTTTATTATTTATTGTCTGGTTTCCCTTATATTAGAAAATAAGTTCCATGAGGGATTTTTTCCCCCTTTTTTTTTTGTAACCGGACCCCATGTGTTTGGTATATGCTAGGCATTTCATAAAGTTTTGCTGAATGGATGAAGGAGAGACAGAAAAGGGGGGGAACACTGTGTGGCAGGGAGAATTAATGAGACTGTCAGAGTGGCTGGCACACGATAGGGGCTTCTCCAAACTGGGCTGAGAGAGGGGAATACAGGATGGAATGGGAGGCAAGCATGGGGTGGAGAAAGGCAGGAGCGGTCGGAGCCACAGAAGGAAGCGCAGAGAGGAGGAGGGGCTTCTGTGCGAGGGGAAGAAGGGCTCCCAGGGTGAACAAGGCGGCTGCCCACCCCAAGCCCCACCTGCTCGCTCCTCCTCCCCAGATAGACTTGGGGAAGCCAAGGCTTGCTGTGGCCAAGCCCTCTCACAGCCTGGACCACGTGGGCCAGAAGACGCTGCAGCAGCCCCCGTGGGAACAGAATAACCTTGTCCTTGCTGATGGTGCCTCCCTCGCGGACAGGGTCTGAGCCATTTGGTAGCAGCAGCTCATCTATCCAAGGGGACACCCTCATCTATTCCCAGGACACCCTTCGCCCACGAGCGGTAATGCATTCATCTGACAGCACAACCCCATTTATCCAGCACACCAGTCCCATTTATCCAGCAAGTACAACCTCATTCGCTAACAGCACTCCATTCACCTGACGGGCCCCCTCATTTATCCAGCAGGACACCCTCATTTATCCTCCAAGTCGGAGGCTCTCCTTCCTCCTGTGGTGTGGCTGTGTTCTCTGACGGTGCAACCCGACTGATCCAGCAGGACAGCATCTCTTCTACAAGTACACTTCATCCCCTGATAGTACGACCTCATTTATCTAATAATGCAGCCTCACCTTGCCTCCAAGTACCACCTCATTCCCTGGCAGTACACCTCGTTTATCTTCCAGCACAACCTCATTTCTCCTCCCAGCACAGCTTCATTCCCTGATAGCTCAAGCTCATCCAATCTTACTTCTCCAGCCAGAGCCCACCAGATCTCAGGGCTGAAGAGTAGGGGCAAAGAGGGGGAGTTTGGAGAGAGAAGAAGGGTCCCACCATTTGCTGTCCCCTGCCTAGAGAGGGCTGCATGGCACTATGACTATATCCAATCTCCCCAGGCCCTAAAGGGCCCATGGACTTTGAGTTCTAGGTTGCTCAGCCCAGCCAGCCCTCGACCGTTGCCCCACCTCCCATTTGGTCCCCTCGAGAGCTAAAGAGGGCCTACAGGATGGATTTCCTTCAGCTCTCCAACAGGGGAAAAACCCCACCTGATTCGATTTGTAGCATTTGCTGATTTCTGTGGCATGGATACTCCCATCGTAGCCAATTTTAAGCTGGCAGCATGATGTCATTGAGTGCAGAACTGGGAAGAAGTGTGCATGATCAGCTCTCACGAGCCAGTGCAAGCCAGCTCTCGCACACCACTGGCCCGTGCTCAAATACCGAGGCAGGAGAAGGGCACCACCTACCATGTGCCAGACCTAAGCTAGACTCTTTAGATATGTTTCTTCTTTGAATCCTAAAAACCATGCAAACTGTGAGTAGGTAATGCTATTTTACAAAGGGTGGGGGGAGAACTGAGGCTCAGGTGGGTTAAATGACACCTGAGGCCATGAAGCTGGGAAGTGATGGAACCAGGTCTGGGTCTCCGGGCTGTTGGATTCCAAAGCTAAGGCTCTTCCTACCCACACCGCCAATGTGGCGGGGAACACTGCCCTGCTGCCCACCTCAGAGGTCATACCTGCCCTGGTTCTCAAGCCCAAGCTTCCTGGTTTTCATCAGAGACAGGAGACTCAAGTCTTATGCTCCCCACCCACAAGCCCTGTGCTACCTCCTGGCCTCTGGCACCAAGGGGATTCCAGGACCCTCCCAGTTCAGTCCTGGGTCCTGCGTCCGTCCATCCAGCCCAAAACCAGGTATGGATGCCTCTCCAGGTCCCATCGCTGTCCAAGGTTCAGCCCGGCCCCTCCCTCAGGAAGCTGATCCCAACTACCCAATGGGGATGGTGATCCAGCTCCACCCTCTAGTGCCTTCCTGAGCGGAGATCACCTGTGGGGCGTGTGAGCGCTCTCATCCCCTCCGTGACTCCCATTTCCTCTCTCCCCGCTGCCTTCCCTCCTTTCCTGCATAAAGAAGGGTTAAGGGCTAGAGTTGGAATCCCAACTTCATCCATGTGACCTTGGGCCTCCCCGTAAAAGCCGGTAACTATCGCAACATCCATGGGGGAGGGGGCGTGGCTAGGAGCTGGATGAGATCCCACATGTCAAGAGTCTTCCTGACTCCCTGTCTCAGCCCCAGGAGCAGCTCTTGTACCACACCCCACCCCCTCTGGCCCAGGAACACACCTGACTCAGAGAGAGCCACAGACTCTGGGGGAGGGTGGCCGGCGGGGGGAAGGGTCACTGGCTCTGCTGCCTGGAGTACTCAGTCCAGACAGGATTCCTGGCAGAAGGGGTGACCTGGATGACCTCAGGGCCCTGAGGCCACATGCAAACCCTTGGTACTAGGGTGTGTAGTGAAGGAGGGGTAGAAGGGCAGGTGGGGGCATCAGAGCCACAAGTGTTGACAGGTGAATGGGCTTGGGGTCAGCAGTGGAACAGAAGTGGGCAGCCAGGGGCCAGGAGGAACCAAATGTCCAAAGCAAGGCATGAGGTCAAGGGACAAGCCCTGGCGTCCCCCACCCCTGCCACCCCAGAGACAACAGAACCCACACACCCAGCCCGGACAGCACACAAATCAGCAGCAGAAGTCCCAGCTCACCCCTACTCAAAAGCCCATGGCTCCTCATCCCGCCAGCGCTTGGGTCCAACTCCAGACTGACATTCAAGGGCCCTCTGATGCTCTCCAGCTTCATTACCTCCATTCCCTTAAACCCATCTGGGGCTCCAGCCACCCTGGATGTCTCACGCCTCCATGCCTTCACACACTCTGTTCCCTGTGCCCTTCCCTCGCTCTCCGCTCAAGCGGTTCCTGCTGCTGCATCAGGGCTAGCTGTGCAGCATCTTCCTAGCCCCCTCTGCAAGCCCCACAGGTAGTTGCTCCCCCTTCAGTGCTACTGCAAAAATCTACCTGCACGCTGGAGTATAACCGTAGGTGAGTCTGCCTCCCCACCTGAACTCTGTGGGGCAATCCTTGGCTCACAGCAAGTCAACACATAGGTTGGAACCCTCAGCAGCCATGAACCACTCAGGCCTGGCAACTCTGCAGTTTCTGTTCAACAAGACCTCAGGCCGGAGCTCCAGGCCTTGCCTCCTCCCTCCCAGTTTCCCCTCCAGTTCCTGCTGCCTCTGCCACCTCCCTACTTCTCCCCTGGCTTCTCGGGAGACTTCAGCAAAGTGAGAAAGGAAAGAAACTACCATTTGCTGAGCATTCGGTGCCCTGTGCTGGCACTCAACAATTCAAATCTTACTGAGTATCTGTAACAAACCTCTGAGTTGGTTTATTATCCTGATTTTACAGATGAGAAACTGAGGCTTCAAGAGACAACTGACCTGCCCAAGCGGGTAAGTGTTGAGGCAGGAATTCACACCCAGGGCCCTTGCTCTTCCTCCTACCTTGAGAGGCCTCTAGGGAGGAGCCTAGGCCAGACAGAAGCTCCCCTGGGGGGGGGGGCGCCAGGAGCTGTCCACACTGGCTCAGCAACCCCTCCACAGACTCTTCCCTCCCTCTTCCAGGATTAAAGGGGATCCCTAAATGCCAGGCCATTCAGGCCTCTCCCAGCCTCTCCTCATCGGAGCCCCCTCCCTCCCTCTGCCGGCAGCACATCCCACACCCCTGCCCCCGGCCCTGGGAGCAGCTGCGGTGACCTCACCCAGTCCTGCCCTGGGCCTGGCTCTGGGGAGGGCTCAGCAGCTGTGCCCCAGCCCTACAGGCTGGCTCCTGGGGGGGAAGGGGGGGAAGAGTAGGCATGGTGCCAAGAGGACCATCTGCTCTCCCTGGGGCATGGCCACCCGCATAGACACTGCCCTCGTCCCCAGGGGCTGCCCTTGGCCCTCTGTCCCCATGCCAAGGGGCTCCGGGAGCTCTGGGCAGCCCACCCAGACCGGGGCACCAGCCCTCATCTGCCATGTGTCTTCTCCTGGAGCCTGAGAGGTCCTTGCAGGGCATGTTGGAGCACGAATGTCCGCTGAAAAATGAACACGTGCTCAGGGTAAGCTCTGGGGGCAGAGGCCAGAGGCCAGGGCTGGGTGTGCTGAGGACTGCCTGCCCCAGCACCAGCCCTGCCGAGCCAGGAGCAGGCGACCCCCTAGGGGCTGGCGGAGTGGGGGGGGCTCCATCCACTCACATCTGCTCAGCTGGCAGGTGCCTCTGGCTGAGGGCAAGCCCCTTCCCCCACGGCCCCAGCTCAGGTTACAAAAGAAGGCAAGGCCAGCTGAGGACAGGGGGAGGGGACTGGAGGGGTGGAGGAGGCATCACAACTTCCCAGAGTGTTGGGGGAGGAGAACCCGGATCCCTAGATGAGACTGAGGGCCAGAGAGGGAAGGACCATGCCCAAGGTCACACAGACTGCCAGTGGGCAGAGGAGCCAGCGTCCAGGGGCAGGCAGCCCCGGATTCGAGGGTGACCTTGAGTAAATCACTGGCCTCATCTGTAAAAATACAGTGCCTAAAACCTGCCTGCTTGCCTCCCAAGGCCATGGGGAAGGCTCTGTAGGCTAGAGAGCAGTGGTTGGACCTAAGGGCAGGACGAAGCTTGGACATCCTGATTTTCTGACACCCCAGGGACAGAAAGGGAGGGACTAGAAGAAGAAATCCTACCCCCCACCCCAAACACATACACAAGTCAGTGTCTCTCAGGGATCAGGGCCCAGGACCCCCCCCCCACCCCCACACACACAGCACACGTGGAGGTATCTCCTTTCCTTTCCCAGAGCAATGAATAACAATAATGATATTTGCTAAGATTTCACTGGGGACTTTACATGTAACTCTCCTTACATGCAATTCTCACAACAAAGCTTGGACATAAGTCTTTATTATTATCCCACTTTGCAGAGGAGGAAACTGAGGCTAGGTTGCCCAAGGCCACACAGAGGGTAAGTGGCAGAACTAGGACTGCTCCTCCCTGCTTGCCTCCAGACTCCTACCCACACCACTTTGTCTTACCTCTGAGATCCTCAAGGCACCAAAGGGTGCTGCTTGGCACCTCAGGCCTGGCATCTTGGAATCTTGGGGCCTCCACCCTCTCTCAGGCTCATCTTCTCCCCTGGACCCCAGTATTAGGCCCACATTGGGCACCTGAGCCAGTCTCTCCCCCCACCCCAACCCTCCATACCATCCTTTCTGCCCATGCCATTCCTCATCCCTCACAGCTTGGAGTGCCAGCTCCTTGGTGTGGCATTCAAGGCCATTCACCGTCCGGCTCCTGCTTGCTTCCCCAGCCTCAAGTCCTGCTGGGCTCCAGCTAACACAGCCAGACCCTGTGGGGCTCCTAAAGAGTCCTGAGGGTTTGACTCCTTTGCCTGGTTCTCCCGCCTCACCTCCAAATACCCATAGCTCATAATCTGGCCCTCCATCATGACCCTGGGTAGTTTTTATCCTCGTCTTATCTCCCCCGCTGGACCTGCAGGCATTTCGAGGGCAGGGAGCCAGTCCGGTTCCTCTGAGCAGTGCTGCACAGTGGGTGCCCAGTGGGTGCCCAGTGGGTGTAGGCCTGGATTAACGCGAGCAGAGGAAGCGGCCATCAGCCCTGGGGCCTGCAGATGGAGGGGGGCGGACAATGTCAGCTCCCTCCCTCTGGGAGCTCTGGATTTGAGAAAGGGTGCCAGGGATCCCAAAGCCACCCCCGAGGCTGGAAGCCCCAGGGCCAAACTCTAAGGGAAATCAGAGAGACAATGCTAGGGCTGGGGGGCAGGGGGGTAGCGGCCAGCCTGGACTGTGCTGGCCAGAGCCCTCGGTTAGGGAGGAGTAACCCAGGGGAGTTTCATTTCTGTCCCTTCCAGTGGGATACTGTGAGAGCCACTTTGTTTCTCTCAGCCTCAGTTTCCTCATCTGCAAACTGGGGATAGTAGCAGTACCAGCTTCACGGTTTGCTGTGAAAATTAAATGGAAGCACACCTGTCATGGCATGTGGTGGTTGCACCCTGGGCTGGAAGAGTTCTGTGTAGCTGAAGAAGGGTCAGAAGACGGGTGGGGTGAGTGATGTGGCTGTACAGGTTGACTGGGGCCAGGTGGCCAAGGCCTGGAATGGCACGCTACAGCCCCGGGACTGGATCCTGTAAGACCAGCACCGCGCTGTACACATGGTCTCGCCTCCCCCACCGGACGGGGAGCTAGCAGAGAGCAGGGGCTGCGACTTTCCACTTCCTGGTGGGCCAGCGCCAAAGAGGCCTGCTGAGTACACCGACGTTTCCCCTCCCTCGGGCAGCCAAAGGCTCTCAGTGGCAGAGCACATCAGACACGGAGGGCGGGCAAATGTACTGTGGTGTTTCAGTCCCTTGGAGCTGACTGCATGGGGCTCAATTCCCTGGAGGACCCAAAAAAGAGTGAGGAGGAGAGATGTGGGCTCAGTCTGGGCAGCCTGTTTAGAGAAGGTGGTCCGCCCTGGGAGCGGAAGACGGGAGGGGGACTTCCCTGGAGGTCCAGTGGTTAAGAGTCCATGCTTCCACTGCAGGGGTTGCGGGTTCAGTCCCTGGTCGGGGAACTAAGATTCCGCAAGCAGAAGCAGAGGAAGCTACCATCTAAGGCATCGGTTCAGAATCCGACCCGTCATCAGACAGACCTGTTAAAATATAGATTCCAAAGCCCACCCACTGAGAGTCTGCTACAGAGGGTCTGAGACAGGGACTGCAGACTGTACTACCTAAAAGCTTCTAGGTGACTCTGATAATCAGCCAGCTCTGCCAACAACTAAGGATTTAAGGCAGATTCTCAGAAAGACACATTGGGTTCCAGAATCACCTAGGAGGTAGGATTTTGTTCAAACTACCCAAGCACCCGCCTAGTTTCTGAGGGGTGTCCCCAGGGTTCAGTCCATGAGAGTCGATAGCAGCCTTGGTGAGCATGTAACAATGGCAGTGGTTTGGGCTGAAAACTCCAGGGTCAGGTATAAAGATGGCAGTGTGAGGGCTGCCTGGGATCAGAGGCAGCAGGGAAAGTGGGAGGGAGGGCAGGGCCTGGACAAGGCCAGCAGAGGGCCCAGGGGTCCAAACAGAGCAGTTTGGGCTTGGTTGGCTCCCAGGGGAACTGAGGAGCCCTGAAGGGTTCCGGAGAGAGCATGAGTGAGCCCTGGGGTAGGAGGGCTGGCTGGGGTGTGGGCTGATACTGCACTGGCATTGGAAGATGGCAAAACATGGAGGAAACAGGTCTGCTTCTAAATCTAGGCTCAGCCTCGTCTCAGCTATGCTACCTTGGCCAAGTGACTTCATTTTTCTGAGCCTCCATTTCCTCAACTGCAAAATGGGGCTATTAACACATACCTGGCAGGACCCAGGGAGGATGAAATGAGAGGATTTATGTGAAGTGCCCAACTGACTGCCTAGCACCCAGGCGTTAATCCTCTGAATTCTCGTTCCCCTTCCCAAAAGAGGCATCCCCCTGCGAGACCAGAAAGGCTTCTCTGCAAAGAGGGAGGCCCGGGGGGTGGGGGTGGGGGAAGGTGTGGGAGGCCCCTCCCCCACACGCCACCTGGCCCCCCTCCCACCTCCACATATGGGTTGGGGGGTGGGGAGAGGCAGCAGACAGCCAAACCCTCCCAAACAGGAGTTGGTTTCCATGGTAACCAGGATGCCAGGAGGAAGGGGGGCGCTCCAGATCCAGCTGTCCCCCTGAGCGCCCTACCAGGGCCCCAGAGCCTCCGCTAATGCCCACCTAACACCCTGTACCCCCCATCTGCCTGCTCTGGTGGCCAGCTGGGACTGCCAGGAGCACTCCCTTCACTGTGCCCAGAGTTTGTCTGCCACCTGGGTACTGCCAGGGGCAGGGTAGACAGCCCCAAGCAGGAGTCCCCAGTTCGAGTCCATCCACACGTGTACTCACGTGCTTCCACCCATGATAAGTCCCATTAGGTACTCTACACTCTCGGTCCCAACTAACCCCTCATGGCTCCTAGAACCAGAGGGTTTGTCAGTCACAGCCCCGAAAGGGCCACAGTCTGAGTGCGTTAAGGCCCTTTGGACACAGATGAGAACACTGAGGACCAGAACGGGAGAGAGCTTTGCTCCAGCTCACACGCGCTAGATCAGGGTGCCCTACAGGTGCTCTGCCCACCGCTCACCAACTCCCGACTCCACAGCTCCAACAGACCCCAAAGGGCTGAACTAGGACACCCTGAGTGATGCTCCAGAGAGATGGGTCATTGCCAGGGAGAAGGAAGGAAGGCCTAACAACTTGAAGGTCTTGTCTAGCAACAGAATGGGCAGTCCCAGAGCTTTCGGGCTCCAGGTCCCTGGGAGTATGTGAGAAAGGGATTGATCTGGGAAGGAGGCTTGGAAGCGGGTGATGGGCTCCACCTCTCTTGGAGATCCAAAGTCAGACTCAGAGGTGGAAGGAGTGGGCACCAATGTGTACCTGTTTCTCAGGTACCCACTCCCAAGTTGGGAGGCAAGCCACAGGCTGCAAATAGGAAAGGGGTGCTGAGGAGTCAGCCACAAGTTAAGGGAGACAGTGAGGTAAGGAGGGGGCTCCCCCTGCTACAGCTGGTGCACCCATATGCCAGAGGCTCACATCCACACACGCAGCCCACGACCACACCCTCACCCTTCACAAGACACAGAGAGAGGGGCTTCCATAGCCCCCAGGACCCCACGGAGTAGCCACCACCAGCTGCCACTCAAAGATGGGAGAAGGTGGGCTGCAAGAAACAAGCCTGCACCCTTTCCAAATCCCTCCTCTCCAGCCCCAATGGCACAGGAGGAAATGCTTGAGTTTGGGGGACAGGACGGGGTTCAATTCCCAGGTCTGCCACTTCTTAGGGATGTGACCCTAAGACAAGTCACTTCTCCACCTAGGAAACCGGGATGCTAACACCCACCTGGAAGGATGGAGGACAGGATTTGAGGGGACGTGGGCTTGGATGGTGGGCGCCTGCTCCCCGGCGCTCTGAGCCCTTGCCCCTCTCTGGCAGAGCCCCTCCACTCCACTCAGTCCTGAGCTGGGTCCTCAGGGCGTGCAGAGAGGGGAGCCCCAAACCGCAGAAAGTGGCGGCTGGGGGGCGCTGAACTTTCGAACCCGCACACACCTCCCCCCCCCAAGCGCCGTTCATTACCTTAACAGGAGTTAAAAATAACCGTCTCATCTCTTTAAATTAGTCTGTCTGCAATTACCGCCTGGCACGGCGCTGCCCGCCATCGTCCCGCTGGAGCGGCGCCAGGTGGCAGGCGGGGCCCTCACCCTGTCTGTCGGTCTGTCTGTCTGCCTCCAGGTTCCCCCCTTCTCCCCGCAGAGGCGCAGCCACCCCAGGGGCCTCCCGGCGGCCCTGCCTCCCAAGCTCCCCAAGTTTCTGGGGAGGGGGCCGGGCGGGCCACGCGGCTGGCAGAGTGTGGGGCCTTCGGGGAGCAGAGGATTGGGGGGGGGAGGGGCGCGGTGGCGAGGGAGGGGCGCCGGGAGGCCCGGGAAGCCGGAAGGGCCCGCTGCGCGCCAGCGCTCGTGGGTGGGTGTGAGCAGGTGGCCGTGGGAGTCTGCCGGGCGTGCCAGCAACTGTGCCAGGAGCGGCTGGCACGGGCTCGTGCCCAGGAGGCGGGCAGCTGCCAGCCCCCCGCTCGTGCAGCGCGGGGGGTGAGGACACCCCCCAACCCGGGCTCACACCGCCTCTTCCCACACCTCCACCAGCCCTCGGGGCTGGGGATCCCCGGAGGACAAAGAAGAAGGAGGGAGCCCTGCTGGAACGGGCTGGGGGGAGGAGAGAAGGGGGAGCCCCTGCACGCACAACCACCGCTCAGTCGGGCTGTAGCAGGACCCTCCTCCCGGCCTCTCAGATCAGTCTCTCTCTTCTAGCCCCCACCCCACCTAGGACCTACGGGCCCGCCTGGGCCGTATTGGGGGGGAGACACCCCCCTGCTGATCCCACCCCACAACAGCCAAGCTGCTCCAGGCACTGAGGGAGAAGGGAAATCCCCATCCACTGGGCTCCTCCCCCACCAGTCCCGGGGACAGGAATGGGAGGCACCCAGGCCTGGCCTGGGAGCTCCCAGGGGAGCTGGCAGCCTGGAAACACAAAAGCAGGCAGAATAACTCCAAGGGCGCTAAGTGGAAGCAGCACCAGGACCCGGAGCAGCCTGGAAGGCTTCCCGGAGGAGGAAGGTGGGGCTAGAGTGTCTGAGAGGAAGTAGGAGGCTCTACCTGGATGTGGGATATCCACACTTTTGCGACACTGGAGAGGGAGGGAGACTCCTGTCCAAGCCCTCGTCCCAGACCTGGAGAC
Organism: Balaenoptera musculus; assembly: GCF_009873245.2. Lineage (NCBI taxonomy): Eukaryota > Metazoa > Chordata > Mammalia > Artiodactyla > Balaenopteridae > Balaenoptera > Balaenoptera musculus. The sequence continues at coordinate 33,623,884 of NC_045785.1, read as the reverse complement.
CATCTGCCCTGATGGCAACACTACCAGCCTCTCTGGTGGAGTTCCCAGCACCAAGCCCAGACTCTCTTCGGGCTTCAGCCTGTTGGGTGCCTTAGGCCTGCTGTTGATCTTGCCTCCTCCAATTCCTCTCTGCAACACCTCTGAACTATCTTCCCACATCACAGGTGGGACCACAGGGCAAAGGCCAAGCACAGGGCCCTCACTCGGCCTTTCCCACGCCACAGCCCTGCCATCCCACGCTCCTAGCCCTGCCTAGGAGCCCCTGGTTCCAGCCTGGCACACCCAACAGTCTCCCAAACCCAACATATGCAATTCCACCTCCTTGCCTTTGCGTATGCAGTCAATATCCCTTGGAAGACTTTCTCCCAAATTCTACCCACCCACCCCACCCAGTGAAGACAGACCAGATCAAGTGCCATCTTCTCCGTGAGGGCTTGCCTGGCTCCCCAGGGGATCTAACCCACTTTCCCCACACCCCTACTCCCACCCCCACTCCCCGGCCCTCAGTCCTGCCTGTAAGACAGAGGGCTTGCGTGTGGAACTGGCTGAGCCCTGATGCATCCTGAAAGCAGGTGCAACGCCTTCCCCTTCGGTCCCCCCACTCCATCTAACACAGGGTTCGGTACACTCCAGGACTCAAGTGCAACACTTACGTGGGGGAGGGGAGGGAGGAAGGAACAATGGGGTCCCTGGCCCCAGCCCTGGCACCTGAGGTGTATCACAGTCTCTGCTAACCGGAGGGTGGCTGGGAGTTGGGAACGGCCCCGCCACCAGGGCCCTGGAGGGACTGACTGGGAATGGGGGAACAGGCATTAGGAGGGACAGGAATGAGAGGGGAAGGAGGCTCCCTGGGGAGCTGGATGGGGGGGTGGGGTAGAAGGAGGACAGCCACTGAGGGGATGAGATGGGAAAGGCCAGGGGCCTCTCTGAACAGCCCTCCTCCAGTGCCTCGGGGGTCTCTGCCAGGGCCTAGGTCAGGAGCCCAAGGCTGAGGCTCCCTCACCAATGCCCTAGCCCAGGACAAGCATTCCTGAGCCCAGGCGCAGGGAGAACCAATGTGTCCCCAGCAGCGTGGTGCAGTGGAAACTGCATCCAATGGGCAGGCGGGAGGCCTGGGCCATCATCCAGGGCCTGCCGCTCACTGATGACCTGAGAAGAGTCCCATTCCCTTCCAGGGCCTCAGTCTCACAGTCTGAGAAATGAACTCATGGGACTAAATTATCTCCAAGTACCTTCCCAATCACAGTCTAGGATTTAGATCTGCCCCCGTTTGAAAGCTGTCAGTGTCCCCCACCCATATCCAATGCCAGCAGGACAATATTCCAGAGGCTCTGGGTCCCTGGAGGGAGACACATCTGGATTGGGATCCAGTTTTCCCATCTACTGACTGTGTGACCTTGGGCAGTTCACTCCTCCACTCCCTGCCTCAGTGCCCAGCCCTATAAGTGGTGACAGTAAAACCCACCTCAGGGAGTGCAGAGAGCATTAAAGGAGACACCTGGCACAGATGCCTGAAGGTGCCTGGCACAGGGCTTGGCCCTGAGACCCTCAGTGAACTGCAGTTCTTTCCCAGCTTCAAGCCTCATGTTCCCTCTTGCCATCTTCCTTATCATCCCTCACCCATCAAGCCCAGCTGGAGCTCTGCCTCCTGCAGGAAGCCCTCCTGGCTTATTCTGGCCCATAGTACCCTCCCTGGCCTCACCACCCTCTGCACTATCCACCTATTTCTTCACTCTTTTACCAGACACGCACTGGTAGTTCCCAGTGCCAGGCTCCATGCTCGGTGCCGTGGGCACAGAGATTGTTCTGACACTGCCACTGTCTTCCAGACGGGGTGGGGAAGGGAAATGAGACAGGACACAAAAGACTAAGACCTATGACAGGTAGGGAGAGGGCCAGAGAAGAGGGAGTCCTGAGCTAGCTAAAAAGGGTTAGGGAAGGCTTCCTGGAAGAGGCATCTGAACTCTGTGCCCTTGAGGACAGGGACTATCTACAGGGAGAAGTGAAGGGTGGGACAGTACATGGGAGGGAGGTGGGAGCAAAGCACAAGGGCAGGACCCACTTAGGAGGAACAAGTGTTCCGGAGGGGGCTGAGCCCAAGGGGACCGGAGAGAGGATGGAGAAGGAGACTCATGTCGGCCCCTCCAGCCTGTGTCCCCACCCAGTAGTGGCCAGAGACAGACAGAGAAGCTGCCAGCGGAAAGCCTGAGAGCCATGGGCTCCCAGGGCAGAGCACCGTGGCCCCTACAGTGCAGCCACGGGGCATCTTAAGCTGTCCATGTCCGCGAGCCTCCCCTCCTCCACTGGCACACCTCCTTCCCCTGACCCTGCCTACAGGCACCACCAGCCAGAGCCCCTTCCCTCCATTCAGGCATGCCTCCCTCATAGAGACCCCCCTCTCCCACAGGGAGTCTCACAGCTCACAGGCCCTAGGCATGGCCCGACCCCCACCCCACCCCAGTCTCCTCTCCCCCAAAGGCATCGACTATCCCCATTCCCCAACAAGTTGGCCAGGGGAGGGACTAGAGGCCACAATCCAGTCAAGACCCTGTCCTCGCCCAAGATGGCTCCCCCCTTTCCATTGGTTGGTACTGAGGCCTCCCTGGGGTGCCCCTCCCCTCTCCCCCTCCCCCAAGTGCATCTGGGCTCAGAAAGCCAGGGAAGTGGAAGACAGCCTGGGGTGGTCATGGACAGATCACCAGGTCTCAATACCTTGCCCTCACACCAGCAGGGATCATCACCAGCCCACCATGCTGATCCAGGCAAGGGGGGCAGCAGCTGCCCCACGGAGAACTCAGATCTCAGGTCACCTGACCAGTTCCCCACCCTAGGCTGGCTGGTGCCCCAGAGTGAACTCCTGGCACCACAGAAAGAACTGTGGGCCTAGGGTCGCATTCCTCACCCTGAGGCCAGCTCCAGGGAGGGCAGTGGGAAAGATCTGGGAGGAAAGCAGCCACTGGCCCCAAGTCATTATTTCAGCTCTTTAAGGAGGGTGCCCTGGTGGAGAGGGTAAAACAAGAGTAACACAAAGCAAACTCGTGGGGGTAAGAGGGGGGTCCCCAATGTCTGAGGCCTGAGAATAGGTTCTTCTGCTATGCCCCCAAGGATGGGGTAAGGGTGTCCCTCGAGAGTGCCTCAAAGTGGCAGTCCCTTGTCACCCCACCAGACCTCCCACCTCGCATCCAGAGCATGCACACAGCTGCTCCCAGCACGCCCCCGCCTGTCTGCCGGCCGGCCCCACGCCCTGGGCACACACTCTGTGACTCCTGGGGGTGCCCCAGGGCCTCCCTCTAGACCGCCCGCCGGGAGCCCAGACGCATCTAGCAGCCCCTGGAAGCCCCAGCCGACGACTCCAGACCCCCTCCCCTGCCGGACGCCCCCACCTTCCAGCCGGCCGAGCTGTTGCTGTCGCCTTTATCCTTGAAGTAGGGCACGTAACGGACCATCCAGTCGTAGATCTGCGAGAGCGTGAGCCGCTTGTCCGGGGCGCTCTCGATGGCTTTGGTGATGAGGTCGGCGTAGGACAGGTTCCCCCACGCGTTCCGCCGGGAGCTCTTCGCTTTCCGCAGCGGTCCGACCTCCGCGCCCAGCGGCGGCGCTGGGGCCATCGGCGGGGCCGTGGCTCGGCGCTCCGGCCCGCAGTCCTCAGCGCCCTCGGCCACCCCTGAACCCAGCGCTCCGTCCTCGTCGCCGACCAAGTCTGGCTGCGGCAGGGGCCAGGTACACGAGCGCGGCCGGCTCTGCGGCGCGAAGTCCGGGTCCACGTCCACCTGATGCGCTCGCAGCTTCGCAGCCATGGTCCCGCCCGGCTCGGGCGAGGAGGGGAGGGGGGCTCCGCGGATGGTGGGCGGGCGGCTCTGGGATCTGCGCGCCCCGGGGAGGCCCGCGGGAGGGGTCCCTGGCGGCGCCGGCTCAACCGCGGGGCGCCATGGGCCGGGTCGCGGAGACAGGGGGCTGGACGCGCTGGGAAGCCCGAAGGGAGGGAGAGGTGGGGGCAGTGAGGGAGCGGCGGCCCCGGAGCCCAGCGGGCACACACCTCGCCCAGCCCCGCTTCTAGCACCTGCCGCCTGACTGCGCCTGCAGCCACCACCGCCACCGTCTTTGCCGCCGCTCCCCCGGCGCCGGCCCCGCACGCGGGCCCCGCTCTCCCGGGACGGGGCCGGATTGCACCATGCCGGAGCCCGAGCCCGTGCCGGAGCCCGCGCCGCCGCCGCCCCGTGAATGCCGCCGCCGCCGCCGCTCCGGCTCCAGCGCCAGCTCCCGCGCCTGCCGCGCTCAGCGCCGGCTGCACCTCGGATGGGCGGGGGACGGGGAGGGGGCGGGCCCGGCGCGGGAGAGGGCGGGGCGTGCCCGCCCGCGGCCGCGGAATCCTCGGCCGGCCGGGTGCCCCGCCCGCGGGCTGGAGGTGGAGGGGCGGGGCTCCCGGCCGGGGGCGACCCTGCCGTAGCCCCAGCACGCAACAGCGCCGCCTACGGAGCAGGGGAGGAGCGGCGGGCGCGACCCCGCCCCCTGCCTTGAGCTGGGGGAGGGGGCGCGGGGGGTGAGGCCCGAGCGCTCTCATTGGTCCGCAGCAGGGCTGTCCCGCCCACGGACTCAGCTGGATCCCTCCCCGAAGCGCGTCAGCGGGTTATTGTTACAACCCGGGGTTTCCCAGGGCAACGGGGATGGGGCGGGGCTCAGAGCACTTGGCTCCGCCTTCTATTCCTGAGAGGAATGCCCCGCCCCTGTTTCTAGACACCCCCCCCCCACCTCCCCCCCCCCCCCCCCGCCCCGGTGTTTCCAAGTCTTCATTCCAGAAACCTGGTGGGGTGGATGATGGAGCTCCCCTCTTCTTTGTGCCCTGGGCTGGAGAAAGGGAGAGGGTCAAGAATACCTGTGTTCCGGGTCAGGCTTGGCCACAGTTTTGGCTTCTCCATCTGCAAGTTGTTTTTCGTGGGCTTTCAGGGTGCCTGAAGTTTAACGTGTAGTAGAATCAACCTGGCGAGCTTGTTAAAACATATTGCTGTGCCCCAGTCTGGTAAGTCTGGGTTGGGGCTTGAGACTCTGCATTTCTGAGAAGTTCCCAGGTGATGCACCCTGGACCACACTTTGCAAACCACTGCTTTAGAGTCTGTGGGAGGCTCTTGCAGGGGCTGTTGGAACAAACACTTGCCCCAAATTTCATCCTGTTTGGGGAGAAGTTGCTCATTCATTTAACAGATATTTATTGAGCACCTTTGATGCACCAGACACTGTTGGGGCTACTAAGGCAAGAGCAGCAGCAGAGACAGATGAGGTCCCTCCCTCATAGGCTAGTGGAGGAGTCAGATGTAAGTCAGATCATCATACAGCCTCAGAAGGAAGAGGCCGGCTGAGCAGTTGGGCAGCCCATGACCTCATCCCACAGGGCCCTAGGCTAGGTTTCCAGCCAACACTCCACCTACCAGCCTTTGCTTGGTGCATCCCCTCTGCCTAAAACACCCTTTACCCTCCTCAAGGTCCTCATCGAAGATTTTCCCTTTCCTCAAAACTCAGCTCAACTCATCCCTGACACCTTCTTTAACCCAACACCCAGCACTTGTCCTTGTCCCTTGCTTGCCCAGACCACTGCTGCTCTGCCAGTAATATCTACGTCCCTTTAGCCCAATATTTCTCTTTTGCCAGTCAGGAAACTGAGGCCCAGAGTGGGCAGGTGTCTTGCCCAGATGGAATGGCCAGGACTAGAATCTAAGCTCACCAGCCAGTACCACATTCCTGGAGAGGCTGGAGACTGCAACTTGCAGAAAGTTCTCTGGGCAGTGGGAAGGCTGGGACCAGGCCACAGGAGACACCCGTCTCTCAAAAATTCCTTCATTTCAGCTTAGGTCCCAAGGAGTAGGGCCAAGGGTGAGGGTGCGGGCAGGGCTGGAGGGGCCCCTCCTTGCCGCGCCCCCCCCCCACCCCGAGGGTGGGAGCAGGTCCAGCTTGCAAATGCCTGGCGTGGCAACTGCCTGAGTCACATCCCGAAGGCAAGGGTGGGCATGGGAACCATTGGCTGTCCCCTTTCTGCTTACATATACACACACACCCTCCAGGTGGTTCTGTTTAGAGTCAGAAGGGCCCTGAAATCACTGCTGGACCCCCTCCCACGGTTCTCATATGCCCTCCCTGCCTGGGGAGCCCATGCTGAGGGCTGCCTCCTCAGGTACCCTGGAAGCCAGGCAGGCCTCCTGCTAGTCTTCAGCCCTGGTTTAGCCTGCTCTGTGAGACGGGGCCTGCTGGGGGCCATACCAGAGCTGGGAGGATCCTTAGCTGGGGGCCCTGGCACAGGCTGCCACTGTGGGGCTGGGAAGCCAGGTTGGCAGAGACGCCCTAGAGGCTGACTCAGGCTCTGCTCCGGCCCCTGCCCCTCCCAGTGTCCACAGCTGCTGCCTGGAATCTCCTCTGGGACCCACACTGGCACACTCAGCCCCCGCTCCCCCCCTGCCACACACACACTCACACCTACCATGCACACCAATGCTCATTTTTCTCTACTCACAACTTGGTTCCTGCTCACATGTTCATTGTGAGGCTGTATAACATACTGATTAAGAGTATGGACAAGTTTCTTAACTGCCCAAAGCCACTGTTTTCTAATCTATAAACGAGCATCATCATAGCATGAACTTCAGAGGCTATTTGAAGAATTCCGTAAAATCATGAATGTCAGCACCAGGCTCAGAGTAAGTGCTCAATAATCCTAGCTGTTTTTATTACTGTTGGCGTTGCCCCTACATATCTTCCCTCCCTATTTGTCCCAGGTCACACTGTCCCACCTGCTCTCACCATGCACGCACTGGAGTCCACTCACACACTCGGGCTCACTCACATGCACACTTGCCTATGTCCCTTACACGTGTGTCCCAATTACGCAGACCCTCAAGTTCCTGTGGTTCCAACCCCAGGGCTCTCCCACTCCCCTCCCCTCCTCCACACTGGCTCTCAAGCTCCCAGTTACCCTCCCTACCACTCCCACATTCATTCCTGCTCACAGACAAGCCCCCACTTGTTCACCCTCGCTTTCCTCCCCCTTCCACACACAGGCACATTTGCTTCTGCTCACACCTTCCCTTGTACTTAAACTCACTCGCATTCCAATGCACACACACTCGCTCACTCACACACAGACACGTGCTTTACCCGGTCAACTTACACTTGGATCACAAAACCTGTGCACATACACCCGAGCGATCCCAGGGCACGCCTCGGTACCTCAGCTGTCCATCCCTCCCAGTGAGGAGCAGGCACTACCCACCTCTCCCGAGGCACACTGCCCTCGGCAGACCCCTTCCTGGGCCACGCAGTGACCCCCCCCCCCACAGCCCCGCAGGACTGTATCCTCCCGGCTGCTTCCCCTCCTCCAGTCTCAGCTCCCCAGCCCCTCCCAGCTCTCAGAATAGCCCCTGCCGCTGTCGCCACCGCCACCTCCACTGCTGCCACTGCTGAGCTGTCAGGGCCCGCCAGAGCCCGCTTCCCCAGCACGGTGCCAGCTGTCTCGGCTCACTCGGGGCAAGTGAGGACAGAGGACAGGCTTCTCTGAGGTCTGATGGGCGTAGCTGCTCTGCACCCCCGAGAACCCCCTTCCAGAACCCACCTGGAAGACCGTCAGCTTTCAGGGGAGCCCACTGCCACTTGCCCAGCATTTTCCCAGTCCCCAAAGGACTTTGCCTGTGTCCCTTTTGGTCCTCAAAAGCCCAGAGAGGGCTGCCTCCCCTTCATGGCTGAGATAAGCCGAGGTCTGGGGGGAGGGGTTTGGTCAAGGCAGAGCAGTGAGTTGGGAGCAGAGCCAGACCAGGGCCAGCCATTCCTAGCCCCTCCTGGGGGACTCGAGGGGACCCTCCCCTAAACTGCACAGAGAGCAAGAACCACCCCCCTGCCCCCACCTGCCGGTACTGAGCAGAGCCTGGTTGACATTTGATGCCACAGTTGTCAGGAAAAGAGAACAGCACAGGGGTGATGTCTGGGGACGCCTCTGGAGGGGGAGGGGCTGGTGCCCAGCGGAGGCCTCCAGGGGTAGAAGGGGGAGCGTCTGCAGAAGCCAGAGGGGACATCAGGACAGCTGGGAGAGCCTCCAAGGCAGGCTCAGGCCTGGCCCAGGGACAGTGTCAGGGAGTGGGTGGGGCTGAGCTGAGGCTGAGCGGCTGAGGGGGACAGTGCAGCAGGGGAGGGCACTGAGGCAAGATCCGAGGCGCCTTCAGCTGCCTTCACAGCCCAGGCCTGGGCCAGAGAGTCCTGCGGGCTCGGGGAGGCAGCTTAGACCCGTGACTGCCCAGTGCCCAAAAGCATGGGGCCCAGGTCAAGAGGGCCTTGTGTCCTCCTGGGCCAGGGGTCTGTACCGCCACCGACAGTGGCAGAGAAGTAGTGCTGAAGTGAGCTACTCTTATAGGCCAAGCCTGTCCCACCCATCATCCCACTTAACGCTATATCCTTATTCCCCTAAGTTTTATTGAGCACTTGCTAAGTGCCAGCCCCTGCAGAGTACCTGCCAGACATGATAATCCTTGGGAGCAAGAACTCTGCCCATCTTGTTCACTGCTGTGTCCCCAGGAGCCAAAGCAGGGGCTGGCACAGAGACTTTCAATAAACATTTGTTGAATGGCAGGATAAACTCATTGTATTCTCACAACCACCCAATAGGCAGACACTATTATTCCCATTTTCTAGATGAAGAAAGTGAGGCTCAGAGTAGGGAAGTGAGTAGCCTGCTTCCCTGAGACTCAAACTGGAGTCTGGGTTTGCTCCTTGCACAGCACTAGAGGTAGGGGAAAATGAGCTTCGGGGCAAGTCACTTCCCTTCTCTGAGCCTCACTTTCCTCATCTGTGAAATGGGAATGGCTATACTTACCTGTAGGGGATGATTAAGACCACCTGTGTAAGGTGCACAGCATGGAGCTGGCAAAGAGCAAATGCCAGACAAATGTATGCCCCCTTCATCCTACTCCACGTTGGGCTTGCCTGATATTCTAAATTTCCACACAACCACACCTGGTATCCATGATGCCTGTAAGTCACCCCTCTTTCTGTACAACAGGAAGGAGGTGTATTAGTTTGCTGGGGCTGCTGTAACAAAGTACCGAAGCGGCTTAAAGGAACAGGAATTTATTGTCTCACAGTTCTGGAGACTAGCAGCCTGAAATCAAGGTGTTGGCAGTGCCACGCTCTCTCTGAAGCCTCTAGGGGTGAATCCGTCCTCCCCTCTTCTAGCTTCTGGTGGTTGCTGGCAATCCTGGCTTTCCTCATCTGATAAACACATCACTCCTCTGCCTCTGTCTTCACGTGGCGTTCTTTTCCGTCTCTTCTCCACGTCTTCACGTGGCATTGTCCTCTCTGTGTCTGTCTCCTGCTTATGATGACACCAGCCACACTGGATTTAGGGCCCACCCTACTCCACTGTGACCTAATCTTAACTAATTACATCAGCAAAGACTTTATTTCCAAAAAAGATCCAATGCTGAGGTTCCAGGAAGGGCGTGGTTTGGGGGTGCGGGGAGACACTATTCAAACCCAGTACAAGAGGTGTAATGGAAAAGGTGTGGGATTTGGAGACCATCAGGACCAGGTTCGAATTTCACCTCCTTCACTAGGAGGCTGTTTGACTGTAGACGTCTCTGAGTCTTGTTTCTTACCCCTGTAGAGCGAGGACAACAACTCTGACCTCCCAGGGATGTTGCAAGGAAAAGATGAAATGAGCACTTGACAGCCATGCCCAGCAGAAGAAGACCCGCATCTCACTGTGGCCTCACTGCCCTGGCCCGCCCCGTCCTGCCCATGTGACCTCTCCTCGGGATTGTCCTGACCTAGCCTGTCATTTTCCTGATCCAGTGATCCTATCAGAACACTGAGCTGCAGTGTTCTGCTCCTGGCCCTGCTAAGTCACTTCTCTGTTCCTCAGAGCCTCTGTTTTCTGATCAAACAGGTGAGAGGCCTGGAGCAGATGATCTCAAAGGTTCCATCTGAAGCTGATGTTCGCAGAGCCCTGATACCTCCTCACAAAATACTAAAGTAGTCTGGAATTCTATAGAGCCGTGGCTGTTCAGAGAAGGAGTCCTAGGGAAGGGAGTGAGGTTTCTAGGAGAAGGTTGCCTCTTCCAGCTGCCCCCGTCTTGCCAGGTCCCCCGCGGCCCACCAGGCCATGGAGGCAGCAGACTTCCCCAAGCCAGTGAGACTCTGCCTGTGAGGAGCCCCCAGAGGGCCGCCCACGGCCCGCTGGGTTTGCTGCTTCTCCCCTCGGCTGCAGCCACAGCCCCATTGCTGGATGACAGGTAGCTATGGAGAGAGGCAAGTGCCAGCCCCACCAAGGACTTCCTGTGTGACCCTGGACTGGTCCCTTACCTCAGTTTCCCCGTCTGCAAAATGGGGATCACAACACCTACCCCCGGAGTGGGCAGGAGAATGAAAGGAGATGACGTGGAGAAGAAGCTGCGTAACCTCTGGGGCATTGTAAGGATGTCTCTCTCTGGCCTTCAGCGTGGCCTTGCCCTCTGTCTGCTGGGCCCATGCAAACATCACCACCTCCCCAGCCTGACTCTCGGCCTGAGGACCCACAGCATGAGGCGTGCCGGGAAGAGAGGCTGTGGAATCCCAGTGAATTAGGGTAATCAGAGCAACCAGCCCCCTGAGGCGCCGGCTGATAGGAGGAGGGAGGAGGCCAACAGTGACAGAAGGCCTCCTGTGTGCCAGGCACCGGGCCATGTGCTCTCGCTCATTTCATCCTGACAGCCACACTCTGGAGCCATCGGCACTATTCCCATTTTGCAGATGGGGAAACTGAGAGCATCTGCTAAGGAAACTGAGGCAACAGCTGCTGGGGAAACCTCACAGGGTGGTTGTGAAAATGATATAATAATAATATTTAATAATATTTAATAAATATCATCATCGGGGACTTCCCTGGTGGTGCAGTGGTTAAGAATCCTCCTGCCAATACAGGGGACACGGGTTCAAGCCCTGGTCTGGGAAGATCCCACATGCCACGGAGCAACTAAGCCCGTGCGCCACAACCACTGAGGCTGCGTGCCACAACGACTGAAGCCCGTGTGCCTAGAGCCCACAACAAAGAGAAGCCACGGCAATGAGACGCCCACGCACCGCAACGAAGAGTAGCCCCCGCTCGGCGCAACTAGAGAGAAAGCCCGCGCGCAGCAACGAAGACCCAACGCAGCCATAAATAAATAAATAAATAAAGTAAATGTATAAAAATAAATAAGTAAATAAATATCATCATCATCATCATCATTATCAAGTGCTTACTTATCTTACTTATTTATCAAGTGTAGCCTCTATGCTAACTGATTCCATGGTTCTCCCTTGAGCCTTAATTAACCCTGAGAGGTTGGTATTATTTTAGAAGGGGCAGCAGAGACTCAGAGAAGTAAAATAACTTCTCCCAGGTCACAGAGCCAAGAGATAAGACAGAGTTTTCCAACCTCAAACCTGATGTTTTCACCACTGCAACTGCTTTCTCTCACCTTGTTGCTGCCTGCACAGGTGAGTAATGCCATGTAGTGGTGGCACAGACTGCCCAAGCCAAGTGCGGCTGACAGGGTAGCAGGGACGGGATGTGCCATCGTTTCCATCCATGTTTTGTGAAACATGCTCAGCCCACATCCTTAATTTCTACTTTTTAATCATTGCAAGTTGACACTTAGACTAAGAGAAGCCAAAAATGTAGTCCATGCAAATGATACCACTTTCCTAAGCTCTCATCACCCAGGAGCCAAGAGATGGCCCCCTCAGGTGGCCCGGCCCTGCCCTGCCCAGCACCCTGGGACCTGGGTCCAGCCCCAGCCTTCCTTGCAGCTGCTTCTCTGCTGCTCCTCTGGGTGCTCAAGCATGGCCCAAGCATGGCCCACACTACAATGACTGCAACTCTAGCTGCAGGCCCAGGCCAGCTGAATGTATCCACGTTCTGCAGCTGCCTTTCGGAGACCTCCTCACCCAGTAGAGGGACCTAATGCCAAATACACTCGCCCCAGGCCTGGCTGCCTTCTGTGTGCTTGTCCTTAGCCTTCGTTTTATCTCCTGGACTCCCCTTCATGGCTCAGCGTCAAAAGAGCACAGGAATTGAGCCCAACAGGCCCAGGTTAGCTTCCTGGCTCTAAGTCGGTGACCTTGGGCACTTCTTCTCCCTGAGCCTCAGTTCCTTACCCTTAGGCAGCTTTGGCAATACCTACTTCACAGGACTATTGTGAGGATGATGGCAATAATGACCAAAATAATGACAATAATACTTATTAAGGGCCTAACAAGTGCTAGCTCTATGCTAAGTGATTCCATGGCTCTCACTGATCCTTCATCAGCTGAAGAGATTGCTATTATTTTACTGTCATCCCCATTTCACAGATGAAGACGTAGTAACAGAAGTTTCTGGCATATATTAGGCACTTGACAAGTACTAGTTCTGTCTTACAGCTTTTGTTTTTTCAACAGTCAAAATTTATAAACTAAATCAGCTACGTTCAAGCCATGCTGGGATACACAGCCGTTGTTCCCACCTAGGACATCTATACGTGTCCAGCTTGCTCTGTGACTCCAGCTTGGCAAACTGCATGCCTGGACTGCTTTCTTGTTCTGAGATATCTCATCCTCAGACCCTCCCAGATGAACCTGTGAAGAGGCTGCGCTGGGATCAGGAGACGTGGCCCCAGGGCCAGCCCTGCTGATGTTTCTCTGCACTCTTTTGTGCCTCAGGTGCTTTGTTTATGTCTCAAGGGAGGGTGGTTGGAAAGGAGTGGTAGATAGCAGGTGCTCCGAAACTGTTGGTCCACAGCCTCTCCATCCAATTTAGTCATGTGAATCAGTCAGAGTTGAAGATCAATCCAAAATACTGATCAGCCCAATACACAAGGGAGCTATAAACACAGGGAACCAACCAAGGGTCAGGTGTGGAGAGAAGGGGGCATGGGCTCTACTTGTGGGGCTGGACGGGCCCTTTGTCCCCACAGTGCAGCATGTGCAACCCACTTTGCCTGCTGGGAAGCATAGTTACCCCTTGTATTCTATTGCAGTAACTCTCCTCAGTTTAGGTTTATGGTTCATCTCTTCTCCCATTTTATAACAAAACCCTTACTCCTTTCCCTCAGTTAATCGTGCTATTGTTATCGCATGTGCCATTTTATAAAAACTGGAATGTCCCCCAAGTCCCTTTTTTGGAAGTGGACGTGGCATGAAGGATGGATGAGGGAGAGAAGCACAGGTGCAGGAAGTAAGTCACATGTAGGGTAAAGACGGAACCAAGGCATCATCCACTCCCACCCAACAAACTCCCAGCATCCTTCCAAACTCCCAGCATCCTTCCAAACTCCCAGCATCCTTCCAAACTCCCAGCCTTTTTCCTCTGAGAAGATTCCCAGACCCCTGTGGACATATCAGTCCTTCCTCCTCTCTTCCTGGTGCCTGTTTCTTGTTCTGCTCACCCTGGGCTGCACTTATCTGTTCCCACATCTGTTTTCTGGTCTGTGAGGTCCTCTAGCACTGGGTCTTATCCTACTCGTGTCTCAGATCCTGCACAGGACCTGAATGGGGGGAGGGAGGGGGTGGGGAAAGGGAATAAGAGAGGCTTCACAAAGGTGAAACGTTTGAGATGGGTCTCCTGATAATTCCCTGAGCACTTATTAGATGCCAAGTGAGCTTTTCAAGAATAAGAATGACATAGCCAGAAAAACATGTACCTAAAGGGCCTCCTACAGAGACAGGCACATGATAGGCACTCAAGAAGTGACAGCCATGGTTACAGTAGGGAAACGCTGGAGGCCACCTGGAGGAGATTACGTTATGCCACAACCACGCAGAGGAAAACTATGTAGCTCTTAAAAAGAATAAATAGACCTCCAGGTGCTAACACAGAAAGGTGGCCATAATGTGACATTAAGTGGAAAAAGTCGTAGTGCCTACAACATGCCAGGCACTGTGTGTAATATGATTCTGTTTCTATCAATTCTACACATGTACATTATATTTGCATGTATGGATGCACATACATAAAAAGTGCTATATATATATATATATAAAAAGGATTCTCCCAAATTGTTAAGATTAGTTAGTTCCAATCAAGAGCCAATATTGGGGGTTGGGGAGAGCCTTCCGTTCTACTTTATATAGTCTTGCATTGTCGAATAGTTTTATAACAAATTAAGAACAGTGAAGGAAAAAAGAAGTAAATGCTATAATGAGTGCCCCAGGAAGAGTCCAGCTGACAACCCCAGTGACTTGGCAAAGGGGTCCAGCAGCCTGGTCTCTTTGCCTCCATCACCTCCATCACCTCTGCTGAGTGCAGAGGGTAGGTAGACACTGAGTCTGATGGGGAGGCCCATAGGAAAGGTTCCAGGAAACCAGGGAAACCAGAGTTAGGTAAATTGCCCTCCACTGAGGAGGGATGTGACTGGTGACCCCTCTGGAGACACAGGGGTCAGGTCAGATCCATGAGTATCAGCCCCAAGCTTAGGAGACTGATTCTGTGCTGGAGCTGAGCCCTGCTCTCTCTGTGGGCCTTGAGACAGAGTCATGAGGACAAGACCCCATGCTCTCAGATCAGGTGGGAGCCTTAGAAATCATTAAGCCCGTTGCCCCCCTCGTCCCATTATCTGGATAGGAACTTAGTCCCTGAGATGGTGTAAGACATCTGGGTAGGAGCAGAGCTGGCCAGAATGCAGGCATCATGATTTTAAATGGGAGATTTTCCAGGCTCCCTCAGAGCCTCCCAGGTGGGAGGGGCATGGTGAGTAGAAAGAGTATGGATCTTGGAGACAGACAGACCTGGTTCTGGACCTTGATGCCCACCCTTGAGACCCTAGAGCCTCATCTGCCTCCTCAGGAAAATGGAGACAACACTGCCTATCTGAGGGTAATTGTGAGAATTGAAGACAAGTTTAGTAGGACTTAATATGTGTTAGGGGTGAGTGGTGTCTTTAAGAAGAGATGGGAATTTATGGATAAGGACAAGGGTAGCTGGAGATTTGGACTCTGGTCTTTAGGGTTCACGGCCTGATATACCTTAGAGAGTAAAATCTACACCCAGTCCAGGCAAGAAAAGGTGGAAGAGGGTAGCAGTTAAGAACTCGGGTCTGGAGTAAGTCCCTGATGCAAATTCTAGTTCATTTCTAATTATGTGCCATCTCTAGGCCTCACATTCTTCATCACAAAAATGGGGATAATAGTAGTTCCTACCTTTCAGACTTATCATGAAGATTAAATGAAGTAATGCATGTATTAGTAAATTGCCTAGTACAGTGCCTGGCACTATTTGGGGTTATAAGGCAGAGGCACTCAAGCCCTTTCTACCTGAGAGAAAAGGATCCAGAGTTCCTAATAGACATCAGGTCATGGCTGGAAGAAGAGACCATCAGAAACAGGTGTGTGGCTTTGGCAACCACAATGTGGAGTGGTGCAGAGGGCAAAGGCCTAAGAGTCAGACAGATTCGAGATGAATACTAGCATCACCATCTTAGCTGTATAACTTCAAACAAGTTACTGCACTTCTCCAAGCTTCAGTTTCCTTATCCCCCAAAATGGATTGCTGTGCCTGTTACTGCTTGACCAGAACATATTAGAGTAAAACTCCAGATTACTTTGCCCAAGGCTCCTTCCCTCCATCTGTTTCTTCCCCAGCTCCTCGCTCCCGACCACCATCTCACAGTCTCCAGAACAGAGCACTGGGCTTGGAGTCTCAAAGACTTGCTTTCCAGACCCAGAACATCAGCTGTTACCTGTGGGACTTTGAGCAAATCACTGTGCTTGGCAGAATCTCAGTTTCCATGTCTGGGATGGGGAGACTCCTCCGTCCTCACAAGGTTACTGTGAGTAACAACTGAGGCAATAAATGTGAACATACGTGAACGTGCCTCACCCAGTACTTTGAATAAATGTTCACTGTTCACTATGACTGAATCTTTACGGTATTTTTTTTGGGAGGCCACTTACATTTTACAAGTCATTTTAAGGACAACTTAATCTTACTCTCCATAGCCAAATGATCACCTTGAAACTGAACATGGAAAGAACATGTATATTGAATCCAGGGCCTGGCTTAGATCTTGGCTCTAGCTCGTAGCCTTGGGCAAGGCCCTTCATCTCCCTGAGTCCTAGTTCTCTTAGCTATAAAGAGGCACTGAATTTATCTGAAGGAAACCAAAACACTATTTCGAAATGATATCTGCACCCCCATGTTCATTGCAGTATTATTTACAATAGCCAAGACATGGAAGCAAGCTTAGTGTCCATAGATTGAAGAATGGACAAAGAAACTGAGATGCACGCATGCGCACGCGCACACACACACACACACACACACGCAGGAATATTATTCAGCCATAAAAAGGAGGAAATCCTGCCATTTGTGACAACATGGATGGAACTTGTGGGTATTATGCTAAGTGAGATAAGTCAGACAGAGAAAAACAAATACTGTATGAACTCACTTATATGTAGAATCTACGAAAAAACTAACTCATAGATACGGAGAAGAGATTGGTGGTTGCCAGAGGTGGGGAGTGGGGTGTGGGCAAAATAGATAAAGGTGGTCACAAGCTGCAAACTCCCAGTTATAAGACATGTAAGGTACAGCATGATGACTGTAGCTAACAATACTGTTGTCTATTTGAAAGTTGCAAAGAGGGTAGATCTTAAAAGTTCTCATCACAAGAAAAAAATAGTTATAACTAGTGTGGTGTGGGTGGTAACTAAACTTATTGCAGGAATCATTTTGTGATGTATCCATATATCAAATCATTATGTTGTACACCTATAACTAATACAATATTATATGTCAATTATATACTATTTTTTTTAAAAAAGAGGCAATAATAATACCTACTTCACAGGGTTGTTGTGAGCCTGATAATGACAATAATAATAATAACAACAACAACGACAGCTGTAGGAGAGGGCTGGGACCTGGCCTCACAATCACGCACCAGGGTAGGCCAGCTCTGGAGAAGTAGACCAGATACCCAGGCAGATGGAGGTGTTTCCATTGAGCAGACCATCACTTGCAAACACACCTAAAAACATTGCCATCACCTGTGCTTCAGCTGTTACTCCAGGTGAGAGAGGGAGCAGGCTTGGGGGCTGCAAGTATGAAATTGGGTTCCCAGGTAACTCTCTGCACAGCCTCTTGGCAGACAATAGCTGCCTCTTGAAGCAAGGTCTGGAGTTTGGCTGGGAGGGTCTGAGGATGAGATATCTCAGAACAAGGAAGCAGCCCGGGCATGCAGTTTGCCAAGCCGGAGTCACAGAGCAAGCTGGACACAAGCAGATGTCCCAGGTGGGAACAATGGCTGTGTACCCTGGCTTGGCTTGAGCATAGCTGATTTAGTTTATGAATTTAGACTGTTGGAAAAAAAACAAAAGCCATAAGACAGAACTAGTACTTGTCAAGTGCCTACTATGTGCCAGAAACGTCAGTTACTACATCTTCACCTGCGAAATGAGATGACAGTAAAATAATAGCAACTTTTCTTGGTTGATTAAGGATCAGTGAGAGCCATAGAATTACTTAGCATGGAGTTTGTATTCCATAAGCTCTTGATAAATAGAAGCCCATATTATCATAAGGCATAGGGCAGCCGGGAGGTGGTTCACTGAGCCAGGGATCACAAGAAGGGGTGCGAGCTTCAGAGGAAGTGATGGATTTGGTTTGGGGGCACTGAGTTGGAGGTGTCTGTGGGACAGCCAAGGAAGACATCTGGCAGGCATTGATGTAAAGCCTAAAGCTCTGGGATGAGGTAGGGACAGGAGATGTGAACTTGGGAGCCCTTGGCACCAAGATGGGGAAACCATGGGAGGGGGCTAAGACCCTGGGGTGTTGTGGAGCAAGATGTGAAGACAGCAAAGAGCCAAAGGGGGATGCTGAAGGATGCCAGCGTATTAGGGGGAGCAGAGCAAGGGCAGACTGTGAAGGACTCCGGGAACTGCTAAAGGAGTTGGGGAAGGAGCAGGCAGGGAGCTAAGAAATGGTGGACTCATGAAAGCCAAGAGAAGAGAGTAGTTAAAGAAGAAGGAACTGGTAAATAGTGCGAATGTTGCAGACAGGTCAAGAAAGCAAAGCTTAAAAGAATGTGCTACAGTATATGTTTTCTCAGACCAGTGCAGGCCCAAAAGTGAGGCAGCTGCTGCTCCCAGTATATACCACCAGCCCCCAGGGAGGGCGAGGCCAACCTCTAAAGCTCACATAGGAAATCCTAGCGAACTTCCCTGGTGGTCAGTGGTTAAGATCCTGCTCTTCCAACGCAGGGGTGTGGGTTCGATCCCTGGTTGGGGAGCTAAGATCCCACAGGCCTTGGGGCCAAAAAACCAAAACATAGAACAGAAGCAATATTGTAACAAATTCAATAAAGACTTTTAAAATGGTCCACATCAAAACAAAACAAAAAAACCTTTAAAAAAATTTTAAAAAAAGAAAAAAGAAATCCTAGGCAGTCAAGGGGCCTCAAAGTGGAGCCCAAAGGCCCTCGAGAGGCAATGTAGAGGTGGGAGGTGCTGAATCCCTCTGCATGAGGCCTTGCCACGTCTCTAAACAGCTCTGAGCCTCCGTTTCCTCAAATATGAAAGGGGGTAATATGCAAACTTTATAACAGTGTTGTAAGAATTGGATGACATCCTTTTATAAGATACCTGGTACGTAGTGAGCACTCAAAAAAAGCTAGTGCTTTCACTCCAAACCAAGAAAAAGTTAAATTCAGGTCAAGTATCCTCTTTGGGGGAACACAGGGAATACTTTAGAAAGATTCACACTGTCACACCTGTCTTACTTTCGAAGACTTGGTGATGGGGTACCCCAGGCATGACCGCCAAGCTCCCCTCCAGCCCTGTCATCCTGTGCTCTCCCCAGAGAGAGGTGGTCATCTGTGGATGATCTGTCCATTCAGAGGACAGTGGGGAGCCTGCCTGGCCAGGCTAAAAAGCCCAATGCCTGGGGAAAAGGGAAGAAAGCTGTGCAGAGTGTAACAGAGGCACCCAGGCGAGGTCCAGTTTAGCAAAGTAAGTTAAGTTGTTCTTAAAATGACTTGTAAAGATTCGGTCACAATCAACATTTACACCAAGTACTGAGAGAGTCATGTTCACATATATTGTCTCAGTCGTTACTCCCACCAGCTTGTGTGGAAGGGGGAATTCTCCCTACCCCTGACATGGAAACCGAGATTCTGTCAAATAAAGTGATTTGCTCAAAGTCTCACAGGTGACAGATGATGGCTCTGGGATTGGAAGGCAAGCCTGTGGTCAGGAAGGAGAAGCCAGCTGGATTTGAGAAGCTAGGAAGGAAGCAGATGAAGGGAGGGAGCCTTGGGCGATGCAATGTCTGGGTTTTACTCTCATAAATCCTGGTGGAGTGGGAATAAGCACAGGGAGGGGTTGGGACCTGACCGCACAACCACCCACCTTGGTGGGACAGCTTTGCAGAGACAGACCAGACACCTGAGCAGATGGAGGTGTTTCCATCTAGCAGACCGCCACCTGCAAATACACCTCAAAACACTGCCATCACCTGTCCTTGGTCTGCTACTTAGGGAGGGAGTCATGACAAGGAAGGAGGCAGGTTTGGGGGCTGCCTGCCTGAGATGAGCCCCACTGGTATCCGTGGTGGCCAAGAAGCCAGGAGCAACCAGCCCACCAGCCAGGTGAATCCACAGGCCCTCCGGAGTGGGGAAGGGGTCAGAGCTCTCTGAGCTTAAGTGTTTTCACGAGGGAAACAGAGATAAGATAGCCTACATCACGAGGCTATCCCAAGAAATAGGTAAGAGAACACATAAAGGGCACCTGGAGAGTTCCTGACATAGAGCATGTGATTCTCTTTCACTTCATACTTGTCAGATGAAGAAACTGAGGCTCAGAGAGGGGCAGTGACTTGTCCACGGTCACATATCTAGTGAGCTGGTGATAGAACCAAGCCTAGGAGCCAGATCTCCTAATAGCCAGAGGCCCTAACCCTCAAGCAGTAGATTATTCTTTCCTCCTGGATGGGGGTGATGTGTTAGCCACAACACCCTACCTGTTCAGACCACATTAACAGAGGTAGAGTCTAGACCTGCCTCACACCTATGTCCAACACCATAGCCACTAGTCACAGGTGGTTACTGAGTACTTGAAACGTGGCTATTCCCAAAGAGGATGTGCTCTAAGTGTGAAAACACACCAGATTTTGAAGATTTTGTATGGAAAAAAAAGTTTAAGTTATCTCATTAATGATTTTTATGTTGAGTGATTTATGTTGAAATAATATTTCAGACATATTGGGTTAAATAAAATATAGTTTTAAGTTCATGTAACCTATTTCCCCTTCCTTTTTTTTTTTTTTTTTTTTTTTTTGCCACACAGCTTGCGGGATCTTAGTTCCCCAACCAGGGACTGAACCCGGGCCTCCAGCAGTGGAAGTGCGGAGTCTTAACCACTGGACCATCAGGGAATTCCCACCCCTTACTTTTTTTAAGGTGACCACTAGAAAATGTAAGATTGCCCACATGACTCACCTTATATTGCTGTCAGAGCGCGCAGGTCTCAAATGTAGGAGGAGATGGGGCTGCCCCGCTCTGTGCAGAGGAGACCTGAGTTGAATTCTAGACCGCTCATCTCAAGAGACACGTAGGCAGGGAGGAGCGTATCCAGAGAGAGTGGGGGAAGCGGAATGAGGCCACAGCTTTGCACAATGCCAGGGGCACCGCTGACATCATGGTCCAGTGGGGCTGTATTCAGTGACCCCACAACTATGTCATGGAAGGGACAGTTGAAGGACCTGGACTGGCTCCACATGGAAAGAAGACTTGGAGAGGGGACGTGATCCCTGTCTCCAAATAGCAAAGGACAGTCATGGGGCCAAGGGAGCAGATGTGTCCCATGTGGCCTGAAAGAGGAGAGCTGAGGTCTCAGGGGGAGCTCCAGGGAAGCAAACTTCTGCTCCAGGACAAGCCAGGACCATCCCCAGCGGGGCTGGGTGGCCTTGTCTGGGGGGTGCGGAGGGTGAAGGGAGCCTGGTGGGTTTTTCTTAGGAGGGGTTAGCATGGCAGGAAAAAATGTTCGATGACCTACAATGAAATGTCCTCACTCCTGGAGGCTCTGGAGCACCTCTGGGCAGGTGGCTGCCCCAGGCAGGTCAGGACAGAGAGGTTCCTGGGATTCCAGTCTAATAATAATAACACTACAATAACGGCTTATTGAGCATCTACTAGGTACCAGGGGACTGTACACATATTATTACTATTCCTCTCACCCACCCTGATGAGGCAGTAACTACTTCCCCGACTAGGTAGGTAGGGAAACTGAGGCTGAGATAGGAGGAGTGGACAGGAGCCTTGTCCAAGGTTATGCATCTCCTGCGCAAGCTGGGATTTGAACCCAGTCTGGCCTATAGCAGTGCCCTCAGGCATGGGGCAGCCTCCTTGGGGAGCCAGAGGGGCAAAGGCCAGCTGAGCCGGAGGACTGGCTCCTGGTTCACGGGAAGCCAGGGCCCCACTGGGCTCTCCAATTAGTGAGAGCAGAGAAATCAGAGGCAGCAACAAGCTCTGCTAATGAGCTGCCACATTAAACAATGAGTCACACTCCCATACGGTGCCGCTCCAGCCCTAACCCGGAACAAACAAGCTGTGAGAAACAGTTTACAAAACAGCGAGGTGTGACTGTCTCCCTGCTGCCACCCGCTGCTGCCACCACCACCGGCACTGCAGCCACCACCCAGCCCACCGCCCACAGGCAGACACAGGCGCAGAAGAGAGCCTGGGAGGGGCTCCCAGCCAGCCCTGGCTTCTGAGCTCAGGGGAGTCCCCATCTCCGAACGGCCCCAGGACACTCCCTAAGTTGCAGCTTCCACTGCCATTCTTGCCATCTCCTGAAATGCTGAAGGCTCTGTCATTGGACCACTCTGTGACCTAGGGCAGGTGACTTAATCTCTCTGGGTCTCAGTTCCTTTATCTGTATTATGGGGATAATAATAACATCTAGCTCATATTCCAATTATGGTGTTTCAATGTGATCATCACATGAACTGCCTGGCACCCAGTAGGTATGCAGTAAACACTGGATCCTTCCTCCCCCCTTCCGCACGTAGGGAATCCAGCTCAGAGCCAGTCTCATAGAAGGCTCCCAATAATAGTGACTGCTTTCCTTGTCCTGCTCCATATTATACTTCTTTCTGTCCCTGGCCTACCCCCTCCTAAACTGTGGGATCCTGTGTGCAGGAACTGTCCTACTCATTTCCACAGCCCCAGGCCCAGCACAGGTGAAGTTGAAGAGCAACAGGCTTTGGGGACAGATCATGCCTCTGGCAGTTAATAGCTGTGAGATCCTGGGCAGCTATGGTAAGAATTATTTCTTGAACCCTACCCTGTGCCAGACAATATGCCAAGTGCTGCATGTACATTATCTCATTCCATCCAATGAAGGGTATTATCCCATTTCACAGATGAGGAACTTTATGTTCAGAGCAGTTAAGTAGCAAGGGGTGGTGGCTTTGCAGTGCATTGACTCAGCTCAGCTGGACTACATTTCCCAGAATTCCCTTTCCTCTAAGGTCCTGGTTAGAATCTCCTAGTGGTTCTGCTTCTCTAATTGAACCCTGACTGATACACATGGCAAAGGTTCCACAGTTTGTTACTGATGGAGCTGGAGTTCAAAATGTTTGCCTGTCACTCAGCTCTAGATTTTCAACTATTCTACTGGATAATAATAGCTAACACTTACATAGTAACTATGTCAGTTTTATCTCATTTAATTCTCATAACAACCCTATAAGGTAGTTTTTATTATTATCATTCCATTCTTACAGGTGAGGAAACTGAGGCAGGGAGAGGTTAAATAATTTGTCCAAGGTCACACATTAATAAATGGGGAATCTGAGAGTCAAACCCAGAAGTCTGGCTACACGACCCATCTTTTTATCTGTTACATTATTCTACCTCTCAACTCTAATATAACTCATTCTCTAAGCCCCAATTCTCCTCAATCTATAAAATGGGGATAATCATACCTAACATATAAGATTATAGTGATAATTAAATGTGAAGATGTAGTTATAGGGCTTCTGGGAAGATAAAACAACAGGGGGTAGATTTACCCTCTGTCCCGAGCAACTGAAAAGCTAGATAAAGTAAAGGAAACAACAGTTTTCAGACACAACCTCAGGCAGCACAAAATAGCAATCCCTGAGAGAGGAGAAACTAATGAGGTGAGCCCTACGATTGCCAGCTTCTGCCTGGGGAGAGTCTCCAGGCTGCAGCACAGGGAGCAAGGCCCCAGCTGTCTCCTTGCTTTGAGGAGGTAAAGCAAGGAGTCTGGGGAGGCCAAAGCAACTAGAGTTCACAGGGCAGAGAACTGCAGAGGAGAGAGCTTCTCAGAGAGAGAGCTTCAATGATCTGTAAAGAGTTCCCCTCAAGCCTTCAACTGAATATTTAATAGCACTTGTATGTGAGGAAACTACCCAAGTTTGAGGAAAGAACATCTCAAAGAAGCAGAGGAAACAATTTCCAAAGTACACACAAAACCTGGAATGCTTTGTATCCCTACCAAGCAGAGTGAAAAACCTCATAAATCATGGGGCATCAAGCTGATTCCTTAGAAGGGTATTGCTTCAGTAGTGGAATAAAGGTAATCATCCTGCCTGATAACATTGAAAAGCAAGTCTCAGCAGAATCAAACTCTTTTCAAGTAACTTGACTGCATCCTAGAACAAAGCTCAAAAATATTTAATACACAATACTAAAATGGCCAGCACACAACAAGGTAAAATTCACATCTGGCAACCAGCCAAAAACTACCATGCATGCAAAAAAGCAGGAAAATACAACATATAATGAGGAAAAAGTTAATCAACAGAAACAGACCCCAAAATAACAGAAGATAGAATTAGTATACAAGGACATTATATACAATCTAACAATATAACTATATTCCATATGCTCAAGAAGCTAAAGTAAAGATTGATCGTGTTAAGTAGAGACTGGGGGAAGTGGCCCAAATCAAATTTCTAGAGATGAAAAAATACAATATCTGAGATGAAAAATACACTGGATGGGATTAACAGCAGATTTGATAACACAGAAAAAAGGATTAATAAATTTGAAGACATGGCAATAGAAAGTATCCAAAATGAAATAGAGAAAAAAAAATTAATGGGCAAATTATTAATGAGCTGTGGGACAACTCCAAGAGTAGTTACACTATGTGCAATTGGAGTCCCCAAAGGAGGAGGGGAGCCAGAGAATATTTGAAGAAATAATTTTAAAATTTCCAAATTTGATAAAAACTGTAAACCATGGATTAAAAAATCTCAGTGAAAATCAAGCACAAGAAACACGAATAAAACTTCACCAAGGAAAGTTTATGGTTGTAACTTTACAGTAATAAAGTTGCTTAAAACCAGTGATAAGAGAAAATTTGAAAAGCAGCCAAAGAAAAAGAAACACGTTACGTACAAAGGAATAAAGATAAGAATGACAGCAGACTCCTCATTGGAAAGAATTCAAGTCAGAAGACAGTGGTACAACTGTCTTTAAAGTACAGAATGTAAAAAACAAAATCAAACCAAACCCATTAATCTAGAATTCTATACACAGTGAAAATATATTTAAAAACAAAGGTAAAATAAAGACTTTTTCCAAAATGAAAAAAACTGAAATAATTAATCACCAGCAGACCTGCACTATAAGAAATATTATAGGAAGCCCTGAGACAAAAGGAAATATGATACCAGAGTGAAATCTGGATCTTTTTTCTTTCTTCTATATTTTATTACATTTTATTTAATTTGATGTTTTTAATAGATATTACATTTACATAAAGAAGCAAAACAATATAAAAGTTATATACTGAGAGTATGGTTCCCACCCTCTCCTCTCCTCCCTTTTATTTTTTTTTTTCCTCTCCTCCCTTTTAAAACATTTTATTAGATTTTAAAATTTACCCTTCCAAGGTTTCTTTATGCAAATATGAATATTTTTGTTCCTCTTCATTTCGCCACAGAGGTAACATCCCAGATACACTGTTCCATTTAAGGTCATGGTTTTAAATACACATTGTTCAGTCTTTACTTTGAAGAATTTGAAAACAATGGGAAACACAAAAGAATAAAGACCTCTGGAAATTGTAACTTTGTGGGAAAATACTTTTTTCTTATTTAAAATAATCTTTAAAAGATAATTTATTGGTTAAAACAAAAAAAAGTATTTTGGGTTTATAACATATAATGTAAAATGTGTGACAAAAATAGCATAAAGGCTGGGAGGGGAAAAATGGAGGCATAATGTTGTAAGGTTCTTATTCCAAACATGAAGTGGTATAATACTACTTGAAGGTAGACTGGGATAAGTTAAAGATGTATACTATAAACCCTAAAGTAACTACTTTAAAAATACAGCTAATTCAGCAAATAAGGGAGATAGAATGAAATTTTTAAAAAAACACCCAATCAGAAAAAGAGGGGAGGGCTTCCCTGGTGGTGCAGTGGTTAAGAATCTGCCTGCCAATGCAGGGGACACGGGTTCGAGCTCTGGTCTGGGAAGATCCCACATGCCACGGAGCGACTAAGCCCGTGAGCCACAACTACTGAGCCTGCGCGTCTGGAGCCTGTGCTCCGCAACAAGAGAGGCCGTGACGGTGAGAGGCCCGCGCACCGCAATGAAGAGTGGCCCCCGCTCTCCGCAACTGGAGAAAGCCCCCGCACAGAAACGAAGACCCAACACAGCCAAAAATAAATATAAATAAATAAATAAATTTATTTAAAAAAAAAAAAAGAAAAAGAGGGGAAAGGGATCAAAGAACACATGGGACAAATAGAAAACAAATAGCAAGAAGATAGATTTAAACTCAGTCATATCAAGAATGACACTAAATGTAAATGGTCTGAAAACCACAATTAAGAGGCCAAGATTGTCAGATTGTTTATTCAAAGCAAGATTCAACTACATATTGCCTGCAGAAACCCATTTGTAAATTTAAATAAAATATAAATTTAAATTCTATCAAAAACTGATAGAATTGCAAGGATAAATAGGAAAATACACAATTATATTTGGAAATATTTCAATATCCCTTTCTCAATAATCAATAGAACAAGCAGGCAGAAAATCAGCAAGGATATAGTAGACTAGAACAACCAATTTAGCCTAACTGACATTTGTAAAACACTTCACCCAACAACAGTAGAGTACAAGTTTTTAAAGTGCACAAAAAACATTTACCAAGATAGGCCACATTCTGACTATAAAATAAGTTTCAATAAATTTACTGTTAGTCAAAGTATGTCTTCTGACCACAATGGAATTAAATTAAAGATCAATAAACAAAAAGACATCTGGAAAACCCCCCCAAATATTTAGAAACTCAGTAAGATATTTCTAAATAACCCATGGGTCAAAGAAGAAATTAGAAGGGACATTAATATCTTGAAATAAATGACAATGAAAATACAACATATCAGAATTTGTGGAATGACACTAAAACAGTAGTTAGAGGGAAATTTATAGGGCTAAGCACCTATAATTAGAAAAAGAGAAAGATTTCAAATCAGTGTCATCAGCTTCCACCTTAAGAACTAGAAAAAGAAGAGTAAATTAACCCCAAATCAGCAGAAGAAAAGAAATAACAAGAACAGAGCATAAATCAATGAAATAGAAAACAGAAAAATAATAGGGAAAATCTATACAATCAAAAGCTGGTGCTGTTGTTGTTGTTGTTAGAAGATCATTTTTCCAAATGACTGTTGGAAACATACCAAATGAATAGGATGCAACAGAGCACAAACTTTGGAGTCTGACAGTCCAGATTTCAGTTATAGCTTGGATATTATTAATTATGTGATCTGGGATTGTCCATGTCACAGTTTCCTCATGTATAAAATAGAGATAATAGTACCTGTCTTGCACTTTCATATCCAAGTACACCTTGTTTTATTGTGCTTTGCTTTATTGCATTTTTTTTACAAGTTGAGATTCGTGGCAATGCCGCATCGAGTGAGTCTACAGGCACCATTTTTCCAACAGCATTTGCTCATTTCATGTTTCTGTGTCATATTTTGGTAATTCTCACAATACTTCAAAGCCTCCACCAACAAAAACTGTTATGACTTGATGAAGTCTCAGATAATGGTTAGCATTTTTAGCAATAAAGTATTTTTTAATTAAGGCATGTACATTGTTATTTTAGACATAATGTTATTGCACACTTCATAGACTACAGTACAGTGTAAACATAACTTTTATATGCACTGGGAAACCAAAAATATTCATGTGACTTGCTTTATTTCAATATTCACTTTATTGTGGTTATCTGTAACCAAACCTGCAATATCTCCAAGGTATGCCTGTATTGCTAGTGGTGGTGAAAATGTAATACAGTTGGCCCTTTGTATCCATGGGTTCCAATCCACAGATTAAACTAACTGCAGAGCATGTCTCATGTTTACAGTCTGTGGTTGGTTGAACGCACGGATGCAGAACCTATGGATAAGGAGGGTCGACTATAGGACTTGAGAATCCTCGGATTTTGGTATCTGAGATGGGTCCTGGGGTCAATCCCCTGCCGATACCAAGGGACGACTGCAACCCCATAGAGCCAAATTTGTCAATATTTATCAAAAATTTAAATGCATTTACCCTTTTGCCCAACAGTTCCAGTTCTGGGACTCTATTTTTTCAATAGGTCTTTTGAGATATAATTCCCCTAGCACACAATTCACCCATTTAACATGTAAAATTCAATGACTTTTAGTTTATTCACAGAGTTGTACAACCATTATCACAAACTATTTTGAAAGACTTCTATCTCCCCCAAAAGGAAACTCCATACCTATTAGCAGTCACTCCCATTTCCTACCAATTCCCTCAGCCCTAGACAACCACTAATTTAATTTCTCTCTATATAGATTTGCCTGTTCTGAACATTTCATATAAATGGAATCATACAATAGATAAGCATCTGTGACTGGCTTCTTTCACTTACCATAATGCTTTCAGTTTTCATCTATGTTATAACATGTATCGGTACTCTATTACTGTTTATTGCTGAATAATATTCCATTGTATGGATATATTACATATTTATCCATTGTCAGTTGATGGACATTTGGATTGTTTCTAAGTTAGGGCTATTAAAACAACACTGCTATGAACATTCATGTAAAAAGTTTTTGTGTAGACATATGTTTTCATTTCTCTTTAGTATATGTGTAGCAGTAGAATTTCTGGGTCAAATGATAATTCCATTTCTGGCATTTTGAAGAGCTTCCAAACTGTTTTCCAAAGTGGCTGCACCATTTTACATTCCCACCAGCAATATATGAGAATTCCAATTTCTCCACATTCTCACCAACTGTTAGGTATCGAATGTTTGTGTCCCACCCCCCTAAATTCATATGTTGAAGCCCTAACCCCCAGTATGGCTATATTTGGAGATAGGGCCTGTGAGGAGGCAAAAGGTTAAATGAGGTCATAAGGGTGGGGCACTAATTCTATAGGACTGGTACTCTTATAAGAAGAAGAAGAGGCACCAGAGCATCCTCTGTGTGTGTGTCTCTGCACACGCACAAAGAGTCCATGTGAGCACACATCAAGATGGCAGCCATCTACAAGCCAGGAAGGGCGGTCTCACCAGAAACCAAATGGCCTGACACCTTGATCTTGGACTTCACAGCCTCTAGAACCCTGAGAAATAATTCCTATTGTTAAACCAACCAGTCTGCAGTATTTTGTTACAATAGCCTGAGCAGACTAAAACACCAACACTTGTTACTGTCTGTCTTTTTTATTATACTATCCTAGTGAATGTGAAGTGGTATCTCATTGTGGTTTTGACAGCTGGTGATGGTAAACATCTTTTCAGGTGCTTATCAGCCATTTGTATATCTTCTTTAGAGAAATGTCTGTTCAAATACTTTGCCCATTTTTTCAATTTGCTTATCATTTTATTGTTAAACCTACAAATACTGCCCATTTTTTCAATTTGCTTATCATTTTATTGTTAAACCTACAAATACTCTTATACTCATATAAAATGATGCATATGAAGTCTGTTTGTTGCAACAAATTGGAAATAACCTGGGTGTTCATCATTGGGAACTGTGTAGTTCATCCACACTATGGAATATTATGCAGCTGTAGAAAAGAAAGAGAAGGTCACAGAGTAATTTATGAAAAGTACCCTAGGATATATTGTTAAATGAAAATAAACAAGATGTAGAAATAAACAAGATGTAGAAAATAAACAAGATGTAAAAATAAAATATATATATTAAAATATATACAGTATTCTTCCTTTTTTAAAGAAAGAGGGAGAAATAATAATATATATGTATATTATTAGCTTATATTGCAATAAAGAACCATTGGAAGGATCCACAAGGAATTTTTTTAAGTGATTACTAATATGGTAGAAGGTGGGTAATGAGCTTGACAGGAACAGGGACAAAACTGAGACTTATTGTATAGTTTTATGTAGTCTTTTGATTTTTGAAGCATTTAAATGTGTTACTTATCCCAAACACTCAAGATTGAAATACGAGGAGTTTAAAATTTCAGTAAAGTATAGCAGGTGTTTCCCCGAGATGTAGGCCTCATTCTGTTCCCTACAGATGGACATCCGTCATAAATGGGAGGAGGGTGGGGCATGGCCACACAAAGTTCCTGGCTTACATCATTCTGGATCCCAGAAGAAAGAGAAGCATTTTCTCACCCAGCATTTTTAGATAAAAATCTCAAGGAAGGACCCTGTTTGCTTCTGCTTGAGTCACATGCTCATCCCTGTGGCAAGAAGCAGGAACTGCAGTTTGATGCCCCATCAGTACCACAAGGAGTGGAGGTACAGTGGGAATGTCATTTCTTCAAAGTAAGAAAGATCCTATTAACAGAGGGGGCAAGGGACACTGTACAGATCAAAGCAACAGGCATCTACCTGAGCAGGGGAGACAGGCAATATAAAAAGACAATTCTTAGAGTGTGGTGCATGCCATGACATAGGTGGGCACAGTGTGCTGTGAGAGCCCAGAGGAGGCAGCAGTCTAGCCAGGAAGACTTCTCGGAGGCAGTGATGCTCTGGCTGAGTTTTAGATGATGAGCAGGACGTCTTCAGGGAAGGGGAAGAAAGCATGTGGACAGTGTTCCAGGCAGAGGGAAAGGCAACATGAGCAAAGATCAAAGAAGGAAGATGGTATTATGAGCTGAATTGTGTGCCCCCCAAATTTATATGTTGAAGCCCTAAACCTCAGTACCTCGGAATGTGGCTATATTTGGAGACAGGGCTTTGAAAGAGGTAATTAAGTTAAAATGAGGCCATTAGGATGGGCCCTAATCCAATCTGACTGGTTTCTTTAAAAGAAGAGGAAATTTGGACATACAAAGAGACACCAGGGATGGGTGCACACACAGAGGAAAGACCATGTGAGGACACAACAAGAAGGGAGCCATCTGCAAGCCAAGGAAAGAGGTCTCAGGAGAAACCAAATCTGCTAACCTCTATTGCTTATCTTGGACTTCTAGCCTCTGGAACTGTGAGAAAATTAATTTCCAATGTTAAGCCCCCAAGCCTGCAATCTTTGTTATGGCAGCATGAACTGATCAATGCAGGCAGCATGATGCATTTAGGAATTTCTGGCTGCTCTGCCTTCCTGGGTCACAAGGTGTGAGGCAGGAGTGACAGGGTCTTATGCAGGACAGTTACAAGCACAGCTCTGATCTGGGAAGTATGTAGATTAGTGGATATAAAAAGAGCTTATGTTTCCTGAGTGTCTATTCTGCCAGACATTGTGCTCAGTTCTCTATATGCATTCACTGGTTGAATTCTCACTACAGTCCTCTAAGTGCTGCTATCACCCCTTGGTACAGTAAAGAAACTCAGGCACAGAGAGGTTAAGTGACTTGCCCAAGATCACACAGCCAACAAGTGATGAAGCTGGGATTAGAACCCAGGTCAATCTGATTCCAGCCCTAAGGAGGAAGGATACTTAGAATTTGGTGCCTGCCTGAAGTGGTGGGTGGTGGAGGAGGATGCGGACAATGACGGGTTTTAAGCCCAAGTGCCCAGTGGATGGTAGTGCCACAGGCTTCTGAGACCCGGGAGAGGGTGGGCTTGAGACTTGGGAAGTAGTGTAACATGAATAGGTCAGTACATGAGACTTGAAGCCAAAAACCTGGGTTCAAATCCCAGTGCTGCTTCTACATGTGGCCTTGGCCTTTCTGAACCTCGATTTCCTCATGTGGGAATAATAGTGATATCTATCTCAAAACACTCTATAAATGATATCTAACATTCGTGTTTTCTGAAAATTCTCAATAATCATAGCTACTGTTGCCATTACAACCACAGGGAGCGTGTGGGAAGTGCTGTGCTCTCTTGGGCGGTGCATTTGAGCTCCAGACATACTTGCTGCTTCCTGGAGCTCTCCCCCCGCACCCCACTGTGGCAACCCTTCTGTGCTTCAGGGCCCAGGCCTGCTTCCTGCTGGAAGCCCTCCCCACTGCTGCTGCTCAGGGCCCTCTGACACTTCAATAACTTGTCTCCAAGTAACTGTTCTGCCCTGGTTCGTTGCTGAAGCAGGGGATAGGAAGGACTCCATCAATGTCCATGGTCTCTCTCCCTCCCTCCATCCCTTCCTTCTCTCCTTCTTTGCCACTCTTCCTCTAGAAATCCGAGGCATCCTTGCCATCAGGTCCTGCAACGTGATGACTAGGGCGACAAGAAACCCCAGTCTCACTTCTAAACACCTTTGCTTTCCTAAAACCCAGTCACAAATTGGAGTGATGTAAAGCAAAGAGTGTCAGAGGTGGGCCTCTGAGACTTGGGTGGAGCACAGGAGCCCCACTCGCTCACAGGTAATGGCCCGGTTAGCCGTCTCAGCCTTAGCTCGGCCCCCTTCAGACACTGCATCCTTCGTTCCTGGGGCCTGGCTTCTGACCCATAGGGGCTCTCATTTCCTGCATGTGAGCTTTACAGAGTAAGGATCAGGCTGATCCAAAGCAGATCTCCTAGGGTCTGCCTTGCCCTCTGCTGAGGAACAGGGACTGATCAAGCACCTACGGAATGCTGGGCCCTGTACTAAGCACAGCCAAGAAAAAAGAAAAGAATCAGAGAAACAGCTTATCCCTGGGGGCTGAGGGCAAGGCAGGGAAGTGGGCTGGGAACCAGGGGAATAGCCCCCAACTCCCACACCCCCTACTTCCGACAGTCTCCACGGGGTGAGAGGCCCAGGGGGCCTTCTGTCGGGGTGGGTAGGGGTGAGGGAATAATCTTCCAGGGCTTCCAGGCAGCAGCCTCCCAAACACACACCCTTCTGCGCCCCTCCTCCCTCACCCTCTCCCATGCTGTCACACTTTTTTTTTTATATATATAAATTTATTTATTTTTTATTTATTTATTTTTGGCTGCATTGGGTCTTCATTGCTGCACGCAGGCTTTCCCTAGTTGCGGCGAACAGGGGCTATTCTTCGTTGCAGTGTGCGGGCTTCTCATTGCAGTGGCTTCTCTTGTTGCGGAGCACGGGCTCTAGGCGCGTGGGCCTCAGTAGTTGTGGCGTGCAGGCTCAGTAGTTGTGGCGCTCAGGCTTAGCTACTCCGCGGCATGTGGGATCTTCCCAGACCAGGGATCAAGCCCATGTCCCCTGCATTGGCAGGCAGATTCTTAACCACTGCGCCACCAGGGAAGTCCCTGTCACACTTATTAAATGAGACAATCTGAGCAAAGCACTTAGCATCCTGCCTGGCTAACAGGGAGCCCTTGATAAAGGCCTGTAGTCACACCCCATCCCCCACAGACTGTCACACACACACACTCACACAGAGGTGCACTCATGTCACACACATACACACCCTCCCACCCCACCCCATTTTCTCTCTGTCCTGAACTCCCCCCGGCAGGCTGTGGCACGTGGGCCAAGAGGCCAAGTGGCCAGCACAGGGCGGTGGGAACAAGCTCGCTCCCGCGGCCAGCCCCATCACAGAGGCCTGAGTCTGGAGCAGCCTGGAGAAGGGGACCGGAGACTGGCAGGAAGGGTGGGAAAGGAGGCGGGCGATGAGGAGGGCTGGGCCAGGCTCACCTCAGTCCTTTCAAGTGAGAAGTCTGGAGCCCGAGACCAGCCTTTGAAAGCAACACTGGGGGTGGGGGACAGAGGAGGTGGCACGAGGCATACTGAGTCTCCACAGGACCAACCTAAGCTGGGAGCTCGGGTTTGGAAGGGCCATTGCTGACCCACAAGGCCTCTCCTACCTCAGGTCAGCACCAGGACCCTGCACCTGATGGGTCTCAAGGCTGACAAGGGCCTGGGAGGGTGAGAGGGGAGGAGATCAATGACTTTGCCCTCCTCCCAGCTCCACCCCCAAGCGTCATGTGCAAGAACCGTGATCCTTGGACAGAGTCAGAGACAGACAGGCCTGGGACAGACAGACAACCTATGGAAATAAACAGGAATGGCGACGTGGGTACCAGAAGAGCAGGAAGGGGAGGGGAGGGGCTGAGCTCCGGGCCCCAACACGTACTCAGTACCCTCCGTGGACACTCAGCATGGACGCCCGACACAGATATATAGACACACAGCACAGAGACATAACCCAGCTCGACAAACGCAACGCCAGGACGTGTAGACACACCACACTTAGCTGCACTGTGCAGACACCTCTCACCCAGCTCACATACCCACATACACACAATACACTCAGACACAGCAGTGCACAAAGCATCCCAAGATTCACTGGACACACACCCCAGCCAAAGCCCCACACAGCCAGCAGAGATGTTCCCTCCACGCACACTGACAACCAGGCACACACTATTTAGGACACAAAGGCATAGGCACACAGCCATATATCATCTCAGGGACACACACACACATACACACACACACACGTGTCCAGACATGTCGACACTGCTCCCTCCACTCAGCTAGTTCTGGGGTTCTCCTTCCTTTCTCCCCACTGCTTTTGCTGGTCTCTGTTTCCATCCTTTGTGTCTCTTCAAGACTTATTAGGCCAGAACCCTTCAGTCCTTAACACTTCCCCATTCCTGGCCTCCTTTCTGTGCCAAGGATTCATGCATGCGTGCACACCGTGAGGTCATGGGGTGCCCTGGGGAGCAGTCTCGGGCCAGAGGGCGTTCCCCTGTCACTTTCGCCATCTGCAAGGCTGAGGGCAGGGATTTCAGCAGGTGGCTGCCCCTCACCCCAGAACTTGGCCTCCTGGTTCCTTGATCGGCCCACTGGAACCCCCCCCCCCCCCCCCCGCCATCTACCCCTGCTCCTCTGGCCGCCTGCTTGCAGTTCCAGAACACACTGTGCTTTGCCTGCACCTCTGTCTTGGTACAAGCAGCTCGCTCCGCCTGGAGCACCCTCCCGACTCCAGCTGCCAGTGCTCCTCATATTTTTGAATTTCATGGACCAGTTAAAAACTTCAAAAGAAAGTTTGGGAAATGACAGAAGGTTGCCAAGTTTTCATTTCATTAGGAAGGACATTTAAAGTATAACTACCATCCTCGATCCACCATCGTTTCATAAAAAGAATGCTTTAACACCCACAAAGTAGGAAGGCCTTAATCTCAGGATAAAGGGTAATCCTTTACGTTGAACACATTAGCTTTATGTAAAACCCACAGCATTGTTCTTCTTTTTCTCATTTCGCCCATGAAGCACTGGAAACTTCATCACAGATCCAGGTTTGGAACCACCAAGTCCTCAGCTCACAGGGCACCTCCCCCAGGAGGCCTGCCCCACCCAACCCATCTCCCACCCCTCCCCCGGAGTTGGTCTCACTGCCCAGCAGGCTCTCTTGTGTCCTGTCACTATAGCCACATTGTCATGGTTTCCCAAGGGCCGACTCAGTTAAGCACTACCAGGTGCTTAACACGGATTATCTCATTTTATCCTCATAACCCTGCAAGGTGACTATTTCGTAAGCGTCTTCCCCCAATCCTGCACCCCGTGCTGGAGAAGCTGATAGAAGGTAGCAGTTCTTTCTTTGGAAAGAACTGCAAACACAGGTCTGGGCTGCAAATCCAGGCTCTCCGCTTCCTGGTTTTATGATTGGGACAAGTCACTTCACCACTCTGAGTCTCAGTCTTTATCATCGATGAAAGAGGAGCAACAATTCCTACTTCACAATGTTGTCCTGAGGGAGTGCACGTGGAGCTCCTGAGACAGCACCTGGCACGTGGAAGACACTGGGCCATGTGAGTTACTCCCCTCCCACGTCCCCAGGCTCCCCTCCCCAACCCCGTGACTTTCCCTATACCTCATTCTCCCGACTGCCTTCCCACGTTTCTTTCCAGGCTCCTGTGTTAGACCCTACTGCTTTTCTTCCCTCTGAAAGTAGGTCAGCTCCAGGGAACAATCTTTGGCCCTCCTCCCTCTTCTGTCTACTCTCCCTCGCTGGGTGATCTCATGCAGTCCCATGGCTTTATGTATCGTCTAGACACTGACTCCAAATTTTATATCTACAGTCCTCATCTCTCCCCAGACCTCCAAACCTATATGTTCAACAGACATCTCCCCGTATAGACCTCATGGGTCTCTTGGAGTTTATACATATAAAACAGAGACTTGATTCTTCTCATCTTAAACCATTCCTCCACCAATTTTCTCATCTCAGTAAGTCACACCATTATTACCCAGTTGCTCAAGCCAAAAGCACATTTGATTCTTCTCTCTCACCCCTCACCTACAATCATCAGCAAATCTCACTGCCTCTTATCTCCAAAATATAGCCCAAACTTTTCATTTCTCTCCATCTCCATTACTCTCACTGGAGTCTGATTTCTCATCATCTCTCATCTGGCTCACACCAGTAACATCCTAACTGGTGTGTCTGCACTTACTTTCACTCCTTTAAAAGACTGCTTTTAAAGTACATCTTTAGATCAGTTAGGGTGAGCCCTTCAGCTTGGTTCTTTTTAAAAATTTCCTTGGCTATTCTAATTCCTTTGTATTTTCCCATAACTTTTGGAATGAGCTTGTCATTTAAAAAAAGAAAAACCTGCTGGAGTTCTGACTGAGATTACTTTGAATATATAGATCAATTTAGGCATAACAGACATCTTAACAATATTAAGTGTTCCAGTCCATGAATATATCCTATCAGTCCTTTGATTTAGGTCTTCTTTACTTAAATACTGGATAATAGTGTTCAGTACAGAGGTTTTGCATGTCTTTTTCTAAATCTGTTTCTAAGTATTTTATGCTTTTTTACTATTATAAATAAGCTTTTAAAATTTCTCTTTTCCAATTGCTTACTGGTAAGATACAGAAATACAACTGGTTTTTGTGTATTGACTTTGTAACCTGCAAATATGTTAAATTCTCTTATTAGCTTTGGTAGTTGTTTTGAGACTCCCTTAGGATCTACAAATAAAAATAGTTTTACTTCTTCCTTTCCAGTCTTTATACCTTTTATTTCCTTTTCTTACCTTATTGCACTCACTAGGATTCCCAGTACAATGCTGGATAGAAGTAATGAGAGCAAGCATCTTTGCCTTACTCCTGAAGAGGAGAAAAACATTAATTCTTTCACTGTTAGGTATAGTATTAACTGTAGGTTTATCATAGATGTCCTTTATCAGGCTGAGAAAGTTACCTTCTATTCCCAGTTTGCAGAGAGGTGTTTTTGCTTTTTAAATCATGAATGGGTGTTGAATTTTGTCAAATGCTCTTTTTTCTGTATCTTTCAAGATAATGTTATGGTTTTTCTACTATATTCTGTTAATGTGGTGGATTAAACTGATTGGTTTTTTAAATATTAAACTTTGCATTCCTAGAATAAACCTCACTTAGTAATGATGTATTCTTTTTTTTATATGTTGCTGGCTTGATTTGATAATATTTTGTTAAGGTTTTTTGCATCTTTGTTCATGAGTGATATTGAACAATAATTTCCTTCTCTTGTAATGTCTTTGTCAGGTTTTTGCATCAGAGTTGTATCAGATAAGACTGCCACAAATTCTTTGCAACTTTCCTTTGAGAGGTAGAGTCTGATTCTCTTCTTTTTGAATATGGACTACCTTAATGACTTACTTACTTGACCAAGAGACGTGCCCTTCCAAAGCTAAGTCATAGAAGCTTTGCAGCTTCTTCCCAAGCCTCCCAAAATACTCACACTTAGAGCTTCAAGCTGCCATGTAGGAAATCCAACCACCCTGAGGCCACCATGCTGTGGGGAAACATAAGCTAACCAGGGGGCCACGTGGCGAGAGAGAGAAAGATGTCCAGCAATTTACAGCCTGGTGTTACAGCTGGTGTTACAGCCACCAGACATTTGAGTCACCTCAGCTGAGGCCCCAGATATTGTGGAAGATAGAATAAGCCAACCCACTGTGGCCTGTCCAAATTCCTCACCCTAGAATCATGAGATATAATAATAATAAATTATTGTTTTAAGCCAGTACCTTCTGGGATAGTTGTGCAGAAATAAATAACTAGCAGAATCATTTATGCTGGGCTCATAAATGAATGGCGGTATGTTCCCTTGTCTTCTAGTTTCTCAAAGAGTTTGTGTACAGTTGGTATCATTTATTCCTTAAATATTTGATAGAATTTATCAGTGAAACCATCTAGGTGGGAAATTTTTATATTATGAATTCAATTTCTTTAATAGATATAGAACTATCCAGATTTTCTGATTTTTCTTATAGAATGATCTTTTTAAATGTCAATAAATAACATCACTACCCTTATGGAAACCTCCAATGGCTTCTCCTTGCACTAAGAATAAAATCCAAAGTCACTTTCATAATCTATAAGGCTCTTTATGATCTGGCTCCTGCCTGCTTTACAGATCTCACCTGGATCCACATTCCTGATATTTACCGGGATGATTCCTTAATGCCGTTTAGATTTCAGCCCAGGTGTCACCTCCTTAGGGAGGTCTTTTTGAACAACAAATCAAAATAATCTCAATCATTCTATATCACATTATCCATTAAAAATGTATAGCATTTATCACCATCTGACACTATCTTTATTATTAGTTAACTCATTATTCCTACATGGTCTCTACCATGTAGAATTTCAGGTCTTTGTGGCAGTGACCTTGTTGGACTTATTCACAGCTGTGTCCTTAGAGTATAGGACACCTTGTCATAGAAGATGGTAAATACATATTTACTAAATTGTTGACTTGTTGCCCTGGAATCCCCAGTCCTGACCTGGGTGTATGGTGTTGAGAAGATGCTGGAAAAGGGGGTTTGAAGAGTCTTGGCCTCTACCCTGATTGGTCCCTGGAAATGGCCAGCATCAGGTACAAGAACAAGCAGTTTTCAGGGGCCTCACTTTGCCCACAGGCTTTTTTTTTCTCCTACCAGGGTCTGACTCCAACCTGGCTCCCTTTTCCATCACCAGCAGCTGGAAGGTAGCTTAGAGGCCATTTAGGAGAAGGATTCAAGCACATCACCCGGGCTCAAAGAGGTGGCTACTACTTCTAGTTTAGAAGCCCCTTAGTCTACATGTCTTTGAAAAAACCACTTCCTCCCTCTGGCTTTCACCTGACACACTGTAGACACTCGATCATTTCTGAATAAAGATCCATTTCATGCCTACATTTCTACGATTCTATCTTACCCCATGCCCTTGTTACAGATGAGGAAACTGAGACATGGAGAGGCTAAATGGCCCTACCAGTGCCACAGAGTAAGTTCCTGGAGGTGCTGAAGCTCATAGATTTCCCCCTCGATTTATGATCCTACCAACAAGGGCATCAATTTCAGAGATTAACAGCTGCAAATGATGGCATCAAGTCAGCTTCCCCAGCAGCTCTCCGAAGTGCATCTCCAATTCAGGTTTATCTTCATTAAGCAAGTAATTCATTACCGGGTGGTAAGCATTCACATCAGAGTGAGAATATTAAAAAAGTAATTATATTTTTCACAGTGCAGCTTTCTGGGTAAATTGTATGCAAATTGCTGTCTAAATCAGGCTGGCAGAGCCTGGGCAGGTCTCGGCGCTCTTTGAGGGGATATTTTGGAGGCTGGACCAGTCACCTTCTACTCACCTCAGTGAGTGTCCAGCAAGGGATCTTGCATTCAGTCAAGGAAAGCCCAAAAATAGTAGTAATTATTACTTCTTAACTCCATCAAGCCTCAGTTTCCTCATCGGTAAAATGGGGCTCCTAGTAGGACTAAATAAAGGAATGGAGAAGACAATCTCTAGCATAGTATCTGCCTGGCATGGACATGAGAGGCACATGACCTCAGGAAATGGCAAGACAGCTTCAGGGAGAGGGAGTTGTATCAGTGAGGCACTGAAACCTACAAGCCCAGAGAGAGGGTGGGGGCATCTGATGGGGGAACGAGGGACACTGGTGAGGGGTCAGGAGGCCTACCTTCCTTCTCATCCTGGCTCTGCCACCAATTCACTGTGTGACCCCAAATTCACCGCTTCTCCTCTCTGGGCCATACTCAATACACAGACATAATTAAACCCTAAGTAATCATCACCCAGAAGGTACCCGCAATCCCCCAGATAGCACTGACCTCCAACCTCCGGGAGTGAGAAAGTTCATGCTGGAATAGGGTGCTTGAAGTGCAAAGACATCAATTCTCTTAGTTTACAGGTGAGAAAAAGAAGCCCAAAGAAGGGTGTGAATGACCCAAGGTCACACATCAGGTAAGTGATGAAGTCAGGACCAGAATCCCAGGCCAGGGCAGTTCTAATACGTACTATTAGTACCCATCTGTCAAATGGGCACTTTAAGGCCTGCACTGGAAACTGTAAAATGCGGTGTGCACATTGGTATCATCAATTTTATCTCAGGGCTGGAATACAATCCTGGGATCCGATCCAGGGCAGGTTACTTCCTGTCTGAACCTCAGTTTCTCCATTTGTCAAATGAGGCTGTTGGAAGAGATATCACTATGGGCTCCTCCCATGAAACTCAGAAGGGAGGATTTTAATGACATCTTTTCCATTCCCTCTCTCTGAGAGAAGCCCTGGGACTTCCCAGGGACTTAAAGGCAGAAGTGTCTGGGCCTACCCAAGGGGGTCTTGGGGCCATTTCCCAGCCTCCCCTGCCCACACACTGGAAACCTGCTGGTGGTGATAGTTTGGGAAAATGCACTGTACCCTTGTGAGGGGGGACCACCTGCTGAACAGCCCAGAAGCCCAGAGCCCCAGGCCATAGGGCCAAGGCTACCCCAGAGACAGTCTCAAATTGGGCCACACAATTCCGTGCAAATGTGCCTACAATGGGGCACAGCACTATGTTGGGGGCCAAGGCACTGCCTGGAGCTCCATTCACTAACACATAGCTACACCCAGACACACACTCAGGCTGGCACACACAGCTACACGCAGGGGTGCTCAGACAGGAAGATACGGCCAGATACGGCTACACCTGGTAACACCTTCACACACTGTTAGGGGCACCTAACAATACCTAGCCACAACTAAGTCCTGGGTAGTGGTCACCCAGCAGTGACATCTAGACACAGACACTCTGGGAGAATGCATGGCTCCTTTCTGACCCAGCTCCTATTTACAAACCCTCACCTGTGCAGACCCTCAATCCCACAGCCGTGGGGCTACTGAAAAGTCTTATCGCCACCCTCAGGCAGCAGGTTCCAGGAGGCACAGGTGAGCACCTGCCTCTGCCCATGTGCAGACACGCATCGCTGCGGCTCCTGTATCTGTGAGGCCCTGCTGTCCTCACGTCTTCCTCAGGCATCACTTCAGAGATCCAGGATTTTCGAGAAAGGCCAAGCCATGGCTCCTGCCTCCTCCCAACCTTGACATCTCTGAGACACAGCCCAGGCAGCAACCAACCTCAGACTGAGCCAGTCAGGGATCCTATGTCCTTCACAGAGGCTGCGGTTGGGTGGGTTAAGGCCTGGCGTGGACTTTCAGAGCTTTCTCCGGGCTGTGAAAATCCTCCCTGGCTTTGTGCATTTCCTCTTTGGCTGGCCTTTCTTTAACTCATCTTTCTGGAAGAAACTCAAGGCTCTCCCAGAAACCTTTCATGACCGTGCCTGGCATGGTCAAGCCTTGACCCAGGAGTCAGGAGCCCAGGTTCACAATCCTGGCTCCTGTGCTTACACACTGAGTGACCCCGAGCCCATCTGTTGTCTCTAGGCCTCAGTTTCTCCTTCTGCACCAAGAGGGTGGACGGGGTGGGGTGGGATGAGGAGGACAGCATTGAACAGAACATCAAAGGCCCCCTCTCGTCTCAGATTTCTTGAGCTCTGCTTTCCCCAAGGGCCAGGGCTGGTGACTGAAGCAGCCAGGACTGGACCCTAATCTCCTGCCACCTGCTCTCGTGTTCTCACCACACGGCAGGCTTCTGACCCCAGGCCCCTAGCAAAGGCAGAGCAGAAAGAGCAGTGGTATTCGAATGAGAGAGAGAAAGCTGTGGGCACACACTGTGCTTGAGGGCAAGGATTTCCACTGGATCTGAAGTTTCCGCAGGGTGTGGTATACAGGACTCACTTAACAACGTTTGCTAAAACCAATCCAATCCACTCCTTCCTAGCTCTGTAGCCTTGGGCAGGCAACTTGGTGTCTCCGAGTTTTCTCTAAGTGTCTTCCACTATAAGACGGGGATAACCGCTCGCTCCTGGTTACAGGTAGTCATGAGGACCCCGCAAGGCCCTGCACGAGAAGGGACAGCACCTGCCCTAGAGGGGCCCCGCCAACAGGCATCCCCACCCCCTTCCCGTCCTAGCCTCTACTAGGAGTGGGACTCCCTGGAGCCCTCCCGGCTTAGAGAGGAAGCCTCGCCACAGGAACGCGATGGGGAGAGTGCTCAGAGGAGGGGCCACGCCCGCCAGCATCCTGACAGCTTGGGCTGACCGGAGCAGCTTGCTTCTCATCCTTGCCACACCGAGGGAGCGGCAAAGTCCTGAGCAGGCAGCTGGTGTGGGGGGAAACGAGAGGGAGATGCACACTCACTGGCTCACCCGCAGGTACAGGGAATCCTAGTCCCGGAGGTCATAAGCCGTAAAGCATCCACCAAGGAAAGGGATGCCCTCCCTATCAGCCCTGGCAGGCTTCCCCCACAACAGGTTGCTCACTGCCTCGCAGGGCTTCCCGTTCTGTGGCCTGGCACGTGCTGAGCTAAGCCTGCCTCCCTGGAGAGTCCCTCTCTTGGTCCCAGCTCTGCCCTCCACGGCTGCATGAATGCATCCGCTCCTTCTGCCTCATGACAGCCCCAGGACCTGCAGACCAACCCGGTGCCCCACCACTGCCCTTCACCTCCTGGACCTTCTTTGCAGGCCAGACAGCAATTTGGCTGTTGCTTCTGTAACAGGGGTCTGAATCCTCTCACCTGCTCAGACATGTTCCCTCTGTATCTAGGCATGTGCTCACGTGTGCACACACATGTATGAACCTCCACTGGGCCCCTTTCCCAGATATAGTCCAGCCCAGAAGGGCACATCGACCGCCTCCTGCACAGAGCCGCTGCTCCTCCACTCCCGA
Source organism: Balaenoptera musculus (assembly GCF_009873245.2). Classification (NCBI taxonomy): domain Eukaryota; kingdom Metazoa; phylum Chordata; class Mammalia; order Artiodactyla; family Balaenopteridae; genus Balaenoptera; species Balaenoptera musculus. Next base: position 33,581,535 of record NC_045785.1, on the reverse strand, counting down.
GTCCCCACTGTGGCTGGAACTGCCCTGGAAGACGAGGAGCAGGGAGAGATGGAAGCAGCCTGAGAGGACACATCTCCCACCGGGAGCCCTTCCTCTTCCCCCACCCCCTGCCTTCTGCCACTTCCCTATGTCAGGGCCATGCTGATGACACCAGAGAATCCATCAAATGCCACCCCCGTGTCAGGTCATGTCACAACATAATTAAAGCATTAGATCTTCGTGATGAAGCCGTTGCCATCAATTCTCAGAGTGACTGATCCAATCTACAGAAAGGGGAAATTTCTCTCCACCCGCCACAACTGCCACAGCTGCCTTCCCTCCCCAAGAAGGGAGACAACATTGCTTGTGCTATTTAGGGCTCTGGACCTCGGGCTGGGAGTCAGGAGCTGAGCTACGAGGGAGGAGGGTCTGGCCTTGTGGTGTGTGCCCCTCCTGCCTGTGGGTCTGCTGGGGACAGCAGAGCCTGGAGACCTGGGAACTCCTCCGAGCTCAGTCACTGAGTCAGTCTGTGACCTTGGGAAAGACACTGCCCACCTCTAGATTTCAGTGCCCTCTTCTGTAAATGGGATGTGAGGGGTTGGGAGGGTAGGGAGGAAGATGACTTGATCTCTAAGGATCGTGGAGGGAAAAGAAGCAGGAGCCCAGGGGTCAGATGACTTAGGTTCAAATACTGACTAGTTGTGTAGCCGTGGTCAAGTAAGTTCTCTTTTCTCATTCTCCTCACCTCTAGGAAGGGGAAATTATTCATGTCTCACAGGATTACTGTGAAGATGAAATGAGAAGGGGAATGTAAGGGCCTAGCACAAAAGAAATGTTTCAGCTTCTCAGTGCCCCCATCCCTATGCTCTTGGATTCAAGGTATTGGTTAAGGGACTGGATTTAGGCCTGGTCTTTCTTTGCTCAGGACTGCTAAGTGTGGGCACAAAAAAGCTGGGACTGCAGCACTGGAATGCAGACAGAAAAGATGGAGCAGGCGGGAACACAAGAGTTGTCTCTGTCTCAGCTCAGATGACGTCACCATCCAGAAGTCGGATACAGGAGGAACAGGAGCCAGGCCAGTGCAAACGAGGGGTCGGGGACGACACAAGGGAGAGAGAGAGGTACTGATGGGTTAAGGCCATCACCCTATGGTTGGCATGTCAGGAGGGGGAGAAGGTAAGAACCAGGCAAGTGGCCAGAGCCTTGGGAGGTGGTGGCAAAGGCAGAAGTAGAGAGATGAGTCTGAGGCCATTGCAGTGATCCAGGCGAGAGAAGAGGGTGCTCGGGCTGAGTTTGAGCAGGAGTCGAGGGGTGACTCCAGGGTCCTTGGTCTGAGCAACCAGAAGTGACCATTTATGGAGTTACCGTTTATCAAGTTTGAGTAACTGTCTGGGAAGAAGCTCGAAAGTGGTAATTAGGAGATTGTTTAAAGTTGAAGATGCCTAATAGATATCCAGGTGGAAACGTTGAGCAAAGCGGGTGGATACACAAGTCTGGAGTTCAGGGCAGAGATCTGGGCTGAAGAAAATACACTTGAGACTTGAGAGTTAATCAGCAGATAGATAGTACCTAAAGCCATGAGCTTGGTGGAGATCCCCTGGGAAAGAGAAGAGGTACAAGGACTAACCTTGGAGAACTGCAACGTTAAGAAGTTGAGGAGATGGGGGGGAACCAACACTGGAGACTGAGTAGGGGAGATCAGTCTGGGAAGAGGAAAGCCAGGCCAGCACGGTACCCTGGAAGACGAATGAAGAAGGAAGGAGGAGGAAGTGATCACCTGCATTAAGGGTAAGATGAAGATTGAGAACTGGCCAATGACAATGTGGCGTAAATATGTTTTGGATGAATAAACCGGGAATAAACTGGGGTGCTGGATGGGTTCTGGGATGGAACCTGGCCTCATGGATAGTGAACGAGGTGATGATGCCAATTAAGCAGTAGTCAAGGAGGCTTGGGGTCAAGCATCCAAAAACCAGGTTGGAAGCCCTAAACCCTCCCAGCCTCAAGTCAGGCAGGATTGGTCCTGCAAACCGGGAGGAGATCCACTGCAGGTAAATCAGGTGATGGCAGCTATGGGGGGGAGGGGGACCTCAGAGGCCAGGCAGGGCCTGAAGGTCAAGTGCAGACCACAGATTCAGTGGCAGAGGCAGAATTCAAATGCCACAAAAGCCTGCTGAGAATGTGTTACATGCCAGGCACTGTGCAAAGCACAGTGGGGAGAACCCAAAGGCATAAAACATGGTCTTTCCTGGAGACATTTCCCAGCTAATGGGGGAGAGAGACAAATGGACAGATGACCCAGGTGATAGACAGTGCCAACCTTTCATGACTCCTTTTAGGGCCCAGACAAGCTCCTGGAACTTAGATCTTACCAGACCCCATGAAAAGAATATCTCCTTTCTTCTGAAAGGCTCTTCTGAGCCATCTAGGTTTTGAGTTTCTGATTTCAGACCTTACTACTTCATTCTGTTGTTTTTGGCCTCACCCTCTGGATTTGACCCGTGGGGTCTGCTTAAGCCCTGATCCTTTAAGGCAGTCATTCATATAGGCACCTAAAGGTGGGCTGCAGACCCCAAAAGAGCTCCTGGCCAGCCTCCCAGACACCCCTGGCTTGTTCTGAACCTGCTTGCACACCAGTCCCATTTCAGTCGTGCTTCCTTTGTGTGGATGACTCAGGATCTTGACTTTCTGGGTCACATACAAGCTCCTCCACTTCAGGCAACTTCAGGTAATGGGCCCCACTCTAGCCAAGCCCCTTCAGGCCCAACTCCCAGGCCCCCAAATCACACCATGGTTGAGTCTGAGTGTCGTTTTCCCAACTATACCCTTGGCTCTGCTCACCAAGGAACTGATTCTCCTTCCTGGTTATGAGGTGTGTCCACTCAGCTCTGGGCCCTCCTGGCCTCCACCCCTTTGAGCAGCACACCCGCTCTGCATAACCCCATCCCTCGGATGGAAGGCAGATGGTACAGGAGAAAAACAATAGCTGCGGGAGCACAGAAGGGGAGCAGACTTGATTCTAGCCCAGGGGTTCTGAGGCCTCTTCCTGAATACGGCACACTGAGGCTGGCTGGGTGGGGTTTGGGCAAGTGCAGGTATCGCTGTGGGGTCTGCGGGAAGGCATCCCGGATGGAGGGTTGAGCGCGAGCAAAACACAAGGTATGAGGGAATGGTCTTCTTGGGGAAAAGGTATAGTGACATGCTGCCCCGGGTAGAGGTGGGTGCCCAGGGAGAGGAGGCTGGAAGGTGGGTGGGCTACAGCCACCTGCTACAGCCTGGAGGCTGCCAAGTGCAGCGTAGGCAGAAAGTCCTCTGATTTTTTCTAAAGCATGCCCTGAGACTGGTCAGCTGCCTAAGATCCTCCTAGCTGCCCAGACCTGGTGTTCCTGGCTCTGTGACCCAGCACCTTCCATCCAGGAGACACCCAAGTCAGGCTCCAAAGGCCCTGCCAGGTGTCTTGGGGTAAGATGGAGATTGAGTCTCTGAATAACTCCCCAGCTTACTGTACCTGCATCTCCCCTGGAGCCTAGAGTCAGGGTGTCAGAGGTTTAAAGAAGGAGATTGAAATCATATCTCGGAAGAGAAATCATGTAAAGGGAGAGAAGCAGAAGGTCCTATCTGGAGAGCTGGGGTAGAGGAAAGGAGTCACTGATGGGATAGGGGTTGGGGAAAGAAGACACGTGGAAACTCGGGGCACAGAATCAGGATTGGGATGGACCTTCAGAGCATCCTGTTCACCCTTCTGCAATGCAGGAGTCCCTCCTCATCATCCTGGCCTACCCCCACATGCACATCTCCACTGACAGAGCACCCACTACCTCCTGAAGTAGCCATTTTTTCCTTGGTCAGCTCTGAATTTTCCTAAGTCTAAATCCGCAGTTCCACTCAAGGTCAGAGTTCTATATCTTACATGCCACAGAAATGATTCCATTTCTCCCTTCACGCTAAAGCCCTGCAGGGTTTGGAGAAGGCAGAACCTGGCGACTGCCCCCTGAGGATTTTTTTTCTCATGAGGTTGCTGAACCAGCTCGGGAGCCAGCCCGTGGGCTTGTAGTCAAGTCTTGCATCTTAGGTCACTATCTGGAGTGTGCAGAACAGCATCTATGCCTGAGTGTGCGCCCGGATGTATATGTGACTAGTACTACGTGTACACTTATGGCTGAGGGTTTGCAGGGGTGCAGACCAGCCCTGCATCCATGTGTAAGGAAAAGCATCCCTTCATACGTGCCTGGGCTAGGGTCGTGTGTGAGCACCTGACCACGTGTGAGTATTTATGACCGTGGCCGTATGTGGGTGGGAGGGCTCGCGGCCATCTGCCCATGAAGGGTTGGGTGTGTATGACTAACTGTGATCACAAGTGTGATTCTGCACATGGAGGACTCGCTAGCGCTCTATGTAGACATGTCCAGCCAGGTATTTGTGGGTCCATGGCTCTGGTTAGATTGTCTCTGACTGTCTGGTTGTGCCTCTGTGTGTGCAGAGCATGTGTGCGACAAATTGGAATTTAATGCATATGTGAGACTATGTTCGTGACAGATTGTAATTTAATGTGTTTGAGAGACTGGCTGGGGCTGTGAGCATGTGAGACTGTTCCATGTGCGCCTGTGCACGAGGATGTGGTTGTGTGTGTACGTGCTTGGATGCCTCCATGTAGCTGTGTGTCAGCATCGGTGGCTGTGTGTGCGACTGTGGCTCAGTGTGTGTGTGTGATGCTGCAGTGTGTGTCCGTAAGTCTCTTCTGCGAGTCTGTGTGTGTCTGAATGGTGGTGGCTAAGTGCAAATGAAGGTGCCTATGCATGAGGGTGAAGGTGGGAAGGGTGAGGACAGTGCAGGATAAAAAGGGGACTTGCTCGAAAAGGTCTCCCCAACCCCATTTTAATCAGAAACAGAGCAGCTGTTAGTCTGAATAGACACTGCACAACGGCAGACGTCTTAATCTCTTCTGCATTGTGATTCACTCGGAGAAGCCCTATTACTCAGCTTTTGATAGGAGCTTACTTGTCTCAAGTGTTTTCATTATTGCCCTAATACTATCTATTAACATACTGGAGGGAGCTCGCTGCTGTCTGGAGATGGCATCACTGGGCTTTTAAAGATTATGGGCCTTGCAAATACATAACATTTTACTGCCTTGCAGACATAATTCACTGGGAAAAAAAAAAGTCTCACGTAAATAGATAGGTAAATAGATAACCAAGTGGGGAAGAGAGGGAGCTGGAGGGGGAAGGAGGATGTATGACCCAAACGCACTGTCATCTCCAGCTCAAATAATCGCCTTTCTGAAGGGAGGAGCCAGACAGACATCTGTCTCATTTGGGGCACCTCTAGCCTCAAATCCTTCATCTCTGGGTATCCTGGGGTGGGGGGACCTCCTGGGCTTCTCTGAGGGGTGCAAGATTGGGGCAAGATGCAGGGAAGTGTGTGGTGGAAAGACTGTAGGATTAAGTGCCAGGGGGCCCAGGCTCGAACCCCAGTTCTGCTGCTGATCTGTGGGGTGACCTTTGTTCCCATCTCTGTGCTTTGTTTCCTTAACTGCAAAACAGGAGTCTGAACTAGCTCATCTAAAAAGCCAGCTCCAAGGTCTCAGTTCTAGTCCCAGCAGGGGCTTGAATCACAGCAATCAGCATTAACTCATCAACCTGGATTCCTGAGGAAGAAAAGGCTGAAGTATCTCCAACATCTCAGAACTGGCAAAAAGCAAAATGGTCATGTAATCCAACCACCACTTCTCTTCCTGTCGTGTGAGTGCACACCCATAGTGATAGGAATCTCACTACTTTCTTTTCCTTTTTACAAAATGAATGTGACTTGCAGGGTTTTGCTTGTTCTTGTGGTCCAAGATGGTGCTTGAAGCACATGCAAACCTTTCCCTTCTTCTTCAAGTTTCATTGAAATAATAGAAAGATATGTAAAAAGAATACATCCCAATACAGCCCAAGAAAACTAGAAATTATGGCATCATAGGAGATCAACAAATTTGAAGGCTTTCTGGAAGATAAAAAGCAGACAGAATCAGATTTATGGAGAAAAACAGAGTGGTTAAATCAGCACAGAATAAACTGGCTAAAGAGATGTAAACTATTCTTTCCAAAAGAGCCTTGGAGAGACTCCACGTACAGGGGGCAGGGAGCAGGCCACAGTGCAAACAACAGGTAAAGAACTGTTGAATTAACAAGTGGCCAGCCAGCCCCTTCCTCTCTCTATATATACTGATAGAATGATTGGCTGTGGAATTTGCCTCTGATATGGAAGCCTGGTGGACTGCTTTCTAAACAACATGAAAGATCTACCTTAGGAGGTATGATAAACGGTTACATTGGTGGCAATGAACCATCCATCTCAGTAGTCACATCCTTGTGGAGTTCCCTGTACATTGACTTTGGACTTGGCAAGGTAACTTGCCTCCACCAATGGGATATCAGCAAGCATGATGCAATTATTGGGGCTTGTCTGCTTGGAATACTCTCTCTTGGACTCTTGCCACCATTCTGTAAGGAAGTCCACCCTATCCTCCTGGAAAAAGAGGTTCAGGAGGATAAAAAACCACTTGGAGAAAGAGGCCACCTGGTGGAGAAACTAGGTGCCTCAGCAGACAACCAGCACAGCGCCAAGGCCCCAGACATGAGAGGAAAGCCTTCTTAGTCCTTCTACCCCAGCCCAGCTGCCGGCTGAATGCAGCAATGTGAGTGGATCCAGTCAATGTCATGTGGAGTAGAAGAATGATCCCAAGCAACCCATAGAATCATGAGAAATAACAAATCGTTGTTGTTTTAAGGCACTAAGTTGTGGGATGTTTTGTTATGTGGCACTAGATAACTGATACAGGAGGGATGACTATGTTGGTGTTGAGGCCAGAGAAGCAGAACAGAGTTAAATCTCTGCAATGGACATGGGAAGCAGAAAAGAAAGAAAAGACAATGAGGCAGTCATGCTCAGCAATAAAGTCTGTTAAAGTACTTCACACAGAGAATAAAGTCTTCCTTACTTCAGTAACCACAGGGTCCCCAGCCTGTCTGTGTGTCTCCTCACTCTTCCTAAAGGGAATCCAACAGTGTGCAAGCCTCTCCCACTCTCTCACATACACAGAGCTGCAGACAGTCTCCCTTTTAGGAAAGGCCCATCCTGGAAGCAAGACTACACAGTCAAAAGAAACTCACACTAGTCTCCTGAATATATTAATCAACCTAATTTTAAATTTACAAATCTGAAATAACCATCATGAATCACCTTTGAGGCAAACCAAGAGCATGAGGAAGAACAAAATGAAAAACACAAATAATTCATCCTAGAGGAATTTGAGATAATGTAGGAGACAGAGGGGAACTTTAAAAGAATTATAGGTTGTATCCTCAGAGAGATCCAAAAGAATTTGCATTTATAAAATAAGAGTAGATTTCTATAGAAAACAAGTAATCAAATAAAAAGAAATAATCCTTGAAAATTAAAAACATGAAGATAAAGTCAAGGAAATTTCCTGGAAGACAGAGTGAAAACACAAAGAGATAAAGAAAAATATGAGGAAAATACTAGACCTAATATTTATCTCATAAGAGTTTTAGACTGAGATAACAGAGAGATTAGTGATGATGTAATCACTAATGGTATAATTTTTAAATATTTTAGATTACAGAAAAATTGAGATCTGAGTCCTCAAACTATAAAAAGACCCACCAAGTGGTAACGAGAAAACACACATCCTGGTGACATTTCTAAATTACTAAATAAAAAGAAAATTCTCTAGGCTTCTATATTATTTTGAACCTGCAATTCTACACCAGCCAAATTATCAAGCATGAAAGCAAATCTAAGATATTTTCTGATAATAAAGGACAAAGGAAATTTACTATCCATTCACTCCTTCTGAAGAAATAATTATACACTACAGAAGAACAAAAAAAGGAATTCAAAAAAGAAAATGTTAGAAGTTTTTTTTTTAATTTTAGAGAAAAGAAACCAGTAAATGTCTGAGTCTGAATAATAAATGAAAATGAATCTATAAGACTTCATACAATTTTTAAGAAATGATTTATTGTAAAAGTATAGAAATAAACTAATAACACTTAGAACTAAAATTTCAACAACATATGAAAGATAGGAGGAGGTTTAAAATACTATTGGAAGAAAAAGTGCTTAAATAAATTTATTAAAAATTTAGAACACTAGAAAAATAGAAATAGTACTTATAACTTGCAAAAAATAGAGAAAAAAATAGAAATAAAGGAAAGTTGATCCATCAAACAGAAAGCAGGGGAGAAATCCAAACATATCAAAACCACAATAAATATGAATTGGTTAAACTCCCCTGTTAAATGACAGAGACTCTCAGAATGGGTGAAAGAAATCTCAACAACATACACACATAAATGTATATACACACATGTTCACACATAATGCAGTTATTTTAAAGAGTCACATTTAAAAAATATAATACCAAAAAGATTAAAAATAAAGTAATAGAAAATGAATATATGCTAATAAAACAAAACAAAAATGAAGGCACAGAAATATTAGTATCAGATTAATTAGAATTTAAAATAAAAGCACTCACAAAAGGTATAATCTACCAAGAAGGTATGACAATCAAGTAAATTTTGTACTAAATAACTGAGTATCAAAATATAAAAAGAAAAAATTCAAAACTACAAAGAGAAATTGTCAAACTTGTATGATACTTGATTTTTACATGCCTCTTCAAAAATTGATAGATCAAGTAAAAATAAGTGAAGCTAGGGCTTCCCTGGTGGCGCAGTGGTTGAGAGTCTGCCTGCTAATGCAGGGGACACGGGTTCGAGCCCTGGTCTGGGAGGATCCCACATGCCGCAGAGCGACTGGGCCCGTGAGCCACGGCTGCTGAGCCTGCTCGTCTGGAGCCTGTGCTCCGCAACGAGAGAGGCCACGATACTGAGAGGCCCGTGCACCGCGATGAGGAGTGGCCCCCGCTTGCCACAACTGGGGAGGGCCCTCGCACAGAAACGAGGACCCAACACAGCCAAAAAATTAATTAATTAATTATTTAAAATTTTTTTAAAAAGTGAAGCTATAAGAGAATCTGAATAATGTAATTTAAATTTTGACTTGAGAGTTATATAAGAAAATTTACTGAACTGAGATTTTGATTTGAGAATTATATAAGAAAATTTACTGAACTGAGAATACACATTTACACATTCATTTTTTGGTACATTTTTTATGGTACATTTACAAAAATTGACCATTCATTAAAATTGGCTTAGAAGCAAAATCTTAATTCCAAAAAGTGGAAATCATTTGGGCTACATTTTCTGACTACAATGTCAAAAAAACAAGAAACAAAGACAAAAGGGTAGCAAAACAATATAACAATAACTCAACAACTTGGAAATTTTAAAACACTGTTATATATAACTCCTGGATTAAAGAGAAACTCAAAATTGAAATGACTGATTTTTTATAAGTTAATGACACTGAGAGCATCATATAATGAAATGAATTCTCAAGGCCAATGCCGTATTTATAGAAAAATGTATAGCCTTGAAAATGTTTATTGGAAAACAGGAAAGAGAATTGAATCCAAGCAGCTGGGAAATGGAAAACTAGGGTAAAAAAATAAAACCTCTATAGAAATAAGGAATTAATAGAGATAAAAGCAGAAATTAATGAAATGAGAAACAAATGTAGACTTGGTAAATAAAGCCAAATGCTGTGTCTTTCATTTATTTATTCCCTTAATGGCTCAAGAAGAGGTAAAAATGCTAATATTCATGGATGAAATCAGATCATCAAAGATATACTTCTAAAAATGGCATCAGGCCCAGAATGGATTTAACAATGAGTTATATCAAACCTTCAAGTAACAAATAACTTCTGTTATTTAAATGATTATAAAGCATAAAACAAAGATGGAAAACTTCCCGATCCATTTTGTTGAGCTAGCACAACAAATAGAGTAGGCATCTGTTGTTTTTGCTCCTCAGAGTTCATTCATCCTTCTAATAACCACATCCTGATTTTCCTCAGAGGGAGCCCTCTCCACTCTGCTCTAAATCCATGTATTTCCAGGGAAGGTGACATCATCCCTAATTCCAGGGCTGGGCCCACAAGCCATCAAGCTTTGCTTCTCCCTAACTGCTGTGAACGACTCGGGGATGGCCATGTGACTCAGTCAGGGACAAGGAAACAACAAGAGATTTTTTCAGTGACTTCTGGGAAGGGGTTGTATTTGGCACTAAGGCTATAGATCCTGGAGTGGACGTATGCCTGCGATGTGGACCCTGAGATTAAAGCTGAGGCAAAGAGAAAGAAGAACCAAGAGATGGAGAGAAAAGGAGCATTGATTATAGCATTTAAGCCCTGAATGCAGCTGTGTCTTCAGGTACACCCTCCCCCTGTACCCTTCAGCTCTCTGAACCAATGTTTCAATCAGGTAGAGTTGAATTTTCTATCATTTTTAGCTGAACTCACTAACCGTGACATACCAAAGCTGAATGAAGGCAACACACACAGAAAGTATAGCCCAATCACAATTACATAGATGTAAAACCCATACATTAAATGGTAGCAAATTTAATCTAGCTATATATTAAAGACCAATATATTATAAGAGCAATAAATCATGACCAAATAAGATTTACCCCAAGAATCAAGCATAGATTTTAACATTGTAAACTAAACTTTAGATTTTAATTCACTATAGTGGTACATTAAAGAAAGAAAGTTAATGATCATCTCCATAAGATAATAAAAATTTGTAGTAAGCTGCCTTAACCAGATAAAGAATCCTGCAATGGTCAGTTTTATGGGTCTGATTGGCTAGGCTATGGTCCCCAGTTATTTCCAATACTAATCTAGGTGTTGCTGTGAAGGTATTTTGTAGGATGACTAAAGACCATAATCAAGTGACTTTAAGGGAGATTGTCCTAGATAATCTGGGTGGGACTGATTCAACCACTTGAAAGGCTTTAAGAGCAGAACTGAGACTTTCCAGAAGAAATTCCACCTGTTCACTACAACTTTTGCTCACGTCCGACAGTTCCAGCCTGCCCTTCCTGACAGCCTGCACTATAGATTTTGGCCTTGCCTAGCCAGCTCCCACAATCACATAAACCAATTCCTTGCAATAAATTTCTTAATATTTATATGCCTCTTAGTAGTTCTGTTTCTCTGGTAGAACCCTGACTGATACAGGTTTCTAACTGAAGCAAACATCATACATATCTGTGGACCACAAGAAATATTCCTTCTCAAGGAGGGACAAGACAAGGTGCCCACTATGCCCAACATTTTAAAAGGATGATCAGAGAAGGTCTTACTGGGAAGATGTTGTATGCAGAACAATGCCCCTTCCCCCTAAAGATATCCATGTCCTAACGCCAGAACCTGTGAATATGTTACGTTACATGGCAAAAGGGACTTTGCTGGTATGATTATGTTAAGGGTCTTGAGAGAGGTGATGATTCTGGATTATCCAAGGGGGTCCGATGTAATCACAAGGCTGCTTATAAGGGAAAAGAAAGAGGCAGGAGATTCAGAGTCAGAGAAGGAGAAGTGAGTGATGGAACCATGAGCCACGGAATGTGGATGGCCTCTGGAAACTGTAAAAGCCCAGAAAATGAATTCTCCCCTAGTGTCTTCAGAAGGAATGCAGCCCTGCCAACCTGTTTCAGACTTTTGACCTCCAGAATAGTAAGTTAATAAATCTGTGTTGTTTTAAGCCACTAAGTTTCTGGTCATTTGTTACAACCACAATAGGAAACTAATACGGAAGGTAATATTTGAACAAAGACCTGAGGGAAGAGAGGAGGTAAAACAAGCATGTATCTGGGAGAATTGAGTTGCAGTTAGAGGGAAAGCAAGAGCAGAGGCCCTGTGGTGGGAATGCTAGAGGAAATTCAAAAAAACAGGGTGCTCTGGGCAGCAGAAGCCACAGGGAGGGGGCCAGGAGGCAGGGTCAGTGAGGAGTTGAGTTAGCGAGGATGGGGCCTTGGATTGTAAGGACTTCAGCTTTTACTCTGATTGACATGTAGAACCTCTTGAGTGCCTAGATCAGAGGGGTCCACAATTCAACTTACACTTTAAAATGACCACTCTGTCTGCTATGGGTGACCAGGAATGTGGTCAAGGTGACCAGCTTTATCATAAAGCTAGTGAGCTCAAACTTCAGAACTCTACACTTTATGCACGGGCCCCTTCCAAGACCCCAGCAATGCATCACATGGTCATATGCTTTGTAAATTTACAAAAGTGAGATATTGTAACCACAATGGTGGTGAAGACCACTTGATCTCTTTCTTGATTTTTCTACCATATCAATTCTCAGTGCTAGAATGGCCACAGGAATTTTGGGGAGCCAGCTAGGGAAAATCGAGTTGGGAATACCTTTAGTTTGAGTTTAGTGGAATATGTTTATGTGTTTCACAGTTCTTTCCATGTTACTGGGAGTTATTGCCAGCTGTCCTGGAGTGAGAATGGCTTCTAGGAATCAGATTACCACCCACTGTGTTGACTTACCAGGATCGTGACGTGAGAGCTTTAACTGAGTGTTGTCAGCTCACAGAATTTTTAAAAATTAGTTACTGCACAAGAAAATTTGAAAGACCCAGAAATCTTAGAGTTCATATATAAAAGACACTTGGTAGAGCTTTCTCTAATTTGACAATTCTAAAAATTTACTCTGTTTTACCAATAACAAGTTATGAAACGTGGAGGAAGCTTTTCTAAACTATTGATAATAATTTAAAAAAATAATTAACTGTAGTAGAGAAGACTTTTGCAGTCTTTCTATGAAAACATCTTGTCATATGAAAAGATATGACGAAGAATATGAAGCCAAAACATATAGGGGAAAAGGTAATATAGAGGTATGCCAGGCAATTAATTAATAAAAAAGATTGTGTTATTTTTTCTGAATTATGTCAGATGTTTGTGGTATTTATCTGCCTTTTAAAAGTTTGTAATTTGATGTGATTTTTTCATTTCAATAAAGATTTACTTTCATTCCTCATTTAGAGTTTTTCATCTTTTAATTTTCTTCTTAATGAAGACCCCTCAAATTACGTATGCCTTAGGCCCCACAGGACCTGGATCTGCCCTGCGGGTGAGTAGGCCAGGGGGGTGGGGCTGTGCTAGTCCTTGGCATCTTTGTCTCAGATCCTTTTCTCCCCTCCGCCCTGCTATGCTCTGCAGGGAGTGACCCTGCAGACTGTCTCCAAGGATCCTGAGTCAGCTGCCTTGTGGCAGGATCCAGCCTAGAAGAGGTCTGGTGGGAGATGAGTGGGCTGGACGAAGGGAGAAACCAAGTCTTCCTCCTGCCTTTGGAAGCATCACTAGCCTCTGCTCTGTACCTCTACCACCTGACAAACAAGCCTACCTTGGTTGCAACTTCTTTCAAGGTAACTCTTGTCCCTGGGTGTGGATACCACCGTTTCCTGTCGTCCCTAACAGTCTGCAGGTGATCACAGCTTCCTGCTGTTGACAGCCTCAGGGCTGCCTCCCAATGCCCTGTTTGCCTTCTCAGCTCTTTCTTCATAGAGTGGTTTCTGTTGTCCTGAGTGGATCCTGCCTGAAAGAAGAAGGTAAGGACAGAACCAAGGAAACTTGTTAGGGGGGGCTAATGGAATCATCCAGTTGAGAAATGAAAGTGGCTTGCTCCAAAGTAATAGCTTTGGAGGTGATGAAAAATGATAGAGACAAATGATTTGCTCATAGATGGGATGGTGAAGTAAGAAGAAGAGAGGAGTTGAAGGTTACTGTGAGGTCTTGGACCTTAGCACCCAGAAGAAAAGGCTTATCATTTCATGAGAAGGTGCAGACTGAGGGTATAGGAGGAGACAAGGAGTTTGGGGGATGTGTTAAGTTTGAGATGCCCATTAAACATCCAAGTGAATATATCAAGTTGGCATTTAGAGGCCTCTCAGGAAAGAGATCCAACATGCAGGTATAAATTTGGAAGTCATCAATGTATAGATAGAAAAAGCTGAGAACCCCATCAGTGGACACCAATGGAGTGAGTGTAGATACAGAAGAGAAGAGGTCCATGAACTAACCCAGGAGCACATCAGTGTTTAGAGGGAGATGAAGAGGGACCATCAAAGGAGTCTGAGATGAGTGTCTGGAGAGGTCAGAGAACTGGAAGAGTGATGTCCTGGAAGTGAGGTGAAGAAATTTTGCCTACAGGTCAAGTACAGTGAGGTCTGGGACTGACCATTGATTTTGCAATGTGGTGTCATTGGTGACCCTAACAAGAGCAACTGCAGGAGAATACTGGGCTTAAAAACTTGGAGATCATAAACAGTTTTTTTTTAGTTTTGCTAGAAGTGAAGGAGATAAATTGTGTAAGTTGGAAATAAAAGTGGGATCAAGAGAGGAATACAAATACATATACATATATATACACACACAAATATGCCCACACACCCTCACATGTACACATGCACGATATGTAATAACTTTTTGTTAAAGTATAGCATACATTAAAAGTGGTGTACAAATCATGAGTGTAAAACTCAGTGGATAGTCACAAGTTTATTTATCCATAGATTAGGAAAGAGAACACTGCCAGCACCCCGAAGGCACCACATGCCCTGTCATTACTCACTCCTTCCTCTCCAGGGTAACCACTATTCTAACCATAAATTTGTTCTGCTGTTTTTGAAATTTATATACTAGAATCACATAGTATGGCTTCTTTCACTCAACATTGTTTGCAAGATGTTGAATGTAGCAACAGTCGATTCATTTTCATTGACATAGACTATGCCCTTGTATGACTATACCACAATTTCTGTATCTATTCTATTCTTGATGGGTGGGCACTTGGATTGTTTAATGTTACCACGAACATGCTTGAGCATGTCTTTTGGTGCACAAGTGTAAGCATTTCTGTTTGGTATATACAGTAGGTGTGGAATTGCTGGATCATAGGGTAAGCGTATGCTCAGCTTTAGTAGATATTGCCAAGTAGTTTTCCAAAGTGGTTGTACCAATTTGCATTCCCACCAGCAGGGCAACCCAGTTGTCCCATATCCTTGTCAATACCTAGTACTGTCATAGGTCTTCTTTTTTTTTTTTTTTATTGTTTATTTATTTATTTTCTTATTAGTCATCCATTTTATACACATCAGTGTATACATGTCAATCCCAATCGCCCAATTCATCACACCACCACCCCCACCCCCTGCCAATTTCCCCCCTTGGTGTCCATACATGTGATCTCTACATCTGTGTCTCAATTTCTGACCTGCAAACCGGTTCATCCATACCATTTTCTAGGTTCCACATATATGCGTTAATATACGATATTTGTTTTTCTCTTTCTGACTTACTTCACTCTGTATGACAGTCTCTAGATGCATCCATGTCTCTACAAATGACCCAATTTCATTCCTTTTTATGGCTGAGTAATATTCCATTGTATATATATACCACATCTTCTTTATCCATTCGTCTGTCGATGGGCATTTAGGTTGCTTCCGTGACCTGGCTATTGTAAATAGTGTTGCAATGAACATTGGGGTGCATGTGTCTTTTTGAATTATGGTTTTCTCTGGGTATACGCCCAGTAGTGGGATTGCTGGGTCATTTGGTAATTCTATTTTTAGTTCTTTAAGGAACCTCCATAGTGTTCTCCATAGTGGCTCTGTCAATTTACATTCCCACCAACAGTGCAAGAGTGTTCCCTTTTCTCCACACCCCCTCCAGCATTTGTTGTTTGTAGATTTTCTGATGATGCCCGTTCTAACTGGTGTGAGGTGATACCTCATTGTAGTTTTGATTTGCATTTGTCTAATAATTAGTGATGTCTAGCATCTTTTCATGTGCTTCTTGGCCATCTGTATGTCTTCTTTGGAGAAATGTCTATTTAGGTTTTCTGCCCATTTTTGGATTGGGTTGTTTGTTTCTTTAATATTGAGCTGCATGAGCTGTTTATATATTTTGGAGATTAATCCTTTGTCCGATGATTCATTTGCAAATATTTTCTCCCATTCTGAGGGTTGTCTTTTCGTCTTGTTTATGGTTTCCTTTGCTGTGCAAAAGCTTTGAAGTTTCATTAGGTCCCATTTGTTTATTTTTGGTTTTATTTCCATTACTCTAGGAGATGGATCAGAAAAGATCTTGCTGTGATTTATGTCAAAGAGTGTTCTTCCTATGTTTTCCTCTAAGAGCTTTATAGTGTCCGGTCTTACATTTAGGTCTCTAATCCATTTTGAGTTTAATTTTGTGTATGGTGTTAGGGAGTGTTCTAATTTCATTCTTTTACATGTAGCTGTCCAGTTTTCCCAGCACCACTTATTGAAGAGACTGTCTTTTCTCCATTGTATATCCTTGCCTCCTTTTTCATAGATTAGTTGACCATAGGTGCATGAGTTTATCTCTGGGCTTTCTATCCTGTTCCATTGATCTATATTTCTGTTTTTGTGCCAGTACCATATTGTTTTGATTACTGTAGCTTTGTAGTATAGTCTGAAGTCAGGGAGTCTGACTCCTCCAGCTCCGTTTTTTTCCCTCAAGACTGCTTTGGCTCTTTGGGGTCTTTTGTGTCTCCATACAAATTTTAAGATTTTTTGTTCTAGTTCTGTAAAAGAATGCCATTGGTGATAGGGATTGCATTGAATCTGTAGATTGATTTGGGTAGTATTGTCATTTTCACAATATTGATTCTTCTAATCCAAGAACATGGTATATCTCTCCATCTGTTGGTATCATCTTTAATTTCTTTCATTAGTGTCTTATACTTTTCTGCATACAGTTCTTTTGTCTCCTTAGGTAGGTTTATTCCTAGGTATTTTATTCTTTTCGTTGCAATGGTAAATGGGAGTGTTTCCTTAATTTCTCTTTCAGATTTTTCATCATTAGCATATAGGAATGCAAGAGATTTCTGTGCATTAATTTTGTATCCTGCAACTTTACCAAATTCATTGATTAGCTCTAGTAGTTTTCTGGTGGCATCTTCAGGATTCTCTATGTATAGTATCATGGCATCTGCAAACAGTGACAGTTTTACTTCTTCTTTTCCAATTTGTATTCCTTTTATTTCTTTTTCTTCTCTGATTGCCGTGGCTAGGGCTTCCAAAACTATGTTGAATAATAGTGGTGAGAGTGGACATCCTTGTCCTGTTCCTTATCTTAGAGGAAATGCTTTCAGTTTTTCACCATTGAGAATGATGTTTGCTGTGGGTTTGTTGTATACGGCCTTTATTATGTTGAAGTAGGTTCCCTCTATGCCCACTTTCTGGAGAGTTTTTATCATAACTGGGTGTTGAATTTTGTCAAAAGCTTTTTCTGCATCTATTGAGATGATCATATGGTTTTTATTCTTCAATTTGTTAATATGGTGTATCACAGCGATTGATTTGCGTATATTGAAGAAAGCTTGCATCTCTGGGATAAATCCCACTTGATCATGGTGTATGATCCTTTTAATGTGTTGTTGGATTCTGTTTGCTAGTATTTTGTTGAGGATTTTTGCATCTATATTCATCAGTGATATTGGTCTGTAATTTTCTTTCTTTGTAGTATCTTTGTCTGGTTTTGGTATCAGGGTGATGGTGGCCTCCTAGAATGAGTTTAGGAGTGTTCCTTCCTCTGCAATTTTTGTGAAGAGTTTGAGAAGGATGGGTGTTAGCTCTTCTCTAAGTGTTTGATAGAATTCACCTGTGAAGCCATCTGGTCCTTGACTTCTGTTTGTTGGAAGATTTTTAATCACAGTTTCAATTTCATTACTTGTGATTGGCCTGTTCATATTTTCTATTTCTCCTGGTTCAGTCTTGGAAGGTTATACCTTTCTAAGAATTTGTTCATTTCTTCCAGGTTGTCCATTTTATTGGCATAGAGTTGCTTGTAGTATTCTCTTAGTATGCTTTGTATTTCTGCGGTGTCTGTTGTAACTTCTCCTTTTTCATTTCTAATTTTATTGATTTGAGTCCTCTCCCTCTTTTTCTTGATGAGTCTGGCTAATGGTTTATCAATTTTGTTTATCTTCTCAAAGAACCAGCTTTTAGTTTTATTGATCTTTGCTATTGTTTTCTTTGTTTCTATTTCATTTATTTCTGCTCTGATCTTTATGATTTCTTTCCTTCTGCTAACTTTGGGTTTTGTTTGTTCTTCTTTCTCTAGTTCCTTTAGGTGTAACATGAGATTGTTTATTTGAGATTTTTCTTGTTTCTTGAGGTAGACTTGTATAGCTATAAACTTCCCTCTTAGAACTGCTTTTGCTGCATCCCATAAGTTTTGGATCATTGTGCTTTCATTGTCATTTGCCTCTAGGTATTTTTTGATTTCCTCTCTGATTTTTTCAGTGATCTCTTGGTTATTTAGTAACGTATTGTTTAGCCTCCATGTGTTTGTGTTTTTTACATTTTTCCCCTGTAATTGATTTCTAATCTCATAGCGTTGTGGTCAGAAAAGATGCTTGATATGATTTCAGTTTTCTTAAATTTACTGAGGCTTGATTTGTGACCCAAGATGTGATCTATCCTGGAGAATGTTCCGTGCGCACTTGAGAAGAAAGTGTAATCTGCTGTTTTTGGATGGAATGTCTTATAAATAACAATTAAATCTATCTAGTCTATCGTGTCATTTAAAGCTTCTGTTTCCTTATTAATTTTCTGTTTGGATGATCTGTCCATTGGTGTAAGTGAGGTGTTAAAAATCCCCCACTATTATTGTGTTACTGTTGATTTCCTATTTTAGAGCTGTTAGCAGTTGCCTTATGTATTGAGGTGCTCCTATGTTGGGTGCATATGTATTTATAATTGTTATATCTTCTTCTTGGATTGATCCCTTGATCATTATGTAGTGTCCTTCCTTGTCTCTTGTAACATTCTGTGTTTTAAAGTGTATTTTATCTGATACGAATATTGCTACTCCAGCTTTCTTTTGATTTCCATTTGCATGGAATATCTTTTTCCATCCCCTCACTTTCAGTCTGTATGTGTCCCTAGATCTGAAGTGGGTCTCTTGTAGACAGCATATAGATGGGTCTTGTTTTTGTATCCATTCAGCAAGCCTGTGTCTTTTGGTTGGAGCATTTAATCCATTCACGTTTAAGGTAATTATTGATATGTATGTTCCTATTACCATTTTCTCAATTTTGGGGGGTTTGTTTTTGTAGGTCCTTTTCTTCTCTTGTGCTTCCCACTTAGATAATTTCCTTTAGCATTTGTTGTAGAGCTGGTTTGGTGGTGCTGAATTCTCTTAGCTTTTGCTTGTCTGTAAAGCTTTTGATTTCTCCATTGAATCTGAATGAGATCCTTGCCGGGTAGAGTAATCTTGGTTGTAGGTTCTTCCTTTTCATCACTTTAAGTATATCATGCCACTCCCTCTGGCCTGTAGAGTTTCTGCTGAGAAATCAGCTGTTAACCTTATGGGAGTTCCCTTGTATGTTATTTGTCGTTTTTCCCTTGCTGCTTTCAATAATTTTTCTTTGTCTTTAATTTTTGCCAATTTGATTACTATGTGTCTTGGCGTGTTCTCTTTGGGTTTATCCTGTATGGGACTCTCTGTGCTTCCTGGACTTGGGTGGCTATTTCCTTTCCCATGTTAGGGAAGTTTTCGACTATAATCTCTTCAAATATTTTCTCGAGTCCTTTCTCTCTTCTCCTTCTGGGACCCCTATAATGTGAATGTTGTTGCGTTTAATGTTGTCCCAGAGGTCTCTTAGGCTGTCTTCATTTCTTTTCATTCTTTTTTTCTTTATTCTGTTCTGCAACAGTGAATTCCACCATTCTGTTTTCCAGGTCACTTATCCATTCTTCTGCCTCAGTTATTCTGCTATTGATTCCTTCTAGTGTATTTTTCATTTCAGTTATTGTATTGTTCATCTCTGTTTGTTTGTTCTTTAATTCTTCTAGGTCTTTTTTAAACATTTGTTGCATCTTCTCGATCTTTGCCTCCATTCTTTTTCCGAGGTCCTGAATCATCTTCACTATCATTATGCTGAATTATTTTTTGGGAAGATTGCCTATCTCCATTTCATTTAGTTGTTTTTCCTGAGGTTTTATCTTGTTCCTTCATCTGTTACATAGCCCTGTGCCTTTTCATCTTGTCTATCTTTCTGTGAATGTGGTTTTTGTTCCACCGGCTGCAGGATTGTAGTTCTTCTTGCTTCTGCTGTCTGCCCTCTCATAGGTCTTTTTAATTTTAGGCATTTTTATGTGTGTGTCATGGTGCCCCACCAATGTTTTAATTTTCATTCTCTTGATAACTAATATGACTGAGCACCTTTCCATACATTTAATGGTTATTTGGATACTTTCTTTTATGTTCAAGTCTTCTGAGGAGAAATGAGGTGTTAAATGGGATAGTAGGAGAATGAATGGATTAGGACATTCACTTTTACCTGCAACACCAACAGTCCACTTGAGCTTAGTGGCCATGAATTTAAAATGAGACTGGCCAGCATGTCTTATGTTTTTCTCCAGACTCATCCGTTGCACAGCAGAAAGAGGGAGCATATGCAGAACTGGAGTTAGTCAGGGTTGAGAGTTGCCCTAATGAAGGACAAGGGAGTTGAGAGAGTTATGATGATGAACTATAGGCTCTAAGCTGAGTAGGGTGGAAAGTAAGGACAATGAAAATATAGACGGGCAATAGATTGTAGGTCCTGGTGAGCTGAAGAATTGTTAGAGTAGAAGAACATGAAGAATGAGCTGGATAAGTTCCAAATGGTGATCAGAAAGGTTAATGGCTTCAGCTGGGCTATGGAGATGTCAGAGTTGTTGGTCATGATCAGGTGTATGGCATGACCACAGCCATGAGTGGATGAGGTTGGTGGAGGACCAGATCATAGTAGAAACCAAGGAACTGAGAGACCAATGTATTGGAAAAATGATTTATTTGAATGTTGAAGTCACCAAGTTGGGGAGAAGTTATTAGAATCTACTGGTAGAAAGTATTAGCAGAGGAATAAACATATAGCGCAGAAGGGCCTGATTAGAGTTGAGAAATAGAACTGTTTGTACATGTGAATTTACTATTTAAGTCAGATGATATTTCAAATTAGTGCAGAAGAGATGGGTTATGCTAAACAGTATTGGGTCAACTGTCTATCCACTGGGGAAAAAATAAAAATTTACCCTTGCCTACAAGAGTAACTTTTAAATGGATTAAAAGACTGAACATTAAAAACTATATAACCACTAGAAGAAAATAAAGGAGAGTATTCTTATAAAATTGGGATGGAGAGGGTTTTTCTAAGTAATATATGAGATCCCAAACAATGGTAATAATTAATATTTATTTCATGGTCTCCTATGATGGTTACCATTCTAAGAACCTTTAATGTGTATTAATTCATTTAATCCTCACAGCAACCCTGTGCAGTAGGTACCCTTAGCCTCATTTTATATACGAAAACTAAGGTACAGAAAGTTTAGGTAACTTACCTAAGTCACACAGCTAAGATAACTTCAGAACAGAATATAAATAATTGACAAATAAAACTTATATATGACCAAAAAAGTAAATAAAATTTAAAGAAAAAGGACAACTGGGAGAAAATATATTACTAATTATATAACTTTCTTTTTTAAACAGCTTTATTGAGGTATGATTGACATACAATAAACTGCACATATTTAAAGTGTACAATTTGATGAGTTTTGACATAAGTATACACCTGTGAAACCATCACCACAATCAAGAATGAACAAATCCATCACCCTCAAAAGTTATTTATAACTTTCAAAACTGTTTATTTCCATAGCATACATACACAAGGAGTTCCTACAAATCAATGGGACAAAAACATACAACCCCATAAAAATGGGCAAAGGACGAAACCAGGAATTCACAGTACAAGACATACAAATAGCTAATGATTATAGGAAAATATGCACAGCCTCAGTAATGATGCAGGAAATGTAAGTTTAAGTGATGAGATAGCATGTTAACCTGTGTCAACAGAAATAATCGATTAACAATCAATAATAAAAATAGAAAAGAGTTTTATTTGAGCTAAACTAGGACTATAGTCTGGAAGCCAGCTTCCCAAATTACTCTGTGAAACTGCTCCGGAGAAGCATGGTTTTCAGCACAGTTTTATATCTTGTCAGAACAAAGAACGTTAAACAAATCAGGGATACATTCCTTCAAGGTTTCAAAAAAAAAGGACCAGCATGTACACAGTGAGTCACTATGGCCTTGGCACCTGGGAGAGGAGGCTTGTCATCAAAGGAATACCAGTATTGGCGTCCCAGGAAGGGAGACATCTAATCTTTATTTTTAACATGGACATTCTTTACTTCTGGTCAATGTGCTCTTTAATGGTTAAAGCAGATGTATAATGCAAGTTAAAGCAGATATATAAAGCAGATAGGCCACAAACACGCTGTTTTAGTTAGCATAAAATTCAAGTTAAGTCATATATAAGCCAGAATGACTTCCCCATACCTCTATATGTGAAATTTTTTTATCACCTTACTGGTGAAAATTGGCAAGGTTGATGCTATCCAGAGTTGTTGAGGGTGTGGACACATGGGCTCACTCATAGACTGTGGTGACAATAGGTGTTTGTATGCATCCTTTTGGAACAGGGTAGATATTCTCTACATCTAAAATGCACACAACTTCTTTCCTAACAGCTCAAATTTCTAGGAATCCATCCTTCAGTAATACTCACATATATGTACCACTGTATAATGCAGCACTTTAAATATGAAAACACGGAAACATGGGGAGGGAAAATCCTGAAAAGACCATTAATTATTATTAAATAATGTTTAAAATGGTATAACCATACTGTGGAAT
Source organism: Balaenoptera musculus (assembly GCF_009873245.2). NCBI lineage: Eukaryota > Metazoa > Chordata > Mammalia > Artiodactyla > Balaenopteridae > Balaenoptera > Balaenoptera musculus. The sequence continues at coordinate 33,558,834 of NC_045785.1, read as the reverse complement.
ATTATATAGCTACTAAAAAGAATAAATGAGATTTATAGGTACCAATGGAAAAAAAAGCAGAACCTTATTTTTATTTTTAAAAACTCTGTGTATATGGAAGACTTCCATCTTTTAGTCTATGTACTTTTGAATTATATCATTTCTTAACAAGTAGTTTAAAAATACATGAAAATGAAAAAAAGGAGTGCATGCCTTTGAAAAAACAAACTTGTGCAATACAGAACTACAGAAGATGTGACATCCTCCCCACATTTATTAATTCTTGAAACAAACTAAGTGCTAATTATGCACCAAAGGAACAAAACATTGTCCCTGTCCTCATAGAGTGTATCTTCTATTAAAGAAGGAAGAGCGAGTACATCATCTGCAGGTAAAAATGATGCTTGATTTAGATGGGAGAGGGAGAAAAGGCCTCTTTGGGAAAGTGAGATTTAGCTGGAAGCCGCAAGGATAAACAAGAGTTATCCAGGCAATGAGTAGGGAAAAGAGTGTTCATGAAAAGGCATGGAAGTGGAGGATATGACTGGGGTGGAGTGCACAGGTGACTGGAAACCAGAAACAGGCTCAGGGAAGGGCTTGGGGACTGATTGGACATGAGGGGACATGCAGGAGAAAGAAGAGTCTGCATTTTCAAACTGCTAGCCTCAGGACTGCATGATTTATGTTCAGGAAAATGCACACTTTTTAGGTTGGCAGTTTGATGAATTTTGACAAATGTGTACAGTTGTGTAACCATCACCACAATCAAGTCTTAGAATACTTCCACCACCCAACAAAGTTCCCTGGTGTCCCTTTGTACTCACCCCTTTTTCCCACCGCCAGCCCCTGGCAGGCACTGATCTGCTTTCTGTCACAATAGTTTTGCCTTTTCCAGATTATCACAGTGGAATCATAGAGTATGTAGCCTCTCTGGCTGGTTTCTTTTACTCAGCATAGTGTTTTTGAGATTCATCCATCAAATTGTGTGTATAAGTAGTTCACTCTGTCTTATCACATCCGTTGTACAGATGTACCACAATTATTCAGTCTCTCACTGATGGCCATCTGGATTGGGGTTTTTTTTTTCCTGGTTTGAGGCCATTATGAATAAAGCTTCTGAGAAAATTCATGCACAGGTCTTTATGTGGATATACCTTTTCATTTCTCTAGGGTAAATACCTGAAAGTGAAATGGCTGGATTCATAGCAACGTCTTAACTTCATAAAAAACTACCAAACTGTTTTCCAAAGTGTCTGTACCATTTTGCTTTCCCACCAGCAATGTGTGTGAATTCCAGTGGTCTCATTCTTGCAAGTGCTTCATATTAACAGGTTTTAAAATATATATATATATATATTACTATTACCTAAGCCATTCTAATAGGTGTGTGGTAATATCTCGTTGTGGTTTTATTGTGCATTTCCCTAATGATTGATGCTGCTCAGCATATTTCCATAGGTTGATATACCATCTATATCTCTTCTTTGGCAAATGAGCCTCAAAACTTTTAATTTACATTTAATTATTTACAAAAGTCCAAAATATTAAATAACAAATAAATATGAAATACTAAAGTTAGGGGCCAGGAGTCCTAGTTGCTTAGTTTCCTTCACTGTTGCCCTCCTTGTCCCCCCTCCAAAGCCCTGACCTTTGAGAGTACTCCACGTTGCAACGTTCCAATCCGGACCAGGATCTTGCTAGCTAGTCTTCAAAGATGGCTCCCCAACAAGCCACTCCCCCCAGTATCCGGGCCCTTGTGTATGCCCCTCCCACACCCAATCTGGGCTGGCCCTGTAACCAGTTAAATGAAATAAAAGTGACGCTTCCTGACTTCTGTGGCTGGGTCAGAAGAAGCCATAAGCTCCGGCCTTGGTCCTTTAGAATGTTCACTCTGGGAGGAGCCAGCTGCCATGTAAAAAATCTAACTATGCCAAGACCACTCTGCTATGAGAAAGCCCAAGATAGCCATGTAGAGAGGCTGCATGGAGGGAGAGATGCCTGTCCATCCCCCAGCTATCCCAGCCATTCCAACCCAAGCACCAGACATGTTGAGTGAAGGAAGCTGTCTTGGATGTCCCATCTAGTCAGGCCTTGGGATGACTTCAGCCCCCACTGCCCTCTGACTACAATCCGCCCAGAGTCCACAAGTTAGAGCTACCTATCCGAGTCAACCTTCGGAGCCATGAGATATAATCATAAACTGCTGTTTTAAGTCACTAAGTATTGGCGTAGTTTGTTACACAGCAACAGCTAACTAAAACATGGACGATGCCCAGCTTGGGGTCTGGCTGACTTAGAAAGGCAGTGAGGTCATCCCCGAGTCAGGGAACGAGAAAGCGGGCTGCTGGTTGTTGTCACGTTCCTTCTTTTTCCTTCTACATTCAGACTCTCTGGATGTTGTCTTATATCCCTACACTGTCAGTGCCAGAATCGTGGGTGGCTACAAGAAAACGGAGACTGAGCAAGAAACAGGAACTGGGAAAGTCAGAGCAGATGCCAGGCCCAGGAATGAGCCCAACTGCAACAAAATAATAAGAACAGTAATTCCTTACATGTTCACAGTCCTTTACGGTTTCTAAAGCACCCTAAAATGTGTTATTTATTTGACCTTCATGCCAGCTCGGTGAGGGGGCATTATTACTCCCATTTAACTGGAAGAAGACACAGAGGCTCAGGAAGCTTAAGTGTGGCAGAGAGCACAGCCCTGGTACATCCCATGCGGGAGCCCTTGTTGGGATGAGAAAGAGAACTAGGACTAAATCAGAACTGGTTTGGGATGGGGACCGGGGGCAATAAGTTATTTAAGAAGTTGGTAAAGGCAAAGTCAAGGCTTAATTATTTACTGAGCACCTACTGGCTCTAGACTAAGTTCTTGACACACCTCATCTTATTTACTCTTTCTAATTACCCCATGAGGTAGATACAATTTCCCTCCTCATTTTGCACAGGTCTCTGGCACCACTGTTCAGAGCTGTAACCCCCAACACTTACCACTCCAACCCGTCTTGTCTCTATAATGTCATTACCAATTCTCTGGACACTGATTCCGTGGCTAAAATCTTGTGCCTGGATGATGAGCACAAGGTCCTGGCTGGCCTCCTTACCCCTCCTGTGTACACCGGTATCCTCCCTGCCCTTGAGCTCATGGTGGTCATGCTGTTTCTGTGCTCAGAAACCATCAGGGGCTTCCAGTAGACCAGGCTCCTCATCAGTGCCCCACCCACCCACCCTGCCCATAGTTTAGGACAATACCTAGTTGGAGGGATTCATTTGTTCATACATTCAACAAATATTTATCAGTTGCCCACTGTGTGCCAAGCACTGTGCTGGGGAGGAGAGCATAGTGTATAATAAGATAGACAACTTCCTGGACCACAAGGAGCCTGCAGTCTAGAAGTGTATATGGACAAGTTCCCTAAGGGCACCAAAGAGATTTGTAGAGAGCTATGGGAATATACAGAAGAGGGAATGACCTAACCTAAGAGTAAGGTGAAGGAGGTAGGGGGATGAAAGGGGAAAAGTTGAGGGACAGCAGCATGTGCAAAGGCCCTGAGGCAGAAAGGAGCACTGTAAATGCAAAAAGAGGACAGGAATTCCAGATGATGCTTAAAAGGCAGAGACTAGATCATGTAGGGCTTTGCAGGCCTTATGAGGAATTTTGGTTTTGAAGCGGGCATGGGACGCGCTGGAGCAGAAACAGTGATGAGGAGTTTTTGATTAGTAGCTTGACCTGTCTGCTGATTCCACTTGGATACAAGGCATCATCTGAAATAACCAGTTCCTAGATTTGGCCTCTCATGTGGAACTTTTGCCTTGACAACTTACTTGCAGCTCTCTCTGGCACCCATTATCCTCTGGAACTGGTGGAGGCCTGATGGAACCGAGATAATTGGTTGCCTACCCAACACCCAGCCCATTGTTCCTAACAGAAGTCTTCTTGTGTTCAAGGAATCCTCCTTCCTATATGGGGCCTGTGCTTCAGAGCAGCTGGCCCCAGCCCCAGGGGAGGATTCTGGCTGCCATTAATCAGTATTGGCAATCCCGCTCCCCTGCTAGTGGTTGGCTTAGGCACAGGCATGTAAGGAGGAGTCTGATGGGAAAGGCTTCTCATTCAGAGACACCCAGGAGGAGCATGTCTCTTCTTCCACTGGACATTGTGGTGTCTGGATGAAGTGCCTGGATCTGGGGCAGCCCTTTTGTGACTATGAGGGGAGCCATCCTGAGGACAAAATCAACACACTCAGGGTAGCAGCAAAAGATAGAAAGAACTTGGGTCCTTGATGACATCATTGAGCCACTGTATAGGAGCTCATCCTCCCTCTCTGGAGGGAGTTCCTGTTATGTGAGATAATGTATTTTCTTATCATTGCTGAGTTTGAGGTGTTCTGTTACTAGTATCCAAAAGCATGCTGTACCTCGGGTCCCAGGCTCCCCTGCCTGTGTCTCTGAGGCTGACCTCTGTCCATATGCACCTGTGCAGCTCTCCTCTTACCTAGTAGGACACCCACTTTGTTGGCAATCTGGTTATGGCACTGTAGCCCTCTTTCCCTCTAGCCCCCAGGAAGCCAGTTTTAGACCTTATACCATGTCTTAGACCTTGGATCCCTCAAATATAACTTGTACCCTTTTGCATTGCATCCATATCTTTATAACTGAGGATAAACAGGCTCTTCCTACATCCTGGGTGTTCTCTAGCTAAGCTGCCCTTTGTCTGGTCCCCTGGCCTATTTCAGCAAAAGATCAGGCAGAAGCTGTTACACATGTTGAGACTGGCAAGGCTGTAATCCGGAAACTGAGTCCAGGTCAAAGTTTAGGACCGTGAGGAAGGGGAATGAAAGATGGTGGCTTAGGACCAAGAGCACAGGTGGCAGGTCATGGAGGAAGCAAGAGCTCAGATGCCTGTTTGGATAAAAAACAGTGCAAGGTATGGAGGCAGGTCTGCCAGCTTGAAAGAGTTGGGCAGGCCTGGGCACCCCCTTTAGATACCTAGCATGCCCCTCCCCATCCCATCACTCCTCACCCAGTGTCTTGTGTAGATTTCAAAGTTCCCCTGCAGTAAACTACCTGGACTCTCCCTAGTTATGGTGGTTCAGACTTTGACTCCAAGTCAACTCAACATCCCTACTCTTGCACTGGGTGCTGGAAATACCATGATGAATAAACGACAGCTCCTGCTTTCCAGGAGCTCATTGTCATCAAAATGGTCTGCAGTCCCTGCCCCTAGTCTTGCAGAATCTGTCCCTATCCCCCATCCCCAAAGCCAGAACAGCATCCTCTTCTGTCTGCATTCTCTTTTCCTTATGATTTCACTCAATATTCACCTCTGCCAGGATGTTTTCCCTCACTCTCACCAATGGGCACATTTTATGCCATTCCAGCAACCCTTGGAAATTTCTTATTGAACTCTGTCCAGCTGGGATTAACACAGTATGTGTCCTTTCAGCCTTGAGAGGTACGGGGATGTGTGTGTGTGTGCGTGTGTGTGTGTGTGTGTGTGTGTGTGTCTGTGTGTGTGTCTGTGTTTTCACCTCATTCTAGCCAAAAGCCACGTTCGCCAATACGTGGTCACCTGAACAAATTTGGAAGACCTCCAGCCTAAACCAAGGCCCTCCTGACCTTTACTCTCCCCTGAGCCCCAGTCCTGCTTTTCTAGAGGTTTCTCCTTGATGTTCTGCCAAGACCTCAGACTCATCACACCCAAAGCCATCCTTCCCAACCTGCTTTCCTATTTCCCCATTCTGGGAGTGTAACCACATCAGCCACCCAGGCACACAGACTCAAGACCCCTGATTTGTTCCCCAGCAGCACATGCAAGCTGTCCTACAGCCACACACAAAACTCACAGACCCCATAGCTCCACGAGAGCTGCCCCCCGTGAACAGCTGCTCAGTCACATCACACAAAACACACTCCTATAAAACTCACGCAAAATTCAGAGGCATGGTCAGTCACACAAAAATGAAATCAGAACACACAGAGAGTTACGCAGAAGCTCAAGCCCTCTTGCAAAGTGACATCAAGTCACGTGTAATGATAAAGACATGCACACGCTACACAGACATGGTCCTGGGTGACAAGCTCTTCACCGGGAGCATTCCGGAGAAATGAAACATCGTAAAGTCCAACCATCTTGAACCCAGACCGAGCCCATCAATCCAGCTGGGGAAGGAGGGCAGGCGTTGCCTTTCCCCTATGCCTGACAGCCTCGTGATTTGTGCCTGCTCCATGGGTCCTGGTGTCATTATTCACCCTCAGTGCCCACAACGTGACTGCCTAGCCTGGCATGTTGCCTGATACACTCCAGGCCTGCCTGTGCCTGTCCTCCTGGCCCCAGAGCCAAGTTGCATCCATGAGATGTGGGGAGTGGAGGTCACAGAAGGACTCAAGTATCCCAGGAAAGAGGATCACAAGGTGTTTCTATCACCCCTATGTCTTCCAGGATCCCCTATGCTGAGCACTTGGCCAGGGGCTCAAGGACAAATGCCTCTCTGCTCCCGGACCACAGTCAAATCCAAGCTGCCTTAAACAAATTGGCAAAGAGGGTCCCAGCAGCCTGAACCTGGGGTATAGGCACCGGTGGTTAGAATCCAGGCTTCTTGCTACACAGGCAACCTGGAAGCTACTGCTCCCATCACCTGCCTTCCCGTTCCCCCACTCCCAGACACACACACACACACACACACACACACACACACACACACACAGACTGCCCCAGCTATGGGTCTGCTTTCCTGAGGATGGGCAGTTCCTAAGCCAGTCCTGGGGCTGATGTTCACTGCCAGGGCAGTGGCAGTGTGGATGAAGAAGACAAGATGAATTACTTACGTATTAATGTGGTAGTGTGGAGGACCTGGGTAGGTGGCTGGAGATGATGATGAGGCCGAGGGAACCCAGGCTGATAAAGAGCTGAAGTTACAAGACAACTTCTATTAACTTCAAAACAAGAAAGATTTTTTTTCTTAATTGCTGAGAGCTGGGAACAAGGCTGTCTTGCACATGTAGAGCCTTCTGGAAGGAGTTCTTTCTAATAATACAGGCTCTGGCTCAGTCCCTCTAACATCCTGCCTCTGCCCGTGAGGCGCAAGCAGGACCACAGTTAACTGGATTCTCTAGGGATTAGCTGCTAGCAGATTCTGGGGAATCTTGTCAGAACTGCTCTTTTGACCTATTGACATCCCTTTCTGTCTTGGAACATTATTTACTCTTGTTCCCTCACTGGTCCACATACGGGGAAAGATCGAATAATCAAGTGCTGTTGGGATAGCTGACCAACCATTTGTAAAACAATAGAGCTGGAGTCATCATACTTCACTCTTTACACACAAATAAATTTGAAGGCATAAAAACATAAAGTGTAAAAAGTGAAACAGCACAACTACTAAAGCAAAGTGAATGTTTTTATTATTTAAAGGAAAAGTGGCCTCTCTGTGCATGACATAAAATACAAAAGTTATAAAAGAAAAGCCTGGTAGACTTAACCACATACAACTCAAGTACTTATGAAGGACAAAAAAATAAATAAGATTGAAAGTCACGATGAAGTAAAAAATATTAGGAATATTATCTCTAGTATATAAAAGAGTTCCTACAAATACAAAAAAATATAACTATTCCAGTAGAGAAATAAGCAAAGAACACGATCAGACAACTCACAAAAGAAATATGAATGCCCATTAAGAATTAAGCATATGTTCTAGTTTAATACTGATCAAAGACTTTCCAATGAAAAATAGCATGAACTGTCACCTATAGGTGGACAAAAGTTGTTTTTTTTTTTTAACTGACAAGAGGGTCTATCGTTGGCGATGGTGTAAGTAAAGAGGCTGTCTCCTACATTGTGTTCACAGATTGGAAGACAGTATTGTTAAAATGTCAATACTATTCGAAGTAATCTACAGATTCAATGCAATTCCTATCAAAATCCAGATGACATTTTTGAAGAAATAGAAAAAGCCATCCTAAAATTCATATCGAATCTCATGGGACCCCAGGTAGCTAAAACAATCTTGAAAAAGAAGAACAAAGCTGGAGGACTCAGACTTCCTGAATTCAAAACTTACTACAAAGGTTTAGTAATCAAAATAATGTGGTACTGGCATAAAGATGTACATATGGACAAATGGAATAGAGTAGAAAGACCAGAAATAAACCCTCACATATATGGTCAAATGACCACACATATGGTCAAGGGTGCCAAGATGATTTAATGGGGAATGAACTGTCTTTTCAACAAATTGTGAAAACTGGATATCCACATGTAAAAGAACATCATATATAAAAATTCACTCAAAATGGGTCAAAGGCCTAAGTATAAGACCTAAAACTCTTGGAAAACATAGGGCAACACTTCATGACATTGGATTTAGCAATGATTTCTTGGATATGACACCAAAGGCACTGGCAAACAAAGGAAAAAATAGATAAGTTGGACTTCATGAAAATTTAAAAATTTTGTACATCAAAAGACAATGTCAACAGAGTAAAAAGGCAACCCACAGAATAGGACAGAATATTTGCAAACTGTATATCTGATGAGATTAATATCCAGAATATATAGAGAACTCCTAAAACTCAACAACGGAAAAACAAGCAACTCAATTCAAAAATGGACAAAGGACTTGAATAGACATTTTTCTAAAGAATGTATACAGATGGCCAATAAGCACACGGAAAGATACTCAGCCTCACTAATCATTAGGGAAATGAAAATCAAAACTACAGTGAGATACCTCTTCACACCCTTTAGTATGGTTACTATCAAAAAAACAGAAAATGACAAGTGTCGGCAAGGATGTAGATAAATTGGAACCCTTGTTCGCGGTTGATGGGAACGTAAAATGGTATAGCCACTGTGGAAAACAGTAAGGTGGTTCCTCAAAAAATTAAAAGTAGAATTACCATATGATCCAAAAATTCCACTTCTGGGTATTCACTCAAAAGAATAGAAAGCAAGGTCTCAAAAAGACATTGGTACACTCATGTTCACAGCAGCGTCATTTACAACAGCTAAAATGTGCAAGCAACCCAAGTGTTCATTTACCGATGAATGAATAAGCAAAAACTTGTATATACATACAACAAAATATTATTCAGCCTTAAAAAGAAGGAAATTCTGACACATGCTACAACATGGATGAATCTTGAGGACATTATGCTAAGTGAAATAAGCCAGTCACAAAAAGACAAATATCATATGATTCCACTTACATGAGGTACTTAGAATAGTCAAAATTATGAAGACAGAAAGTAGAATGGTAGGGGAGGGAGAGGGATAAATTAGGAGTTTGGGATTAACATATACACACTACTGTATATAAAGTAGATGATCAGCAAGGACCTACTGTATAGCACAGGGAACTATACACAATATTCTGTAATAACCTAAATGGGAAAAGAATCTGAAAAAGAAAAGATATATGCACATGCATAACTGAATCACTTTGCTATACACCTAAAACTAACACAACATTGTGAATCAACTATACTCCAATACAAAATAAAATAAACTAAAATTTAAAAAAAAAAGAAAGAAAGTAGAATGGTAGTTGCAGGAGCTGGGGGTAGGAGGGAATGGGGAGTTATTGTTTAATGGATGTAGAGTTTCAGTTTTACAAGATGAAAAGCGTTATGGAGATGGATGATGGTGATGGTTGCACAACAATGTGAATGTACTTAATGCCCCAGAAATGTACACTTAAAATGATTAAGATGGTAAATTTCCTGCTCTATGTATTTTATCATAATTTAAAAATTGGGAAAAAATCTAAAAAAAAACTGACCAGGGTGTCTATCGTTGGCAACTGTGTAAGGAAAGGGGCTCCCTTTACACTGCTGGTGACAAAGATGTGAACAGGTTCAGAGTTTCTGGAGGCCAGAGAGCCAATGTACCCATAGCAGTAGCTAATATACACAGCCCTTACTACCAGGCATCATTCTAAGTGCTTTGCATATAATAACTAATTTCACCCAGACAGTAGTCCTGCAAAGTAAATCCTATTATTATGCCCATTTTACAGATGAGGAAACTGAAGCCCAGAGAGGTTAAATAATTTGCCCAACGTCCCTTTACTAGGAAAGGGCAAAACTGATATTGAATCCTAGACATCCAGCTCTACTATGTCATACTAGACCAAAAATGTTAATTGTGCAAACCTTTTGTCCTAGAAATTCCACACCTGGGAATCAATCTTAAGGAGTTAATTAAGCAAGTGCACAGAGATGTATATACAAGGATGTGGCTCTCTTTGTCAAATATATCACAGAAAAAAATGGGATCAATATAAATGTCCATCAGTAGATCTGTTGACTAGATTATGTTACTTCCATAAAACAGAATGCTATGCAACCATTAAAAAGTATGATGTATATTTATATTCACTGATACAGAAAGATTTCAACAACATATTGTTGAGTGGAGAAGCAGGCTGCAAAACAGCATGCATAGTGGGATCCCATTTAGGTAAAATTATATATATATCACTCAAGATCTGAGAGGATGCTCACCAAAATGCTAAAGGTTATTATCTTGAGATGGTGGGGACTTCGGGGAATTTTTATTATCTCCTTTCTTCCTTTCTTGTGTTGTTTGGATTTTGTACAGTGAGCATGTATTATCTTTGTAAACAGAAAAGGCAATTTTCAAAAATGAGCCTCCTGGAATTGGCATATCCTTATTTGTACCTCTCCACACTTTGTTCAGCCAACCTGTAATGAGAACCTACTAGTCATTAGGCTGCGGATTGGGAGGAAAAAGAGAGAAATGGACACTTCGAAGGTGTCAGGGGCAGAGACAAGGCCACAGTGGGAAAGATGGGGAGAGAGACGCATACATTCTGCTTGACTGAGACAGAAACTGGCCAGAAGCTGAAAGGCACCAAGAAGAGGATCCGGTGAGGAGGGAAGCTGAGAAGGTGCAGACACAGGTACTTGGTATGGGCGCCATGTCTCGCTCCCAGGTTGGCTAATGCTGTCTGTCCTGTTAATGAAGTGAGTGATTAATAGCCAAGGGGATAGAGAGCTGGTATATGAGATTAATCCCAGTTAATGAATCCATTGTTAACAGCATTAAATAGCAACGGGGGTGGGGGGGGGGCGGTGGGGGGGAGGCGGCCTCCTCTCAGCACATCCAGGCCTGGGCTGGCTTTGCAGCCACCGGAGAGGGAGGCTTTGGCACGAGGCGGGAGAGAGTGGAGAGAAGGACCGGCGATGAACGTGCGAATCTGGTGCTTTCCCCACGCTCTTTCGTGCTAGTCCCCACGCAGCCTTCGGCGGGCAGCGTCAGCATCCCCGTTTCACTGGGCCGTGAAGATGACAGCTTGCCCCGGCCCTGACTGCTGCGCCTTCACCTGACTGCAGGCCAGTCTCTGGCTTCCGGCCACACTCCCTTTCAGGAGAAGCTGAGTGACAAGGCCCAGGGAGCAGGGTGGAAGGTGAGGAGAAGTGGTCACTGTCACTGGAGACAGGAGGAGGTGAAGGGAAAGAGGAGCTCTCCAAGAAGCAGGGCAGGGAGGGCCCCTCAGCGGTAACCTGGAGGCTCAGAAAAAGTGGACAGTGGAAATGCTTGAAGGACAGCAGAGTCCGGGGATGAAGTGGCCTTCAATTCACTGCCTCACTTCCAAGGGACCCACGTCTCAGGACTGTCCTGAGGCAAAGCATCAAAGTGGAGAAGTCTGTCTGCCCAGGCTGCCTCTACCCTGGTCCCAGCCGACCACCCAGAGCCATCTGAGTGAGGGAACCTGGCTCACTCCTGCCTGTCCCCGTGCCTCCCCAGCACAGAGATAACATTTCCCGAACCTCAGCTTGTCTAGGCTCGATGCTAGAAGCTGAGAATATGCTAATTTGTTTAACCTTCCCAATAACCCTGAGTAATAGGTATTCTTGTACACATTTTACAGAAAAGGACACTGAAGCTCGGGGACAGACACTGTCTTGCACAAGATCACACAGCAAGTTAGTGGAAGAGGCTGGATTTCAAATCAGTTCTTCCTGGCTCCAAAAACTATGCTCTCACTGTGAGCTGTAAGTCTGCCTTCCCCTAGACCAATAGAACCTCAAAGTGCAGCCTCTACACCAGCAAAGGCAGCAGTGGCAGCATCACCTGGCAATTTATTAGAAATGCAATTCTTGGGTGCCATCCCAGACCCACAGGAGGGTGGGGCAGTGACTCTGTTTTAACAAACCTGAATGGTTCTGAGACCCACTGCCCTGTACAGCACTCCCGTCTTGGGCAAGGGAAAAGCTCGTCCCGGGTGATGATGCCAGGTGAGCCTTCTGGGTCCTCCTGCTCTTCCAGCCCTGAAAATGCTGAAGCACCCGGGGACCCCTGCTCTCCTCCATCTACACTCTCTCTGCATGATCTCATCCTATCCCCTGGCTTTAGACATCTCTACGCTGACAACTTCCCAATTTGTATCTTCAGTCCTGACATCCTCCCTGAATCCCCATCTCGTACATCCCACTACCTACCTGACATCTCCATTTAGATGCTCATGACATCTCAAAATTAAAGTGTATCATGATTGTCCCCAAACCTGCTCCTTCCCATCTTCCCAGTCTCAGTGAATGGCACCAACATTGACCCAGTTGCTCTGGCCCAAAGTCTTGGAGTCAACTTCTACTCCTCTCTTTATTTCATAGCCCACATCCAAACCAACAGGAAATCCTGTTGGTTCTACTTTTAAAATATATTTCATATCTGACTGCTGTTGACCACCTCCAAATCTGCCACTGAGGTCCAAACCGGCTTTCTCTTCTCGCCTGGACTCATACAGTCATTCCCACTTATGCCCCCTACAGTCTTACCTGCACTCAGTGGCCAGAGTGGTCCTTTTAAACATAAATCTGAGGTTATGTCACTTTCCAGGTCAAACCCCTCCAGTAGCTTTCCAACAATGTAGAATTAAATCTTAGTTCTTGCCTGACCTCCAAAGCTCCATATAATCTACACTTTCACATCCCTCATTTTTCTCCAACCTCATCCACTCTCTCACTACACCTGCCTGTCACACCACAACCTCACCACCCTATTGCCCCACCTTGATTACGGCAAGCATGCTCCCACCTCAGGGCCTTTGCAAGGGCTGTTGCATCCGCTCAGAATGTTCATACAATTGCTTCATTCAATTCTCTGCTTAAAAGTCAGAGCGACCTGATATTTACTCAGTTTTGTTTTCTGCACAGCATTCATTATGTCATAGATTTATTTGTTTTAATGTCTATCTCCCCTACCAGGCTGTAAGCTCCATGGGGACAGTGCCTTTTTGTTTACTCAGCAACCTGAAAGGTGTCTGCCATGGGAGCTGCTCAAACTGTATTTGCTGAATGAATGAATGAACTTCTGGGAACTTCTGTAAAAATAGGTGTGCTCACCTTATAAAGTACCTGTGAAAATTGAATAAATATGTTAAAATACATAGGTCATGGTTGGCATAATGTGGATCCTCAAGATTTGTGTTATTTTTGGAGCTCACCTTCCTTCCCTTGCTTACGAATCCATGATGGCTCCATATTTCCTACCACTTTGAGTGTGAGCCTTGACCAGCCTAGCTTGGTCAAGGGTCGACTACAACCCAGCCTGCCTTCTCACTGTCCCCTGGAGGAAATCGCAACAATAGACACCCATCTGTAGGGTACTTTACAGTTTCTCCTACACTGACATCAAACAGTCTTCAGAACCATCCAGCGAAGTTCGTACCAGTATGCCCATTTACAGATGAGGATACTGACACCAACAGCGTGAGTGATTTACCCACCAAGGTAGCTTCAGGGCGTGGCCAAGATGGGAATCGCCCCTAGTCATATGAGGACAACTGCCCTGCTCTTTCTCCTGTTTCAGGATGCCTCTCCCCTGAACACACGTCCTCACTCCTGACCTTTCAGCTATGCCTGGACTGCCCTCTCCTCTGCTCCAAGTCTCAGTTCCACTCTTGCTCTGAAATCCAGCGTGCCTTCTTCTGGAAGCCCTCCTGGCTTTCTCCTTCTCAGAGCTTCTCTAGTACTGGAGTCTGTGCTCTGATGGTCTCCTATGTGTTTTCTCTCTTCAATTCTAAGAGCAGTGACACATGATTTTTAAATTACGTTTGCCATATTGGCAAACAGATCAGAGAGATAAAGAAGAAAAAGTTGAAGTTCCCCTTTGCTGCCCCCGCCCCACTCCCACTCCTCTTCCAAGTAACCACTGCCAACAGTCTGGCCTGACCGCTGGAGCCCCTTCCAGGCATTTACACACCAACACTAGCTCACACGCTAACAACAACGCTGAATAGATGGGATCATAGCACACCTATTCTTCAGCTTGATTTTTTTTGACTTGGTGATGTGTCCCAGTGATTGTGCCACGTCAGCACTTACAGACTCCCTCCTAAAGAGCTGTAAGACGGTGGATGCCCCACGATTTATCTCACCACTTCTCTATTGAAGGACGTTGGGATTGTGGCCAATTTTTCCTACTGGAGGGCACCACCCCCCTCACCCCGCGCACCGGCAGCCCGTATGTATGTACCTCCCAAAGCCCACGTACGTGTGTGCGTTTCTGCGTGAGGGAGTACTAGAGTGGAGTTGCAGGGGGAAGGCCGCCCCTTCGAAGAGGCTGGGCCCATCTGTACTCCACAGTGGCCCACTCTGACCCCAGGCTCCGAATTCACAAAGAACTTCCACAAGCACTATTGTAAATGCTCCTCACAAGAACCCTGAGAGGTAGTAACGTTAGTACCATTTTACAGGCGAAGACTGGAATTCGGCCCCATCCTGTCACTCTCCAGAGCTCACGCTCAGATCCAGTTCTCTGCAGACAAGACAGGTCTCCAGACCCTGGGAGCGGTGCTGGGGGCAGGTGGGCGCTTCGGGAGTCCCAGCGGGGTCAGGACGCCAGAGGAGCAGCAGGTTCACAGGTGGGGGAGTGTAGAGGTGAGGCACTTGGTGGGAGCTCAAAAGCCCGAGGAGGGGCTTTCTTCCCACTCCTTCCATGGCTCAGAGGAGCCCGGGCTCAGGCTGAGAAGCAGGGCTGCTATGTTGCCATGGAGACGGAGGGATCCTCTCTCCCTCACAGCAGGAATCTCAGTGATTGGGGGGTGGGGGTGGGAAGAGGATGTTTCCCTGGCAGCACCAAGGGTTGGGGCTAGGATGTCGGTCACTCCTCTCCTCCTCTCTCCCTTTCTCCTCCCACCCCACACCATGGAGGCCAGCAGCCAGCAGGAGGTGTGGTGGGAGTGCTGGGGGCGCTGGTATAGACTAGGGGGGAACACGGGCAGTTGTGGGGCTGGGGTGAGTGGGGAGTCGGGGGCTCCCATAGGAAGCTACAGAAAAGTCCCTCCTTTTAGACATCCCCTGTGTCAGGGGCCCCGTCCTGCCCTGAGCCCTGCCCAGGTTCTCTTCCAGAACAGAGAAGACACCCACTCAGATGGTCATGCAGTCAACCCCACTCTCTAGCCTTGCCCACCCACGCTGACCTGAGGCACACGTGCATGTGAACTACTTACACACACAGACACACACACACACTGCCAGCCACTCCCATGCAGAGTCACACACTGATATGCTCATACCTTGACATGTCCACACACTCATTCAAACACAGTCACTCCCAGACACGCAGACCACATGCACCTGCTACCTGATGCACAAGTGTGGTCGCGTATTCATGCACGCGTGCAAGCGCACATCCTCTCTCTGCCTCTGTGATTGATTGTCAGTCCTGGAAGCTCCTCTCTTTCCTCTTCATATCTCCTCCTGCTCACTCTCCCTCTTCTCTGTCTCTCCTCTACTCCCCCCAGCCCTCAGCCTGTCCTTGGCAGGAGCCCTGCCCTCTGGGCTCAGCCCTGGAAGGAGATGCTGTCATTTCCAAGGGAGCAGATTCTCAGACACAGACAGCACTCAACCTTGAAAAAGCAGGAAGGGCTGAGGCGGGAGGCGATACCCCATCTCCCTCCCTCCCTTTCTAGATGATACTCCTGCCTGATCCTGGCTGGACTGAAGAGCAGCAAAAGCTACCCCCCTCCCCAAACAAAAACCTCCAACAGTAAATAAAATTGTGACTATCCAGATAACGATGGTTAATAATAATTGGCAGCTAAGCGGCTAATTATTGAGGGCTGGACTAGCAAGTACTAGGCTAAGTCCACGGTCCCACTTATTCCTCATATCAACCTCCAAGGCAGGGAATATTCCTTTCACAGAGAAGGAAACTGAAGCTTAGAGTGCTCATGTGACTGCCAAGTGATGGAGCTAGGCCTCAAACTCAGGTCTGCCAGACTCCAGTGACTCCTAACCAGGGGACCCCTAACCTTCAACTGCCAGGGTTCCATGAACTGAGCAAGGGCATTTTGATAGGAGATCTGGGGTATCAGCTGGATGACTGGCACAAGAAAGCAGACAACTGCTGGTTGAAATCAACTACTAGACATCTCTCTCCTTAGGGTCCTTTGGTCATTCTCTGCCTCCCATGTAGGGGGCTTTCATGAGTGGTCTCTGGAACTCGAGTCCCCTGCTCTGTCTGGACTTCTCTGTTCAGCCTCTCCTCTTGGTGCCACAGTTTGCTCATGCTTCCAAACCCGCAGTTGCAAACCAATGCTTTCGCAGAGAATTGTTCTTGCTCCTTTTCCCTTCCAACCCGCTCCAGCCAGGCCCAGAGAGCTAGTGGGTCCAACTCCAATGGCTCCTCAAGGCGTTATAAACACAACTTAGTTAATTCCTTAGAGGAATTCTGTTCTGTTACTATTTTTTTTTCTCCCTGCTACACTGAGATTATATCTTCCTAGCTTTCTGAAGGTAAATGTTCTTTTCTTTTTAGTGTCCTTACTTGACAAAATTTTAAGTTGCCAAATTCTATGAATTCCACAATTTTTTAAAAAACAGAGGGGTCTGGAAACTACTGATTGCCTACTAATTTAATCCAATCCTTTATTTTCACAGACTGGAAAAATGAATCCAAGAGAAGAAGCTTGGCTTGTCAAAGGATCAGCTTTCTTTGTGAATTGCACAAACTCTGGGGTCAAAGACCTGATTCAAAGCCAGCCCGGCCACTGTGTGACCACAACTGGGCAAGACCTATGTGAGCTTCAGTCCTCATCTCTACAATGGGCTGATCGAGAACCAAATAAGACACCGCATGGCTAACACTTGGAAACCATAAAATGCTATTAAGGTTAGCTGTCATGTAACCCTTCAGCTGCAAAGCTGGAGCCAGAGTCCAGGCTTCCTGACCTCGGCTCTGTCATTCCTCAGTGTGTTCAAGTGGGACGAGGGTGGCTTGTGGACTCAGAGACCTGGATCAGACCCCAGATCCTCCATTTCACTAACTGTGCAACTGTGGGGAACATAACTCAGGTCCACAATGGTTCTTCATCTGAAAACAGGGAATTATAATACTTAACTTGTGCTTGATGGAATTAAACAAGCTAATATATGGGAAAGGGCCTGCACATGGCTGCCTGACAATAAGTCAGTGTTTTCTCAACTTCCCCCTCAAACTCTTCCCTCCAGCTGTCATTCTCTGAATTTCTTCAGTGGTGACCAACCTCCTGCTTCCTTTGAAGGAAGATTTGATTTTGGAAAGAGCCCGAGGTCACTGAGAGGCTTGTCTGGCCAGAGAGGCAGACGGTTAGTAATCAAGCGCAGGAAGGAACACCCTTTGGATGTGCCGATGGGTTTCAGCTCTGCGAGGGGGAGGAAGAGCTCCTCCCCCAGTGCCTCCAGAACCAGCTCTGAAGGAGGCGGGCCTTGCTGGGGGGCCCGCAGTCCCACTCTGCAGGGCCACTCCTGGAGGCCATCGAGGGAAGCAGGCCCGCACCTCCCAGGATGGGGGTGGTCAGCATGCGTGGGCATCTCCGAGGGGATGCTTCTGGCCTCTGTGACGGCCTCTCTTCCTTGCCACGCCAGATGTCAGAGCCAAGATGACACATCATCCAGTCCACTCCCCCATGTTTTTTAAATGAGAGAACTGAAGCCCTTCCCTCCCCCACCTGTTCCCTGACGGACAGACGTGAAGCTTCCAGTGCGACTCAGAGACTGACCTTGGTGATATCCAGCCCAACCTTCTCTCTTTCTTTCCCACCCCCACTTTACAGACAAGGCCACGGAAGGCAGGGAGGGAAGAGCCATGTGCCCAAGGCAGCGACAGGACCGCTGCCCAAGACTCCTGCCCCTCGGCCAGTGTTCTTCTACTACCGAGAGACACAGTTCTTTATCAGAGGAGCAAATGACTGCTCTCCCAGCCTTTCCTGAGAACATCCACAGAGGCAGAGGAAGGAGGGCCAGCCCAGGAAGAAACGCTGGGAGGAGTAGAGGCCACCCAAGTGGGTAGCACTACATGCTTTCATCACAGGTCTTGCCCGGGAGCATTTCATCAGCAGAGGAGCCAGCTGGGCAGCTCTGTCCCTGACCCCCAGGGTGACCCAACAAGCCCCCTCCTCTCCGGCCTTCAGCGTCCTCATCTGGAAAAGAGAATGGGTGTTGCACTGCATACACTCCTGGCTCTTCATCCCACGACCCCAAGGGCTGCAGCCCCCAGGGTCCCATAGCAGGACGGGACGGCCAGGGTGGCCGGGCTGCCCTGCCCCACTAACTTCCGTGGCGCCCTCTGGCGGAACAGCAGAGATCACCAGCTACAGAATTCCACTCAGACTCCCACTTCACTAGTTTCCAGTATTATCTTTGCCCCTCGGTCCCCCCCAGATCTTCCGACCCCCTTTGGCAGCTGCTGCTGGGGCTCAGACGAGTTAAACTGCACCACCTAGGGGCACTCGGCCTCCACTGCAGCTTTGTGGAGGGAAGAAGGCTGGTTGGGGGCCTCCCTGTCTGCCTACCAGAGCTGGCTCTTCATCTTACTTGTCTTCCCTGTCCTCACTGCTACCTTGAGGAGGGCGGGTCAGGGATTCTGAAGACCAGGAGACTGAGAAGGTCAAGCGGCAACCATGTGGCAGAGTCCAAACCAGAGCTCAGGCCTCCTGATTCTAGCAAGCTTTTTTTGCCATTTTTTTTTCTTTTTCATATTCCAAGGGCATTTCTGGGTGGAGTGACCGTTCACACATAAGAGGTGAGTACGTCTTCAACCATGGCTCTTCAGTGGGGCAGAAATAGCCTTAAATCGCTGTGACCCTTCTTTCGGTTGTTTCCAGAGGGATTCGGGGAGGAGCGGGGTCTGGGCTGTGGGGAGGCCTGGAGGAAACGCTGGGGGCTCGGACAGACTAGGGGTCAAGCCCTGGCTCTATCAAGGACTCGGCTGGGCCATCCCGAGCCCACTTCTGGGAGAATCTCTGAACTACCTGCGAGGTGGAATTAACTTTTTTAACTGGGTTCTTGAGGGGATTAGCAACGAAGTATGAGAAACACCTGACACATGGCAGGTCTGGTCTCAGCAAGTCCGTCAGAGCCATCCTGTCTCTCCTCCACCAGAACCGGGCACTCCCTCCAGCCCAGAGGAAGAGCCAAAGTCCCCATGGCAGCAATGAGGCCACTTGGGACCTGCTTCCCCTCCCCTCCCCTCCCCTCCCCCACCCCTCCCCTGGCCTCCTTGCTGTTTTCCAAACATCTGGGTGCAGGGGCCACTGTCCCCTCTGTCTAGAACGACATCGGCATAACCTGCTCTCTCACTGCCTTTGGGTTTTTACTCAAATGTCACCTTCCGGGGGGGGGGTCTTCCCTACCTAAAATTTCAACATCCCCCCCTCCCCGCCTTCCCTGCACAATTTCGTTTTTTCTCCTCTTGCATTTGTTACCATCTAGCATACTATCTATACCTGACTTACCCCTCTTAGCCTTTACCCTATTCCATGTATCTGATGCTGAGTTCTTGGCATATAGTCGGGGCAAAATAAATATTTGTTAAATGTGTGGGTGACTGTTCAGATCATAATTTTTAAAAGAAAGAAAAAACCAGGGCACTGACCCCACAATGCGTCTTGGAAGCTCAGACAATAATGAACGGATAAGACTTTTCTGTCTATAAAACCTCTTCCTAGGAAACAGTCAGTGTTGTCCCCAGGACACTGGGAGGAGCCTGGGGAGTGGTGGCCGTGCTCACTTTATAGATGAGGAAGCAGAGGCTCTGCGACACAAGGGCTTGTGTCTGGGTGGTCGCACAGCTGCTAAGGGGGAGAGCTGGGAGAGCCCAGTTTGCGGGCTCAAAGGCCGCAGAGCTTTCTCCTTCCCACGTTGCAGCGGCTCCCATGGAGCCGGGGACCTGGAAGTCCTTACACTGAAGCACTTGGTTGAAGGGTTGTTCTTAGCATAAGTACAGTACTTAAGTGGCCACCCAGTCAGCTTTTGGAGGGCTATCCCAGGGGACAAGCAGAGCCTTTCTTAACGTGTGTGAAAGCTTATTGGGCACCAACTCTACAGCAAGACCATGAGACCAAGCAGGGGCAGAGAAAGCCCGACTGCGCAGACCAGCGTGGCTCCTTCCCAGAGCGGAAGCCACTTCTGTCAGAGGAGCCCAGGGGAGTGGATGGACTCGGAGAGGATCAGTGACGTGTCCGGGAGGGAAGCACAAAGCAGGACACAGGGATCTTGGGCACTTGCTGCACGACCTTGGCCTTGCCACCGTGGGGTCCAGTTTTTCCAGAAGTCTTTTCTGTCTTCTGGGCCACAAGGCATCCGTGCTCACCTCTGGCACGGCACCCAACACGCTGTCAAGATATTCAGCCTTGGGAATTCCCTGGTGGTCCAGTGGTTAGGACTCTGCCCTTCCACTGCAGGGGTCACAGGTTCGATCCCTGGTGGGGGAACCAAGGTCCCGCGTCCCACACGGCCAAACAAACAAACAAACAAAAGATATGTCAACCTCCCTCTCTCCTTAAGCCAGTGGTTCTCAACCAGTGCGGATTTGCCCCCAGGGGACATTTGGCAACGTCAAGACATTTTTGGTTGTCACAGTTGGAAGGATGTCACTGGCACCTAGTGGGTAAAGGCCAGAGATGCCGCTATACATCATATAATGCGCAGCCTCCCACAAGAATTAACCGGCCCCAAGTGTCAAGAGCACCACTGTGGAGAAACCTTGCTCTAGACTGTGAGCTCTTGGAGGGGTAGGAAGTGTCAGATTCTCCTCTGCACAGCCAGTGCCCACCGTGGCACGTGTGAAGCCATCCAGAAGTGGTTGCTGATGGATGAAGGCCAGACCAGGAACCTCTGGGTCCCCCTGACTCTGGGAGTATATGATTTAAAACACCTGACTCTACCCTGCAGGCCCCACCCTGCTTCTCGTTGGCTGGGCTAATGGGCCCGGGGTTGGAGGCCAGAAGCCCCCAGGAGAAGGGGCTCAAATCACCTTTGCCTGTGGTGCCACTTCTCCCTGAGGTTCACAGTCCCCCAGCTCTGTCCTCAAGTCACACCTGTCTCAGAGCCGGCGCTGGGCTTTAGAATCAGACCAACGTGTGTTCAAATCTCAGCTCTCTTCTCTCTCACTCTCTTTGCCCTTGGATGTGTCCCCTCTCCTCCCTCCCTCGACTGTAAACCAGGAGCACAATCCCTAACCTGTCCCTACTGGGCTTTTGTGAATATGTGTAAAGTACTGGACTGACATGAAAAAAATCTTCCTGTTGAAGGTGAGAGGTTGGCTGGTTCCAGTTGGAGAATCCTGAGTTTCAGGGGCCCACCTGGAGAGGACGGCTTCTTGGAGAATCTCTGTTAACCATGGCCCCGGTTGGGCTACGGCCAGTGGGATGCTAGAGGAGCAGGATCTGACCCAGATCAGCAACAAGCCATGGTGATTGGAGAAGACGTGCGGGGTAAAGAAGCAGCCCCTTGAGAGCAGGGAGGTGCCTGTGCTGTTTGCTGGCACGTCCCTGTTGCTCGTCGTAACATCTGGCACCTGGAAGGCTTTCAGTGAACACTGGCAGAACAAGTGTATATTCACTGTTCCTCCTGAAGGAGCCCCTCTGTGTCTGTGCCCCGTCCTAGCCTTGTACAGATCCCATTGAATCCCCATAACAGCCCCACAGGGAGGAGCTACATCCTCTATTCACAAAGGAGCCGAGGCTCACAAGGTGAAGCCTCGTGCCCGGGGTCATCTAGCTCATAGGTGGCATCTCTGTGATTTGAGCTCAGATCCATCTCTTACCAAAGCCCACAGCCTCTCCCCCAAACCACCCCTCATCCCCTCTATCCAGGGGTCAGAAGCTCTTTTGAGAAGCAGTTCTAGAAATTCCCTCCAACCCAAAAGACTCCATGTTGCATTGTGGAGAGAAACCAGGAGCCAGCTGGATTCTCACCTCTCCCCCTCCCCCGTCCCAGCCCCCCACCAGCCTCATCGTCACCGGTGTCAGGGAGTTCCTGGAACTGGGAGAGACTCTAGCCAGCACCCATCACCATTCCTGGCAGAAGCTCTGGAATCGAGGTCCAGGAATCTGCCCTTCTCACCAGCAAGCTCTGAACCCTATTCCAGAACCTCTGCAATGGTTTAACCCCCTGAGCTAAACATGCACGTAACAGGGCATTCAAGGCTGAGCACCTCCCCCCACCCCATTTCCTATTCCAGCTCCTGCCAGTCTCTTCAAACACCCGATGTCCCACCTCACAGGACGGTGTGCTCTTGCTAGAACCTGCTGGCACCCTCACACCTCTGTGAGCACGTGCCTTTCCCTCTACTGAGAATGCCTTTGCTCGTCTTGTCAGCCTAGCAAATTCCTTCTCAACCTGGACCAGCCGATCCATTAGGCATGGCAGGCACGGTGCGTTGAGCTCACAACACCTATAGGGACCCACGGATATGTTTTCATTTCTTTTCAGATCAGAAGGAAACAAATTAACTTTTAGGTCAAAGAAAATGTTTTAATACTGTATGTACTATTAATAACTTGTCTTTATACCAGCGAGGTAGCAAAATATACTTTTTAATTGTATGTGTGTAGGCATCACTTGTACATCATTTAATTTTAATAGTGTATACTTGCACTTGTGCATGTGTGCACACACACGTGTGTGTGTATATGTGTGTATGTGTGTGTATGTGTAGGAAGAGGTCCAGGAAGGCAAAAGTGTCTAGGACCCACGAAAGTCATAATGCAGGCCTGTCCTCAACCTTTCAACACAGCTGTTGAGTCACTTCCTCTAAGAAGTTATACCCCGGGCACACCCCCAACAGAACTATCTCTTCTCTGTGTCTCCACTATCCATTTTCATGCTTAGCATATGGTATTACAATCGTTTGCTACCTGTCTTTCCATAGGGTGGTGAAGTTTGTAAGGGAAGAGGTGTATCGTGTACATGCCAGTGTCCCCAGCACGTAGCTTTGGGTATATGGCAGGTACTCAGCAAATGCTACCAAATTCAGTTGAAGCTCCTCAATACCAATAAGGAATAAAGGCCTCACTTCCCCAAGTCACCCAATAATACACATAGCAGAGCTGTTTCTGATCACCTATTCATTCAGATATGCCCATTATATGCGGCCACTGTCCAAAGCAGCAAGAATCAGTCAGTAGTAAAGAAAGCAAACATGGTCTTGCCCTCAGGGAGCTTGTATCTGACAGCCGCACCTGCCAGCCTCTACCCCTCCGACTCCCCCATCATTTTCCCATCCTGCCCCACTGATGCTCTCCCAGTGCAGGGATAAGGAAAGAAAACACTGGTAGGGCAACCTCCTTCCCCTACCTGCTCCAGCCCTGCAGGCTCCACCACCTCTCCCAAAGGGACTGCATTCCACCTTCCCGCCCTCCTGGAAGGTGGTGACTCCAGTCCCGCGTGCTTGTTAATTTCACGCTCCGTTTCCTGCTTGACTGACCTACTTTCTGCTCTTTCCCCACGTGGCTGCCCAGCAACGCTGGGTCTCTCCCACCCCTGGGGCTGGGTTTCCTCAGCCTCTCCCTCTCCCTGCAGCCAGGTATCCCCTCTGAGACCTCAGTTCTCCCCACCCCCACCCTGGAGCAGAGGCTTCCTTGGCCTGGGGAAGGGCCAGCAGAGGTCCATAGAAACTGGCACAGCCCTGGATTCGAATATCAGCTCCAACCCTCCCAGGCCCAGGGTCCTGAGCAAGTCATGGCCCAATCTGAGCCTTCTGTGTTTCCTCACCTATATGGGAATCTGCCCTGCAGGGTGGTATAAGAAGACAGCATCTGTAAATGGACGGGCATTGCAAGCACAGATTCAGAATTATCCTTTATCCCAGCCCCACCTGTGGACCCGCTGCCCTGGCTGGAATTTCACCATTTTTTTTGTTTTAACTTTTCATTTTCTATTGGAATATAGCCGATTAACAATGTTGTGATAGTTTCAGGTGCACAGAAAAGGGACTCAGCCATACATATCCATGTATCCACTCTCCCCCAGACTCCCCTCCCATCCAGGCTGCCACATAACATTGAGCAGAGTTTCCTGTCCTATACAGTAGGTCCTTGTTGGTTATCCGTTTTAAATATAGCAGTGTGTACATGTCAGTCCCAAACTCCCTAACTATCCCTTCCCTCCACCCTTCCCCCTGGTAACCATAAGTTCGTTCTTTAAATCTGTGAGTCTGTTTCTGAGAATTTCACCATGTCTAGAGAAGACTGGTCCATCCCCCTCTGCCCACAGGCGCGCCACTGTCCTTCCTGGACAAGCGCTTTTATCCACCTCCTGCCCTCCTCCAAGGCCAAGAGTAGGCTGTGCTCCTTGGCCTCAGCCCCCCTAACCACAGCGGCCTGTATTTCTTTATACCCACTCAGGATTAATTGGAGGCAGAGCTTCTAACTGGTAATCCTCATTTGGCATTCATCATAGAGACTTACATCTGGGCTTTCCTGGGAGAGCCCCAATGTCAAATATCCTGCCTTCCCATTCCCATGAACGCATGGCAGAATAATAATAGCTAACATTCACTGCGGCCTACTCTGAGGCAGGCACTGTTCTCGGGCTTTGCTGAATCAACTTCTTAGCCTTTACCATGATTCTAGGAAGCAGGTACTATTATTACTCCCGATTTTCAGTTGGGGAAACTGAGGCACAGAGAAGGGAAGAAACTTGCCCAAGGTGGTGGGGCTGAGATTGGAACCAAGGCAGACTGGCTCCCTGGCTCCAGCCCTAAGCCATTCCCGATGGCAGCCAGACTGCTGGCTACAGTCACTTGCACTCAGAACTGGCTCAAAAATCCCTTGGTCAAAAAAAAAATGTGGCACACACTGTATGTAAATTTCCATATGGCAAATGGGACTGATAGCCTTCTCTTGGATTCTCTTCTCTCGGGCGGGAGTTCATGGCAGAGTGGGGGGTTTCTAGAACTTTGTACTCTCTCCAGTACAATGGGCTGGAACTAGGGAGCTCTGGGTGGTGTGTATACATCTGGAAGGCTCGTGTCCCTGTCAGCTCCCAGCAGGTCAGACCGCATGGCTGCTCTTCTGAAGGGTGTGTGTTGGGTACACAGAGGGCACAAAGATCATCTAATCCACTCTGAGGAGGACCAAGGACACTGCATCAAGGAAGTGGGGCAGCACCTGGCTTCGGAAGTGCAATGCAGAGATGCAGAAGCATCAAGCAGGACCTGTCCACGCTGCAAACTCCGTTTGTAACCACAGCCGGGGAGGGGGAACAGGGCAGCCATGTGGTTGCAGTGCAGAGTGTGCTTTCCAACCCCACCCCCCCCGGCACAGCAGTGGGGTCCTGAGCTCAAGGAAAGGTGCCTGGATGGGGTCTGACCTCTCCGTGGAGTCAAGGGGAGGGGAGACGCTGAAGCCCTCCAACTCTTGAGTGGAGAACTGTGGAAATGACTTTTTATCCAGCAAAGTTCATGTAGTTTTAATAATGGATATTTGTTTCTGATTATAAAAATAAAACAGGCTTATTGCAAACATTAAGAAAAATTTCAAAAGTCATCTATAACCTCACATCCAGAAATAAAAACTGTTAACACTTTGGTGCCTTTTCTCGAAGTCATTTTTCCATGCCTATGTATCTTTACATCATTTGGACTGTAACAGCATATCATGAGTATTTTCCCATTCTGAAAATTCTCCAAACTATGATTTTTAATGATTTTGTATTGTTTGTTCCTTTGGGACATCTCACAACATACTGAGCTATTCTCTTCTTGTTGGATATTTAGGTTATTATCTATCAATCAACCCTGTTTCCAAACTGCAATGGCTATTGGAGCAAGAAGATATACTACCCAGTCTTTTTGACTGAAAGAATAAACGAACAGGTTCAGTCCAGAAGTTAAAGGCTCTGAACAAGCCAGAGAGGGGAGTTTGGATCTGATACTGTGGTTGCCAGCAGGTGGAAGGTCTGGAACTGGTCATCAGAATGCTCTTTGAACTCTCCCAAGGCAGGCTTCTCCAAAGCCTTGGCCTTCTCACATGCTGGTAAAGGAGCTCTCCCTCCCCCAGGACTGGCCTAAGGGACAAAGCCCTGCAGGAACCCCGGG
The DNA here is from genome assembly GCF_009873245.2 of Balaenoptera musculus. Classification (NCBI taxonomy): domain Eukaryota; kingdom Metazoa; phylum Chordata; class Mammalia; order Artiodactyla; family Balaenopteridae; genus Balaenoptera; species Balaenoptera musculus. Next base: position 33,532,526 of record NC_045785.1, on the reverse strand, counting down.
GAATTTGCCAACCAATCTTCCCTGGTGGAGCAGGACTGAAAGAAGCACTCGCTCTACTTTTTACAGCATTCAAAGGCAGAACTGTCAAAAGCTGGCCCCCAAATGCTCATATTATGTGGGAGAAAGTCTTGGGGAGAAAATGAGGAAGGAGGGGAATTATGCAATTGAAAACATGTACAAATCCAGACAGAATAATGAAGCACAGACACAAGATTTTGCACTCAATGGAAACTGCATTTAGCCATGTTTTGTGGTTTGAGAAAAAGAGAGAGACTGACTCAGAGACAAATGGAGATACACAGGGTGAGGAGAAAGAGGGGAAAAAAGAAAAGAGACAGAGATGCAAGGAGAGAGCCAGCAGCAGCCAGGTGGAGCCCCACGGAGCAGAGGAGAGGGAGCAGCGGGGCTTGGGGTAAATGGCTTGTCTTCTCCCTGTCTCATCTTCCGTCTTGATGCCTGGGTCTGCAGACGGTTGGCCCCATGGGTCCCAGGGCCTACACTAGTCCTGACCTGGGAAAGAAGGAAACCGAGAGACCTCCACCCCACGCCCCCCAATCTGGGGGCTTGGGATTTTTTTTCAAGACTGCCCACTGATGGAATACTACTTAACCATAAAAAGGAACCAACTATTGCTACATGCAACAATGGATCTCAAAGCATTACGCTGAGTGAAAAAAGTCAGTCTCGAAAGGTTACGTACTGCAAGATTCCATTTATATGACATCCCAGAAATGACACAATTGTAGAAATGGGGAGAAGATTCACGATTGCCAGGGGTGAGGGATCGTGGGAGGAAAGTGGATGGGTGTGACTATACAGGTAGCTCAAGAGAGCTCTTTGTGGTACACTCTGTCTGGAGTGCAGTGGTGCTTACACAAATCTGTACCTGTGATAAAATGACACGAACTATACACACACAATGTACCAATGTCAGTTTCCTGGTTTTGATATGGTACCGTTGGGGGAAACTGGGTGAAGGGTCATGTGACCTCTCTACTATTTTTGCAACTTCCTGTGAATCTAGAATTCTCCACTCTTCCTGTGAAAATAAAAAGTTACCCAAATAAAGTTAGCAAGAAACAGATCACATATTATTCTTAATTTTTTTTTTTTTTTAGTAAACTTACTTATTTATTTATTTTCATTTTTGGCTGCGTTGGGTCTTTGTTGCTGCACGTGGGCTTTCTCTAGTTGCGTCAAGCGGGGGCTACTCTTTGTTGCGGTGCACGGGCTCCTCATTGCAGTGGCTTCTCTTGTTGCGGAGCACAGGCTCCAGGCACACGGGCTTCAGTAGTTGTGGCACGTGGGCTCAGTAGTGGTGGCTCACGGGCTCTAGAGCGCAGGCTCAGTAGTGGTGGCGCCCTGGCTTAGTTGCTCCGCGGCATGTGGGATCTTCCCAGACCAGGGCTCGAGCCAGTGTCCCCCGCATTGGCAGGCGGATTCCCAACCACTGCACCACCAGGGAAGTCTCACATATTATTCTTATAATCAGAAAAGTTATCTCAAAATGTTAAGTGCCATGCAGATGAAAGCTAAAATAGTCATGACAATATGTAATTACCTAAGGGTTATAATCCACATAGAAATTCTTGCTTAAGCAGAAATCCTCCTGGAGAATAGAAGGCTGAACAGAAACCAATTGGAGGATTGGAGAAAGCATGGCTAAGAGGGTAGTGCTGTCTGCCTCTTCCTGGCTGTGTGGCTGTGAGCAAGTCACTTCACCTCTCTGAGCCTAGATTCCTCATCTGTAAAATGGGTTCCCATACAGATTAAAAGAGACAGCACTCTGAAGCATATAGTGCTCCACAAATATGAAGTCCCTTCCTTTCTCGAAGCAGCCACAAGTACACTGGCCTGCAAGGACCTTGCCTTCAACTGCTGGGGCCAGCAAGGGAGATTAATGCTGAAAGGGCCATTAAGAAAATCCCTTAAATGCCACCAAGTATGCTATAAAATGTCTTATATGCTACCAGTCATGCTATAAAAATTTTTGAGCCCCACCACAATTTGGGGGAAAAAATACCCATTTTTCCCCAAGAAAGTCTTTCTGGCCTTATATTTACCTTTCAGAGTAAATTTTAAGGGCATCACAAATGTGGTAGCATTGAGAAAAAATGCTATGGCTTTAAAACACAGACAAAAACAGCAATCCCGTTAGTATTTCTAAATTATAAAGGAAGAAGGTAAATCTCACTGCTATGGTAACTGTAAAACACTAACATTAATTCAGGTTTTGAAGTGCAGTAGTATTGGTAGGTGGGGTCACCTGTTCCGAATGGGTCTCAGAGGTGGACAGACATGCATGCGGTGACCTGAGGAGACGGCCGAGGTCTCCGGAGCAGTGGGGAAGCCCCGCATCGCCGAGACTCCTAAGCTCTCTCTGCTGACAGAGATTCTGAGCGTTGCTAGGGTTCAATCTAATCCTTTCCATTCACAGATGAGACCCCCCCAAAAGGGGGATGATGTACCCAATTCTCAGGGCCCACAAGTGGCAGTGGAGGATATGCTTTTGGAAATACATCAGTATGAGGAGAGAGGCTGGCTTTCAGAGTAGCAGTGCAGCCTCTTAGAACAGTAAGAACATTTTAGTGACACTTTTCAATGTACAGGATGCTTCTGTGGAGCTGTTGCCTTTGCTTCTCCCAGAATCCTCCCTCCTGCTCTAAGACTCCCTCCATCCAGGGCCCCGCCCGGTGCCCAGGGGAAGGTCAGCAGTCCCCCGCTTGACTTCCCTCAGTGCCAGCAGCCCACTCCTTGCTGGACAGCTCCGTCGGCAGAAAGCTCTCCCCGCCAGCCAGGTGTGATGTCTCTGACCCAGCCGATCGACCCCACACACAACCTGTCATTCCGCCATTTGAATTCCATTCCTGTACATTTCAAAGATGAAAACATCTTTATGAGTCCCTGGTTGAAATTCAAATATAGCTGTGAACACCTAAAGCCCCACATCAGTGGAGACCTTTGAGGTGGAGTGTTGGCAGGAAGCCCCATGATGGAATGACTTGGGAGAGTCGGGGTGCAATGAACCAGGAGGCTGGGAGGCCAGGAGGCCCAATGTGCTTTATTCAGGGGGCTTTTTGGGTCCTCCAGGGCCTGTGTCTCCTTGGAAGAGAAAACAGAAGCCTCTAGAAAGGCAGACTCCTTCCTTTCCGGTATCTACAAGTCTGGCTGCTGGAAACAGTCCTATCACAGGCAGACTGTCTCCACTCTACAGAGATTCAAAGGGTCCAGAAACTTCTTGTCAAGATGGTACTGTAGGTTCATGTTTTGAATCCCACCTCCACGCACTAAACTCAGAGCAATAATATAAAAAGATAAATTCAAGGCAGGAATAGCCGTGTTCAAACCAGGATAAACATCTTCGTGGACCAGAAACGCAATAGGCACACAAAGGGCTTTGTAGCATGGAAGCTAGGGGTCCCGGCACTGAAGCAGGGGGAGCAGTGAGGAGTTAGGAATTTGGCTCCCTCGGGTAGAAGAGGCTAAATGCGGCCTGCGTGAGGCCAGGGCCAAGCTTCACGCTGGTTCAGTGACTGGATGTAAACCACCCCCCCGCCCCGGCCCCCCAGCATCAAGGATGAGAGCCTGAGTCATCAGCATGAAACCTGGTTCTGGAAGGGGTCCCAGAAGTCTGGGGCTGTTGTAGTAGCTTTTATGTTTTCTCTTTATCCTTGATATGCTGTGGTTTCACTACAGCATGGGTAGGTGTGAACTTACTTTTATTTGTTCTGTGCAGCATGGAGTATGCAATCTGAATCTGAGCTCTCATATATTTCTTTTACTCTGGAAAATTCTCGGCCTTTATTCTTTCATCTTGCTTCTTTTGCATTTCCTCTGTTCTCCTGGAACTCCTGCATAGCAGTCTGTCAACTGATACTCCATGTCTCTTAACTGTTTAGGGCATAGCACGCCAGTTATCTCTCAGGGTCTATTTTTCCCTTTTTCCTTAGTAATAGAATCTCTGGTTTTTAATTAGGCACATGACCACTTGGAATAAAGACTACATTTCTCAGTCTTCCTTTTAGCTACAGGCTCTGTCCTGCTGTGGGACCTATGAGAAACTATGTGAAACAGGCTGTATGATTATCCAACCAAGGAACAAGGAAGCTGGAGCGTTTATCCATGAATTACTGTCCCCTTCTGGCTGAGGGTCTTTCCTGGGGCTAACTCCCCCAGTACTCTAACTGCCCCTGTGCAAGCTAAGCATGCTTCTGCAGCCAGAAAATGCACTCGGATGGAGATGCAGGACGCTGTTATCCTGTACTCTGCTGGTATCAGCTAAGGGAATGTGGGCTGGGCACCAGCAGTGCCTGCAACATATCTATTGCATTAGATTCCCTCTAACTTCTATACTGTTCTTTCTCATAATTCATCTCTTTATCTCTTGCTACATCCTGGGTGAAATCCCCAGTTCTCTCTTCCGAATAGTTAATCCTATCTTCTATCATGTCCAATCTAGACATAGTCTGTTTCTTTAGTTTATTTCAATAAATATATTTCTCATTTCCAGTGTTTCTAAATGGTTTTGTTTCATTTCTGCTTGTTTTTAATTTGTAATTTATTATTCTCTTTTCATGGATGGATGTTATTCCTGACTTTATTCATTAATTTTCCTTGTGTGTTTCGGAATTTTAGTTTGTAGGCTTTTCTCAAGTGGGATCAATTTTTCTCTGCCTACTCACCCTGCCTAGTGGACGGCTGGTTCTCCCTGGAATCCTGGGACACCATCCAGAACCAATTTTATGCTCATAACTCAAGGCAGGAGTTTCACATGTCCCATCACTGAACCTGTGTGAGGCTTGGCCTGGCTTCACAGGGGACTCATTGCATGTAGAGGAAAGGTAACTACTCATTTGCTAATCTAACAAATATTTTTTGAGTGCCTTCTTTGAGGCAGGCCTGTCCTAGGGGTGGGACTACAATGATGACCTAGACAAGTAAGTATTAATATAAATAAGTCTATCATTTATTATCAGATAGTGATTTTTGACCTTAGAGAAAACTGAAGCAGAGTAAGGGAGTCAAAGTGATGGAAGGTGGGGGTCAGTATATCTTAGGTAAGTCAATCAGGGAAGGCCTCTCTGTAACATTTGAGTAGAACACTGAATGAAGTGACGCAGCAAGTTATGCACAGATCTGGGGGAAGAGCATCTCAAACAGGGAAGAGCAAGTGCAAAGGCCCTGAGGCAGAAGACTGCTTGTTATGTTCAAGAAACAGAGAGAAGGCCAGGGATCCAGCAGAGTGAGCCAGGGGAGAGGGATAAGCAATCTGTCTGGAGAAGTAGTCTGGGGCCAAATCCTCCATGGGGGGCCTTGGTGCAGTGGTGGGCTGGAGCCAACTCAGACTGGCTCTGGAGTGCTTGTTGTTCAGTGATGTCATGTTGTAAGCTTGAAGTTGGCCGTGGAGGGAGAACATACACCCCAATTAGCAAATGCTACAAATCAGCACTCCCCATCCCTGAGAGCCCATTGTTAAGCATTTACCAGCACACCACTGCTTGTAGGTGTGGTGAGTAATTTGTTCTAATTGGAATAGGAAGCCATCAGAGGGTTTTGAACTGCGGAACAATGTGACGTGGTTTCATTTAAACAAGGTCAGTGTGGAGAACAGCCCCTAGGGGTGCAAGAAGGGAAGCAGGGAAATGGATTAGGAAGCAATTGCAGTGACCAGGTGAAAAAGGGGTGGGAACTGGTCTACAGATCATGGGAAGGAAGCAGTTTTAGTTCCCTGTTCTATTTTCTGGTGTGATATCCCTTAACATCCTGTTTAGCCTCTGTTGATAAAGTGATTCCACTGGCAGGGAGCAACAGATTTTCCTAGAAGGAGGGTGGGCTTTGGAATCAGTGGGCCTGCATTTAAATCCTAGATCCACTTCTTAATAGTATTCCTTGGGGAAATTACTTAACCTCTCTGAGTCGTAGTGCCTTGCGTGTAGAACAGAGATAATACCTGAAAGGGTGGCTGTGATGAGTAATGAGGCAAAGAGTATGAAATTCCTGTTTACCCTTCTTTCCAGAGCACAGCACCCTGACCCTCAGTCCCCCAGTGTCCCTCTCTCTGTAGGACATGGGACTGAAGCAAAAAGAGTGAAACTACTGGTCACCCAGTTCCCCAGGCTGTCAGCTGGTCTTTCCTGGTTCCCAGGTGGGCCACCAGCTCCACCTAGTGTCTAGTCTGGTTCTTGCAGGCCAGCCTTTCCTGGATGGTGTCTTGATCATGAATCAATCACCGCAAGGTTAAAGACTCCTTTGCCAGATGCAGCCAACAGCACATTAACTGTCCTAACATTCATTCTCTGATCTACCAACAAAGCCTGCTCTCTGCTGTCCCCCAATCCCTCCTTGCATGACAGTCTTGCCTCCATATTCAGATTGTAGAAGGCAGGACCTAGGTCTTCAGAATCCATTCCTCTTTCTTGAGCAATTATTTTGTGCCAGGCACTCTGCATTAATCCTTAAGGCAATTACATCCTTATTCTTCATCTGAAGAAACTGAGGCCAAGACATAAAAGGTGACTCACTTAAAGTCATTGGGTAAACAATCAAGGTAAGATTTGATTCCAGGACCTCTCTTTGCAAGTGCAAGTTTTTTCCACAAAAGCATCCAGCACAAGCTGGGCAGCCAGAAGATGCTCAGGTGGATCATTTTATTTATTAGGCCCTTTTAAAGCAGTGAAGCAAAGAGAACACTAAACAGGAGTCAGGCCCCACACTGGGGTTCAAGATTTGCCATGAAAAGTTTGCCAGGTCACCTTGGGCAGATCAGTGCCCCTCTGTGGTCTTCGGCAACCCCATAATTAAAGACAAGGATGGGACTACGCGGTCCCGAAGCCTCCCTCAAGTCCTGATGTTCAACAGTTGCCAAGTTGAGAGGGCTCTAGATGAGGGTTCACAATCTGGGCTCTGAGGTCACTGCACTGGTGAGTCCCAGCTTTGCCACTCAATAGCTGTGATGTCTTGGGTGAGCCACTTACCCTGGCCTCCATTTCCTTGCCAGTAAAGCGAGGATAATGAAAGTGCTCACCTCCCGAGCTCACAGGGTTGTTATCTCTTAGACCCTCTCAAAACAGTGCTTGGTACAGAATAGGTAATACTTTCATGTTATTTTTAAAAAATATCCATTCCATCCACTACCTAATTCATTTTTGCTAAACCATTAAACCAGATCACATGAAAGTCTTGTGCATCACAAACAGGGTTTTCCATTGTTTTATTCCTGCAAGCTCCAAGACATGATCATACATGTAGCCACAGATAAGACAATGTCATTTGTCTGACACACAGGCTCCTCACAGGATCATGTGGGCTACAACTTAAATAAAACCTGAAATGCTTCGGACAAACTGAGGCCCAAAGACCACTATTGTACCACAAGTTCCATCACTCAAGATGTCCTAAACTGGGCTCCTCTGGACCTGTTTCCTCATGAGGGAATGGGGGTGGGGGTGGGAGTACACTATCTGATCATTTACAAAGGCCTCTGTTACAGGTCAGGCACCGTGATAGGTTTTCCTGTAGCTAAATCAGAAAATAGTATGCACTGACAAAGGGACCAAGGACACTGTCCCCTCTGCTGGGTCTCTGTAAGGCAGGAACCAGGGCTGGGCAGTGGAATGGTGTGTCCTCTCCATCCTCTTCTTAGGGATCTCCTCCTGAACAGGCAGGTGGGGAGGCTGGAGAGCTTGCTGTGTGACGGGATGGGATAATTCCCTTCCCCCATCAGAATCCCAGGTCGCTGGAGCAGCTCTGTCCAATAGAACTTCCTGAGATGATGGAAGTATTTGATATCTATGCTGCCCAACATGGAGGCCACTTCACCAGTAGCTTGTGGCTAGTGCAACTGAGGAACTGAATTTTACATCACATTTTATTTAAATTAATTAAAGTTTAAATAGTATCTTGTGGCTAGTGGCTACCATATTAGATAGAGCAGCTCTACGGCTATAAGGCCTTATGGGCATCCTCCTGGCGAGATGAGGAGGTACTTGAGACACAGAGTAATGTGCTTAAAGGTATCCAGTGACTCCTTGGCAGGATTGAAACCAGAACCTAAATCCTTCTTATTCTAGGCCATTTTTTTCCCCCACATCATGCTTGGAGACTTTGGCCATTGCTCTTCAATGGCTCCATGCCTTTCTTCAGGTTATGTAGCTCCCCTACTCCACACCCACCTGCTCTCTGCTTGGTAAACTTCTACCCATACTTCAAGACCCAACTCAAACATCATGACCTTATTTCCAACCCTGGCAGTTCCTTGTTTCCTCCCCCATCTTCCTGCAGCATCTTGTCTACTTAGCTACCAGAGCACTCACGATATAGTTATCTGTTTATTTGTCTCCCTGCTTGACTAGAATCCCCTGGAAGTACAGACAGTGTTTTATTCTTCTTCCTATCTCCAGAACCCAATACAGGAGACAGGTCAACAAACATGTGTGGGATCAACATACTGAATGTACAACAATTTGCAAGTTTCAAATAAAAACAAACTTTCCCAGAAGACAAGGAGTTGTAACTAGCAATCAGGATGCCTGGGTTCTGTTTGCGACTCATGCTCAGCTGCTGTGTGATTATGGGTAAATTGTGCCCCCTCTCTGGGCCTGAGGAGGTTGGAATGGGTCAAATCTAAGGTGGGTCCCAGCCTCCTCTAAGGGCCTGACTCTGAGGGACCCCTGGCTCAGCAACTTGGGCAGGGCTGGAGGGGGTTGCAGGGAACGGTGGTTGGAGGTGGCCACAGACCATGGAAGGAACAGCTGGAAATGAGGCCTGAGGTCGCTGAGGCTAAGGGGCTGCCAGGAGATGCAGCCATGTCAGCAGCTGCTGGGCCACCAGGCCAGGAATGTACAGGGGAGCCCTAGACACGGTGGAGGGAGGGCTGGGAGAGCAGCAGAGGTAGGAACCAAAGGGGAGGACAGGAAAAGGATGGAACCAACCAAACAAGACAAAGGAGAAAGATGGAGAAACACAACAAATTACTGACTGTAGAAAATCCAATCCATTTCTGGTTAGACTCCCATTCATTCATTCATTCATTCATTCCACACATTCACTCAAAAACATGTACTCATAGATTTCCTGAACTCGGGGGCTCTTAGATCATTAGACAAAGAAACTGAGGACCAAAGTGGGGAAATTACTTATCCCAGGTCACATGGGAAAGAGCCCAGGTGCCCACCTTCTCCACTCTGCCAAACCACTGTGCCCACTGAACGCCAGTCATGTGCCTCCCTGGTGTGCCCAGCACTCGCTTTGAGTTGTCAAGGCCTTGGGCCAGTCCTGCCAGGAACGGCAGCCTCTTCCAGATAGCAAAGGAGGCCTTGGGGTGATCCTCGGCCTCCGCATGTCCTCACTCCTGGTGGAGCAGCTTAATAGAATGAGCCCTGGTCTCGGAGCCGGACAGTTCTGGATTCAAGTCCCCAGAAACATCTGTGTATGTGTTTTTTAATGGGTGAATTTGGAAAGTCACTCACCTTTCAGTTTTCTCACCTATAAAATGGAGATTATCCCTCACAGGATTATGCTGTAAGGTTTAAATGAGATAATATGTGTGACCATGCCTAAAAGACATCAATAAATGTTTGTTAATAAATAAGAAAGTCAACAGCAGCCCTGTGAGGGGTCAGCTGGGCTGACCCTCACAGCTAGGCCACGGCGTTCTCCTGCAAACATAAACAAGTTCACAAAACACCGACTCCAGACAAGGTCGCTGTAATGGTGATGCAGCGAGACAAAAAATATACCACCACATCCAAATATAGACAAAACCAAAATCATAAAAGTGACCGACATCCCCCTCTCCCGGGCAACACGAGTGATGGTGGTCTCTGCACCAATCACAGCCTTTGCCCTCCTCCGGTCCCTCTCTCAGATAAAAATAAAGATACAGAATCACCCCATTGCCTCTGCCTTCTGACAGCACCTAACCCAGAGCAAACTCTTGTTTATAACAAGCCCCTCCTACCAGCTTCTTTCTGGGATGCCACAGGCTTCTACAAGGAGCACCATGGCCTTCGTGCAGCAAGTGATAAACCCAACCCTGTTGACTACAGGTGTGTTCCTGGTGATCTTCTGCTGTGGGGCAGCGATCAAGATTTAAATGGTGGAAGTTCAGTCCCCATGATAGAATGGTGGAGGAACACACACACATATGTATGTATAGGTATATGCATATATATTATACATATAAATTCTTGTCTGAAGCATCTTTCCTTCAAGTATACAGTCTGGGTGACTTACTACTCTGCTTACAAACAAAATTGGCCCTTCGGTCTAACTGGGCTTCGGTAAAATTTGGGAAATAACTCTCATGGGCAAAGGAAGAAATGGAGACAAGGAGGCAGATTAATATTTACATAAAGCCAACCAGACTTTATCTGCCAGACTGACAGATATTTATGACAGATATTTATGACACATGCCAGACTTTATCTCACTTAATCCTCATGACCATTCTATGGGGTAAGTACAGCATTATTTCCCCTAGTTGACAGATAGGGAAAGTGAGGGTCACAGAAGTTTGGTAAGTGTTTGGGCCATTATTTGAAGCAGTACCGGCTCCGAAGCCCATGCTCCTTACACCCAGCCCACGAGCTCCTTTACCCTCCTGGGAAAGAAGGGATGAGCAGTGCTGGGCCTGCTCTGCCCTCCATCCTTGAGTGCCTTGGCACCTGGCCACCTGAATTCAGCCTCTCTAGCCCCAGTAGCCCAGGTAAGGCCTAATAATCGGTTGTGAGCAAAGCATAATCCATCAGAGATCAGAAGCCCTTGATGAGTTACCACTTTATAAGTGGGGAAACTGAGGCTCACGGAGGTAAGTCCTCTGTCCTGTCTGGGCTGGAGCTGGCTCCTACCAGCTTACAAGGGCAATGGCATGTATCTCCTCCCAATTCAGCGTTAGTGATGTCCCTTCGGTCCTTGATATCAGCCATGGTGTGACTATTTACACCATAAAAATTGGCAAATGCTATAAATCAGGGATTTTTGTGTGTGTGTTTGTTTTTTCCTCAGAGAGCCAGTTGTTAAAACATTTACCAGCACACCACTGGCTTCCTCTCTGCTGTAAGGAAAAGGAATTATAAACGTCAGTGGGGAGATGGTCAGGAAAAGCTCCCATCAGGGTCCAGGCAAACAGATTCTCAATCTAGTTTGGCTGTGATTTTATGATCAACATCCATGTGATCTGTGATGTGTTTGTGTCAGAATCACTGAGGGTCTTGTTGAAAATATTTCCTGGGCCCCACTGAAGCAGAATCCCTGGAGGCAGGACCATAACCTGTATTTTACCAGGTCTCCTCACATGATTCTTTTGGTTCCTGAGTTTGAGTATCACTGCTCTGCATCCTCGTCGTTGTAAAATGACTCCTCAGACACAGAGGGCAAAGCTTAGGCCCTCATAGAAAATGCACTCCAGTCTCTATTTCTTGAATGCCCACTGTGTGTTTGCTGAGGGTGAGTGAAGACAGGCCCAGGTGTGCTTCCGTCCTCGTTCCCCATCCCTGAGCTGATGGTAGAGAGCTCACTGGTCTATCGACATTGGAATCAGACAAAATTCCACCATGTCACCTCCCAGAGAGTTCTAGGTAAGCATGCCCACTAGATGTTCCAGTAGAATTTATTAACACATAGGAAATGTACAGTTAATACTTAATTATCTAAACAATTTGAAGTCAGCAGAACTGGGTTAGAGTCCTGGATCTGATCCACACTAGGTTTGTCACCTAAGGCAAGTCCCTTGACCTCTCTGGGGCTCAGTTGCCTCCTCTGTAAAACTAGCATCTACCTTAGAGGTTTACAAGACTCAAACGAGATAACGCTGGGAAAGCAAACTCATTTACACAGTGCTAGATGCACATTTATTTCCTTTGCTCTCTCACCCTTTCAGGTGGGCCCTCCTCAGCTCTAGAACCTTGGCCTGTCTCCCTAACCAGGCTGTGGGCACCTCAGAGCAGGCCCTGGGCTTACCCATCTCTGTGTGTGCTTCATACATAATAGGTATTTCCTAAAGGTCTGTGACTGAATATGAATGAATGATCTACATATAGATATAGACAGATAAGACCACCCACACCCAGATACATGTAGATACTGGTATGGGATTATTCACAGACAGGTGGCATGGAGTTGTGAATAGAGCACAGGACCTGGGGTCAGCAGTTTCAAGTGTTAGGATGGGGAATTGTATCTACTGCTGCATAGTAAACTACCACAAACTTACAGGCTTAAAACAACACGTATTTATTACCCCACAGGTTCTATGGGTCAGGAATCCAAGCCCATCTTAGCAGAGTCCTCTGTCTAGAGTCCCACAACACTGCACTCAAGGTGTTGGCCAGGGCTGCAGTCTCATCTGAGGCTCACCTGGGGAAGGATCTGTTTGCACGCTCACTCAGGCTGTCGGCAGAATTCAGCTCCTTGCAGTTGTAGGCCTGTCACTTTCTTACTGGCTGTCAGTTTGAGGTTGCCCCCTCAGCTCCTAGAGTTGCCTGCAGTTCCTTTGTCACATGGGTCCCCCAAAATAGGCATCCCCCAACATGGCAGCTTGCTTCTTCAGAGCCAACCAGGGAGTGAGTATGAGAGAGACTCTGGCAAGATGGGTGCTATAATTTTGTCATGTAACTATGTAATCACTTAAGTAATAACATGCCTGTCATCCATCTGATCACCTTCGCCATATTCTATCGGCTAGAAGCAAGTCACCGGCCCTGCCCACACTCAAGTGGAGGGAATTACATGAAGTCATGAATGCCAGCAGGATGGTGGGTGACCTCTTCAAGAGTCTGTCCATCACAGGAGCTGAGATGAACCTCATGAAGGACCTTCCTTGTGAAGTCGGTAGACAGACTTGTGGGATAGTATGGCTCTGAAAAATCTTCTAGCCACTTCACTTAACATATGAGAAAACAGAAGCCCAGAGAGACAGAGTCACCAGTAAGAATACAGCAGGATCAGACTAGACTCCGAACCCTCTGACTCCTAATCTCCACCGTACTCTACTGCTTCTCTCTTGCTTATTGTCATAACTTTGGGGACAAAAGACAAAAATTAAGGTGACTCTGAAGATGTAGCTCAGTGACCACTGGAATGTCTTGGAATACTTACAGAATAAATCCAAGTCCTTAGCATGGCCCTCAAGGCCCTTTGACGACCTGGCCCAGTGGAGCTTTTCTGTCTCACCCCTTGCCAACCCCACTCCCCTCACAGAGAACCATTTGCGACTACCTGGGGGTCCTTCCGTCCCTATGCATATGCTCCATCAGGAAGGCCTTTCTCTTTCTATGTCTAGGAAATAAACAAACAAAACAAATCAACACATAAATACAGCTACTTATCCTTTGAGTCCCAGCTCAAATGCCACCTTCTCTGTGACACCCTCCTTAATTCTTGTAGGCAGAATTTATCACTCCCTCCATTCTGCTCTCTCAGAATCTTGACCAGCCTCTCATAAGCCCTTTTTGCATGCCTTATAGTTGTTTTTGAGTTCTGCTTCTCCTGTGACACTAGGACCTTAAAGCAGGGTTGTTAGAAAGATGTGAAACTTATTTGGTTTAAACAAGTCTATCCTGACAGCTGGCCTTGTCAAGAGACTGCCACAGCCTCTCCTGCTGGGCTGAGACACTACCAAGGCTAATGAGAGTATTTCTTTCAAAGCAGATGTCTCCAGAAGCTCATGGCAAGTCAAGGAAAGGCTAGCTCAGTCTCCACCCAATTACATTCTCCTCTGTAGCTCCCCCAGCACTTTGTTCCATTCAGTAAATAGTTACTGATTGATTGACCAGACTTGAATAGTCATTCGACAATTGCAGTTGATGTACACCCAAGGCTGGTCCTCTACTCAGAGTTCAGGTTACAGTGATGAATAAGGCAAGGAAAGGGCATGACAAATCTAAAGCACCTGGGCTTTGGAGACAGAAAAGGCGTGATTCAAAGCCAGACTCGGTTACTTACTAGTTGTACGATCTTGAGCAACTTATTTAACTTCTCTGACCTCCGTTTCCTCAGCTAAGGTGGGGATAACAGTGCCTACTCCATAAATGTTGCTGTGTGGATTATGTGAGAGGCTATATATGCCTGGCACGTGCCCCGTCCCCATTCCTAGAGAACCATTGTTCATGCGGGCAACACTCACCATACACTGAGATGAGTGCCGTCAGTGACAGACATGAGGTGCTGGGGGAGGGAGCATAGTGAGTGGAGGGACCTGTTCTACTGAACAGAGGAGGAGGAAGGGGAGGCTTCAAACAGGATGAGCAGGGGTTGGCCAGGAGGATATGCCAGTCAGAGGGAATGGCACGTACAAAAGCAGGGCTGTCCTAGCGCCTGATCTACATTTTTGTCTGTTCCCGGGTAAGGCGGCCTCTAAGCCCTGAAGGTAACACAGAGATCAAACAATCTCTTCCTTCTGTGACAGATGACTGATGTTTTTATTTCTGTTGCCATACTAGAGAAAGTGCCTTTTCTCTCAACCAGAAATATGAAATAATCCAATTTGCAACTAAGGTAATGCTGAGCATTAAAATGCACTGAATTCCAAAGTTCTGATTCTAAGGAGAATGTTAACTGAGTCTCACTCCCAGTGCATGTGACACATTTTTGAATAGACTTTATGGAGTTTGACGCTGTTAAAATGAGACATATGTATAACCTGTGAGTGATACTGCTGCTGTGGGAATCCTTGGAATCTCTTAATATTTTTACATCCATGATTTTCATGGCCTTAATAACTTAGACTCCATGTTAGTTACAGAAGACCCCTCAGAGGTTCAGCCTCCACACCTTCCTGATGAAGAAGCTGAGGCCAAGACATGGGGAATGAGCTGCCCAGGACCATACAGCAAAATCCTTAGTTTCTGACACTGGAACATAGACCTCTAAGCTTCAAATCCAGTGCTCTTTCTCCTGTACTATGGTTACTTACTCCTGAGGGACTGTTGTCAGTTGAGGGTGGGTTTTTTCAAATTGCACACTTCAGTTAATAGATGTTCATTTTAAAGATTCATTTCCTTTGGGTTCAATGGGTTGCTTTCCACAAGGTCAATATTAAAAGGTTATATCAAACCTCAGGTTCTTGACTGTGTCCTTAAGTACTTAGGCCCTGAAGGTGACAGAATCACAGAATCTTAGGACTTCCCTGGTGGTCCACTGGTTAAGACTCTGCGCTTAGTCTGGAGCCTGTCCTCCGCAACAAGAGAGGCCGCGATAGTGAGAGGCCCGCGCACCGCGATTAAGAGTGGCCCCCGCTTGCCACAACTAGAGAAAGCCCTCGCACAGAAACGAAGACCCAACACAGCCAAAAATTAATTAATTAATTAATTAATTAAAAAAAAAAATAGTACAAGACTCTGCGCTTCCAGTGCAGGGGGTGCAGGTTCGATCCCTGGTTGGGGAACTAAGATCCCACATGCCAAGCGACGTGGCAAAAAAAAAAAAAAAAAAAAAAATTAAGAGTCACAGAATCTTAGAGTAGAAAGGGATTTTAGAGGTTTATCTGGTTCAACTCCCCTTCCACCAAAGAAATACCCTCTGAACATATTCAGTGAACATATCTGTTTCTCCTGAGGGAATTTATTCCGTTGTTTGGCCATGACTCCAAGGTTCATTGAGCAGAATTCCGTTTCTCTACCTACTCTGTCCTTTAAGAGAAAGGGAAGGCAGGAAATGGTGCTCACTTATTTATGTGATCATCCCAATATAAGACTGGGAAAAAAAGTTTAAATAACGTGCCCAAGTTCACCCACGATAAGTGGAAGATTCAAGCCAGAATGCCGAGATTCCCCCATCTCCCAGCCTTCTGTCTCTCTTGCACAAAGCCCTTTCAGCACGCTACTCTGGAGCTTTCCTTTTAACATAAAAATCCCCTGCTTAAATGCCTTTGATGGCTCTTCAATACCCACTCGAGGTAAACAGTCCAAACTCTTTAGATGACTAACCAAGGCCCTTAACAATCTGGCTCCAAGTGGACTTTCCAGGTTCACTTCCCTCTACTCTTCCAGTGCATCCCAGCTTCTCCCTGAGGATGCCTTTCTGTCTCCGCACATGCTGTACTTGCTGCCTGCATGCCCTTCCCCTCTTTCTCTGCCTAAAGAATTCCTAGTTTCCTTTTAAGGTCCCTTCAAGTGTCACCTCCTTGGCGAATCCTTCCCTAGTCTCTCTGCAGAATCAGAGACTTGCCTCTTTCCTGCTTTCTCCCGGCACATTGTACACCTCTTGTAACAGCCTCTTTTGCATTGTCATGGTGCTTTGTAGTCTAAGATCCTTGAGGACAGGGATGGTATTTCTTTGCATTCCCAGTTCCTGGCACATAATAGGTGTTCCATAAATATTCAGGAAATAGAACTGAGGTGTAATCCTTTTCCAAATGTTAATCCTTCCATTATTTGAAGACCCATCTACAGCCTTGCCCTATGACATTCTAGTCCTAGTTTTTTCTTTTCTAGGCTAAGTATTCCCAACTCCTTCAGCTGTTTCTTATAAAGTCTGATTTCCAGAGTCTTATCATCTTGGTCATTTGCTTCTGGGTGACAACTTGTCAACATCACTCTTGTAAAATATGAGTCCCACCAACAAAACTTAACAGCCCAGATGAAGTCTGACCACAGCAGAACATAGTAAGAGGATCACAACCTCTGATTTAGATGTAACATTTCTTTAACCATTGCTATGTGCCAGGAACCTCTGTCTATCTTATTTTCTTTCACTCTTGCAATAATCTGGTAAGGTCGGTATTATTTCTCTCATCTTTTAGATGAGGATACCAGCCATCTGGTAAAGCACTTCAAGAGTAAGTTCAAGTCACAAGCCCAGAGCACAAAGTGAGCTTGTGGCCAGCTGATACCTTTAGATCATTTTTACATCAACTGCTGTCAAGTTAATTTTTTTTCCAGTTACTGGGTTTAAGGGCAACTGAGGACAAAAAGAATCAGTGCCTATAGAAGGGTGTGGAACCAAAGCACGGAGAAAAGGCAGGTTGGATTAATGACCAACTTCCTAAAAATAACAGCCTTTATCTAGGAGCTCAGACAGAGCCTGGAATTTCTCAGCCACATAGCTTCCTGGAACTATTTTTATTTGGTATTTTACAAGAGGAACAAGAGCAGAAGTGTCTTAGATAAACAGTGAGGTTTGAGGCCCAGCATTCCTCTGCAAAGCCCTTGCACCATCAGAATCTGAGCAGCCAGTCTAGTTGGGGCCCTGTGAGTTACAGAGGAGATGATGAGGGGCCTGTCTCCAGTCTGGGGCCTGGGCCTGGAAGGGCCCCACTGTGCACATTCATTCCATAAAGATCTACTGAGCACAGCTGTGTTCCAGGTATGGTATGAGGAGCTGGGTGTGTACTAAAGCAGGGGTCCCCAAGCCCCTGGTGTGTGGGCCGCACAGCAGCCAGCGGGCAAGTGAGCAAAGCTTCATCTGCCACTCCCCATCACTCGCATTACCGCCTGAACCATCCCCTGTCCCTGTCCGTGGAAAAATTGTTCTTCCGCGAAACCAGTCCCTGGTGCCAAAAAGGTTGGGGACCGCTGTAGTAAAGAACGTAGAGAGAGTTCCAACCTTCTGAGCTTATCATCCGGTGGCAGACACAGACACAAAGGATACATATGCAATCGAGCAAGGGCAATGCTCTCCAGGCTACTGGGAGAGCAAGACGAGAGGCATTTATCCCATTCTGTGGTGAGGATGGAAGAGAAGGGATCAGAGGAAGCTTCCTGGGCAGAGTGATCTTAATTGATGAGTAGGAGTTAACCTGGGGAAGGTGGGAAGAAGAGATAAAGGAAGAAGAAAAAGTAGAAGGTATAAGCAGAACCTCAAATGCAAGAAACAGCATAAAGTTCCCATAAAGGATGGGAAGAATTACAAGCAGTTTGGTGTTTGATTAAAGTTCTAGAGGCGGAGAGATAGACCAAAGTACTAACTGCTGTTGTGTGTTAGGCACTATGATAAAACCTTCACATACATTGTTTCAGATCACTAACTCACTGTGTAACCTTGTACTGTACCTCTCTGGGCCTCACTAGTAAAATGGGGTCAACATGAATTCCAAGGTCCTCTCTAATCTCAGCCTCTGGCCTGAGTGGAAAGGCATTCTAATATATGGTCTACCCACCATGTTTACAGTAATAGTAGGTTGATCCAGCTTCATGGCCCTACTTCCCCGAGTTACAGGCTGAATACTCACGAGGAAGTGAATTCTATCAGACTTAAAAACATTTACCAAGTATATAATGTGTGTAGGATACAAAATAGATACAGATTAGGGCTCCCCTGGTGGCGCAGTGGTTCAGAATCCGCCTGCCAATGCAGGGGACACGGGTTCGAGCCCTGGTCCGGGAAGAGCCCATGTGCTGCAGAGCAACTAAGCCGGTGCGCTGCAACTACTGAGCTACTGAGCCTGCGCTCTAGAGCCCGCAAGCCACAACTACTAAGCCCCCGTGCCACAACTACTGAAGCCCACACACCTAGAGCCCGTGCTCCGCAACAAGAGAAGCCACCGCAATGAGAAGCCCGTGCACCGCAACGAAGAGTAGCCCCTGCTCACCGCAACCAGAGAAAAGCCTGAGCACAGCAACAAAGACCCAACACAGCCAAAGATAAAATAAATAAATTTTTTTTAAAAAAAAGCATCTTTAAAAAAAAAAAGATACAGATTAAAAATAGCTATCCGGCAGGGTGGGCTGTGACAAAGGTCTGTGGAAAGGGTCAGATGGTAAGCTGTGGGGAGCTCAGAGTTGGGAGAGATCACAGTCAGTTTGGAGGGTCAAAGCAAGGCTTACTGGAAGAGATGGCTTTGTGATGGGCAACAGGGCGCACAGAATGTCCGAGGAGGCTGAGCAGAGGTATTCCAGGCAAAGGAAACAGCAAAAGCCCAACAAAGGCAACCAAAAACTGTACTTCTGCTGCCTCCACCTGCCCCCTCCCCCCCATCCCCTCCACCCTCCTGCCCTCTCCACCCCTCCTGACCTCTCCATCCCTCCGTCCCTGCACATCCTCTGCTCACCCTACCCAACCCACTCTCAGGCTTCTTAGCTGACAGCTGAGACTCGCCATAGCTAACCCTCATTCCCTCTGTCCAGTTTATTGACTATATCTCCCCAATATGGACCCTTGGCTCCAGCCACACAAAACTACTTGCCGTTTCTTAAATGTGCCCCTCAGTTTTCTGTCCCTAGCTCATTATACCTTCTCCATACAATGCCCCATTCCCCTAATACTCCCTCCGCTGCCTCCAATTTTCCCTACCCATCATTCAAGTCCTCCTTCTCTATGAAACTGAATCTCTTCCAAACACTGCATCATTTTGATTGCATTTCCCTCATGGCACTTATAACTTCCTGCCTTGTATTATAATACTCTTCCTCATGGGACTGTAAGCTCCTTGAGGGGAAGTGCTGTGCCATGTTGGGGTCTCTCCCAAGGGTCTTGCACAGGGAACACTCAATAACTGGCCAGAGAGCCAGTAAACACATGGGTTGTGAGCAAAGCAATCAGAGGCATAGTCTAAATGAACCTGCCCTTAGACCATCATTTAAGGAGAACTGGGGTCCTTCTGTCATCCTTTGGTTCTCCAGCATTATTCCCCTACACTCAGGCATGTGTTTCAGTGGTATCAAGCCCACCTCTAGTTCCAGCAGTGGACCCTGTTATCCCATCCTCCTAATTGCTTCCAGAAGGTTCAGGACTCCCGATGAATCAGTCAGAAAATGTCCAACCATTCTTCTGATCCCAAACTTAGCAACCAGATGAAATCTGTTTAAACTGCCCATTTAATGATCTTAGGCAGGCTTGAAGCAAAAAAGGAGTCACAAAAGGCCAACAACCAGGAGAAGATGTGAAAGGGAAAACATCCAAATCAAGGAGGAGGTTAAGAGCTCACACATTTTTCAGCGCCTCCCCCCATCACCACCATCCCCACTTTCTTTAAGCACCAGAAGCCGTTTTTCCTCTTCATTCAACACCTCTCCCTTGGGGTCACTGTCCCCCCAGCAACATGGTAAAAGTAAAGCCCTGTTCCCTCGATTGTCAATCCTGGAATAATTGCTCCTTCTTGCGCTCCTTTACGGAGGGCTCTGCAGGTTTATTCCTTAATGTGATATATAAAACAGCAGACCTGGGGTTTTCTAGTATCCCTTCTTAAAAAAAAAATTACATCCTGATTTGCCTGTTTTCTTCCCTGTCCATTGCCTCTGTACTTCTTGGCTTCCCATCAGCTGTGACTCTTTTCCAAGGGTCTGGTCATAGCCCAAATCCACTCTCCACCTGCCTCTGGGTTTTTAAACCCCTTACATCTCCTTTTAAAAATTTCAAACATCAAGCACTTAATGAAATCTATGATGTGCTGTGCTCTGGGATACTAAGTGGAATACAAGTGAGGTACTACCTTCAAGAAAACTACCGTCTAACTTAAGATACTTCAAGGTGACACACTTCATACAGAGATGTTACCAAGTGACAGCACAGAGGAGGAAGCTATTAATCCTTCTTGAGAAGTGTCAGAAGGAGTTTTGATCTGGATCTAAAAAAGAAGCAGGGATCCAAAAGATAATATGTACACTTTTAATTTTTTCAGCAAACATGTAGGAATCTCTCCTTCATGCAAAGCCTTGTGTGAGGCATTAGAGCTACAGGTGTGAACAAGGTTCCTGATCTCAGGAAGTTTTCATCCTAGAAAAGGTGTTTTTAAATGTGTCCTAATAATGGTGATACAATGCATATCTTGCTATGAAAGAGTTACAAACTGCCAGGGGAGTTCACAGAGAAACGTTTAAGAGAACATTTCTCGCTGGGTATAGGAGGCAGAATTTTAAGATGGCTCCTAAGATTCCTGGTCCCCTGGTGTATTCGTCCTGCTTAATAATCCCTGGGACAGTAAAGAGGATGAATTTTACTCCAGTGATTAGGTTATATGTCACAGTTGCCCTTAAGTAGGGAGATTTTCTGGATGGACCTGGCCTAATTACAAATTGTTTAAAAGCGGAGAGTTTTCTCTGGTTGAAGAAGGAGAAATCAGAGAGATTCGAAGAATTCTCTTCTTCGATTAGATATGAGAGAGGCTCTCTGTCAATGAGATGGCAAGGACCTGAGAGTGGTCCCCAGTTGACAGCTAGCAAGACAGTGGGGATCTCAGCCCTGTGACCACAGAGAAACAAATTCTGCCAAGAAGCTGAAGGAGCTTAGAGAGGACATTTCCCTAATCAAGCCTCTGGCTAAGAAGATGGCTGGCTGGCATTTTGATTTCAGCCATGAGATACCCTAAGCAGAGAACCCAGCCACACCATGCCAGACTTCTAACCTACGGAACTGTGAGCTAATCAATGACTGTTGTTTTAAATTGTTAAATTTGTGGTAATTCATTGTGAAGCAATAGGCACTTACAACACTCTCCTCTCATTCATTGTTTACAAACTAGTTTCCCCAACTGTGGGCTCCTTGGTTCAGGCTGCATCTAGTTATCCTTGTAGCCTGAAGGCTATTCATAAGACAGGTACTCCCAAAAATTCCATCGAATGAGTGTTTAAATGAGACACAGGGATGCAAATGAGCACCTGGATGTAGATCAGGATCTGGATACACTCTGTCCATTCTCTCCTCCCAAAGATGGGGAGACTGATACTGAGACCAATGCCCAGACAAAAAGAGGAGGCTCCCCTTCAGTCCAGCACTCCAAGGTCTATTCCAGAGACAAAGCAAGCCACCTAGCCCTAGCTGCCCCAGCTGAGGTCCCAGCCTTGTGGGGATGGGACCTTCCCCCAGACTTGGCTTAGGTGGACTTCCTTTCAAGGAGCATTGTTTCCAGAGGATCATTAATCAGGGATCTCTGTGTGACTTGGGAGTCAGTTCTAAATCATACCTATACTCACGCCACACCATCTCAACAGGTGTCTTCACATTTATATTTCACTGTAACACCTTAGCTATAGGTGAAAGCCAAACATATTTTCAACCAGCCAAAATAGAAGTTAAAAAGTCCTTGAGCCTCATTTATTCATTTCTTATGAAACATTTTTATGTTGTTGTTACGTTTATGTTATGTTTTAATGCTTTAACACAAGGAATGCTGTGTACTCTCCACCTTGCTTAGACAGTTAAAATTCCCTGTGTACTCCTCCCGCAATGGCATGCCCACCCCAAACCCTAGAGATAACCTCTCCCCTGAATTTATTGTTTATTGTTTCCATGCATGTCTTTATACTTTTACTGCATGGGTATGTGTGTCCCTAAAAACAATGGTACTGTTTTGCTTATTTTTAAACTTTATATAAGTGACATCATACTGCTTATCCTTTTTTTGTTCAGTGCCATTTCAAAGACATTTTCATGTTATTACATGTAGCTCTAGATCAGGGGTTGCCAATTTTTTCTATAAATGGCCAGAGAGTAAATATTGCAGGCTTTACAGGTCAGAAGGCCTACTGTGGCACAAAAGCAGCCATAGAAAGCCTGACTGGATTCCAATAAACCTTCATTTTCATATAAGTTTCACATGTCATGATATATTCTTCTTCTTTTGATTTTTTTCAACCATTTAAAAAATGTCAAAAACAAAACAAAACAAATCATTCCTAGCTCTTGGCCTGACGGAAGTTAGGCCAGATTTAGCCCAAGGACCATTGTTTGTCAATTCTGCTCTAGATCATTCATTTTTATTGCTATAGTGTTCTGTTGACTTCACATTCATAAAAAATAAATTTACTAAATATTTACCAGGTTCAAGAAATTCAGTAGATAGTACTGTAGATCAGACACTGATCTACTCTCAAAAAATTTACTATGTAAGTAGACAAGATAAGGCGTGTTAACCAATAAGGAGGCAGAAAGTGACCAAGGTCCTAAGAGAGGTTTGCATGGCCTACCGTGAGAGCTAATAGGAGTGAGACAGGAGAGCTCACTTCACGTTGGCACAGTGTTGAGAAAGTGCGCTGTGGAGCCGGGCTGCCTGGATTCCCATTCTGGCTCCACCATTTACTAGCTCTGTGACCTTAGACAAGTTACTTTACCTCCCTGTTCCTCAGTTTTCTCATCTGTAAAATGCAGGTCATAATAATACTGCATAGGTTTGTTGCGGAAATTAACTTGTCATAAAGATTAAATAAGATAGTGCCCATAAAGCACCCAGAAGAGTTCCTGGTTCTTACTTAGCGTTACATAAATGTTGGTTTTTATTATTCAAGCTGGAGGATCATGTGAGGCTTTGGAAAGGCGACATTAAATCAGAGTTTTAAAAGGTTGTTATGGTTTGGACATACAGAAGTGGAGAGCAAGGCATTCTAGAACATAGAGCAGTATATGAAAAAGCCCAGAGTAGCAAAGGACATATGTAGAAAAGGACAGCAAAGGGCAAATGTAGAAAACTATACATGAATCAAAGGGTAAATAAAGAAGAGAGAGAGATAAATTTAGAAAGGAAGGTTGTGGCCAGATCATAAAGACCCTTGAACACAAGGCTAACAAGTTTAGACTTTGTCCTGTAGGCCCTAAGGACTTAGTAAGTTTTATGAACTGGGGACTAACATGATGCTTCCAGGATCTGGCAACTGTGGAAGGCAAGTTGAGAGAAGAGAGTCAAGAGTTAGGTTACATCTCCAATAGCCTAGGAAATAGGACCTTGACTAGGGAAAAGGCAGTATGCTTTGGCAACTGACGGGATGTGGAGGACAGGGAGGAATTTTAAGAAGCACTACCATGATTTTAAGACTGGGTGACCGGAAGTATGGTGGTGCCATTGTTGAAATGGGGAACACAGATAGTAAGAGAAGGTTTAGCATGGAGAATCATGATTTTGGTCTTTAACCCACAGGGTTTGAGGACTCCATAGGAATTGTCTAATGGAACTGGAGCTAAGAATAAACAGGTCTGTAGACAGAGCTGATGATATAGACTAAATGCTTTGGGTTAATCCTTTTAACAACTCGATATGATAGGTATCCCCATTTTATAAAGGAAGAAACTGAAACCAGGGGAATTTAGGCTAACTCCACAGCTCATCATCAACCACCCCTCTACTGCCTTTGCAGCTGCCCTTTCCAGTGCTTCATCCCAGGACAGTCGCTCAGACCCTTGCTTAGAGGCTATTTGATGCAACTCCAGTAAGCTTAGATTATGTACCTTCTCAGCTTTAGCAAATTAGAAGCAGGTATAAAAGGGATAGGCATAATGACAGCAGGAGAAGTGGCAGCTGAAAACCAGAAACTTTATGGAACCACCATGAGAGCCCCAAAAGCACAGCATTCTGGGGCCATTTGTTAAGGTGGAATAGAGTCATTAACTCAATAGTCCAAGAGGATTGCTTAATAATAAAGCACGATTGCTACCAATTCATGTTTATAATAAATCAAGAAAATACTAAGTTTACTTCTGTTTCTTAAATAAGGATGGCTAGGAAGTTTATAATATACCTTTAAAAGATTTTCATCTGATATGGATACTTTTTTTTTTTAATGTTAAAGGAACAGACTCTCAGCACTCTGGGGAACTTCTCTTCAAAAGCGGCTTTCCTGACAGCACAGGTTTTGATACAATTGTTTTCCCTCTCACTTGTGCGCCCTAGAAGTATGTGAAGGATAATAACCTGGGCTGTGTAGCTCTGGAGAACCCTCTGTCAGGATTCCCATGCCTACTCACACTAGCATTGGTAACCTCCTCTTTTCCTCTCATCTGCCTTCCTCACTTGACTGCTTCTCAGAAAATGGGCAATGAGGAGAGGTAGCAGTGTGCTGGGGTCAGAAAGGGTGCTAACGTCCACAGCAAATGTGAGCAAAAGCCTCACTACACAGCACCCAGTGGAAATGAAGGAATAAAACACTCATCCTGTCGCTTGTCAGGAGGTAAAGTGATACCAAATGAGGAATAAAAAGACCAGAGTCATCTGGGTCCTAGCTCTGTTGCTTACCAGCCCTGCACTTCCCTGTTTCTAACCTTCTGCCTAGAATGCCTAGAATGCCCATGCCTTGTGAACTCATTCCTCAAGGCTGGGCTTGGGTCTTGAAAACTCTTTCTGAAATCAAAGTCTGATTAAGCCACTCCCCTACTTAAAACTTCAATAGCTTCTTACTGCCTATAGCAGGCATTCATAAACCTTTTGGGCTCAGGACCCCTTCCCACTCTTAAATATTACTGAGGACCTCGAAGAGCTTTTTTATGTGCCGTTTGTTACTTCTAACAATACTTACCATATTAGGAATTAAAACTGAGAAATTTTCTAAATTTTCTAAAATTTTACTAATTCATTTAAAATTACAATAAATCCATTACCTGTTAATATAAACACATTTTTAGTGAAAAATGTCTACTATTTCTAAGACAAAATACTAATGAGAAAAGCGGTGTCTTACATTTGTACAAATCTCTTTAACACCTGGCTTAAAGAAGACAGCTGGATTCTCAAATCTGTATCCGCATTTAATGTGTTGAAATATCATTTGTCCTATAGTCTATGGAAAACTTCACTGTATGCTCATGAGAGAATCAGAGTAAAAAAAAGCAAATCGCATTTAGCATTATTATGAAAATAACTTTGAGCTCTCTGACCCCTGAAAGGATCTCAGGGACACCCAGGAGTCCCAGAACCATACTATGAAAACCACTGGCCTACAAAATAAATTCTAAGGTAGACATACAAGGACATTAAATGTCATTGTAGGCACGCAAAGGCCTCCTTCCATGTTCTGGCTTCCTTTCCCTGTCTAGCTTCAGCACCATCATCACCACATCCACACTGTCTCTCATACTCCCACCCTGCCAGTCACACCAACCAGCCATCTGCTATCATATGTCTTTATGCCCTCGCACACATCCTTCCCTCTGCCTGAAATGAGCTTCCTCCTTGCAGACTCTTTCAAGAGCCAACCTGAAAGTGTTTAACTCTCAGGGAGCCTCCTTTGACCCATCCAAACAGCTGATGACTCCCTGCTGGCAGAGCACAGGCTTTGAAGTCAGGTTGGAGATGAATCTCCACTCATTTACTGGCTGGGTGACCTTGGACAAGTAGCTTCACCTCCCTGAGCTTCAGTTTCCTCTCTGCTAAAATAGGGATGATCCAGGTGGACGCGGCGTTTAACCATAGGGGTGTAGCAGAGTGTTCACTAACAGAATGAGCCTGTCTCCAGGCACATGGAGGGGCTCAATGCGTAAGTAGTTGTTGAATGGATGGATGAACCAATGAAGGGACCGCGGGAGCTTCTATTTCCTACGCATTTACTTACTAGGTCTCCAGCAGTGTTCCGTGGGCTTCACAAGCACTGACTTATGTATCCTCACACCAACGCTCTGGATTGAATGCTATCCCGTTAGAAGTGAGAGTCCTGGGGTAGAAATACGAGGTAACTCGCTCAAGGTCATCCATCACTCTTAGCAGGGCAGGGATTCGAGCCGCGGAGCTCCCGCTCTTCGCCCGAGGCGGCGCCCCGCGTCAGCCAACCCGACCTGACGCCTCTTGGGTCCGCCATCTCCCCCAACCGCCCACGCGCGGGCTCGGAGCGGCGACAGCGGGACTCGAACCCAAGTACCCGAGCCCTCTCCAGACCTCAGTTTACCCACCCGTGAGACGCGGCGTGTAGGGCCGGTGGGGACGCGGGTCTGGGCCCAGGGGTCGAAGGCAGGAGGCGGGAGGCAGCGGAGGCTGGCGGGGCCTGGCCGCTCGGCGGCGCCCTCCCCGCACCGCCCCACCCCCGCGCGAGCCCAACTGCCGAGGCGCTCGCCACCCCGCGGCCGGAGGCCCGGGGGGCGGGGCCGGGAAGCCCCCGCCCCGCCCCCGCCTCAGCCAACGCCGCCGCCGCCTCGGTCGAGCCCCCAGCCGCGCGCCAGCCCGCTGGCCGGCTGGCAGCCGCCGCTCTCCGGAGCCGCCCCCGCCCGCCCCCTCCGCGCGTCCTCCCTCGCTCGCTGCGCAGCGGAAACATGGCGGCGGGCAGGGAGTGAGCTGCTCCGCGTCGCCGCTGCGCCCGCAGGTAAGCGCCTCGGCGGCCGCCTCCGCTCTCCAGGAAAGCCCGCGCCCTGAGGGGCTGGGCCGCCAGGGGCCGCCCCGGGCGAGAAGGAGGCGCCAGGACCGGCCCGGCCGCTGCCCCCGCCCCTCGGGCCCGACTGTTCGTCTGTGTGTCCCGGCCGGTCGGCCTGTCTGGGGTCCGAGCGCGGCCGTCCCCGGCCGTGTTCTTGGGCCCGGAGCTCCGGCGGCTCGTTCTGCTTACGCGGCCGGGCCAGCGGGGCCCAGTGTCCGGCCCGCGGCCCTGACTCAGTAGAGGCGCCCCGGGGGCCCCGCGAGGGAAACTCAAGGACACGGGGGGGCGGGGACCCTCTGGAGGGTCCGCATCGCGGGCGGTCCGAACGGCGGTCGCTCTGTCCTGGCCGGCGGGGCTGGGTCGGCCGGAGAGTGTTGGCTTTGGGCCGAGGGCCGGGAGTCGGAGGGGCTGTCAGTCTGCTCGGACAGGAGAGCTGAGAGATGCCTGTGGATCCTCGCCGGCCGGATCCGGTTCGGGGCGGGCGAGGACCGAGGTCGGCGGACAGCGTGGCCCATCCGAGGGTCGGGGGTGCGAAGGGCGGGGAGCTGTCAGCAGCGGTCCTCCGGGCTGGCTCCTGTGGCGGGAGCTTCGCCGGGACAACTCACGTGTGCCGCCGGAAACGGGCGCGGAAAGCAGGTTTCCAACCTCCGACGGGGGCGGGAGCCGCTGGGCACCGAGGTGAGCCAGCGGCCAGGAGGGCTGGACACGTGGGCACAGCTGTGGGCCAGCCCCGGAGGAATGAAAAGGGGTTTCCAGGAGATAGGTGAACCCCAAAACATCTCCAGACTGGAAGGGAATTTAAAAGTCATCTAGGGTCCCTTTCCCTCATCCCATACCAAAGTAGCTTTGAAAATCCCAAATTCTACCCTAATAATTTGACCAGTCTGAACATCTCCTCCAGTGATGGGAAACCGATCTCTTCCCAAGGAAACCCAAAACCTATTAAGTTTCTGCAAGAAGCTCTGTTGGCCCCAAGGATTGACCTGCTTAAATATAAAGTACTCTATTCCGTTTTTCACTTCTGTGCCGTGTTTTGAACTTAAAAAAATCTAGTCCTGTTTGTTTAAACCAACTAAAAGAGTTATTATTTTGTGGAAAATTTGGGGTTTTCCCTCATTTTAAAAAATGTCTATAAACACTTTATCAAATGAGCAAATGTATATCGATTGGAATGCACCATGCAAATAGAAGAGCTTATTATTTTTTACACTGGGAAAGAATTGAGTCTGGCATCCCTAGTTTGATGCCAGACTGCAATTTAATATTTAGTTGGAGAGGGAAATGCTTTATTACATTGAACTCTTTGCTCTCTTTCTAACTGCCAACAAAAGGCCCAAAATTACTATGAAAAGAACATTTTTTTGTTGTTGCTCATATACCAGCATTATTTTTTACTTGCTTTTTCATCACTGAGCCTTGGTTTGTGGGGTTAAGTTTTTAAATAGTGTCTTTACCAACAACTTAAACCCCTGCCTAAGCAACCCTGCAGGTTAGTAATTTTTTAAGCTTAGCAGAGATGTGATGACCTTGTAGATAAAGTGCCAAGCTCTTATATCCAGGATGCTGTTTATATTCTAAGCAAAATTTCACTGTTTTTATAACATAGACAAGCACATAACATAGACAACACAGCGGTCAGAATTAGTTCTTTATCTTTGTTCTTATATCTTCATTTTTTCAATTGGTCAGTGGTTTTGAAGTTCCTAGCACACGTCAAGTTTTGATCTCTGTTATGTTTGTGCAAATGCTGTTTCCCTTTTACGTAAGTTGGGTAAAACTTTGTATAGCATCATTCTTTACAGAACTGTGCAGACTCAGGAAAAGCTCTGGTTCCTTCCCTTCAAAGGACTTGGAGTTAATGGTAGGAAATACTAAAAAACTGTGAGAAAGCACTGGTGTGAACATCCCACTGAAAATGTAAACTCAACATCTTCTAACCTTTACTCTATACTTAGTGTGTCTACTATGTGTCAGGCACTGTGCTATGTACTATGTTTAGCTGGGTAGACAGAGATGAATAAGATGCATTTCCAATCCTTGTGAAGTTGGTAAATTAGATGCTGAAATAGGTCATCTCAGGATAAAAGGTGAGAGCTATGCCTGTGATGCTGTGGTTGCATCAAGGGGAGGGTGCTTAGACTAGCCCGGGACTTGAGGGAAGGCTTGAGGAAGAGACGACACCTGACCCAAGTCTTAAATGGTACGTAGAAGTAAGTCAGGCAAAGATGAGTAAAAAATGTGCTTCAGACAGAGAGAATAGCTTGAGTAAAAGCATCAGTGTGAGAAAAGGAATGGCTTGCCTAGAGAACCACAAGCAGTTTGGGACTGCTAAGAAATAACAATGAAGATGTTAAGTGGTAAGTTGTGAGGCCAGAAATACAGTCCGAGGCCATGTCATGGTAGACCCTGTATGCATAAGTATCTTGAAATGAATTCAGTGGGTGATTTTTTTTTATCACTGAAAGGTTTTTATAGATATGCTTGAATAACATTTTTAAAATGTGGTTATAGGGATGAGGAGAGAGGGATGAAGTTGAGAGAATCTGTGAGGCTTTATGATTGATTGGGTGTGTAGATCAGAGGGTGAGGAGTCCAGGGTGATGCTCATGTTTTTGGTTTGGGTGACTTGGGGGATGATGGTGACATTAACTGAGACAGGAAACACTGGATAATGATTTCAGTTTGGGACTTAGAGGTTCTGTGATTTCTTGAGTTAGGTCAATGAGCAAATGTAGAAGTAAGATAGAAAAAAAAGGTTGTGGTCAGAAAGTGGAATATTAGAGTTAAATTGTCTGATGTGGAGCTCTTCTAGGTGACAGCTAGGTCTCTGTGTGTGAGATGCTGAAGTACAGCAGAGGTGAAGGTCGGGTGAAGCTGAGTATGACAAGGAACTGCGAGGCTATTGTATTGAACGAGTCTTCTGCATGGATAGTGAAATGATTTAGGATGCTAGGACGCAGGGAAGAGAGAGGGATTGTGACCCAGGTGCAGTGAATATAGGGGATTAATCTGGAGGGTGGTAGATGACAGATGAGGAGGAGGGGTAAGGAGTGATATAGCCAGGTGGTGGAAACCTCAGAGGAGGAGAAATTTTTAAACACAAGAATAGAAAAGTAATGGTTTTTGACTTTTCCTTCCTGGAAGCAGGATTCTGATCTCTTCATCTTTATTCAGGTCTCATATTAGTCATTCTATTGGCTCTGAAGAGTCTCTTCTAACTCTTGGAAAGTAAGAGGGCAGATATCCTACATCAAATCCTTTCTGCTGATACTTAATGATGAAGTCCATGGAGGTTTTTTTCCCTGATGGTCAGTGGATAGATAGGAAGCAATCAGTAGTGAGGATATACTCATGGTTTCTGGGAAGAGTATAGTGGCAAGAGCCTGGGCTTTGGGTTAGAAAGATGGATTCAAATATAGGCTCTGTCACTTGCTAGCCTTAGGACTATAAGCAAATTGTTTAACCTCTGTGACTTTCAGTGTCCTTATGTGTAAAAAATAGATTTCTACTTCATGGAGTGTCACAAAGGTTACATGAAATAATGTGTGTGTGTGTGTGTGTGTGTGTGTGTGTATACACACTAGAAAAGCAACTGGCACTTCAGAGGTGCAAAGTAAATGTTAGTTCTCTTCCAACTACCTTTAAGGGACTTAAGCTCTGATGGCAGAAATGAAATTTTTTCATGCTTACCTAAATTGTAAGGCAATAAGTACTCTAAGGGAGGTAAAGCAAAGTGATATAGGAGTTCAGAGGGTGGAGCCATCATTTCTCAACAATTGGAACAAGGTTAGGCTTTACACTCAAGATGAATTTTATTTGAGCCTTGGAGAACAAATTTAAATAGATTAAATAATTTAGGTAGAGCTCCAAAATGGGGAAATTATAGGATATGTTTTTAAAAATTGATAGTTGCCAGAGGTCAAGTATTGTATTTGTGTAAGTCAGTAGTGAGAGATGTGGCTAGAGAGGTGGGCTGGGGCCATAGTATTAAAGACCTGAAACTTTGGAGTTTAGACTTGATTCTAGATATACGAGGGAGCCATAGATTGTACATCCTCCCTTTCTACCTCAGTTTCCTATCTGTAAAATCTATAAGCATTAATTTAGAAACTTTGGATTTGTGTTTGAAATAAATCAAGTAAGAAATTCACATTTGAAAATAAGTTCCTATGTAGACCAGTTTTCAGTTAAAATAACTACTAGGATTTATTTTGGAGTTGTAGCTTAATCTTTGCAATAACCTTGTTTGGTAGATAGGCTTAGTGGAGTTAAAAGAAACATACAAGATCTCACTGGTAGAAAGTGACTAAAGATGTTCTAATTTCAATTTCTTTCTTATACTGCCATACTGATTTAGATTTGAAAAAGAAGCCTGGGTCCTCAGTGTCACTGAATATTAATAATACAACCCAGGGCTGGTCATTTTGCTTCTGTGATCCTCAGTTCCCTCATTTGTAAAATGAGGGAAGGTATAGGTCTAGGGCTTAACACTTTACATAATGTGAATAAGTACATACTAGATACTCAGATGTTGCCCCCACCCCCGGCAATCTGTAAATGAGGGAATTTAACCAAACCATTGTCAAGGCCTTAGTGCTAACTCCCTAGCTATCAGGGAACTGCTAGAACTAATTATTTTGATAACCTTTGGCCATATAAACCCAGCAAGTCTTATCCTCTGTTACCTTTGTCCCAGCTCCTCCAATCATCTGTCTTCTGTACTGTTATTCCTGTGCTGACTCGGCTTCCTCTTCCTCTTTCCCAATCTTGCTTTTTTTTCTCCCTTTCAAACCTTTCCACTTGTTCTCTGAAACTCCTGTTTTCTACACTGTTAACCATTTTATGGGATGTTTTAATGTGTGTTCTGGCCTTAAATGGAAGCCAGGGGAGTAAGATCGCTTACTCTAGCCCTTCTGAATGGGTGCAGCTCATTCTCCCAGACCACTCCTTGCAAAAGGAGAGAGATAAGGATGACTGTAATTTTTTATGCACCACTATTTCACACATTTCCAGACCTCTGCTTCTCTGCGTTCTTAAAATCCCTGTGCTCTCTGGCACAAGGGCTATGCCACTCTTGTCTTCTTATATAATAGATCTTCTCTATCATTTAGGACCTAGCACACACAGTCTTCCTTTCCATCTCAATTTTTGGCCTTACCCTGAGTGACTTCAGTATTCACATGGATGATCGTTTCTTCAACACATTGACCTCTTCAACTGAAGTGATCATCTTTTTAGCTAATGAGCTCCCATAGTCACACCATGAGCTTTGTTCTCACGCAAAGATGGCCCACCTCTGAAATTATAAATGAAGACATGCAGATTTGTTCAAAATTTCTTCTCCTGCCTGACTTTTGAGGATCTACTAGATCTTTTCTTTGACCCCACCAAGGCCTGTCTTCACTTCCTTCCCTATCCAGCTTAATTTTCTTAGTCTCTTGCTATTTCATTCACTCTCTTATCATTATCTTTTATTCCCTTGCTCTTTTGTCCTTCTGTCCCTGTCTGGGCAAAATCCCGAACTAATCTCTCTCTTCTTGCCTATACTAGCTCTACTGAGCCCTGCTGGAAAAAAAATCACACAGTTATACAGATTGCTGCCACTGGGGAGATGGGAAGATGAAGAAGGATAGGTGATTACAATTGCATATTATTGAAGTATGTCACACATTTTTCTACTTAATTTGAAACATACAATAACCCTGTTAGAGAGGATGCCAGATCATTATAAACTCTATTTACTGATAAGGAACTGAGGTGTAGGTGGATCAAATGATGTGCCCAATGCCAAATAGCTAGTAAATGTCAGAATGACAGCTTAAAACCAGGTCTTCTTACTACAGATTCTGTGTTTTGTCCAGAATGACTCATTGCTTCCTATGACTTCCTTTTTAAGACTCTGTGCTGTCTGAACCTCCTGCTGGTTCTGTTGTAAGTAGTCATATATTAATTTCCTTCCATTTTAAATCATATAAAGGCTGATGCATTATTTTCCCCTCTGTATTTACTATAGTTGTTACCATTGTTAGCTTTTAAAATTGAAGCGTATACATATTGTATATTCATTTTAATCACTATGTCTATTGTTCATTGATGTATTATGGGCACATTTCTAAGTGTTTTCTTATGTAGTAGAATTGCTTTACACTCACTTTTGTAGACTTTCCTCTGGGGCATTCAAACATGGTGGAACTAGAGGCTGTTTTAGTCATTATGTTCTGCAAAGTATAATAGAAAACATGAGAGCAAGCATACTTGTTCTTGGAGATATTTAAGAAGAGAGCAGACAGCTGTTTGTCTTAGGTGATTTAAAACTTTGGACTTCCAGTCCTGATTTTTTGGTGCTCTGTCTTATCTCCAGTTATCTCAAGGGACTGCCAGAAAGTCTCCAAGCTAAATTAAATTTATTTCTTTAAATATAAAAGTTTATAAAACCTAATAGGCATAGAGGGTCACAATTCCAAAATAAGAGCTTAAAACATTGTCTAATTTTTTTATGTGTGTTTTTTCAGTTTTTCATTCATTCATTCAACAAATATTTATTAATGTCTGCTAACTGGCAGACACTGTGCTGTGTACAGTGACAAAGATGGAATTCACCTGTGAAGCCATCTGGTCCTGGACTTTTGTTTGTTGGGAGTTTTTAAATCACAGATTAAATTTCAGTGCTTGTAATTGGTCTGTTCATATTTTCTATTTCTTGCTGGTTCAGTCTTGGGAGATTGTATCTTCCTAAGAATTTGTCCATTTCTTCTAGGTTGTCCATTTTATTGGCATATAGTTTCCTGTAGTAGTCTCTTATGGTCCTTTGTATTTCAGTGGTGTCATTTGTAACTTCTCCTTTTTCATTCCTAATTTTATTGTTTGGGCCCTCTCCCTTTTTTTCTTGATGAGTCTGGCTAAAGGTTTATCAATTTTGTTTATCATTTCAAGGAACCAGCTTTTCGTTTCATTGATCTTTTCTACTGTTTTCTTCATCTCTATTTCTGCTCTGATTTTTATTATGATTTTTTTCCTTCTACTAACTTTGGGTTTTGTTTGTTCTTTTTTTTAATTAATTTATTTATTTTTTGGCTGTGTTGGGTCTTCGTTTCTGTGCGAGGGCTTTCTCTAGTTGCGGCGAGCGGGGGCCACTCTTCATCGCGGTGCGTGGGCCTCTCACTATCGTGGCCTCTGTTGTTGCGGAGCACAGGCTCCAGACGCGCAGGCTCAATAGTTGTGGCTCACGGCCCCAGTTGCTCCGCGGCATGTGGGATCTTCCCAGACCAGGGCTCGAACCCGTGTCTCCTGCATTAGCAGGCAGATTCTCAACCACTGCGCCACCAGGGAAGCCCTGTTTGTTCTTTTTTCTCTAGTTGCTTTAGGTGTAAGGTTAGGTTCTTTATTTGAGATTTTCTTATTTCCCGAGGTAAGCTTGTATCACTCTAAACTTCCCTCTTAGAACTGCTTTGGCCATGTCCCATAGGCTTTGGATTGTCGTGTTTTCATTTTCATGTGTCTCTAGGTATTTTTTGATTTCCTCTTTGGTTTCTTCAATGATCCATTGGTTGTTTAGTAACATATTGTTTAGCCTCCACGTGTTTGTGTTTTTTGCATTTTTTTTCTTGTAGTTGATTTCTAATCTCATAGAGCTGTAGTTGTAAAAGATGCTTGATATGATTTCAGTTTTCTTAAATTTACTGAGACTTCCTTTGTGGCCCAGCATGTGATCTATTCTGGAGAATGTTCCATGTGCACTTGAAGAGAATCTGTATTTGGCTGCTTTTGGATGGAATGCTCTATAAATATCCATTAAGTCCACCTGGTCTAATGTGTCATTTAAGTCCTGTGTTTCCTTATTGATTTTCTGTCTGGATGATCTGTCCATTGATGTAAGTGTAGTGTTAAAGTCCCCCACTGTTATTGTATTACTGTCAACTTTCCTTTTATGTCTGTTAATATTTGCCTTATATAGTATATTGAGGTGCTCCTGTGTTGGGTGCATATATATTTACAATTGTTGTATCTTCTTCTTGGATTGATCCATTGATCATTATGTAGTGTTCTTCTTTGTCTCTTGTAGCAGTTTTTATTTTAAAGTCTATTTGTCTGATATGAGTATTGCTACTCCAGCTTTCTTTTGATTTCCATTTACATGGAATATCTTTTTCCACCCCCTCACTTTGAGCCTGTATGTGTCCCTAGGTCTGAAGTGGGTCTCTTGTAGACAGCATATATATGGGTCTTGTTTTTGTATCCATTTGGCCAGTCTATATCTTTTGGTTGGAACATTTAATCTGTTTACATTTAAGGTAGTTATAGATATGTATGTTCTTATTGCCATTTTCTTAATTGTTTTAGTTTGTTTTTGTAGGTCTTTTTTCTTCCTTTCCTCTTTTGTTCTCTTCTCTTGTGATTTGATGACTATCTTTAGCGTTGTGTTTGGATTCCTTTCTTTTTTGTGTGTATATCTATTACAGATTTTTCATTTGTGGTTACCATGAGGTTTTAATACAGCAGTCTATATGTATACATGATTGTTTTAAGTTGCTGATCTCTTAATTTCAAATGCATTTCAAATATCCTGCATTTGTACCCTCCTCCTGTCACAGTTACTGGTTTTGATATCATATTTGTGTGTGGACGATTTCCTACCTATCCTGTATGTTTGCCTTTGCCGGTGAGCTTTCCCATTTTCATAATTTTATTGTTTCTAGTTGTGGCCTTTTCTGCTTAGAGAAGTTCCTTTAGTATTTGTTGTAATGCTGGTTTGGTGGTGCTGAAATATTTTAGCTTTTGTTTGTCTGTAAAGCTTCTGATTTCTCTGTCAAATCTGAATGAGAGCCTTGCTGAGTAGAGTATTCTTGGTTGTAG
Organism: Balaenoptera musculus; assembly: GCF_009873245.2. Taxonomy (NCBI): domain Eukaryota; kingdom Metazoa; phylum Chordata; class Mammalia; order Artiodactyla; family Balaenopteridae; genus Balaenoptera; species Balaenoptera musculus. Next base: position 33,496,698 of record NC_045785.1, on the reverse strand, counting down.
GTTTTTCCCTTTCATCACTTTAAATATATTGTGCCACTTCCTTCTGAACTGCAGAGTTTCTGCTGAAAAATCAGCTGATAATCTTATGAGGATTGCCTTGTATGTTATTTGTTGCTTTTCCCTTGTTGCTTTTAATATTTTCTCCTTGTCTTTAATTTTTGTCTATTTGATTACTCTGTGTCTCAGAGTGTTCCTCCTTGGGTTAATTCTGTATGGGACTCTGTGCTTCCTGGACTTGGGTGACTGTTTCCTTTCCCATGTTAGGGAAGTTTTCAGCTGTTATCCCTTCAAATATTTTATCAGGCCCTTTCTCTCCCTTTTCTCCTCCTAGGACTCCTATAATGCAAATGTTGGTGCATTTGACGTTGTCCCAGAGGTCTCTTAAACTGTCCTCATTTCTTCATTCTTTTTTCTTTATTCTGTTCCATGGCAGTGATTTCCACCACTCTGTCTTCCAGCTCTGTACAGTGACCAAGGTGAATGCCATAATTTTAAAAATGCACAGATAGGCCACAGAGTTAAAGAATATATTTATGGTACATGTAACAGCTAAATATTACTGTCTGTATTAACTAGGGATTCCTACAAATAGGTTAGAAAAAGACAAATCAATAGAAGAATGACAAGGTATAAAAGAGGCAACCTAAAAGTTTATTAGCCATTCGCTGGTAATTAGTTCCTGTAGGAAAATTAAAGTTCTAATGAGATGTCATTTCATACCTATTAGATTGGCAAAAATTAAGAAATCTGATAATACCAAATAATGGTGGGAATGTAGAGTTAAGGGAGCTCTTGGACACTGTTGATGGAAATAGAAATTGCACAACCATAGTGAAGAAAAATTTGGCAATATCTGTTAAAACTAAAACGCACATAACCTACAATCCAGCAATTCCACTCCTAGGCAGATACCCTTTAGAAACTCTCCTATGCATGTATAAATATTTATGCAACATTTTTATAGCAGAAAGTTCAAACTAGTCCAAATGTCTTATTTATAAAAGAAAGAAAATATTGTAGTATATTTACCTAATGGAATCCCATACAATAATGAAAATGAATGAACTAGATCTATATAGTAACTTGGGTGAATCTCACAAGTAAAAAGTTAAGTAAATAAAGCAAATGGCAGAACACATTTATATTGTATAAAGCCCAACATTCATGTATTATTTAGGGAAGCATACTTACATAATAAATGTTTAAATAAATGCATGGTAATGATAAATATCAAAGTAAGGATAGTGGGTATCTCTGAAGGGTAAGGTGGGGAGAAAAGACCAGTAATACTGCTGGGAAGAGCACACAGGAGCCTTAAATTGTATTGGTAAATATTTTTTCAACTAGGCTGTGGATATATGGGTGTCCATTCATTATTCTTTATATATCTGAAACATTGTATTATATATGTATTTTTAAAGAATAATAGCATGTAATTCTTGTTATGAGTTTAATGCAGGGAGGGAAGGAGCAGCAGAAATATAAAGAGATGTTATTAGAATGAATCATGTAACTGTTTTCTACAGGTCTGAAATGGTCTAACATAGGCAACTTCAAATGGCTCAACATCATTCAATCTAATGTAACAAGGGCTCTCATTGAAATATATTCAAAGTAATATGGGAACACAAGGGCAGGAACAATTGACTACCAAGGCAGAAGGAGAGAGATGGTCTTTGGAAAAGCTTCAGAGAGAGAGAGAGAGAATGACATTTAAACTGGATCTCAAAGGTTGGGAAGGAATTCACTAGATAGAATGAAGAGAAGAACGCCTTCCACATAGGCAGAAGTAAAGACCCCTTTGCATGGATGGAATCCCCCAGGTGGAATATGTGGAGGTCACAGAAATGTAGCAGAGGAAGAGACTAAGGAGGAGAACAAAAACAGCAAATATCTGTATAGCATTTACTATGCATTTTATATACCTGTAAACTCATGTAATCCTCCCAGATGGGGAAACAGGCACATAACAGTTAAGTAACCTGTCCAAGGTCACAGGACTAGCAGATGGTGGAACCAGGATTTGAACTCCAGCGATCTAGGTCCAGAGTCTCTGCTCTTGGCCAGTAAGCTATTCTCTGGATCACTACATTATAAGCAAAATCAGGGGAAACCGGTGTTTTGAATGCCAAAGGAACAGCAGTAAGTTTCAAAAAGAAAGGAATAGTCAGCAGTGTGCAAGGCCCTACGGAGATAAAGTAGGAATACTACAAAGAGACCATTGGATTAAAAAAAAAATCATTGTGCTCTCAGTTACAGTAAGGGATACCAAGATGATAGAGATGTGGGTATCTCAGAATAGTAGTGATTCAGTCCACCAGTTCAGTGGACCAATGATTATAATTCCATTTAATAATGAAGAAGATGGAGTCAGGGAGACTATTCAGAATAGATCCTCTCTCTATTTAAGTATTTGATATATCAACACAGCTGAAAGGATTTTCATCCTCTGCTGTCTATATCGTAGTTTCTCTAAAACTAGGACTAATACTGAAAATTTTGTTTATTCTTCTGTATCTTCTGGTTTTAATAAAGGTAGAACTTAAGCTATGTTGATTTAGTGGATTTTCAGAATTGAGTGATATTCTAAAGATCAGTAGTTCAATTTCCAATATTTCATACACGGGAAGGTGAAAGATACCTTATAAGTACCGTGGTATGTGGAAAGAATTAAGGCTTGGTGGTTAGGAGTCCCCACTCATGTCCTAGTCTGCCACTCACAGGCTTTATGATTTAGGCAAGGGGGTGCAGTAGGTGATCTCTAAGATTTCTTCCAACTCTCAAGCTCTGTGACTAGTAGGTCAACTATTCAGTGAAGAAAATGACGCCTAAAGGAGGGACATGGTTTGTCCAGGGTCATGAAAACTGGAATTGATTCTCTTGACACTCGGTCCAAGAAATCTGATGGAAGAATCATCGAACATTTGAGTGGCTGCTGTATATCAGGCAAGTGTTAACTACGTAAAAACATACATGCACATGAATCGTTTCACAGTTTATTCATCCAGTGTAAAAGTAACAGCCATCATCATCTGTGTTTGTTTATGTATATCCTGCCTTATTCCAGAATGTATTTAAAGCATACCTATTCTGTGTAACAAACCATGCTTAGAAAGGGAATAAACTTAAGTGTCTGTCAGACACACTGCAAAATGCAAACATGTGTTGATCTCACCCACCCTCATATAAATATTATTAGCTCCATTGTATATGTAAAGTAACTAAGACTCAAAGATATCTGGCCAACATTATACAATTTATTAGTGATAGGACTCAGTTTCAAACCCAGACCATCCTGACTTCAGCCCTAATGCATCTTTCCATTTTACCATGTATACTTCCCACAAGCAGTGTTATATATCTCTGAGGCTTCATCAGTACAAGAGGCAAGGTTTACCTTAAGAATTACCTTGTTTTTTAGCTGAATATATCCTGTTCCACCACAATAGGTAAACTAGAAGGATCCCTGAATAGAAGAATGAAACACTTTAGTGAATCAGTCATTCTTATTTTTAATTTGAGCAAACTTATGAACAATTTCCTTGTTAGGGTTAGTGCTCATATTTTAATAAATTGCAGGGACTTCCCTGGTGGTCCAGTGGTTAAGAATCCGCCTTCCAATGCAAGGGACGTGGGTTCAATCCCTGGTCGGGGAACTAAGATCCCACATGCCGCGGGGCAACTAAGCCCGTGCACCACAACTACTGAGCCTGCGTGCTGCAAATTACAGAGCCCACACACTCTGGAGCCCATGCACCGCAACTAGAGAGAAGCCCACGCGCCACAACAAAAGATCGCACATGCTGCAATGAAGATCCCACGTGCTGCAACCAAGACCCGATGCAGCCCCAAAAAATAAATAAATAAATAAATAGCAAAGTTTCTGTACCCCCTCAACCCTTGGTGTACATCCACTGCCTCCTTAACCAACAGATATTTGCCAGCTATGTACTAAGGATACAAAGATGAGAATAAGATAAGATTCCTTCCCTCAGAGAGCTTACTATCCAGGTGATAGTTGGGATAAAAAGTTATTATAACTTTACCTCTGTGGTCTTCCTCCCCAAAACCTATAACTCTAGTCTAATCATGAGAAAAACGTTAGACAAATCCCAATTGAGGGACATTCTGCAAAATACCTGAACAGTATTCCTCAAAACTGTCAAGGTCATCAAGCAAGGAAAGTCAGCCAAAAAGAGCCTAAGAAGACATGACTACGAAATGTAATGTGTTATCCTGGGAACGGTAATGGGATCCTGAAACAGAAAAAGGATATTAAGTGGAAACTAAGGAAGTCTAAATGAAGTGTGGACTTCAGTTAATAGTGTATCAGTATTGGTTCATTAATTATAACAGATGTACCATGCTAATAATAGGGGAAACTGTGCAGAGTATATGGGAACTCTGAACTATCTTTGCAGGCTTCCTATAAATCTAAAATTGTTCTAAAATAAAAGCTTATTTTTTGTAAGTAATAATAAAGTTAAAATAATTTTATATGCTATTTCTTTGGAATTTAAACACATTTCTTCATAAAATGTTCCCAATTTGGTTGACTCATTTGATGGGACCAACAAACTGCAGTCTGTTGATTGATGCATGTGCTACATGTGTATGCTAGGTGCGTGCCATATAAATCTTTTCTATCTCAGTGTCTTATACATACAGATGACAGAAATAGGCCAAGTGCTAGTCAACAGAAAGGACTCACACAAATGTAAAAAAAATTCTTACTACATAATATTGCTCGTTAATTGGAAACACAGAACACTTATTTGTAGGGATTGTGGCTAAGTACCCACGCTGGCTTGTGAGCAAAAATGATTCAGTTCACATAGGAATGTTATTTTATTTGATCTGTTTGTGTGACACTATAAAAAGGTGCTAATACCTGTTTTCACTGTATATGAGTGTGAGTTGGATAGTTATTTTTTCTAAAAATGCTTTATAAGATTAGTGTGATTCTTGGAGTGAGATCAATTTAAAAGTCCTGGACTTAGTTTTAAGAAAAAACTTCTTGAGAAATCGCTTAATCAGAGTTTACAGTTCTTTCACTAAGTGTATCTTCCTCATCAATTATAGTTGTGCCTACATTTAAGGGAAACCACTCACAGAAATTTATCTTCAAAGGATATATTCTGTAAATAATTATTTAATGACTTTAGATGTCCTGTCTCTATAGAAAGCTTAGAAAATAATACTAACAGATACCAGTAGAGCTAGCAATTCTCTTGCTTCTTTATTGATCCAGAACTTACTCTCCAGACTCCCCAACTCTTAACGCTCTTATTTCCACAACACCTCCACTTAATTATTTAATGCAACTTTACTTAATGAATAAGCAAGGATTGCTTATTTGGGCTGAATTCTATTAACTGCCTTAACAATAAATAGATTTTTTTTATGCTGACCTTGACAGTTAGGTGTCAAAGTTGCCTTCTTGAGAACAGCTAGTTGAATTTGGTAAAAAGTAATGTTTTTATTGACTTCTTTATTCTTTTTTTTTTTTTTTTTTTTTTATTTATTTATTTATTTTTGCTGTGTTGGGTCTTCGTTTCTGTGCGAGGGCTTTCTCTAGTTGTGGCAAGCGGGGGCCACTCTTCATTGCGGTGCGCGGGCCTTGCACTATCGCGGCCTCTCTTGTTGCGGAGCACAGGCTCCAGACGCGCAGGCTCAGCAGTTGTGGCTCACGGGCCCAGTTGCTCCGCAGCATGTGGGATCTTCCCAGACCAGGGCTCGAACCTGTGTGCCCTGCATTGGCAGGCAGATTCTCAACCACTGCGCCACCAGGGAAGCCCTTTATTCTTTTAATATGTTAAGTTCCCTAATGATGGCATTTAAATTAATCATTATCTGAAAGAGAAATGTCAGTTCAGGCAATCTACTAATTCGTTTCTGATTATTAGTTATTAGTGAAAACCTGTATTTAGGTGCTTAATACAGTAAATGTTTAAATAATAAGTACTTAATACATACTAGTTATATCCAAATTTGAATTAATGGACTGTATTCATTATACCTAATTTTTTCTTTGTGTGCTCCTATACCTTATATTGAGAAGGAACTGTATTTTGCACTGAACACATTTTGGAAGTAACTTTGTTGTCTGATGGATAGGGGTTTAAATCCCATGTCTGCCACCTCTAATCTACCGAAAAGATCCTTAGATCATTCTGTTGATCAGACAGGTTCAGCAGTCCCCGATGTATTTGTAGGTCTTGTCTTTTCTACAGATTAAAGAACACAAGATCCTGGAAGGCAAGGCAGCATCTTAAACTTTTAGTGCCCACAGTATACCATGGTGGATTCTGGTACAGTGGTGGGCTCATAGTATGTTCTAAATAAATATTGTTATAATATCCTTCCTCTGTGTTACTGGGAAATAACAACTATTGTTTGATACCGTGTAGGAGGAGACAACTAGACTTTTGTTGAGTGTTAAACTTTAGCCTAAACTAGTATTTCCCCAATTTGCCTGATCATCTGGAACACTTATTAAGAAATAACAGATACCCTGACCTGGAGATCGTTTCTGTAGATTTGGGGTAGTGCCCTGGTGATGCTTTTGAAAAAAACAGTGCATTTTAAAATATTGGTAGTGTATTAACACTTTTTGGTTGTAAAGGGCAGAAATCCAACATAAATGGATTGCAGCCAAAGGGGAAAAAAAAAGGAATTTATTGCCTCACTTATTTTGAAACAGGGCCTAGGGAAGGAAGGTATTAATCTGATCCTTACTTCTGGATTGTATCCTAGCTTTATCAGGCGAGGAATGCATAACAGAGGTGCTTGGGGGGACCCTAGGGAATTCAAGGGAACTCTCTTATGTTTCCATAGCTGTAGGTCCTACCTTTCTGCCTTTGTTTGTACCATTTTTATTTTAGCCCGGGGTAGTTTCCGAACTCAGCAAGGCTTGTGTGCAGGCTCTAGGTAGAAGGAATCTTTTTATTTTTTTTACAAAAGTGATATTTTCTTCCCAGTACTTTCAGATTGACCAGTTTAACTCAAGACTGATACTCTCCATTATGCACTGGTATGATCTGACAGGTTATAAATATTTTTAATATCTCCCCTATTTCATATTAAGCAGTTTGTTTTTTATAGGAACTGATTGAAGTCTGTCTGCATAGCCAGTACATCCTGTGTTTTCCCTACCACGTCTTGTTTTTGCAGTGTGCCTTGGTAGTGGTGAGTCCTGGTAGAAGACCACAGTTTGATAAGCCATCTCCTACTGCATAAGGGTGGCCAACCTCAGCATGAGATAGAGGTCTGCACTGTGCTGTTCCCAACCTTGATCCAGTCAATTCTACATCTTAGGGACTCATTTATACCACCCCTCTTCCACGTACCAATTTCTGTCTCATAAGGGTCTTTGGATAGAAGCAATAGAAACCAACTCTGGTTAACATAACATAAAATTTACAGTTTTAACCATGTTTAAGTGTACAATTCAGTGGCATTATGTACATTCACATTGTTGTACAACCCTCAGCACCATCCATCTCCACAACCTTTTTTCATCCTGCTAAACTGAAACTCTGTACCCATTAAACAATAACTCCCCATTCCTCCCTCTCTCCAGCCCCTGCCCCACCGTTCTTTCTGTCTCTCTGATTTTGACTACTCCAAGTTTCTCAAATGAGTGGAATCACACAGTATTTTTCCTTTTGTGACTGGTTTATTTCACTGAGCATAATGTCCTCAAGATGCATCTGTGTTGTTGCTTATAGAACTTTTAATGAACTAGCCCATCTACCTTTTTGACCTCTTGTCACTTTTCTCCTTGCTTTCTGTGCATCAGTCATACTTGCTTTTTTTCTGTTTTGTGGACTATTCATGCCCCATCCCCCTTATATGCCTGTTCTCTCTGCCTAGAATGTTCTTTCCCCTTCTTTGCCTGGTTACTTTCTGCTCATTCTTTGGGTTTCAACTAAGACATAACTTCTTCAGGGAATCCTTCCTTCATCTCCCAGAATCTATTTAATCTCTAGGTAACGTGATTTCATAGTACCATGTGACTTTCCTTTGTAGTACTTATAATAGTTTTAAATGAATCATCTATTTATGTTTTTTTGGCTGAGTAATGTCTGTCATGATGGCAGGGACCGTGTCCTATGTTCAACATTGTATCCCTGGCACCAAGTATGTAGTAGGCGTTTCAGTAAATAATGTTACCTATATAATAAATAATATTAAAATTTATTGACTTAATGAATTTAGCTCTGGAGATTGATGGCTTAAGGTCTTTCTATGAAAATCTACTTATCCAAGCCTTACTTGACTTGAAGAAATGTCCCTTTTCTATGAACTTGAAAATCCTTATTCATTGTTTGCCAGATGCTTAACATTTACACGAGTAATCCTTATATCATCTTAAATCTTCTGTTTTTTCATATTATTTATCTTTTGTATTTGCCAATTTGTCTTCCCCTTTTAAACAGCCACTAGTTACTTTTTGACTTTCTAAATTACAAATCTGGTCTGTTGTGAAACCTTTAGGGCAGTGCTTCTTAAACTATGCATGTTGAAGGAGCAGTATTTTTCATTCATTTTAGACTAATAATCTTATAAATATAATAAAAATGAATTGTTAGAAACCTGACATTTTAAAAAATCTAAGTATAAACCACAACATTTTATTAGGTTTAACAATATAAAGTTATTCTGTTAAATTATAATACAGAGTTTCTAAGTGCTTACTCTCAATTTCTGTACTTATGGCAAGCTGGTAACCATTTGCTGATGAGAACTGTACATAAGAGTACTAAACTGCTTTAGATCTCTGTGAAGGAACACCAGGGAGGGGGTCTCAAGGTGAGGCAGAATGTATAGACTCTGCTTCCTTACTGTCCTTCTACCAGATAAGCTCTGCAGTTATTATTGTTATGTTTTGCATAAAAATGTGTTTGAAGATAGTTTTTTTTTTTTTTTTTTTTTTTGGCTGCGTTGGGTCTTCGTTGCTGCGCGCGGGCTTTCTCTAGTTGCGGTGAGTGGGGGCTACTCTTCGTTGCGGTGCGTGGGCTTCTCATTGCGTGGATTCTCTTGTTGCGGAGCATGGGCTCTAGGCACGCGGGCTTCAGTAGTTGTGGCTCGCGGGCTCTAGAGCGCAGGCTCAGTAGTTGTGGTGCACGGGCTTAGTTGCTCCGCGGCATGTGGGATCTTCCCAGAACAGGGATCGAACCCGTGTCCCCTGCATTGGCAGGAGGATTCTTAACCACTGCGCCACCAGGGAAGTCCCTGAAGATCTTTAAAAAAAGGTTTGAAAACCTCTAATCTGCAGAATATGTTCCTTGATCTTTATCTGATTCTAACCTAGTCTTCTAATTCAGTCACTGCTTCCTGATATGTATTCCTATGCTTGGATCATTTATTGTTTTCCACAGAACATCACACAAGCCCTTTTACTACTTAGTATTGTACTTTTCTACTTCCCTCTGCTTAGTTAGAATTTCCTAAACTTCCTTCTCTGTCTGGAATAGGATGAGTTCCCTAAATTTGGGTTCAAAAATCACCTCCTCTGTGAAGCCTTTTCATTTCATTTAGACAGAATTGGTCTCCACCTTTAACATACCTTTAATAACTACATATTACATTCTGTTATAATGTATTTGCTTATCTATCTCCATATAGATTAACATGGTTCAAGTCCTAGCCATCCTTATATCCCTAGCCCAGGGACCAGCACATAGTCAATAAGTATTGACTGGATAAATTGGGAAAGTCATCAATATTTGGTGTATATTTCAGACATAGAAACTTCTTATTTGGTCTTGAACAAGCTGTGTGATTTTCTCTTCACTAGGGGACCTATCCTTGGGTGTTGAGTATGACATATATAATAAAGTTTGAAATATTGGTCCTAGAAAAATACAAGTAATGATCCTCCTGCATTGAAGCTCTGTGTGTATAGGGTATATAGAGAAGGACATTAAAACTGGATTAGCCTTGAAATTGGTTTGATTGAAAATTTAGAAATCTGATCCTTTAAATAGCACCCTTGTTTTGTTTTATCTAATTGACTTTGTCTGTTCTTGCAGTTTTATGAGTGACCTATAAGTGATCTCCTGTGGTGACTGTTTGGCCTATGGAAAAAGTACAAGATTTGGAGTCACATGACCTAGATATTCTAATCCTAGACCTAGTGATTACTAGCTTTGTAAACTTTATCAGTCATTTAAACTCTCTAAATCTTGTTTTCTTCAGTTGTAATGAAGGGATACTAATATTAGCCCTTTGCACCTCACAAGATTGTGAGGGCCAAATGAGGTAAGAGTATATGAAAGTATATATGAGAGTATATGAAACCCCAGAAAGTGTACTATTGACTGTTTGCTGTTTGACTTCAGAGAAGTTTAATTCTTTGTACCTTAGCCTATTTTTTTATATAATGGGAATAATAATACCTGTATGATAGGTTTGTTGTGAGAATTAAGTTATTCATAAAAAAATGTCTAGCAGATTGACTTGGGTGTTTGACTAGCAGTCAATTTACATTGTCTTTAGCATACACCCTTTCTCATCCCCCACCCTGAATTAGGATTGGATAATAATAATGGTAAGAAATGACAGCAAGCAGAGATTAATTATTTATTTACTAAATGCTGGTCTATGCTTAATTCTGTGCTAGTTGCTGTGGCGAAAATGGAGATATAATAACAATGCCTTACATTTCGTTTTAGATATTCAGTATTTATTTAGCACTCACTCACCATGTGCTAGATACAGAGGATAAAGAAATAAACATGAAGCAACCCACCCATCAAGGCTCATAATTTAGCAGACAAATAATATTAGACAAATAAATAAATTGTAATACAGTATAGGGCTATAATATAAATGTGTACACTCCAAGGAAGAGAGAATGATTATGTATGAGAGTATGAGGAAAGCTTCTCAGAAGAGGTAATATATGAATTAGGTTTAAAGGATGCATGGAAGTTTATCAGGTGGACTGAAGCACTGGAGGAGAGGGCATTCCAGATGGAAGGTATCAGCATATGCAATGTTTGGGACTACGTATATAAGTAGTTGAGTGCTACTATGGTATTAAGGTTGAGAAGGGGTGACTAAAGATGAAGTGAATCTGTTCACATTTGAGGTGGCAACCTGAGGTTTAGTGAAAAATTTTGAGGATAGGCAAGTACTAGAAGGAAAAAGAAGATTAATAAAGATGAAGTAACTTTGAAAAAAAAAAAAAAGATGAAGTGAGAGGGTAGGCAAGGGCTGGATCATCTAAAAGATCTGTACACCATCCTTAGGAGTTTAAATGTCACCCTGTAGACAAAGGGAATCTGTGAGAGTTTGGAGTAGACTACAAAGAGGATCTCTTAGACGTTATAGGAAAATCACTTTGATGATATTGTGGATGACGGGACCTGGGATCGTTACAGACTACCTAAATGCTTTCAGATTACATACTCATCTGATTCTTCCAACATGCCTTTGAAAGTTGGCAAAGCAAGAATTAATCCCATTTGACATATGAACCAGTGAGAATTAGAGATGGCACTGGAAATTAGTCAGGGTCAGTACAAGGACTAAACCTAGGCCTTTTCCCAATCTAGTTTTAGTTTCACCACAATACATTGAAACTCACAATCCCTGCTCCCAAGTGAGATTGAAGACTTGTTGGGGATGTTAAAGGGTAATTTCTTTAAAAGAGTAAAGTCATTTATTCACAATAGCCGAGATATGGAAACAACCTAAGTGTGCATCGATGGATGAATGGATAGAGAAAATGTGTATATATATACAGTGGAATATTATTCAGTTAAAAAAGAAGGAAATCCTGCCATTTGTGACAACATGGATGAACCTGGAGGGCATTATGCTAGGTGAAATAAGTCAGACAGAGAAAGACAAATACTGCGTGGTGTATTTTAAGAGTATGTGGACTCTTAAAAAAAATTGAACTCTTAGAAACAGAGTAAAATGGTGGTTGCTAGGGGCTGGAGGGTGGAAGAAATGGGGAGAGGTTGGTAAAAGGGTTGGGGGGGAGGTAAAATCATGACTCACACAAATACAAAATGAACAAAAATTTTATTTAACTCATTAGTTAATGTAGTAAACAGAAAGAGTACGAAAAATGGTTCAAAAGAGGACTCAAAGTACCACATATTTATAGTCAGGGTATTCTGAAATTAGTTTACAAACAAATGCAACAGTGCTCAATATTCATAGAGCAATATCAATTGAATTCCTTGTACACAGTTTGCATTTCAGTGGACAGGAATTATTTCCATTAATATCAATTTTCAGCAAAGCTATCAGTTTACAACAAACTTGTAAAATTGCCTAGTCAGAGATAGACCAAGTAACACATTTCTGTAGGATCAGAGAATCTGGAAGCCTCCATCCTTCTATTGATAGAACATGCCATTTCAAAACCTTTCACTGGGGCTTCTCTGGTGGCACAGTGGTTAAGAATCCGCCTGCCAATGCAGGGCACACGGGTTCTATCCCTGCTCCGGGAAGATCCCACATGCTGTGGAGCAGCTAAGCCTGTGCACCACAACTACTGAGCCTGCGCTCTAGAGCCCGCGAGCCACAACTGCTGAGCCCACGTGCCATAACTAATGAAGCCCACACACCTATAGCCCGTGCTCTGCAGCAAGAGAAGACACTGCAATGAGAAGCCTGTGTGCCACAACGAGGAGTAGCCCCCACTCGCCGCAACTAGAGAAAGCCGGCGTGCAGCAACGAAGACCCAACGCAGCCAAAAATAAATAAATAAATAAATAAAATTTTTAAAATTAAAAAAAAAACCTTTCACTATTTTTCCTTATAGAATTTAAGACTAATTCTCAAAAAATTCAGATTGATAAAAGACATTATAAAATTTAGGGATAAATTGTGTGATTGGACTAGATTTGCTGTGGATCAGGATCTTCTCTAGTTTTCTCTACTAGTCTGTTGTTATGAATAAGTGATTCTTCATCTCAACAGAAATGTCCTTTGGAAAATGGCTGAGTCATAAAGTCCCATTGTGCAACCTTGGTCCCCATTCTCACTTTCTGTTTAGATTACCTGCCCAGTACACTTAAGTGTTTGAATTACCCCTTCCCAGAAGTGACAACTCTGCCCCCAAACCCATCAGCCTAGATGTTTGGACCCTAATGCCCATGTTAAAAAAGTCTTCTAGGTGTCAGCTGTCTGGATTTTCTAAGCATTACCTCTGCAGTGTTCCTTGGCATAATGCTGTCTTCCCCCTTAGCTCTGTGATGGGTTTTAGAAGAGTCTCTTTTGCTGTAATATAGTAGGTGCATTCCTAAGAAGCTTTGTGTCATGGAGAATTAGTATGACAATACTTGTTTAAGGGGTTTTTTTTCCTATATGAAATTAAAGATGCTTATATAGCTCTAACTATATGGCTATAAAATCTAAAATTTTGAGGAAATCCAGTATTTGTTTTTGTTTAACTTTTGCAAAAGAATCTTTCCTTGCCTGTCTCCGCTAGCATCACTTTATAACATTTATTGCCCATTGTTAGGACAAAGCACTAAGTCACTCAAAGCAGTTGTTTTACACTTAAACAATATCTTTGTCTTTTTCTTTCTTTCATTCTTTCTTTATCCCCTCTTCCCTTCACTTTCCTTTCTTTCTTCCCTCTCTTTCCCCCTCCCTCCCTTCCTCCCATCCTTCTTCCTTCCTTCTCTCATTCCCTCTCTCTCCCCTTCATATTTCCAAGTAAGATATGTCAGGATGATGCAAATAATGTTTCCTAAAGCCATATGTAGGTATATCTCTTTGATTTAATGCTGCCAGCTTAAGGTTATTCATCTATTCATATCATCTGTACTACCATCAGTGGGTTTAAGGGAACATGATCCCCAAAAGACTGCCCCCACTTCAGATGCCAGCCTCAAGTGTGATCCTCAGGCCACCTACACTTCCAACCAATTGGCTACAAATCTGGCAGGTTCCTGTGACCCCTCTCAGGTTCAGTGATTTACTAGAACAACTCCCAGGACTCAGGAAAGTGCCATACTTACGATTACAGGTTTATTGTAAAGGATGCAAATCAGGAACAGCCAAATTAAGAGACACACAGGGCAAGGTCTGGGTGAGTCCTGAACACAGAGCTTCCCTGTCCTCTCTCCGTAGAATCAGGGCACATCACCCTCCTGGCACATTGATGTGTTTACTAATTAGCTCACTCCACCGAGCTTCAGTGTTCGATTTTGGCTGGGGTTTCATTATGTAGGCCTGCGTGGTTGGTGTTTCTGGCAACCAGCCCCCATCCTGAGCGATCTCTTTAGCATAAACTCACATGTGTCCAAGGGGCTAATGAATAACAAAGATACTCCTATCACTTGGAAAATTCCAGGGATTTTAGAAGCTCTTTGCTAGGAACCTAGGACAAAGACTAGACAAGTTCCTTATTATACAGCAGCTGGCATATAAAAGAAAGTTTAGCATAGTAGTTAGGAATAGTGTAGTAGAAGGTTATTTTATTAAGTTTTATTGGAGTGTAGTTGCTTTACAACGTTATATTAGTTTCTACTGTACAGCAAAGTGAATCAGCTATATGTATACATATATCCATCTTTTTTTTTATTTCCTTCCCATTTAGGTCACCACAGAACATGGAGTAGAGTTCCCTGTGCTATACAGTAGGTTCTCATTAGTTATCTATTTTATACATACTGTCAATAGTGTATATATGTCAATCCCAATCTCCCAATTCATCCCCCTGCCACCTTCCCCCTTGGTATCCATACGCTTGTTCTCTGTCTTTGTCTCTATTTCTGCTTTGCAAATAAGATGATCTACACCATTTTTCTAGATTCCACATATATGCATTAATATACGATATTTGTTTTTCTCTTTCTGACTTCACTCTGTATGACAGTCTCTAAGTCCATCCATGTCTCTACAAATGACCCAATTTCATTCCTTTTTATGGCTGAGTAATATTCCATTGTATATGTATACCACATCTTCTTTACCCATTCCTCTGTTGATGGACATTTAGGTTGCTTCCATGTCCTGGCTGTTGTAAATAGTTCTGCAGTGAACATTGAGGTGCATGAGTCTTTTTGAATTATGGTTTTCTCTGGGTATATGCCCAGTAGTGGGATTGCTGGATCATATGGTAGTTCTATTTTTAGTTTTTTAAGGAACCTCCGTACTGTTCTCCATAGTGGCTGTATCAATTTACATACCCACCAACAGTGCAAGAAGGTTCCCTTTTCTCCACACCCTCTCCAGCATTTATTGTTTGTAGATTTTTTGATGATGGCCATTATGACCAGTGTGAGGTGATACCACGTTGTAGTTTTGATTTGCGTTTCTCTAATAATTAGTGATGTCTAGCATCTTTTCATGTGTTTGTTGGCCATCTGTTTGTCTTCTTTGGAGAAATGTCTGTTTAGGTCTTCTGCCCAGTTTTTGATTGGGTCGTTTGTTTTTTTGTTATTGAGCTGCATGAGCTGTTTGTATATTTTGGAGATTAATCCTTTGTCAGTTGCTTCATTTGCAAATATTTTCTCCCATTCTGAGGGTTGTCTTTTTGTCTTGTTTATGGTTTCCTTTGCTGTGCAAAAGCTTTGAAGTTTCATTAGGTCCCATTTGTTTATTTTTGTTTTTATTTTCATTACTCTAGGAGGTGGGTCAAAAAAGATCCTGCTGCAATTTATGCCAGAGTGTTCTGCACTCTTTCTTTGTTTCTATTTCATTCATTTCTGCTCTGATCTTTTTGATTACTTTTACTAACTTCGGGGGTTTTTTTGTTTTTCTTTCCCTGGTTGCTTTAGGTGTAAGTTTAGGTTGTTTATTTGAGATGTTTCTTATTTCTTGAGGTAGGATTGTATTGCTATAAACTTCCCTCTTAGAACTGCTTTTGCTGCATCACATAGGTTTTCATTGTCATTTGCGTCTAGGTATTTTTTTTATTTCCTCTTTGATTTCTTCAGTGATCTCTTGGTTATTTAGTAGCATATTGTTTAGCCTCCATGTGTTTGTGTTAACAGTTTTTTTTTTCCTATAAATGATTTCTAATCTGATAGTATTGTGGTCAGAAAAGATGCTTGATATGATTTCAATTTTCTTAAATTTACTGAGGCTTGATTTGTGACCCAAGATGTGATCTATCCTGGAGAATGTTCTGTGTACACTTGAGAAGAAAGTGTATTCGGCTGCTTTCAGATGGAATGTCCTATAAATATCAATTAAGTCTATCTGGTGTAATGTGTCATTTAAGGCTTATGTTTCCTTATTTATTTTCTGTCTGGATGATCTATCCATTGGTGTAAGTGGAGTGTTAAAAATCCCCCACTATTATTGTGTTACTGTTGATTTCCCCTTTTACGGCTGTTAGCACTTGCCTTATGTGTTGAAGTGCTCCTATGTTGGGTGCATAAATATTTACAACTGTTATATCTTCTTCTTGTATCGATCCCTTGATCATTATGTAGTGTCCTTCTTTGTCTCTTGTAACAGTCTCTATTTTTGTATTTATTTTTTTGGCTGTGTTGGATCTTTGTTGCTGCACGCGGGCTTTCTCTAGTTGTGGCAAACAGGGACTCCTCTTCATTGCGGTGTGCAGGCTTCTCATTGCGGTGGCTTCTCTTGTTGTGGAGCACGGGCTCTAGGTGCGCGGGCTTCAGTACTTACAGCACATGGGTCCTAGAGCGCATGGGCTTCAGTAGTTGCGGTGCACGGGCTCTAGGGCGTGAGGGCTTCAGTAGCTGTGGCTCGCAGGCTCTAGAGCGCAGGCTCAGTAGTTGTGCCACATGGGCTCAGTTGCTCTACAGCATGTGGGATTTTCCCAGACCAGAGATCAGACCCATGTCCCCTGCACTGGCAGGTGGATTCTTAACCACTGTGCCACCAGGGAAGTCCCAACAGTCTTTATTTTAAAGTCTATTTTGTCTGATATGAGTATTGCTACTCTAGCTTTCTTTTGATTTCCATTTGCATAGAATATCTTTTTGCATACCCTCACTTTCAGTCTGTATGTGTCCCTAGGTCTGAAGTGGGTCTCTTGTAGGCAACATATATACTGGTCTTGTTTTTGTATCCATTCTGCCAGTCTGTGTCTTTTGGTTGGATCATTTAATCCATTTACATTTAAGGTAATTATCAATATGTTCCTGTTATCATTTTCTTAATTGCTTTTGTTTTGTTTTTGTAGGTCTTTTTCTTCTCTTGTGTTTCCCACCTAGAGAAGCTCCTTTAGCAGTTATTGTAAAGCTGGTTTGGTGGCGCTGAATTCTCTTAGCTTTTGCTTGTCTGTAAAGCTTTTGATTTCTCCATCGAATCTGAATGAGATACTTCTTGGGTAGAGTAATCTTGGCTGCAGGTTTTTCCCTTTCATTGCTTTAAATATGTCCTGCCACTCCTTTCTGGCCTGCAGAGTTTCTGCTGAAAAATTAACTGATAACCTTATGGGGATTCCCTTGTACTGGGTTGGCCAAAAAGTCCATTTGGATTTTTCCATAAGATGTTACAGAAAAACCTGAATGAACTTTTTGGCCAACCCAGTATGTTATTTTTTGCTTTTCCCTTGCTGCTTTTAATATTTTTTTCTTGGCATTTAATTTGTATTAGTTTGATTAATATATGTCTTGGCATGTTTCTCCTTGGGTTTATCCTGTATGGGACTCTCTGCGCTTCCTGGACTTGATTGACTATTTCCTTTACCATGTTAGGGAAGTTTTCAACTATAATCTCTTCAGATATTTTCTCCGGCCCTTTCCCTGTCTCTTCTTCTTCTGGGACCCCTATAATTTGAATGTTGGTGTGTTTAATGTTGTCCCAGAGGTCTCTGAGACTGTCCTCATTTCTTTTCATTCTTCTGTCTTTATTCTGCTCCGTGGCAGTTATTTCCACCATTCTATCTTCCAGCTCACTTATCTGTTCTTCTGCCTCAGTTATTCTGCTATTGATTCCTTATAG
Source organism: Balaenoptera musculus (assembly GCF_009873245.2). Classification (NCBI taxonomy): domain Eukaryota; kingdom Metazoa; phylum Chordata; class Mammalia; order Artiodactyla; family Balaenopteridae; genus Balaenoptera; species Balaenoptera musculus. The sequence goes on along the minus strand of NC_045785.1, from coordinate 33,478,800 downwards.
TGTATTTTTCATTTCAGTTGTTGTGTTGTTCATCACTGATTGTTTGTCTTTAGTTCTTCTAGGTCCTTGTTAAACATTTCTTGTATCTTCTCGATCCGTGCCTCCATTCTGTTTCCAAGATCTTGGATCATCTTTACTATCATTACTCTGAATTCTTTTTCAGGTAGATTGCCTATTTCCTCTTCATTTATTTGATCTTGTGGGTTTTACCTTGCCTGCAACATATTTCTCTGTCATCTCATTTTGTCTAATTTACTGCGTTTATGGTCTCCTTTCCATGGGCTGCAGGGTCATAGTTCCTTTCGCTTCCGTTGTCTGTCCCTGGTGGGTGAGGTTGGTCCAGGGGCTTGTGTGGACTTCCTGGTGGGAGGGACTGGTGCCTGCGCTCTGGTGGGTGGAGCTGAGTCTTTTCCCTCGGATTGGGCAGGGCTGCGTCAGGTGGTGTGTTTTGGGGTGTCTGTGAGCTTAGTATGGCTTTAGGCAGCATGTCTGCTGCTGGGTGGGGCTGTGTTCCTGTCTTGCTGGTTGTTCAGCATGAGGAGTCCAGCACTGGAGCCTGCAGGCAGTTGGGTGGAGCCAGGTCTTGGTGTCGAGATGGATACCTCTGGGAGAGTACACACCGATTAATATTTCCTGGGCCCAGGAATTCTCTGGCAGTCCAGCATCCTGGATTTGGCGCTCCCACCCTGGAGGCCCAGGCCCAAGCCCTGGCCAGGGAACTGAGAGCCCACAAGCCAACTGCATGGCCAGGGAAAAAAGAAAGAAAAGAAACAGGAAAAAAAGAAAAAAGAAAACAAACAAAACCCAAGACAAATAGCAAAAACAAAAACAAACAAACTACAACAACAACACAACACGCACAAAAAAAAAAAAAAAGAAAGAAAGCAGACACACCATATCCAAGACGAATGATAACAACAAAACCAAACTAACGGAAACAAATAAAGAAGCAGACAGGAAACAAACAAACAAACAAACACAAGAGAACAAACAATGAAAAGAATTTAAAAATGAGAACAATCAATAAGGACTAAACTAACAAAAACAAAAAATGAAAAATAAAACAAAAACAGAAAGCAAACAAAGCAAACAAAATAAACACATGGAAACAATCAAGAAAAAGGAAAATAAAATAAAAAACAGAACAAAAACAAGAAAAAAACACAAAACAGCAAAAAAAGTAAAGTAAAAGTAGAAAAACAAAAAATATATATATTAAAAAAATAATAAATAATAAAAACAACAATACCATCAACTGAACAAAACAAAAGAGACAAAAATAGAATCAGAGTAATAGGAATATTTTCCTGGGGCCTCCTCTGTCAGTGTCCTTGCTCCCACAGTGAGCCACAGCCAATCCCCGCCTCCCCCGGAGGCCCTCCAAGACCTCTAAGCAGGTCTCTGGACCTGCTGTGGGCCCTGTGGGGCCAGCTCAGACTCTGACCTGGCCCAGCTCCCGTATGTTCTTGCCCCCAAAGTGCACTGCTGCTAAGGCTAGACCCATCTCAGTTGTGGGAACGCTCTGTTGTCTGTTCAGGCATTCCACAGACACAGGATTTACCAAGCCGATCACGATCTCAGGGATTTAATCCATGGCTTGTGCAGCTGCACAGAAAGAAGTTCCTCTTCCTTAGTCGCACTGCCCCTGGGGCTTACTTTTGGTTTTCGCCCCACCTCTGTGTGTGCGCCACTCTCAGGCCAGTTCCCCGCCCAGGCAGGAGGAAGCAGCGGCTGATAGGGGCACACTTACTCCCTCAGGCCAGAGAGGGGTATGGCAGCCACAACTGGGATGTGCACGAATTGCCTGCAGGGCTCAGCAGGCAGTTGTAACAGACTGGGGCGTGCTCACTTTGGTGGGAGTCCCTCCCAGTGCCCGCAGAGGCAGGGGCTGGCGTGAGGGGCCAGTGGCGGCTCCGCCCCTTGCACACCGCTCAACAATGGTGTGTTTCCTAGGCAGACCACGTTTCCTCTAGGGCCATTCCCAGCCACAGAGCCCCTCACTCCCATTCCCTTTGTTGTATCCACACAGCCAACAGCAGTCCTGTCCAGGGATCCGCTGTTTTAACGTGCTTTAGCACTCAGCCCCCACCAGCATTGGCTGATTCCTGTCTCCAGAAGGTTATTTTATTTCTTTACCTCATGAGGTCATGGTAAAGATTAAATGTGATCATCAGTGTAAAGCACTTTACACAGTACATAGTAAGTCTTGAATATATATTAGCTACTATTAAGGGGTGTTTTAGTTTCTTAGGGCTGCTGTAACAAATTGTATCACAAATTAGGTGGCAATTTATTCTCTCGCAGCCCGAAGGGTAGCACTCCAAAATCAAGGTGTTAACTGGGCCATGCTCCCTCTGAGACTAGGTAGAATCTTTACTTGCCTCTTCCTAGTTTCTGGTAGTGGCTGTCAGTCCTTGGCTTGCAGCTGCATCACTCTGATCTCTGCCTCTTTTGCCACATGGTGTTCTCTCTGAGTATGTCTGTCTTCACACGGTGTTTTCTTTCTCTTATAGGGACCCCGGTCATATTGGATTAGGGCCCACCCTAATGACCTCATTTAAGTTGATTATATCTACAAAGACCCTATTTCCAAATAAGGTCACATTCACAGATACCAGGAGTATACAGTTTGGAGAACATAACTCAACCCATAACTGTCTACCCTCTGGCCCCTCAAAATTCATGTCCTTTCCAAGTGCAAAATACATTCACCCCATCCCAATATCCCCCAAAGTCTTAACCCACTCCAGCATACAATCCAAGTCCAGAACTCACCTAAATATAATCAACTCAAAAAGTCTCAAATCTCATCTTCTAAATCATCTAAATCAGGTATGGGTGAGACTCTGCTATGGTTCATCCTGGGACAAAATTCCTCTCCATCTGTGGACCTGTGAAATCTAGAACACAAGTTATCTGCTTCCAAGATATAATGGTAGGACAGGCTTAGGAAAGATATTTCTATTACAAAAGTGAGGACATGGAAGGAATAAAAGGATCACTAGTCTAAAGCAAATTCACAACCCAACAGCGCTAACTCCATTAGACTTCAAGGCCTGGGAATAATCCTCTGTGGCTCAGTGCTCTGTCCTCTGGCCTGCATGGGCAGGCCCACCCTTTTAACCCAAGAGGGTCCCATTGGCCCAGGCATCTGCATCTGTGGCTCTGCCCTTGTTAGTCTTCATTTCATTCCATATCTGTTCCTTTCAGTCCATCTCTCTTCCTTTCAGTCCAGGCTGGCAGCACTTCTGCTGATACAAAATTCTCAAAAACCTTGTAAGTCTCCCATGCAATTTACTGGTGTCCAAACCATCTGACAAGAGGGTCCTCCACAGATCTTTCCTGGATAACCATGTCTCTGTTCCTAGCTTCTGAGGTGTTTGATTGTGTGCTAGAGTCAGGCAAATGATGATCCAGCCGTACCCTTGGCCCTGTTTCCAGAGCATGCTGTTTGGATAGGCAGAGAATTTTCCAAATCATCAAGTGTGGTTCCTTTTTGCTTAACAGTTCAATCCTCAATTTACCTCTTCTCATATTCATAAAAACCAAAGAGAAACTAAGCCACATTTCAACACTTTGCTTAGAAATCTCCTCAGTTAAATATCCAAGTTCATCAGTTATAAGTTCACCCAATGGCTGAACACAGTTCAAATTTTCTGCCACCTTATAGCAAGAACTACCTTTCCTCCAGTGTCCAATAACATGTTCCTCATTTCCTTCTAAGGCCTCATTTAAAAGCACCTTTAATGTTCATATTTCCATCTCTTTAAGGCAATTTAGTTTTTTTTCCTGTCAAGTCTCTACTCATTATCCAGTTCCAAAGCCACTTCATTTTTAAGTATTTGTTAGAGCAGCACCCCAGTCTCATCAGTACCAAAATCTGTATTGGTTTCCTGGGGATGCCAGAAGCTGGAAGAAGCAAGGAAGGATATTTCCTTGCAGGCTTCAGAGAGAGCATGACCCGGCCAACACCTTGATTTTGGACTTGTGCCCTCTAACTCAGTGAGAGAATAAATTTCTGTTGTTTATTACATTCAGTTTGTGGTTCTTTGTTATGGCAGTCCTAAGAAGTCAAAACCAAGGGTTTTATTTGGAGGTACTGTAGTCATTAGTGAAAGACAGTGAGTACATGGTATCTCCCTGTGTCCACAGGGTTTCTTGCTATTTCTCTTTCTCTCTTTTAAACCATATTTGTGTCTAGCTGCACTATAAAGTTTACTTTCGCTATGTTAACAGTTTATGATTTGGCTCTGTTTTATCTCAGGAGAGCAGCCTTAAGTGGTTGGTAGGGATCCTTTGGTACCATGAAGACTACACACTTTTGAAAGGGTAGGGGCTTTAGTTTTATAGACCTTCCTTCTGCCAGAATGCCTAGTACTGGCTCTTGGCTTCCTCCTCATGAATACTGTTGTAACACCTGCCTCCATCAGGGTGAAATAAGAAGAGCTGCAATGGCACTTCAATTAGCCCTTGAAAAGGCAGTTGACGCATAAATGATGAATTGCATAATAAGTCCTTTACCACTACTTCTAATGGACATCTGTGTTTTTCAGTTTTGAGTTATTTTTCAAGAACACATTCTTTTCCTATCCTAATGAAGACCTATATTTTCTTGAATTCCTCTTAGCCAATCACAGTGTTTGTAGGCCTCTTAGAAGATACCCCATAAATATTGTTTTGCCTTGAAGAAGGCTTATGCATCTCACTGCTAGTGAAAGACTAGCTCTAGTGATAAATAAAAGATGTTAGTTGCCAAAGCTGTCATTTCAATTTGTTTTGCTTGCACTGAGCTCATTAATAAATTGCCACAGTCGTAATATGAAAGTAATGAACCTTCTGGAGGCCCAGCTGGGTCACAGAGCATTAACAGGGACCTTCAGGGCAACTGCCATTGTTATACACAGTTCAGTTAAAGGGTTTTAGGCTTTTTTTTTTTCTTTGAAACATATATATTTTGCAAAATCCAAATCCTGTTTTATTGCTTGTATACTTTCTAAGTGAGTATATTTGAATTCAACCCAACAAGATGTATCTGATGCCTACTACTGTCAGGCAGTGTATTAGACCCCAGAGGCAAAGATGAATAAGGCATCCCTTAGGTCTTCACTATCAAATTGGGAGAAGTATGTAAACAAATAATTGTAATACAGTATTTAAATGCTGTAAGTATGAACCAGATATAAATAATAGCATAGAAGAGGAAATGATTATCTAGGGAAGAGAACTCAGAAGGCTGAGGAAGAGGAGATTCATTGATTTTTGAGTTAAATTTTGAAAGATGAGTTGTAAGTTGACAAGTAGAGTGTACAATGGGAAAAGGGATTTCATTGCAGATAAGTTGAGGGACTGTAGATCATGTAGAATAACTTAGGGGAAGAAGGTAAAGAGGAGAAGATGGGTAGATGAGGCTGGAGAAGTAGTCAGGGGCCAAATGTTAAAGGATTTAGGTTTGAAGGGCCTATGTATGGAATGCCAAGGACTTTGGTGGATTTCATTCTATAGGCTGCATGGGTCCATTGAAGGATTTTTTTTTTTTAATAAATTTATTTATTTATTTATTTTTGGCTGTGTTGGGTCTTCATTTCTGTGCGAGGGCTTTCTCCAGTTGCGGCGAGCGGGGGCCACTCTTCATCGCGGTGCGCGGGCCTCTCACTGTCGCGGCCTCTCCCGTTGCGGAGCACAGGCTCCAGACGCGCAGGCTCAGTAGTTGTGCCTCATGGGCTTAGTTGCTCCGCGGCATGTGGGATCTTCCCAGACCAGGGATCGAACCCGTGTCCCCTGCATTGGCAGGCAGATTCTTAACCACTGCGCCACCAGGGAAGCCCCCATTGAAGGATTTTAAGCAGAGATGAAACATAATTGAATTTCTGTTTTAGAAGGATTACTCTGGTTGCCATACACACAGTGGAATGGAAGTAGAGAGAGACCAATTAGAAGGCTATTGACTAGTTTTGTGCAAGCAAGTAACGCCTTGTGTACTACAAAGAGCATGACCCAGATTGTTTCAAGTCCCGGTTCAACCACCTACTGACTTTCTAAACTAACCCTGAAATTTACTCATCAGTGAAACGGGAATAATAGTAATCTCTCGCTGGATATTATGAAAAATCATATGAAATAACATATATACGTAGAATTGCTCCAAAGAGCTGAGTGTAAATGTTAGCTGTGGACTTCCCTGGTGGCGCAGTCGTTAAGAACCCGCCTGCCAATGCAGGGGACACGGGTTCGATCCCTGGTCCGGGAAGATCCCACATGCCGCGGAGCCGCTAAGCCTATGTGCCACAACTACTGAGCCTGCACTCTAGAGCCCGTGAGCCACAACTACTGAGCCCACGTGCCACAACTACTGAAGCCCGTGTGCCTGGAGCCCGTGTTCCACAACAAGAGAAGCCACTGCAATGAGAAACTCGCGCACCACAACGAAGAGTAGCCCCTGTGCGCAGCAACGAAGATCCAACGCAGCCATAAATAAATAAATAGATTTATTTTAAAAAAATAAATAAATGTTAGCTGTTATAGTTCAACTTCTGTTTTTGTTGAGTTTGGGGTAACTTATAACCTAGTTTAGGATTTTTAAGAAGCATTTTCACTTTCCTTCTACCACTCTGTCCCAATAAAACAAAGAAATCAGAACGTTTACAAACATTTTATATCACATTAAGATCTACATTCCAGGATTTTCCAAACATTTAAAAAAACAACATAACTAAAGCTTTTGTCTTTGGATGCCCTGCCAGACTCTCAATTGGAGAACAGGCTTAGTGTCTTTGTTTAGTCAGTGGTGTAATCGGAAAAGACTGGAGCCCTAGCTCAACAAATGAGCTTTTTAGCTGAGAAGTAGCATCAGAGTTTACTCTGACTCTGTTTCTTCAAGTGTTATTAATAAGAATAATGTGAATAGGTGCCCTTGCTACCTTGCATCTCTATTGTGAGGATCACCTTCTTTCTTTAAGTAAACACTCATTAAACTACTATTTCAGGTACTGTTATAAAGAATGTAGAAATGAATCAGATCTGGATCCTAATTTCGAGGGAATCACAGTGCTAAAAGAACTGTAAAAGATGTATACAGATAACTAATACAAATAGGATAATTGTGAGTGAGCTAACTTTGAAAATTATGAAGGACTTTGAAGCTGGAAGTCATATTATACAAAATATTGTGGGATTTCCCTGGTGGCACAGTGGTTAAGAGTCCACCTGCCAATGCAAGGGACACGGGTTCGAGCCCTGGTCTGGGAAGATCCCACACACCACGGAGCAACTAAACCCATGCACCACAACTACCGAGCCTGCGTTCTAGAGCCCGAGAGCCACAACTGCTGAAGCCCACGTGCTACAACTACTGAAGCCCGCACACCTAGAGCCTGTGCTCCGCAGCAAGAGAAGCCACCGCAAAGAGAAGCCCTCGCACCGCAACGAAGAATAGCCCCCGCTCGCAGCAACTAGAGAAAGCCCACGTGCAGCAACAAAGACCCAACACAGCCAAGGATAGAATAAATTAATTAATTTTAAAAATATATTGTTCTGTTTTACAAAGTGTATCTCACGTGTTCTTATTATTTAAAGTGCTTTTCCAAGTAGAGCTGAGACAGTCACTTTCCAGGTAGCTGTGGAAAATAGATGATAAAGGTAGATTCAGATTTTAGTTAGATATTTTTAAACCTGCATGCATATTTTGATCCCAGGCTTGATCAGGTTTAATATTCACATATATCCAAGTAACTTGCTTACGGTACTCTCTGAGCCTCAGAGGCATGTGTGGGTGTTTCTGTGTGTGTGTGTGTGTGTGTGTGTGTGTGTGTGTAATGGAGATAGTATCACCTACCTTTCAGCTTTGTTGTGATGAAATGGCAATTATATGTAAAGTGCAAAAAAAAAATCATGTTCATTCATTCCTTCAGTCTCTGCTCTAATCTACCCACCTTTTCACTATTGCTCAATGTTGAGCTCTGAGACAGCAGCTTCTTTGAGATGTTTTAAGGTTTCTTTTTTTAAAAACTTATGAAAAATTTCAAACATATGATAAACTTGAAAGGATTTTGCCATGGAAAACCTTATGTCCACATCCTAAATTTTACCATTGCTTGTAAAGATCACATGTCAGTTTATCTATCCCTCTACCACCCAGCTATATTAAATTTTCTCCAGTGATTCTTTAGGACTTTTCTGGAAGACGTTTTTTAAACTAGGTTGGAGGCCAGGAGTGCAAATGCATTTCAAATATTTGTAATTACATTACATTTCTCCTATTTACATTGTTCTATACCTACAAAGAATGTTATTTACAAGTTTATTCATTACTTGGATCTCTCTGTACTATCTGTCCTCCTACACTATCATTTCTTTTTTTTTTTTTTAATTTATTTACTTATTTATTTATTTACTTTTGGCTGTGTTGGGTCTACGTCGCTGCACGCGGGCTTTCTCTAGTTGCGGAGAGCGGAGGCTACTCTTCGTCGCGGTGCGCGGGCTTCTCATTGCTGTGGCTTCTCGTAGCGGAGCACGGGCTCTAGGCGCGTGCGCTTCCGTAGTTGTGGCTCGCGGGCTCAGTCGTTGTGGCTCGCAGGCTCTAGAGTGCAGGCTCAGTAGCTGTGGCGCACGGGCTTAGTTGCTCCGTGGCATGTGAGATCTTCCCGGACCAGGGCTCGAACCCATGTCCCCTGCATTGGCAGGCAGATTCTTAACCACTGCGCCGCCAGGGAAGTCCCTACACTATCATTTCTAACCTTATCCCATTTGCATTTTCCTGAGAATGCCTTCAGCTAATCTTTTTTATTGTCGCATTTAGAGTAGGTTCTTTTTAGTAGTCCTTGTCTCTTCTTTTAAAGTATCTTTTAAAATTAATTTAAAAAAATACTGTACATTTTGTGCCTAGTGGCAAACATGGCAGCTAGAACCTTTGTGCAGAGTGGGGTGCCAGCACAGGTCTTAAAATCTCAGGTATCTCAGTACTTTTCATCAGCTCCCATTTCTTGTTTCTGAGCTTGGGTTTTTCTCCCTGGGACGCTTGGTCTGTTTAGTATGCTATAGGAGTAAATACAGTCCTTTACCTATGTTTGGTTAGAGGTGCTCAGCATTGATTTTCTAGTATATAGCTCAATTTTGATTATAGGTTGCAGAAATCCTTCAGTTTCTTAGTCTTTGATGGCACTCTTCCCTACTTCACAATGCTGCTAAGTAGCTATATACTTTCTCATATTTTTAAAATCTTCTTTTGTCATCTCAATGCATGTCTTTTAAATGAGTTTTAATCAGAAAGAATTTGCCATTGTGTTATGTGGATTTCCTTAATAAGCTGTGAGGACTGTATTCAGAAAAGTCTTTGAAAAGAGAATTATATTCATGATTATGTCTATCAATTCCTTACATCCTCTCATTACCTTTATGTAAATGATCTTGTCAGATTTGAGAGTGACTTACAGATACTAAAGGACCCGGCTTGTTTTTGTTTCATTTTTAGAGATGTTTTTTCTTAATTTCTCTTTCAGAAATCAACTATGAGTTTTAATTACAAACCATCCAAATATGTTTTTTAAATTCAGAAAGTAGTCACTTTCTGGTCATGTAATTTTTATATTTTATGCCTTTTTTTTTTTTCTTAACGACTAGCTTTCATTCATTTCATTCAAAAATACTTATTGAGTGCCTCCTGTATACCAGGCAGTATTCCAAGTGCTAGGATATAGTGCTGAATAAATAACACAGACAAGGCCCCAGTGGATGAGACAAATAAATAGACAAGGAAAATACTAAATGGTGCTAACTGCTATGGAGAATTAAGAGTGGTGTGACGGAGTCTGGGTGACTACTTTAGATTGAGTGGTCAGGGAAGGGTTCTCTGAGGAGGTGACATTTAAACTTCGACCTGAATGATAAGATGCCAGCCCTGTGAATACGGGTGGTGCATTCCAGGCAGTGTACAGGCCCTAAGGTAGTAAGGAGAGGCCTGCAGCAGGAGCAGAGGTCAGCCGGCTGGAGCAAAGTGAACGGTGAGAGCTGTAGGAGTGGAGGCAGTAGAGGTGGGGTCAGATCATGTAGGATTATGTGGGTCAGGATAAGGTGCTTGGATTTCCTTTTAAGTGCTGCTGTGGAGAGCGTTTGAAAGATTTTAAGCAAGGGAATGACATGATCTAATTCATATTAACATGTAATCAAAATAGGGCCATATAATGGAGAAAATCAGCCAGTGCTGAGAGTCCCTAACCAAACATATGCAAAGATTGCATTTACTCCTAGGGCATACTAAATATAAATAGCTCAGTTTTCCTGGAAAAACCCTATGCCTCAGAGACAAAAAATGGACCAAATTACTTTGCTGTGAATCCCACCGCCACCATTTACTAACTGTGTAACTTCGGGTTATAAGACATTTCTCTACACTGGTTTCCTTATCAATAAAATGAAGGTAATAATAGTACCTACGTAAGGATTGTGAGTATCGAACAACTTAACACAAGTGAAGTGCTTAGAACAATGCTTGGCACATAGTACTTAATGTTTACTTTTATTATTTATTTCCTCTAGATATGGGTTGTCTAACACAATAGCCACATGGTTAGTGTAACTGAATTACTGAATTACAAATTTTATTTAATTTTAATTAAATTTTAAAACATCCTCCATACAGTTATTGGAAAACTTTAAAGTATGTTTTGAGAAACTTGAGTGTATGAATTTTCTTTTCAACTGTAAGTTTTATGAAATTTAAATACACATCAAGTATTTCTGATGAAAATTTAGCATCTGAATTGAGATAAGCTGTAATCGTAAATACACACCAGATTATGAAGACAATATTAAAAAGAATGTAAAGTATTTCCATTGATTTTTATAATGATTACCAGCTGAAGTGATAATATTTCAGTATACTGGGTTAAATAGAATGCATTATTAAAATTATTTTCATCGTCCTTTTTTTACTTTTTAAAATGTGACTACTAGAAAACTTAAAATGACATGAGTGGCTTCAATTATATTTCTGTTGGATGGCAGTGCTCTAGACCCTGGGTCAGGGGGAAGAGCAGTGGAATATAGACTGGGGGAAATGTTTTTTCTAATTACACAAATACCCCTGGAGATTCCAAAACACCTTCACCCAGTGGAGCCTTCCTCCCCGTCAAATTAATCCTGTCTCCTACCTTTTGCTGAAAATCAATGCCTTTAATGAGCCTGCCCTCACTGATAGGAGGGTTTTGTATTCTTCAGATATGTCGGGGGGAAAAAGTTATGAGTCACTGCTCTATGTTAAAGAGTATCGCACAGGTTCAACACCTATCAGTGATTTCGATGAAATAAATTTCTGGAGTTCTCTTAACTAATACTAGCGTATAAAATTGTTCTCTGAAATAACATGTACCACTAATCCTGGTCTAGTGAACCCCAGAGACTTAAAATGAAGAAGAATTAAAGTAGATTTTAATTAAGGGATGAGTGCTGGGTCAAAAGCTGAGGAAGTTGAGAAAGGCATCTTGTGTCCTAAAAGCTAAATTTCCGGGATTTAAAAAAAAAAAAAAAAAAAAAACAACTCAGAAAGCTAAACAACCATAAATTTCTGTCTCTGAAGTGAAACTGGACATGTTTTTTTCTTCTCGTGCCTCTTGGTTCCTGCTGATTCTGTGGTTATATACAGACATTTTCTGACTTGCTTTAAAAGGTGTTATTCTCAGGAATTAGCATGAAGAAGGTTTCTAGTAAATGCTGAGTGACTGCTAGCAAGTGGTACCACTCTTCTGCTTTAGCTGTTTAGAATGCGTATTATATATTCTTTCTGTATCACCCCCAAATAATTTTTTTTAATCCGATATGCCTTAGCTTAATACCTATCTCAAAGATTATTCCATGCCCTCTCAGTCAAGTCAGTTTTCTAGAGAAGAGAGCCCTTTCCTGAGGTTGCTGTTTCGGATTCACATAAGACACATTTCCCTGGAAGCCCCTTTGTATTGTCTAACCTTGCTATTACCATGAAGAAAGTTGTCTCTGTTTCCCAACCAGATATGGGTGTCAGGACAATTGCCTGAGTAGCTCACAGGAAGACAGCTGATCTCATTTGATAAATTTCTGTTACTGTAATAGCAATAGGATTTTCTGTGAAACCATAAAATCACACACTTGTAGAGGTGGTTGATGAAGAAACAGAGGCTTGCAGCTAGTTTGTAGTAAACATGGGACCTACCTGAGTTCTTATCTTTTGGTTTTAAAGTGAAGAATTTGAAGCCCTGAGGAAGTGACTACTCAGTGACAGAATGAACCAGGCCAAGTTTAGGTCTAAGTTGCATCTCAGTTTCTTGGTACAGAGAAACCGTATTTGCCCCAAGTTTGTAATTCTATCAGATTCCTACAAGATCCTGGATAATGTCAAGGATTCATAACTCACTTTTTTAGGATAAGAACCTGAGACTTTGGTGGGGGGGGGCGGGACTTACAGAATGGTTTATAGATACTGCTCTGTTAATGAACCCAAATTACTTTATGTACCTGTCTCTGTGGCTTAAGCAGTGAGGATTTACTCTATTCTCAGGTCTCTACGTCTCAGGAGTTAGTTTCCTGTGTAGGACTCTATCCTATTACACTCTAACAGAATAAAGTTGATCTTGAGATCTCTGGTACTGTGTAGCATAGACATCTCTCAAAGGTCTGCTTGGGCAGTGTGAATAGATAAAAAATAATAAACAGGTTAATAGTCTCTTATCAGTCCCCAAAGCCATATGAGTCTGACCTCAAGTTTTAATTTTGTCGCTATGAAAAGCTTTTATTAAGTGGCTCCTGTCTGCAGATGGTGACATGCGTTCAAATCTTCACTCTAGAAAACCTTGGAGAATTAAGTCCCTCTTAGAAGCTTAGTGTTCTGGATTGCTACAGGTTTGTTCCATTACACATTAAAACTTTATTTTTAAAAATCATTTTAATTAGAAATTATCCTAAAGTGGATTATACCCTTCTTCCTTCTGTTTAGTTTTTTGGGTCCAATTTAACCATTTCTTAGTGACTGAAATCCTTGTGGGGTATGTGTGTATATGTATAAAGGATACAAATTTTCATGGGCTTCTAGTAGCATATTCCTAACCCTGTTTTAACCACAAGCCCATGTTTAGTGCATAATTTTGCAAGATGTAAGGTTTTTAGCAATGCATATTGTTGTAAAAACTCCTGGATTTAAGTCTGTGGGTCACAATCAGAAAGGTTTGAAAGCCACTGCCCTAGGGAACTCTTTTCTTGTGCTAATAATAATTTCTTACATTGCGTAATACTTGACTGTTTGCCAAACTTCCCTCTATAATATGGCCTATGAAAAGTAAACTAGGGAAGGGATTGATTTCTTGTTGTTTTTAAACTATAGTAGGCAAGCCTAATGGAACCAAAGAGAGCATGGACTTTGAAATTAGTCTTTAATTTTAGCCTTTCCATACAGTACTCGTATGTCCTTGGATGCTTTAATTAATCTTGTTTAACTTCAGAACCTCAGCTCTTTTTTTTTTCCCCAACCTAAATGGGAAATGCCAGAATTGTTGGGTGCTTTAAATCAAGTAATGAAGACAAAAGTGCCTTAGTAGGGGCACCGTGGATGGATCTCATAAACAAAATGTTGAGTGGAACAAAGTGGACATAAAAGAGGACATGAGATATAATTTCATTTCTATAAAGTTCAAAACAGGCAAAACTAACCTAACAATAGTAGTCCACACAGTGCTTACTCTTGGGTGGAGTAATGACTGGGAGAGGGCTCAAAGGGGTACTTCTTTTGGTGCTAGTAATGATCTCTTTCTTGGTTTGGAAACACATTGTAAAAGTTCATTGAGTTTCATACTTATGATTTATTTACTTTTTTAAAATAATGAGTTTCAGGTGGACAGCATAATAATTCAACAGCTATGTATACTACAAACTGATTACCACTACAAGTCTAGTTACCATTTGTCACCATACAGTTGGCCTCCTTCAGCCATTTTGCACACATCCCCCCACAACTCGCTTCCCCTCTGGTAGCCACTGATCTGATCTCTGTATCTGTGAGTTTGTTTTTGTTTTATTTTGTTTGTTCATTTGTTTTGTTTTTTTAGATTCCACATAATGAGTAAAATCACATGGTAACTGTCTTTCTCCATCTGACTTACTCAAACCTAGCATAATACCTTCCAGGTCCATTTATGTTGTCACAATGGCCAGTTTTCTTTTTTTTATGGCTGAATAGTATTCCATTCTGTATATATGTATATATATGTATATATATGTATATATATACATATATATACATATATATATGTATATATGTGTATATATACCACATCTTCTTTATCCATTCATCAACTTAGGTTGTTTCCATATCTTGGCTACTGTATGAAGCGTGTGCTTCTCAGTATGTATATTATACTTTAACAAAAAGTTCTTTTTAAAGTATTTAGCACAGAACCTATCACATAGTTGGTTCCCTTCTCCTATGATGGTTCCATTTTTTTCCTAACCATTCAGTTTCTTTGTTCTGTTATGGTTCTGTCTCCTAATTCCAATTTTATACCTAGGCGTGTTTAATAAATATCTACTGATGGCAGTTCTAATTGGCGTAGTTGAAGGAGTTTAGGTCATTCAGACAAGGTGAAATTGAATGTCTGACCACTGTGGTCTAGAAATAAGTCAGGAATATGAAGTTTGATTTGATGCTATTTTCTGATCTTTAGGTGATTTGATATTTTGCTTTTAAATGAAAATTAAATGGAGATTTTTCTGATTTGTGTAATATGATTTTATCTGGTAGATCAGCTTTATTATTGAATTTTTTCATGGTGGGATATTGAACTTATTCTGTTATTTCTGGCACTTTTAATATAAGCCCACCATAGTGTAGCAGGCTTTGAAATGGTCACTACCACACCCTGTAACACCTTATATATTTTGCTTAGGTTCTTATCACTGACAGAGAACCATACTTACTGTTTTTACCTTATTGTTTTTGTAATACAAGTATAGAAATAGAACTTGTATATTTGGATATTTATGCAAGATCCTGTTATAAAAAACTTAGAATTGTTGAAAATTCAATTTTAAAAATTGATAAAGTTCTTTTATTCTGCTAGGTAATACGTGGGATATAAAGTAAGCCTACCTGCCCTCAGGGAGGGCAGACTCCTCTAGGAGAGGTTTGTGAGGTAGGCAGAAAAATTTGTCTACATTTGTTTTTGTTCTTTTGGATGTTGGCCTTTGAGAGAAGGTTTCTGATAGAGATACTAGCAAGCCTCCAAGTTACAGAGAGTTGTGGTGATGATTGTATGGATGCCAATGTAGCCAAGAGACAGAGAACTGACTATGATTTCATCAGTGATCAGTAATACTGCGAAGAGTTAGGGAAGTGGGGAAGTAATTTCTGTCTGTTGACACTTATTTATATTAATTCATTAACATAGAGAATGTAATTTAACCTTCACAAAGCCTTTGGAGTAGACACTACTACTTTTGCTTTAAAGATACAGAAATTGGGACTTCCCTGCTGGTCCAGTGGTTAAGAATCTTCCTTCCAGGGCAGGGGACGCAGGTTCAATCCCTGGTCGGGGAACTAGGATCCCACATACCACGGGGCAGCTAAGCCTGCGCACTCTAGAGCCCACGCGCCACAACTAGAGAACCTGCGTGCCACAACTACTGACCCGCGTGCTCCAGAGCCTGTGCACTACAAGTAGAGAGAAGCCCGTGTGCCGCAAAAAAAGATCCCACATGTGGCAACGAAGATCCCACGTGCCGCAACTAAGACCCGACACAGCCAAATAAATAAATAAATAAATAATTTAGAAAATAAATTAAAAAATAAAGATACAGAAATTGAGGGCCAGAGACATTTAGTAACTTGTTCAAGTTTACATAGCTAGTGACAGAGTTGATATTCAAATCCAGAGCCCATCTGTACTACATGCTATATATAGATAGTAACATTATCCAAATAAAAGGATGTGTTTATCAGAAGATAGTCTAGCTTGGAAACATGTTAAATGGGAGGTCATAAAGAAAATTGATAGCAGGTTCCATCTAGGACCACCCAGGAAAGGGAATGCTGTGACTCAAGGACTTAGTTTCTTGAAAGTCCCTGTGAAGCTGTTTGTGTTCCTGTTGTGAGATGGTTGAATGGAGCTGTCAAACCCTGATGCAGATCCACCTGTTGCTTGTTGTTTTTTTTTAATTATAATTGTGTTAAAATATATATAACATAAAGTTTATCATTTTAACCATTTTAAGGCATTAAGTACATTTACAGTGATGTATAGCCTTCACTGCTGTCCAACTCCAGGATTTTTTCATCATTTCAAACAGAAACTCTGTACACATTAAATCATTCCCCCCTCTGCCCAGCCCCTGGTAACCTCTGTTCTACTTATTTTCTCTATGAATTTCCCTGTTCTGGTTGTCAAGTATAAGTGAAATCAGACAGTAGTTATCCTTTTGTATTTGGCTTATTTCACTTAGCATAATATTTTCAAGATTGATCCATGTTGTAGCATGTATCAGAATTTTATTCCTTTTTATGGCTGAATAGTATTCCATTTTATGTATATGCCGCATTTTGTTTATTTATTCATTTATTGGTGGACACTTGGATTTTTTCTACCCTTTCGCTATTGTGAATAATGCTGCTATGAACATTAGTGTACAGGTATCTGTTTTAGTCCCTGTTTTCAATTCTTTTGGGTATATACCTAGGAGTGGAGTTACTGGGTCATATGGTAATTCTATTTTTTTTTTTTTATTTTCTACTAATTACTGTCATTTTCTCACAAATAACAAACAATGAACAATTGTGTGATTCATGGCTAGTTAGAAGCCAGGAGTTTAGGTCTACTTGAAGCTTCATTGAAAGCACTGGGAAATACAAAATAGCACCGCGGGCCAAAAGGAAATTGGATTGGACCAGTTGTCCCTAAGATAGACCCTAATAATGTTGAGAGTAAAAGGATTCCATAATGTGAGGCACCATTGAAACACAGGCAAATTCTGGAATGCTTGAAAGGGCAGAAATCTTTGAAGGCAGACGAATCCAGCCTACCAGGGAATATGGGCCTGGAGGATCAAGCCTCACGACTCCACGAGCAATGACATGCAGACACTCTGCAGTAGAAGTGTTGATGGGTGGTAAAAAGTGTGGTGCCCGGGCATTACAGCAAGAGAATGGTCACCTTCAGAACCTTGAAAAGTACAGTAGTACAGCACAACAGCTGGCATACAGGGGCTGGCATCAAGTGAACAGGCAAGAAGAGTTACCGACTGGAGGAAGGGGAGGTGGTAGAGCTGAAGGATCGTCAGCAATAAGAGACGGAGGGCAACCTGCAATTTCACTCATGCCTGACGTTGATGGCACAGGTTCTGGTTCCTTGCTGGATTCCATTCTATCTACCCTCTTGAAAAAAACGATCCAGTGATGTCTGGGTAGTAGCTTGTTCGCAAGGTAATTCTATTTTTAACTTTTTAAAGTTTTCCACAGCAGCTGCACCATTTTTTAGTCCCACTAGCAATTCACAAGGGCTCTAATTTCTCCACATCCTTGCCGACACTTATGATTTTTCTTTTTTTTTTCTTCATAATAACCATCCCAATCATCCCAATGGGTGTGAAGTGGTATCTCATTGTGACTTTCACTTGCACTTCCCTAATGATTGATGATGTTGAGTATCTTTTCATGTGCTTATTGGCCATCTGTATAGATAAATGAAGAAATATCTCTTCAGGTCCTTTGCCCATTTTTCAGCTGGGTTGTTTGAGGTTTTTTTGTTATTGAATTGTAGGAGTTCTTTATAAATTCTAGATATTAGTCCCTTATCAGATAAACGATTTGCCAATATTTTCTCCCATTCTGTAGTTTTTCTTTTCATCCATGTGATAGTGCCCTTTGATGCACAAATTGTTTTTCATTTTGATGAAGTCCGATTTATCTTTTTTCTTTTGTTGCCTGTGATTTAGATGTCACATTCCAGAATCATTGCCAAATCCAGTGTCATGAAGATTCTCCTCTATGTTTTCTTCTAAGAGGTTTATAATTTTAGCTCTTAAGTTTTGGTCTTTGATGCATTTTGAGTTAATTTTTATACATGGTGTAAGGTAAAGGTTCATCTTCATTCTTTGGCATGAGGGTATCCAGTTTTCCTAGCATCATTTGTTGAAAAGAGTATCCTTTTCCCATTGAATGGTGTTGGCACCTTTGTCAAAAATCATTTGACCGTATATATTAGGGTTTATTTCAGAGCTCTGTATTCCATTGGTCTGTATGCCTGTCCTTATGCCAGTACCACACTGTCTCAATTACTGTAGCTTTGTAGGAGGTTTTGAAATCAGGAAGTGTGAGTCTTCCAACATTGTTCTTCATTGTCAAGATTGTTTAAGCTGTTTGAGATAGCATGTGAATTTTAGGGTGGCTTTTTCTATTTCTACAGAAAAGCATCATTGAGATTTTGATAGGGATTGTCTTGAGTCTGTAGATCACCTTGGGTAGTATTGTCATCTTAACATTAGTCTTCTAATTCATGAACGTAAATGTCTTTCTACTTCTTTCTTTAATTCTTTCAGTGCTGTTTGTAGTTTTCAGTGTGCAATACTTTAGTTTTGTGGCTGTTATCTTTCTCACAGTGAGTTAATAGAGTAACGTTCTGGTTTATCCATTATTATTGCGTGACCTGTTAATGCCCTGAAGAATATGTTCTATTTTTAACAGAATCGGGGTTCTGAACTCGAAAAGCTGAGGGAAGGATCCTGGAAACTGGAAACCTAACTAAATTACTGCCCTTGGGAAGCCCTTCTAGGTGTTCAGCCTGCTGGTTTCTTCTGATTAAAACCTAATTTCACTGCAGGTCTCCTTCGATCTACAGTAGTTCACATTTCTAATTTTTTTTTTTTTTATCTTTTGCTTCTAGATTTCTCCATCTCGCTAAGGAGGAAATTCCTATTGGGTATAGCTGATGGTACCATGCAAAAATCAGATCCTCGGAAAGGTCAGAACCTGTTCTTATATGTAATAGAAATGGAGAGTTACCTTCTGTCAGGCTGTGTATGAGTGTATGTGTCACAAAAAGCTGTTTGAGTAAATAAAAAATCTCACCCTTTCTTGCCAACTTACCCTGCAATTTTCACATATCCTGCACGTCATTTATACAACTCTTTTATAGTTTGCAAAGTACTCTTCATGTAATTATCTCAAATAGTCTTTACTGTAAGCTTTTGAAATAGGGACTGTTGCTATTCCTCTTTTATGGAAACAATGAAGGGTTAAGAGACTTATTCCAAATGTTGTTACTATAAACTGCAAGATTTAGTCCTGAATTTTTTGCTTCTAAATCGTACCCTTCTCACTACATCACAAGTTCATAATCATTATTTAGATTATTTAGTTCATATCATTAGTCAGAATTTAATAGATATGTAAGTATGGATGCTCTATGAACATTGGAAATAATATACATAAAAGTTAAAATAATATATGAAAAAGTTAAAACCCCTTTATGGGTGTAAAATATAATTAATAAATCATATCTTGATATTGAATGTTTAAATATAATCTTTGGGATGATACCAGACTCCTTATTGTGTACATACCATTGTCTTATTTATTTATTATTTATTTTTGGCTGTGTTGGGTCTTCGTTTCTGTGCGAGGGCTTTCTCTAGTTGCGGCAAGCGGGGGCCACGCTTCATCGCGATGCGTCGCGATGCGTGGGCCTCTCACTATCGCGGCCTCTCTTGTTGTGGAGCACAGGCTCCAGACGCGCAGGCTCAGTAGTGGCTCACGGGCCTAGTTGCTCCGCGGCATGTGGGATCTTCCCAGACCAGGGCTCGAACCCGTGTCCGCTGCATTGGCAGGCAGATTCTCAACCACTGCGCCACCAGGGAAGCCCAATACCATTGTCTTATTATGGCAAATGAGGCTCTTCGTTTGCTGGTACTTACCTTTGTATTCTCATCTTCCTCAGTTCCTGTCATTTGTCTCTGTAGCTTACCCTACCACTTTCCTTTTACAGCAGCTGCTGGCTGTTGTCCAAACACATGGTCCATTTCCATGTCTTAGTACCTTTATACTATATTCCCTTTGCCTCAAATGCCTATTCATCTTTCTTCTGACAATCCTAGCTCAACTTCATGTCCTCTGTGAAGCTTTTCTCCTCTCCCCAAGCAAAGTCAATCATTCCTTTCTCTTTTCTCAGAGCACTTTGTATAGCAAATCTCTCTTATAGCAAAAATCACATTGTATTATGATAGTGTATTTGAGTTGCTGTCTATCCTACTAATCTGTGAGTTCTTTGTGAGCATAGACTGGGACTTATTTGTCTTCATGTTCTTAACACTCAGTGTTACTCCTAGACTTAGCTACGTTTTGTTTAATGAATGAAATAACAGCTTTCCTTAAAGGATCTGTACACTAATCTAAGTGGAAGACTGACCACGTAAAAAATACTCAGAAGTTTATAACTATTTGTAAATGAATATAGTACATACTTGAAGTAGAATAGTGGAATGATCACAGCCAGGCGGAGTTATTTAGGGAAGGATTCCTCTAGATCAGGGATCAGTAAACTATGGCCCATAGGCCAGATCCTGCTGGCTGCCTGTTTTTGTAAATAAAGGTTTACTGGAATATAGCCATGTTCATTTGTTAATGTGTATGGCTACTTTCATGCTACAATGGCAGAGATGAGTAGTTGTAGCAGAAACCATATGTCCCATAAAACTGAAAATATTTACTATCTGGCTCTTTACAGAAAGTTTTCTACTCCCTGCTCTAAAAGATAGGTTTTGAACAGAGGTATGAAAAGAAGAGGAATGTGAATTGATGAAGCATGAGTGTGCATCATAATGCAACAAAAACAGCCATAGTAGTAGGAATGCCAAGTGGGAAAGTTTGACTGTAATCCAGTTTGTCAGAGAGAACTGTGTTGAAGAGATGAAATGTCAAGAATGCTTTGGATTGATAAAGAGGAAACATAGAAATCTAATGAAAAGAAGTTGTCAAGTAAACACTCTGGGCCTATAGTAAGAAAGTTTCCTAAGTAGTAGTAGGGCATGATGATGATGATGATGAAGGAGAAGGAAGCAGCAGTACAAATTAATGTTGATTGAGCATCCACTGTATGCCAGGTACTGTTCTATGTACTTTATATGTATCCTAGTTAAACTTCTGCAACTGTATAAGCTAATTGCTGCTGTTGTCTTTATTTTGC
The DNA here is from genome assembly GCF_009873245.2 of Balaenoptera musculus. Classification (NCBI taxonomy): domain Eukaryota; kingdom Metazoa; phylum Chordata; class Mammalia; order Artiodactyla; family Balaenopteridae; genus Balaenoptera; species Balaenoptera musculus. The sequence goes on along the minus strand of NC_045785.1, from coordinate 33,457,615 downwards.
AGATGAGGAAACTGAGGCACAGGGGGTTAAAGTTACTTAGCCAAGGTTATATAACTAGTAAATGAGAGAACCAAATCTGAACCCAGGCAGTCTGTCTGCAGAGTCTTCATAGTAGAGGAGGGAAATCTGGGGATATTTGGTAAAAAACAACCATAAGCTTGGAGTAAGGTAACTAGTCTTAGTAATTAGGAAGTGTGCTCTTCCATCATGAAAAAGAGAAAATGAACAGACTATAGAAGAATAGTACTGGAAGGCAGAGGGTCCAATTAGAAGAGTGTACTATGGATTCATCAGAATGGCAGGGAAAAAGAGGCAGATTCATTACATAGTGAGACACGTTATACCATTAGTCATTGAGTTTAACCTTGGTGAGGCCAGAAGGCAGTTAACTTTCCTTGCACACATGAAAGCTGTCTTAAAATGCCTGAAGAGCTGGCTTACTCATTTGAGATAGAGCTTAGCAATGGTTTTCAAGGAGCTAGAAGGCATTCAACCTCCCCACAACAAGTATATTACAGTCAATTCAGTGCCCACTCTACACCTGAGTATATTAACAGCCGATGGAGGTGTCAAATCATAACACACCATTGCATTTCGTTCTGTGTTGTTCCTGTAGCGGAACTTGTTCCTGTCCAACCCCCATCACTACTGTGATAAAGATTTACCCCCTTGGACCACTTTTCAAAAATGTATGCATGTATGTATTAAAGTAATATATATGCAGTGTAAAAAAATTACCAACAGAATTATACCAAATGAAAAGAGAAAGTTTCCCTCCCATCACTATCTTGCTCTCTAGAGAGAACCTCTATTAAAATTTGGATGTATGTGAAACTACTGTTATGGATGGAAGTGTTCTGGGATTCCCTCATGGTTGCTGAGATAGAAAAAATTTGAGAATCACTTCCCTAAAGCCAAGGTCCACTGCCAAGAATGGAAGGAACTTCCGGGGGAGATGTGGGATCTTCATCACTAGAAGAGTAAGCAAAGACTTGGTAGGGATGTTAGAAAGAAGATTCAAGCATTGGCTAGGGTTAGTGGAGTTAGAGGCAGGGAGAGGAGGAGGCATTGAGCTAAATGACTTTTAATATTCCTTTCAAACCTATAGTTCTGTGTTCATACCAACAGACTGATTACCCCAACAGACTGAGTGGAGGACAAAGTGATAAGAGAAAATCCAAAATATAAAATCCAAATTTATAGAACAAGTTACTTTGCAGCAAACATTGAACTTATTTTTATAAAGATTTCTTTTAACTAACCATTTTGGTGTGTTCAAAATGTACTTCATTTTTTATTGAAAATTCTGTTTACACTTAACCTTTCACTACTGTATTTACTGTGTAAAATGAAGGTGGCACACATTGTTCATTATTCCAAAGAAGGAAGATATTTCAAAGTATCTGCCAGGTTAAGCTGTGGTGCATAGGGAGGAAATAATTGAGCTGGGTCCCTAGTGCTACTCCCCCTTCGGACTCACAGTATAAAGGAAATTAAAGGGGACCTTAATGTCCCCTTTAATGAATAGTGAAGTTCAACCCCTTCCTTTTCCAAATGAGGAAAATAAAAACCAAAGACGATATCTTACCAGCTCAGAGTCTCACAGTAGCCTAGCTGGGCTCTCAAAGATTAGCGATAAAGTATATAAAGTGCCTGCCACAGTACCAAGTATGTGGTAGATGAAGATGCAGAAGGGAAATAAGATCATGGTGATGGTACTGATATTGTTGTTATTTCTTCTGCCCACCCCCATCACTCTTCTGTAAGCCTTCAGAGAGAAAGTTGGTAATGTAGATATGTACACTGTCCATGCTGCAAACCTCAAGTTGCACAGTGTTGTAATGATGAAAGCAGGAGCTCCATACCCCCATAAAATTATAGGCTCTCAGATTTGGGCAGGACCTTTAAAGGTTACCTAGTCCAGCCTCCCTCCTCCTTCTCATGATTTAGTATTTCCACCAAGAGGTTATCTTACCTCTACTTCTACGCCCTCAGTGATGGCAGATTCATACCTTCCCTTCCCAGAGAGTTCATCCCACTGTTGGATACCTCCGACTGCCAGCAAGTTCCTCCTAGTAATGAGCTGAAGCCTGTCTACCTATAGCTTCCACCCACTGATCCTAGTTCTCTCCCTTGGGGTAATATTGAACAAGCAAAGCAAATCTCTTCTCTACATGAGAACGCTCCAGATATTTGCAAACAACTTTCCTGTTTCTCCTGAGTCTTCTCTTCTCCTAGTTAAACCTCCTCAGTTTCTTAAACCCTCAGTATCCTTGTTGCTTTCCTTTAAATGAGATTGTATGCCTGTATCTTATTCAGAGTCTAGGACCTCAATTGGAACATGAAGCTCTACCTTCAAAGTGTTCTAACTGGGAGTAGGTGATCCCGTAGTGTCATCTGCTTCATTCCCAATATTGACTGGAATGACGATGGTGGTGATGATGGTGGCGCATTCTTTATTTCATGATAACAGATCCATATATGTCTGCCAGGAGGTATGATGTGACACCATTGGTACCACTAAACTTCTTCCCTGTTCAAGAAACATGAGGCAGAAGCATTCTAAAAAACGTTAGCTTCTTCTGTGTCCTGGATCACACCTCCTGGAAAGGTTAACATTATACATAGTTGAAGTCTAGTAGGATTGCCTGTAAGACAAAGGGAGTTATGGCTTTTCTGCATTTTCATTAGCCATTCATTGCTAGCAGTTTTGCTTGTTACAGGAAATATTGATGTTCTCTGGGGTTCTTCTCTCTGTGTGCAAGTGCAGAGATATATAATTGCTATAGAGGGAGTGGGGGTAGGGATGATCGCTAAGAAGAAATCTGTTCCATCTTCTTTGTTCACATCTGCTACATGCACAAGACAGGATTTATTGCTCTCTTTGAGAAAGGGATTGCCTAGCTTGCTTCCTCTCCCCCTTCTTCTGGCAGATCATCCCAGAGGAATATCACCATCTCATCACCCTTATCTCTGAATGGAGTAAAAATAAATGAAGAAGAGCTGGAGGCAGAGAATCAGCTGAGAGGCACTAAGAATACTTTCTAACAAGAGGGCATGGCTAATCAGTGGCACAACCCAGACCAGTCCCTTTTCTGTCTCCTGCCTCCCCTGTAGCTTGTCCTCCGTGACCACAGTGGGACAGGTGTTCTGCTTCCAGCTTTTCTGTTTTGATCTCTGCTTATCAGCATAGGATTATGGTTTATTAAAACCACAGTTGCTCTCTACCACTGATGCAGTTCTGTCTTGTCTTAGTGGATTTTCAGAAGTACCTTTGATTTTTCTATTCTCCAGTTTTCATTTCTGAGGGAAACATTCCTCCTTCCCTGTTCCCTTCTTCCCTTCCTGCCTATCCCCACTGTCTCATTAGTATGTGCATGTAAGCCTGCATTACTTCTTTTATATTTTCCAAGCTCTATGAATATTTGAAACATGGTACCTATGGACATCCTCCACTTAATCTAGTTTTACCTCATTAAATCCCAGATATGCCTCATATTATTCAGCGTACAGATCAAGCTCATAAGCATCAGTGCTTCAGTTTTACTGTAGTAAAATGGGTAGACTGTCCAAGCTGGGCTATTTTATGTTAGAAGCATTTGTTAAGATTTATTTTTTGTTAGTTTTTTTGCTTTTGTTTTGTTTTGTTTTTGAGGAGAAGGCAGTGTAGTTAAGAACATAGTTCAGGTTCAAATCCTGGCCTTTCCACTGACTGTAACCTTTCAGAAAGTTATTCAACCTCTCTGAATATTATTTCCTCATTAGTAAAAAGGGGTAATGATACCATACTAAGTGGTATCATACTAGTGAGGATTCAACAAGATGGTGTTATTGAATTACTTAGCACGATATCTGGTACATAGTAAACACTTAAAAATAATAGCTATATAATGTTAATAATTAATATTATTACTGTTGTTAATATACAATGATAATTTACAACTAAGTTTTTTCTTAATATAATACATGAAGAATTTTTTTGACTTTTCCTTGCTTCGGGGGATGCTCTATTGTGATTGTTTTATCACATTTTGAAAGGATGCTTCCATGGCCTTGTAGATTTTTCTACTACATACTATCTTTCCCTCAAGTGTTTCCAGAAATACCAGAGTCTTTATATTCTCTAGATTTGCACTACCCAATACAGTAGCTACTGGCCACATGTGTCTATTTAAATTTAAGGAGCACTAAGTACAATTAAAAATGCAACTCTTCAGTCACACTAGCCATATTTCAAGTGCTGAATAGCCCCATGTGGCTAGTGGCTACCCATTGGATGACACAGATATAGAACATTTCCATCATCACAGAAAGTTCTATTGGACAGCATTACTTTAGATATTACTAGAATATGCTCTTGTGCTCTTTTCTTAGAAATCAAAGAGGGTATATTTTCTAGAATTCCAGAGATTACTCTCTTAAATGTTTCAGTGCTCCAGACATCCATTTTAAGGATTCAGGTTACTCTTCTTACTCCAGCCCCTTAGTGTCATTAACTGTCTTTTGGAATTAATACAGGCACTTTTACTTCTCCTGAGAAGAATGCATTACCAAAGTTTTTAAAGGTCCCAGTCTGCAGTAAGAGGAGGCCAAAGGAAGAAAGGACAGAGCAGAAGTAATTCTAGCAAATTACTAGAGAATACATACGTGAATATGAGAATCCATAGGGGCTAACTAGTAACAGGAGGTTCTGATGTCCTATGTCCTTTTTGTAAGTACATACATTGTATTAGTCAGGATCTGAGCTTTCCCTCTGAGAAAGGTAGTAAACAGCAAGTTTTCCTTTAATGATCCCTGTTATCTTTATTATGCACTTTTAAAGCCATTTTTTCATTTGCTCTCCACAGCGACCTAGTGAAGCAAGTAGCATTGGGATGAGCATCCCTATTTTACTGATTTAGAAAAAACAGGTTCAGTGCAATTAACAACTTGCCTAAAATCGTCAAGGGAAAATAGTCTTGCGATTCAAAACAGGATAAAATTTTAACTTCCAGTTTGGTTTTCTTTTGTTGTTTTTATTTTGTTATGCTCTATTTTACCACCAATCAGACTGTAGTAAAAGGAAGAGTGAAGATTCTTTAGGACAACTTGAAAACTGAATAGTGTTATATGAGGTACTCTCAAAGAACTGCTATAGCTTCATTTGTCCTATGACCATGTGTATTAGTGTGTTTGGACTGCCATAACAAAATACCACAAGTGGGGTGGTTTAAACAACAGAAACTTATTTTCTCACAGTTCCTGAGGCTAGAAGTCCAAGATCAGTATGCTAGCGGGGTTGGTTTCTGGTGAGACTTCCCTCCTCGGCTTATAGACAGAGCACCTTCTGGCTTTCTGGCTATGTCCTCACCTGACCATTTTCTCTGTATGTGTTGGTGGGGAGGGTGTTGAGAGACAGAGACAGAGACCAGTCAATCTCTGGTACCGCTTCCTTTTCATTAGCACACCAGTCCTATCAGATTAGGGCCCCACCCTTATGACCTCTTTTTACCTTAGTTACCTCCTTAAAAGTCCTGTCTCCAAATACAGTCACACTGGGGGATTAGGACTTAAATATACGAATTTGCGGGGGTGGTACGTAATTCAGTTTATAACGCCGTGTTAATGTATTTTTAGTATCTTTTGATTTTTTGGCCTAACCTGGTTAGTTGGAAATTTGGTATTTGCATGGGAACAAATGTGGCAAATATCTATATTTTTTATTTCTGTGAATATTGAGACTTAGTTCAATTTAACCTGTGGTACTTACCATAAAGTACTATCCAACCCTGAGATATTCTAATAAGCAAAAACATTATATCTAAATGTCCTACTTTTCTTATAATGTAGTCCAATTCGTTAGTACCAGTAAAGTCTCAGTCCTTTACAGGGTAATAAGTGTCCCCCTTCCTCCCACCCCCATTTTACAGATGGAGAAATTAACATACAGAGAAACTGACTTGTCAGAGGTCAGAGCAAGGTATTGGTGGATCCAGGGGTAAATCCCAAACCTCTTAACTCCCTGACCAGTTTTTAGGCCATTGACTATGCAACCTAGCGGTAAGTATATTTTTACCCCATCCTGGAGGTAAGAGGGGTTAAGAGACTTGGCAAGGAGTGAATTTAAGGAATTCCTCACTACTAATTATGTCACTCGTTGTCTTTTTCTTTTAACCATGATGTCTTTTTTGTCATTAGCATCAATTTTCAAGGTTGCAAGAGGAGGTTGGAAGTTTTGCTTTTTAAATACCTAAAAATATTTCTATAACAATTTCTATAACATATTATAATATTATAATAATTATAATATTTAATGTATTATAATATTATAACATATAATAACATATTATAATATTTCTATAACAATATTTCTATAATAATTTCTATTATTTCTATAATTTCTATAATATTATAATATTTCTATAAGAGATTATTATTAAGAAAGGAAAGAAAGGAAAACTTATTATTTAATGAATTTGTTCTCTGTGTTAGGCACTGTGCTAGACACTTTGTATTATATTTCTTAAATGTCATTAAAACTTGTCATTTCTGGAAGGTATGCATTCTTGCCTTTTTTTATAGTCATATTTTTAATAGTATTAGTTGAATTTTAGTAGAAAACTACCTTACAAACTTCAGAGTTTAGATTCTAAATAAAATTTTAGTATTGTAGAAACTAAGAACCTTATCAGAAATCTTTAAAGATAAGATCTCTTTATGTTTAAGCACAGTTTTCTAGTTTATTGTGTCTTAACCCTTACTTGGTTTTTACTTAGGTGGGATGACTTGTTTTGTCTGAGATTAAGTCAAGCTTGCTCTTCCACTTGACACTAAAATCATATTTTCTGTAAAGCCTTTTCTTCTACCTCTACATCTGAAATAGTTAGAATTTTTTTAATTACTAAGCAGGTTGAACAACCAAGCCATGTGGAAAACAAGGGTTTAATGAGCCTCCAGAACCAAGATCCCATGGGCCAGTAGTATATTCTCTCCTCCATCCCTCACCTCTGCTTCTTGCCCATTGGCTTCTTGCTTGTAGATCTGCTTTCTCAGATATAGTAAAAATTATAGCCACTGACAATGACCACATTTCACTTTTCTTATCATACCCTTTGCATGCCTTCTGCTGCAGCCACATTGAACTACAGTTGGACAACATGGCACTGTCCAATAGTAATACAATGTAAGTCACATATGTAATTTAGATTTTTCTAATAGCCACATGGAAAAAGGTGAAAAAATAAGGGGGGATTTAATTTTAGTAATATATTTTATTTAATCTACTATATCTAAAATACTATTTTGACATGTAACCAATATAAAAATACATAATGAGCTATTTTATATTCCCTTTTTAATACTCAGTCTTCAGAATCGGGTATCTGTTTTACAGTTACAGTAAATCTCAATTCAGACACTAAAGTTTTATCAGAAATACTTGATCTGTATTTAGATTTCAAAAAAATCTATCATTGAAAAAATAGATTCTCATACCCAGTTTTCTTCCAAACACACTTAAAAAATTTTCCCAATAACTGCACCAAATGTCAATTTTTGAATTTAAGTTAATAAAAATTAAAGCAAAATTAAATTTACTTCCTTAGTGACACTAGCCACATTTCAAGTGCTCAGCAGCTGCATATGGCGAGTGGCTACCATGTTGGACAGAGCAGGTCTGACATAGTGTTTCATGGCATCATTTCTTTCCTTACCAAAAATAATTATGAAAAATTTTAAACACAAATTCAGTTATGATACCCTAATATCTTTTGTCTCTGTCAGCAATTTTTAAGCCTGATCAAGTTTGTAATCTTTATTCATGATTTAGAGAAGAACAAACATAGCAGGTTACTAGAAAGACTGGCGACATCAAACCAGGAGAAAATGCAAACACTTGGAGTGGGACACTGGCCAATGTGACTAGAGTGTAGTGGAAAAGGGAAAAGTCATAACAGACAAGATCACAGAAATGGCAGTAGCCAGATCCTGCCTAGCTTTGTAAGGCACCCTTCACTCAGTGGGAAGTTATTTGAGGTCCTTAAGCAGATAAATGACATTATCTGTCTTGTGTTTTAAAATGCTCACTCTGACTTTTCTGTGGAGAATAGGTTGGAATAGGGCAAGAGTAGAAGCAGGAATACAGGTTAGCAGGCTGTTGTAACGGTCCAGATAAGAGATAATAGTGACTTAAACTAGAGTGTGAGTGGTGAAATTAAGAGCAGTGGATGGATTTGGGATATGGCCCGACAGAAACTACTGATGGATTGAATTTGAGTGTAGAGGAAATAGAGACATCAAGGATAATTTCAAGGATTTTTAGCTTGAGGAGCTAGGTGGTGGAGATGCCATCTACTAGTTTGGGGAAGACAAAAAGGAGAACAGCTTGGCAAGAGATAGGGTTCTGTTTCAGGCATGTTAAATTTGAAATATCTGATTGATAACCATGTAGAGGTGGCCTAAACGTAGTTGTACGTATATGTAAGCGTAGAATTCCAAGAAGAGGCCAGTGCTGGAAATATGAATTTGGAAGAAATCACAGTGGAGTGGTGAGCAGTAAAACCCTATTTGAATGAGGACATAATGTGAGGAAGTGAGGAGGCAATAATTTATTGCCTTTAAGACGACTCTTAAAATAAGTTTTCCCATGAAGGAGAGCAGAGAAATTGAAAGATATAGCAGGAAGCATATATGTGGAATTAAGAGAAGGTTGGGGGAGAGCATGTTTGTTTGGGATTTTTGTGTGTTTGTTTTGATAGGAGATGATGGAGCAGTAAGAATACTGATGCAAACGATCTGTTAGAAATGAAATACTTGCAAAGTCGTTAAGAGGATGATAGGAAATGGGATCTGGAGAAAAATTGTAGGGTGGATTGTTGATTAAAAATAGAGACGCTTCATCCACAGCAGCAGAAGAAAAATCAGAAAGAATGATGAATAAGTAGATTCATTCATTCACCAGATATTAACTGAGCACCTGCTTCTGTACTATGCTTTGGGGATGTACCACTAAACAAGATCAAGGCTGAATCTTCCTGAAATGAGTGGCATATAGAAGGTTCTCATCTATTATTTTTGTTTTCTCAATGAACGCTGAATTAACGTCATCCCCTAAGAGTGAAGGTGAAGGAGGGAATATTTGTAGTATGAGGAGAGAGAAAAATATATGAATTTATTTTTTTGGAAAGGAGAAAAGCAGACATAGTAGGGAAATGTGGTTTGATTTCTGGACAGTGTTAATTAAGTAGCATTTGAGAATTGTAGCCATGAGTTTAGGGTGAGACCAGTAAGCTTGCACTTGTTTTTCTTTAGCACTCGTGAGCTATTGGGCTAGGCATGATATAGGTGGAGAAGTGGTTTTAACCAGAGTTAGGGTTGAGGCTTTACTAGGCAAGTTTCACAAAAAAAAACAACAACAAAAAAAAAGAGGTGGGAAGGAGTTAAGAGTATTTGCCATGGAGTGATTTTAGTGAGGAACCATGGAATCTGAGCTGGGTAAGAAGAGAAGTGAAAACATGATGGGTAAATAATGGTGAGAAAGTGGTGGGGTCAGTAGATGAATCTAAATTTTCAAACAAGGAAAAGGTATTTCCATTATAGAAGTAATACATACTCTGTATAGAAAATTTGAAAATATTTGAGGTTAGAAAGGGGAGAAAAACAGTACCACCATCCAAAGATAACCATTTGTTTATATTTGCTGTGTTTACTTCTGTTTTTTTTTTCCTGGCGATAACTTTTTAGGATTGTGTTAAGTTTGCTAGGCCTTCCATAACAAAGGCTACAGATTGGGTCATTTAAACAACAGAAATTTATTTTCTTAAAGTTCTGGAGGCTATAAGTCCAAGATCAAGGTTCAGCAGGGTTGGTTTTTTCTCCTCCGCTTGTAAATGTCTGTCTTCTCCCTATGTCTTCACATAGTCTTTTCTCTATCATTGTCTCTGTCCAAATTTCCTCTTCTTATGAGGACACCAGTCATATTGGATTAGGGCCCACCCTAAATTTAGATCTCGTTTTAACTTAATTACTTCTTTATAGACCCTACCTCCAAATACAGTCACGTTCTGAGGTACTGAGGAATGAGGACTTCAATATGAATTTTGGGGGAGACACAATTCAGTCCGTAACATAGGCGTTCTTTGGTTTCAGTTTTTTACATAATTGTGATTATTCCTTGAATATAATTTTTGATCCCATATTTTACCAGATAATGTTATAACTTAAACATTTTCCCATTTTATTGTTTAACCTTTGTAAAAATGAAACAGCTGCAGAATACTTTGTCAAGTGACAAATGTATTGCAGTATCCTAATCAGTCTTCTGTTTTGAACATTTAGGTGCCCCCTCCACCCCAATTTTTTTGTTATTATAACCAATATTAAAGCTTTTTAAGTAAAACCTCTTTCTGTATTTTGGATTATTTCCTTAGACTAGAATCTCAGAAGTTGATTATTTTATCAAAGACTATTGCAACATACTGCTGAATTGGAGAAGTACTGAATCTTGTACTTTCTTTCCACATGACTGTTTTCTCTCTTCCTGCAGTAATAGACTGGAATGATGTTAGAAAACATAAATATGGTCACCTATCAGAGTCAGCATCCCAATATCAAGGTAAGAAAAACTCTATTTAGCATGGAAAAATTTAATTTGACATCTCTTACCATAAAACCTTTGTTTTTAGAGGTCTGAGTGTACCAAGAACTCACTGGTTAAAGCACAAGCAAATATAGTTTGTAGAGGTACCTGTCAAAAGCAATATGCTTTGTTTTGAGCATGAAATCAGGAAATTTAGATTCTGAGTCTAGACAATCTCAAATTAGCTTCATAGCTTTAGGAACAGTTGTTTAGCCTCTCTGGATTTCCATAGTTTTTAAGAGTAAGGCAGAATTGGGTGGTGTACTTCCATAACTACTAGTAATGAACTGAGTATCTTTTAAAATGAGAGAATTGAACTACACAAGCTCTCAAGCCCTCATTTTACCCCAGAATTTCACTGTTCTGTCATTTTGGTGTGTTTGTCATGATGACTTATGCTGTAACATTTTTTTCTTTAATAGAAGCTACTGACATCCTGGAGCTAGGTAAGATTTTTTTTGTGTGTTTCTGTTAAATATGGGGAATTACTAAGCCAGGGATTAGATTGTAACTAGGTAAAGAATTCCATGTGTCTCTGTCTCATGAACTAGTGAATCCTGTGCTCTTGTCTGCCTAATGAGCCCACGTAATTCATCTTTGCTGTCATGACGAACTCTCCTTATCAAGAGGCCACAGACCACGCTAACAAAAAGGGAGAGAGGTGGTTAATTACATGAGTACAAGAAGGAATGGGAACTGAACCAAACTGGAAGTTACTTCTTAATTCACTAAATCCAGATCTAAAACAAACCTCCATTGTCCATAAATCAGAATTTGTTGGGATTTTCCCAAAAGAAATTATTCATGAGATATATTGAACTGAAATTAAACCTAAAGATTTTCTAAATTTTTTAACTACATAAAAACTGAAATATTAAAATATCAAACAACAGGAGTCAGACTGATACTGCATTTGGTTTTCATCCCTGAATAGTGTACTTCCGCACTAGGATTTTAGAAATAAAACTAATGTTAATATTTCTCAATCAGCTTTCAGGGTTCCTATATAAATGTCAGTCTTAACTTCTTAGAGTCCTTTAAAATTCTGCATGTTCCTTAAATATTAATATCCTGATACCTTCATTAATTTTTGTTGAAGTATTGTTATATATTTTGTTATTGCAATTTACTGTGTTCAGCCCTATTATTATCATTTTCTGTTTGCTCCCTCTTTCCTTTTCTTCCAGTAACATATTACTTTCATTGCCCACTGACAAAGAAGGTAACGTAAAGTAGTAGAACACTAGACTAGGAAAGCCAACTTTGCCACTTAGTAACTTTGTGACACTAATCCTTGGTTTTCTGATTTGTAAATGGGGATAATAATCCCATTCTACCTACTTCACAGGGTTGTTAAGAAGATTACATGAGCTAATGGATGTGAAAACATCTTAAAAACTCTCAAATACTTTTCAACTTTGGAGGATTATTATTTTCATTTGTTCAGCGACTATCCTCAGACTTTAAGTCAAATCTTGTGACATTCTTTGAAGTGAAGCATTCTATGAATATGAGCTGAAGAAATGAATGAAATGAAATAATGCAGGTAAAGGGCCTGACACTTGATAAACAATAAATGATAGTCACTTTTTATTATTCCTTAAAACTTTCCTCAAGCTTTCTAAGGTACTGGTGTGTGGTAAAAAGCATGGACATAAGAATCAGACAGGCCTTGGTTCAAATTCCTTTTCCCCACTTACCAGTTTTGTGACTTCAGGAAAAATGCTTAATCTTTCTGAGCCTAAATAAAACCCATCTTACTTAAACCTACTTTTCAGGTTATAATTAACAGGGGAAATATTGAACATAGTATGGCATGGTGCAGGCAAACAGAAGGCACTCAGTGATAGCTGCTGCTGTTTTGGGGTTTGTTGCTAATGTGAATGATAATAACAATTCTAGTTCAGTGACATTTAAGGTATGTTGTGAACAGCCTATTCTGTTGACAGGGAATTGTGAAAAGTGGATACTCAATTTAACATGAAGTACATAAAGTGATATTAAAATTTGAAAGTATGTTTTTCCTTGTGAGAGTAGAGGTAGTACAGCCAGGCATAGCCTCTGATAAATTAATCTTGCATATTTCATTTTGTCCATCAAGCATAGAGAGTAGTCCCAAATACCAAACTGAAAGAAAATTCAGTAGATTTTTAGAATCTCAGAGTTTGGAAGAGGGCTTAAAATAATCCAACTTGACTCAGCATTTCAAAATCCAGCATTTTGTATTTCTTGTAAAATGTCTTGTCTTAAACTCCCCAAGCAACTCACTTTATATTTAGACAAATATTTATTGGGCCAAAATCTGTTTGTCAATTCTATTAGTCCTACCTATAACTTTTAGAGCCTTATGGTATAGGTTTAGCCGGTTTTTCACTCACCGGCCTCTAGTTATTTGAAAGCAGCTCTAAGGGCTGCTTTCTCACTGCCACTCTGTTACTTTTCCTAGTTCAAGCAACCATCATCTCATACCTAGATTATTAGAAAATCTTCCTAACTAGTCTTCTGCCTGCAGCCTTACCCTCCTCCAATCCATTCTTCACACTGCAGACAGAGTGACTCCTCCCACAAACCCTTTTGTGCTTCCTCTTCTCAGTAGTGTGGTATATGAGACTCTCCGAAACCTGAACACTGCTCTTATCGACAACCTCTTTTCTAAACTATCTATCTACCCAGTAGCCATACCAAAAGATTCAGGTTTAGAACTGCTTTTTCTCACTTCTGGGCCTTCATACATGCTTTTCTTTCTGTCTGAAACAACAACAACAAAAGAATTCCCTCTCTCTTTGGCTGACTCCCTGCTTATCCTTTTATACTTTAACTTAGAAGCTTAGCAGTTACTTCCTGTGGGAATTCTTCCCAAACCCTCCTGTAGCACACTGCATCTCCAAGGGTAGCACTTATCACAGTTTATTACAGTTGGCTGTTTAGTCTCTATCCCTCAATAGATTGAAGCTCTATGAGGGCAAGAACAGTATTTTGATCATGGTTGTATCTCCAGCACAGTGCTTTGATACACAATATAAATATTTGTTGGATGGATGGATGAAGCAATGGCTCTGAGACTTTGCTTTCTTATTCATTGCTAAATGTTCATTATTCCTTCAGCTGGTCCTCATGTGACATGGTTTTGTGTCTCTTCATCACTTAGGTCACCATTTAGGCTTTGCTTTGTTCTATCCCTCTCAAAGTATAGCTCCCAGAACATTTAATTTCCCAGGTGTGATGTGATGTTACTAGTCCAGAAAAGAGTAGGACTATTACTGGTTTGCTTCTTTTCATTCACTCACTTTTCAAACTTTTATGGCACCTCTATTAAGTTTCAGGCACTGGGTTAAACAGTGAAGATTTTTAAAAGTTCATAAAAGATATCCTCAATCCATAAAGAGCTTACATAAATAATTATGATAATATGATGTAGAGAGTATGGAAATAAAGGTGTGAATAGGATGTTATAGGAGATTGGGAATGGTGGGATTTGTCTTGGGAAGACAGGTAAAGTAAAAATTCTTTTTTTGGCTTGGTGTTTTATGTTTAGATGATCCATTAAAAAAACGTCAAGCAATTGAACTAAAAGGCCTATGGACCGTGTTTTAAGAATGAACTACTGTGTATCTTATAAACTTAGCTTTGGACATTTTAGAATAACTGGGTTTTATTAGTGCTGGATATGCCAAAACTTAGTAATCATTTGACAGTGCCAAGAAAACCTAGGGTTAAGGGTTATGAAAAGGACTTGCTCTATTTAAATTGATTGTAAAATTACATGAAACAAAGTGCTCCTGGTGCTGGAAGAGAGTAACTGATGAGAGGAACAGAGTACAGAGTCTAGAAATAGATCCAAGTGTATATAAGAAATTAATATATAATCAAGGTGACATTTCAGATCTGTGGGGAGAAGATGATTTGTTCAATAAGTGAAGTTGAAGCACATTTATTGAACAAAAGTGAAAAGGAAAGCTGCATCTTTGCCTCATTTGTCTCACAAAACAAATTCCAAATAGATCAAACATTTAAATGTAAAAACATGAAACTTTAGAAATCCTAGAAGAAAACATGGGTTACTATTTTTATAATACTGAAGTGAGGAAAGCATGATATGAAATCAAGAAGTCATAAAATAAAAGACTGAGCAATTTAAGGGCAAATCCTATCAGACTGAGACAAGTGTCTTCAACATATATGACAAAGGACTAATATATCTTCACTCTACAAAGAACTCTTAGAATCTGTGAGAAAACAAAAGAATACCTCAGTGAAAAATGGCAAAAACAGAATATAAACTAATAAGGCTAAAAAGATCTTCAACTGTATTAGTAGTCAAAGAATTGCAAATATAAGTATAACAGTGTTTTGTTTTTCACTGATAAGATTATCAAAATTATAGAAATTGTTAAAACAGTTTTAGCAAGGATATAAGAAGCATACTCTTATGCTCTATTGGTAGGAATTCTGTTGTATCAAAACATAAAATGTGCATACTCTTTGACCATTAATCCCACTCTTAGGAATTTGCCCTAAGGACATAATCGTAAAGGTGTTAAAGATATGTACACCAAGATACACATCAAAAATTAGAAAACACTTAAATGACCATCAATAGTATTTAACAAATACTTCTGTTATGTAAATTATGGTGCACATAAACAGTGGAACACTTTTCAGGCAGTAATCTTGGAGTCCAATTTCTGGTCTAAAGACTATGATTGTCTTTACTGCTCTTAAGAATTTGTTCCACACTTTAGGTGGAACAAAGTAGAGTTCTTGTAGAGGAATGTGGACAGAACAATAGCCAGCATGAATGGAGGTGCCTGACATAACCATGTTAAATTAGAAGCAGTTGAGGGATTTGGGACATATTTAGGGGATTAGATATATTATGTCTAGGACCAGTGGGTAAAGGTTAGAAGAAGGCAGACTTGGCTGATTCTGACGGTTAAAATCTATCCATTTGTGCTATTGAACTATAGCCAAATAATGAGTTTCTCATCATTGGAATTATTTAAGCAGAGGCTAGAGGGACCATTCACATCTCAGCTTTTATATCACCTCATCAAGATGCCTTTCTTGACCATCCTGCTTAAAACAGCACACACACTCTCAGCACTCTTTTTCCCTCTTACCTTGCTTTATTTTTTCTTTATTTGAAAAGGGCCAGAAACTGTACAGTTATTATCTGGTGTCCCTGTTACCTTCTGGACCAATTGAATTGTATTTATTTGTTTATTTATTTATTGTCTCTCTTCCCCCTTAGAATGTAAGCTCCATGTGGGCAGAGATTTTGGCTGTTTTGTTCTTCTCTGTATCACCTGTGCCTAGAACTGGGCTTGGCATATAGTAGTAGTTGCACAATAAATATTTGTTGAATGAATGAATATTAGAGAAAGGGATTAAAGCATTCAGCTAGTGGATCTCTTGTGCTTTACATTTTAGGGGACTTCTAATTTTTTAAGGTACTTCTATGCAGTTTGTAAGTCTCTTCAGGGCAGGGATCTTATTTCCTAATAATAAATGTAACTATCATGTGGTATGTTTGTTATAGTTTATAAAACACTTTCATAAGCATTATTCAGCAATACAGATGAGATGACTGTCTTTCTCTCATCTGTAAGGTGTCAGCTCAGATGTTTCCTGTGTAGAGCATCTGTCCATAACTTCACCACCTAAGATGGTTCCCAGTCTCTATCTGTCACATCACATTATTTTATTTCCTTCAAGTACTTATCACTTATTACCTTATTTATTTGTTTGTGGATTAATTGTGCCTCATCATGCACCAGAATGTAAATTTCATGAGGGCAGGGACCTCCTGCTTATCCTAGCACTTAGAAAAAGTGTCTGGCACATAGAGGATACTCAAACATCAGTTGAATGAATAATTGATGACTCTGTAAATTATAAAATATTAGTTAATAATGTTAATCTTCACAGTAATCCTTGACCCAAGTATGGATTAGATTTACCTGTTCTGCATTCTCAGGGCAACCTATACTACCTCATTAACTTAAATTTATCATAATTATGCCAGATTATTTGTGTTATTATTTATTTAATACTTCTGTTTATCTCTAAACTGCAGGCTCCATGAATTTGGGAACCATGTCTGTCTTGTTCCCCTAACATTTAACACAGTGCTTTTGCACTTAGAAGGAGTTTAATAAATATTTATTGAATGAATGAGTGTGTGTACAATCTTGTGGGATATTGTCTCTGTCTTTCAGATGAGTAAACTGATGCTTGGAAGGATTAAGTGATTTATTCAAGATGGTTAGTTATAGAAACAGGACTTTAACCAGCATCTTCTGACTCTCAGTATCATTCTTTCAATTACACTATTAGTTTCTAGGCATAGAAGTTAATCAGTACTATGTAGGGAGCCTTTGAAAATACAGATTCTCAGACCACACTCAGAGACTACTGAATGAGGACCTCTGAAGATGGGTCTCAGAACTGTATTTAAAGAAAAATTATTTAGGAGATTTTGATGGTAAGTAGCATTTGAGAATCAACATTATATCTTAGGGTTTGGCAAACAACTATTTGGGGGCCAAATGCAACCCACTGCCAGTTTTTATAAATAAAGTTTTAGTGGAACACAGCCATGCCCATTCAATTACATATTGTCTGTGGCTGTGTTCATGCTGCAACGTACAGGTTGAGTATTTGTGGCACAGACTGAATGGCCCAAAAAGCATAAAATTTTTTTCTGTCTGCCCTTTACAGAAAGTTTGCCAACCCCTGATCTATACTTTATTGCCTGTCCTGTTTCTTTTGTGATATTTTAGTGCTTGGTGATGTGGTAGACGTGATGTTTGGCTTCATTATGGGACACTGTAATAGGTGCTCAGATATTCTTATTGAGTCAATAAAAATTATTTGGCAATTTACCTGATAATAAGGGACTAAGCTATAAATAGCCTAAGCAGTCAAATTTAAGAAAATACTAATCTAGGTATAGTTCAAGCTAGTGAACCTTCAACAGTGGGTGAACTGCTTTTAACAAAGAGATTCCTTTTCATTCAGTTGGTAATAGGGTGCTCCCTAAATGGTAGAAGATGTGAGGTTTCTTACCTATATAATAAGGATTGGTTACCATAATTGATATGTGTAATAGAGAACTATAATTCATACCCTAATTATTTTGGTATCCCAATGCTGCTATAATTCCTAAAGCCAAAGTCTTTTGGATGCTTTTGGTCAGAACGCAAACTTATACAAGCAACCCAGGACTGACCAAATCTCTTCCTGCACTTTCCTTATACAGTAGCTGTTACCCACATGTAGGTATTTAAATGTAAATTAGTTAAAATTAAATAACATTTAAAATTTAATTCCTCACTCACACTAGCCACATTTCAAGTGTTCAGTAGTGACATGTGTCTAGTGGCTATCTTATTGGTCAGCACAGATACAAAACATTTCTATTATCACAGAAAGTTTTAGTGGGCAGTGCTGCTATACATGCTAGAGTTCAAGAGCTGCAGTCTAGTCAAATCCAAGACTTACTATTTGACTTATTTATTTGTAAGAATGGAAAAATAATTTTTAATGTTTTCTTTTTCTAACAGCCAATAGTGATGAAAGTATTCGGTCTTTGCTTTAGAGCCATCTCAGCTAAGAGCAAACGCTTTATTAAATTCTGATAAGCTCTTTAAATCTTGACTCCAGGAAATACCCATCTCATTTACCCTATGGGCTAACTGTCTATTCAAGATGATTAATCATTGGCCAGTGCATGAGATAGTTCAGAACTGACTGATTTCTGGCCAAATCTATTTGGCTTGGTTATGATGGTGGGAAAGGAACCAGTTTTAAAACAGAAGCTATAAAGTCAATAGAGTATAAAGTCTTGGCATCATCTTTGGAGTGATTTAGACTTCATCATTCAGTGACTCGTTTTTATTCCCAGCATCTAGTGCTTTTTGCATGGCCCAAAGGGGCCCTGTGCTGCTCCACTGCAGAGGAAGCTTCAAGAAATGCTGGTTTGCTACAGTGTTTTAGCTTGTGAGAGTCTCTGGGACCTTCCCTGCTCCATCATGGGGTCACCTCTAGGTGGGTATTAGAGGGAGATTCGTAATTGATTTAACCTTTAATAAAGAACTTGGTAATCTTGTGGTCCAGTAAGATATGTCTTTAATAGCCTATCCCTTAAAATGTTTTCCCTGACCCCAATAAGTGTCACCTTAAAGATTGTTTCTCTAGCACAGTGTTCCTCAAACTTTGAGAGGCCCTAAGGCCACTTCAAGAGGCTAAAAGATTCTGTAAATTTCCCAACCTATTCTTAGTTACTGTCATCAGAAATGCTTCTGAGGATCTACTTTTCTCTAAATTAACAGATCTTTGTCATTTTGCACCTCAGAGCAATGCGACAGTGGCAGGGATAGGAGTGGGTTAGGGGTGGGTGAGAGAGAAACAGTTTTTAGAGTGAGGATTCAAGTATAATCTCACTCATTCTGGCTTTTCCTGCCCTCGACAGCTCCTCTTACCCAATGTCTCAAGATAGTCTCTTCTTTATTCTTTCTGAGCTGAGATGGTAGGATTCAACCACATTAGGTGTTAAAAGCAATCATTTGATGGCAATAAGGAACCTTTACAGGAGTCGGATTGTTCAGAAGGAATCTCCTCACACACTTTCTGCCTCTTCTGTTCTGTTTTCCATGAGCTTCCTGGATACTTCTTTGAGACACTGGTATGACTTGCTCTAGCACTCTGGATCACTTTAGGGACTGACATGAAAAACACCTCAGGTCATCTTAGACCATGATTTAAAAACATTGATCTAAAATGATCCACTCAGGTCACCTTGATTCTTCCCCTTAATACTCCTTTGAGCCCAACCAGGGCAAAATAAGTTTTCTTATGCTCCAAACGAGTCTGAAAATAGCCTAATGTTTAGTGTAGGTTACAACCTGAAAACATTTTTTAGGAGGTTGACTGTGATAGAGATTTCTATTTCCTTTACAGGTCATTTTACCTGGGACAAATACCTAAAAGAAACATGTTCAGTCCCAGCGCCTGTCCATTGCTTCAAGCAGGTAATTGATTCTCAACATCTTTAGTAGGTGGGAGGCAAGTAGTCTTTTCTGGTCCTTAGACAAGCAAAACATGAGGTGGGAGCCCTTGGGCTTCTCACCTGAAGTCCCCAGAATAAACTTCTATGGGAAGAATACAACTCAAGACTCAAAACTCACTGTGAGTTTTAGACATTCTCCCCAACTTCATCCCAAGTAACACCTTCTCCATCTCTTCACCTCCTTGAGGCTATTCTGTGTTACTGAAAACAGTTGCTAATTTTTACTGCAGCTATTAGTTCAGGCAGATAGGAAACAGAGTTATAGCCCTTAGACAATTCTTGAAAGTGGAGCAGTATTCATATCTCTGTATTCAACTCCCCTGCCACAATCTTATCTTTCCATAAGAATACTGGCCCTGAATCCCATTGGGGAGTGTGTTAGGACCTCATCAGAGGACATTCAGAGCTTCCTACATAGGATTAAGTGCCCCATACAATGTACAGATGATGTTGACTATATCAGTATGTGATAAGGCTAGTAAACAAAGAAGTGTACTGTTGCTAAATAAAGCTACACATCAGGAAGTTGTTTATATCTCCCTCCCTTTAGTATTCAATCGTTATTTCCACAAACTGTCAGTGTTTCACTTTGAATTTTAATTTTGTCTATGCTCTAAATAAAATAAATAAAAGTACAAATTTAGGACTTTTGCTCATTTGAAATAACAGGGACTAAATTCATACTCCCACCTGAAATGATTTAAAAAGACAAAATATATTAAATAATGGTTTTCAAGTTACTGAAGATCAGGCAACTAAGCACAGTGATCTCTGAGAGATGGAAAACAAATGAGTTGAGCCCCCTTATATTTAGTGCCTTAAGATAGTTTTGAGACCATGGCCCAGGGAAGGGGAACCCAGGTTGAGCCTGGGAGATTCCCTAAGTTTAGGAGATGGAACTGAGAGCCCAGGGAAACTAGAATTTCCAGAACAGAGTACCAGAGAGGAGAAAGCTGCACAGAAAGAAAACTGTGGAAACCCCCCTTCAGGTGTTCATCAAAGTACCGTTGTTCAGTGTATGCATGTGAGCATCCAAGACAAGGGAAAAACCGTCTGAAAGGATTAGAAGGATAGTAAAAGGATAGAGCCTGGTGTTCACACAGGACTGGGAATAGTGCCTGATCCCACCAGCTAGACTGGAAAATCTCATAATTCATGTGGCATTGGGTGGAATACTTGGAAAGATCCTGCTCAGTAGTGGGAAATGATTAGCCTCAGGATTAGCACGCTCTGAACCTGCCTAACAAACTAAAAGCAAGACTCAAAATGATCAAATTATTTCCAAGTAACTTAACTGCATCTAGGAACACAGCACAAGAAGGGAATGCAAAAATATCCAGCACCTAACAGGTAAAAGTCACAATGTCTGGCATCCAGTCAGAGATAATCAGGCATGTAAGGAGGCAGGAAAGCATAACTAATAATGAACAGAATAGTCAATCAATTGAAACAGAACCTATACAAATCTTAGAATAGCAGATAAAAACATTAAAACAATTAATTATTTTAATTATGTTCCATATGGTTGAAAGTTAAGCAGAGACATGGAAGATACAAAAAGATACATTGAATCACTATGTGCAAAATGAAAAATACACTAGATGGGAAACAGTTAATGGTAGAAAACAAGATTAATAAATGTGAAAACGTAGCAATAGAAGATATCCAAAATGAAACACAAAGAGAAAAAAGAATTTTAAAAAGATGAAAAGGAGATCAGTGAGGCATGGGATAACTTCATAGACCATGTAATTGGAGTGCCCAAAGGAGAGAAGAGATGGGGGACTGAAAAAGTACTTGAATATAAAAAGGCAAAAAATTTTCCACAATTGAGGAAAACTGTAAATCCACAGATTCAAGAAGCTAAATGAATCCCCTAAAAAAAAAGAAACAAGAAGAGAACTATACTAAGGCATGTCATAAATTATCAAAACTAGGGATAGAGAACATCTTAAAAGCAGCCAGAGAAAAAAAGGCACCTTATATACAGGGGAACCAAGATAAGAATGACATTATATTTTCTTGTCATAAACAATTCAAACAAGAAGAAAGTTGAATAACGTCTTCAAACTGTCAGAAGAAAAACTGTCAACCCAGAATTCTATATCCAGCAAAAATATCTTCCAAAAATGAAAGCCAAATAGAGATACTTTCAGATACACAAAAACTGAAGGAATTCATCACTAGCAGACTCACTGTAAGAAATGCTAAATGGAAGTCCATCTTGCAGAAGGAAAATGTTACCAGATAGAATTACAGATCTACACAAAGGAATGAAAGTCACTAGAAATTGTAATTACAAGGGTAAATACTTAAGATGTTCTTATTAAGTCTCTATAAAGATAATTGACTGTATAAACAATGATAATAACATTGTGTTGTAGAGGTGATGATAACATGTATTAGTAAATGTATAATAACAATAGCATAAAAGCCAAGAGGGGAGAAATCTTAAGTATACTATTATAAAATTCTTATGCATGAAGTAGTATAAAATTACTTGAAGATAGCCTGATAATTTAAATATGTTTACTCTAAACCCCAAAGCAACCACTAAAATAATAGAAAACAAATAGCAAGATGGTGGATTTAAGTCCAGCCATATCAATAATCTAATTATAAATGGTCTAAATGCCCCAGTTAACAAGCTGAGATTGTCACATTGGATAAAAAGTAAGACCCAATTATATACTGCCTGCAAGAAATTATGCTTTAAATGTAAAGACACAAATAGTTTAAAAGTAAAAGAATGGAAAATTTTACCATGCTGACATCAAGCCATAATAAGGCTGAAATGGCATATTAATGTCAAAGTATATTCCAGAGGCAAAGGATATTATCAGGTATAAATACAGTAATTTCATCATGAAAAGGGGTCACACAGTCCTTACATGAAGCAAAAAATGATAGAACTGTAAGGAGAGAGAAATCTAAAATTTGTCTGTAGGGCTCTCTGTAGTTAAAGAACAAATAGAAAATCAGCAAGTATATAGTAGACTTGGGCAATGCTATCAACCAACTTAACCTAATTGACATATATAGAACACTCCCCAATAGCAGAATATATGTTCTTTTCAAGTGCATGGAGAGCATTTACCAAGTTAGACCATATTCTAGACCATAAAATAAGGCTTGATAAATTTAAAAGGATTTAAGTAATACAAAGTATGTTCTTTGATTACATTGGAATTAAATTAAAAATCAATAGCAGAAAGATACCTAGAAAATCTCCAAATATTTGGAAACTAACACATTTCTAAACACCTCGTGGATATTTAGAAACACAAGAAGGGACATTAGAAACTATTTTCAACTAAACGAAATGAAAGCAGAACATTTCAGAAGCTGGGACACTGCTAAAGCAGTACTTTTAGGGAAATTTATAGCACTAAATGCCTATATTAGAAGAGAAGTTTAATTTAGTGACCTCAGCTTCCACTTTTAAAAACTAGGGAAAAAGTTAATAATAAAAATAATTATTCTTTAAAATAATTTTTCAAAAGAGCAAGAAAATAATAAAAATTAGAGCATAAGTCAATGAAATAAAAAAGAAAAACAACAGAGAAAATTATTGAAACCAAAAGCTGGTTCTTTACAATGATCAATAAAAGTGATAAACCTCTAGATAGATTAATCAATAAAAGAAAACACAAATTACTAATACCAGAACTGAAAGAAATAACATCACTATTAATTCTATGTATATTAAAAGGGTAGTAAAGGAATATTAGGGACAAATTTATGCCTTTAACATTTGACAAGTTAGATGAAACGGATAATTTTTATGAATGACACAAATTACCAAAGCTCACTCAAGAAGATAGAAAATCTGAATAGCACTATTTCTGTTACAGAAGTTGAATTTGTAGTTAAAAACTTTCCCACAAAGAAAATTCCAGTCCTAGATGACTTTGCTGGTGAGTTGTTCCAAACATTTAAGGAAAAAGTAATGCAGGGCTTCCCTGGTGGCGCAGTGGTTGAGAATCTGCCTGCCAATGCAGGGGACACGGGTTCGAGCCCTGGTCTGGGAAGATCCCACATGCCACGGAGCAACTAGGCCTGTGAGCCACAACTACTGAGCCTGCGCGTCTGGAGCCTGTGCTCTGCAACAAGAGAGGCCGCGATAGTGAGAGGCCCGCGCACCGCGATGAAGAGTGGCCCCCGCTTGCCACAGTTAGAGAAAGCCCTCGCACAGAAACGAAGACCCAACACAGCTATAAATAAATAAATAAACAAATACTTAAAAAAAAAAAAAGTAAAGTCTATTAGTTAAAAAAAAAAAAGAAAAAAAAAAAAAAAAAAAAAAAAGTAATGCAAATTCTACACAGACTCTTCCAGAAAGTTTAAGAGAAAGGAATACCTCCCAATTCATTCTATGTGGTAAGCACTACTGTGATACCAAAACCAGGCAAAGACATGGAAAGGAAAGAAAACTACAAAGCAACATCCCATATGAAAACACATTAAAAATTCTAAACAAACATTTTTTTCAGTTTCAACTTTTATTCTCTCAGCATCAAACATCCTTACCTTTTTCTGCTACTATATTTTGATTTTTTTTATTTTTTAGAAAATTTTATTGGCGTATAGTTGATTTACAATGTTGTGTTGGTTTCAGGTGTATAGCAAAGGGAGTCAGTTATACAAAAGTTTAAGAAATTGAATCCAACGATATATAAAAATAATTCATCATGACCAAATGGGTTTTAATTCCTATAATGCAAGGTTGATTTAACATTCAAAAACCAATCAATATAAAGCACCATATGAATACACTAATGAAGAAAAATTATGATCATCACAATAGATGCAAAAAAGTATCTAAAAAAATCCAATGTCCATTACTAATAAAAACTCTCAACAAACAAGAAATAGAAGGGAATTTCCTAAATCCTATACTCTAAAGGGTATCTGTGAAAAATCTAGTAATAGCATACTTAATGGTAAAAGACTAAATGTTTTCCCTTCAGGTCAGGAGCAAGATAAGGATGTCAGCCCTTGCCACTTCTATTCATTGCTGTAGTACCAATGTCACCAGGCCAAAAAAAGAAATAAAAGCAATCCAGATTGAAAGACTAGAACAAACACCAAAGAAAATAAATCAGTGGCAAATAAGTGAATTGATGGTCAATATTATTTCATTAGGGAAATACAAAGTAAAATCACAATGAGATATCTCTATACATTTGTTTAAATATCACTCATAAAAAAAAAGACTGACCATACCTAATAGTGGCAAGGATGTGAGATAAATGGAACTTTCATAAAATACTGGTAAAAATGTAAAATGGGTCAATTACTTCAGAATATAATTTGACAGAAAAACTTCAACACACTATTGAGCAAAACAAACAAACCAAGAAAACACTAAATAAACTAGGAACTGAATAATACATCCTTAACATGAAAAAATATGTATACCTCAGAACTAAAACCAGCATTTTACTCAATGGTTAAAAGTAACTCAATAGAAGATATAATGGAAGAGAGACTCCCATTTACAAAAGCAACAAAAAATTAATATTTAGGAATAAACTAACAAATATACAAAACACTTATATAAAGAAAACTTTAGAAAACACCTTAAAAGCATGATTCATTTTAAAAAATTCATAAAGTAAATGTCAAAATTAAGAGTTTCTGCTCTTCAAAAGACACTGGTAAGAGAAGGAAAATATAAGCCATGGACTTGGAGAAAATATTGACAAATCACACAGCTGATACTAATACTCTCCAAATTTATCTATTGATTTGATGTAATTCCTATCAAAGTCCCAGCTGGCTATTTTGCAGAAAATGACAAGTTGATCCTAAAATCATATAGAAATACAAAGAACCCAGAGTAGCCAGAACAATCTCAGAAAAGGGCAACAAAAATAGAGGATTTCCTGATTTAAAAACTTACTACAGGGCTTCCCTGGTGGCGCAGTGGTTGAGAATCTGCCTGCCAATGCAGGGGACACGGGTTCGAGCCCTGGTCTGGGAAGATCCCACATGCCGCGGAGCAACTAGGCCCGTGAGCCACAACTACTGAGCCTGCGCATCTGGAGCCTGTGCTCTGCAACAAGAGAGGCCACGACAGTGTGAGGCCCGCGCACCGCGATGAAGAGCGGCCCCCACTCACCACAACTAGAGAAAGCCCTCGCACAGAAATGAAGACCCAACACACCCCAAAATAAGTAAATAAATAAATTAATTAATTTTAAAAAACCAATATAAAACTTACTACAAAGCTACAGTATTCAAGACAGTGTGGTACTGGCATAAAGATAGACATATAGGTCAGTGGATTTGGTTTGAGAGTCCAGAAATAAACTCCTACATTTATGTTCAATTGATTTTGAACAAGGATGCCAAGACAATTCAGTGGGATTTTCAACAACTAATGCAAGGACAAACTGGATATACACAAACAAAAGAATGAAGTTCGATCCTATCTCCACACCATATACAAAAATTAACTCCCAAGTGGATGATAGTCATAAGAGCTAAAACTATAAAACTCTTAGAAGAAAACGCAGGAGTAATCTTTCTGACCTTGGATTAGGCAATGGTTTCTTTGATATGGCACTAAAAGCAAAAAACAGAAGAAAAAGTATTGTAGATAGACTGAACTTCAAAATTTATCAAAATTAAAAGGTTTTGTGCTTCCCAAGACACTGTCAATAAAGTGAAAAGACCCAGCTGCCTTTTGGGAGAAAATATTTCCAAATCACGGATCTGATGAGGGACTTGTATCCAGAAGATATGATGAACAACTCAACAGTTAAGACAAATAATTTCATTTTTAAATTGGCAAAGAAGTTGAATAGATATTTTCCAAATATATACAAATGGCCTATAAGCACATAAACGATGCTTAATATCATTAGTCTTTAGGGGAATGTAAATCAAAACTGCAATGAGATATCACTTCACAAATACTAGAATAGCTGAAATCAAAAAGGCAGACAATAACAAGTGTTCATGAGGATATCGAGAATTGGAACCCTCATATGTTGCTGGTGAGATTATAACATTCTGTGGCCACTTTAGAGAACAGTTTGGAAGTTATTCAGAATGTTAAACATAGAATTAGCATATGACCCAGCAATCTCACTCCTAGGTGTATACCCAAGAGAAATAAAAACATATGATTACACAAAAATTGATACACAAGTGTTCGTGGCATAATTATATATAAAAGCCAAAAAGAGGAAACAACCCACATGTCCATGAACTGATGAATGGATAAGCAAAAAATGTAGTATATGCATTACAATGGAATGTTATTCAGCAATGAAAATAAATGAAGTACTGATAAACACTACAACATAGATTCAACCTGAAAACATTGTGCCAAGTGAAGAAAGGAGCCACACACATACTGTGTAATTTCATTTATATTAAAACTCCAGAATAGGCAAATCCACAGAAACAGAAAGTAGATTAATGGTTTCCAGGCATTGGGTTAAGGGGAGAATGGGGAGAGACTGCTAATGGGTATGGGGTTTCTTTTTGGGGGGGATTGATGAAAATGTTCCAAATTTAGATGGAGTGATATTTGCACAAGTCTGTGGATATACTGAAACTCACTGAATTATACACTGTAAAAAGGTACATTTTCTGGTATATGAGTTAAACAAATACCTACCATATGACCCATCCATTCTACTTTCAGATGTTTACCCAAGAGAAAAGAAAGTGTATTTCCGATGAAGATTTATAGAAGGATGTTCATAGATTTATTTGTAATAGTTAAAAACTAGAAACACAACAAATGTTCATCAGCATGATATACTACTCAGCAGTGAAAGGAAATTAATTATTGATACTTGCAGCAGTATGGATGAGTATTAGAGTAGTTATGCTACTCTATGCTATATGAGTGATCATATCTACAAAAAACCTAAAGCCAACATCATACTTAATGGTGAGAAACTAGATGCTTTCCCACTAAATCAGGAACAGGAATATTCCCTCTCACCACACCTTTTCAGCATCATACTGGAAGTCCTAAATGTAGCAATAGGACAAGAAAAGGAAATAAAAGATATACAGATTGGGAAGGAAAAAATAAAACTGGCTTTGTTTGCAGGTGACATTATTGTCTATGTAGAAAATCTGAAATAATCAACAATAACAACAACAACAACAACAAAACACCTAGAACTAATAAGCAATTGTAAGAAGGTTGCAGGATACAAGGTTAATATACATAATACAAGCCTAATCAAAATTCCAGCACATTATTTTATGGATATTGAGAAACTGATTCTAAAGGTCACATGGAGAGGTAAAAGATGTAGAATAGCCAAAACGGTATTGAAGGAGAAGAACAAAGTCAGAGGACTGACACTACCCAGCTTCAAGACTTATCGATAAAGCTATAGTAATCAAGACGATGTGGTGCATATATATGGAATCTAAAAAAAAAAAAAGGGGGTCTGAAGAAAGTAGGGGCAGGACAGGAATAAAGATGCAGACATAGAGAAGGGACTTGAGGACATGGGGAGAGGGAAGGGTAAGCTGGGACGAAGTGAGAGAGTGGCATGGACTTATATATACTACCAAATGTTAAATAGATACCTAGTGAGAAGCAGCTGCATAGCACAGGGAGATCAGCTCGGTGCTTTGTGACCACCTAGAGGGGTGGGATAGGGAGGGTGGGAGGGAGATGCAAGAGGGAGGGGATATGGAGGTATATGTATACATATAGCTGATTCACTTTGTTATAAAGCAGAAACTAACACACCATTGTAAAGCAATTATACTCCAATAAAGATGTTAAAAAAAAAGAATAGTAGAGCAGAATGCATGTTATATTTTAATTCATATTTTCTATAGTACTTAGGAAGCTCAGTTTTATACACTTTCTGAATGTCGTCTATTTTAAATGGCTTTTCATAATGTCGTACTTTTCAGAAATGTAATGTTCATTTTATATCATAGGAAGGAAACGTTTTACTTAAAAAAAAATCTCAGTAGCCCAGTTTACTGAAAATTGAGTTTATTTGACTTCTGTGTTTGAGAACTTGTCTTTAAAAGCCAAATACATTGGCCAGTGAAACAAAATGAAGCAGTTATCCCAATGCAAGATCTAATTAGCAGCTACATGTTTACCATTTCCTTAATGGGCTATTATCCCTGAAAGTTTAACTGAATTGTTTTTTTTTTTGAAAATTCATAGATTGACAGGAGACATTGGCCTTCTTGCATTTTCTTTTAAGAACATCAGTTCTTAACAATATAATTGAAGTAATAATTATTTATAAATACTTTTAATAATCCATAGTTTACTTAATTTTTTCCAGCTGTGGTTTCCTTAAGGGTACAGCAGGGACAATACAATTTTACCTTAAAGAGTTGTGAAGATTATGTAATCTAATGAATGGAAAACACTTCATAAACTATAAAATGTAGTACAAATATAAAGTATCAGCTCTACTAACATAGGTTATTTGGACCTATTTTATTGTTGTTTTTCCTGTGTTGCGTTTTTCCCTTTGACACATGCTCCCTCCCGAAGACTGTCCTATTCACATATCACAGATTTGATGGTTAGGGTAGAAAGGAGTACACATGTCCTTGCCTACAAATTTTAGTAGTTGTGTTTAAAGAAATGCTCTTTGATAGAAATTAAGACCCCCTTAAATGATCAAATAGTTGTATTTATTATGCATTTAAGTTTTCTAATGTTTTAATTAAAAGGCTTAAAATTCTCAAAAAAAAAAAAAAAGAGATTGTGGTGTTAGCAACAGATAGGTAAATGGAACAGAATAGAGAGCCCAGAAATAGTCCCATAAAAATATAGTCAGGCTATCTTTGACAAAGGAACAATGCCAATACCGTGGAGCAAAGATTGTCCTTTCAACAAAGGTCTTAACAACTGGACAGCTGCATGCAAAAAAAAAAAAAAAAAAGGGAATTTATATACAGATCTTACACCCTTCACAAAAATTAATTCAAAATAGACCACACACTTAAATGTAGAACACAAAACTATAAAGCTCCTAGAAGATAACATAGGAGAAAACCAAGATGACCTTGGGTATGGCAATGACTTTTTAGATACACCACCAAAGGCACAGTTCATGAAAGAAATAAGTGATAAGCTGGACTTCATTAAAATAAAATCTTCTGCTCTGTGAAAGACACTGTCAAGAGAGTGAGGAGACAAGCCACAGACTGGGAGAAAATATTTGCAAAAGACATGTCTGACAAAGGATTGTTATCCAAAATATACAAAGAACACTTAAAAACTCAAAATAAAAAAATAACTCAAAAAATGGGCCAAAGATGTTAACAGACACCTCACCAAAGAAGATCGGCAGATGACAAAAAAGCATAAAAAAGGTGTTCTAAATCATATGTCATCAGAGAAATGCAAATTAAAACAACAGTGAGATACCACTGCATACGTATTGTAATGCCAAAATCCAGAACACTGATAACACCGAGTTCTGGCAAGGATGTGGAGCAACAGGAAATCTCATTCATTGCTTGTGGGAATGCAAAATGTTGCAGACATTTTGTAAGACAGTTTGGTGATCTCTTATAAACTAAACATACTCTTACCGTACAATCCGGCAATTGCATTCCTTGGTATTTACCCAAAGGAGTCGAATATTTATGTCCACACAAAAACCTGTATATATATATGGATGTTTATTGCAGCTTTATTCATAATTGCCAAAACTTGGAAGCAACCAAGATGTTTTTCAGTAGGTGAATGGATAAATAAACTGTGGTATAGCCAGACAATGGAATATTATTCAGCCCTAAAAAGAAATGAGCTATCAAACCATGAAAAGACATAGAGGAAGCTTAAATGCAGCTTACTAAGGGAAAGAAGCCAATCTGAAAAAGCTATGTACTGTATGATTCCAACCATATGACATTCTGGAAAAGACAAAACTATGGAGACAGTAAAAAGATCAGTTGCCAATAACTGAGTGGATGAGTAGGCAAAGTACAGAGGATTTTTAGTACAGTTAAACTATTTTGTATGATCCTATAATGATGGATACATGTCTACATTAGACCAAATTCATAGAATATACAACACCAAGAGAGAACCCTAATGTAAACTGTGGACTTTGGGTGATTATGATGTGTCAGTGTAGGTTCATCAGTTTTAACAAGTGTGGTAGGGGATGTTGATAATAGGGGAGACTCTGCACCTGTTACGGCAGGATGTTTATGGGAAAGCTCTGTACCTTCCTCTCAATTTTGCTAAGTTTTGAACCTAAAACTGCTCTAAAAAAATGTGGTCTTAACAAAAAAGTAATGAATTATTGATATATTCAACAAATGGATGAATATCAGAATAGTTATGCTGAGTGAAAGAAAGTAGACCCCCAAAAAGAGTATATTCTCTATGATTCCATTTAAGTCTAGAAATGCAAACCAGTCTACACTGATAGAAAGTAAAGCAGTGTTTGCCTGGAAAGAGGGGTCTGGGAAGAGCTAGACAAAGAGATTATAAAAGGATATGCAAGACTTGAGAGTGTGTCCATGTTCCTTATCTTGATTGTGGTGATGTTTTCCAGGGTGTACGTGATGTATATGGTGTCATGAGTGTATACATATGTCGGTACTTACCAAAGTGTATAGTTTATTTTATGTCAATTATAACTAAAAGTTGTTTTAAAAAATAGGAATTGATTTATAAGTTAATGTCAAAGTAAGAAAAAAAATCAACTGCCAATGGTTAGTCTGTGTGGTAGACATACAAACCAATACACTGAAATGCTCCATGAAGAGGCACTAAGGATATGATAATTTAATAGGATGATTTCTAAAAAGAAAATGTTAAGAACACCTGGAGGGTTAAGGATTTGGAGACGATAGGATGAAAAACAGCATTTAAGCAAGGGCCACTTGAGACACTCTTGTCCTTTTCTTACTGGTGAGTCAATATTTGATGCTTCAGTGGGAAGTAATTTTTTCCCTTTCATTTTACATTTCAGTGTTTATTTTGTATGAAACCCTTCCTAAGTATTAGAGAATAATTCAAGGGGGTTGTTCCTGACCCAGCTGTAACCAGTTTGAGTCCAAAGCATAAACTTTCAGGTTCCATCGCTTAATATCCTTACTGAAAATGTCATTTATTCTTAGTTTGCCTAATCCCCATGGCTTGTTCTCCTCAGTCCTACACACCTCCAAGCAACGAGTTCAAGATCAGCATGAAATTGGAAGCACAGGATCCCAGGAACACCACATCTACCTGTATTGCCACAGTAGTTGGACTGACAGGCGCTCGCCTCCGCCTTCGCCTTGATGGCAGCGACAACAAGAATGACTTCTGGCGTCTGGTTGACTCAGCTGAAATCCAGCCTATCGGGAATTGTGAGAAGAATGGGGGTATGCTGCAGCCCCCTCTGGGTGAGTAACTAGACCCAAGCTCTCCCTAGCCCATTAGTTATCTTCCCTAAATTGTACATCCTGTTAAAGGAAAACATAGGGTCCTCTGCCTATCCCTTCTTTTTCATATGGTGCAAAAGAAAAGGCCCACCTAAAATGAAATGACCTGAAAAATCTGGACCTATCCATTCTACATTAACTTATGATATCCAAGCTTCTCAAGCTCTTCTTTTTCTAACAAGAAGCCGCACATTTCATCCTTCTTTATCACTTCCCCTTTACCCTGAGAAAAAGAATGGAAGGAGATCTTGACATTTAACTTGCCTCAAAAAAACCATAGAGTTTTCACCAAATCCTACAGTGATAACAGGAAGTGAGAGAAAAATCTCCCAGTAGAAAGGATGACTATTACAAAGATCTGTTATCTCCTTTCCCCTAAATTTTTACTTGGTCCTTGGAATTTTCTCACTTTGAATCAATTATTAAGTAAAATGCATTATTTTACTTAAACTAATAACCCCACTGTATTTTTCTCCTCAAGATCAGATTCACCTTTTTTTGCCGCAGTATACCTGCATGATTTAGCCCATCTCATCAGTTACTATTAATCACTATTGCAGTGAGTCTCAACAGAGGATAGAGAGAGAAGGGTTATAGGCTATGTTCCCTTCAGGAGGCTGTGCTAAATTAAATGAACATTAGAGGACAGTATCATTTGAAAGACCTCCCTAGGTGGTTATTTAACATTTTCCTCCATTAAAAAAAATTATTTGTAATGTAAACTTTCAAATGCATACAAAAGTAGAAAAAAATAGCACAGTGAATGTCCATGTATCCTATACACACTCCCTGCCTGCTCCTGCCCAATTGCCTAAACATAGTATCATTTTATCGTTAAATATTTAGTATGTATCTCTCATAGTTAATATTTTAAAAGCATAATCATAGTAACATTATCACATGTAAATAATGGTAATTCCTTAATATCAACGAATATTTACTCAGTGTTTAAATTTTCCCTAGTGTTTGTCTATCTGTCTATCTGTCTCTCTCTTTCTCTCTCTCTTTATTCCATTTTCTTTGAATCAGGATCCAAATAAAATCAACATATTGCAGTTGGTTGATATGTCCCTTAAGTCTCTTTTAGTCTATGGGTTCTCCTTGTCTCTCTTATTTTTTCTTGCAATTTATTTGTTGAAAAACCTAAGTCATTTGTCTTTAAATTTTCCCACAGTTAGATTTTGCTGATTGTATCTCTGTGGTATCATTTAACATGTCCTCTCTTCCTAGAAATTGGTAACTAGATCTAGAGGCTTGATCAGGTTAAGGTTCAATTTTTTCATAAGAATATTTCATAGGCGGTGGTCTTTATTAGGAAGCATATATGGTCTGGTTGTCTCTCATTTTATAATGTAGCAGCCATTACTGCTTGTGGTCTAGAGCAGGGGTTGACAGATTTTCTTAAAGAGTCAGGTAGTAAGTATTTCAGGCTTATGGGCCATACCTTCTCCGTTGTAACTAGTCAGCTTTGTCCTTGTAATGTGAAAGCAGCCATAGATGATACATAAACAAATGGGCAAGGATGTGCTCCAGTAAAGCTTTGTTTACAAAGACAGGTGGCCAGCCTTCTGGCTATAGTTTGCTAACCCCTGATTTAGACCCATCACTTCATTATGGTTGCAAAATGGGAAATTTTAATATTATCATTCGGTCCACATAAATTAAATGGAACATGTCTATTTAAATAAACTTTCATCAACTATTTGGTTATCCTAAAGTACAGTTCATGCAGGAAAGACAGTTTAAATGCTTGATTCTTTTCTTTATTTACCAATTTTCAAAATAATAAATTGGATTACCATCATCCTCCAAAATTATTTATGGCTAGTGTTGTTGTTGTTGTTTAGTATCATAAACTCAAAGATTCATACATAATTGATGTGTTTCACTCCATTGCACTAACTGTACTTATTGATTCTTGAATTATCCCATCTTTGGCGTCATATATATATAAATCATTCTTAAAGTGAAATCTATAAAACAAAGTATATTCAGAGAAATCCCCTTCACCTTATCCCTTTCTTCTGCTATAGGGTAACCACTTTCTTTTAATTTAATAGTTTATACTCCAGTTTTTAAAAAATAAGCAAATATATCCGTATGAGTGTGTGTGTGTACATACATATGTATTCCCTGTCTTCTTATATAAATGACAGCATATTATACATACTTTCTTCAATCTTACTTTTTTCATTTAGCAATATATCCTAAAGATGACTTCTTAGTTGTATGAAGATGTTCCTCATTCCTTTTTGTAGCTGCATAGTACCGTAAGATTCTCAACCTACTTTATGAATCACTGTTTAGAAGCATCTTGATAGGCTATTAAAAAATGTAAGTTCCCAGGGATAATGGTGACCATCTAAATCAAAATCTTTCCATAAATTCTCCAGAAACATACAGATCAAAAAGGAAAGGAAATCAAACCACCCATAACTCATGCCTAAACATAACCAGGAGTCAAGAATACCACAGATGGGAATGTAAATTGATACAGCCACTATGGAGAACAGTATGGAGGTTCCTTAAACAACTAAAAATAGAACTACCATACGACCCAGCAATCCCACTACTGGGCATATACCCTGAGAAAACCATAATTCAAAATGAGTCATGTACCACAATGTTTATTGCAGCTGTATTTACAATGGCCAGGACATGGAAGCAACCTAAGTGCCCATCGACAGATGAATGGATAAAGAAGATGTGGCACATATATACAATGGAATATTACTCAACCATAAAAAGAAACTAAATTGAGTTATTTGTAGTGAGGTGTATGGACCTAGAGTCTGTCATACAGAGTGAAGTAAGTCAGAAGGAGAAAAACAAATACCGTATGCTAACACATATATATGGAATCTAAAAGAAAAAAAAATGGTCATGAAGAACCTAGGGGCAGGAGGGGAATAAAGACGCAGACCTACTAGAGAATGGACTTGAGGACACAGGGAGGGGAAAGGGTAAGCTGGGACAAAGTGAGAGAGTGATATGGACATATATACACTACCAAATGTAAAACCGATAGCTAGTGGGAAGCAGCCGCATAGCACAGGGAGATCAGCTCGGTGCTTTGTGACCACCTAGAGGAGTGGGATAGGGAGGGTGGGAGGGAGGGAGACGCAAGAAGGAGGGGACATGGGGATATATATATATATGTATAGCTGATTCACTTTGTTATAAAGCAGAAACTAACACACCATAGTAAAGCAGTTATACTCCAATAAAGATGTTAAAAAAAAAAAAAGAATACCACAGATTTCAGTAACATGTTGTCTACATGTTCAGATATAAAGATCTGAAACCACTAGAGCTAGTACCCACCCCATACCAGAATGAAGAGTTTTATGTAGGTAGAAACTACATTAAAAAGGGAGAGGACAATGGGAGCCTAACACAGCCAAAATCACCCCCAGAAAAAGACAGTCCCATCCAGAGTGGGAAATACTGAAAGAGAGCTAAGAGCTCCTTGATTAGAGCCTTGGCTACTGGAGAATCAGAAGAAAGAGAGTGAATTAAAAGAGTGAGGGACTAGAGATAGCAGTCTTGGGAAGACAACTACCTTTGTGGGAGAGGTAGCTATAATACTGAAGGAAAAGAAGGAAACCATGGGTAGTAATTTAGAGTTATGCAGGAACAAAACAGAATCATAAAATCAAAAAGACCTACAAACCTTCCCATCCCATCCCAAATAGGCTCATCTACTAAAGAAACTGCATTTCACTATGCCAACAGAAAACTCATGACCCAAGTTCCCTGCCAAAATGGAACATCCTGTTTTTTGCAAGCCCAGGAGAATATAAGACATTTCAAAGGATTAAGAAACAACAGTCAACATCTATAAAAAGCTTCTACGTGAAGAAAAACAGAAATAGAGGATAAAACCATTTTAACTATTGAAAATTCTACAGCCAAAATCAGTGACTAGCCAGAGGAAAACTGTTGCACAATAACCCATCTCAAATTAAATAAGTATTGACAGATATGAAAAAATACCTTGAATCAAAAATTTTAAGTCAGACTAGAAATGCACAATAGACAAGAAGATGTGAAAATAGAGTTGTTCAAACTCAAGAAAAAAATTGAAAGAAAAATAATCTCAGTTGAAGACTCAATTCCAGGGTACCCACTGGGACAATAGATTCAACTGGAAATATAATAAGGGACATTGAGAAGAGAAATAAAAATAAATATTAGAGAAGGTTTAAAAGTATCAGAAAGGAACTGTTAGATGTAGAACATAGTCAACAAAGATCCAATGTGTATATGTATGTGTACATATATATTTGGAGTCCCTGAAGAAGATAAACAGAATTAATACTTAAAATTGTAATATAAGGAAATTTTCCAAAAATTAAAGAACACCTAAACCTTCATATTGAAAGGGCCTACCTTATTCCTGGAAAGATTGATCTAGATTGGTCAACTCTAAGACATATTCTAGTAAAACTATTATACTATAAGAATAAAGAAAAATTCATCTAAGCCTCCAGCAACAAGGCCAAATTACTCACATGGGAAAGAAAGTCAGGTTTGCATCATACTTCTCAACAGCAAAATACAAAGCAAGACTAAGTGGAGCAGCGTTTTTAAGAAATTCAAGGAAAGAAAATGAAAAGACAGGTTTTATATCTAGACAAGCTGTTTTTTCAAGTACTGAGATTATACTGAAAGAGTTTTCAACATGCAAGAACTCAGGAAATATTGTGACCCCAAGCCCTTCCTAAGGAATCAGTTATGGAAAGAGCTCCATCCAAACAACAGATGATCAATCTAAGACAAAAACAAAGGTAGGGACAAGAGTAGAATAGTATGGTATCAGTCTGGGTCCAGTGAAGAAAGAGAACCCACACAGCAGTTTAAACACAGAAAGTTTAATATATGTGTTAACTATAACAGAGGATTGGAGTGAGGGATTGGCTAGTCAAAAGGCAAGAGAACTCTAAAGAATATAAGAAGAGCAGACATAAGGAGAAGCCACTACACTGGGGCAGAGATAGAGCACTGAAGGAAGAGCCTCCCTTCCCCCATCTCAGGGCTGAGATGTAGACTCCCCGTTGGAGGCGGCACAACTGTGGCTTACTGGATGAGGGAAATCACTGTGGTGCCACAGCAGTGGAACTTGCTAGAACTCTGTCCTCCAGGGTGCTGAGAAAGCTGTTCATGGAGAGGTGTGTTTCTGGAGAAACTCTGCTACAAAACCACTTAAGATGGGGAGGGTGGTGCTGCTACTGGCTGCCCTGCACTCCCGGACCTGGGCCACAGGGGAGATGGGGTGCTGCAGGAGCCTGCCAAGCCAACACAGTGCAGCCAGAAAGCAAGCCCCTTTCCTCCTGTCGTATCTGTAGATGGGGTCCCGGGTATCACTTAAAACTGATAAACCAAATAGTAGAAGCCTAAGTGAGGAAATAAGGGAATTAAGGACATTATGACATATGTTAGTATAAAGGTAACTACTAAAACAAAATTCCAGAACTTCCTAAATACCAAAGGAAGAAAAAGATCAAGAAACAG
Source organism: Balaenoptera musculus (assembly GCF_009873245.2). Classification (NCBI taxonomy): domain Eukaryota; kingdom Metazoa; phylum Chordata; class Mammalia; order Artiodactyla; family Balaenopteridae; genus Balaenoptera; species Balaenoptera musculus. The sequence goes on along the minus strand of NC_045785.1, from coordinate 33,420,011 downwards.
ATGACACAAAGAGATGAACTAAATATGGAAAATACAGTAAATAAAACGTAATGTGACAGAGTTGAGACCAAATGTGTAATTTATATTAATAAATGTAAATGGTTTTAACTCACCTATTAAAAGAAAAAAATTTCAGATTCGTGCTCAAAGTCAAACCCAACTTTATACTCTGTACAGGAGACATACCTAAAGTAAAGTGAGTCAGAACAGCTGAAAATAAAAGGATGATCAAGGATATATGAAGGAATGTCAAACAATATAATAGCAGAGGTTACAATTCTGTTATTAGACATGGTAGAATTAATAAAATAGATATTATGGTAGATGCAAGGAGACATAGACAAACACACTAATAGGAGAATTAACACACCTCTCTCAAGACAAGACAGACCAAGAGGACAAAAAGTAAAGGGGTTGAAGACTTTAATGAATAAGATAGATCATATGTGTGTGTGTGTGTATGTATGTATGCATATCAAACTTTATACCCTGGTAAATGCCCTTCCACCTTGAAATTTAAAACTCTTTAAACAACTTTTGTTTGAAAAATGGAAATATAAACCAAAATTTTAAAATTCCTAAAACATAATGATAATAAACCTCACATCAGAATTTTGAGATACAATTAAAGCAGTGGTTGGAAGAAAACTTATAGCCTTAAATACCTGACATAAAGGAAAATGAAAGGATAAAAATTGCGAATTTAAATTCCCAATTCAAAAAGCTAGAAAAAGTTACACTCCAAAGCAAATACAAAGGAGAAATAAGTAGAAGAAAAAATAAAGATAGAAAGAGAGATTAATGTGGTAGAAAATAGAAAAGCAGTAAATCAAAATACTGTTTCTTTGGAGAAAACCTCAACAAAATAACAAACCACTAGTTAGCCTAATAAAGAAAAAAAAAGAATAAGCACAGATATACAAAAGTAGAAATGACAAAGGCGGGGAATAGCTCTATGTAAACTAGGAAAGCTAGGTGAAATAGGAAAATACTGTTTGTCAGAATTGACCCTAGGAGCATCACGTATGTTTTCAAAGCACTTACATTAAAGCACTGCATGCAGATTATTTTAGAGGGAAATCCTACAAAACCTTGAAGACCAGATAATCTCAATGCTACTTAAGTTGTTGTACGTCAGTGATACCCAACAGAACTTTCTGTGATGATGGAAATGTTTTGTGTCTTTGCTGTCCAGTATGGTAGTCACCAGCCACATGTGTCTGTAGAGCACTTGAAATGTGTCTACTGCAACTAAAGAATTGAATATTTAATTTTATTTTAATTATAATTTAAAGTTAAAAACCTATGTGGTTGGTGGCTACCGTACTAGACAGTGCATTTCTAGATCATAGAAAAAGGAAAATATCCAAATTCTTTTTATGAAGCAGGTAGAACTTTGATACTTAAACCTGATTTAAACACACGCATGCACGCACACACACACACGCATGCACGCACACACACACACACACACACACACACACACACACACAGCCTCATGTGTGAATATTATTACAAAACACCTAAATAAAATACTAGGAATTAGAGTTCAACATATTTACAACAATAATTCATCAAGACAAAGTAGCTTTTTTTTTCTGGGAATGAAAAGAATATTTAACTTCAGAAATATCATTAATGGACTTCACCATATTAAAATAGCTAAGGAAGAAAGTCATATGAACTTCAGCAAAAATCAGCACACTACTGAGGACTCACATTTCTCGATTTCAAAACTTACTACAAAGCAACAGTACTCAAGACATTGTGGTACTGGCATAAATTGAACATAGACTTATAGATAAGAGGATTAGATTTGAGAGTGCAGAAATAAACCCATACATTTATGCTCGGTTGATTTTCAACAAGGGTGCCAAGATAATTCAGTAGGGGTTTTCAACAGCTGGCACAGGGACAACTGGATATCTACATACAAAAGAATGAAGTTGGACCCCCACCTCCACACCATATACAAAAATTGACTCCAAGTGGATAATAGACCTAAATGTAAGAGCTAAGGCTATAAAACTCTTAGAAGAAAACATGGGAGTAAATCTTCATGACCTTGGATTAGGCGGTGGTTTCTTAGATATGGCACCAAAAGCACAAACAACAGAAGAAAAACTAGATAGATGGACTTCAAAATTAAAAGCTTTTGTGCTTTCAAACACACTATCAAGAAAGTGAAAAGACAGCCCACACGATGGGAGAAAATAGGCAAATCCAAAAGGGCAGAGAGTAGGTTAGTGGTTTCCAGGGATTGGGATGAAGGGACAATGGGGGGTGGCAGCTAATAGATATGGGTTTTCTTTTTGGAGGAGTGATGAAAATGTTCTAAAATTAGATAGAATGATGTTTCATAACTCTAAAAACCACTGAATCGGACATTTAAAAGTATAAATTGAGTTACATCTCACTAAAGCTATTATTTTTTCAAAATCACATGTCCGATTCAACAAATAGTATTGGGAAAACTGGATATCCACATGCAAAAGAATGAAATTAGACCTTTACCTTACACCATTATACAATAACTAACTCAAAATGGATCAAAAACCTAAATGTAGGAGCTAAAACTGTAAAACTCTTAGAAGAAAACATAGGGGAAAAGCTTCATGACATTGGAATTGGCAATGATTTTTGGATATGACACCAAAAGCACAGGCAACAAAAGAAAAAAATAGTTAAATTTGACTGCATCAAAATTTAAAATTTTGTTTATCAAAGGGTACTTTTAACAGAGTGAAAAGGGAACTCATGGAATGGGAGAAAATATTTGCGAATCATATATCTGGTAAGGGGTTAATATCCAGAATATATTTTTAAAAACTCCTTCAGCTCAACAACAGCAAATAAATAACCTGATTAAAAAATAGGCAAAGGACTTGAATAGACATTTCTCTAAAGAAGATATACATGTGGCCAGTAAGCACATGAAAAAATGCTCAGCATCAGTAATCATTTAGGGAAATACAAATCAAAACCACAATGAGATAATACTTCACACCCATTAGGATGGCTATTATCAAATAAATAGAAAATAACAAGTGTTGGTGAGGATGTGGAGAAATTGGAACCATGTGTATTGTTGTGTATTGGGAATGTAAAATGGTACAGCCACTATGGAAAACAATATGTTTCCTCAAAGAAGTTAAAAATAGAATTACATGTGATCTAGCAATTCCACTTTGGGGTAGATAGGCAAAAGAATAGAAAGCAGGGACTAAAGGAGATATTGGTATACCTATATTTAGCAGCATTATTCACAATATCCAAAAGGTCAAAACAACCCAAGTGTCTATTGACAGAAGAATGGATAAATAAAATGTGGTATATATACACACAGTGGAATATTATTCAGCTTTAAAAAGTAAGGAGATTCTGACACATGCTACAATGTGGATGAATCTTAAAGATATTATGCTATTATAAATGAAATAAGCCAGTCACAAAATGACAAATGCTGTATGATTCCACTTATAAAAGGTACCGAATATAGGCAAATTCATAGCGGCAGGAAATAGAATGGCGGTTGCAAGGAGCTGGGAAAGGGGAGAGGGGAATGGGGAGTTACTGTTTAATGGGCAGAGTTTCATTTGGGGAAGATGAAAAAGTTCTGGAGATGGATGGTGGTAATGGTTACACATTGATGTGAATGTACTTAATGCCATTTACTTTTGAGAAAGAAGGGGAAATACACATGTATACACACACATGCACATATATATAATGTACATGAACTTACATATATTTTGTATACTTAGTTTTATAAAAAGAAACACAGGACTGTTAAAACCAGAAAATAATGAAAAGGTCACCTATTGGGAGTGTCTGGGAATAGGGTGGAAAGCATAGAAATGAGAGTGAGACTTCTCTAAAAATACCCTTTTATATTCTTTTGACTTTTGAATTATATAAATGTCTTACTTAATACATAAAATTAAACCAAAAAAAAAAAGATGAACAAACCATATCCTAAAATTGACTATAAACAGAAACAAACTGAACTCTGTATCAAATGGATATCATAACCACATTGAAGAAAGAGTTCAAACAACTTGGACACAGAACCTTCACAGTACACCCTCAATGGGACATATTTCAAAGGAAAATGGAACTGCAAAGAAATTCTGACTTTTTTTTAATAATGTTAGTGGTTTCACCCTAATAATCTGAAACTATTTTGCATGTATTGAAGATAGAGCAAATGAGTAAATAAGATACAAGTATGGGATGGAAAAGATGAAGAAGAACCCTTGCAGTGTAGGATTTGAATTGGAGGTTTGTTTTGAACTCTTAACTTAAAATAGGTATATAAGTATATATTAATATGTATTAAAATATACATAAATATATATTAATATAATACTTATTCACTTAGAATATATACGTATGTATATGTATATATTCTAAGATAATACATGTATATGTATATGTATGTATATATTCCAAGCTCTATTGAAAAGGCCTGGAAACAATGACTCCTCAGTAGCAATGGGAGCACCTTGATTTGATTTCTAAATCCCATTCTCCACTAAAAGGAATCATGGCTTCTTGGAGCAATGGCTGATTCCAAGACAGAGCAACAGAGAAAACGTAAGGTGAACCTGGAAGATCTTACTTTGCCAGAAAGCAAAGAAGTCTCAAAGAATGATGGGTACATATCAGAAGGATACAGGAGCCAGTTTAAAGGGACTCTGACTAGCCAAAATTGGAAAAATATGACCATCAAAGAGAATAATAAAAATAGAAGAACAATAGTAATAGCCTCATGGGTCCCTAGTGATACACAAGGAAAAAAATTAAAGTTGCAGAGAAAGTTCTTCTTTACAGAATATCAGCTAACAAATATAAAGAATGATAGAAAATTATCATTTTGGCAACCACCATTTTGATGGATTCAGACCAGGATAATCAATGAATGCTAAAACAAAGAAAAAAAAAAGCTTATTGGAGAATAGGATATTCACACATTCTCAAAGTTTCTCCCCACTGATTATCTATTAATTACAAGGGGAAATTACAATGAAGAAATCTTTCAGTCATTCCTTAATAAGTGATCAAATTCAGTATCATTAATAATTAGACAAACTGACATTATGTACCGCTTGAAGCAATGAATGAGAAGTACTCAACATCCCTTGTGTAGTATCTTTGTCAAAACTGTTTAGCATGAATGTAATCATAAGGAAACAATCAGAAAACATCCAAATTGTGGGACGTTCTATAAAACAGGCCAGACTCTTCAAAAGTAACAATTTCATGAAAAACAAAAGGCAACTGGACTATCCTAGATTAAAGGAGACTAAAGAAACTTGACAACCAAATGCAATATGTCATCCGTGATGTATTTTAAAAATTAAACACCTATAAAGATTCGGGGACAGTTGAAGATATTTTTATTTAAATGTATTGGATATGATAATATTGCAGTTCTAAAGGAGAATGTCCTTGTTCTGAGGACAAATGTCTTGACGTATGTAGAGGTGAAGTCTATATCATGATGTCTCTAACTTTCACATAGTTCAGAGGAAAAAGTGTGTGTAGATAGATGGAAAGCAATTGTGGTGAAGTGTTATTAGTTGCTGAATTTAGGTGAAGGGTACATAGTTTGTTCTTGTATTGTTTTTTGCTACTTTTCTCTGGGTTTAAAATTTTTCAAGATAAAAAGTTTTAAATAATTTATGTATATAATTATACATATATATGTGTGTGTGTTCATGTTCCCCAGGCCTCCTCTGGACTTCTCCCCAGAGTTGCTGAATCAGAATTTCTAGGTAATGGGGCTTGGGATTCTGCATGGTAAAATGGCTCTCCCGAGACTCTAACACAGTTGGTCTATATTTGGGAAGCATTGCTCTAAAGAGCATTCTTCTCCATTAAAATCTTGTGTGGTTTGTGTGTGTGTGTATGTGTGTGTGTTCTGTTCACATAGGAACATTGGTTACTGCTTTGCAGAGTCCTCCAGGGAAAAAAGGTGAAAAGGTAGAATGATTCTCAGGTGATGTCAACCTTTTCCTCACATCCCCTTGTTTTACTGGTCCATTCTATACTTAGACTGAGGTTATTTCTTCTAAACAGGGCTGTCTGGATCAGTAATTCTCCAACATGGCTGCCAGTTAAAATCACCTAGGGAGCTCTCAAAAATTTCAGTGCCTAGGCCTTACCTCAGATCAATTAAATCTGAATTTCTGGGAGTGGGATGATGCGTTCTTTAATACTCCCCAGGGGATTTCAGTGTCCAAGTTTGAGAGTCCCTAGGCTAGAGCAGAGCTGGCCTCTGCTGAGGCCTCTAGTCAAGTGTGTCAGGATCCCAGTACAAACTGCCTGCTCAGCAAACTTAGTCACATGCTCTGATGTCTATGTGGGACATTGACTTGAAAGGAACCCTCTTATGTTGCTGACACTGATCAGTCTTCTCTTATGCTAAATAGCTTCCAGGGCCTGTCAGTAAAAAGGGGGATTTTAAAAGATGCGTATCTCATTTATGGTTATGGAAATTTGAACTCTGTTTATAGAAATTTGGGAGGGGGGATGAAATTTTAGAGAGAAGTAACTTTAACTATGGTATCTTAAATAACTCATTTTACAAAGGTAATTTTAAAAATATTCACCAAACTCTCTTCTCTGCAAGACCCCTGACATTGAGTAACACCAGACCCATCTATACGTACACCTATCTCAAGACTAGTCATAACCCCACCCCCAATTAAATAAATCTGAATTAACTTGTGTTTGAGTGTGTATATAAGAGTGGAGCATTGAAGTGGTGACAGCATCCTGGCGGAAGCAAAAGGAATTCTAACAGTCCTCCCCAAATACAACCTGACTGAACATTCACTTCTTCCTCAGAGAAGACAGTTTGTTCAGCACCTCTCTTCCAGTTCTCGTTTCTCTCACTCTTGGGGTAAAATTTAGATAGCCCACCCAACCTCAGTTTGGAAGCACTGCTTTAGTTCAGTGTCATCATCTGACAAATACAGAAATAGGGAAAGGGAAGTTAGTTGTCCAAAGTTGTACAGTGAATTGGTGGCATGTTTCTGTACATGTATTTGTATGTGTACATGTATGTAAAGCTCCTCTGGGAGGAGAGAATGATTTGGGAATCATCTTGACAGCCATAGAGTCTAATAACTTCATAAAGCTTGGAATTACTATATAGGACAATGGCGGGGTAAGGAGTAGGGCCCATTCATGTGCTTCCTGGTATGAGTGCTGTTCTGTTACCTGCCACCAGAGGGCATGAACTATGATTAGATTCTAGACCTGCTGATCTACATTGTAGTTCAGAGCTTGCTCAGATCACTGTTAGTTCAAACAAATGAACCCTAACCTATTCAGTAGTCCCACAGTCTTAGGAGCATATGAAAGATCTTTGTGACTGGTTGTTTATAAATATTTTAAAAAGAAATCTTAGCTAAGCACAGAACACTTGCAGCATGCCTGGGTTTAGAATTGGAGACCTGGCTTTCTAATATTAGCCCAGCCACTTACTAGTTTAGTTGTGTGGCCAATGGTAAGTTGCTTTACCTTGACTTTTTTTTTTTTTTAATTTTTATTTATTTCCATATTTTATTTATGGCTGTGTTGGGTCTTCGTTTCTGTGCGAGGGCTTTCTCTAGTTGTGGCAAGTGGGGGCCACTCTTCATCGCGGTGCGCAGGCCTCTCATTAGCGGCCTCTCTTGTTGTGGAGCACAGGCTCCAGACGCGCAGGCTCAGTAATTGTGGCTCACGGGCCCAGTTGCTCCGCGGCATGTGGGATCTTCCCAGACCAGGGCTCGAACCCACGTCCCCTGCATTGGCAGGCAGACTCTCAACCCCTGCGCCACCAGGGAAGCCCCTACCTTGACTTTTTTTTTTTTTTTAACTTTGGGTTTATTTATTTATTTATTTATTTATTTATTTATGGCTGTGTTGGGTCTTCGTTTCTGTGCGAGGGCTTTCTCTAGTTGCGGCAAGTGGGGGCCACTCTTCATCGCGGTGCGCGGGCCTGTCACTGTTGCGGCCTCTCTTGCTGCGGAGCACAGGCTCCAGACGCGCAGGCTCAGTAATTGTGGCTCACGGGCCCAGTTGCTCCGCGGCATGTGGGATCTTCCCAGACCAGGGCTCGAACCCACGTCCCCTGCATTGGCAGGCAGACTCTCAACCCCTGCGCCACCAGGGAAGCCCCTACCTTGACTTTTAACCGTGAATTTCAGTTGCCTCACCTGCCACATCATTAATAAACTTTGCCACACATGGTTGAGGATTAAATGGGGTAACATGATAAAGCATTTATCAATTCCTGGCACCCATTTAATAAGTGGAGATTTTTCTTTTGTTCAGTAAAACTCTCATGGAGCTCATATTCTGGTTGGAAAAGACATACACATTATATGGAAAAAAGAAAGAAAATTTAGGCAGTGATAAAAGGTAAGGATGATAAGAAGGGAGCAGGATCTAGGAGGCTATTTTACGTAGGGTAGTCTAGGAATGCCTCTCTGAGGAGGTGATATTTTAGCAAAGAACTATCAAAGATTTGAGAAAAGTGAAGGGTGTTTGAGGCAGAGGGACACAGCTTGGTGTGCTTGGGAAACAAAGACCAGTGAATGAAGGGCAGGGGAGTGGCAGGAGATGAGTTATAAGAAGTAAGCAAGTTCCGGATCATGTAAGTTTTGTTAAATACATAAAGACTCTAGATTTATTTTGTGTTATAGGATGTAAGCGTAAGAGTGATGTGATCTGATTTATAGTTTTTAAAACATAACCATATCATTCTGGTTGCTGTGTGGAGACTAGACAGTAGGGAGGCAAAAGTAGAAGCAGAGAGAAGGGTTAGAAGGCTGTTTTAGTAGTCTGGGCAAAGTTTGACTGTCGCTTAGATTAGGGTGTTAGTGGGGAGAAATATAGAATGGTAAGGAATGGTTCTGTTTAGGGTATATTAGATGTAAGAACCATCAACACTTGGCTGATTAATTGTATTTGAAAGACAATAGAAAGGGAGGAACGAAGAGTGACTTCTAGGCTTTTTGGTCTCAGCACTTGGGTTTAAATAAGTGGTTCCATTAACTGAGATGAGATGACTGGAGGAAAGGGGGTAGTAAAATCAAGAGTTCTGTTTTAGATTTTGAGATCTCTTGGCATCCAAGTAGAGTTATAGAATAAGGCAGTTGAAAATATGAGCATGAAACTCAGGACAGAGGTTTGGGTTAGAGATGTAAATTGGCAGTCATCGTTGATGGGAAAAGAGTGGGGACCAAGAAGAGAGAACCAGTGGCCAGACACTGAGGTACTCCCACTTTAGAGGTTAGGATTTCTTACCCACCTGGCCTTTTCCTTGCAAGCCATTGTTTAATTTGAGGAGACCCTCAAATTATTGTTTTTACTCTTCTCTTCCTTTTTGCACAAATTTACAACTCCATTTCTTTTACCAAGAGAGACAGCATAGTAGAACTGCGTAATTAAATATTTGTATTTGAAGACATTAATATGCTGATTAATAATGAATGCTCTGGAGACAGAGGACTTCGGTTTAAATCCTGCCTCTGCTATTTACTAGCTTAGCGACCTTGGATATTTTACTTAATTTCTCTAATCTCAGTCTTTTCATCTATAATAATCAAAATAAAAGCCAGCATTCATTTAACACTTATCACATACCAGGCATCGTTTTAAGTGCTTCGCATGTATTAACCTATTTTAACCCTTAGAACAACCCATTGAAGTAGTTACTCTTCTTACCCATTTTATTGTTGAGGAAACGAAAGCCAGAGAGAGGTCTTATAATTTGCCAAACATCACACACCAGGTAAGTAGCAGAGCTAGATTTGAATCTAGGGAGCCTGGCTCCAAAACCAGTGCTACTTTTCTCGTATCAAATTCACAGAGTTGTAGAAGTGATTAAATGAGATAACCCACTTAAAAGTGCTTAGCACAGGGAGGCTGGCAAATAATATGAGCATAATAAATGTTTTCTTACGGAGGCAGCATAGCGTAGTGAAAGAGAATCAGATGGAAAGTCCTGGGACTCCAGCCTGACTACAGGAACAACTTATGTGATCATGAACAAGTTTCTTAGCCTCTCTGGACTTGAGTTTTGTCATCTACAATATAAAACCTTCATACTATGTGGCCTCTGAAATCCCTTTCAATGTTTAAACATTCTATCTATGACTCCCCAAGACAGATTGTGAATACATCTGAATTTGGTAGGGGAATAAGGTACTCAGTAATTCCTTGGGTTGACAACATTTCTACTTTGCCCTTCTACTGTTGAAGAAACTTGCTAGGATATAGTGAAACGTAGTTAAGAACCATGAGGTTTGGAGTAAGACTGTCATGTAGTGGAATCTGTTTCTACCACTTACTACCTTGGACAAGCTACTTCTCCTGAGTTTCTCTTTCATCATCTGCAAACTAGGGATAATGATAGTGCACACCTCATGGCATTATTTGAAATATCCTGTGAGAAAGTGCCTGTAAAGTATTTAATACATGATAAGCATTCAATACATATTAACTATTATAATATTATTATAAGGGTTTCCAGAGCTGAGAGGATTTCTTTTTCACTCAAGTACCAGATGAGATAGAAGCCTCTCAGTAACCCACTTCTAAAGAATTGAATTGGGAATTACATGATGAGGCACTCTCGTTAGGAACTGAGGGCATGAATCAGAATTTTCTAATTGTGCAGTCATTCCTCCCCACTCCTCTCTTATACGAAGGTGGAGGGAGCATTTCTCTAGAACAGCTTTGCCTTATCCATAGGTGTAGTGAATCATTCATGGCAAATTTGCACTAGGTTTGGCTTGCTTCAACCCTTCCCTGACCTAAAGAGAGTTGTTTTCCTCACACACAAACCAGACCTGAATTTCTGGAGAAATTTGTTTGTCTGTTTGTTTGTACCATGGTCAAAGGAAGAGTAGTAGTCAAGACTCTTTTGGAGTGTAAAACCCCAACCCAGACCAGGTTAGAGGAGGGCAATAGGAGGAGGCAGGAATTAGTGACTCGTGTAACTGCGAAGCGCAAGACCTGGTGCTGAGTGTGTCTGGGCACAGGGTTTTAAACACTCTCGTGTCTCCATCTCCTGCTCTACATTGGCTTTATTCTCAGTTATGTTCTCCATTTAGCAGTGCCAAATCTACAAATTTCCTTATAACCATGATCTCAGAGAAAGAAAAGCTCTCTCCAACGTGCATATCATATCAGAAAACAGTTGATCCAACTTGGGACATACATACATATACACTTTTGGTCTAGGGGAATCTGATGCTTCTAAATGGCATTATTTTGCATTCCATGGCCAGGTAGGTAGAGCCCAGTGTAGACATCCCCACCAAATCACATAAAATTAGGGTTTTTTTGTCCTTTGGGATTTTTTTGCAGAAGGAAAAAGAACTAGACAAGCAAAAAAGAAGTGGTAGCAGTTTGACAGGAATGTGTGAATTGCTATCTCCATTGTTTATGAATGAGCTATCCCAAGAAGTCTCCTGACCCTGGGAAACCTCACTTGGTAGCCTAGCCAGCTTTGAGACTAAAAGTTTAAGTCATGTGGGGGTGGTACCTCTCTTATTTCCATTTTCTTCTCTCTTCTCACATCCTCCCCTTCAATTTAATTATAGTTCTTAACTAATACTTTATCCCAAAAGCTGATTCTTCCTTTTTTATTTCACATGCACATGGATAATTTAGTGTAGTAAAGAGTGTGGGCTCAACAGTCAGATTGCCTGGGTTTCAATCCTATCTTTGTCATTTGCTCACTTTGAAATCTTAAGCAGTTTACTTTATACCTCTTTCCTCATCTATAAAATGAAGATAATTTCTCCCCTACTGGGTTGTCTTGAGGATTAAATTAGATAGTCGGTAGAAAGTGCCTGGCACAGTATCTAGCACACAGTGAAGTACTCAGTAACATCAGATACTGTTGTTGTTGCCATTTCTCTGCAGCTTTGGTTCAGCCTATCTGTTCTTTGTCAGGAATGGGAAAGCTGAGGTAGATTGGGAGACTATCAGAAAGCACTAGATTTTGGTATCTCAGGACAGAGGGTTGAAGCCAAATTGAAGGAAGCACTTGGAGCTCTAACTGGAAGACTTAACTATGATAATGATCTTATTTTTACAGTTTGTTAATTAAATGGTATATTCTTACTGACTGGTCATTGCAGAATGACAATGGACAATTAACATCCCTAGGCTTCGTTTCACTCTTTTGGAAAATGAGTTTTTTTGGATAAGATGATCCCTTCTATTTTCATCAATGCCTGATCCTTCGTTAAGTAAAAATGAATATCAAAAAGTGTTTTGTACTCTGTGTATGTGTGTATGTGTGAGAGAGAGTGGGAAAGAGAGACAGAGAGAGCGAGAAAGAGAAAGTGAGAGCAAAAGTGAGAGTATGTTTACATTGAGATAAACCAAAAAGATTTACTTGTATGTTGGATTTATCAGACATATCTGGTTTCTTCTTAAGAGATTATTATATCCCCGTTCACACTCTACTGTCTAGATCATTTCTAAGTGTTTGTTATTCCTATCACAAATCTATTTTGTATTTTTCAAGGAAGCTTTTTAGGCATGATATTTGTTGTGTAATACTTGTTTTGGCTTCAGGAAATTTGGTTGGGGACTTTACTCCACTACTTACTTTGCAACATTACCTTGGGCAAGTTACATTCCCTCTTATATGCCTCATTTCCTCATCTGTCTAATGAGGCATTTCTTCTACTTAACCTTTAAGTCCTTCCCTAACCATCTGTGATTCTATAACTATCACAGCATAGGTTGTGGCAGGCGTAGCTGGATTCCAAAGGGAAAACTTGATATAGCAATTCCCTTTGAGACATATTTTTTTATCTGTTGCCCATTATGTTTGCTGCAGGATTTCGGCTGAATGCTTCCTCTTGGCCCATGTTCCTTTTGAAGACGCTAAATGGAGCAGAGATGGCTCCCATCAGGATTTTTCACAAGGTACGGTGTCCCTCAGCTATCACCAGCTCCAAATTGCTTAAGGTCAAATGCTTACATTCTTTCAATTACTGAGCCTCTGATGTCTACATTATATATGTGGCCTGAGGATGCCTTCTCAGAAACTAGTTCAGCAGAAGGATTTTTTAAGTACCTTACAAAGCCGCAATTATCCCCAGAGAAATATTAGACTGGTAAATTAGGATTTCTGGGTTTTGGGTCCTAGCTCTGCCAATAGTAAGTTTTGACCTCATCTGTTAAGTGGGATTCTGTCTACCTCATAGGGTTTTAAGAAGTTAAACATTTTTTTTTATTAGTAAAACATGTAAAGTATAGTATAAATCTAAAGGAGCTATTCTTATTATCATGCAGTTCCATAAGGTCCATATTCTAAACAGAGAGAAAGGAAGGAGACTATTTTTTGAGTGCCTACAGTATGTTTGGAGTTTATCTACGCTATCTCATTTAAATACCCACAGTTAACTTTATGAAGCAAGAATTATTATTCCGATTTAGTAGTTAAGGAAACAAATACTTTTGAATAAGGAACTTGCCCAAGGTCGCATGACTAGTAAGTGGTGAAACAGGGATCCAAAGCCTGTATTCATTCTTCCTGATTTCTCGAGGGATGAAGCAATCATTCTGCTCTTAGTTGATCTTTAATGAGGTTAAAGTTACTATAAAGGGGACTGAATTAGGGTTGCCTATGTTGCCATTTAAGTCTAAACCCTGAGAGTACCCTGGTTCCCAGAATACAGTATACTGGACAACTTGAAACCCTTCCACTGCAGAATACCTAAAAATGATGGGGGGAGAAGGGGCCAACAAGTATTCTTTTAAAGGCTTTGCTGACCTTACTAGAAAGTAAGATAACTCCAAGGCCAAAATGAGGAAGGAAAACCAGAGTGTTAGGTGTACTGAACCTACGGGTGCCGTAAGGGGCTTTGCCAATCTTACTTTCCAAGGACCTTGTCTTTTAACAACCACAGTAGGATAGAAGTTGAGGCCTTGGGCCCATGCAAGGCAGAAAAATGTACCTGGGACTGCCACATAAAAAATCAGATTGGATCCCTTGAATGTTTACTCCTTAGTGAAAAGACTGTTGCATTGATGAGGAAGAGTCTCTGCCTGGGCCATGGGTAGGGGTAGGAAGTAAGTCATCTCTTCTGATAAGACAGTCTTTCCCCATGGAAGTCCAGGGTTCAGATATAGTGCCTGTGTTGTTTCAGAACTCCAAAATTGTATGGGATATTTCTGAGTGCCTGGCAGAAGCAAACCCAAAACCTCTCTAGAGGGTTTGGTTGTTTTCAACCCAGATGTCATAGAAGTCCCAAAAGTGAAGTACCACTGAAGATGAGTTCAGTTCAGTTCATAATTACAGAGCCCGCAAAACTCACAAAGCAAATCCTGCATGATGAGACTTCAGTAGACACAACAAACAGTAAGACTATAACCTCAAGCACTTTCAGATAATAGAAATATCAGATAGAGATTATAAATTATTTGAAAATGAGTAAGGAACGAAAAGAAGGAATTTAAAAATGAGAAAAGTACAAACCTCTATTTTTTTAAAGGCAAAGTTGAAAAAACAACAAATTGAATATCTAGAAATGAACCTTAACCATTAAAATTTTAAAACCTTAGGTAGGTATATAAGCAACTTAGATCTAGATAGAGAAGAATGAATTGAAAGACACGTGTAAGGACTTTCCCCAGAGTGCAGTACAGAGAGATAAAGATATGGAAAATATATTAGAGAGAAAAGACAAAGAGAATACCGTTAGAAGGTCCAATATATGCTGAACGTGACCTCTAGAAAGATTAATTAGAAAGAATAAAGAAGAGTCAATATTTGAAAAGATAATGACAGAATTTTCCAGAATGTGTAATAAAGACAAATATATACCTTAAAACATCATGGTATAACTAAAGTCAAAAGAAAAGATCTGAGCAAAGTAATCACACAGAATACAGTCATCCTCTCTGAGGGATGCATCCTCTCTGCACCTATGGGAGACTGGTTCCAGGACCCCCTGAATACGAAAATCCACACATACTCAACTCCCTTATATAAAATGGAATAGTACAGTCAGCCCTCCGTATCTGCAGCTTCCATGTCCATGCGGACTGAATCTTCAAAAGGATTACATTTAGACTGACAGCACATTTCTTGACGGCAGCAGTACAAGCCAAAGACATAGAATAATATCTTCAAAGGATTAAGAAAAAATAGTTGTCTACCTAGAATTTTATATCTGATTATACTGTTATTTCAGAATGAATGTAAAATCAAGACATTTTCAGCAAACTAATACAAATAGATACTAATATATCTGCTGAAAGAACAATTGAAGAGTATATTTCAGGAAGAAGATAACTGGGGACTTCCCTGGTGGCACAGTGGTTAAGAATCCGCCTGCCAATGCAGGGGACATGGGTTCAATCCCTGGTCCGGGAAGATCCCACATGCTGGGGAGCAACTAAGCCCGTGTGCCACAACTACTGAGCCCACGTGCCACAACTACTGAAGCCCACACACCTAGAGCCCGTGCTTCGCAACAAGAGAAGCCACCACAATGAGAAGCCCATGCACCACAACGAAGAGTAGCCCCCTCTCGACTCAACTAGAGAAAGCCCACACGCAGCAACGAAGACCCAGCGCAGCCATAAATAAATAAATAAATAAATAAATACATACATACATACATACATACATACATACAAGATAATTGAACCTGGAAAGTAAGAATGAGATGCAAAAAGTACTGCTGAAGAAAGATTGTTTAACATGTGAGTAAAACTAATCAACCATTGCCTATAACTGTATAAACCAGTTATACTAACAGAAGTGATCATTTGGCAGTATAACAATGTGGAACTAAATTATCAAACACCTGTTAACTCAGGAGTAGTTTAAATATTCTGAGGTTCTTGTATTGTTTAAAGATGAGCTTTAGACTTAATTATGTCAACTATACAGTTATGATCTGAAGGGGATCCACCAAAAGACTAAATATAGAAGGGTTAACATATGAATCAGGGACTTCCCTGGTGGCACAGTGGTTAAGAATCTGCCTGCCAGGGGAGCTTCAAGATGGCGAAAAAGTAAGATGTGGAGATCACCTTCCACCCCACAAATACATCAGAAATACATCTACATGTGGAACAACTCCTACAGAACACCTACTGAACGCTGGCAGAAGACCTCAGACCTCCCAAAAGGCAAGAAACTCTCCACGTACCTGGGTAGGGCAAAAGAAAAAAGAAGAAACAGAAACCAAAGAATAGCGACAGGACCTGCACCAGTGGGAGGGAGCTGTGAAAGAGGAAAGGTTTCCACACACTAGAAGCTCCTTCGCGGGCAGAGACTGCAGGTGGCGGAGGGGGGATCTTCGGAGCCACAGAGGAGAACGCAGCAACATGGGTGCAGAGGGCAAAGCGAAGAGGTTCCCGCAGAGAGGATCGGTGCCAACCAGGACTCACCAGCCCAAGAGGCTTGTTGGCTCACCCGCTGGGATGGGCAGGGGCTGGGAGCTGAGGCTCCAGCTTCGGTGGATCCCAGGGAGAGGACTGAGGTTGGCTGCGTGAACACAGCCTGAAGGGGCTAGTGCACCACAGCTAGCCGGGAGGGAGTCCGGGAAAAAGTCTGGAGCTGCCGAAGAGGCAAGAGACTTTTTCTTGCCTCTTTGTTTCCTGGTGCGCGAGGAGAGGGGATTAAGAGAGTTGCTTAAAGGAGCTCCAGAGATGGGTGTGAGACGCGGCTATCAGCATGGACCCCAGAGATGGGCATGAGACGCTAAGGCTGCTGCTGCAGCCACCAAGAATCCTGTGAGCAAGCACAGGTCACTGTGCACACCTCCCCTCCCGGGAGCCTGTGCAGCCCACCACTGCCAGGGTCCTGTGATCCAGGGACAACTTCCCCAGGAGAACACACGGTGTGCCTCACGCTGATGCAACGTCATGCCAGCCTCTGCCGCCACAGGCTCGCCCCACGTTCCGTACTTCTCCCTCCCCCTGGCCTGAGTGAGCCAGAGCCCCCAGATCAGCTGCTCCTTTAACCCCGTCCTGTCTGAGCAAAGAACAGATGCCCTCAGGCAACCTACACGCAGAGACGGGTCCAAATCCAAAGCTGAACCCCAGGAGCTGTGCAAACAAAGAAGAGAAAGGGAAATCTCTCCCAGCAGCCTCAGGAGCTGCGTATTAAATCTCCACAATCAACTTGATGTACCCTGCATCTGTGGAATACCTGAATAGACAACGAATCATCCCAAATTGAGGAGGTGAACTTTGGGAGCAACGATATATATATTTTTTTCCCTTTTTCTCTTTTTGTGAGTGTGTATGTGTATGCTTCTGTGTGTGATTTTGTCTGTATAGCTTTGCTTTTACCATTTGTCCTAGGGTTCTGTCTGTCCATTTTTGTTTGTTTGTTTCTTTGTTTTTAGTATAGTTTTTAGCACTTGTTATCATTGGTGGATTTGTTTTTTGGTTTGGTTGCTCTCTTTGTTTCTTTTCTTTTTTTTTTTTACTTTTTAAAAACTTTTTTACAATTATTTTTTATTTTAATAACTTTATTTTATTTTACTTTATTTTATTTTATTTTATTTTATCTTCTTTCTTTCTTTCTTTCTTTTTTTTCTTCCTTTTATTCTGAGCCATGTGGATGACAGGCTCTTGGTGCTCCAGCCAGGCATCAGGGCTGTGCCTCTGAGGTGGGAGAGCCAAATTCAGGACACTGGTCCACAAGAGACCTCCCAGCTCCACGTAATATCAAATGGCGAAAATCTCCCAGAGATCTCCATCTCAACGCCAAGACACAGATCCACTCAACGACCAGCAAGCTACAGTGCTGGACACCCTATGCCAAACAAGTAATAAGACAGGAACACAGCCCCACCCATTAGCAGAGAGGCTGCCTAAAATCATAATAAGGCCACAGACACCCCAAAACACACCACCAGACGTGGACCTGCCCACCAGAAAGACAAAATCCAGCCTCATCCACCAGAACACAGGCACTAGTCCCCTCCACCAGGAAGCCTACACAACCCAGTGAACCAACCTTAGCCACTGGGGACAGACACAAAAAACAACAGGAACTATGAACCTGCAGCCTGCGAAAAGGAGACCCTAAACACAGTAAGTTAAGCAAAATGAGAAGACAGAGAAACACACAGCAGATGAAGGAGCAAGGCAAAAACCCACCAGACCTAACAAATGAAGAGGAAATAGACAGTCTACCTGAAAAAGAATTCAGAATAATGATAGTAAAAATGATCCAAAATCTTGGAAATAGAATGGAGAAAATACAAGAAGCGTGTAACAAGGACCTAGAAGAACTAAAGAGCAAACAAACAGTGATGAAAAACACAATAAATGAAATTAAAAATTCTATAGAAGGGATAAATAGCAGAATAACTGAGGCAGAAGAATGGATAAGTGACCTGGAAGATAAAATAGTGGAAATAACTACTGCAGAGCAGAATAAAGAAAAAAGAAAGAAAAAAATTGAGGACAGTCTCAGACACCTCTGGGACAACATTAAACGCACCAACATTCGAATCATAGGGGTCCCAGAAGAAGAAGAGAAAAAGAAAGGGACTGAGAAAATATTGGAAGACATTATAGTTGAAAACTTCCCTAATATGAGAAAAGAAATAGTTAATCAAGTCCAGGAAGCACAGAGAGTTCCATACAGGATAAATCCAAGGAGGAACACGCCAAGACACATATTAATCAAGCTATCAAAATTTAAGTACAAAGAAAAAATATTAAAAGCAGCAAGGGAAAAACAACAAATAACATACAAGGGAATCCCCATAAGGTTAACAGCTGATCTTTCAGCAGAAACTCTGCAGGCCAGAAGGGAATAGCAGGACATATTTAAAGTGATGAAGGGGGAAAACCTACAACCAAGATTACTCTGCCCAGCAAGGATCTCATTCAGATTTGACAGAGAAATTAAAACCTTTACAGACAAGCAAAAGCTAAAAGAATTCAGTACCACCAAACCAGCTTTACAGCAAATGCTAAGGGAACTTCTCTAGGCAGGAAACACAAGAGAAGGAAAAGACCTACAATAACAAACCCAAAACAATTAAGAAAATGGTCATAGGAACATACATATCAATAATTACCTTATATGTAAATGGATTAAATGCTCCAACCAAAAGACATAGACTGACTGAATGGATACAAAAACAACACCCGTATATATGCTGTCTACAGGAGACCCACTTCAGACCTAGGGACACATACAGACTGAAAGTGAGGGGATGGAAAAAGATATTCCATGCAAATGGAAATCAAAGCTGGAGTAACAATTCTCATGTCAGACAAAATAGACTTTAAAACAAAGACTATTACAAGAGAAACAGAAGGACACTACATAATGATCAAGGGATCAATCCAAGAAGAAGATATAACAATTGTAAATACTTATGCACCCAACATAGGAGCACCTCAATAAATAAGGCAAATACTAACAGCCATAAAAGGGGAAATCGACAGTAACACATCATAGTAGGGGACTTTAACACCCCACTTTCACCAATGGACAGATCATCCAAAATGAAAATAAATAAGGAAACACAAGCAGACAACAGAAGCAAGAAGAACTACAGTCCTGCAGCCTGTGGAACAAAAACCACATTCACAGAAAGATAGATAAGATGAAAAGGCAGAAGGCTATGTACCAGATGAAGGAACAAGATAAAAACCCAGAAAAACAACT
Organism: Balaenoptera musculus; assembly: GCF_009873245.2. Classification (NCBI taxonomy): domain Eukaryota; kingdom Metazoa; phylum Chordata; class Mammalia; order Artiodactyla; family Balaenopteridae; genus Balaenoptera; species Balaenoptera musculus. The sequence goes on along the minus strand of NC_045785.1, from coordinate 33,400,336 downwards.
AAATGAAGTGGAGATAGGCAACCTTCCAGAAAAGTAATTCAGAATAATGATAGTGAAGATGATCCAGGACCTTGGAAAAAGAATGGAGGCAAAGATCGAGAAGATGCAAGACATGTTTAACAAAGACCTAGAAAAATTAAAGAACAAACAAACAGAGATGAACAATACAATAACTGAAATGAAAACTACACTAGAAGGACTCAATAGCAGAATAACGGAGGCAGAAGAACGGATAAGTGACCTGGAAGACAGAATGGTAGAATTCACTGCTGTGGAACAGAATAAAGAAAAAAGAATGAAAAGAAATGAAGACAGCCTAAGAGACCTCTGGGACAACATTAAACGCAACAACATTCGCATTATAGGGGTCCCAGAAGGAGAAGAGAGAGAGAAAGGACCCGAGAAAATATTTGAAAAGATTATAGTCGAAAACTTCCCTAACATGGGAAAGGAAATAGCCACCCAAGTCCAGGAAGCACACAGAGACCCATACAGGATAAACCCAAGGAGAAACACGCCGAGACACATAGTAATCAAATTGGCAAAAATTAAAGACAAAGAAAAATTATTGAAAGCAGCAAGGGAAAAATGACAAATAACATACAAGGGAACTCCCATAAGGTTAACAGCCGATTTCTCAGCAGAAACTCTACAAGCCAGAAGGGAGTGGCATGATATACTTAAAGTGATGAAAGGGAAGAACCTACAACCAAGATTACTCTACCTGGCAAGGATCTCATTCAGATTCGATGGAGAAATCAAAACCTTTACAAAAGACAATCAAAAGCTAAGAGAATTCAGCACCACCAAACCAGCTCTACAACAAATGCTAAAGGAACTTCTCTAAGTGGGAAACACAAGAGAAGAAAAGGACCTACAAAAACAAACCCATAAGAAAATGGTCATAGGAATATACATATCAATAATTACCTTAAACGTGAATGGATTAAATGCTCCAACCAAAAGACACAGGCTCGCTGAATGGATACATAAAGGAGACCCATATATATGCTGACTACAAGAGACCCACTTCAGACCTAGGGACACATTCAGACTGAAAGTGAGGGGATGGAAGAAGATATTCCATGCAAATGGAAATCAAAAGAAAGCTGGAGTAGCAATACTCATTTCAGATAAAATAAACTTTAAAATAAAGAATGTTACAAGAGAAAAGGAAGGACAGTACATAATGATCAAGGGATCAATCCAAGAAGAAGATATAACAATTATAAATATATATGCACCCAACATAGGAGCACCTCAATACATAAGGCAACTGCTAACAGCTCTAAAATAGGAAATCAACAGTAACACAATAATAGTGGGGGATTTTTAACACCTCACTTACACCAATGGACAGATCATCCAAACAGAAAATTAATAAGGAAACAGAAGCTTTAAATGACACAATAGACCAGATAGATTTAATTGTTATTTATAGGACATTCCATCCAAAAACAGCAGATTACACTTTCTTCTCAAGTGCGCACGGAACATTCTCCAGGATAGATCACACCTTGGGTCACAAATCAAGCCTCAGTAAATTTAAGAAAACTGAAATCATATCAAGCATCTTTTCTGACCACAACGCTATGAGATTAGAAATCAATTACAGGGGAAAAATGTAAAAAACACAAACACATGGAGGCTAAACAATACGTTACTAAATAACCAAGAGATCACTGAAAAAATCAGAGAGGAAATCAAAAAATACCTAGAGGCAAATGACAATGAAAGCACAATGATCCAAAACTTATGGGATGCAGCAAAAGCAGTTCTAAGAGGGAAGTTTATAGCTATACAATTCTACCTCAAGAAACAAGAAAAATCTCAAATAAACAATCTCGTGTTACACCTAAAGGAACTAGAGAAAGAAGAACAAACAAAACCCAAAGTTAGCAGAAGGAAAGAAATCATAAAGATCAGAGCAGAAATAAATGAAATAGAAACAAAGAAAACAATAGCAAAGATCAATAAAACTAAAAGCTGGTTCTTTGAGAAGATAAACAAAATTGATAAACCATTAGCCAGACTCATCAAGAAAAAGAGGGAGAGGACTCAAATCAATAAAATTAGAAATGAAAAAGGAGAAGTTACAACAGACACCGCAGAAATACAAAGCATACTAAGAGAATACTACAAGCAACTCTATGCCAATAAAATGGACAACCTGGAAGAAATGAACAAATTCTTAGAAAGGTATAACCTTCCAAGACTGAACCAGGAGAAATAGAAAATATGAACAGGCCAATCACAAGTAATGAAATTGAAACTGTGATTAAAAATCTTCCAACAAACAAAAGTCCAGGACCAGATGGCTTCACAGGTGAATTATATCAAACATTTAGAGAAGAGCTAACACCCATCCTTCTCAAACTCTTCCAAAAAATTGCAGAGGAAGGAACACTCCCAAACTCATTCTATGAGGCCACCATCACCCTGATACCAAAACCAGACAAAGATGCTACAAAAAAAGAAAATTACAGACCAATATCACTGATGAATATAGATGCAAAAATCCTCAACAAAATACTAGCGAACAGAATCCAACAACACATTAAAAGGATCATACACGATGATCAAGTGGGATTTATCCCAGAGATGCAAGCTTTCTTCAATATACGCAAATCAATCGCTGTGATACACCATATTAACAAATTGAAGAATAAAAACCATATGATCATCTCAATAGATGCAGAAAAAGCTTTTGACAAAATTCAACACCCATTTATGATAAAAATTCTCCAGAAAGTGGGCATAGAGGGAACCTACCTCAACATAATAAAGGCCATATACGACAAACCCACAGCAAACATCATTCTCAACGGTGAGAGACTGAAAGCATTTCCTCTGAGATCAGGAACGAGACAAGGATGTCCACTCTCACCACTATTATTCAACATAGTTTTGGATGTCCTAGCCACGGCAGTCAGAGAAGAAAAAGAAATAAAAGGAATACAAATTGGAAAAGAAGAAGTAAAACTGTCACTGTTTGTAGATGACATGATACTATACATAGAGAACCCTAAAGATGCCACTGGGAAACTACTAGAGCTAATCAATGAATTTGGTAAAGTTGCAGGATACAAAATTAATGCACGGAAATCTCTTGCATTCCTATACACTAATGATGAAAAATCTGAAAGAGAAATTAAGAAAACACTCCCATTTACCATTGCAACAAAAAGAATAAAATACATAGGAATAAACCTACCTAAAGAGACAAAAGACCTGTATGCAGAAAACTATAAGACACTGATGAAAGAAGTTAAAGATGATTCCAACAGATGGACAGATATACCATGTTTTTGGATTGGAAGAATCATATTGTGAAAATGACTATACTGCCCAAAGCAATCTACACATTCAGTGCAATCCCTATCAAATACCAATGGCATTTTTTATGGAACTAGAACCAAAAATATTAAAATTTGTATGGAAATACAAAAGATCCTGAAGAGCCAAAGCAGTCTTGAGGGAAAAAAACGGAGCTGGAGGAATCAGACTCCCTGACTTCAGAACTATACTATAAAGCTACAGTAATCAAAACAATATGGTACTGGCACAAAAACAGAAACATACATCAATGGAACAAGATAGAAAGCCCAGAGATAAACCCATGCACCTATGATGAACTAATCTATGACAAAGGAGGCAAGGATATACAATGGAGAAAAGACAGTCTCTTCAATAAGTGGTGCTGGGAAAACTGGACAGCTGCATGTAAAAGAATGAAATTAGAACACTCCCTAACACCATACACAAAAATAAACTCAAAATGGATTAGAGACCTAAACGTAAGACCGGACACTATAAAACTCTTAGAGGAAAACATAGGAAGAACACTCTTTGACATAAATCACAGCAACAGCTTCTTTGATCCACCTCCTAGAGTAATGGAAATAAAACCAAAAATAAACAAATGGGACCTAATGGAACTTCAAAGCTTTTGCACAGCAAAGGAAACCATAAACAAGACAAAAAGGCAACCCTCAGAATGGGAGAAAATATTTGCAAAGGAATCAAGGGACAAAGGATTAATCTCCAAAATATATAAACAGCTCATGTAGCTCAATATTAGAAAAACAAACAACCCAATCCAAAAATGGGCAGAAGACCTAAATAGACATTTCTCCAAAGAAGACATACAGATGGCCAAAAAGCACATGAAAAGCTGCTCCATCCACATCACTAATTACTAGAGAAATGCAAATCACAACTACAGTGAGGTATCACCTCACACCAGTTAGAATGGGCATCATCAGAAAATCTACAAACAACAAATGCTGGAGAGGGTGTGGAGAAAAGAGAACCCTCTTGCACTGTTGGTGGGAATGTAAACTGATACAGCCACTATGGAGAACAGTATGGACGTTCCTTAAAAAACTAAAAATAGAATTATCATATGATCCAGCAGTCCCACTACTGGGCATATACCCAGAGAAAACCGTAATTCAAAAAGACATATGCACCACAGTGTTCATTGCAGCACTATTTACAATAACCAGGTCATGGAAGCAACCTAAATGCCCATCGACAGACGAATGGGTAAAGAAGTTGTGGTACATATATACAATGGAATCTTACTCAGCCATAAAGAGGAACGAAATTGGGTCATTTGTTGAGGCGTGGATGGATCTAGAGACTGTCATGCAGAGTGAAGTAAGTCAGAAAGGGAAAAACAAATATCGTATATTAACGCATATATGTGGAACCTAGAAAAATGGTACAGATGAACCAGTTTGCAGGGCAGAAATTGAGACACAGATGTGGAGAACAAATGTATGGACACCAAGCAGGGAACGGGGCGGGGTGGTGGGGGTGGGGGTGTGATGAATTGGGTGATTGGGATTGACATGTATACACTGATGTGTATAAAATTGATGACTAATAAGAACCTGCTGTATACAAAAGTAAATAAAATAAAATTTTAAAATAAAAAAAATAATAAGGAAACACAAGCTTTAAATGATACATTAAACAAGATGGACTTAATTGATATTTATAGGACATTCCATCCAAAAACAACAGAATACACATTCTTCTCAAGTGCTCATGGAACATTCTCCAGGGTAGATCATATCTTGGGTCACAAATCAAGCCTTGGTAAATTTAAGAAAATTGAAATCGTATCAAGTATCTTTTCCGACCACAATGCTATGAGACTAGATATCAATTACAGGAAAAATATCTGTAAAAAATACAAACACATGGAGGCTAAACAATACACTACTTAATAACCAAGAGATCACTGAAGAAATCAAAGAGAAAATCAAAAATGACCTAGAAGCAAATGACAATGAAAACATGACGACCCAAAACCTATGGGGTGCAGCAAAAGCAGTTCTAAGAGGGAAGTTTATAGCAGTAAAATCCTACCTTAAGAAACAAGAAACATCTCAAATAAACAACCTAACCTTAAACCTAAAGCGATTAGAGAAAGAAGAACAACAAAACCCAGAGTTAGCAGAAGGAAAGAAATCATAAAGAACAGATCAGAAATAAATGAAAAAGAAATGAAGGAAATGATAGCAAAGATCAATAAAACTAAAAGCTGGTTCTTTGAGAAGATAAACAAAATTGATAAACCATTAGCCAGACTCATCAAGAAAAAGAGGGAGAGGACTCAAATCAATGAAATTAGAAATGAAAAAGGAGAAGTTACAACAGACACCGCAGAAATACAAAGCATCCTAAGAGACTACTATAAGCAACTCTATGCCAATAAAATGGGCAACCTGGAAGAAATGGACAAATTCTTAGAAATGCACAACCTTCCAAGGCTGAACCAGGAAGAAATACAAAATATGAACAGACCAATAACAAGCACTGAAATTGAAACTGATTAAAAATCTTCCAACAAACAAAAGTCCAGGACCAGATGGCTTCACAGGCGAATTCTATCAAACATTTAGAGAAGAGCTAACACCTATGCTTCTCAAACTCTTCCAAAATATAGCAGAGAGAGGAACACTCCCAAACTCATTCTATGAGGCCACCATCACCCTGATACCAAAACCAGACAAAGATGTCACAGAGAAAGAACACTACAGGCCAACATCACTGATGAACATAGATGCAAAAATCCTCAACAAAATACTAGCAAACAGAATCCAACAGCACATTAAAAGGCTCATACACTATAATCAAGTGGGGTTTATCCCAGGAATGCAAGGATTCTTCAATATACACAAATCAATCAATGTGATACACCATATTAACGAATTGAAGGAGAAAAACCATATGATCATCTCAATAGATGCAGAGAAGGCTTTTGACAAAATTCAACACCCATTTATGATAAGAACCCTCCAGAAAGTAGGCATAGAGGGAACCTACCTCAACATAATAAAGGCCATATATGACAAACCCACAGCCAACATCGTCCTCAGTGGTGAAAAAGTGAAACCATTTCCATGAAGATCAGGAACAAGACAAGGTTGCCCACTCTCACCACTATTATTCAACATAGTTTTGGAAGTTTTAGCCACAGCAATCAGAGAAGTAAAAGAAATAAAAGGAATCCAAATCGGAAAAGAAGAGGTAAAGCTGTCACTGTTTGCAGATGACATGATACTACACATAGAGAATCCTACAGATGCTGCCAGAAAACTACTAGAGCTAATCAATGAATTTGGTAAAGTAGCAGGATACAAAATTAATGCACAGAAATGTCTTGCATTCCTATACACTAATGATGAAAAATCTGAAAGTGAAATTAAGAAAACACTCCCATTTCCCATTGCAACAGAAAGAATAAAATATCTGGGAATAAACCTACCTAAGGAGACAAAAGACCTGTTTGCAGAAAATTATAAGACACTGATGAAAGACATTAAAGGTGATACAAACAGATGGAGAGATATACCATGTTCTTGAATTAGAAGAATCAACATTGTGAAAATGACTCTACTACCCAAAGCAATCTACAGATTCAATGCAATCCCTATCAAACTACCACTGGCATTTTTCACAGAACTAGAACAAAAAATTTCACAATTTGTGTGGAAACACGAAAGACCCCGAATATTGAAAGCAATCTTGAGAAAGAAAAACGGAGCTGGAGGAATCAGGCTCCCGGACTTCAGACTATATACTACAAAGCTACAGTAATCAAGACAGTATGGTACTGGCACCAAAACAGAAATACAGATCAATGGAACAGGATAGAAAGCCCAGATATAAAACCACGCACATATGGTCACCTTATCTTTGATAAAGGAGGCAAGAATATACAGTGGAGGAAAGACAGCCTCTTCAATAAGTGGTGCTGGAAAACTGGACAGCTACATGTAAAAGAATGAAATTAGAACACTCCCTAACACCATACACAAAAATAAACTCAAAATGGATTAAAGACCTAAATGTAAGGCCAGACACTATCAAACTCTTAGAGGAAAACATAGGCGGAACACTCTATGACATAAATCACAGCAAGATCCTCTTTGACCCACCTCCTAGAGAAATGGAAATAAAAACAAAAATAAACAAATGAGACCTAATGAAACTTCAAAGATTTTGCACAGCAATGGAAACCATAAACAAGACAAGAAGACAACCCATAGACTGGGTGGAAATATTAGCAAATGAAGCAACTGACAAAGGATTAATCTCCAAAATTTATGAGCAGCTCATGCAGCTCAATATCAAAAAAACAACCCAATCCAAAAATGGGCAGAAGGCCTAAATAGACATTTCTCCAAAGAAGATATACAGAATGCCAACAAACACATGAAAGAATGCTCAACATCATTAATCATTAGAAAAATGCAAATCAAAACTACAATGAGATATCATCTCACACCAGTCAGAATGGGCATCATCAAAAAATCTACAAACAATAAATGCTGGAGAGGGTGTGGAGAAAAGGGAACCCTCTTGCACTGTTGGTGGGAATGTAAATTGATACAGCCACTATGGAGAACAGTATGGAGTTTCCTTAAACAACTAAAAATAGAACTACCATACAACCCAGCAATCCCACTGCTGGGCATATTCCCTGAGAAAACCATAATTCAAAATGAGTCATGTACCACAGTGTTTATTGCAGCTGTATTTACAATAGCCAGGACATGGAAGCAACGTAAGTGTCCATCGACAGATGAGTGGATAAAGAAGATGTGGCACATATATACAATGGAATATTACTCAGCCATAAAAAGAAACGAAATTGAGTTATTTGTAGTGAGGTGGGTGGACCTAGAGTCTGTCATACAGAGTGAAGTAAGTCAGAAAGAGAAAAACAAATACCGTATGCTAACACATATATATGGAATCTTAAAAAAAAAAAAGGTCATGAAGAACCTAGGGGCAAGACGGGAATAAAGACGCAGACCAACTAGAGAATGGACTTGAGGTTACGGGGAGGGGGAAGGGTAAGCTGGGACAAAGTGAGAGAGTGGCATGGACATATATACACTACCAAACGTAAAATAGATAGCTAGTGGGAAGCAGCCGCATAGCACAGGGAGATGAGCTTGGTGCTTTGTGACCATCTAGAGGGGTGGGATAGGGAGGGTGGGAGGGAGGGAGACACAAGAGGGAAGAGATATGGGGATATATGTATATGTATAACTGATTCAGTTTGTTAAAAAGTAGAAACTGGGGCTTTCCTGGTGGCGCGGTGGTTGGGAGTCTGCCTGCCAATGCAGGGGACGCGGGTTCGAGCCCTGGTCTGGGAGGATCCCACATGCCGCGGAGCAACTGGGCCCGTGAGCCACAATTACTGAGCCTGCGCGTCTGGAGCCTGTGCTCCGCAACAAGAGAGGCCGCGATGGTGAGAGGCCCGCGCATCGCGATGAAGAGTGGCCCCCGCTTGCCACAACTAGAGAAAGCCCTCGCACAGAAACGAAGACCCAACACAGCCATTAAAAAAAAAAAAAATAAAGTAGAAACTAACACACCATTGTAAAGCAATTATACTCCAATAAAGATGTTAAAAAAAAAAAAAGGACAAACCTTACTACCTAAAAAGCCATTCTTACAGAAAAAAAAGATCTGTAAACTGTTTGAGACGAAAGAGACTGATCATTCAACTTTTTTGTATACCTGTACCTAGAAAGGAAAGCAAATTGCTATTGTATGTTTAGATACATTTATATAAAGTCATGATATTTGAAAAAAAAAAAAAAAAAGGAGAATCTGCCTGCCAGGGACTTCCCTGGTGGCGCAGTGGTTAAGAATCTGCCTGCCAATGCAGGGAACACGGGTTTTAGCCCTGGTCTGGGAAGATCCCACATGCTGCAGAGCAACTAAGCACATGCACCACAACTACTGAGCCTGCGCTCTAAAGCCGGCAAGCCACAACTACTGAAGCGCACGCACCTAGAGCCTGTGATCCACAACAAGAGAAGCCACCGCAATGAGAAGCCCACGCACCGCAACGAAGAGTAGCCCCTGCTTGCTGCAACTAGAGAAAGCCCACGTGCAGCAATGAAGACCCAACACATCCAAAATAAATAAAGAAAGGAAGGAAGGAGAGGAGGGAGGGGAGGAGAGAGAATCCGCCTTCCAATGCAGGAGACATGGGTTCAAGTCCTGGTCCAGGAAGATCCCACATGCCGCAGAGCAACTAAGCTCGTGCGCCACAACTACTGAGCCTGCGCTCTAGAGCCCGCTCGCCACAAGTAGAGAAAGCCCGCGCACAGCCAGAAAGACCCAACACAGCCAAAAATAAATAAATTTATTTTTTTAAAAAATCTGAATCAATTGAAAGGGAAAAAGGGAAGAAAATTCAGTTGATTGTTAAGGAGAAAAAAAGAAGTTAAAGGTACAACTTGAAAAATCAAGTTAAATAGAAATGTAGGCAGTATGATAATTGTAATAAATTTAAATACATCAGTTATCACAAGAAATTAGCTTAAACTCATCAGTTTAGTCAGACATAGATTAGATTGTTTTTAAATCTAGCTACATGCTGTTTACAAGAGACACTGCTGAAATACAACAGAAAGGTGTTGAAAGTAAAAGAATATAAAATGTATACCATGCAAACCTTTATCAAAATAAAGCTGGTGTTAACTATACTGAAATTAGACAAAGAAGACTTTGGTGCTAAAAAGCATTAAAGAGGTTACTATCTAATGATAAAAAAATATAGTTCACCAAGAAGATAAAAGTTATAAATATACATGCTCCTCAAAAACATAGCCTCAAAGTAGGTAAAGCAAAATTTGACAGAATTACATGGAAAAATTGGAAAATCCACAATCATTAGGAAATATTTTAATACACATCTCTCAATAATTGATAAATCAAACAGACAAGAAAAAATGGTATATCAATCAGCATAAGCTAATCAGTATTAAGTGTTGATCAATTTTTAAAAATCAGTTGCATTCCTATTTAACAGCAGCAAGTGGTTTGAAAATAAAATTTTTAAAGATGCTCTTTAAGATAGCAACAGAATTACAATACGGCCAGAAAAAAAAAATTACAATATGGTTCATAAAAAGCATGAGACATTTGTAGAGGAATGTTTAAACTTACACTGAAGAAGAAATTTATGTTAAAGAATACTTAACAGATGGAAAATACTATCATGTTCCTGGATGGAAAGGCTCAATATCATACATACAAAGGTTATTTCTTCCCAAATTATAAGTTCACTGGGATTCCAGTCAAAATACAAGTAGGGTTTTTCTGTGGAACTTGAAAAGCTGATCCTAAAATTCATATGAAAGGTCAAGGAGAAAGAATAGCCAAAACAATACTGAAGAATAACAAAGTAAGGAGACTTTTTCTGCCAGATATCCGTTTAATAAGACGTTATTGGTGCACGATCGGACAGTAAGACGAAGGGAAACAGAATAGAGTATACAACACTTTTTTGGAAACTTTATCTATGCAACTGCATTGCAGCTCAGCACCCAAGAACTAGCTACACTACTGGAGAGACTGTACAATGTTACAACTGCTTTGGAGGGCAATTTAACAATATTTAATAAAGTGGAAGATGTATATATCTATCCTATAACCCACCAATTCTACTCCTAGGTATACACCCTGAAGAAATCCTGCCACATGTGAACAAAGGAACAAGTGCAAGAATGGCCATTAAAACTCTTTTGAAATAGTAAACAATTCAAAACAACCTTAAATGTCTGTCAAAAGAGAGTGAATAAATTATGATATATACATGTAATGGAGTGCTATTAGCACTTAAAATAAACTAGAGCTAAATTTATCAACATGGATACATTTCAAAAACATAATGTTGAACAAAAAAAGCAAGTTGTAGAATGATATGTTCAGTATAATATTATTTATATAAAATTTAAAAGTATGCAAATGGTTTGTACATATATAGTAAAGTATAAAAACATGCATGGGGAAGGGCACAAAAGGGGATTCAGCCTTATCTGTTACCCTTTATTTCTTGAAAAAAAAAGATCTGAAGCAAAGGTGTCAAAATATTAGGATTAACAAAGTAATACTTTAGTATACTTTGAAATTCATTTAAAAGAAAGACAAGCTCCATTATAAATCCTATACAGCAGTCACTTTTTAATAATCATCCAAATGAAATAGCAGTCTTTTGGCATACATAGCCTCTCTCTTTGCGTCTAGGTCTGTGTATTTCTGTCTCTCATTTAGGAACCACCATCGCCTTCTCACAACTTCTTCAAAATGGGAATGAAGCTGGAAGCTGTGGACAGGAAGAACCCTCATTTCATTTGCCCAGCCACTATTGGGGAGGTGCGGGGCTCAGAGGTGCTTGTCACTTTTGATGGGTGGCGAGGGGCCTTTGACTACTGGTGCCGCTTCGACTCCCGGGACATCTTCCCTGTGGGCTGGTGTTCCTTGACTGGAGACAACCTGCAGCCGCCTGGCACTAAAGGTAAAGGCTTTTAAAGTTGGGACCCAAGTTGGTAAGGGAGCCTACCTAGATCTCTCATGGTCAGCATACCTGCACCGATAAACCTCACTCATAGGCAAAGGAGGAGCAAGGGCCAGCAACTTAGGTAAAACCAATGTCTACTGAAGAGTAATCAGAAACAGTAAGAATTTAAATGTCACGTGAAGCTAGACATGGAGTTTGGCATAAAGTAAAAATTCCTTGCTCTAAATATCTTGGCTTATTTTCAGGCAGCTAGCTTCTCATCTCTCTTACTCTTATTACTAGCCTGTTTCAGAGTTTGAGTAGTATCATTCTTGAGGTGCACATTCTGGCTTTGTAGATGAGCTGGAGTAACATTGTATTATATGAAAATACTTAACAAACACTGTAGCATAATGGAAAAAGCGTGTGCTTTGAAGTAAGATAGACTTAGATTTGAGGTCCAGCTCTGCCTTTTGCCAGCTGTGTGGCTTTGGTCAGTTAGTTCACCTCTCTAAACCTCAGAATTCCTCGTCTGTAAAATACTTCATAAAGTTACTGTGAAGAATAAATGAGATTACATGGGTAAAATGCTTGCATAATATCTGGCAAATACCAAATGCTAAACAAATGTTTTTATTGTATTACTGCTGCTATTATTATAGTTATTATATATTTATTATAATTACTATATAATATAATATGCTATATTATCATTATAATACTATTATTAAAATAACCACTACCTATGGGAGAGTATATATAAAGTACTAGAATAGTACCACAGAGTAGTTGAACAGTCAATGATATTTCTAATGATCATGATGTTGGAGATCATCCAGGATAGAATTTGAGGTAGCTCTTTTCTTTTTTTTTTTAATTTTTTAATTTTTGGCTGCATTGGGTCTTCGTTGCTGAGCGCAGGCTTTCTCTAGTTGTGGCGAGCAGGGGCTATTCTTCGTTGTGGTACGTCGGCTTCTCATTGCAGTGGCTTCTCTTGTTGCAGAGCACGGGCTCTAGGCACGTGGGCTTCAGTGGTTGTGGCTCACGGGCTCAGTAGTTGTGGCTCGCAGGCTTTAGAGCGCAGGCTCAGTAGTTGTGGCTTGCGGGCTCTAGAGCGCAGGCTCAGTAGTTGTGGTGCACGGGCTTGGTTGCTCCACAGCATGTGGGATCTTCCCAGACAAGGGCTCGAATCCGTGTCCCCTGCATTGGCAGGTGGATTCTTAACCACTGCGCCACCAGGGAAGCCCAAGGTAGCCAAGGTAGCTCTTAATAAAGAAAATAAATAATAAGAATTTCATCCCCTCAAGTCTAAAAGTACTCATGAGAGTGAGGGAATGGAAAGTCACCCTTCCTATTGTCTTTGGGTTTCTTTTCTAAACCTCTATCAAATTCATTCATTCAATTAGCCCGATATTTATGTAGCACCCAATTGTGAGCCAAGCTGAGGATACAGCAGTTACAAGATAAAAAACATTCATCAAGTGCTCTCATGACACTTCCATTCTAGAGGGATGAGATAGTCAATAAACATTTAAATCAAGAAGTAAACAAGATGATTTTAGGTAGACAGTTTCTCGTAAGGAAATAAAGTATGATAAGAGTGTGACAGTGAAGGTGTGATTGTGAAGAGAGTTACTTGTTTAACAGCTTTATTGAATATAATTGAAGTAAAATAAATGGCACATATTTAAAGTATACAGTTTGAAAAGTTTTGACATATGTATATATACATGAAACCATTACCATAATCAAGATAATGAACATATCCATCATCCCCAAAAGTTCCCTTGTTCCTCTTTGTGGAGGGGGAGCTTTTTTAGATACAATTTTTTTTTAGGAAAAATGGTCTGAAAGGGATATTTGAATTCAATGACAAGAAGAAGCCATCCAAGGAAAGAGAATTCCAAGCAGGCAGATGTGACAGACCTACAGGGGTGCTGAGACACGAATGAGTTTATTACGTTTCAAGGGCATAAAGAACACTGCTCTGACTACAGTGCACTGTGTGAGGGGCGAAGTGGCAAAATCATGTAGGACCTTGTAAGCCAGAGTGAGAATTTGGATTTTATTCTAAACATAGTGGGGAATCATTAGAGGGTACTATGTAAGGGAGTAACAAAATCTGATTTACTTTTTTAAAAAATCACTTGTACTTGTATCCAAGAATACAAAAGAAACTTATGACTCAACAATAAAAAAGATAAATAATGCAGCTGAAAAGATGGGCAGAGGACTTGAATATTTCTCCAAAGAAAATATACAAAAGGCCAATAAGGACTTGAAAAGATGCTCAGCATCTTTAGTCTTTAGGGAAATGCAAATCAAAGCCACGATGAGATACCACTTAACACCCATGGGTATGGATATAATCAAAAGACAGACAATAACAAGTGTTGGCGAGAATGTGGAGTAATTGGAACTCTCATACATTGCCGGTGAGATTGTAAAATGCTGCAGCCACTTTGAAAGCAGTTTGGAAGTTACTCAAAATGTTAAACATAGAGTTACCTGCGACCCAGCAAGTCCACTTGTGGGTGTATACCCAAGAGAATAGAAATCATATGCCCACACAAACATGTACCATGAACTCCATGGCAGCATTATTCATAACAGCCAAAAAGTTGAAATAGCCCAAGAGTTCATCTGATAAAAAGATAAATAAGATGTGTTATATCCATATGAAATATTTGGCAATAAAAAAGAATGAAGTACTGATATATGCTACAACATAGATGTACCTTAAAAACATTATGCTAAGTGAAAAAGCCCATCACAAAAGACCACACATCTGCAGTTATATGAAATGTCCAGAATAGGCAAAAACATAGAGACAAAATACATTAGTGGTTTCTAGGGGCTTGCGGGGGGAGAGGAAATGGAAAGTGACTGCTAATGGGTATGGGGTTTCTCTGGGGGATGATGAATATGTTCTAAAGTCAGATGAGGATGATGTTTGCACAACTCTGTGAATCTACTGAAAACACTGAATTGTGCACTTTAAAAGGGTGAATTTTATGGTATGTGAATTACATGTCAATAAAGCTGTTACGTAAAACATCACTTGCGCTGCTTCATGGAGAATGGGTTGTGCCATGGTGACTGCGGAGGAGGAAAAGATAGGGTTGCTTGGATTAGGTTGGTGGCACTGTGTGGAGAGAACTTGAGATGGGGGCAGTGTGGGGGAGAGAAGACAGACTTTCTGCCTCAGGAAAGTGCTACTCCTCTGTATGCTTCCAGAAACAAGTGCCCTGGGGTCAGTGTGAGAAATCCATTGCCCTCCCTCTGCAGACTCTGTGAGATAATCTCTCTGTGGAAGTAGCAGGAAGAGAAGTGCCTTTAAAGTGATAATGGAGTCATTTTTGCTTTCTTGAGACTAAGACAGGATAAGCCTTGGTACTCCAGGCTATATTCAGTTAGTAGGTTGATTTTCTTACTTTCTTGCTTAAAGAACTCTGCTATTTTGACTGGTAAATCTTCTAGGGCAATTGGGCAGTTCTCAAAAGCCAGAGGAGCTTCAGAATCTTTGTGTTCAGAAATTACTGGACACGTATTTTTTTCTGACTGCACACTATGCTGATAAGAAATATGGCACACCATGTGGCTGACGATTGCAGAGGTGTTTGCTGGCTCTTTCCTTCTCTTCAGTGTATCTCTGGAGACCTTAGATTTTTAACAGAAGGACCAGGCTTAGAAGTTAGGAGGTTCTTCCAGTTGGCATTTCCAGACCAGGTCCTTCGGCCATCATTCCAGCAGCTGGGTTGTTTCCTGCAACAACTCCCTCCTCCCACACCTCATACCCTCAGTAGATCTTATAATGTAGCTTTCAGTAATAGAACTTGAGCCATCTCAGTGTCCTGGCTAAGAAGCAAGTGATACAACGTGGAAAAAATGTGATTACTCAATTCATTTCACAAAACAAGATGTTCTCTATGTGTAAGCCTGTTCTCTTTCTAATCATACTATCTCTTTCCTTTCTACCTTCTGGTCATTAGTGTGCAAATGTTAAAAAATTCAAGTATTATACGATTGTTTCTTGCCCACAGTAAGTAGGAAAAATTCCAATATTCATTTGATGTTCTTTTACACACATTATTTCTTTTTATCTTCTGCTAAATCTGAACTAGGTATTATTTTCAGATACATTTTATTTATGAGAAAAGCAAAGTTCAAAAGATTAAGTGACTTGGTTCTATTGATAGCTGAGTCTAGAGGGAGAGGCCATGGAGATCTTTTGGTAGGGCCATCTGTCAGGGCCATCACTTTGAGCCATATTACCTTCACACATCTTCCTGTATACTCTCCCCATTCTCCTTTGGGCTCTCTTCAAAGCTTCATTTGAGACCCTGGGTTTTGGCGTCCAGATCCTGATATGAAATAGGAAAGAAGCAGTGTAGCGTAACATCAGAGAATTGAACTGAAGCCTAGCCCCAGCTAGGGCACAAGCTTGTTTTATGTGTTTGAGCCAGTCATTCCTAAAGTGAGACTTGTTTTATGTCTTTGAGCACGTCATTCCTTGTCTTTGAGCAAGTCATCTAGTTTGAACTAGATGATCCTTGAGGGTCCTTCCACCCCTGTGTAGTGTACAGGTTCCTGACCTTGAGGATAGGTAACAGGTGACTCCTATGACTGTCTTCTACTTGATTCCAGATCCATCGGCTCACCTCCCACCTAACTCTGCACTCCACCCACACAGGACTCTGCCTCTCTAAGGGGACTCTGCATGATAGCTGTTTCTCCTTTGTTAAGCCAGTAGGAATCCTTTTTTAGGTCCTAAACTCCTGGGCCAAGCCACTTCTGATGAGCAGCAAACGCCAAGCTTGCAGCTAATCCAGGGTACTGGTTATAAAAGGCTGAAGGTTTTTTTTTTTAGCTGATCACTTTTTTTGTGTGTGACTTAAAATAAAACTAAAACAGAGGCAAGCTTTACTTTTTAAAATTATAAAACCAAATAAAGAGTTCAGTCTACTTGGCATGACTATAATGTTAATTAGGCATTTAATAATCTACTAAACTCCCCTCTCCTTTGCTCTGATTTCAGGTGGGCAAGACAGTTTCAGATTATAGCTTAGCTTCCTATGTAATGAGATCCAAGCTATTTCATTTTTTTTAAAATATTTATTTATTTGTTGGTTGTGCTGGGTCTTAGTTGGGGCACATGGGATCTTCCTTGCGGCATGCAAACTCTTAGTTGCAGCATGCACGTGGGATCTGGTTCCCCAACCAGGGATCGAACCCGGATCCCCTGCATTGGGAGCATGGAGTCTTACCCACTGGACCACCAGAGAAGTCCCTGTATTTTTATTATGTGTTAATATATTATTATTCTGGATTATACATCAGTCTCTTGTGTCTTCATATAGTGTGAATTTGGTCTGGCTGCTCTCTACGCTGTTGCAAATATGGTGGTCCGGTAGAGGTGTGGCCCTTGAGCACACCTGTTGGAGTAAATGGTCAGCCAGGCTTCCTTTACCCCTTCGGTCTACCCTTTCTACCTGCAGCATCATACGAAGAGAAAAATTTCAAAATCTGACTTAGTGCTGTGGCTGAAATGCTGGAGAGTACTCTCTCTGAGCTGGAGAGTAAGAATTTGATACTTAAAAACAAAACTCAGAATATCTCTTCCATTTTTTTTTCTGTGAAACATTTTTAAAAGTGTGTCCCATACTTTATGGATGGATGGTCTCTTTCTGTTATAAAACTACATAAGAAACTATACTGTAATCACTTCGGAATTCTGGGTCAGAAAGAGGGTTGGTTAAATTGTAATCCTAAACTATGCAAGGAAAAACTAGATAGAGGCAAGAATAACACAACTAAGGCTGTCATGAGGTCAACTAATGGGCTGATTTTCTTCAGCCAGCCATCAGTTCATTCAAGTTCTAAATATAAAGTCATGACTAAGTGCTCGTCATTGGGTCGATTGATAGGAATTTTGCCTTTAGAGTTTATAGTTTTGTGAGCATATAGACCAATGGAGAATTATTACTTTGGAGTAATAAAGTACAGAAGGGCCCCTAACCTAGATTGCAGGATTAAAAGTTGAAGGTCAGGGAAGGCTTTCAAATGAAGTGACATCTAAGCTGAAACCTGAAGGATGGGGAGGTAGAGAAAAGAGTTGTAGCTAGCAGTGGGAAAGATGAGTGGAAGCCCAAGATTTTTTAAAAAGTGTGATTGAAGACCTCAAAAATGTTTAAATGACTAGATTGTAGGGTGTAAGGAGAGGAGCAGAAAGAAATAAAGCTGGAAAGGAAGGCACAGGAAATATACAGCTTCCCTTATAGACCATTTTAAGGATCTGAGTCTTTTCCTTAAGAGCAGTAAGAGCCATTGAATGGGATTTAACCAGTAGAGTTACAGGTCAAATTTGTGTTTCAGAAGAACGATTCTGATAGCAATAAAAGGCTGGGTGGCTTCCAGAAGCTGGAGTCAGAGATGTCAGTTAATAAGCCGTTATAATATTATATTTCAGGTGAGAGAGAATTGAGGCAGAGACATTGTGGTGAAAAGATAAGATGGGGGCATGGAGTATTCTTTGAATAAAGAAGCTAAAATGTGAGTTCTTAAAATTTATTTTAACACCTATCACAACTATTTTATTTATTTAACAAAGTTACCCCTGCAACCTGTAAAATCATACTAGTTTTTCAGTATAAGGATTAATGAGGGAGCTAAAATTCTTCTTTCTACCATGTCTAGAAAGTTAGGATTCACTTCTGTTTGGAGTCCTCGTTAAGTGGAACTAATTTATTAACTTCATCTTTATATCCCCAGCACTTGGCACATAGGTAGTTATTCAATAATATTTGTTGAATAAAATAGATCATGCCATATTTTCTGATTCCATTTCTGTTCATCATCATCTAAAGCCATTATTCACTCAGGTACAAAAGTGAGAGTGCTACTACGATTTTAACAGCAGACTAAAATTTATTTAAACTAATGTTTCTGTTTTTTAAATCTTGGAAACCTTGTGGCCAAAAATAAGAGTGGCAGAGGGCTCTCATCACCAGAAAGGTATATCTTCGAACCCATATTCACTCACGTCTCTGTCACAAAACACACGTACACCTGGACTACCCCCTGCTCTTCCACCCAACTTCTTTCTCTACTAAGCCACAGCAAGCAGGAGAATGTCCTCTCTGCAGGAAGCTTCTGGCGGCCAGTATACCCCTCTCCTCTCCTGAGAAGCTGTGTTCACTAACCATGTCAGAAAAGGCGTAGGGGGCTTCCCTGGTGGCGCAGTGGTTAAGAATCTGCCTGCCAATGCAGGGGACACGGGTTCGAGCCTTGGTCCGGGAAGATCCCACATGCCACGGAGCAACTAAGCCCATGAGCCACAACTACTGAGCCTGCGCGTCTGGAGCCTGTGCTCCGCAACGGGAGAGGCCGTGACAGTGAGAGGCCCACGCACCGCGATGAAGAGTGGCCCCTGCTCGCCACAGCTGGAGAAAGCCCTCGCACAGAAACGAAGACCCAACACAGCCAAAAATAAATAAATAAATAAATTTATTTAAAAAAAAAAAAAAAGAAAAGGCGGAGGGGGGTGGGTGTTGGTTAATAAGTGAAACAAATTCTTTGGTGCCCTTAATGAGGACAGCCACTTGGCTATTTGGCGATTTTTCCTTTTACCCTCTCAGACATACTAGTTCCAGGCCTTGCCTTTATTTAATATACCATTCCCTCCCTACACACACACACACACACTCTCCCTCTCCCTCTCTCTCTCTCTCTCTCTCTCTCTGTCATTATTCTAGCTTTGGCCTTGTATTCTAATCACATTTAGAAACTCTGGCCTTTATTCATCCATCTACCCAACAATTGTAGAGCAGCCCCATATTAGCAGTGCTAGGCTCAGTGGAGATTTTAGAGAAGTACCTACTTCCCAGGTTGATTGAGTGACTGAAATGAGAAAATGGGTGTGCAAATGCGTAGAACCATATAGCACAGAGTAGATGCCCCCTTTCTGTTAGTTACATCTGAATTTAGATGTCTAGACATCCCAAGAAAAGGGAACTGCACAGAGAGACACTTAAGTGCTCTATTTTGGTCAGGAAAAATATTTATGAGATGAGGTTTGTATGGTGAACTAGTACTCCCATGACTGCTTTTCTCTTGATTGTATGCTGATGGTACATAGATGGAAATGGGAATATGAAGAAATGAAATGAGTGGCACTACATTATGAAGCAGGCGATCTGGGTTCTCTCACTGATTCTAATTATATCTGCTTAAGGGACAGTAAAACCCCATGTCTCTCTTCCAGCTTCCTTAAGCTGCCCCTTGGCTCTGCCCAGTTCTCTCTCCTGCCTTCACCAACCACAGATGCCTGAGAGTGGTAGCAATTTTCTGGCACATATAATGAAACAACTGGCATCTCTCAAACTCCTGGAAATAGTGCGATGTGACGTAGGCAGTTCATAAATTTGACCACACCTGCTGTTTTCTTGGGAACACTTAGACCCATGTAGTTTTCTTTGGCAAGCTTTTATTAACACCTACTGTGTGCCAGCATCAATATATATCAACTTGCAAAATTCCCTATTTTAAATAAGTGTAGGTGGTTCTTAATAAAGTCATATTGGAAACCAGTAATGTAAACTCCTTGTGTTGCATTTTTCCCCTTAATTCGCTAGATGATTTTTTGAGGAGATACTACAGTTATAAATAAGAATTTCTGAATCTCAATTATGACTTACTAGGAGACAAACAAAAAGTAAACATTCATGTATATCAGGAAGATGAGGGAAACTGGGCAAACTCTTAAACAGAGCAGAGAAGAACAGAAGATTATGGGGGTGATATGGCAAGAAGGCAGGAGCTTAACTGTAAGCTTTTTAGATAGATAGTCTTATGCTAAGGAAGGCTGGAATGTGTTCATTTGACTGTATGGCTGACCGGCAGGTGCTTCATCACAATGTGCTTTTCTGCCACCTCTCCAGGTGGCCTAGACTTGACCAGACACATTAGCAGACCATCTTCTGAGAATGTGTAGCCCTCCACTTGCTGAAATTGTTCCTGAATCCTCTTACCTGTTGCCCCAGACACTCCTTTGAGTTTCAGTAATATGAGGTTTTTGAAGATGACTCTGGTCCTATCGTGCATGATTTTCTTATCCTTCTGTTTTTCCCACTCTCTACAGATTTATCAGCCTGAGAAGTCCCCAGGAAAACATGAAATGTCTTTACAGTTGCAGAGGTCCTCTATCCATTGCTGTGGGAATAAGATTCAGGAGGGGAAGAAGGAGCTAGATATGGGGAACTGAATGTGTTAACTCAGCTAGATAGGAGCAGGAGGCAACCCATGCTTTATTACGTGAACTGGAATTTAGAGCAGTGGAGTTTCAGCCTGGGCATCAGCCCAACTGGCAGTACATAGCTGAACCCAGCCAAGTTGAGCAAAGCTAATAAGGAACACATCCTCTAAATTACTATGCCAAGACCAAGGATACACTGCTGTGAATGAAAACAAGATCCCAGTCCAGGAAACTGATAAACCAAATGGATTTCCCCCTGTTCTTTTTTTCTTTTCCATTGTTCATGTCCTATGTCATGTAGACACACACACACACAAGCTGGACTTACATTTTATGAATCAGTTTCCAACTCCATATGCTGTGTTGTTGCTGCAGAGAGGAAAGATCTGATAATGAATTCTTTGGGGGCAGTTAAGACTCCTAAGTAAGGATTACTGGAGACATAGAAGTCCTCAGTTCCCTGATGCCCTTCATTATTATAACTAGGCATGTTTAGTTCTTTATCTTTTCCTTTATTTGGGGATACGCTCTTGTTTATTGGTTTCAGAGTAACATAGTGGAAAGAGTATGGACTTTGGAGACTGAAAAATCTAGATTCAAATCCTAGCTTTAGCTGTGTGTCCTTTTGCTAGTCTTTTAACCTCTATGAGTTCAGTTTCTCCATCCTTAAAATAACCAAATATAATGGTTGTCTCAGGAAGAGATGAGGCACTTATGTGATTGAGTTGCAAACTGAAGTAGCCAGGTTTTTCATGGAACATCATCTTTACTTCAAAGAACAACTGACTTGAATATTTGGCAGACACTCTCCAAAATTAAGTGAGACAGTCACTTCAAGAAAGACAACCTGGAACTTCCCTGGTGGTCTAATGGTTGAGAATCCGTCTTGCAATTCAGGGACGCTGGTTCGATCCCTGGTCGGGGAACTAATCCCACATGCCATAGGGCAACTAAGCCCACACGCCACAACTACTGAGCTCGCGCACCTAAGCTAGAGAGCCCACGTGCTCTGGAGCCCGTGCGCCACAACTAGGGAGAGGCCCGAGCACTGCAACAAAGAGCCTGCATGCCGCAACTAAGACCCGACACAGCCAAAAAATAAATAAATAAATATATATATATATATATATATATATATATATATATATAAAAGACAACATATAAGCATTTGCTGTAAATGATAAATTTAAACTTACAAGTGAATATTAGAATTTTGGAAAACTTGTATCCACCAATATGAGCTTAACATCTTCCCAATATGTAAAGAATTCAGAGTCATTCTTTACCATGTTCTCTCCCATCTAGAAGTGACTTTGGTTAAGATTCAGCTAGTTGCCTTAGTGTTAAATATGAGATGTCAGGAAAGTAAAAAGGCATAGAATCCTAGAATCTCAGGGTTAGAGGAAACCTCAGAAGTCCTCAAATTCAACCTCCCACCTAATTCCTTGAGAGCATCCCCTGTAAATACTCATCTATCCCTTACTTGAATTTTTCCAGAGACAGGGAGACTATGTACCCTCCCAAAGGAGCATATTCCTTCCATTTACGATAGCTCTAATGGCTAAAAGTGTTCTTTTTTTTATTTTGAGGTGAAATCTGCTTTCCCCCAGTATCTATCTGTTGGCTCTAATTTTATTTCTTGTTTCACTTGAAACCTTTTCAGAGGACTCTTGATACTCTTGTTCCTCCAGGTCTTTTTTCTTAAGGTATTTCTGAGATTGGACAGTTTCTAAGGCCCTCATCATCTTGGACTCTCTTCTTGATCCGCTTTGGCTGACAGTGTTGTTCCTAGAGCGAGCTCCACACGTCGGGAATGGTCCAGCTAGCGCAGAATAGAGTGGCACTCTCGCTTCCCTTAAAAGGGAACTATACTGTGACCTAACTTGTTAAAGATAAGGGATTGCATTTTTTTTTATTTTTATATTCTCAAATGGTCACAGTAGATGTTTAATGTTACCCCTTATCTAGTCTCTGCACAAATTGAACCAAACTTCAGGACATAATGGCCATGTTAGGTAAGGGGATTTTCTAGTAAATCTTTTTTTTTTTTTTTTGAGGGGTAAGGGGTAATTCAGAAGATTTAGAAAGTGCTTTTACAATTATCTTTTATGACAGTACCCAAGTTGTGATAAACCAAGTATTTTCCTCAGTAAAAGTTTTCATCAGCTAGGAGGATGCCTCTTCTTTCTCCATGATAATTTTTCTTCATTCAAATCAGTAAGGGACTTCCCTGGCAGTCCAGAGGCTGGGACTCCATGCTTCCACTGCAGGGGCCATGGGTTCAGTCCCTGGTCGGGGAACTAAGATCCTGCATGCTATGCAGCGCAGCCAAAAAATTAAATTAAATTAAATTAAACTAAGTTTTTAAAAAATCAGTAAGAATCATATAGTATCTGCTCTGTAGAAACATGGAAGCCTGCCTTAGAGCTGAATTTACTCATGTACACGTGGTCAATATTCATAGTATACTGGTATACTGTAGAGCCAGAATTATTTGGAACTTTCCATGGAAAAGAATGTAGGTCACACCTACTGTATAGCACAGGGAACTGTACTCAGTATTCTTTAATAACCTAAACGGGGAAAGAATCTGAAAAAGAATGGATATGAGTATGTATGGCTGAATTGCTTTGCTGTACACCTGAAACTAACACAGCATTGTAAATCAACTATACTCCAATATAAAATTAAAAAATTTTTAAAGATTGGATTTAAATCATAACCTCAATTCTAAATTTTCTACAAAGAAAAGGAATATAGGTCACAAAAATATACAACCTTTTTTGTATCTGCTATTTAGTACTATGTTAAACTAATTACTTTTTATAATGTTTTTTAGAAGGATGTTTAGTGAGCACCATCTTAATAAGAAAGGAAGTTAGGGACTTCCCTGGTGGTCCAGTGGTTAAGAAGCTGTCTTCCAGTGCATGGGATGCGGGTTCGATCCCTGGTCAGGGAACTAATATCCCACGTGCTGAGGGGCAACTAAGTCCACGCACTGCAACTACAGAGCCCACGCGCTCTGGAGCCCGCGCAGCACAGCTAGAGAGAAGCCCACGCGCTGCAGCGAAGAGCCCACGCACTGCAAGGAGAGATCCAGCGTACAGCAACTAAGACCAAACACAGACAAAAATAAATAAATAAATATTTTTGAAAAAAAGAGAAGGGAAACCCATACACGGTCTCAAATATAGCAGACACTTTGATACATTATCTTAGTAAATCTCACAAACCCACTGTGGGGTTTATAGTATTTACCTTTGTTTTACATATGAAGAGACTGAGGCTCAGGAAGTTTCCCAGGAGGAATAAGAACTAAAATTTGTTGAGTCCCTAGGTTATATCAGACGCAGTGCTTATCACATCCATATCCTCAAACTTTATCTCAGTTAAACCTCACAATAACTCATAGCTCAGAGAGGCTGAGTGATTTGCAAGGATTTGAACCTAATGGTTTCTGAGTTCAAAATCTTTTTCTTTCTATTACACCACACTTCACTTCTCTATGCCTCAAAGGAGGTTTAGAGATAACCAGTAGGTAAATAAGTCTGAGATAATTATGAATAAGATTGAGTGAATTAATGAATGTTAAGGTACTTTGAGAATTGCAAAGTGTGATTCTCAGGTGAAGGGTTTCTGTCAGTGATTTTGGAAAAGCATAGTGAAATCTACCAGAAACTCCAGGGTGCTTTACCCCAGCAACTGGGGATTTGGATGAGTTTGAAATGTGTGTTGGGAGTAGAATGAGAAAGATCAAGAGTGGGAAATAGATCCTTTAGAGCACCAATAACTAGTTACTGTACATCTGGACAAGAAAAGTCAGTTTTCTAGGCTAGTCACTGCCAGCTGTTCAGTCATAGAAAATGAAATACAATAGTTCTCACAGGAAAAGTCATTCATAATTGAGTGGAACCACCTGTATATATAGTTGTTCAATCAACTGTGTCAGTTGAGGTATTCCTAGGAAATTTAACCTTCATGGAAATAAAAGGGATTGGAAAAGTCATCTAAGGGCACTGGTAGGACCCCTCCCCTGTGCCCCCTCCCCAAGGATAGTTGGAGTACCTGCAAGTTTCTCTGTCCTTTCTTCCTGCTGCTGGTATAGCGACTGGTAGTCTGGCTCTCTGCTTTATACGGGCCTGGAAGCCTATTTGGATGGGGGCTTGTGGTGCCTGTCTGGTCACTTGTGCTTTTTAGTGACAATGTATCACCACACCTTTTTTTTTTTCTTTTTTCTCATGTTTGTTTATGTGTGTTTTTGTTTTCAAAATTATGTTAACATATCTCAAATAAAATAACATTCTCATCTTGACTAACTTGGCGGAAGCTAATCCCCAACCCCGTCAAAACAAATAAAAACTGTTAATTTTATTTTCCACATTAACATTGAGGATTAATTGGATTTTTTTTTAATCTTTCCCAGTAATATCTGTTGGCCTGCACCTGGCTTTCAGTGAAATCTATGATGCTAAAAATTGAGAATTTCAAAAATACTTACTGAGTTTCTAATGTGTGTTGGCCAGTATGCTAGGTACAGCAGGGAGTATAATTTTATTAGAGGAGATGAGATATAGATAAACAAAATATAAAGTAGAAACAGTTGCTCATTTGACTTTCTTCTACATCCTGCTTATTTTTTAGAACCATAGAATTCTCATAAAACTTTCAAAATGGAAGGACCTTTTTAGAGATTTGCTAGCTGTGTGGCTTTGAACAAGTTATTTAACCTCTCTTAGCCTTAGTTTCTTCATCTGTACGTTGGAGGCAATAATAGTTCCTACACACATGGTTGTTGTAAGGAGTTGAATGAGTTTGTATATTAGAACAACAGCTAGCACATACTAAGCTCTCAAGAAATGTGCATCATTTTATAGTCTAAAGCTGTTATTTTATAAATAAAGACATTGAGACCCAGGAAGAGTAAGTCACTTCATCAAGTTTTATTTGGGTTAGCTATCAGATATGTTGTTTGTGTGATGATAAGTAAGGTGAACTTTTCATTGGCAGTATTTAAAAGTTTAAGTTTTTGTGTATTATAAAAACAGGTGCTTATAAAATTGTTGTCAAAAATAGAATGAAATATTTAAGAGTTACCCAGAAGTAAAGTTCAAAATAATACCATACAACTTGAATAGGTGAAAAAGAGGGAAGACTGGGGAAGGCTTCTTGGGATTTGTGTCATTTGCTGAAGGATGCCTAGAATTGTTAGCCTACTAGAGATGCAATAGAAAAGGGCATTCCAGGTGGACTAACATGTACAAGGCACAAGCTAAGAAAAAAAAAAGATTCTGAGAATTGAAACACAGGGCGTATGGTGGAAAACTAAAATCAGATGACGTAAGTTAATAAAGCAGGGCCTGTTCAGAGGGACTTTACCCAGAAAGTTAGAAGAGACCATTGAAGGGTTTTAACCAAAGGAGTGACCTGATCGTATTTGTGTTTTAGACAGATCTTTATGACCTGTTAGGTAAGGGATAGAGATAATGATGGGTGGGGGTAAATTAGAGGCAAGGAGACCAGTTAGTTGGCCATTTCAGTGGTCAAGGCAAGAGATGATGAGGATCTGACTTAAGGTAGTGGCAGGTGGGGCTGGAGTGAAAGAAATGAATTTGAGACATTCAGAGGACAATTCTCTGGGAAAAGGCATTTTCTTTTTTGAGCTACAGTCCTTTATGCTTTTAGTGTTAGAGAATCTTAGAACTGCAAGCAGACTAAAATGCTGGGGAGATGCTAAGGAAACCATGGATTTGATGTCAAACTAGAATAAACTAAATGGAATAAATGCAGAGTTGGAGATAGACTGTATTATCAGCAGAATATGCCATATCTAAGCATAGGCAGGTATAAAAACCAGGAAACGAAATCTGAAATCAGTCAACAAAGTTGCAAATCAAGAAGACCAGTTGTCCAGATGAATTTGTGATGAAAGATACAGTTTCTCCCAACCTTAACGGCACAGTACCCTGAGCCAGATTCTGACAGGCTAACTTGATTTCTAGATCAAGCACCTTTTATTTCAAGGACTGAAATAACTACTGCACATCCATTATTTTAATTAATATATACTTACCTTTTGTATACTTAGACATATTGCACGTTGCCAAGTTTGGAGCAGAATTGAAGGTTCTCAGAGTGATTAAAAACTAGCAAGTGAAGAAATAGGCATTTCTTTTTTTTAAATGTTACTCAAATTTTTCTTTAATAAAGAAAAATCAAAGGAATTATTTAACAAATATGATCAAATGACAAAGATGATTTGCTTAGGAATCCTAAGGGTAACAGAGATGTATGTTAAGAGAGTACCACCATAAAAAAATATATATATATATATATTCTATGACTAGAAAATGTTTCAAGAGAAAACTATTAATTCTAATTCAGTAAGAAAAGTTTCATATTTCTTTTATCACAGAGACTGTAAACTAGGTTAAAAGGTCAGAAATTGCTACTCATGTGTGGAACCCCTATCGCAGCTGGTCCCAGATACTGCCCACATTACCCCCTGTGAAATGGAAAGCATCAGAGTAGTTTCATACTAATTATTAGCATGAGAGGGATGAGCAAAATGTGGGGAAGGGGAGGCAGGACACTGACCTGTCCACACTCTTTAGCGACTCAAGTGGGCTCACTTTGGTCTTAGGACAGGATTCCCATTGGCTGTATCTTCTACTAGAACAGTGATTCAGGGTCCACAACAAACAGGATCAGAAACATCTTTCTGCCTTAGGTACCCCTTGGCACTTTCCTCTTTCCCTTTCTCTTTCTAACCCTCCCCAATCTATTCTGCACTTCTACCTCCCACAGAGCAGCAGAAAGGGGAAAAGGCTCTAATGTTTGTTGGTCACTATGTGGCCAGCGCCATAGTGGTCCCACCATATTGTTATTTCGTATGATCTTGACAGTAACACATTAGGTAAGTACTATTATCTGTTTTACAAATGAAGAAACTACACTGCAAAGAAATGAAGTAACTTCCTCAGACTCACACATCATGTTCAAATGTCCATGGTTCCAGCTCTAGCTTAGCCATTAACTTCCTGAAAGATCATAAGCAAGTATTTTTCCCCTATAATCTTTAGTTTCTCCATCTATCCAAAAAAGGAGATTAAACTAGATGATATGTAAGCTCCCTTCCAGCTCTTAATATATTAAGATTCTGTTTGGGGCAAATTATCCAGTTAGTTACTGGAAAAGGCATAAGAGGTTAGTGTCTATTTGTTCATAAAATTGCTATTGTTACTGGACCTAGTCAGTTAATCTGAATTTCCCACCTTCCTCGTTTCCTTTGCCATTGTTAGCAATTTGTATATTTTATTCTGATTTTCATTCTTTACAAATAATTCTTTGAAATACAGTTTAATTACACTATATGTTAAATTTTATATTGTTTTACACTTAACATTATATCATCTGCCCTGTTCCACAGTCTTTATGGCCATCATTTTTTTTTTTTATGGCCATCATTTTTAGTGATTACATAATTTGGTTGAATGGATACACAGTTGTTTACCTAATTATTCCCTTAGTTTGATAGTCCAAAATTCTCTTACAATAATGCTATGATAAACATATTTAAGCATTTTTCAATTCTGAGGAACATATCCTTAAGATAGGTTCCCAGAAATACAAGTCAAAGAAATTGAATACTTCTAAGGATCTTGGCTGCACAGAGCCAAATCTGCTCATTTTTAAAATATACATTTGTGTGTTCAACCAAGAACCTTCTGCTTAAAACCAACCAGAAAACAGCATCAGAATGACTTCTTTTTTCTTCCAGCATGTATTTGGATAGGAAACCCAGAGCCAAGGAGCTAAGAGATCATCATTTTTATATACCAATTACAGTGTTCCTACAATAGAAGTTGTTGCAAACCAGAAAAAAGTAGGTTAAATATTTTGCCAATTTTCTACCATTCCACATGTGTGCTGTCTTTTGGAAATAGGCTTTACTCAGAGTTGACTACGGGACTTGAAGTATTCCCTGGGGAAGGGAATGCACATAGTACGTCCAAGGCCTGTGCCAGAAACTTTGGGGACTATGTGGAATGTAGATTAGCCTGTTCTTGGAGTTTTTAACCCTGCTAGGGAATTCAGACATGAACCACTGAAAAAGCAATCTAAGCAAACCAAAATCCTAGAATCAAATGCCAGATTATGGGTTACATTCATTCACTCAATTAAGATTTACTGAGCACCTACCATGTATAAAGGAAAATTCTAGGAGGTGGAGATAACAGCATTGCCGTTAGGAATTTATATGCTAGTTGGGAGAGACAGAAAATAATCAAGTAAGCAGTGATAATTTCTCTGTGGAAAAAGAGGGAAATGGAAAGTGCCAGGGGTTGGGGTGTGGGAGGCAGGGGGTAAGTGGAGATATTATTTTATACAGAGTGATCAGGAAAAGTGCCGCTGAAAGGTACCATGGTACCACATGGGTATCTGGGAAAAAGAAGTTCTTTCCTGGCAAAGGGAGATGCAAGTTTAAGTGCACAAAACCAATAGAGTGTTTAGTGCAGCAGTTCTCCAACTGTGATCCTTGGATCACATCCCCAAGACGCTTTCACAGGATCTGAGGTCAAACTATTTTCATAGTAATACTGATTCTATTTGTCTTTTTCCCTGGGTTTTTGTTTACATTGATGGTATAAAAGCAATGGTGTGTAAAACTGCTGGCAACTTGGTACAAATCAAAGCAATGACACTAAACTGTAGTAACAGTAATATCTTTCACTGGCATACATTGCAGGGGGAAAAAAGAAGCCAGGTTCACTTAAGTTGTCCTTGATAAAGCAGCAAAATTTCTTTATATCATATTCCAACCTTTGAGGAGACTCAAAGGTTGGAATTTGATCAGTTTAATCAAGTTTGATTCATTTTGTCAAATTTCAATCTTTAATATTCTATGTGAGGAAATGAGAAGTATGGATAAAACAGTTCTGCTGCATACTGAAGTACTGTGGTTGCCTTGAGAAAAAGCACTTGTATAATTGACCTGTCAGCCACTTTTTAATTGAACACCATTTTCACTTGAAAGAATGACTAACAGACAAACTGGTTATTCAGATTTGGTATTTGGCAGACATTTTCTCAAAAATTAATTAAGTGAGCCTGTCACTTCAAGGACAACTACTAATAGCATTTGCAGACAATGGTAAAATTCAAATGAAAATTAGAATTTTTGAAAACTTGTGTCTGCCACCATGATCTCAACAGCTTGCTAGCACTTATACAGACTCTTCTGATGGGATTATGATGATAGCAACTATTGTGAATTTTTGATATTGCATACTGAAATGTGTCAACATTGGAAAATCTGCATAACTCAGTGAAACAATATTTTCCAAATGACCAATGCGTGATGTTACAAAATCATGTGTGGATAAAAGATCCATTCAGGGGCTTCCCTGGTGGCGCAGTGGTTGAGAATCTGCCTGCTAATGCAGGGGACACGGGTTCGAGCCCTGGTCTGGGAAGATCCCACATGCCACGGAGCGGCTGGGCCCGTGAGCCACAACTACTGAGCATGCGCATCTGGAGCCTGTGCCCCGCAACGGGAGGGGCCGCGATAGTGAAAGGCCCGCGCACCGCGATGAAGAGCGGTCCCCGCACCGCGATGAACAGTGGTCCCCACTTGCCGCAACTAGAGAAAGCCCTCGCACGAACCGAAGACCCAACACAGCCAAAAATAAATAAATAAATAAATAAAGTAGCTATAAAATAAAAAAAAAAAAAAAAAAAAAAAGATCCATTCAAAGTGTGAGATTGACCAATGGATTTTAACATTAACAGAATATGAAAAGTTCATTGTATGGCTTCAGATTCTATGTTTTAACTAACATTTAGGAAACTGGTTGAGTTTTAGTATAGTATTAGAGGGGGATATCCACAATTACCTGATAATTTTATTTGAATACTCCTCCCTTTTCCAACTACATATCTCCATTAATCCTGATTTTCTTTGTATACTTCATATATTTCAACCAAAATGATATATAGTGGTGATCAAATGCAGAAGCAGAGAATCCAACTGTCTTCTATTAGGTCAGATATTAAAGAGTTTTCCAAAAATATAAAACAATACCATTCTTCTCACTGAATTTTTTCCTTCAGAAAATACAGTGATTTTCATAAATGTATGTTGTATTAACATGTTTTTGTTCATTTAAAATTAAAATTTCTTTAATTTGTCAGTAATTTCTAATAGGATAAATAGTGATAGATACAACATACATAAACAAAAACTCTTTGCGACCCTCAATAAATTTTAAGAGTGTAAAGTAGTCCTAACACCAAAAAGTTTGAGAATCACTAGCTTAGTATACACAGCAAGAAGGATAGTATTATTAAAATAATCAAGAGAGAGTGGTAGGGAATTAGATCAGAGGAATAATGAGGAATCAGATCTTATAGGGTTCGGTAGGTCTGCATAAGGATTTAACTCTGAGTAAGATGGGAAGCTGTTGGAGGCTTTGAGCACAGGAATGATATCTGAGGCATGTTTTAAAAGGCTCACTCTGGTAGCTATGTTGAAATTAGACTAGAGGAGCGGGGACAGCCATTTAGGAGGCTATTGCAATAACCCAAGTTAAAGATGATGGTGACTTAGATAAGGAAGTAGGAGAGGGAATGGTGAGAAATGGTCTGATTCTGGATGTATTTTGAAGTTACAGGTGATGGGATTTACTGCTGATAGGACATGGAATATTAGAAAAAGATAGGAGTCAAGGATGACTCCAAGGTTTTTAGCCTGAGTCATTTGAGAGGATGGAATGAGGTAGAAAAGACTTCGAGGAACAAGTTTGAAGGCAAGAGGTGGGAGAATCAGGAGTTTGGTTGTAGACATACTATGCTTGGAATGCCTAATAGATTTTCAAGTCAGAAATGTTATTAAAATAAGAGTCTGGAAATTTCTAAACTAGTGGTATAAATGTGGAAGTTAATTATAGATAGAATTTAAAGCCACAAGGCTAGAGGAGGTCATATGAGGTTGTGTTTTGTTTTGTTTTGTTTTTTAATGGGGTTGTGTTCTGAGTGTGGTCCCCAGACCAGCAGCATTGGCATCACCTGGGGCCTTGTTAGAACAGCAAATTCCCAACCTACTGAATCAGAAACTCAGAGGCTGGGACCCAGCAATCTGTGTTTTAACAAGCCCTGCAGGTAATTCTGATGCAGACTAAAGTTTAAGAACCACTGATTTAAGGAGTATGAGTATGGATAGAGAAGAAACTCTCCAACAACTGTCCTGGAACATTCCCAACATTTACAGGTTGGTGAAATAGTTTGAATCTCCCTTTTTCTGTAGTAAGAACCTTGGCTCCACCAACATCAGTCCTATACTGCTCATAAAACAGTTTCAGAATTGCTACACACATACCACTGTGAAGAAAAAAAAAAACCTACTAAGAAGAGCTCAAGATTTGTTGGCATTTTCCTCCCTAGTCAAATACCTTTTTCTTTTTTCCCTCAGTGTGATTATGTTTTTTATTTAAAATACAGTTGGGTTGACTTATTCTGTTTACATTCAGTTTTAGGTTTAGTTTTTTCCCCATCTTTGTTAATTTACTTTTATTCTTTGAAATATACAAAATTAACTTGCTTTCAAGAGTCAAAACTATACAAAAAGGCTTACTGAGAGCATCGTCCTCCCTTCCCTTTCCTTCCACCCTGTTCCTTCCACCACCACTACCCTTTGTAAGTACTTAATCACTTTCATTGTTTTCTGGTTTATCCCTCCAGTGTTTCATAAAGTAAGCAGATACAAGTGTGTTTTCCTACCCTTCTTTCCTTACACGAAAGGTAGCACACTTTATTCTCTTTTGCACTTTGCTTGCTTTTTTTTAAATTTTTATTTATTTATTTATTTATTTATGGCTGTGTTGGGTCCTCGTTTCTGTGCGAGGGCTTTCTCTAGTTGCGGCAAGTGGGGGCCGCTCTTCATTGCGGTGCGCAGGCCTCTCATTATCGCGGCCTCTCTTGTTGCGGAGCACAGGCTCCAGATGCGCAGGCTCAGCAATTGTGGCTCACGGGCCCAGTTGCTCCGCAGCATGTGGGATCTTCCCAGACCAGGGCTCGAACCCGTGTCCCCTGCATTGGCAGGCAGACTCTCAACCACTGTGCCACCAGGGAAGCCCCTGCTTGCTTTTTTAACTTAACAATACATGCTGGGGCTCACTCCATTGTGAGTACATGGAGCTCGCCTTTTTTCTAAGCTGTAGAATTCTCTATTGTGTATATCCACCATAGTTTACTCAGCCAGTCTCCTTTGTTTGGGCATCAGATAGTTTCCAGTATTTCATCATTACAAATAATGCTGCAATTAATAAACTGTACACATGTATTTTCGTATTTTGGAGGCATGTCTTCAAAGTAAATTTCCAAAGAAGTGGTCTTATTAGGTCCAAGGGTAGAGACAAATATAGTTTTGTTAGGTATTGCCAAACTCCCCTCCATAGAAATGATACCCTTTTTTATTCCCATCAGCAAAGTAGGAGTGCCTGTTTTCCTGTGGCCTCCACAACAGAGTGTATTATCAAAATTTTTTTTGCCAATCTGATGGCTGAGAAATGGTTTCTCAGTACAGTTTTAATTTGTGTTTCTCTTTATGAGTGAAGTTTAACATGTTTTCACATGCATAAGGACCATTTTATCTTTTTTTGGGAATCATGTGTTCATTTCTTTTGCTCATTTACCTGTAGGATTTTTGGTCTTTTTTCCCCTTAATTTGAAAAAGTCCTTTGTATATTAAGTATATTGACTCTTTTATTGTGATACATATTATAAATAATTTCTCCCAATTTGTACTTTGCTTATGTTTTTTTGATATGCACAAGTTTTATTTTACAGTTAAATTTTTCAACCTTTTATTATAAGAATTCATGCATATTTTCCTTTAGTACTTGTATAGTTTCAGTTTTTATAGTTAGATCTCTGATGCTGTTGGACTTTATTCTTGTGTGTGGCATAAGAAATAGATCTAATTTTATCATTTTCCAAATGGCCATTCATTGTTCCACCATCACTTATTAAAATGTCCATCTTTGCCCAAGTAATTTGAGATATACCACCTTTGTCGTATACTGTGTTTATGTGTATAGTTGGGCCTGTGTGTCTATTTATGCACCAGTTCCACAGTTTTAAATTATAGAAGCTTTGTATTTTTTTTAATATCCGCTAGGGCTAGTCTCTTCTCATAGTTCTTCATTTTCATTGTTTCTTAGCTATTCTCATGTTTTTTTCATATGAACTTTAATATCAACTTGTCTTGCTCCAGAAAAAAAAAAGCCTTCTTGGTATTTTTACTGAGATTGCATTAACTTTGTAAATTAATTTACAAGAACTAACAACTTGATGCTGAGACATACAAGAACAAGGATGTCTTTTTATTTGTTCAAGTCTACTTTTGTGTCTTTCAGGAGTGTTTTCTAATTTTCTTATAAAGATTTTGTGTATTTCTTGTTAACTTTATTCCTAAGTATTTCGTTTTTCTTGATTCTATTGTAAACAGCATTTTCCTTTCCATAACATCATCTAACTGGTTATTAGTTGTGTATATGAAGACTGCTGAGTTTTGCATGTTAACTATACATTCGGTTATCTTGCTGAATTCTTCTACTGTTTGATCTAGCTTTATCACTGATTCTCTAGAGAAGTACTGTACAATAGAAATTTAATTTGAGCCACTTATGTAGTTTAAAATTTTCTGATAGTCACATTTAAAAAGTAAAAAGAAACAAAATTAATTTTAATAATATATTTTATTTTTCCATAATATCTAAAACATGATCATTTTAACGTAATTGATGTAATATGTTACTAGTGAAATATTTTACATTTTTTTACTCAGTCTTCAAAATCCAGTGTATATTTTACACTTACAGCACATCTCAATTTGAACTAGTCACATTCCAAGCTCTCAATAGCTGCATATACCTAGTGCTTACTATATTAGATGGTATATGTGTAGAGTTTTCCAGGTATCCTAGCATGTCGTCTGCAGATATACAGGGTTTTACTTCTTCTTTTCCAGTTTCTTAGTCTCCTAATTGTTTTATCTAAGTACATTGGCTAATACTGCCAGTACAGTGTTAAATATTAGTGAAGATAGTAGACATCCTTGCCTTATTCCTTACCTTGGTGGGAATGCCTCTTGTCTTTCTCCATTAAGATGTTGGCTTTACAAACAACCCAATCCAAAAATGGGCAGAAGACCTAAATAGACATTTCTCCAAAGAAGATATACAGATTGCCAACAAACACATGATAGAATGCTCAACATCATTAATCATTAGAGAAATGCAAATCAAAACTACAATGAGATATCATCTCACACCGGTCAGAATGGCCATCATCAAAAAATCTAGAAACAATAAATGCTGGAGAGGGTGTGGAGAAAAGGGAACACTCTTGCACTGTTGGTGGGAATGTAAATTGGTACAGCCACTATGGAGAACAGTATGGAGGTCCCTTAAAAAACTAGAAATAGAACTACCATACGACCCAGCAATCCCACTACTGGGCATATACCCTGAGAAAACCATAATTCAAAGAGAGTCATGTACCAAAATGTTCATTGCAGCTCTATTTACAATAGCCAGGACATGGAAGCAACCTAAGTGTCCATCATCGGATGAATGGATAAAGAAGATGTGGCACATATATACAATGGAATATTACTCAGCCATAAAAAGAAATGAAATGGAGGTATTTGTAGTGAGGTGGATGGAGTTAGAGTCTTTCATACAGAGTGAAGTAAGTCAGAAAGAGAAAAACAAATACAGTATGCTAACACATATATATGGAATCTAAGGGAAAATAAAGGTCATGAAGAACCTAGTGGCAAGACGGGAATAAAGACACAGACCTACTAGAGAATGGACTTGAGGATATGGGGAGGGGGAAGGGCAAGCTGTGACAAAGTGAGAGAGTGGCATGGACATATATATACTACCAAATGTAAAATAGATAGCTAGTGGGAAGCAGCCGCATAGCACAGGGAGATCAGCTCGGTGCTTTGTGACCACCTAGAGGGGTGGGAAAGGGAGGGTGGGAGGGAGGGAGATGCAAGAGGGAAGAGATATGGGAACATATGTATATATATAACTGATTCACTTTGTTATAAAGCAGAAAATAACACACCATTGTAAAGCAATTATACTCTAATAAAGATGTTTAAAAAAAAAAAAAGACAACCTGTGGAATAGGAGAAAACATTTGCAAATAAAAAAAAAAAAGATGTTAGCTTTAGGATTTACGTATATGTATTTTATCTTGTTAAGGAAGTAACCAGCTATTCTTAATTTTCTTGAGTGTTAAATTTTGTCAAAAGCTTTTTCAATATTTATGGGGATAGTCATCATATGATTTTTCTCCTAAGACCTGTTACCAATATAACTAATCACTATGGAGGGGGTACAGAAATATTTATAGCTTAGTATGATAGGTTTATTATGGTTATATAGAATAGTATCCTTATTATTCTGAAGAGATACATGTTGAAGGAATGGCAGACCATAAAAATGGAGCACAGAGAAATTTGCCAAAATGATATAACGGTTTAGTTTCAGAAACAGAATTATGTTTGCTATATCCTGGGCCACTGTTCTTTTTACTGTACCACGGTTCATTGGGATGTGAATGTTAGGGGTTTATTTTATTATTTCCTTCCCTGATTTCTTCTCATCTTTTGGTTTGGGATCTTCCAGAAGACTGGCTTTACATATAATTTTTCCTAAGACCCCAAGTCTCTTTGTCTTTTCCTCAAATATACTTGGCTGTATTTAATTTGTTGTTGGTTATTTAGTGCCAAAGAGAGCTGTCATATGTTTCCATGGAAACAGCTATAAGCTTTCATTCCTTATGT
Organism: Balaenoptera musculus; assembly: GCF_009873245.2. Classification (NCBI taxonomy): domain Eukaryota; kingdom Metazoa; phylum Chordata; class Mammalia; order Artiodactyla; family Balaenopteridae; genus Balaenoptera; species Balaenoptera musculus. The sequence goes on along the minus strand of NC_045785.1, from coordinate 33,363,403 downwards.
CTTATTCTTCAGGAAAGTATTTGTGATTAGCTTCCCTGTTTCCAGACCACCTTTGGGCTGACTTCACACATTGACTTCACACATTTTAACACACACACCTTCTCTTCTTCCTTCCCACCACCACCAATTTGATATGTTTTCATGAACTACTAATACGTGTTTGGCAGAACTTTGGTGCTGAGATACATGCCGTCTAACCTTGGGCATAGGGTCCCTTTGGGATATCAACATAGACAAAAGAGTGGTATAGCTGAAAGCAAAATACAAGCCAAGATCAGATCCTAGGAACCCTAGGCTGCTCACCAAAGCCAAGTGTTGGAGAGTAGATCACAGAGCAAGCCAAGTACAGGAATCAGGCATCAGCAAAGCCTAGAACCCAAAGTCAGTTAGAAATGAGAACCACCAAGGGCTAATGACAAATTGCAAAGAACATATAAAACATATGGAGGAAGTCCAGATGATGTTTCCCAGACATTGCTCTACTAGTATGGGTCCAGTGGACCTGCTATTATTGCAGGTTTGAAATGGATATGGTACTCCTAGCACTAAAAAAGTATGCTTTGGTTAAATTATATAGCTAGTTGGAAAGACAAGACTTAAGAGTAGTGAAAGTAATTAGAGAATGAACAGCTTCCCCTCCTAGTCCCCCAAGATGTGAAGTTATGTTAATGTAGTATACAGCCAAAATACTAATAGATTCATGAGGCCATCCTGCAAATTAAACTTGGAATAGCTAAGAGTTTAAAAAGAAACAGGCAGAACTGAGAGGTCAAACAATAAGCAGTAGAGTAGATGTAGACCCAGTATACTGATGGAAAGAGTGTGTTTGTCTGAGTGAGAATGCTCCTGCATGAGTGGGGAAAGAGTACTGGACAAGGGATCAAGAGACCTGAATTCTTTATCTACCTCTGCTGTCACTTTTCTTCTAGAGGAAATGCTTGCAATTTTTTTAAAAAACAACTTCATTTCATCAAAAGTCCAAGACCTCAAGAGAAATTTAATGAGAATATGTGTATGTTTGTCTAATTGCTCTGAGGGTTAAGAGAACTGAAGGAAATAAACACTGGTTGTGGAGCTCATATGTCTTGGGCACTTTACTATAACTTCTCATATAATTTTCAGACAACACTGTGAATGAGATTACCTCCATTTTCCAGAGGAGACAGTAGGCTCAGAAATGTTAAATGATTTATACAAAATCATACCACTTGCAGATGGCAGACTGAAGATGGAAAACAGGTTGTTCTGATTCCAAAGCCCACAAACTTTTCAATAAGTCTGACTTTTGAATCATGCCAGTCTTTTACTAGACTCCATCCATCAATTTATTGTTTGCCAATATTTTTGCACCATAAAAGAGAACTGCTAACATATAAAAGAACAGGCTGAGTAGGAGAATAATTATGGTAGTTACCATTTACTGAGCATCTACTATGTGACAGGCACTGTGCAAGATAGTTTACATTATTCTGCTTCTTACAGTGTTGGGGTAAATATTATTAATCCCAATTTTTTTTTAAACGCCCAGAGAGTTTGTGACTTTCCCAGTGTCATGCAGCTAGTATCTGGTAGAGCTGAGATTTAAATCCAAGTCTTTATGACTCCAAAGCACAAGCATTAGCCATCGACCCAGGTTAAATTGGAATGATTAACTGTGAAGAAAGCTCTAAAGAAATATCAGGTGCACACCCACATCCATGTTCCAAACAGGTCTTTGGATTTGAATGGATTGCACTTAAGGGGCCAACAGAACACATTCAAAGGGAAGGGTCCAGTATCGCCACTGATTGCCCAGAGGCAGGTTTTGGAGAACAACATAGAGAGGCTATGGCACAGTTTATGGTGCCGGCCTTGTTATTGTAATAGATAAAAAGTCCCTGCTCCTATCAAGGGCCAGCCCCTCCACTTGTTCTCTTGATTTCATCCTCTCTTGCCTCTCTTTCATCTGTCTCACTAGTTTCCTCCTCAAACCTCTCCTTTCTGAAACATCCTCATCAGCATACAAACATGTTCTATCTCCAGTCTTTTAAAATTCTCCCTTGACTTTGCGTCTCCCTTCCAGCTAATGCCCCATGTCTCTGGAATTTCACAGTGTATTAATTTCCTGTTGTTGCTGTAGCAAGTGACAACAAACCTAGTGGCTTAAAACAACACAGACTTATTAGTTCTGTAGGTCAGAAGTCTGAGTGAGATCATTCGTTTCTCTGCTCTAGTTTTACAGGGACAAAATCAAGGTGTTAGCCAGCCTGAGCTTTTATCTGGAGGCTCTGAGGAAGAATCACTTTCAGGCTCACTCAGGTTGGTGGAGGATTCAGTTCCATGCCATTGTAGGCTTGGGTCTCCATTTTCTTGCTGGTTGTTGGCCGGGGGATACTCAACTTCTAGAGTCTGCTCACATTCCCTGGCTTGTGGCCTCTTTCATCTGCAAAGTCATTGAGAGTAGGTTGAGTCCTTCTCACACTTTGAATCTCTCTGCTCTCCCGCTTCTGCTTCTCTCAGGCTTCCAGCTAGAGAAGGTTCTCAGTTTGTAGAGATTCATGTGATTAGATTGAACCCACTTGAATAATCTGTGATAATCTCCCTATTTTAAGAGTTTAACCTTAATTACATCTGCAAAATCCCTTTTGCCATGTAAGTAACATATTTACAGGCTCCAGAGATTAGTGTGTGGACATCTTTGGAGGGCCATTCCACACAGTAAAACTTAAAAAAAAAAAACAAAACCTGGCCTGTAGTCACTATTTCTATTTCCATCTTCCAGTCACTCCTCAGTGCTCTCCAATTGCTCTTCAGGCCCCACTGTTCCAGAGAAACTGCCCTTATGAAGAACACGGCGACCTCCATGTTGACAAAGCCTGCTCTGCCCTCATTTTGCCCAGTCTCTCTGTAACTTCCAGCACAGTTGATCAGTCTCTCCTTCTTGAAACACTGCCTTCTCTTGGTTTCTGGGATGTTACACTCTGTATAGTTTCAACTCCTGTCTCACTAAGTATGCCTTCTCAGTCTCCTTTGACTTGGGTTCCCCCACTTTTGAGCCCCTGGTTGTTGGAGTGTTCCAGGGCTCAGTCCTAGGCCCTCTCCTACACGCTTCTATATGCTCTGTCTCCTCACAAATGATTTCAGTCGGTCCCATGTCTTTATATACTGTCTATATGCTAATTACTACCAAAATTATATCTCTACCCTTGACCTTTCTATCGAACTCTAGACTCATTTATTTGGCTACCTACTTATCTCCAGATATCTAAAAGTCATTTAGCACATAATATGGCCAAAGCAGATTCTTGATTCCCAACCTACCTCCTCCCAAACCTCCTATTCCTCTAGTCTTCCCCATCTTGGTAAATGATCAAAAACCTAAAATTCATCCTGAATTGCTCTTTCCCTTCCCTCTCCCATCTAGTTTAGTGGTGCTGTCAGCTCTGCTTACAAAATGTATCTTGTATTTATTCACCTCTTTGTACCCTCATGGCTATCACATTAATCTCCGACACCATCATCTCTTGCATGGACTTCTACAGTCGGTATCCTAACTGATGTCTCTGCTTCCATTCTTGCCTTCCTATAGTCCATTCTCCACAGAGCGTCCAGGGTGATCTTTTTCAAAAGTAAATTAGATCATGTTCTTTCCGTGATTCAGAAGGCCCTACATGATCTGACCCCACCTATTTTTATGACTTCATCTTATGCCATTATTTCCTCTATTCACCCTGCTTCAGTCTCTCTGGTCTCTTTGTTTCTTAAACAAGTCAATTTCATTATTTTCTTGGGACCTTTACACCTGCTGTCTCCTCTGCCTGGAGCACTCTGCCCTAGATCCTCACATGCCCAATGCCTTCTTGTCATGCCAGTCAGTTCCAATGTCACCTCTCAAAGAGCCTTTGTTGACCATCCCTCAGTCACTCTCAATCACACTGCTGTTTTACTTTCTTCATAGCACTTATCATTAATTGAAATTACCTTTTTATTTATTTATATTCCTGGATTATACTATAGAGCCTACCACATAATGTATTCTCAATTTAGAATGTTTGTTGGAGGAATGAATGAACAAGCGAGTGAATGAATGGATCTTGAGTTAGTAAGAGGGAACCTTAATATGATGAAAAGAGCAAGGACTTTAGAGTTAGACATTTTGGATTTAAGTTTCAGACCTGCCTCATTACTTATGTGACCTTGGCCAAATTACTCAAGTTTAAGTTGCCTCATCAGTTGAGTGAAGATAATATATGCTTCGTAGGAAAGACTTCAAAGCTCATTGTTTTTACTGCCAGTATATACTACTATTTATGCACCCTAGTAAATTTTATTAACGATAATTATTGTCCATACTGCCATTGCAGATAGTATGGCACCACTTTCATAGTAGGTGCTCAATACCTGTTGGAGTAATTTTGCTTAAAGGAGCTATCATCAGGGGACACCCATTTGTAAACTACTTCCTTTCTCCATTCTTGGTCTTAACAGTTTCTGTCTGCCTTTTAGTGACATTATTGATCATTATAATGTCCAAGGAAATAAGATCAGATATACACATATGCTCATGTATCAGAAGAAGTTTATCAAGGAGGGGAGATCAGTTATACACATCTTTATGTGCTACTACCCTAACTTAGATGAACTTCTGCCTTTAGAGTGAACCTCATCATTACCTTTTCCACATGTAGAGTCGTGGTACCTACCGTTTGTCTGTTGGCAGATTCTTTATATATTAGAGCTGGAAAGTTCCTTAAATGTCACATGGACTCTTCTCAAGCTGGCTCCAGCATCTGTTTCACTTCTATGGACTTAAGGCACACGGAAGTACCCACAAGTCCTCATATAACCATGCTTTTTTAGTTCCATGCCTTTCTACATACTGTCTCCTCTGTCTGAAGTACCCTACTCACCCTCCACCCTTGCCCTTTCCTAATGCAAGAACCATTCATTCTTCAAAGATTAGTTAAGGGAGTTCACTGGTGGCCTAGTGTTAGGATTCCAGGCTTTCACTGCCATGGCCCAGGTTCAGTCACTGGTCGGGGAACTGAGACCTTACAAGCCACATGGCACAGCCAAAAAAAACAAAAATAAGTTAAAATGTCACTTAATTTGAAATCATGCCTGACAAGTCTCTCTTGCCTGTCTCCTTTGCTCCCTGTCCTTCCCTGGCAGTTAGCCACTCCCTCCTTCAGGTTCTTATAACCCTATGTGTGTATACATTTTGAATCTTTTCTGGAATTTTTTATTTTGACATGATTTCAGCTTTACAGAAAAATTGCAACAGTGGTGCAAAGAATTGCCATATACCCTTCACCAAGATTCTCCAATTATTAACATTTTATCACATTTGCATTATTAGTCTCTCTCAATACATAATACATATTTTTTCTGAACCATTTGGCAATGACTTGCATATATAATGTCCCTTTACTATTAAAGACTTTAGTGTATGTCTTCTGAAAACAAGGGCATACTTTTCTCTAGACATAGTGCTAGTGTTAAAATCAGAAAATTAATATTGATATAGTATTAAGAGCTAATCTACAGACCTTCTAGTTATTAAAACCAGAAAATTAATGTCAGTACAGTACCAGTAGCTAATCAATAAACCTTATTCATATTTTGCCAATTGTCCCAATAATGTCCTTTCAGGAAAAGAAAATTCTGGATCATGAGTTGTATTTGTCATGTCTCTTTAGTCTCCATTCATCTGGAACTGTTTTCTGTCATTCTTCCTTGTCTTTCATGACCTTAATATTTCTCTATAAATATTTGTCCAGTTATTCTATAGACTGGGTCTCAATTTGGGTTTGTCTGATGTTACCTCATGATTAGATTCAGGTTATACATTTTTGACAGGAAGGCTCTACAAGTGATAGTCTTCTGAAAGCATTGTATTTGGAGATACATATCATTGGTCCTAACTGCAGATAGTAACTTTGATTACTTGGTTCACGTAGTATCTACCAAGTTTCTTCACTTCATTCCTTTGTAATTAGTTAATAGTCTTGTAGGTAAATACTCTGAGACTATAAATATCCTGTTTCTCCTCAAACTTTCACCTAATAGTTTCAGCGTCCATTGATGAGTGTTGCTTGAATCAGTTATTGCCCAAATGGCTATTTTATAATTCCCTCATTTCTTCTACATTTGTTAGTTTGGATTCTACTGTAAGCAAGAGTTTTTCCTTCTCTACTTTTTTAATTTATTCATTTAGTTACATCATTATGGACTCTTGATTCTTATTTTATTCAGTAACAATTTCTTATTGTCATTATTTGTTTTGATGCTCAAATTGCCCCAGATGTAGCCAGTGGAAGCCCCTTGAAGTTGTCTCATGTGTCCTTTTGACATGGCCCCATCATTGTTTTCTGACCAGTGTGTTCCAGGTTCATCTTCCCTATCCCAGTCCATACCCAATGAATTGCGATTAATTGTATAAAGATCTACTCCTAACCATCTCAAGATTGTGCTCCTCCAGGACAAGAATCATGTTGGGTTTTTTCACCTTAGATAATTGGCAAGCCTTGACACTTAGCATTTTCTAAATTTTCAATGAAAAATTTAGCTGAAATTTACTGATGTGGTCAAATTAATTAATGTAATTTGAATTGCCACTTCCTGGGCTCCAGAAGGAAGAGAGATTGCTTCCTTTCTCCTCGGCTACATGAGAGAATGTGTGCAGAGAAGACCCCTAAGACTAGACTCATGCCTGGCTCTGCCACTCTTAACTTCTCTGAGGCTTGCTTTCCTTACTTGTCAAAGGAGAGGATAATGTCAGCCTTCACAAGATTTTGAAGGCCACATGAAATTACAAGTGTACAAGAATTTTGTCTTAGTATTGTTGATTAAGAGAGTAATTCCGTCAACCTTAGTAGCATCAAAATGTGTTGGAGAATATTCCCATCTCTCACCTTTCTCTGAAGTAGGACAGACATTAAATTATTTAATTATTTGCATGTGGAAAAATAAGAAAAGATTGTGTTTAAATGACATACTCAATGTCACACCATAAGGGACAGAACTAGAATTAGATCCCTGGTCCCCTGGCATCAACTCAATTTTTTTCCAACTAGGATAATTAAGTTAGAATGTGGCAGGACAGGGCTTCCTGATAGGGAAAACTTTAAAATCCTGGAATCCCTCAGGATAGCTTAAGAAATCCATTATTAAGAAGCTTTTAAATTAGTATGAAGCTTAATCTCGCTGGTGGCTACTCACACGTGAACAGCATGCCCTGATTTTTCAGAACTGTTAAATATAATTGGTTCGTTTCTTCTGTCTGTATCTTTCAGGCCAGAGAGAGCAACCCCTTTGCCAGTTGGCGTCATGGACTTTTATTTCTAGCCTTAAGGGAAAAAAGAAGAAAAACTCTTTTCTGACACTTAGAAAGCCAATTAAAGCCCTGTTCAGTTCTTCTCTTACATCTGTTGACTTTCTTATTCTACAAACATGTTCTGGATACCAACTAAGAACTCAGCATCTTACCATGTGACAATAGGAATTCCAAAGTAAATCACTTTCCTCACTGCTCAGCTCAGATTCCATGTTTGTTACTGGAGATATATGGGTCAGTCTTGGGGTTTGCAGTAATCAGTTTAAACATTTGGCATGTTCAGTTACTCAGTCTTAAGTGTGGAATAGGTAGAGAGTTGGATTGGAGTTTTTTCTAGGCAAATGTGTTGGAAAAAGAAGGGCAAGGAAGTGATTATAATTATAGATCAGTGGTTCTCAAACCTTTTGGTATCAGGAAACCTTTATATCCTTAACCCAAAAGAGCTTTCATTTTGTGGGTTATCAATATCACTATATTATAAATTAAAACTTAGAACTTTTTAAGACATAAGAGTATACAGGCACGCATTCCATTAGCTGTCAGAGTGATGATATCACACTTGTAGCATCTGGAAAACTCTACTGTGAGAGAATGAGAATGAAAAATGCAAGTAATGTTTTAGCATCATGAAAATAATTTTCATCTCATAGACCTTCAAAAGGATTTCAAGAACCCCCAGAGATTCCCAGACTGTACTTGGAAAACTACTAACCATATAACATTTTTTTGATAAAAATGTGTCATATATGTGTCAATTACATTGGTTGGTTAATTTGTTATTTGGTTATCTATGTTAATTAGTTATTTATGTTATTAGTTGGTTAATTGTGTTATCAAATATTTTCTATCCTTCTTGATTTTTTTTTCACATTCTTGACTTATCAATTACTGAGAGAAATGTGTTAAAATATCCACCTCATAATTATGGATTTTTCTGTTTCTGCTTTTAGTTATTTAAACTTTTGCTTTTATATTTTTTGTTATTAGGTACATATAAATTTGTCATTATAGCTTCCTTTTGAATTGACTATTTTTTGCTATAATTATCATTTATTTATAAGTAATTTTAATTCATTTCATTTCCACTTTAACTGGAGTTTTTTTTAATTGAAATACAGTCGATGTATAATATTATGTTAATTTCAGGTGAACTACATGGTGATTTAACATTTGCATACATTAGGAAACTATCACCATGATAAGTCTAGCCACCATCTTTCCCCATACAAAGTTATTACAGCATTATTGACCATATTTCTTATGCGTGTGTGACATCCCTGTGGCTTATTTTATAACTGAGGTTTTGTGCCTCTTAAGCCCCTTCACCTGTTTTGCCACACCCTCCGCTGCCCTCCCATCTCTCAGTCACTAGTTTGCTCTCTGCATCTATGAGTCTGTTTTTGTTTTCTTTTGTTTGTTTTGTTTAGAGTCCACATATAAGTGAGATCATACAGTATTTGTCTTTCTCTGTCTGATTTATTTCGCTTAGCATAATACCTTCTAGATTGATCCATGTTGTCACAAGTGGCAAGATTTCATTTTTTTTTTTTATGGCTGAGTAAATATTCCATTGCATGTATATACCACATTTTCTTTAGCCATTCATCTGTCAGTGGACACTTAGGTTGCTTCCATATCTTGTCTACTGTAAACAATAATACAGTGAACATTGGTGTGCATATGCCTTTAGAATTAGTGTGTTTGTTTTCTTTGGGTAAATACCCAGAAGTGAAATTACTGGATCATATGGCAGTTCTATTTTTAATTTTTTGAAGAACCTCCATGCTGTTTTCCATAGTGGCAGCACCAATTTACATTCCCACCAACAGTGAATGAGGGTTCTCTTTTCTCCACATCCTTGCCAACACCTGTTATTTGTTCTCTTATGGGTAATAGCCATTCTGACAAATGTGGGTGGTATCTCATTGTGGTTTTGATTTGCATTGCCCTGATGATTAGTGATGTTGAGCATCTTGTCATGTGATATTTCTTTGGAAAAATATCTATTCAGGTCCTCTGCCCATTTGTTAATTGGGTTGTTTTTTTGATGTTGAGTTGTATGAGTTATTTGTATATTTTGGATGTTAACCCCTTATTGGATATATCATTTGCAAGTATCTTCTCCCATTCAGTAGACTGCCTTTTTGTTTTGGTGATATGAATTGACTGTTTTCTCTTGAGGAAGTGTCCCTTTTAGTCTAGTCATACTTCTTGTATTAGGACTGTCTTGTCTGATATTAATATAGCCACTTGCACTTTCTTTGGTTAATGTTCACAGGGTGTATATTTTTCCATCTGTTTGTTTTTTACCTTCCTGTGTCGTCATATTTTAAGTTTTCTCATTTCAATGCCATCTTATAAACAGATATAATCAGGTTCGGTGGCGGGGGGGCTTTGGTCTTGTATGTTAATTTTTTATTGTTTTATTCAAACCACTTGTATTTAACGTAATTATTTATTTGGGTTTAAGTCTACCATTTTGCATTTTGCTTTTTGTTTTCTCTTTGCCTAAGTTCTTCCTCATTTCTTTGTTCCTCCTTTCTTGCCTTCTTTTGGATTAATCGAGTGTGTTTTATTATTCCATTCCTCTCTCCTTAGCTTTTACTGATACATTCTTGTTATAATTTTTTAACTAGTTAGAATTATACATCCTGGACTTACTAAAGTTTATCTTAAATAAGCACTCTAGCCACTCCGCAAATAATGCAAAGTTCTTAGCAAATTTTGGCTCCATTTACCCTCCCACTTCCATCCTTTGTGCTATTGCTTTCATATAATTTACTAATACAGTTGACCTTTGAATGATGCGCAGATTAGGGGCACCACCCCCTTGTACAGTCAAATCTGTGTGTAACTTCACAGTCAGCCCTCCTTATCCATGGTTCCACATCCATGGACTTAACCAACTGTGGATTATGCAGTACTGTAGTACATGTTTATTGAAAAAAATCCGCATACAAGTGGATACACACAGTTCAAACCCATGTTTTTCAAGGGTCAACTATACATATATTATAAACCCTACAAGCCATTTTTAAAATTCTTTTTCTAAATTGTCAGTATTCTCTTGTATCTATCCACATATTTACCCTTTCTTATGTTCTTCCTTCCTTCCTGCAGTTGTATTTTTTCCATCTGGGATTACTTTCCTTCATCCTGAAGAACTTCATTTTTATTTCCTGTAGTTTAGGTCTGTTAGTGACAAATTCTCTCAGGTTTGATTTTTCTGAAACAGTTATTTCACCTTCATTTTTTAAAAATATTTTAATTGAATGAAAGAAAGTTTCACACAGATGATTTTTTATAATTGCATGGTAACCCTGTTTCTTCCCTCTACCCCTATATTGCCCCTCCCCTCCCTTACTGGTAATCACTAGTTTGTTCTCTATATCTGTAAGTCTGCTTCTTTTTTTTGTATTATTCACTAGATTGTTGTATTTTTTAGATTCCACATATAAGTGATATCATACAGTATTTGTCTTTCTTTGTCTGACTTATTTCACTTAGCATAATGCTCTTTATGTCTATCCATGTTGCTGCAAATGGCAAAAATTTCACTTTTTTATGGCTGAGTAGTATTCTGTTCTATATATATATATATGTGTATGTATATATATATATATATATATACATATATACATATATATATATATATATATACCACATCTTCTTTGTCTATTCATCTGTTGATAGGCACTTAGATTGTTTCCATACTATTTCACCTTCTTCTTTGAAGGATATTTTCACTGAGCATAGAACTCTAGGTTGGCAATTTATATATTTTAGCCCTTGAAAACTATCATTTAAAACTATCACTTCTTACTTTCATAGTTTCTATTAAAAAGTCAATTGCTTCCGTAAGAGTAATCCTTTTCTCTCTAACTGCTTTTAAAAATTTATCTTTGTCTTTCATTTCACTTGTATTTTATGTATTTTATTTTCAGCTGTTTAACAGTGATGTGTTTTGGTATATTTGGGGGGTATTTTTTGTTGTTTTTTATTTTTTGTATTTTTGCTGCTTGTGTATTGCTGAGCTCTTTTTTCATTAGTCTTCAAATATTGCTTTTACCTCATTCTCTCTGTCTTCTCTCACTGGGATTATAGTTACTCATATTTTGGATCTACTGACTGTGTCCACATGTCTCTAATGCTCTAACCTGTTTTTTCTGTATTTTTGCTTCATTTTGCATGTTTTCTATTGATTTTTCTTCAAATTCAGTAATTCTTCTGCTGGGTCTTGTCTGCCCTTAAATCTATCCAATGAGTTCTTAACTTTTAATATTGTATCTTTTATTCTAGTGTGCCCATTTAATTTTTTATATAGGTTCCAGTTTTCTGTGAGTATTACTTATCTTTTCTTACATTTTGTTCATCTTTTTCTCTGCTTTTTAAAACCATATTAATTATGGTTATCTTAAAGTCTGTTTCATTATCTGGATCATACATGAGTCTTCTATTGTCTGTATTTTTCTTGATTACCAGTCACATTGTTCTGCCTCTTTTTATATCATGTGTACATACATACACACCCGCACGTGCACGCACGTGCACGCACGCACACTGGATATTTTATATAAAAGAACTGTTGAGACTCCAGCTGATATTTTCCATCAGAAAGAATTCTTCCTTTCCTCTTTCCTTTAAGCTAATAGGATAAGGGCCTGATCCCCTCAGTCTAATCATGGGTTGAGCTAGTTCAGATCTGAATTGTACCTATGGTTCATATCCCTGTTCCTCGCACCTGGGCCCTCTTGGGCTCTCGACTGAGAACCTAATGGGTCTCCATCTTCATAGTCCTGAAAAACTGCAAGAGATTGTCCTACCCTTGAGAGGTTTGGGGCTTGGTTCTTTGACCTTTCAGTCCTTACAATTTCAAAATAATGGCATTTATCTTGAAGAGGAGATCAGCTATGCTAGAGGTAGACCTCCTCCTTCTAGTGGAACCTTGTCTCCTGAAATCACAAGATTATAGCAGTCTTCACTCTGCCTTTTAGAAGCTCTCAGCCTAGCTTTGCAGCTCCAATGTGCAGGCTCAGAACTCAGCAAATGTCCCTTGGGAAAAACTGGCCACACAGATGGAACTCCTCAAGTTCCAATCTGTCACAGAGCCTCTCTGATTTTTCTTTCCTCCAGCGGAGCTCCTCTGCACAGGCCAAGCCTGACTGTCAATTCATGCCCAAATTTGGCAGATGTTCTCAGGAAAGAAAACAGTGTCAGCTACTTCAGGAACCCTTTCCACCCAGGTCTGGAATTCCAATTCATCTCATCCTCATGATTTTTACAACAATGCAATGTCTTTTAAAAATAATTTATCTGACTTTTTCTAGTTGTTGCATCAACAATGTTACACTGTCAGGATCTATTACATCCTACCTGGAAGCACAAGAAATACCATCTTCTACCTACCCACTGTAATTAGTTTATTAACTTGTCTCCGTAATTCTACTCTTGTCCCCTCCCAGAACAGCCAGAGTGTTCCTTTTAAGTACACCCAGTCACACCCTGCTCAAAACCCTCCAGTGGCTTCCCTTTAGACTTAAAATAAGTTTGGATTCATTCTCATGGTCTACAAAATCCCACACAATCTTATTGCTACTCCCTTTCTAACCTTATCTCCCACCACTCTCCCCTTTGCTCACTCAATTCCAGCTATACTGACCTCCTTTCCATTTCTCAAACACATTAACATGTTTCCATCTCAGAATCTTTGCACTTGTTATATACCCTCTACTTGGATCTTCCTCAGATCTTCATAAGGCTTTGCCTTTATTTCATTTGGGAGCTCTGTACCAATGTCACTTCCTCAAAGAGGACTTTCCTCACCCCTCTGTCTCCTTACCTTGCTTTAGTTTTAATCATAGCACTTACCTAACATTATACTGTATACTTATTTGCCTATTTTCTGTCTTCCCCGACTAGGAGGTAAGCTCCATGAGAGTGGAAACTATGTCTGTTATGTTCACTGTTCTACCCCAGTGCTTAGATTAGTGCATAACCTGTAGTAAGTGCTTAATAACTTTGTGGAATGAATTAGATACCCCTTACCATGAAAAATTCTCAATTAAGGAGAAGAATGATTGGAGTAAATCTGAAAGTACTCTAACATAGGTGTCTACAGAATGTTTTGGAGTAAGTGGAGTACTGATGGAGTTGGGACATAGTCAAACAAGGCCTCAGTAAGGAAGTGGCCCTGGAGCTGAGTGTTGAAAACTGAGTACTGATGTATGTCGGACCAGGAAGAATAGAGAACTCAACATATATGAACGAATTGGTGTTCAGAAAACAGAGGAGGTAGAACATGGGGGTGGGTGATAGGAAATGACATCAGACATAACTGGAGAGCAAGGCAGAGGCAGAGTCACAAAAGTCTTTGGATATCAGAATAAAGAATTTGGACTTTACCTTAAAGGTAATATGGAGCAAAGATTTTTAAGGTAAGGGAATATGCTATCAGATGTATATATTTCCATGTGTTTCACTACTCCTCACTGCAATAATCACACTAAAACTTTAAGTAGATTGATATAGAAAATCCCTGATTTGGTTGTCAGGGCCCAGTTTCAAAACATAAGTCCTTATCCCAACTCACTGTGTAACGTAGGGAAGGCATCATTTCCTCTTCTGGGCCTCAGATCTTCATTCTTAGCAGGAAAAGATTGTAGGTAAGATCCATTCCATCTCTGAGCCTGTGTTTATATGCTTTAACTAGATTCCTTGGGGAGAACAGTTTGATTTTTTCTGCATCTGCCAGAAATAATTAAAACTTCCAATTCTGGCCGATCAAAATTCAATTCTCCTCTGAGATTTTCTAACATTTAGGTCAGATGCCAAGAAACTAGCTTCCTGGGATAAAACTATCCAAGCAGAAGTAGCAAGCCTTTTTTTCCCTCTGGCTGGGATGGGAATGCAAGTGGGAAGAGGGGGTGTTAGAATGAGTCTTTTTCTTGCAGTTGTGATTCCAAAGAATCCCTATCCTGCCTCCGAGGCGAACACTGAGAAGCCCAGCATCCACAGCAACACCAAAACTGCCTTGGATCATCAACCAGGGCAGAGGGGGCGTAAACCAGGAAAGAAGCGGGGCCGGACACCCAAGCCCCTAATTCCCCATCCCATCTCTACCCCATCCAAGTCAGCTGAACCTTTGAAATTCCCAAAGAAGAGGGGTCCCAAACCTGGCAGTAAGGTAGGTAAAAATGTGGGTTTGCCAGCAAGGGATAAATGGTTATAAAGGGGTAACTCATCCATATCCATACATCTTAGAAAGGGATGTGTCTGGCCCTATTCTCCACCTTGTATATGCTTTTAAGAAGAATCTCTTATATTGTCATCCCTACTTTAGCTACTTACCTGGGAGTTGGTAATGTTAGAGATAAGATAGTATGGATAAGAAACAAATTTTTACTTTGAAAGTTACATTCATGGGAATTCTGGTCTAGTATCTTCCATAGATGGAAGGCCCTGCTCCTAATTGTTTTTAACCTACCCAGAGTGGATGCCCAGGTATGTGAACAGAAAGAGAAAACTGACTCTGTAAATGTATTTATTTTTCTGTCCCTGTACCTTCTTTTAAAAAAAAAAAAAGAAGAAGAAGAAGAAAGAAAGAAAATTATTGAATATTTACTAAGTATCAGGCTCTGTACCTGGCACCACTACATATCACATGATCTTCACAAAACCCTTGGAGATGAGTAGTGTTAATGTTATTAAATAGTCAAGTAAATTCAGACTTAAAGATGTGAAATGACTTCCCTGTGGTCACATAGCTAATAAATGGCAAAGGCTACGAGATGAGTCTCCAGATCTTCTAGTTCTAAGGTCACTGCTGCCCTACCACATATTCACTCTCTCACATTTCCTGAGGGAGGTTAACACTTACCTCTGGTGTAGGAAAAGACTGCTGGGTCGAGCTTCACTGAGCACTGTTACCGAAAGTATCACCTTTTAGTCATGACCAGTTCTCCATGTGTATCTTTCCTAGCGAAACCACTGATATGAAACTTACTCAGCTGCTTCTCTAGGGCTTCCTTTGGCATCACCTTCTTTCTCCACTCACTTCTTAACTATCAGGGAATTTCTCTGCAACTCCCTCCCAAACTAGACTACCTGAGTTCCAGTGTAGAAATGATACCCAGTTCTCCCTAGGCATTCCATTCCAATTTCATAAGTTCCTCCCTAGGTTTGGTTGGTTGGTTGGGTTTGTTTTGTTTATTAGCTCCAGCTGACCTCAGTCCTTCTAGAATATAAGCTCTTCAAGGTCAGGAATCTAGTCTTTTTTTCCCTTTTTCTTCTGCAATGCCCTATATCTCAATCTCTTGGGAAATGTTCAGTATATGCAAGATGGATGGATGGATGCATGCATGGTTGGATGCATGGATGGATTTTAGTGATGATGTTCCAAGTGAGATTATCTCTTACTTATTGGTTTTGAATTCTTGATGTCACGTCCTAATCCTTCTTATGTAACACATAATGCTCCTGATCTATTACCACTAACCCCAAACCCAGGGGTTCATTTTTGTCTCCATTGCGGTCTTCTCATTCTCATGTTGTGGAGGAGAGGCTGAAGGCTCTAAAGATTCCAAGGCCAGGGAAGTCATGCTTTTGACGATGTGAAGGCACCTTGACAGATTAAAAACAGAGAAAACTTGTCTCTGAGGTTCCAAAGACAGAACCAGAACCAATGAGCAGAAACTCAAGCAGACAGGCTTTGTCTCAACATAAAAGGAACAGTTAAATCTATTTCAAAATGCAAGTAGTAATCTCCCATCACTAGAGATATTTCATCAGGTACCAGATGACTATTGGGAGGGATGTTTTCAAGGAGTGGAAAGTAGAAGTGTTAGATGGATAGTTGGATTAAGTAACCTTTAAGATCCTTCAAAACCTAAGAACTATGATTCTCTGATTGCCTCAGCTCTGCTTTCTCAGGAAGTTCTAAACATAGTAGCCAAAGTCCTCTTTCTTTCCAGTCCTCTCGATAGCAGTAATTCTCATCTAATACTGTACTTTATGGCATGGCATTTGACTCCCTACTTCCCTTTCCTGTCCTTTTGCCTATTCCTGTAAGTGTATATGCCTTCACTTAACCCATGATATAACCCTCATGTTCATTTTTGAAGCAAAGTGGTCTTGTGACAAGACCATAGGCTTTGAAGCCAGACAAGCTTAGATTTATATCTCATCTCCAATTGTTACCACCTGTGTGACTTTGGGAAAGCTTTGAGTAAGGCTATGAGCCCCAGTTGTCTCACCAATAAAATGGAGTTGCGTTAATATATGAATAGATACAATACATGTAAATGCACCTATCTCCAATAGTAATAAAGCTTTACATCTTTCTGCTTTTTTTCTACAATATTTGGGAACCTAACTCACCAGGTTTGTTTCTTCAGGGACCCCATGAAGTCCTACCACCAACTCAATGAAGTTGAACTGGTATTTCCTTTCTTCCCTGACTCATTGCTTATTTGGATTTTTACTTGTGGCAATATCAAAAAATGAGAGGAAACATCCATATCCTGTGTGTGCTTTGAATGTTCTGTAAGAGTTTGCATGACTGCTTTCACAAGCAGAGCCATCCTAGAAGTCAGTCAGGTTTATACAGCTCCCAGAGTGGACCCTACATGTGACATTTAGTAAGAAGGGATTTCTGGATCTCAGAAATGGTTATGTTTTCCTTGCATTCAGAAAGGCTTTTAAAAAACTGTTTCTTGAAAAAAGCCTTCTGAGATCTCTGTCCCCCAGAGACTGCCTGGACCAGCATAGAGGAGATACTAGATTCTTCTCAAATCATTTTTATTACTTCCCCCATTATTGGTATTCTATATGCTTCATTGAAAGACATTTATTGACACTTATCATATGCCAAGTACCATGTAGGAATGGTAAACAGAATCAGACCCTCAAGGAGCACCAGGCTAATAGGGGACATCAGTATGTAAATATATATTGACAATACACTGTGATAAATGCAACAATACAAAGTACAGAAATAGCACAAAAGAGACAGTAAAGCTTATCCAGAAAAGCTTCCTGGATAAACAGATATTTATAAGGTTAAAAAAAAAAAAAAGAAAGGGTATTCCAGGCAAAAGGGATGGTTTATTACTGTATAGGCAGGGACCAGGTAAAACTGCAGGTTTTGAGAGAACTACTATAGTTAGAGATTACTGGAGTAAAAGGTTTAAGATAAGAAATGACAGGTAATAAGCTGAAGAGGTAGGCAGGGGAAAGTAGTTTGTGGAGTTAGGGGAAGGGACGTTTCCATTTTTCAACACAGTAAAACAAACTAATGTCAAAGTAGACTTAAGCCACAGCATTTTTTTTCCTTTTTTGCTTTTTTCTGTCTAACTAATAAAGAACCTGGACTTCAGATGATAATATTGAATACAGTAGAAAAGATAGTGAATTAAGCTGTGGCTATACAGAAGCCCAGAATCTTATACGTATTTATTAAACATCTACTGTATTTTCAGCTTTGGGCAAGATGCTGTGTGGAAAAAATATATATCATATGATATCACTTATAGGTGGAATCTGAAAGTGTTACAAATGAACTTATTTGTAACACTTTTAGGAAACAGACACACAGACATAGAAAACAAACTTATGGTTACCAAAAGGGGAAGTGCAGGGAGAGGTATATTAGGAGCTTGAAATTACCAGGTACACACTACTATATATAAGTTAGGTAAACAGCAAGGTCCTACTGTATAGCACAGGGAACTATATTCAATATCTTGTAATAACCTGTAATGGAAAAGAAACTGAAAAAGAATACATATATGTAAATATATAACTGAATCACTTTGCTGTACACCAGAAACTAACACAACATTGTAAATCAACTATATATCAACTGTAAGAAAATCAACTATATATCAGCTATATATCAACTGTAAAACAGTCCCATCCACAAATGTATTTCAGTTTCATGGGTGAATTAAGTACTAAGAATAGAGGAATGAGAAGACAAGTTACCTATCATGGGTAGAAACTTTTCCCCATCCATTTTGACAGAGGAAACCTCGGACTTTGCTGAACCCACCACCCACCTCACCAACAACCAGCACCCCTGAACCGGATACCAGCACTGTACCCCAAGATGCTGCCACCATCCCCAGCTCAGCCATGCAGGCCCCCACAGGTAAGAGCAGATCACAGTATTAGCTGCAACAAGCCCCAGGCCCCAGTGTCTATACTTTCTCTTTTACTGCACCAATAATTAGCCCCCTATCCATTTATAAATCTAAATAGAATCTTAAAAAAATTTTTTTTAACTTTGACATTTGAAATAACTTCAGAGAAACCTCCATTCTGTCAAAACAATCAAAGAAACTTGGGTAGATGTTCTGTGAACTCAGCGTTGGGAATCTGGGGCATGGGGGTGGGGTGGACATGGGGCCAGCACCAGGAGCTCCCTGGCCCAGTTTGTAATTATACCCATCCTTTCCAGTTTGGGGTGCTCCCTCTTTAATGATCCCTTCCAGAACCCTTCCAGCACTATAATAATTCTGCCACCACTCATATATGTATGACACTGCTCTGTTTTTCTTTAACGTCATTGATGGTGGCAAATCTTGGTGCTGTGAAAGTATTTCAGTGCATGTTTGATTCAAAGCAAAATCTGGTGACTAAAGTGGTGCGTAACCACCTGGGTTGTGCGTATCTGTTCCCATTTCATAAACTATATATGGAGGAAACTCTGAAAGAGCTACCCCTTTAGAATAGATAAACATAGATATACCACCTCCCTGTGGGGTAACTAAAAAGAACAATACTCATTTTTTATGTGTAAATTAAGATACATGTGTGAAACCTTACTTTTGTTACTCCGCAGATACTCCATCTTCTTAGGGAAGTCTAAGCAATTGGAATGATCCCCATGGAAGTTAGGGTAGTCGTTTTCTTAGGAGTTGAATTTGTCTCCACCCAAATCCTAGAATGTTAGCACTTGAAGGGAAGGCCAGCCATAGTTTCCTCCCCAAATAACCTTTGGAAAACAACAGAGCCTGCAGGTGGCATTTATCCAGCTCTAGTCAGGGTACTATCATGTGATTTCTCCAAATGTATCTTATGCATCTAGCCCCAGTTAGTTACTGGGTTTGCTTAGTCCAAAAGTGTCATTAGATTAGTGAACAAAGCTTAGGAGCTTTGCCCCTAAGCTCCGTGGATGAGGAAGTAAAGATAGATGAACACCTTGGTGAAGATACTGATTACATTTTCCAGCCTCATGACATGCCCCCTAGATGCCTGTATACCTTCTTGGTTTACTCCATATCATTCTAAATATCACTTAGGCGCCTGGATGCCTTTTCAACAAAACCTAGAAGATTCATAGCAGTGGGAGCTTCATGACTGTGCCTCACTCTTCGGTTTAAATGATGTAGACCATCTCTTCTGGCAGTCACGAAGCTGGCAGTTCCTCCCTTGGTCTGAATCTCATAGCCTAGGAAAAGTGACAACTTGACTTTGTATCCCTGTTTCCTGTTCTTGGCCAGGCTATCGCAGTCTTGACTGATCACTGTTTCACCATCCCAACTGGACCTTTGCTCTTTCTGTGTGACCTTGATGTCACTTCCTTTTCTGAGCCTCAGTTTCCACACCTATACGATGATACGATTAGTCCAAGTTACCTTTATAGACCCTTCAAATGTTAACAATAAAAGCTAGGGACTTCCCTGGTGACGCAGTGGTTAAGAATCTGCCTGCCAAGGCAGGAGACATGGGTTCGAGCCCTGGTCCGGGAAGATCCCACATGCCGGGGAGCAACTAATCCCGTGCGCCACAACTACTGAGCCTGCGCTGTAGAGCTCGTGAGCCACAACTACTGAGCCTGCGCGCCTAGAGCCCATGCTTCGCAACAAGAAAAGCCACTGCAATGAGAAGCCCATGCACTGCAATGAAGAGTAGCCCCCGCTCGCCGCAACGAGAGAAAGCCCACGTGCAGCCACAAAGACCCAATGCAGCCAAAAATTAATTAATTAATTAATTTTTTTTTTTAAAGCTATCATAGATTGAAAGCTGTGTGCTACACTATATCCTTTATTACCAACCTTTCGGGTTTTTTTTAACTGCACAATACTTTTTAAGAGTTATTTTGATCAGAGTTATATACATGCTAATAGTTTAAAGGAACAAGGAACAATAGGCCTACAAGAATTATTACAAAAACAAGACGAACAGTCCCCTCTATGCCCCTGTCATTTACTTCTCACCAAAGGCAATCACTTTTAATTTAGCTGAGTCTTTTATTTATCTCCATATATGTAAGTGGAATGTTTATATTGCTTTTTTTTTTTTTTTTAGCTTGAGGCATTTTCAACTGACAACACACTTTACCTCTTCCTTTTCTTTTTTTTTGGCAACCCAGGATTTAACTCTTCATCTCCTTGCCCGTTACCCACCCACACATACCTCCCTATCTTAATACTATGATATTATAATTTTGATTAGATTGAAATTCATTAATTTGTATTGTAACTTGTTATAGGCTATTCTCAACTGAACCATAGAGTACTATGATTACTTTTCCTTTATTGTACAAAATTTTGTTTTAGAGTAAATCTTGATTTCTTTGTTATGTGTTTATTTTGCTATATACTTATTAACTCAACCTTAAACTCTCTTACTGCCGTATACATCTTTCTTTATGTTCAAGCACGTTTTATATTCTATCCATTTCAAACTCTAAAAGAAATCTCTCCTGGAGCCTTCTGAGTTCCTTGACAACCTCGTCATCTCTCTTATGTGTTATCCCCAGTTTGCTCCTTCCCACATCTTTATTTTCCCATGTAATCTTTCTTAAATTTATATCTTTAGTTTTGTGTGAAACCTGTTTATTCCCTTTGAAGCTTCTCTTCATCCCCATTATTCTGAAATTTCACCTAGGATGTATTTTTACCTACCATGTGGACACATAGTGTGCCTATTCCATTATTTGATTTCTTGAAACTTTCTTAAATTCATCAGTGATTTTCTCCCACTTTTTCTCTATTCAGTCTTCCTGGCATACATGTTATTCAGATGTTGAACCTCCTGAAGTCGTCCTCTATATTCTTGACCCTCTTTATTCTTATTCCTATTCTCTTTGTCTTTTTGCTCAACTTTCTTCACGCTTTCCTCAACTCTGTCCTCTAAACTTTGTATTGAGTTTCTTGTTCCTGGCATTTTGCTTGTAAAAGTATCATTATTTATTACTCTAGTGGCATTTTCCAAAGGGTATTTGGTAGAAAACCAGTCCTGCAAAATGCTCTGCATAAAGGGATTTTACATACATTTAGGAATTTGGTCACATACATTTAGGAAAGGCTTACACTCTGCTTACCCACTCTTGGATGTTTGCATCTGCTATGAAGAACTCTTTTTTGTTTTCTGAACTTTTTACCAGACTGTTTTTTTTTTTAAGTACAGGAGGTACAGAGCTTTCCCATATACCCCCTGCTCCCACACATGCACAGCCTTCTCCATTACCAACATCCCCCCACCCCGAGCGGTATGTTTGTTTCAATTGATGAACCTGCACTGACACATCATTATCACCCAAGGTCCATAGTTTACCTTAGAGTTCTCTCTTGGTGGTGTACTTTCTATGGATTTTGACAAATATATAATGACATGTATCCACCTTTATAGGATCCTACAAAATAATTTAACTGCCCTAAAAATCCTTTGTGCTCTGCCTATTCATTCTTTCCTCCCTACTAATCTCTGGCAACCACTGACCTTTTTACTGTCTTTATAATTTTGCCTTTTCCAGAATGTCATAAAGTTGAAATCATTCAGTATGTAGTCTTTTCAGATTGGCCTTTTCACTTAGTAATATACATTTAAATTTCCTCTGTGCCTTTTCATGGTTTGATAGTTCTTTTTTGTTTGTTTGTTTGGTTTTTTTTAGTGCTGAATAACAACATACCATTGTCTGGCTATACCAATAGTTTATTTATCCGTTCACCTACTGAAGGACCTCTTGGTTGTTTCCAAGTTTTGGCAACTATGAATTAAGCTGCTATAAACATTCATGTGCAGGTTTTAGCGTGGACATAAGTTTTCACTTCCTTTGGGTAAATACCAAGGAATGCGATTTCTGGATCACATAGTAAGAGTATATTTGGTTATGTAAGAAATTGTCAAACTGTCTTCAAAGTGGCTGTATCATTTTGCATTCCAACCAGCAGTGAATGAGCGTTCATTTGTTGCTCCACATTCTCGCCAGCATTTGCATCTGGCGTCAGTGTTCTGGTTTTGGGCCATTCTAATAGGTATATAGTAATATTTCATTGTTGTTTTAATTTGCATATCTCTAATGACATGTAGAGTAGAGCATCTTTTCGTATACTTATTTTCCAATTGTGTATCTTCTTTGGTGAGGTGTCTATTAACAACTTTGGCACGTATTTTAATCAGGTTTTTTGTTTTCTTATTGCTGAGTTTTTAAGAGTTCTTTGTGTATTTAGATAACAGTCCTTTATCAGATCTGTCTTTTGCAAATAATTTCTCCCAATCTGTAGCTTGTCTTTTCACTCTCTTGACATTGTCTTTCACAGAGCAGAAGGTTTTAATTTTAATGAGTCCAGCCTATCAATTATCTCTTTCATGGGTCCTGCCTTTGGTGTTATATCTGAAGTCATTGGCATACCCAAGGTCATCTTGGTTTTCTCCTATATTACCTTCTAGGAGTTTTATAGTTTTGAATTTTACATTTAGGTCTGTGATCTATTTTGAATTAATTTTTGTGAGGGGTGTAAAGTCTATGTGTAGGTTCCTTTTTTTGCATGTGGCTATCCAGTTGTTTCAGTACCATTTGTTGAAAAGACTGTCTTTGCTCCATTATATTGCCTTTGCTCCTTTGTCAAAGATCAGTTGACTGTATTTGTGTGGGACTATTTCTGGGCTCTCTATTCTGTTCCATTGATTTGTCTATTCTTTTACCAATACCATACTGTCTTGAAGCTGGGTAGTGTCAGTCCTCCAACTTTGTTCTTTCCCTTCAGTATTGTGTTGGCTCTTCAGGGTTTTTCCCTCTCCATATAAACATTAGAATCAGTTTGTTGATAGCCACAAAATAACTTGCTGGGATTTTGATTGGGATTGCCTTGAGTCTATAGATCAAGTTGGGAAGAATGGACATCTTGACAGTATTTTCTTATCCATGAACATGGGGATATCTCTCCATTTATTTAGTTCTTTCTTGATTTCATTTATCAGAGTTTTGTAGTTTTCTTCATATAAATCTTGTATGTATTTTGTTAGATTTATACCTAAGTATTTTATTTTTGAAGGTGCTAAGGTAAATGGTATTGTTTTTAATTTCAAATTCCACTTATTCATTGCTGTTATATATGAAAGTGATTGACTTCTGTGTATTAACCTTATACTCTGCAGTCTTGCTATAACTGCTTATTAGTTCCAGGAATTTTTTTTGTCAATGCTTTTGCATTCTCTACATAGACAATCATGTCTTCTACAGAGAAAGGGAGTTTTATTTCTTCCTTCCCAAACTGTACACCTTTCATTTCCTTTTCTTGTCTTATTACATTAGTTAGGACTTCTAGTACAATGTGAAAAACTCGTGGTAAGAGAGAACATCCTTACCTTGTTCCTGATCTTAGTGGGAAAGCTTCTAGTTTCTCACCATTAAGTATGATGTTAGCTGTAGGGTTTTTGTTGATGTTATTTATGAAGTTGAGGAAGTTTCCCTCTCTTCCTAGTTTGCTGAGAGTTTCCATCATGAATGGGTCTTGGATTCTGTCAAATGTTTTTTCTGCGTCTATTGATAACATGTGATATTTCTTCTTTAGTTTGTTGATGTGATGGATTACATTGATTTTCAAATGTTGAATCAGTTTTACATACCTGGGATAAACCTCATTTGGTTGTAGTGTATAATTCTTTTTATATATTGTTGAATTCAATTTGCTCGTATTTTGTTAAGGATTTTTGCGTGTATGTTCATGAGAGATATTGGTCTGTAATTTTCTTTTCTCGTGAAGTCATTGTCTGGTTTTGGTATTAGGGTAATGCTGGCCTCATACAATGAGTTAAGAAGTATTTTCTCTGCTTCTGTTTTCTGAAAGAGATTATAGAGAATTGGTAAAATGCATTTTTAAATGTTTGGTGGAATTCTAGTGAATCCGTCTGAGCCAGATGCTTTCTATTTTGGAAGGTGATTAATTACTGATTCAGTTTCTTTAATAAATATAGGTCTATTCAGATTGTCTTTTTTTGTGCGTGTGAGTTTTGGTAGATTGTGTCTTTCACCGCATTGGTCCATTTCATCTAGATTATCAAATTTGTCAGCATAGAATTATTCATAGTATTCCTTATATTACCCTTTTAATGACCATGGATCTGTAGTGATCCATGTAGTGATCCATCTCTTTTATGTCTGATATTAGTAATTTGTGTCATCTCTCTTTTTTCTTATTAGCATGTCTAAAGGCTTATCAATTTTTTTGATCTTTTTAAGGAAGCAGCTTTTGGTTTTATTGATTTTTCTCTGTTGACTTCCTGTTTTCAATTTCATTGAGTTGTGCTCTAATTTTTATTATTTCTTTTCTTATGCTTACTTTGGATTTAATTTGCTCTTCTTTTTCTGATTTCCTGAAGTGGAAGCTTAGATTATTGGCTTTGGATCTTTCTTCTTTTATAACGTATGCATTCAATGGTATAAATTTCCCTCTATTCACTGCTTTGGCTGTATCCCACAAATTTTGATACGTTATAGTTTCATTTTCATTTAGTTCAAAATATTTTTAAATTTCTCTTGAGATTTCTTCTTTGACCCATGTGTTATTTATTTAGAAATGTGTTGTTTAAGCTCCAGGTATTTAGGGATTTTTCACTTATCTTTCTGTTACTGATTTCTGGTTTTATTCCATTGTGGTCTAAGAACAGACATATTATGATTTCTGCTCTTTTAAATTTCTTAAGATGTGTTTTATGGCCCAGAATGTGGTCTGTCTTGGTGTATGTTCCATGTGAGCTTGAGAAGAATGTGTGTTCTGCTGTTGTTGGGTGAAGTAGCCTCTAATATCAATTATATCCAGTTTATTGATGGTGCTGTTGAGTTCAACAGTGTCCTTACTGCCTGCTGAATCCGTCCAGTTCTGATAGGGGGATGTCAAAGTGTCCAACTGTAATAGTGGATTCACCTATTTCTCCTTGCAGTTCTATCAATTTTTGCCTCCTGTATTTTTATACTCTGTTGTTAGGTGCATACACAGTAAGGACTGACATGTCTTCTTAGATATTTGACCTTTATATCATGTAATGCCCCTCTTTATCTGTGATAACTTTCCTTGCTCTGAAATCTGCTCTGTCTGAAATTAATACAGCTACTCCCACTTTCCTTTGATTAGTGTTAGCATGGCATATCTTTCTCCATCCCTTTACTTTTAATCTATATGTGTCTTTATATTTAAAGTGGTTTCTTATAAACAACGTAGAGTTGGGTCTTGTTTTTTGATCCAGTTTGAGAATCTCTTTTAACTGGTTTATTTAGACCATTGACATCTAAAATGATTATTGATATAGTTGGATAAGTATCTACCATAATTGTTACAGTTTTTTATATTTTTGCCTTTGTAATTTGTTCCTATTTTTGTCTTCCACTCTTTTTCTGCCTTTCGTGGTTTTAACTGAGCATTTTATATGATTCCACTTTTTCTCCTTTCTTAGCATATCAGTTATATTTCTTTTTTTACTGTTTTAAATGATTACCCTTGAGTTTGCAAATAACATTATAACTAATCCAAGTCTGTTTTCAAATAACACTATACCACTTCACAGATATAAGAAGAATCCTAATTCCTCCTTCCCATCCTTTGTATGATTACTGTCATTCATTTCACTTAGACATAAGTATGTATAAGCATGTACATATATATATACATAAGCATACACAAATACATCATTGCTATTTTTTTTTTCATCATTGCTATTTTTATTTTGAACAAACTGTTATCTGTTAGATCAGTTAAGAATGAGGGGAATTCCCTGGTGGTCCAGTGGTTAAGACTTCACCTCCCAATGCAGAGGGTGTGGGTTCAATCACTGGTTGGGGAGCTAAGATCCCACATGCCTGTGGCCAAAAAACCAAAACATAAAACAGAAGCAATATTGTAACAAATTCAATAAAAACTTAAAAAATGGTCCACGTCAAAAAAAAAATCTTTAAAAAAAAAAAAAAAGAATGTGAAAAATAAGTTCTTATTTTGCCTTCACCTATTCCGTCTCTGATGCTCTTTCCTTTGTGTAGAGCCAAGTTTCTGACCTATGTTATTTTCCTTCTCTCTAAGGAATTCCTTTAACATTTCTTGCAGGGCAGATCTACAGGCAACAAACTCCATCAGTTTTTCTTTGTCTGAGAAAGTTGTTTTGTTTTGTTTTGTTTATAAATTTATTTATTTATTTATCTTTGGCTGTGTTGGGTCTTCGTTGCTGCGCATGGGCTTTCTCTAGTTGCGGTGAGCGAGGGCTACTCTTTGTTGCATTGCGAGGGCTTCTCATTGCGGTGGCTTCTCTTGTTGCAGAGCATGGGCTCTAGGCGCGCAGGCTTCAGTGGCTGTGCACGCGGGCTCAGTAGTTGTGGCTTGTGGGCTCTAGAGAGCAGCCTCAAGTAGTTGTGGAGCACGGGCTTAGTTGCTCTGTGGCATGTGGGATCTTCCCAGACCAGGGCTCGAACCCATGTCCCCTGCATCGGCAGGCGGATTCTTTTTTTTTTTTTTTTTTTCATTTATTTATTTATTTTTGGCTGCGTTGGGTCTTCGTTTCTGTGTGCGGACTTTCTCTAGTTGCGGCGAGCGGGGGCCACTCTTCATCGCGGTGCGCGGGCCTCTCACTGTCGCAGCCTCTCTTGTTGCGGAGCACAGGCTCCAGACGCGCAGGCTCAGTAGTTGTGGCTCACGGGCTTTGTTGCTCCGCAGCATGTGGGATCCTCCCAGACCAGGGCTCGAACCCGTGTCCCCCACATTGGCAGGCAGACTCTCAACCACTGCGCCACCAGGGAAGCCCCGGCAGGTGGATTCTTAACCACTGCGCCACCAGGGAAGTCCCTGAGAAAGTTTTTGTTTCTCCTTCACTTTAATTTTTCAAGGGACAGAATTCTAAGTGGGTGGGTGTTTTCTCGCAACGCTTTAAATATTCCACTCCCTTCTCTTCTTGCTCACATGGTTTCTAAGGATGTAATTTTTTATTGTTGCTCCTCTATAGGTAAGATGGTTTTTTCCTCTGAAATCTTTCAAGACTTTTCATTTTTGATTTTATGCATTTTTTAGTGTAATATGCCTAGATGTAGTTTTTTTGTGTCATTTATCCTGTTTGGTGTACTCTGACCTTCCTAGATCTGTGCTTTGGTGTCTGACATTAATTTGGGGAAATTCTCTGTCATTATTGCTTCAAATATTTCTTCTATTCCTTTCTTTCTTCTCCTTCTGGTATTCCCATTATGTGTATGTTACTCCTTTTGTAGTTGTCCCACAGTTCTTGGGCACCCAGTCTATGGAGGTAGAGGCTTTTTTTTTCAGTCTTCTTTTTTCTTTGCTTTTCAGTTTTGGAAGTTTCTATTGAGATGTCCTCAAGTTCAGTGATTCTTCCCTTGGCTGTGTCCAGTCTACTAATTAGCCCATCAAAGGCATTCTTCATTTCTGTTACAGTGTTTTTGATCTCTAGCGTTGATTTTTTATTTTCTTAGAATTTCCATCTTTCTGCATACATTGTCCATCTGTTTTGCATGCTGTCTGCTTTATCTATTAGAACACTTAGCATATTAATCATAGTTGTTTTAAATTTTTAATCTAATAATTCCAACATCCCTGCCATGCCTGAGTCTAGTTCTGATGCTTGCTCTGTCTCTTCAAACTTCATTTTTTTGCCTTTTAGTTTACCTTATAAATAGGTCTTTAGTAATATAATGGTAAGGTATGAGGGGAGGATAAGTATTCTATAGTCCTATGATTAGGTCTCAGTCTTTCAGTGAGACTGTGCTCTTGGACTGTGAACTTTACCAGTGCTTCTTAGTCCCCCTCATGCCCCTTAAATGGGGCAGGATGGCTGGAGGGGGCTGCAGTTGGTTATTTCCCTTCCCCCAGGTAGGTTAAGCTCTGATCAAATCCCAGCGGATTAAGTTCTGGTAAAATAATTTCTCCTGAGGGTAGGCCTTATTAAGAAGGACAGAATGCTCTGGCATATTTTTAAATGGCTCCTTTTCCCCCCTCCCCCTGCTGGAAGCATGAGGGGATTTTTCTCCGATATTCACTGTGAGAACCTCTGGTCGAGCTTCTGGAGGTAAAACTCACAAAAGTGTGGGACCACCCCCACCCCATGAGTGGATCCCCCCTGGAGTTTTTAACTCTTAAACTTGTTCACACTGAGCTTCCAGTAGGAATTCTATAGTTTAGATTTTCCTACCTCTGCACTAGTTCCTGTGGCGGCTTCTTTTTAGTAAATTGTGAGTCTCTGTATTCACCGGTCTGTCTCTTGGTGGGGAGCAGCAGTTTGCCCTGTGACCTCAATTCTCTGATGGATCTAAAAAGGATAGTTGATTTTTCAGGTTGTTCAGCTTTATACTTGTTGTCAGGATGAAGTGGCTACTTCCAAGTTCCTTCCACGCTGGACCCTTCTCTGAATCTTTTTTTCAGCCTCTAATTCTGATACCATGGATGCAGTAGAAAACCAAAACATGACAATATACAAAAATATCTTTATGACCTTAAGATTGGGAAGGATTTTTAAAATAAGACAATAAGCATAAATTAGAAAAAGTATATAACCTTTATATTCCTGGAAAAGGTAATATCAGTATATTCAGCTGCACTATAATTACAGCAGAGGCAGCTCATCTCTCTTCCACATCGCATCAGTTGAGGTGGTTCAACTGGGGCTGTTGGATCCACTTCCAAGATGATCCATTCATGCGGCTAACAAAATTGGTGCTGGCCGTTGGTTCTTCTCTGCACGGATATCTCCAAAAGGTATCTTGGGCTTCCTCATCCCAGGGTGACTTGATTCCAAGAGCAAGTGTCTCAAGAAACAGGAAGTGGAGGCTACCATTTTCTTAAGGCTGGAGCCCCCAAATCAACAGAGCATCATTCCCATCATATTCTATTGATCAAGTGGTCACAGAGCCCAGATTCAAGAGAAGGGGAGTAGACCCCACATCTTGCTGGGAGGAGGGTCAAAGAATTATGGACCATATTTTAAAACCACCTCAGTCCACGTTCTGGACATAAGTTATTTACATTTTTCCCACTTGGAAAATTTATTCTTCCCCTTGCAAGATTCCCCATTAAAGGTCTCATCCCTTTACAACATTGGGCTCCAGATCTGGCATCTCATCATCTAAGTCAGATCCAGGTGCAAATGAGACCTCTCAGGTGCAGTTTCTCAGATATAGCTCCTTGAGTGTAGTTCTTCTCAGACCGAAGACCTGTGACCTAAAGAAACATGTTGTCTACTCCCCACATATCCAGCATACGGTGATGGGGTAGGCATAGGATAACTTATAGATACATTCGTTCAAAGGGGAAAAAACCTGGAGGCACATAGCAGTCACTGGTTTATAGAAATTCTGAAATCCAGCTGGGCATATGTTGCCAATTCCTTAATTAGATCCAATACTACTCTCTGGGAGTTGTTTCCATGGCTCTTTGGTTTTGTCCTCTGAATCATCCTTCCTTTTCCATAGGAAACCTGAGATTGCCTTCTCAGTCTTCCTCCTGATTGTAAAAGGTTGGGGGTCCAAAGAATTCTTTTCATTTTGTACCATCTCTGTCCCTTTTAGTCTGAGCTAGCAATGCTTCTGCCAGAATGATTCTCTTAGAAACTTGAGAATAGAAGCCTAAAAGGTCTTAAGAAGGCTGTCAGTGAGGGGGCTTAAAGGAAAGTGAGGAAAATCTTATTGGAAGATGGCGGACAGGAGACACCTGCTAGGTAGTGATGGAAAGTCTGATAACACTGCCACCTGCAGTAACATGGAACTAGGAAATGTACCTGATGAACTCAGTGAAATATAAGATTTCCAGACAAAGTAATGAAGTGCCACCTGGCTTCTCACTGCCTATGATAAAAATGTAAGATGAGAGAGATGAGCTTAAAAAAAAAACATAACAAATAAAGTCCAGGACTCACAGTCTGGAAATGCTTCTCATTTCCAGTCTCTCCAGAAGGCAAATAGTTCTAAATTAAGAAAGGGTCAAATCCAGAATGGGACAATAAAAATCTTTAGTTAAGATGTCAGAATGATTTAAGACTATGCTTCATAGCCTCTTTCAGACCAAAAGGCCCTCTAAAAATCGTAAGGGCAAGTCTCACAGATACTCTTCCATAAACAATAAGATTTTTATGAATCTTAAGGGCATTGTCTCACAGCAGCTATACAGGAAGCCCAAAGTAGAGAAGGTCTTATCTTCAAGAGATTTGTGATTGTGGCTTTTAGCTAATGAAGTAAATTTCAGTAGTATTCATAGAAAACCCCCCAAGTTTCATTCTGGTGGAAGCATTGCCACCTCAGACTAATAGCACCAGAGACAGTGCAAAATAGACTAGTACAGAATCCTTTAGACCCCAACCTTTTACAGGCTTCTATTCAAGGCCCTTTCAGCTTCACTCACATTCTTTCTGTGGCCTTTTATGCTTCTTTCTGCTTCCCAGTCCCAAAGCTAATGTCATGTGTGTTGGACTTTTGTTACTGTAGCACCCTATTTCTGATACCACATTCTGTTCCAGTAATCTTTTGCTACATAACAAACCACTACGAAACTTCATGGCTTAAAACAACAATGTGGGCAGTGCTGGGTGGCAACAGCTGGTCTCTCTTCCCTGCAGTGTCAGCTGTGGTGGCTTGACCAGGACTGGAGGATCCGCTTCTACCACAGGGCTGACAGGTTGGCTCTGGCTGTTGGTTTCTCTCCATATGGACCTCGCCACAGTGTAGCTTTGCCTCCTCACACATGCCAGTTGGGTTCCAAGAGTGAACGTCCCAAGAAAGAAGAAGTGGAAACTGCCAGTTTCTTAAGCCCTGGGTCCAGAAACTGGCACAGTGTCATTTCCACCGTAGTTTATTGGTCAAGTATCACAGAGATCAGTGGAAGGAATGTCAAAGAATCTGGGAACCACAGTCTTTGGAAGGTTTTATCCTTTGGCTTTTGTATTTCACCCTTTAATCCATATAGAATTTTTTTTTTAAATCATCACTGAACTGGTTATATTTTTTCATTTTTATGTGCTTTAATTAAGTAAAATTTACATACAGTGAAATGTACACATCTTAATATGCAATTTGATGAGTTTTAATTAACGTAAGCAGCCGTGTAGCCACAGCCCCAGTCAAGATAAGAGTCATTTCTACCACCCTGGAGTTACCTCATGCCTCCTCACAGTCAGTCTTCACTCTCACCTTTATTCTGATTTCTGTCACCATAGGTTAGATTTTCCTGTTCCTGAAATTAATGTATAAATGGAATCAGATTGTGTGTACTATTTTGTATTTGGTTTCTTTCACTCAAAATAATGTTTTGAGAAGCATTCTGTCAATAGTTCATTCTTTTTTAGTGCCAGGTGGTATTCCAGTAAATAAATATACCACAATTTGTGTATCTGTTCTCTTGTTGATGGACATATGGGTTGGTTCTAGTTTGGGGCTATTATGACTAACCTGCTATGAACATTTTAATAAGTGTCTTTTCACAGACGTAATGTTTTCACTTATTTTCATTACTCTTTTCTCTTTGAGTTCCTCATTTTTATTTGTTTTGTTTTCAATGAAAGAGTCATATTATGACATGGAAATTCTAACCATTTCTTAACAGACTTCAGCCAATTCTTCTTTTATGAAGTCTACCTCCACACCGACCTGCAGGGGCCCCTGCCCGTTCTCGAGCCTTTTGTGAATTATAAGATGGAGCAGCTTGGCTCTCATCGTTCCCCACTCTTGGTTAAGGATTCAGCGTTCTTGGGCCTGCTGAGTCATTTGCTACTTTGTCACTCTGCTTTCCAGCTTCCGGAATTTTAAGTTGTCTCCTTTCTTGTTATCTGGCTCATTTTAGTGGGTTTTAAGAGAAAAAAAGAGTTAAATCTATATTTCAGTGCATCTTGTTTACCCTTTTCTTTTTTTTTCCTTTCTTTTTCAGCCGTCACCTTCCACATCCTGCCTCTCTCTTTTTGTTTTCTTCTCTCCATCTTGCTTCCCCTTAGATTTAGAATGACGACGGTGGAAGAGTCCTCAGACAGCATCTGGCTCAGCCCCTCCATTTTGTGGATGGCAAACCTGAGGCCCAAAGAGGACAGTAGTCCATCCACAGCCCACACAGCTACTGCTCTTATCTTTTTGCCTTTAATAACAAAAGAGACTTTTTGCCCTCCTGCCCTTCAGTTAGTGAGCCAGGACAGTGTGAAGAAGCAGAGTACCCCCTACTCAAGTGGAAGCCTAGAAGTCAGGTCAGCAGAAAGAATGCCATAGCTGGCCAGGCAGCTGCAGGTCCTCTCTGGAGACCAAGAAGCAAGTCTGGGTAGGACTGCCTCTTTCTTCTGTGCTCGCCCTGCCTCTGCCCTAGCACAGTGCCAGGTGGGAGGTTGCAATTAGGAGAGTGCCCAGCTGTCTTGACAGGAGAAACTACTGAAACAGAGAAATACATAGGTGGGGCCCTCAGGTCCTTTGAATGTTTTTCTTTATTCCAGTTTTCTTCTATTTTCGCTACTTTCTTTGAGCCTTTCTTCTATTTTCACTACGTTCTTTGAGTGTTGATGTAGAAGATAACAAAGGAACTCTAAGGCCCAGAACGGAAGGCAAGGCAAGTGACTGGTGGTTTGACCACCCTTTAAGTCCAAAGCCAAACACACACAAGCACTAACATTGCCGGAGCCCCCAGCTCCGTACACAGAGCATGTAAGAGATACCAAGAATATGTAAGGCAACCAAGGACCGAAAATGAAAGTACATACATCTGGAAAATTGCTTAGATCTTCTTTTCAGTGTACAGAAGACAAAGTGCAAGTTCTGTGCCTTGGCTGGTCTGGGCTGTTCTCCCAGCAGGCTGCGTTCCCAGAGCTTTGGTCATGCAGTTTGGGCTGGCAGCAGCTGGGTACAGCCACCCTCTACCCCCTCCCACGGTGTTTCACAGCTTAGCAGCTGGGAATCCTGTAGATACCAGAGCCAGGGTATGAAAGACGAAGAGAGCACTGTTGCCTGACTTCTCTACCCTGGATACTCTATAAGCTGCTTTGATTCTTTGTCTCCTGCAGTTTGTATTTACTTGAACAAGAATGGCAGCACAGGCCCCCACTTAGATAAGAAGAAGGTCCAGCAGCTCCCTGACCATTTTGGGCCAGCCCAAGCCTCCGTGGTGTTGCAGCAGGCTGTGCAGGCTTGCATCGACTGTGCTTATCACCAGAAAACCGTGTTCGGCTTCCTCAAACAGGGTCACGGTGGTGCAGTTATCTCAGGTAAGCGCCCCTGGGCTGGTGTGGCTCCTAGTCAGAGGGGCGGGCCTTTTCAACTGGCTAATTTCTAGCAAGGCATCCTGGTTTCTACTTCACACCTGTAGGCTCTGGAGAAATATGAAAGTATCCCATTTCTCAGAGAGTCCTCATTTTCAACTCCCAGAGCCCCTCCAGGTCTTCTGCATATCGCTGCCAAGTAGAATACCCACGCAGACCCTGTCTCCCTGCCTAGCCTCTCCCATACAGAAAGTATATGGCTGTGTTGCTTTAAAGATGATCACAAGAAAAAATCCAGAGGAGGCTGTATTGTGGAAACAGTAGAGTTTCTCCAGACTGCCATAGCCTCCTAGCTGGCTTCAGGGAACCACAGAACTCTTCTCTCATTCTTTTGACTCCTTAGCTTCCCAGTCCTAAGCCAGCCCTGATACAGGGGAATTGAATCTCAGGGCAGAGTGGGAAGAATCATCCCTCTCTTTCCCGCTATGAGAGTTTGAGTCAGTTGCACAGCGTATGGTTTTTTGGTTTGTTTGTTTTCACTGAGAATAGTCACTTTTTCTGCTGTGCCCTGCTCTGTTTCAGTTTTCCTAAGTCCAAAACCCCATTCTTTACCCACCAAACCTGTGAAGACTTGACCTAGAGCCTTTCAATCTTTTTTTTTTTTAATAAATTTATTTTATTTATTTATTTATTTTTGGCTGCGTTGGGTCTTCATTGCTGCATGTGGGCTTTCTCTAGTTGCGGCGAGCGGGGGCTACTCTTCACTGCGGTGCACGGGCTTCTCACTGCGGTGGCTTCTCTTGTTGCGGAGCACGAGCTCTAGGCGTGCGGGCTTCAGTAGTTGTGGGTCTCGGGCTCTAGAGCACAGGCTCAGTAGTTGTGGCGCACGGGCTTAGTTGCTCCGCGGCATGTGGGATCTTCCCGGACCAGGCCTCGAACCCATGTCCCCTGCATTGGCAGGCGGATTCTTAACCACTGCACCACCAGGGAAGCCCCAGCCTTTCAGTCTTAATTGTACACTACTCCATAATCTCCTGCCCCTGCCCTCTAACT
Organism: Balaenoptera musculus; assembly: GCF_009873245.2. Lineage (NCBI taxonomy): Eukaryota > Metazoa > Chordata > Mammalia > Artiodactyla > Balaenopteridae > Balaenoptera > Balaenoptera musculus. The sequence goes on along the minus strand of NC_045785.1, from coordinate 33,328,602 downwards.
AGTTGCAGTATCCAGCCTCAGGAAACCCAGCTGACATGGAAGACCCCATAAATACCACTTTTTAGCAAACATTCATTGAGTCCTTACTCTGTGTTAGAGGTTATTGCCAGACACTGGCCAGGGGAAGGGAAGAAAAGAAGAGGACATGCTCAGGCTCTGCCCTGATGGAAAAGAAAGACTAGCTCACAGCTAACTGTGGGAGGTGTTATAATATGTGAGAAATGCATGCAGGGTGGTGTGGGAGCCCAGACGAGGGAGTAATTGGCTGCATGGAGGATGGGGGCAGGCAGGGAAGGAATTGCTATAAAAGGCTGAAAACTGCATGGGAAATCAAGCCTCCCTTTCCTTCTGAGGCTGAGGCCTCTGCCTGGCCTCTCCTTTGCTTCTGTGCAGCAGTCTATAGGCACCTGGCTTTCTTTACGACTTTTCTTTAGCAGCTCTCACCCACCTTCTCTAGGGTTCTTCCTCTGCCCCAAAACTGGTTCCTGAGAATGACCTATCTCCCCATTTCCTTCCTGCCCTCAGAGACAGATGTAGAGGCCTTTTGCTTGTTAAGGATTATACAGATACATTTTGAATAGAAATAGGTGGGGAGTTTAAAAAAAAAACAAACAGGCATGGAATAGTTCCAAATGTTGCCGAAATTCTAGTTGCCCTTATCCAGATCAGATTGTACGCCTCAGCCGTTGCTGGCAATAGCTGTATTCTCCTCTTCTGCCCAGCTTCTCTGTTCTTGGGCAGTTCTTATGGAAATGGAACCCCAAATGAACAGATTTCCTGGAGGAGGCCCAGCCAACTGATGGAGCAGATAGAATTATGTTCACAGTTGTTTCACAGGCTAAGTAAAATCATTCCAGAGCCCCAGGTGCAACAGACCTGCCCTGGCCACTCCCATCATTGCAAGCCCTGGAGTTGGAGGCAAAAATCAAACCCTCAGGGGAGGGAGGGGAGGGGAAGGGAAGGAGGGAGGAAACCTGGGCACCGATTGCCTCTGTGTAACCAGGGAAGCCTGAGGCAAGCAGTGGGCTGGACTCCTCCTGCCCTGCCTGCGCTGCTGAGCTGAGGAGCTGACGTGCTCAGCCCTGTTTGCTTAACTCCACAGCCGTGTTTGACCGCGAGCAGCACACCCTCAACCTCCCAGCAGTCAACAGCATCACCTACGTCCTCCGCTTCCTGGAGAAACTCTGCCACAACCTTCGCAGTGACAATCTGTTTGGCAACCAGCCCTTTACACAGACTCACTTGTCACTCACCACCACAGAGTACAGCCACAGCCACGACAGGTACCTACCAGGTAGGAGCTGGGACGGGGTCTGGGCTAAGAAAGGGGGGCAGGGTAGTAGCGGTAGCAGCAGCAGCGAGGGCCCAGGGCCAGGCCCTCAGATCTGCTAGCCTGGCACCTACTACCCCAAGATCTGGTTTTCTGTCCCTTAACTTTGCCGTGTCTGGCACTTTTTGGTCTCCTCTCACCTTTACTGTCTCTTCAGGATTTTGTCTCCTATCTTTAGGATTAACCCTCTTTCCTCTGGATTTTTATCCCTAAAAAAATGGTGGTTCATGATTCTCCTGAATCTGTATGTGGAGCCACCGTGAAGTCACAAGACATCTCCCCGTGTGAATCTGGCAGCAAAGGCCTAACACAGAACTCCCTTGCCAGCGGGAAGGTTTAGTCTCAGGCTACAGATTGAGAAATTTGCTCCCGGGTGATTGGCCATCCACTCTTTCCTTTGGCACGTGGCCATAACTCCTCCAGCACCGCCAGTCTAGCAAGTCAATTCAAGTTCCTGCTGTTTCTAACTAGGCTGGAAAATAACTTTCTTAGTTAACATACCAGACCCACAACGGGAAAGCGGATGCCACGTGGCCGGATCAGTGACTAAGCACTTCTGAGAGGTTTGAGTGAATGGAACTCAGCATCTCTAATCTGGAGCACAGGACACAGAACAACAGGGAGGGAAGGGAAGCTTGGCCTTAAACGTAGCAAGGTAGGTCATTATGGCGAGAGGGAGGAAAGGCTCTTTAAAAGAGTCCTGTGGACCTTGTCCTGGCCAGAGGAATAGAGAGGCAGTACTGTCAGCGCTGGGGCTGTGCTGCCTGGTGATGGGGGAGCGTAACTCTAAAAGGTGGTCCCTTCTGACCTGCACGAGTCTTGTTCCCACACTGTCTTCCCTGTTATCTTTTCATCATTGTCAGAATCACTCCTGATAAAAGTGCCACTTGTGAAAGAATGTGCTGGGGAAGTGACTGCTCACCCAGCACCCCCCATCCATCGCCTCTATCTGTACTGCTGCACCCAAAGGAGAATTGCTTATATGACTTGCAGGCAGGGCAAAAAGCTGCCTGAATTTCAGACGCTCCTTCTGGGGGCCCCACCATCTGGTCCTTGCAGACATATCTGTGACCCTCTCACTGACCCTTTTCTTCAGAGGGAACTTCTCATCTGACCTACTCTAGATTGCTTTCTTTCAGCGTCACACTCTCTGAGAACAGAAAAGGGCATTCTTACTTGTAGTTAGGCTATTGCCCTGGGAGTCTGGGCTGGGCACGGTGGAGTTGGTGCACACAAAGGCAGGTTGTTAGATATCCCCTGCTGCTGGCATTCAGGAACTCTGAGCTGCACTTCAATAATTAAAATTAGCCCTACCTGAGATTCTGGAAGAATGGATATGCGAGAGAGGGTAGCATGTCCATGAGTGTAGCTGCTAGTCTAAAGAGAGATTTCTCAAAGAAATAGGAACTCAGAATTCTTTTTTTTTTTTAAGCATTTCTTTTTCTTTTTTTTTTTTTAAGTAATTTATTTATTTATTTTATTTTTGGCTGCGTTGGGTCTTTGTTGCTGCGCACAGGCTTTCTCTAGTTGTGGTAAGCGGGGGCTACTCTTCGTTGCGGTGCGCGGGCTTCTCATTGCAGTGGCTTCTCTTGTTGCAGAGCACGGGCTCTAGGCGCACGGGCTTCAGTAGCTGTGGCACGCGGGCTCAGTAGTTGGGTTTTGCAGGCTCTACAGCGCAGGCTCAGTAGTTGTGGCTCACGGGCTTAGTTGCTCCACGGCATGTGGGATCTTCCCAGACCAGGGCTCGAACCTGTGTCCCCTGAGTTGACAGGCAGATTCTTAACCACTGCGCCACCAGGGAAGCCCCAGAATTCTTAAACGCAATAACACCGCTAACAACCAAGAGAAACGCACTGGTAGCAGCATGCAGAGGCTGGTAGGGGTATACATCATGGGCCTGCAGTCATGATGATAGTTTGGGGTTGGGGCGCGTGACCTTTCCTGGGAATTCTGTTCCAGTTTGCATCTCTCTGATTCAACTACCAGATAAGAGGAAGCAGGCTTTAGCCACTCTTCCTTCTTGCCTTACCAACTAAGAAGAGACAAAGACCAGGGTTATCACCTTCCGCATTGGCTGCCCCCCTTCCCTTCCCTCTTTTTCAGACAGATTCAGCCAACTCTCTGTGCTCTCCTGTGCTCTCTAACCTCTGTTTCTCATAGTGGGTGCTCAGCAACTTGGCTGCTCTCACCCTAGTTTCTGTTTGCTTCCCTGAAATGTTTTAACTCTGCCCAGACAAACTAGACCTTTGCCTAGATTTCTAACTCTTCTGTGCTCCCTCGCTTATCTTTTCTGCCTGCCTACCTACCTCCCTCCCTGCCTTACTGACCCTTTGCGCCACCTCTGATCATTTTTCATTTCCTACAGTTTTCTTTTCTTTTTTTTTTTTAAAGCACCATCTGTTTGTTTTGTTTTTTTTTTTTAATTTATTTATTTATTTATTTATTTTTGGCTGTGTTGGGTCTTCGTTTCTGTGCGAGGGCTTTCTCTAGTTGTGGCAAGCGGGGGCCACTCTTCATCGCGATGCGCGGGCCTCTCACTATCGCGGCCTCTCTTGTTGCGGAGCACAGGCTCCAGAGGCGCAGGCTCAGTAGTTGTGGCTCACGGGCCTAGTCGCTCCGCGGCATGTGGGATCTTCCCAGACCAGGGCGCGAACCCATGTCCCCTGCATTAGCAGGCAGATTCTCAACCACTGCGCCACCAGGGAAGCCCCCTACAGTTTTCTGATTAGTTACTGAGACCTCTGCCAAAGAGCTTGATGTGCATAAGGGCTTTCTTTTGCTTTGCCCTTTGGATCTGGTGTTTATTACTCCCACCCTTCTGCCTGGCTACACGCTTCTACTAGTTCCACATCTGAAGATACCACCTCTCTTATCCAGGAGCTTACCAGCCCCCTCTTCCTTCCCTACAGCCCTGTCTCCACGCTATCCTACCCATTTCTGAGTAGGGTAACTGACTACACATTTCCAGTATAGCAAATAGTCACCAAGTGTACATCCCATTAGGCTTCCTTACCTAAGTTGAGACTTAGTTTTTTCCTCCAGTGTTTTATTTTGAAAAACCTCAAACTTATAGAAAAGTTGTGCAGTAGTACAGTGAGCAGCCTTGTACTCTTCGCCTAGATTTGCCACTTAGCTTTTTGCAGTATTTACTTTATCTGTTTCTCTAAGTATATATACATGTATGCGTTTCTGTATATTTTTTGTTTATTTATTGAACCATTTGAGAGTTAAGTGCAGATGAGAGACTTGATCCTTAAACACGTTTGTATGTATCTCCTAAGAACAAGGAACACAATACTATTATCATTCTCGAGAAGTGTAACATTAATAAAATCTACTAGCTGATATATATAGTCCATATTCAGATTTCCCCAGTTGTCCCAGTAATGTCCTTTGTAGCTTTTTTTTTTTTCCTAATCCAAGATCCAGTGAAGGGTGATCCACTGCATTTAGTTATCCTGTCTCTTTAGTTTTCTTTTATCTAGAGCAGTTTTCCAGCCTTTTTTATCTACCTTCCATGATATGACATTGGCATTTTGAAGAATTCAGGCCAGTTGTTTTGGTTCAGATCATCAAACATTTATCAAATACTTACTCTGTGCTAGATCCTATACTGGACTCTGGGGAGACAGAGAGAAAACCAACTCAATCCCTGCTCTAAAAGAGTTCCCAGCTGAGAGAGGAGATACAGGTAAACATGTATGTGGTAAGAGCATGGAACCAAAGGTACTCTGGCCCAGCCAGGAGTGATGAGCAAGGAGTAAGGTGAAAGAAGAGGTCAGGGAAGGATCCCTCAGGGAGGCAATGGCAGCTCAGAGTCCCTTCTTAAGAACTACACACGTGGCTGGATCAAGTACAAGGCCTATAAAGATTAAGTGAGAAGGAGCTCTTTCTGATCCTCTAAAAACTAATGGTATTAAACAGGAGATTGTATTAACTTAGCTGATCCCAGTGACTGTTAATGTTAGCTGTAGTTGAAATCCACCTAGCAGTCACCTCTGGGCCTGCTGGTTCCTCTCTGCTGAAGGAAGTAGTTCATTTGTCCCATGACAGTGAGTTCCTCGTGCCTGTCTTTCCAGTTCCATCCAGGTCTTTTTTTTTTTTTTTTTTTTAAAGAAATTCACGTTCTTTTTTTATTATTTTTATTTATTTTTATTTATTTATGACTGTGTTGGGTCTTCGTTTCTGTGCGAGGGCTTTCTCTAGTTGTGGCAAGTGGGGACCACTCTTCATCGCGGTGCGCAGGCCTCTCACCATCGCGGCCTCTCTTGTTGCGGAGCACAGGCTCCAGATGCGCAGGCTCAGCAATTGTGGCTCACGGGCCCAGTTGCTCCGTGGCATGCGGGATCTTCCCAGACCAGGGCTCGAACCCGTGTCCCCTGCATTGGCAGGCAGATTCTCAACCACTGCGCCACCAGGGAAGCCCCCATCCAGGTCTTCTAAGCGGGTTATAAAGTGGTTCTCCTGACAAAACCCCAAAATTCACAGAATAAAAGCCAGATAAGAACTCATAATTTCTTAGGATGCCCCTTCATTCCCACACAAGGTTTCTTCATAGAACTGTCAGAGTTTTAAGAAGACTCAAATGTTTATAATTAATTGAAACTGTAGTGATTCCATTATTCGGTCAAACAGTCAGTCAACCCAGTATTTATTGACAGCTCTGATTTAGGTATAGAGGGTTCCATTGTAAACTAGGAGTCAAGGTCGTTACACCCACGGAGTTTACAGCCTGGTAAAGAATATGAACAAATAAGCAAACAAATTAATTCATGGTGATGAGCACTTTACTGGAACAAGTTCAGAGTTCAAGAGTTCAAACCCGGTGTGTCAGGGAACACCTTCCAGAAGAAATGATATATACACTTGGACCTGAAGGAGTAGGATAATGAGGTAAAGATGCCACAGACCCAAAGAGATGGAAGAGGGGAATGATGAAGAGTATTCTTGTTGACTGAGCGTGTGAGACTGTGAGGGGCAAGAGGAAACCTGACTTGTTTCAGAAATATAGGGTAGAAAAGAAGAATGTGAGCAATGAGGCTGGAGTGGTAGCAAAGGCCCAGGCAGAAAAGGTCTAATTGACCAGGTTACAGACTTTATATCATTGAGCAGTGAGGACCCATTGAAGTATTTAAAGCCATGATTGTGTTATGGAAATAACATAATCAGATTTGTGTTTTCAAAAGCTCACTCAGGGTACTTACTGTGTGGGAGAATAGTTGGAGTAGAGCAAGAGGTAGGCCGGGAAACCAGTTGGAGGTTTTTGAATTCTGCAAGGCCTCCTAGATTTGGGGATTGTCCTTTCCTTTGATATCCAAATCTAAATAAAATTAAATGACCCCCCCCCCGCCCATCCCACATAACCCAGGATGAGGTTACATTTTCCTCATAGTAGTGCATACTTCTAGCTCAGAATTCCTGCTTCTGAGTTGGTTCTTAATCCCTTTTTCCCCTGTCAGTTCCTGTAGTTGACGGTCTCTCCTGCAGTGCTTTGCCCCAACAGTTTGATCCATCTCCTCATCCTTCATTTCCCTAAGGAAAAACCAACAAAGTCTGTTAAGTGTACTAGACTTGTACTGAGGTTGTGGGTAGAAAGAAGGATACTTACCACAAAGAAAAGGAAGCAATTTAACATTTTTGTTTTAGTGTTTATCAGATGTTATAGCAAATATCTTACTGGCCTCTTTCACCTTAGGCCTCCGCCTATTGCCATTTTCTGCGACCCATTCTAGATTTGGAGGAATTCCCTTTGCCCTCTGATTTCTCTGTTCCCTCCATCCCATACCTCCTCCCTTCCAGGCTATCAGCAGGCAACTCCAAATTAATTTACGGTGCAAAATAATTTTGTTTGCTTTTGTCTCAGCTTTCCCCTTCTACACAATGCCCAGACCTTGCCTTTCATACCAAAAGAACCATTAGTGTAATTATCTAAAAGAAAGTACCAGCTAGCCCAGATCTATACTTTCAGCAACTCAAAGAACAAAGGGAAAAGCTGTGGGTGGAGAGATTTGTTCCATCTGTTCTGTGTTCCCTTTTTCCTTTTTTCTGCCTTCCTGTGGATTAATCCAGTTTTTTAATGATTCTGTTCTATTTCTTTTGTTGGCTTGTCAGCTATAAGTCTTTGTTTTGTTATTTTAGTGGCTGCTTTAGTTTGTATTATACATTTGTTGTAACATATCACCATCTACTTTAAAGTAATAATCATATCCCTTTCCATATAGTATAAGAACCTTAAAACAGTATGCTTCTCACCTTCTGGCCTTTATGCTATTGTTATTATCCATTTTACTTTTACATATTTTATAAATCCCACTTTACATTGTTACTATTTTACTTTAAACAGGTATTTACCTTTTAAAGATTTTTTTCAAATAAGAAAAAATTGTTTTATATTTACCCTTTTATAGTTACCATTTCTGCTACTCTTCATTCTTTAGTGTAGAGCCATTTCATACCATCATCTTCTCTCTGCCTAAAGGGCTTTCTGTAACACTTCTCATAGTCATGTCTACTGTAGTTGAGTTCTTCCAGCTTTTGTTGCTTTGAAAAAGTTCTTTTTTGTCTTTGTTTTTGAAAGGCACTTGTGTTGAGTTTAGAATTCCAGGTTGACTTTTTTGTTGTTCAGCATGCTAAAGATGTGGCTCTACTGTCTTCTGGTTAGCGTTGCCTCTGATGAGAAGTCTTCTGTCATTCATATCTTTGGTCTCTTGTATTCGTCTTTTCCCTCTGGATGCTTTTTAGGTTTTCTGTTTATCATTGGTTTTAAGCAATTTGATTATGCTGTACTTTGGTGAGGTTTACTTCATGCCTCTTGTGCTTGGGGTTAACTGAGCTTCTTGGATATGAGGGTTTGTCATTTACATCAAATTTGAAAAAGTTTCTGCCATTCATTCTTCATATATATTTTGTCACATCTCCTTTGGGGACTCCAATTAGACATATATTAATCCTCCTGAAATTTTCCCACAGTTTACTGATGCTTTTAAAATATTTTTTAGCCCTTTTTCTGTGTTTTACTTTGGGTAAACTCTACAGATATGGTTAAGTTAGCTGATCTTTTCTTTGCCAGTGTCTAATCTACTGTTAATCCATCCCATGTATTTTTCATCTCAAACATTGTATTTTCACTTTTAGAAGTTCAGTGTGGGTCTTTTTATATCTTCAGTGTCTGCTTAACCTGCTCAGTCTTTGCTTTACCTTCTTGAACATATGAAATATAGTTATAATCACCTCTCCAGTACTCTGGCCTATGAACTTTAGCTGCCATGTTCTACCTGGACTCTCAGCTCCAACTCCTCAACTCAGGGAGATCACTGGGCACTGTCTGATCTTCCCCTCCCTGCACTGTAGCCAGGAAGCTCTCCACACAGTAAGCTGGGAGCAAGCCTAGGGCTCATCTCATTTGTTTCCCCTCTTTCAGGAGTCTCTATCCTGCACTATCTAATGCCCAGTGTCTGAAAACTTATTTTATATATTTTGTCTTTTCTTTTAGTTGTTTGAAGCAGTAGGCTATGTCTGATCCTTAGCTAGCAGCGGAAATCCAGAATGTATCTTGAATCCATGGATATCTTATCATCTCTACTGCCTTCACCATCATCCTCCCTCTCTTGGCCTGAGAGATCCTTTCTGGCCTATCTGGTCCCCTTACTCCCTCTCTTGTTCCTCTCTGGTCCATTATCTACTTAATAGCCCAAATGGTCTTCTTAAAGCATAAATTAGATTATGGCACTCCTTCACTTAAAACTCTTTAGTGGTGTTCTAATGCACTTTTATTTATTTATTTATGTGGCTGCATCGGGTCTTAGTTGCGGCATGCGGGATCTTTGCTGTGGCATGCGGGGTCTTTCATTGCAGCGCGCGGGCTCTTCATTGTGGCATGCTGGCTTCTCTCCAGTTATGGCACGTGGGCTCCAGAGTGCACGGGCTCAGTGGTTGAGGCACGTGGGCTTAGGTGCCCCGCGGCATGTGGCATCTTAGCTCCCCGGCCAGGGATCGAACCTGCTTCCCCTGCATTGGAAGGCAGATTCTTAACCACTGGATCACCAGGGAAGTCCCTCTCATGCACTTTTAATAAAATCCAGATGTCTTACTTTGGTTTGCAGTGTCCTGCATGATCTGGCCCCTGCCTACCTCTCCAAGTTCATCTCTTTGTTCCCTACCTTTTAGCTATATTGTTTTTCCCCATTTCCCTGAATATTCCAAGCTGTTTCTACCTCAGGGTCTTTCTGTATGTGACCAGGCAGCAGCCCCTAGCCATTGCACCAGGGAACCTACAGCAGATCCTTTCCCGTGATCTACCCAGACCCATAAAATTCTCTGCATGTGGGGAGTATCCTGAGTCCTGGACCACATTCTTATCCTTTGTAGTTTTCCTTAGAAATCAACTGTTTAGCTAATGCTTTGGGATTCATTTAGGGCCTCCATTGAACCCTAAAACCAAGCACACTATCTGGCACACCTCCACTTGGACTCTTCTTCAGAGCACAACTTGTCAAGTTGCCACGGAGGCCTCTCAGGGTCTCCTCATCTAAAAAGGTCCCCCTGTTATTTTCTGTCTTAATTCCCTATTCCTTTCTTAGGAATATTTACAACAGTTTCTATTTTTTATGAGCTTGTATTTTGTCATCCTCCCCACTAAATTAAATATTCCATGAGGGGAAGGGTGAAATCTATCTTTTTCACCATTCTCAGTATCCATCACCCTAACTGTCACATAGTAAGTACTTAATAATATTTGTTGAATGAAAGGATACTTAGTAGAGGATGTGGGACACGTGGTTCAGAGAAGGATATTTTTTTAACATGGGACAGACTTAAGTCTGTCTTAAGCATACGTAAGAACTGTGCTAGCCTCTGAGTCCTGTGTTGGTGTAAGAAGTTTCTTAGATCCACAACTGTAGTCGTTTCTTGATCATTCAGTCTACCCCCATGAAGGGGAAAGCATGCTTCTGAGCGTAGAGTCCTTGAATCTCAGAAGCAGAAATGGCTCTAGAGATGATCTAGTATCTAGCCCAGCAGACAGTTGTGTTCATCTGACTTCTGCTTAAATACCCCTAATGATATGTTGCTCACAATCACCTTTGGCAATCAGTTTTATTGTTCAATACTTTTGATTACCAAATGCCTTCCTTTTTGAGCTGAAATCTACCTTCTTATAACTCCTACCCCTGCTCTACTCTCTGCCTTCCAAAAAGCAAATCTACCTCCAGCCCTCTTCTCTACCCATGACTGCCCTTGGTGTCTTTGTCTCCTCTGACTTTTCTCCAGCCTGTATATGCCCACCCTCTTTCTCCTTTGCCATGAATTCTAGGCCTCTCACCACCGTTCTGGTCATCCTCCACTGGGAACTCTAGTTTTTAAGGTCAGCCTTGCAATGTGATACTCAGAAGATCTGCTTCTCACTGAAAATAGCTGTGTAAGGGTAAGGTCCTTGTCTGTGTTTACCTCTGCATACCCCATACCTAGCACAGTGGCTGGCACACAAAGGGTGCTCAACAAATGTTTGTTGAATGAATGAACCAGCTCCCTCTCATGCTGATTGTTCTCATGTCTCCAGCATTCAATGGTGAATTTAATTCATGTTGATCCTGTGAGGCTAAGGGATTTCATCTCCATTTTATAGAAGCTGAATCCCAGAAAAAAGGTGGCGATCATTGACTAATCATCATGCCAGAAATAGAACTCAAGTGTTCCAGCCCCAGCTTCTGATCCCTGGGCCAGTGGTTTCAAAGTTTGTTTTGTTTTAGCAGTAGAACTCCTTTTTTTTGCAAAGGTAAGATTATATGAAACTCTGGTATATAAAAGCTAAAACCAGAGCTGTTTTGATAGAAGCTGGGATGAGGCCCAGGCTCTACCCAGGAGCTGGGAGTTCTGCAGGGCTCTGTGGAGCACAGTTGGAAAGCACTACAGTCTTCTGCCCTGGCATCATCCTACTGAAGGCAGCCAGGGCCTCATTTGATCAGCCTTAAGCTGACTAGGACCTCTCAGAGCCTTGGGCATGATGCTTCATTTTTCCTCTTCATCTCATTAGGATAAGATTTAATGACCTTGCCTAGTCCAGGTGCCACCATTCCAGATTTTCAGACCTCTCAACTCAGAATCCAGATTTCATTTACCATTCTTAGCATTGCCAAGAGAAGAGACACTTACTGATTTTGCATCAGCATCTGGTGAACCCCTGGCATTGTCATCATAATTATTCGTCACATCTGTTAGCTCACGTGAAGTAGGTCTTTGCTGAGTAAAATGAGTACTAGAAAGGTGAGGTTATTACTGTGCTGATAAATACAGAAACTAGAGTTCATTTTTTTCTTGAGCTATCTCAGAGAACTTCGATTTACACTCTAACTCTGAATGAAGAATAAAATACAACTCCCCACCTTTGTAAAGTCCATCCCATTCTGTTTTCTCATTTGATGTTCTCAGCATGACAAAGGGTGAGTTTTCCCCATTTTACAGATGAGGAAACTAGTACCCAGAAAAGACAAATATCTTGCCTTGAATCACATACCTAGTGAGAGGCAGGAGCCCAGAAGTAGAACCCAGGCGTCCTGTTTCCTGGATTGGATTCCTGTCCTTGTCTCAAAGTGGGACATTGCTATAATCATCTCTCCTGGAAAATAGGAATCTGAAACCTCACCTGCAGAAATGGGGTGGGATATGGTTTAGGTATCCTAGAGCCTCAGAGACTTCTCTCTTCAGAATCATTTCTAGGAAAGGGCTTCATCAGTTAAATTTCCTGAGATATGGATGAATAGCTGTCTCGTGCTAGACTTGACTGTAATCCCATGGTTTACCAAGCAATTCTAGGTGAGAATTAGAAAGTAGTCCTAAAATCCTAAACCATCTTGCCAAAGAGGTCTCACTGTATACCAGACAGTTTCCTTGAATTTAGTGTTCATCAGAGGCCCTGTATGAATCCCAAGCATTATCTAAACACCTAATCTCTAAGAAAAACCACCAAGGACAGTGTGATATGGTCCAGGACCCAAGACATGTCCCATAAGCAGAGAAGGCAGTGGCCAGAGGATCTGACTTGGTATGGGTGGAACCCAACCATGAGAGGGAGTCTGCTTCCGGTTCTGTAGTGGAACGGTTAGGGGCTGCTGCGTGGGGTTGGGCCGTGGCCTGGGTGTAGTAATGTCAGGATGAGGTGCCCTTTACGAAGGCTTTCATAGCCATTCTCTTTTGCTGTTCACAAACCCCTTGGGAGAAAGGGGCCTCCCATGTTATAGGTTAGGAGACTGAGGTTCTGAGGGAAGCACCTTGTCTGCTGAGTGGCTGAGTCAAATTCTAACCCAGATTCTGTGCTCCACGCCCGTGGTCTCACTACTATACAACCCCAGCTTCCTTGGAATGTTTCCATAAAACAAGGCAAATAGGAAAGGAGGGGAGGAAACATAGGAGCAGATCCTTTGCAGACAGGCCTTTAGCCAGGCATCCAGAAGCATTTCTGAGGTGTCCTGCTGGCTAAGAGGGTCAGCTTCTAAAGTGCCCTCCTCTAAGCAAATGTATCTCTTCTTCAGCACCCCTATTCCCTGCTCTAGCATCTTGTGTTAGGGTGACTCTTCCCAGAATAGCTTTCTTTTTTTTTTAAGGTTCTCCTTGTCAGAAAAAGCCTAAGACATCCAAACCAGAAGAAAACTCAGAGACCATCTAGTCTAAAAGTCTCTGAGGAGATCCATGTCCAGAGAGTGGCACTGGGCTTGACTAAGGCCACCTAGTGAGAGCCAGAGCCATGACTGGTACACAGGCATCCAGTGACCCAGCCCAGGGCTCTCTGCTTTGCTGCCTCTTACTCCACCCAAACAGATTCCTGGGAGCCAGTGCCCTGGCAGTCCTTTCAGGCTAGTCCCTGCTGTAACTCTGGTTTTACTGTTTTCCAGGTGAGACCTTTGCCCTGGGAAATAGTCTGGCCCGGTCCTTGGAGCCACACTCAGACTCAATGGACTCCACCTTGAATCCCACCAACCTTGTCAGCACCTCCCAAAATCTTCGAAACCCTGGGTACCGGCCTTTGCTTCCATCCTGTGGCCTCCCACTGAGCACTGCCTCGGCTGTGCGCAGATTCTGCTCCAGGGGTAAGCTTTTTGGAGTTCTGGCTCTCCTGCCCTCTCTCATTCTTTCCTTCTTTCCTTCCTGAACCCTGGGAGGCCAGAAAGGACTTAACTCTGTTGCCTGCTGCCTGGAGGTTGGACTGGGGTCTGGGCTACCATTGTGCCTGACTAGGCACCTGGGGAGCAATTGAAGCTCTGGGATTAGCTTGAGAATAACGGAAACTAAGAGCCAGCGACCTAGAGCCAAAGGGACAGGGAAGGAGTCCTTCATTCATTCATGAGCCATTTATTTGAACACCGTCTGTGTTTGTCATGGGGACGCAAAAATCAATCACTTCTTGTCCTTAAGGAGCTCAAAGTCTTGTGGGAGAGACAAACACTGAAATAGATAACTGGAAAACAACAAAAACAACATCTTGAGTGTGGTTAAAGAGATACACTTTGAGTTGCATGAAAACTGCACAAAGGAACACCTAACCCAAGCTTGGTATCCAGGGGAAGCTTCCTTGAGAAAGTGTCTGACATTTTAAACGTTGACTATGTTAATGTATTAGGATTGGTAGGGGAGGGAGAGCTTTCCAGGGAAGAGAGTACAGTACGGACAAGAGCAAAGGGGTAAGAACTAACACAGATTGTACCAGGAACTACATGCAGTTTGGTATTGCTGGAAAACAAAATGTAATTCTGGGACTTCAAAGGGAAAAGCCTGGAAGCATCAGGGGTTGTATCACAGAGGACCTTAAATGCCACATTAAAGAGTTTGGAGTTGATCTTATAGGTAATGCGAAGCTCTGGAGACTTTTACTTAGAGGCAAGACCTAAGCAGGTTTGTGTTTCCAATAGATCATTGACTACTGTGTTGTGGATGGAGCTGAGGCAGGACAAGAGTAGAGAGACCACTTAGGAGGTTACTTAGGTTTCTGGCCAGACCAGAAATGATAAAGGCCTAGATTAGGGCAGTGGCAGAAGGTTTGTAGAAGAGAGAATAGATTTGAAAACTCTCCATGAGGTAAATTGAGTCAGATTCAAGGGTTGTGAGGAAGGAGTGGGAATGTCTCCCAGGTTTCTAGAGGGGGTGACTGGATAGATGGTGGTGCCATTCACTGAGAGAGGGAACCAACCACAGAAGAGAAAGAAGGGGAGGGAGCCCGTGGGTCATCTAGGTGATACCCAGCAGGCAGTGGCTGTGCAGGTCTGATCCTCAGGGAAGAGGACTGAGCTGAAATTAAATATTTGGGAGTCATCAGCAAATAGATGGAAGTTGAAGCTGTAGGGTGAATGACACCCAACTCCCAGGAGTATGTCTAGAATGAAAAGAACAGTTGACCAAAGAAGGAGTTCTGGGGACCAACAAAGTTCAGGAGGAGGGAACAGGAAGAGGATCCCACCAAGGGGACAAAGGAGTAGTCAAATGTGAGGAAAAACAGAAGAATTTGATACTGTGGTGGCCAGGAGTACAGAGAGTGTTTTAAGACGAGTACAACCCAAAAGGGTTCAGTAAAATAGGACTGAGAAATATCTACTGGATATGGTGATTAGTGAGTAATTGGTGAACTTAGTAAGAGCAGCTTCAGTGGTGCTGGAGGGTGGTGAGGGCAGATTGCAGTGGATGGGGATATCAAGGAGGGTTTGATGAGAAAAAAGGAGGTGACCTTCAAAAGAAGGTCTTCTAGAGTGGGTGCACGCTGGGCATGTTTATCAGAAGACAACTTGAGCCTTCCAAGAAGAAGAAATTAAGAATATAGGAAAGAGGAGAAAGTAAGGCCTTGGGGGTGGTAGAAAGGATTAGGGATCAGTCTTAAGACAGAAGGAGGCACACCTTGCTCCCTGAGACTGGAGGGAAAATTGACTCTGGCCATGAGGGAATGGAGAGAGGGCTGAGTAGGGAAGGGCTCCAGAGTGCCAGGAGACTGGACTAGCCATAAAGAAGACAGGAGGAAATAGGTCAAGGAGGAGGGGATGGTTTGCAGGAAACACGAAGGTCCAGCAGTGCTTGGAGCTTGGAGGCTAGTTTGCCAGTTTACGAGAGCTATGGTTTTCTTGTGTGGTTCTTAGAAACCTAGATGTGGGGTGAAAAAAGACAGTTTGAGAGTTAAGTTTTTATGTTGAGCTAGCAGGGCAGGAGGGGGCGGGGAGCGGGGGAGCATGTACTCAGTGGAGCTGGAAGAAGAGCAGTTTAGATCATCAACACTGGATCTGGGCAGGGTGGGGAAGAAGCAAGGCTGAGAGAAGGCTGAAGGATGGGGAGACTATAAGTTTGATGTGCTAAAGATCTTTGTGACATAATGATTATGGGGACATAGGTCCCAAGAGAGTTGCAAAGGTGGGATGTTGGGGTCGGAGAGGGGGATGCTTAAAATTCCAAAGTGGATTTGTTCCAAGTGATGCAAGAACCAGACAGTAACCTTGGCAGTAAGCATTTGAAGTATAGTAGAGATGAAAGTCTCTGCAAGCAAGGCAGCAGTCGAATGGATTGCCTCTGAGGATTATGGCAGGAATTGGGGTGGAACAGAAGGTAGTGAGTTAAGTACCCAAAAGTCTTCATTTAACAAAGAGCAGAAACCCAGAGATCTACAGATGAAAGTGATCAGGAAGAGCAGATGGTCGGTACATGTTTTTGGCCTCTGAAGAACACAAGCTTCCATCAGAAGATGGTCTAAAAGCAGCAGTGGGGAGACAGGAGAATGCCATTTCCACACCCACTGTGGCCTCCCCCAGTCCAGGGATGGATGAGGTGTGAAAGAATAAGAAGACTCCAGTAGCCAGACCTGCAGTGGCAGAGGGGGTTCTCAGGAAGGCTGAGACAGGGAGAGAAGCCTGGGATGCCCCGCCCCGACCCTAACCCCAGCAAGGCCCCAAATGGAGCAGCGTAAGGAGCTCTGAAGTAGAGGCAGAGCGGAGAGTTGGTGCCCTGCCTTGAGCCTTCAGTCACCTCGGCTGTCAGGTCTTCATGTTCCTCATACACAAAGTGGAGGTGGTGATACTGACCTGCTCTTTTCACAGGCGTGTTAAATGGATCAGATGGAAGCAGGGATATGGGGTCATTTTGGAAACTAAATCATTCCCGAGGTATGAGGGGGTTATTATTAGTGTTCTCTTCCCCAAAGCCCTGTTTCTGTTAGGAGTGCTTCCTTTTTTTTTTAACTTTATTTTTTTTTTATTGAAGTACAGTTGGTTTACAGTGTAGTGCCAATCTCTGCTGCACAGCAGAGTGACTCAGTTATACACATATAGGCATTCTTTTTTTTATAATCTTTCCCATTATGGTTTATCCCAGGATATTGAATAGAGTTCCCTGTGCTCTGCAGTAGGACCTTGTTGTTTATCCAACCCTACTGACATACATAATAGTTGGCATCTGCGAATCCCAAACTCCCAGTCCTTCCCTCCCCCGCCCCCTCCCCTTGGCAACCACAAGTGTGATCTCTATGTGTGTGAGTCTGTTTCTGTTTTGTAGACGGGCTCATCTGTGCCATATTTTAGATTCCACACATAAGTGACATCATACTGATAGGCTGCCTCACTTGGCACTGGCCTCAGATGCCACTGTTGTCTCCCACTCTTCCCTTGGGATACACTGGGAGTCTGTTGGCCAAGTCACAGTCTGAATCTCTTTTGACCCTGAAGATCCTCATAAAGCTATGAGAGAATTCTTTTTGGTTGGCCCTGGAATTGTTTCTCTCAAAGAATTTAGATGACAATCTATGCCCTCCCTTATTTCATTGATCCATATGGTCGGGCCTCAGTTTGTCAGTCTGGCCTCTTGTGGATGCTCCCCACCTTCCTTAGTCATCCTCAGACTGAGACACTCTGCCTTGCGTGAAGAGTGACCACCAGCTGTGCCCATTGGGTGGAGAGAGAGAATCCTGGTATAGTCTGTCTGCAGGAACGGGCATAGGAAAAGACAGAGACAGGGCACTAACTTCTCTCCTTCCTAGCTGTGTGGTCCTGGGCAAGTCACTTCACTTCTCTGGGCCTCAGTTCCCTCATCTCTAAACTAAAGATGATGATACTTCCTTCAAAAGCTGTTTTAAGGGTCAAATGAACTGACACTGCTGGGAGTTCTGGGTATATCAGGCCACTCTCCGCCACACTCACCACCGCCACCTGGTGCATCCCAGTCGTCTCTTGCCTGGACTATTATAGTAGCCTCCTTTTCAACTGGTCTCCCTTGCTTCTGTCCTTGCCCCCCTAACGACTGTTATCAATGCAGACTCAGAGTATAAGTTGGTTCATGTCACTCCTCTGCTCAAAACCAACCTTCAAAAAAGCCAGTGGTTTGTCAGTGGCTTACAAGGTCCTCTGTGATGTGCCCTGCCACTCGTCCCGCCCCACCACATACATACATACTCTCAGATGTTATTTCCTGCCATGTTCTCTTCATTCACTCTGCTCCAGCACACCGGCCACCATGCTGACCCTTAAACATGCCAGTCTTCTGCTCAAGGTCTCTGCTCAAATGTCATCTCAGAGATGCTCTCCTGACCACTGTATAAATTAGCAACTTCCTGCCTCCTGCCCTCATGGAGTGTATGTTCTAATGGAGTAGGCTAGCAGACAAACATGTAAATATATAATAGTATTATATGTGAGTATATATGTGTATATATTTATAATATCATTATATAAGTATGTGTATAATTGTGTGTGTGTGTGTGTGTGTGTGTGTGTGATTCCTAGCTCCCCTGGGTAGAGGAATTAGCTAAGATGGTCCAAGAAGCTAAGATGGACATATTCATGTGTAGTATCTGCTCCCTGCTCTCCATCATCTGTGCAGTTGGTTTCTGTCTCAGCATTGCAGTGGACTTTTTTTAGGGCAGGGAGAAGTGGCTGGCTCACACAGCCCTCTCCAGCTCCCTGTCTACCACCCCTCTAAAAAGCCTTTGGAATTTCTATGGCGCTAATCACCCTGCTTGCTCCAGCACACTTCTCTCCGGTCTGGTCAGTGCCCAGCTACAAGCTTGAGAGGTAGTATGTTCCAATCTCTTCCCCAGGGAGCAGAAGGGGTGCCAAGCCAAGTGTGCTTCGACTTTTAGACCTGGGACCCGGAATGAAGGAATATGAGAGAAGATCTTTAGCCTTTGCAAGACATAGTTGAAGAGTAGGGCCTTTCTACTTTCACTGGTGTTTCACCTCTGACAGTTAGCTGTTGACTGGGCATCTCCTGGGTGGTGAGGATACCGACACGAGCAAGGCAAGGTCCCTGCCTCAAGACAGACCTAGTCTGGCGGGGAGACAGAAAAATATACATGGAACTATTACATAGGATCGTTCATTCACTTAGCAAACGTGTCTGAACATCTGCTGTGGCAGAGCAGGCGCTCTTTTCTGTGCTGTGAAAGGAAAACGCCCTCCTCCTGCCTGTCTGCCCACGTTCAGTACTCTGTTCAGCACTGCTTCACTTCCCCTGCCGACGTTTGGGTCTCCACACACCAAGCAATTCTGCAATGCCAGCTGGGCCTCCTGCAGTTTAACTCAGTTCTGACACTAGCTCCCTGGAGGAAGCGTCAGACCCCACAGGATAAGGGCTCAGTCCCACAAGACTGACCCCCCACACACACACATACTTCAGCTGCCAGTTCAAAGTCCACATTGTTACCTGTGCTTCTGACTGACTGGCTCTAAATTAGAGGTTCCTGTGATCCCTTCCATGGGTTTGATTAACCTGCATCTCACAGAGCTCAGGAAAACTGTTCACTTGCTAGATTACCAGTTTTTTATTAAAAGGATGCAATTCAGGAACAGCCCAATGGAAGAGATGTGTAGGGGAAGGTATGGGGGAAGGGGTATGGAGCTCCTGTGCCCTTCCTGGGTACACTGCTTTCCCAGTACCTCCACACGTTCACCAGCCCAGAAGCTCTCTGAAGCCCTGTCCTTTGGGCTTTTATGGAGACTTCATTATATAGGCAAGGTTGCTTATGTCATTGGCTGTTGGTGATTGAACTCAATCTCTAGCCCCTCTCCCTTCCCCAGAGATTGGGGGGTGGGGCTGAAACTTCCCACCCTCTAGTCACCTGGTTGGTCCCTCTGGCAACCGGCCCCCATCCTTAGGGGCTTTCCAAAAGTCACCTCATTAACATACCCAGGTGTGGCTAAAAGGGACTTGCTATGATTAGCAAAAGACACCTTTATTTCTCAGACCACTTAGGAAATTCCTAGAGTTTTAGGAGTTCTGTGTCAGAAAAGGGGATGAAGACAAATACATATGTTTCTTCTTATTAATCACAGTATCACAAGGACATAGCAGGGAATAGGAGAAGACAGATAAACATAAATGCATGAAATTACTGTAGGTTGTGATATGTGCTGGGGGTGGAGGGAACTAGAGTAACTGGATTGAGAGTGATTATGTGGGGAGTGAGTACTTTTATTAGGATATCAGGGAAGGCCTCTCAGAGGAATCAATATTTGAGATGAAGCCCAAATGTTGAGAAGGAATCAGGTATGCAAAGATGTGGGGAAAAGACAATTTTAGACAGAGGAAATTGTGTGTCTGGGTCAAAGAATAAAAGCATGGCTTATTCAGGAGGCAGAAAGAAAGCCAGAGTGTCTGGAGCTTGGTGAGTAAAGGATGGGGGGAAGGGAGAGAGGAGATAGAAAGGGCCAGATGATGGGATACCTTCTAGACCATGGTAAGGGGTTCGACTTTATTTCAGGTACGCATTTCGAGGCCATTGCATTTATTGACATGATCCGATTACTTTTTAAAGCTTGTTTTGACTGCTTTATGGAGAAAAGATTATTAGAGTGATGTGATGGGGGAAAGTGTGTAGAGATTGAGCTGTAACCAAGAGATCCATGAAATGCTTTGTGAGACCAATTATTTCAGGATTAGACCGGAAAAGTTTCATAAAGGAGCTGATCCTTGAAGCCGACCCTTGCTTAGCTAAGTCGGAGTTTGCCAGAAAAAAAAGGAGAAATTGAAGGGAGAGAAGGGGGCACATTCCAGGCAGAGGGGATGAAGCATGCCAGAGATCTGTGCAGGTGATGATCATACAGAGAGCTCAGATCCCACAGGGGAAATGGGAGGGGCTGTTTTTGAGTCAAGATTGAGATAAAAGCTCTAAGCAGACCACTAAATTAACATTGAGATTCCTGGCAGCCAAGGCAAAACTGTTCTGCCTCCAAGTGTTTGGCTGACTTTGCTACAGCCTTGGAAGAGGCACTGGGTATAACTATCCATCACTTTTTTTCCCTTCCTGGGCCCCAAGGACTTGGCTATAATCTTACCCAGCTCCCGAGGTCTCTCTAGAAATGGTCCCCAGAGCCAAAGCAAAAGCAGCCTCACCTACCAGCTCCTCCACCCCCCAATCTAGGTAATCCCCTTACTTCATTGCTACCCCTGATTCAGGTCCAGGCTGGATCACAACCTCAGTTTAAAATTCCTTCTAACCATTGCCAGAATCAGACCTACCCTTAAGATTTGAGTGAAGAGGGTCTCAGGCCTTTGGTCCCTTTGTTGAAAACCCTTCCCTCCCTCGGTTGCCTCTGGTTCCTCTGCTCTGGCACTGCTGAGCCTCAGTGGTCACACAGGGCCATTGGGACAGGCCAAGGAGAGTGCTGGGGAGTGACAGACCAGTCCCGGCCCGTTATGCAGGTGTCCTCCTGTCCTGCAGGGTCGGACCGCCGGGATGCCTCTCGACAGAGTGGCCGGGACCCCTCCTCGTGGACAGTCGAGGACGTGATGCAGTTTGTCCGGGAAGCTGATCCTCAGCTTGGACCCCATGCTGACCTCTTTCGCAAACACGTAGGTGCCACTGCCTGACCTCTCCTCTGTCCGCTGGGAGTCTTGCTTCTGCAACTTATAGACTCTTAAAGGGGCACAAGCTATATACTTGTTCTAGGTCCCTTGAAACTGAGCACAGGTGACACCATACAAACTTAGAGACAGAATCTTGGGTCCCAAACAGCCCTCACTGGGCACTGAATTCAGCTCACTCCTTTAGTGTAGGATCTGATTCAGCCACACTCCTACTGGGTCCCAGGGACAGGACTCTCCTAGGAGCAGTTGCTCTCCTAGCTACCTGCTGTGGCCTAAGGCCGAGTTAAAGAGTCTCTTGCCAAGTGGCCCCCAACTCTCCTACCTCATCAGAACCCCATCCTCCACTTTCTCCGCTCTGAGCCTCCCCCATCTCTTCAAGTGGCCATTTGGCCCTGTGGCCAGGGACTGCTGCTGACCCCCCTGCAGTGACCGTACTCCTCATCTGGGGCTCAAACCCACTTCCCTGTAGCCCCTACCGCTTGGTGCTGTTCTGTGCTTGGGGCACTCATAACAGCTCTGCTACCTCTCACTGGTCACTTACTCCTTCATGCCAGTGGGTTTGGAGGGTGCTCTTAGATCAGGCCTGAAGGTCTCACAGCTGCTCAGCAAGTGCCTGCTTTGTGCCTGGCTCACACGGAGGGGTCCCTGCTGCTCAGGAAGGAAGGTGACTCACCGGATAGCCCTTGAGGGTCAATACAAAAATAGTCCGTGATGAGTGACAAGTACACTGACCGGGGAGGCCGCCTGGGAGGAGACAGAATTGAGCTGACCTCAGAGGTTTGGGAGACGGGGAGACTGCCTCTCGGGCAGCAGAGAAAGGAGATTCCTATAAACGTGTGTGAAGCGCTTAACCCGGGGGGTCAGTAGTAGATGCTGGGGAGGGGTGGCCGGAGACAGAAGCTGGGGAGAACAGGTAGGCTGTAGCATCGCAGCAGGTTCACTGCCACGTGGCTGGCATCTCCCTGGGTGGCCTTTAGTCAGAACCTGGGTGGTCAGACCACCCAGGCCTCTGATGGCGCCTCCCTCCATCCCCGCAGGAGATCGATGGCAAGGCCCTGCTTCTGCTGCGCAGCGACATGATGATGAAGTACATGGGTCTGAAGCTGGGGCCTGCACTCAAGCTCTCCTACCACATTGACCGGCTGAAGCAGGGCAAGTTCTGAACAGGGAGACGCAGCCTAGACAACCGAGGGACCGAGCAGAGGGGCCATTCTTCTCCCAGGAAGGAGGGCCGTCGGCCCCTTCCCAGGCACCTCAGTGGGGTCCGAGGCTGCCTCAGGACTCCAGGAGGCTGTGTGGAGCTGCCAGCACTGCCCCTCCTGCCATGGTATGTCCTTCCATGAAGGGCCGAGGCGGGCATGGGGCCCCGGGTTGGCGCTGCTCTTCCCCTCAGCCCTGCCTCGGCTCTGAGGTCTCCTGTATTTATTGCTCAGGCCTGGCCGGCCTCTCCCCAGGAGCTTAGACTGAACGCCTTCCAAGTGATGGAGGAAGGGGCTGACCCCTGAGGCCTCGGAAGACGGGGCCCTGAAGTGACACTCGTGCCCGGTCCCCTCACCACCCGCTGGGCCTGGTGTGGCTCCCCATTGCCCCACGGCTCCTGCCTTCTTCTCACGAGATCCGCAGACTCCAAACTCATGGTGCAGACCTCTACCTTTTTTAAGAAAAGATCTTTTCTTATTGTTAATTTATTGTTTCTGGCACTTGGGCAAGCCCTCCAGTTCATACCCCTCTCGCTCCAGACACTGGGTTTCAGGAGGAGGGAGACTGCCCTGCCCCGGCCCCAGACAGGCCCTCTCCAGAGCGGTGTGGCCCCTTTTCAGAGGACATTACCTAGGGTCCCTGTCCCCTTGCCTCTCTTCCTCCGCTGGGCCCTCTGCAGCCTCTGCCTCATCTGTGGGAATGGGAGTCCCTGCCCTGCACTGTCCCCACCGCAGCTCCTTGCCCTGGCCAGAATTTCTGCTGAAGAAGGTTGGGCCCAATGATTTTAAGCCAAGAAGGCCCTAAGATGGATGGGAGAAAGGGGTCTCTAGGCTGGAGTCTGGTTGTACCCACTCCACTGTCCACATGCTTCCTTTGTAAGCAAGTCAGCAGCACAGCTGCCCCCGCTGCCATCTGGACTTACTTATTTTATGTCAATTTGTTTATAAATAAAAAACAATATAGATGCCAGTGTCTTTGTAATCAGTCAACAGGTAATCAGTGTGCCTCCGAAGGGCAGGTCACTACCCTTGTCTTTGTCTTTGCTCCTCGTTTTTATCTATGAGGAAACTTGGACAAGATGCTCCCTGAGTTCTCGTGACTCCAGCAATCCCTAGAGAACAGGCTGTCTGCCACATGCCCACTGGGGCCCCAGCATGGCGTAGCCCCTGGGGAGATGGTGTGAGATCCGTTCTCTGCCCTCAAAGGGCTTTGTGCTCTGGTGCAGCCAGACAGCAGTGTGGAGGAACCAGCCACAGGAAGCCCGAGCAGGAAGGACAATATTAGGGTCAACAGCTCCAAGGAGCCTCAGGGGCAGGGGTGAGGAGAGATGCAGGCTAGCCCGGGCTAGCCTGCAGGGCACCTCTGGCGCCGTCCAGGGGCCGGTACTGCAGTCCAGGACCTCACTTCCCTGTTTATAAAGGGCCCCCGGAGGAGAAGGTGTGGGGCAGCAGCAGTGCAGTGTAACCTGATAATGACTAACACATCGCTGTGTGCCCCACCAGCTGCTCCATCTGAATTAGAACGATCTCATTTAATCTTCACAACAGACCCACTTTATAGATGAGGAAACTTAAGTTCTGATCGTATAGCCAGGAACTGCCAAAGTAGGCATTTAAAGCCCAGGAATCTGACTCCAAGGCCAGGGCCGAGGTTCCAGCCAGTGCAGCTATTTTTTGTGATGCTTTAGATGGGTCATTTCCCTCCTTTGGGCCCGTCTGGCTATGAGGGGGTTAGACGAGGAGACCTCTAAGGCTCCTACCAGCCCTCACCAGCGACTAGTCCCAACACGGTGTTTTCCACTTGGCCACAGTGAGGTTCTAATCATGGGCCCCGTGAAGCAGTCAGGGTCGGGGCTGCCGAACTAGAAGAAGCCCATTTTCCACAGACTCCTGGACCTGTGTCCCGTAGGCTGTGCTGTTCATTCAGGGTACTCCCAAAGAGGGCCTTATTGGACCCTGGCGACAAGCTTCTGGATGTGGAGGTAACACCAGCACATGCAGGCAGGCCAGATGTGCTGCCAGGCTGGGCTTGTGGAGCAAAACGGCTCCCACCCCCGCCGTCCCTCGTCAGCAGGCACGTTCAGCTTTCCAGGGAACACTCGTTAAGGGCTTCTTGGTGCTAGGTTGTTTGTGTACGTTAGCTCGCTCAAACCTCGCTTACAGCTCTCAGAGGTAACCACCGTGTCCCCCCATTTTAAAGATGAGGAAACTAAAGCTCAGAGAGGTGAAGTTCTAATACTTGCCCCAAACTCCATAGCTGATGAGGGGTGCGAGACAGCACACTGCCTGCCACACCCACCAGGCAGCCTTTGTCTTGGGTCCTGCTAACCGTGCAGACTCGACTCCCACAGGCTACACTGGGGGTGGCGCTCATGTTGCAGACAGACCGGACACCCTGCCAGCATAAAGCAGGCCTTTCCGGTGGAGCAGTCCTTGCAGAGCCCACAGTCACCCACGACCATTCTTTGTTGCCCAGGTGACAGCTCAGGTGCAAGGGGATAAGACATATTAGGGAGAAGTGGGGTTCACCTTGGCTTAGAAGCATCGTGCCCCAGGGCAGCCAGTAACTCCCTAGTGCCATAGGCACAGCTTCCAGGTCCCCGTCAGGGGCGTGCCTACTGGGTCCCTGCGCTCAGGAAGCCCTGCAGGAAGGGCTATTTACAGTCTATGCACAGCACTCCTAGACCAGGTGATTTACAATTAGGGGTCAGTTTTATCGTAAGCACTGTTGCCTTGAAATGGTTGACATTCCATTTTTATCTGGTTTCCAAGGGAACAGAACTAGAAGGGTAACCAGATGTCAAATTCTGCAGAAGGGGAAAGGATTTGTTACCATTTCACTCATGCTGCCCTAACCTCTGGGGTCAGAATTGAACGTCATTTAAGAGGACAAAAACAAAAACAAAAACCCAAAACCTCGACTTCTAAAACTGTTTCACAAAGCCAAGCCTTCTAATAGTGACCTAGAGTCATGCAAAGAAGCTGAAATGGTGTCCGGCGGGTGAGACCACACCACTGACCCCGACAGGGCAGCCACCCATGAAGCGGGGAGGCGTGTGGGGAAGTGGGACTGGGGACAGAGGCCTCCGGCAGCAGCTTCCTGGGCCCGCCCTCATCGCCACGACAAGGAGAGACTGACTCCGGTGCTCAGGAACATCAGGAAGGAAAAACCCAGGCACTTCAGGAGAGAAGAGAGGAGCGCAGGCTCCGCTCAGGGCTGAATCCTTGGGGAACCTCTCTGCCCCGTCCCCACCTGCGGCCCCTCCCCACCTGCCAGCTGCGTGGCCCGTGGCCCTGGGCTCCGCTCTGTCTCTGTTGCCCAGGCTGTTGGTCCTGAGCGGAAGTGTCCACAGTACCCTCTTCGGCATCTTTGTGGAACAACCTGAGACCCTTCTCTGGGCTGTGGCACTGGCGGGCCAAGTGGACACAGTTTCTGCCCTCGTGCCCGATGCCACGACCCCTCCTCAGAAGAGCCACAGGTGACTTGCCCCTTGTCTTACAAATAAAGTTGAAAGCACGGGAGACCGTCTTGCCTAGGAGACTCCAGACACTCCCTCCTGCCCCTGTCGTCCCTCAGCTATTTTGCAGCCTCCTTACCTTAATGCCCCAAGTCACCCCATCCCATCAGGGAAGTTCCCCAGCTGGAAACCTCCAGACCAAGCGTGAGAACTGTGTGTGCTTGTCCTCCAGCACCAAAGCCACCGAGGATGCTGCCAGGGGCCAGCGGCCAACAGGTCCCAGGGTACAGACACCAGGCCCGAGATATCTGTGGGCAGCTGGGCTGGTCCTGTCAAAGGATGGGCAGGAATCAACAGGCAGCCGCTGGTAGGCAAGGGGAGGAGTCAAGACTGAGGCTGGAGCGTCCTGGGGCCCGATGGCGAAGGCTGCGTCCACACCACTCTTCCCCTGAGTTCCAGAGTCTGTTCTCCTGACAGCCTGTCCTCTCCCACGTAACGGCTGAGCTCAGCCCTCGCCCCTGCCCCGTCCCCTGCCCCTCAGCTGGGGTCCCTGTGCGGTTCGCGCAGACACCCATGCTTGCTACGGTGTGGAGGATCGCAGCCACAGGCGCCACCAAGTGGACACTCTCCAGATAACGTGAGACGAGCCCTGTCCACAGCCTCCCTCTGCCTCTCATCTTTGGGTCCACCTTACATTCTGGTTTTTTTTTTTTCCTCATTCTTTTATTTTATATATTTTTTTACATCTTTATTGGAGTATAATTGCTTTACAATGGTGTGTTAGTTTCTGCTGTATAACAAAGTGAATCAGCTATACGTATACCTATATCCCCATATCTCCTCCCTCTTGCATCTCCCTCCCACCCTCCCTATCCCACCCCTCTAGGTGGTCACAAAGCACCGAGCTGATCTCCCTGTGCTGTGCAGCAGCTTCCCACCCACCTTTCGTTCTTAACTTTAAATTCAAGAGGTTTTCTTCCTCCAGTGCCAAGTAGGGGTTGTCAGTAAGGTCACAGACATCCAGGGAGAGGACTAAAAGGGGCTGCTGTTCCACAACGCTGAACTCGTGTCCGCCATCACCCAGCTGTTAGCCTGAGATGCTGTAAATAACCCAGTTTACACCGCGGTGCGTTTCAGTACGTAAAATATCATTTTGTAAATGCTTACGATGAAAGACAATTTTTACCCCCGCCAAAAAATAAGTGGAACTGATGTTCAGCTCACGTAGGCTGTTAACAGAGCCCAGGGAAATATGTAATACAATCGTTTAAAGAGATTTCCAGTAAGAATGGGGAAAGATTTGGCACTCAAATCAGTTTGGGAAATTTCATGCCAAACAGCTGCCTGATAGCGAGGCCCCTAGAGAAGTACGTTATGTTCACGTGTTTGTTATGTTCTCTGGTACAACCACGTGTATGCTCATCTGTCAGGGCGCCTCTCCCGGCCAGCTGTCTGTCTCTGCATAACTCATCATGACTCGAGTTAACCGTCCAAAACAGCCACAGCCCCACTTGTTACTGTGAGAGCAGCTCGTGATGGCGGAGTCCAGAGAGGCCTGAAGAAGAGGGGGAAGCCTGGAGAGCTTAGAGCCGTTATTCCGTTAACTCTCGGCTGTGGATGCAGAGGCGGGTCAGCCCTGGCTGCTGGGTCCCTCCCCAGAGCCTCACACTGCCACCACCTGGGGCCTCGGGCCTCCTCCTTTCCCCCACGCCACAGTCTCCTTTCTCAAGTTCCCCACCCAAGCTTCTGCCTCGCTCTCTCGGGAAAACAGATTCATCAGCATCTTCAGAACGGCTGCTCAGAGAAAGAGGCAGCCTTCTCTCCACGCTGTCAAGCAGCTTCCCCGGTCTGCAGCATCCACTTCCGGTCACACCCTCCACCCCCTCACCCCATCGAGACTTCCAGAAGCAGTGTGGGAAAGTGCTACCTACACCTGCATCATGAAAAGCACTTTCAAAGCCCCCACCCACCCAAGAACAGATTTCTGCATTAACAAAGGCTGTGCATCACCCGAGTCCTGGTCCCCGGTCAAACAGCAGGTGACAACCCTGTCCTTCAAAAGAGATGGCAGGGCTTGACCTATTTCTCAGGGCTCTTCTGGACAGCAACCTCCATCTCTGGCAAAGAGAAGAGCCTGGTGTCAGGGGAGCCGTGGAACCAGCTGCCTTCTGATCCATTCTGGGAGCAGCTGGGCCCTGTCCATGCTCAGGGGAGCCTGGGATTGGTGACCGAGGTGGGAGGTGGGGACCTGTGTGGGCACGAGGGCCCGGAGAGACCTGACAGAGGGAGGAAGTATGTCTTCAGTCCCTGGATTCTAGGAGCTGCCCCGAAGAAGCCCCCCCACGAAGCTGCATGAGATACCCGTTTACACTGGGGTGGGGAGTCAGGGAGGACTTTTCCTGATTCACTTGCCAAGCCTAGAAGCATTGTTGACTCTCCTGAGATCACAGAGGTGGCTGCACAGGCCCCACCCCCTTCCTACAGCCCTGGTTCCCCCTCCCTGAGCCAAGCCCCCAAGCACCCTGGGGAGCTGCTGGGCAGGGGGCAGAGGTCTATGGGAGCGGAGGGCTGGCACCTCCCACTCTCCCCCAGGAACCATCAGGACATGAGGGACACAGGCCTCCCTATTCCTCCTATTCCCGTTTGCCCTGAACGTCCTCACTCCAGCAGTGGTGGCGCCCAGGCCCTGATTGCCTCAAGGATCCGATCTGAAAAGATGCAGGCCAGCGGTACCTGCCACGCAGACCGGAGGCTGGGTGTATGGGGGCGAGTGGAGGGGCTGGTGTGTGCACATGTGTGCTCAGCTCAGGAGTGAGGACCCCTGGCCTAGCGGGAGGTGGTGGGCGACATACACAAGGGCCCAGCTCTGACCCTCGATCCACCCCTCCTCACTTCTGCTCTCTGGACCCAAACCAGAGGATCTGGTCTAGATGAGCCTCCTCGAACTGTATGTATATATGCAAAGGCCATTGTTCTGGGGGTGGGGGGGGGGGGCGTAGCTTTCATCAGTGTGCCCAAAGCAGAAGAACCTCGCTCTAAAACCCTCTGACCCAGCCTGACCCCTTCAGAAACTCTGCTGGGTTCACCCCGGCTTCAGAGCAGGCAAGGAGAAGCCCAGGGGGGCCGCAACCAGTCCTCAGAGCCCTGGGTTAAGGCTGCTTCTCCAAAGGCCCCTTGAAAAGGTTTCTCTGGTGCCTGGAGGCTGGGCAGGAAACCCTGAAGGCATCTAGGAGGCCCCAGCCTGTGGATTGGTGAGGGAAGACAGGCCCACTGGGGCCAATGAAAGGATGGGGGGGGGTTGTGCCTCAGAGACCTGAGTTCTGGTCCCCTCTGCCCCGCTTTGAGCGCATGCCCTCAGTCTTCCCTCCTGTGGGATGGAGCGGCAGGCCCACATGCCCTGTTCTCTGGCTCAGCCCTGTCTGACTCTCCTCTCTCCTGTCCGAGGCTTTGGGCGGGTGGCAGCCCTTTCCTGCCGGCCCTCTGCCCACCCTCGCTCTCTGGCTCCACCCAGCCCCCGCCAATCTGTGAACCTCCCGGGAGCCTTGGCCCCTCCGAGTCCCCTGGGAGGCCCTGGGCTGACCCGAGAGCCCAGGGCCCCGGGAGGAGTGGCCAGCGGTGAGGAATCCCAGAAGCCGCTCCGAGGGAGACCCCTCCAGAGACCTCCAGGAAGAGATCACCGCGACGCAGGTGCAGGAGCCTCTCATGGAGCCCCCAGGCAAGCGGCCCCTGCAGGAGCTCCCCGCAGAAGAGTCCGTGTCTGAGGACTCAAGTACTGAGGCGGCTCCCAGCAGGCATGTTCTCTACGTGGGCCACCTGAACCCCCAGTTCTCAGTGCCCGTGCTCGCCTGCCTGCTGCGAGACGCCCTGGAGCGGCTGGAGCTGCCGGTGGCGCGGGAGCACATCCAGGTGGTAAGGCAGCCACGCAGGGCCTACGCGCTGGTGCAGGTGGCCGCCCACGAGGACACCCTGGCCTCCCTGCCCTGGCGCCTACACACGGCCTTGGAGGAGCACCAGATCATCAAGGAGCTGGTGGCCCCCGGGAAGGAGCTGGTGCTGGGTGAGGGCCGGGAGCCCTCAAACCGCAGAGAGGTAAGTGACGCTTTCCCAGAGCCGGGCGGCCCTCCAGCCGCCGAGCCTCACTCGCGGGAGGCCTGGGTGCGGATGGCCTGTGCTGCATGGGGGTGAGGGGTGTCTTTGCGAAACTGGGGACAAATCTGCAAACTTGGGGGCTGCTACTCAAATGACTATGGTCCCAGAGGGACACTGGAGGGACACTGACTCTTAGAGTTTGCCTCCAGCCCGGAAGCACATGAAGGAAGACCCGAGTATCGGACCCTTCCCGGGCCCGTCTGCATCCGGCCTCTGGGCCGGGTCAGCCCAGGCACGAGGATACGCAAGGGTCCTGGCTTTCTCCTTGGCCGACCTCATCCGTTCAGTTGCAAAAACCAACACCGGCTCTGTCTGGGCAGTACAGCAGAGAGTAGAGACTCCACCCTGCCCTCAGGGAGCCCTGCATCGATAAGCCTTCGGGATGAAGACTCCATGCCATTTAAACTGTTGCAGAGCTAAACAGCTCAACGGGCTTACATTTCAAGACCTGTGGCCTGATGGCATGTTTGTATGATAGTTGGTGGTTTTCTCAAGTCTCCGCTAAGTCTGTCTCCGCTGGGAGCTGCAGGGCTGGTAGGGATGTGCCTCTCATCGCTACACCCCAGCCCACACTGAGCTCCCAGCCCTGGAAGCCACCTCTGGAGGCTGGAGGGCAGCAGGGAGCTAGGGAAGGGTTTTAAGGGAGGAATGACAGTGTGACTTGCATCTGGGGTCAGCAAAGAGGATGGATAGGACGGGGAGAGCCTGGAGGCCGGGAGTCCGATGGTGAGGCCCAGAGCAGGGAAGCGGCCCTGAGCAGGCTGCTCCCAGAGCCCTTGAACGGAGCAGAAACCGTGAAAGGGACTCAGGAAGGCCGGAGGAAAGTAGAAATTCAGGAGGACTGATTCAGCAAGGCTTTCAGGGAGATCAGGAAGAGGGTGGCATCTCTGGGAGCCCCTCTCAATTCAGAGACATGCAGCTCTGTCACAGGGGACCTCAGGGTGCCGAGGTGTCTCCTGGGATGATCCAACTCTGCGCCTCAGAGGTTGACCCGCAACCCAGGTGGGAAGAGAATGGCTGCAGGTGTCCCAGGTCCCACCCGGGAAGGAGAGCTCCTCCTACCCATGTGCATCCCACAGTTCAACTGGGAAGAGGGCAGCCTCAGGGGAGGAGCACTGGCTGGTTCCAGCCCTTGACCCAGCAGGGTTTCCCGCACTGGCCTTGGGATGGTGGGCAGAATTAGCCCCCTCTGCCTGGGAGGAACATCAGGATGCCCGTGTGGGCTGGGCCCTGGGTGGATGGGGTGGGTGGAGGGGGGGATTCTGGCCGCCTGTCCCTCCTTTGGCCGCCAAGGTCAGGGCTCCTGGCTCTTGCCTGGGCCCATACGCCCCGCTCTTATCCCCCAACCCAGCAGGAGGAGGACAGCGGCCCCAGCCCCAGCCCCAGCCCTGGCCCCATCCTGGGCTCCAGCCCCCCGCCGGCCTGGCTCGCCGGACCCCTTCCTACCCAGGCCCCCACCCCACGGCGGGACTCCCCGGGCCGGCCCAGTGGCACGCGCTCAGACAGCGCCATCGTGCACCAGGAGATCCTGGGCCAGGAGCGCCTCTTCCAGGGCGCCTTCCTGGGCAGCGAGACACGCAACGTGGAGTTCAAGAGGGGCGGCGGCGAGTACCTGAGCCAGGCCTTCAAGCACCACCTGCGTCGCTACGTGTGCGCCTTCCTCAACAGCGAGGGCGGCAGCCTGCTGGTGGGCGTGGAGGACAGTGGCCTGGTGCAGGGCATCCGCTGCAGCCACCGCGACGAGGACCGCGTGCGCCTGCTAGTGGACTCCATCCTGCAGGGCTTCAAGCCCCAGGTCTTCCCCGACGCCTACAAGCTCACCTTCATCCCCGTGGTCAGCACCTCTGCCACTGGCACCCCCCTCAAGGTGAGCCCTGCCCCCAGCGCCCCCAGGCTGCCCCGGAGCCAGCGAGGCGGGATTGGGGCTGCACACAGGCCGGAGCAGCGCCCACAGAGCTGCCGCTGCCCTTCCCCAGGTGATCCGCCTGAGCGTGCACGCCCCCAAGGCCCAGGCCCAGCCGCAGCTCTACGAGACGGACCAGGGGGAGGTGTTCCTGCGGCGGGACGGGAGCATCCAGGGCCCCCTGTCCGTACGCGCCATCCAGGAGTGGAGCAGGCAGGTAAGTGGCCCAGGCCGGGCAGGCAGGGTCGGGGCCACGCTGGCCCTGGGCCCCCCGGCCACCCACTGGGTAGGCTCGCGGCCGTCGGGTTTCCTCTGGTGCTCCCCAGGGGCTGGACTGCAACAACCCCGTTACCTCCGGTATCCCTCTGCGGTGTAGCTGGGGCCGCCGGGAGAGTGGAATGTTGAAGTTCTAAGACAAACCAGAGGGCTGCGTTTGGGCGGAGGCCCTTAAGACGGGGAGGCAGTGAGTGCTGGACACAGCACTTGGACACAGTCCCAAGGAAAAGCCTTTTCAAGAGAGAAACATAGGTGACAGAAAAACAGAAGAGGGCAAGGGGCTGACAGAGAGGGAGAAGGACACGGCGGGGGGCTGCCAGCCTGAGCCTGCCCCGGTACTTGTGCAGGCTGCGGAGGACGGGTTACCCCAGGGTCTGGGATGCTGGCAGGACTCTCCCCGAGACCCCAGGGCTGACTTGGTCAGGGGACCTGGCTCCTCCACCTGCCAGGGCCAGTACGGTGCCCAGAGACCTTGAGCAGGCCCCCCAGGCTCTCTGGGCCTTCCCCTCCTCCATCACTTCAGCCCCGGTTCTGAGATGATGTCAGCTTAGGCACGCTTCTCCGATGTCCCTTCAGAAGTGGACAGCCGAGCTGAGCAAGCTGGAGGAGAGGCTGCGGGTGCTGACGGCCGAGAAGGAGCAGCTCCAGCAGCAGCTGCGGCGGTACAAGCCCACCTCCTGCACCTGCTGCGTCCTGTGAGGGCCCCAGCGCTCTACCTGGAACACGCAGGGCTATCCTACTGACCCTACGTCCCCCCAGTAAGGCCAGTCTGGGCTGCTCAGAGGAGGATGGGAGCGCTGCACTTGCTGGCTCCCTCTACAACAGTGTGCTCCCAGGGGCTGGTCCCCACGGGGTGCTAGTCCTGAGCAGACCCCGATCTGTGTAGCTGAGAAATTGCGCTTAGCACGATCCCCAAGGGAACTTACTTTCAGAAAGAACGTGTAAAAACTTGGCCAGAGCTCTCCTTGGGCTGAGCTGTAAGGGACCGTCCCTCTGGGTCTCTTGACTCCCGTTAGCTAGGCAGGGCCAGAAAGGGACTTGTCATCTTGGGAAAGCCCCTCTGCAGATGGCAAAGTACATTGGTTAACTGCGGTTGCAGGGTGGACAGGCCACCCTGCAGACCCACCCCTGGCTTGCTGAGATTTGGGACTGTCAAAGCTCTGTAATAAATTACATGCCCCCGGGCAAGGATGGTTCTTTCTAGAACACTTGGCTGGTTGGATGCAGCTGGGTAGAGTCCCATGCCCAGCCCATTTCTGTCCAGGGGGCCCTGAGTTCCTCCCCCGCCACAAAGCTGTGGGGTAAGGAGCCTGGATGGTTGGGTTCCTGAAGACGGGTACCTTAGGGCAAATCATAATACCTCTGCTTCAGTTTCTTCATCTACAGGACAATAGGGGACAGCTGGCACCCTGCTTCTCTCCAGCACACACCAACACCTGCACAGGAAGGGTCTGACTTCCATTCCATGCACCCTCCAGCCACTGGAGAGGATTCCTGCTCTGGCCATTTCCCGTCATCTCCACCAGTGGAGCCAGAGGCTCTATAAAGCCAACATCTGCACCCGGGCAAGAATGGTTCTTTCTAGAACATGCCTGGGCTCAAAGACCTCCAAGAGCTCCCCATCTCATCAAGAGCAAAGCCCAAACAATAGTCTACACAATCCCCCCTGACCTGGTTCACCTGACCTCAAGGCCTCCTGCCTCTTGCTACTGCATTCCAGCTACACTGACCAACTTGTTTCATGAGCACACCGGCCTCAGGGCCTTTGCACTGGCTGCTTCTGCCTGGAATGCTCCACCCTCAAGTGGAGAGGAAAGGAACTTCCCTACCCATTCTATTGCAAATTACACCCCCCTCCCCCCAGCACTTCCATTCCCTGCTTCCCTGCTTCCATCTTTTTTTCTCCAGAGCACCTGTCAATCCCACTCTGTAGCTTTTATTTGTTGTTTCCTCCTCACTAGAATACATGCTCATGGGGACGGGGATTTTGGTCTGTTTTGTCCACTGCTTTAAGTTTAGAAACTAAAACATAGCTGGCATGTGGTAGATGCCCAGTAAATATTTGCTGATGAAAGAATCAAGGATACTCCTAAATTTGGGGCCTGAGGCACTAGAAAACCATGAAACTTTGTCAAAGAGGATATTTCACAGGACCGGGGGTCCATGGAACACACTTCAGTGATCCCCTCTCCCTCCCCCAGCCTAGGGGTCCTTGGCCACATCCACGGAGTAGACAACAGAGGACCCCTTGTGGGCCAATCACAACTGCTCTGAAACTTGGTTTTCCCATTTACCAAACACACTGGTTATAGGGACCTAAGGTGGTAACGGATGCCCATCTCATGATGGATTACCAACCCACTGAACTGCTCGGGGTCACTGACCTTAGTGTCTGAGCCAGCTTCTCAGAGGCCACTTAAGAACTGCACAGAGGGGCTTCCCTGGTGGCGCAGTGGTTAAGAATCCACCTGCCAATGAAGGAGACATGGGTTCGAGCCCTGGTCCTGGAAGATCCCACATGCCATGGAGGAACTAAGGCCATGCGCCACAACTACTAAGCCTGCGCTCTAGAGCCCGCAAGCCACAACTACTGAGCCCATGTGCCACAACTACTTAAGCCTGCGCGCCTAGATTCCGTGCTCCACAACAAGAGAAGCCACAACAATGAGAAGCCCGCACATCGCGACGAAGAGTAGCCCCCGCTCGCCGCAACTAGAGAAAACCCACGCACAGCAACGAAGACCCAACACAGACATAAATAAAATAAATAAATTAATTAAAAAAAAAAAAAGAACTGCACAGAGGATGTGCAGCTCGAGAGGTCAGAGGGGACCCGCTGCTGAGCGCCCCCCCTCGGGCCAGGCGCATGGACGCCCAGGCACAGTGGCCCTCGGAGGTGCTCTACGAAGGCAGAACCTGTCCAGATCACCAGGGCTGAAGAGAAGGGTGGGGGGACTTGGCCAGCCTTCCTCCCCAAAGAGAAGCCTCCGGGCACTGGGCAGCCAACACCGGGCGTGAAGGCCACCCTCTGTGCAGTCTCGGCTTCAGCCCTCCGCCCCGCTACTGCCCTGTCTCCACAGCCAGGGTGGTAGGCTGGTGGGGCTTTGCAGCGCCTGGAGAGCCATCCTGGGGGGCGGAGGGAGGTCCCTTTTCTAGAAATGTTATGCAAGCAGCCAGCACTTCACAACCGGTCAGTGGAGGCCCTCTCCAAGCAGGGGCGGGGACAGCCGACCCTGCGAGGCTTTGAAAACTGCCCACTGTTGTAGGGAGCTGCTGTCACCAACAGGCGTAAGAGCCCTCAGTTTGGGGAATGGCTTTTATAAAGACGACTGAAGACTGTCTGATGGGACCACCAGATGGGAGAAGGGGTTAGCATTCACCCAGTCAGCCACATTCCAAGCACCCAAGCAAGTATGAAGGCCTCTGTAAGTGAAGACACTGTAACTCAGCCCGTGAGAAACACTGACAGAGGCAGCTGGGTTGCCCTGGGTCAGGAAGCGGTGTTCCCACACGGGCTTCGGGGCCTCAGCCATGACGGTGGCCTTGGACCAGTGCATGTTGGGACAAGAGGGAGCCCGCTTCCTTCCTGGGTCTCTCTGATGGAGGGGCTGCGCCAAATGGTGAGAAACATTTTCCTCCCAACCCCCCCTTTCTCAAATGAAAACAAGCAAAGCCTGCTGACCGTTGACAAACAGCCCAGCCTGAGCCCTGAGCCTCGGCCTCAGACACACTCTGCAGAGAAGCTGGCTCACGGGCAGGTATGCTCCGCAGCCAGAGGGCGGGTGGTCCCGATGTTGCCAACGTGCCACGAGGAGCGTGGATTCAGTATCTCGAATTTCACTTTGGAGGAGAAACCAGTGAGGCCGACGACCTGCACGCAGAAGGCCTGGGTGCAGGAGGGCTGGCGGGGGAGCGGAGGGGGAGATGAGGCAGACCTGCTGCCCCCGGTCCACGCCCGGCAGAGGGACGGGCCTGCTTCATAAATACTACATCTGTTCCGCCCTTTCTCAAGGCTGAGCAGCACACTTGCACCGTGCTTCTTTGTGTCTCTACAGGCTGAGAACCTAAATTTGAAGCCTCTTTGGAAAATTCTGGTTCCTATTAAAAAGCAAGGCTCCTCTCTTAGCTTTTAAACAATCAGATCACCCACCTCAGGCTGCTGCTCCCCAGGACAGGCCGGCACTGACGGCTCAGGGGACGCACACAGGCCGGCCCCACGCTCAGACGGCGCCCATCCGGCTGCGACACAAGCATTACAAACAAAGTGTGTCTCTTGCTCTGCGCTGTTTATTTCTTAAGTTAGAGTATACACCGAGTCCAGCCAGGATATAATGGGCACGCAGCTCTGCCTGTCGTTACACCACATTAAGAAAATAGCTTTTCATATTGCATTTCAACCGTAGTAACACCATTCTGGAAGGAAAAAGTCCCCTTGAGCAAAGCTGTAAAGTCCCCTCGAGCAAAACCCCATATGAGCGGGGTTTAGAGGCAGTTTCCCCAAAAGATTCTTTGTTAAGTGACCCCTTGATGCAACGAGTGATTCCCAAGAAGAGAAGCGCGGCTTCTCAAGAGGACGCGGATTCTAAACTCAGACTTCAGAGAGACAGAGTTCTTGCCGTTCTGTGTGACGCCAAACTGACTGTCCTTTTGGACAACGAGTCCTCCAGCATAGGGCAGAGCCGACTCTGTTTCTGGTTTCACTGCTCTTGGTCAAGCAGGGTTCCGGCACTGGGTTGTGGGCACCAGCTGGACTCGCCCCTCACTGCCCACACAGGCCGCACGGCCCACCTTTTACAATGGCCTCGGCATCGGGGGAAGGAACAGCTACACGCTCGAAGCCACAGTGACACAAGGTGGCTGGAGAAGCG
The DNA here is from genome assembly GCF_009873245.2 of Balaenoptera musculus. NCBI lineage: Eukaryota > Metazoa > Chordata > Mammalia > Artiodactyla > Balaenopteridae > Balaenoptera > Balaenoptera musculus. The sequence goes on along the minus strand of NC_045785.1, from coordinate 33,291,601 downwards.
CGGTGACCGATGGGCTCCCCTGGCGCCCGGCCATCACCCGCTCCGCCCGGATGTCCTGCTTCTCGCCCGAGGCTGGAGGACCGCAAAGGAGAGTGTGGGACACCAGTCCGCACACGGTGCGGGAACCGGTACACATGGCGGGACATGCAAGTCACAAATACCTTCCCTCAAAATAAAATAATCTTAATAAAAACATAATTTAAAGGAAGTGTCAAAAGCTGAATGTAAAATCAAAGCTGTAAACTCTTGAAGTCCAAAGCCTCTCTTCAAGAATCATCCCTGTTTAAAAAAAAAAAAAAATTGAGCAATTACATGATGTATGTTAGAGAAGTTAGGATTTGTAGTCAGCTGCAATGGTAAACTATGCCTGCTTTTTATCGAGGACCAGTCGTAGTAGGAACCTAACATGATGAGAAGCTAAATTTCTGATCCCTATGGAATTATACATTTTCAAGATCTTACATGGACTCCACCTCTGCCCCAATACAAGCGTTCTTTTCCACAGCACCAGGCTCTTAACAGTGCCACTGACAGGGAATACGTGCTCCAGGGGAGGCAGTTAGAAATTCCATATCATTGACCAAATATCTACCCCTTTACTGTTACAAGGTTTCCTTTCTCACCACGGCAGTTACTTAGACTATCAAACTGCCTACAGCAAACTATCTGGTGAAGATTAATGAGTACATCAGTGCTAAATGCTGACCTGGCAGAGTAGGCAACCAATGCCCTCCTCCTGATTTAGACCTACTTCTCACATCACCCACCCGACTAAGCTTTTCACAGGCCAGGCAGCTAATGAGCCAAGGCCGAGGGGCACGGCCATGGGACCGTGAGACCAGACCTGCGAGTGAAGAGGCCCCCTGGTGGAGAAGGCAAGGTGTGCAGGATTCGGGGAGGTCACCTGCCCGTGCCTGAGGCGGGAGCTCATCTTACCCCCACATCCCTGGTTCTCCCTTGAACCCCACAAAGTTCCGGCTGATGCCCCAGCCCCCTTCTGACTGTATATTTCTGCCAACAGTTCGCTCAGTCATCTTAATGGGAATTTATACAATTCTCGGCAGTCGCCCACAGCTGCTGCACTTTATAAACTTACGTGGTCACAAAAGACAAACATTCCAAGTTTGTTCAATAACTGCTCCGATTTTAACAGATTTGAAGAATAAGCAGCAATCAACACAAAAGTGTTGTTATGTATTGGTTTTAAAGCACTTCCTGGGGCTTCCTTGGTGGCACAGTGGTTAAGAATCCTCCTGCCAATGCAGGGGGCATGCGTTTGATCCCTGGTCCAGGAAGATCCCACATGCTGCAGAGCAACTAAGCCCGTGCGCCACAACTACTGAGCCTGCATGCCGCAACTACTGAAGCCCACGCGCCTAGAGCCCGTGCTCTGCAACAAGAGAAGCCACCGCAATGAGAAGCCCACGCACCACAATGAAGAGTAGCCTCCGCTCACCGCAACTAGAGAAAGCCCATGCGCAGCAACAAAGACCCAATGCAGAAAAAAAAAAACAAAAAATAAAAATATTTTTAAAAATAAAGCACTTCCTGGTGCAAGCTTGAGGGTCTGCAGAAATGACACTATGTTTTCATACCTGTCACCTCCTTCAAGATCTCCAAGTTTACGGCTACATGAAATAACATGGCTCTAAGAATCCAGTTCCCCCAGATTTGGTCAGATTGGCACCTGAATGTAGCAATCGGCAAGGAGACAATTGCCCCGTGCCTGGTGTCCCCCTGCTGGAGTCCCCAAAGCAGAGTGGGTAGATGTACTGTAACTGGGACGGGGTGGGTGGGGGGGGGTCTCACCCATTTGATGCCCACGCTGACCTGACCACTTACATCCTCTGGCAGATGAAAATTTTCAACACTAAACTTTCATGATATCCTTACAATTCTAGTGTTATCACCATTGAAAACAAAACAAAACTAAAGCTTAAAAATATCACTTACGTTACCATCAGTCATGATTTATTGATGGAAACTTCAGTTCAGTGATTTCAGAGTCAGGGGAGCTGCTTCCACTTCTGTCACTGTAGGTGTCCCTGTAGAATTCAGATGGTTTATTCGTCAGCTCCCACCAAACACTCGCTTTACTTCCCTCATTCTACAGCCACCACTACCACAGGGATGCTTGTCTGCACACAGCAGCAATCAGAGACATTATATATTTAGCAGAAAGCTGCAGAGGGATTTTCTTCTTCTTGTTACAGAAGATACACATTCGCTTTATACTTCAGTCATGATGCCCTAACCACCAAGACACGGTAACCGACTGGTTCCAGATAAAGGTAGCAGTGGGGCATGAAATCCACCCAGGCTGTGGCCAACACCCTGATGAAAAAACACAGTTCCCCATTGACCACAGGGTCCCAGATGTGATCATGGCACCAGATGCTGCAGAGGGGGAGACCTGGCCACCATGCCGGGTGGCTGGGGAAGGCCAGGGGTGGCACAGAAGCAGCCTGAGAAAACCCCGGAGGAGGAGAGGATGCTTGCGTGTCAGCACGAGAAGAAGTGCCCCAGCAAGGCCCCCCGTTCCTGTGGTTTTGCTCATCACTGATGGTGTGATGATGGCCCGCTGGAAGGAATCAGTGACCACTCGAGGGACTAAGGGAGCGTAACCCCACCTGGGCGAGAGCCTGCAGCCTTTCTGGAGGTAATGTGGGAGCCTCCCCACGGAGGCCAGGAGGAGGCCAAAGTACGGTGGGGAAGGCTTGATAGGTCTGGACAGGAACTCAGGGTGATACTGAACTCCAACGAAAAAGGGATGATCTGAAACAGAAATGCAAAAGAACCAGCTTCACTGGGTGTCTGCATAACATGTGAAAGACGGGAAAAAATCTTGTTAAATGCTCCACATTTCTGCAGACCCTAAAATGATTTGAAAACAACTTCTTATTGGGAGCCTGGGTAGAGGCAACCCCAAAGCACGGGAGAACCGATGCTCTCCCACCTGCACGCTGTCACCCTGCGGCCAAAGGCGCCTCCTCTCCAGGTTCCTGCCACCCTTCCCCTCGCCACCCCCCACCCCCCCCCACCCCACCCCAGCTCCCTGACTTGCACGGGATTGAGTCCTGCAGGTCACGTGAGATTAGACTTGAGTACCAAGTCCAAGCTCTCATTCTGGAGAATGAGGACCTGAAGCCAGAGGTCAAATGGCAAGGCCGCAGCGCAAGGGTTAGCCTCCCAGGGCTCCAGAACCTCGCTCACCAAGACCCCTCCCCGCTCCCCAGACAGCGCTGCCGCCTGATTTGGTTAGGTCAAGGACAACAACTTATATTGCTGTGTTTCCCCCACATGCCAAGAAAGCCTGACTAAGTTCCCCACTAAACACAACGGCCCAAGTGATCACCTTCCAACTCCACAATTTCCATTCTCTCTCCTTCAACATCTTGGCCAACAAACTTCAAGCCTTGCTCCTCCAAACACTTTTTCAAGACTGGATTCACCTGTCGAAGCATGAAGAACAATTTTGCTGGGCTCTCAGCTGACTGTGTTTCCAGCGTAACAGAAAGGAGAAAATGTGAAAGGTCACAAAGCTCAAATCCTCACCTCAAATCTGTGTCGGTGCCTCTCTTCCAGGTAATCTGCATCTCCGTAGAGTTTCCCTGGCAAAAGAAGCAGGCTGGCTTAAAGGATTCCGATTTCACAAAGGAGCCTATTCACAACCACATTCTGCTTCCCGGGTTGCTTATTATCACCTACACGGCCAGGCCCTTTGAAGGTTATTTCTATGACTCTCCTACCGACCCCACCGCCTGCTCTAGCAGCACAGTTCAGACTAATTCTTGGGCTTTGACTCTTTGCAACCAAGGAAAACTAACAGAAACAGACTTTCACCACCACCTCTCACACGTGACTACAGAGGCACAAAGTGCTCTGGCGGCACCCAAAGCCGCCCGGCACCTGCTGTGCCCGGGAACCCAGCGCAGCACGTGCCAGCAGGTGTCTTCCCTGAGCCAGGTGAGACCCCCAAACCACAGGACGTTAGAGCCAGAGGACTGGACGACCACCTACTCAAGTGATGCAAACTACGGTGCCTCCAAACCCCAGATAGATGCACGGGTGCCCTGCCAACAATGACAATTTTCCCAGTGGGAAGAAAAGAAAATCCAATCGAGTTCTTTTAAATATTTTCCTCCTCAAATTTCCCCTACGTCTTTAGCATATATTAGTACTTGTAGAATAAAATCTATTTAGGTTGAACCGGATGAAACTGCCATTTTTGTGGGACAAAAGTCACCAAGATCAGCAGTTTCATCTGGTTCGACCTAATAGGATAGGAAAGTTAAGACTGCAGTGGACTTCACCTAACCGCCTCATTCTGCTGAGTGGTCCACACCCAAAGTCCCCCAGGTCCCCAGCTGTATTGCCTGTGACCTTTCTAAGAGCCACAGTGCTTTCTTTGGCTATTACAGTGCATCCTAAGGAGTGTCACCAGGAGAGGAAAAAAGAACTTCAAAAGTAAGAACAAAACCAAAAATGCCAGCCTGGCCACAGCACCAAGACGTGCGTCCTGGACATGCCAGCCACAGGCTGGGCCCATGGGAGGCAGCTCTTACTCATGACAGAGTCCGTGGTCTGGAACAGGGTTCTCCTCTTGCCCAGCCTCATGGTTCCGCCCATCTGGCCGGGGTTGTGTTCTGGCATGTCTATGACCTGGAGGCGTTCCAAAACAAACATGCTCTACCAAACCCTGCTTCGGTTAGGAGACAGACCGCCCGCACTGAGCGAAGTGAGCCTGTGAGGAGGCCCAGCCTTTCCTTAGAAGTGATACTTGCAGAGGAAAATGCCTCCCAATGATCACTCTTAAACTTCTGTTGGGTAAGTGTTTAATCCTCAGCCCGTCCTCCTGAGCCGCAGGACCAGACACAGCTGCCCCCTCCCCTGGCCGTTCCTGCCCCGGCACTTTGGATCCTAAGTGCCTGTTCTAATAAAGACTAACACAGCAGCGTGGATACCAGACCAGACGTGTGCGCACACGTTTCCTCCACTAGACTGACAGCTGCTCAGAGGAAAGGGATACTCATCTGGGGTTGGCTGTGAACCAGGAGGGGTTTGGTGAACATCTGTGGGACGCGGAGGCCGAGGCCCCCCAGCTGTGACAGCCTAGCCCACTGCCCGCTCCCCGGCTCCCCCGAGCACCTTCAGACCTGGGAGACCTTCTCTGTGCTCCCCTACCTCCCCAGGGTCCCACGCTTCAAAACCTCTGCTCTTTTCTTCCTGAGGTCTGAGTATTAGCAAAGTTCAATTTCAGGTCAATAAACACATACTAATGCTGTTCAAGTGCCCTGAGGTCAAGAGTCTTGTCCACCTTGTTTATCACAACATCCTCAGTATCAAGAACAGGCCTGTCACGCTTAGGCTGGGGATTCAAAGATGAATAAAAGGCACTGTCTGTCCCCCACGAGCCACATTCCTCTGATGGGAGACATAACGCGAGGAATGCCAGCCTCCTAGGGCTCGGGCCTAAGTCAAACAATGAGTACTAAATTCCAGCAGTTCTTTAAAAAAACACCCATCTCCGAGGGTTGTTGGGGATTAAGTGAATTAATATATACAAAGCAGTGAGCACAGTGCCTGGTACATAATAAGTGCCTACCTAAGTGTTTCATGTCAGTATTGTTCTAAAGCGCTCCTGGGAGGTAAGAGGGGAGGGGTGGAGAATTACTTCAATCAGGCTGCGGTGGCACCTGTCTTAAAAACTTTCTGTGCCAGACTGGGAAGAGTAGTGAGAAATTACACGATGAAAAATAAAAGTTCTCCCTATCTGGGACGTCTGAAAGTGCGGGACCTCAGGGTTCTTTGGAATGAACCCAGTGGTCTCATTTCCCACCTCCAACCCTCAATCACTTTCATAAACGCCCCTTCCACACCCTTCCAGATGCTCCAGACACTGGACTCACCACAGGATGATTTGTGTTAGGGTCAAACTCCGTAGAATTGGCATCTGAGAAACCAAAATACCTTTGTTATAAAAATAGTTACAACAAAACTGATTTTTTAAAAGTTTCATTCCTAAGCTCTAAATCACAATTTCCCTCCTCAGTTTAAAGTTATTCAGTGATTAGAACCAAAACCAGGGATAACATTTTTAAGATATAAGATACTCAACACACAAACACAGGTGAATTTTTTCCCATTAAACCTGTAACTCTCTGGGAAGTCAAGCTGTACAAAATGGGGAAATCAAAGCCGATGGCATAACCTAACAATCCTTATTTAGATAGTGCAGCCTTTCGACGGCTCTTATACTGTTGTCTCAATTTTTTCACTTTTCGTTTCAGACTGTATCGCTCCTCAATGGGCAAATACCGTTTCTTCATTTCTTTCATCCTCGGCATCTTACGCATTGCACTACCCAACTGCCCCACTCAAGAGCTAAATCAAAAATTAACTGATTTCAAAACCCAAACACCTTTCTATCCTTTACTGAATTTACAGACTAACCATAAGGGAAACCACTGAAGACTAAAAGGGAAAGAACCAAGTCCCTGGCACCGCGCGTCTGCTTGCTCTTTCTGTGCGACACGCGAGACATCGTTCCCCTCTGGGGCCTACACGAGGGCCAGGCCTCAGATGCGAGTCAGCTCACCACCAGTCAGGACCCCAGGGGGTGCAGCAGCAGGAGATCATGGCCGTGAAGGGGTCCAGGGTGCCCGAGGGCCACCTCTAGGGTGGCGGGTGGTAGGACAGTGCCTGCCAGGAGCTCAGAGGCCAGCACCGGGGAGCACGATGCCTACAGAACTCAGCCACCGTCCCCGTGGGGTTACTGTGAAAAACGTGCCGTGAACCCAGCCCTGACGGTCAGCTGGGCACAGGGAATCACACTGGTAAAGCTGGGCGGTCTTTCTATTCCTCGGGTTGCTCCGCTGAGCTTTCTTAGAGCTCATAAGGGTCCTGTAGCAGGCCCTTCCCTTGGCGGCCCCGATGGGGCCACCGCACCCCAGGGCTCACGCCGTGCGTGGCCCGCTGCCCCACTGGCTGGGCTCGGCCGTGGGACACGAGCAAACTCAGTAAGAGCCTGCACAGCAAGCCTGGCATTTCGGGAGCCAGGCAGTCGCCACGCTGTGCGGAAGCGCAGCTGAATTAGTGAACGATGAGGCCGAACCCCTGTCTCCGCTGGACAGGGCGAGCTCAGATGCACCACGGGGAGCAGAAAACCACACAGCCGGTACCAGTCCACTCAGCCCACAGGGTGCTGAGAGATGGAAACCACTGAGTTCTCGGTCTGCACGCAGTAATATAGTCCGTGAGGCACGGGGCCAGTGTTAGTGAGTATTCCCCAAGTGCCAGGCACTGTGCTGGGACTATTTATAGGCACTATTTCATTCAACTCCTACAACCATGTGAAGTAGGTACCACTAGGACCCCCATCTTACAGAAGAAACAGAGGTCCAGAAAGACTAAGTAAGTAATTTGCCTAACATCACCCATCCTGAGTGATAAAGTCAAAATCTGAGCCCAGGTCTGACCAGCTCCAGCGCCCAAGTTCATAATAACCACACGGCCCCACACCAGCCAGAGTTAGTTTCCTCTCCGGACACCAGCTCAGGGACGGTGGCCGTGATGACGGGAGCGCGGGCGTCTCCAGAGCAGCAGGTGCAGGGGCGGAGCCAGGCGACTTGCTCAGCCTTGTCCCCTCCTCCGGTGGTTGGTGGTTCCCTTGGAGGACAGCGTTTTCCCTCAATAAATTCAGCAGCTGCCCTAGCTGCAGCTGCGAGGTACTGAGAAACCAGGCCTGGCCTCCATGGCTCCCCCTCCCCCAACAGCTGCCAGAAACACTTAAGTGAGAATTTAACACATTTTTAAGTAGACACTTACTTACCTTGCCATCCCAGCACATTTCTTGAAAATTCAACCACTGCCAACTGCATGCCTAAGCACACGCCTTGCAGGTGGAGGGGAAAAACAAATGAAACTCCACTGAAAAGTCAGTTCCCACATTTCCAACCCGCCTACGTGGACTCTGTGTCCTGATTGTTCCCAGAATTCCAATTACAAACTCTCGTAATTCCCTGCTATAAACATGCAACCCCCTGCTATGTTTTATCTGTACCAGATTTCAAAAACGGGGTCTAAGAGTATATGATGATTCCAGGTTTTAGAAGTCATGTGATTTTAGAAATAAATAATATTCTCTTCAGTACTTTAAAATTCAAGTCTTCTTACCCTATCTCATTAAGTTCCCAGTTACAATTGGTCATGTTGAAAATGACTAAAATTTACAGCAGCAGGAAGCATCCAAAATCATTCTGCCCAATTAGACAGCTGGTGTTCCAAATAAGCATATAAAACCCAGTCTCACATGTCCTGCCAAACAGCTGGGTTCAGTAAATGGACAAGATTTCCTAATTGCTATTTCATTCTCTCAAAATTCCATGACAGCTACATGGAGCTCAAGCTTAAATTTTTCCTTTTAAAGACCAGTTTGAATTTCTCAAAAAACAGAACCAAAAAGGCTTATACTTGAGTTGCTATCTGGAAAGATGGCATCTATGTTTGGTTTCGATGATCTCCGTTTTATTTACAGGCTCCCACGGGGCACCTTTTCTTGTCTTTCCTACTCCTTACCCAAAAAAGGCTTCTTCTGTTTCCGAGCCCAGGAGATCGCTTGGATTTTTCCTTCAGTCCCTCGGACACCAAATCCTCCTGGAACCAGCACGCCACTGTGCAAGAGAGCATACCACAAGCACCCCTTTCCAGTCCAGCTCGCAATAACCCTCCAAGGAGTCACTTCCAAGACACTGGTGCCATGAAGTCACTCCACACCCTTGGCTGCTGGGGCTAGGACTGTGATTTCCACACTGCCAATGAGCCGTGTAGAAACACCATGGACTTAGAAAATGCACACAAAACCATCCACTTTTCTTACTAACATCAGAAAATGCTTATAACCAGTCAAGAAAAAAACAAAAAAAAGATGTTGTACATGATTGTAATACCACCTCTGCACAATATCTGTCCCAGGCAGGGATTCTTTCCTTAAGTTTGCAATTTTTTTTTTTAACCTCTTGGCTTGAAGTGCTCCCCTGAGTAGGAAGGGGGCCTTTGCTGGTCAGTTCGGCGTGCCACACTGACCATGGCTGTATGGCTCCGTAAGATTCAGCTGTTCTAGTGAACTAGACATTCAGGCTGATTTTTTACTATTGTAGACAAGAGCTGCCCAAAACGAACTATTTATGAGACTCGACTGACGGGTACTCAGCAAGTGTTCTGGATGAAACACCTTTAAATAAGCCTTATCCACAGATGCATTCAGTAAACATTATCAATAAAATCAGAACTAGTTTTCTTCACATTTAATGAAACCGATAAGCTATATTTCTGTGAGGCTTCGGTCATGCAGTATGTATGTAGTCCTTTCAACAATTAAAAGACATTTAAACAAGCCGATTACCTACCACCAGCACAAGAGAGCACAGCACTTGGTTCATTAAAACAAACCCCAAACCCCTGGAAACCAAAGGTAGCGAGTTCCGCTTACTGAGCGCTGCACAGCTTCTGCCAGGCCTCGTGGTAGCGCACGGGCTCCTCCTGCAAGGTGCTCGGCTCCAAGTCCGTGGAATCTATGTACTGGGAGCGGTCAGAGCGGAGAGAAAAGCAGCAGCCTCGTGACTCCTGAGCACTCAGGATTTCATAACGATATTACCAACACTCCATCTTTCTTAATTTTAAAATAAAGTTTAAAAACAACCTTAACGTATTTACACTTACTAATCTTTTTTAAATAAACTTTAAGATCTTTCTTATATTTTAAAATATGAGTTTCCTTCCCGAATCATTTAGTTCCCAACTCTGGCTGTCCATCCGCTCTGCACTCAGCCCGCTAGCGCAGACCCTGAAGTGTCCTCTCTGTTCAAGATGTCTCCCCCCCAGTCCATCTTCCCCCCAGGTCACTTCTCATTTTTCTCAACTGTGTTGAAGTATAATTTACACACAATGAAACACAAGCATTTTAAGTGTGCACTTCATGAGTTTTGTCCCACACGCGCACAAAGGTATGACCACCATTTCGATCAAGATCTAGAAAGTTCCTGTCACCTCCCCCCAGTTCCCTCTGCCCCCTGCAAACACCGTCCTCCCTGCTTCCTGCCCCAGACAATCTTGGCTCTGCTTTCATCACCACAGGTTGTAGCTCCTCTAGAACTTCAGACAAATGGAACCATGCAGCGTGTAGCCTTCCGTGTCTGCCGCCTTCAGCTCCGTGCAATGCCTGAGATTCACCCGTGTTGTTGTGTATCACCACGGAGTTTATTCCTTTTTACTGCTGGGTACTTTGCTACTGTAGCAATACACCACACGACATGTTTATCCACCGACTCGTCCTGGACTTTTGGGCTGTCCCCAGATTTTGGCTATTATGACTAATTGGTCCATTTGTATAAAAATAAGATTCTTTCGGTGGACACGTTTTCATTTCTCTCGAGTAAATATCTGGGAGTGGGATTGCTGGGTCACACACAGTAGGCGTGTGTTTACCTTCATATGAAACCGCCAGACTGTTTTCTCAAGCGGCTGCTCCAGTTTACACTCCCACACCCTCACTGACATGCTCAGCCACGCAGGTGGGTGGGTGATGGTATCTCACTGAGACTTAATTTGCATTTATCTCCCTGACAACTAAAGGCGTTGAGCATCTTTTCGTGTATATCACGTGCATCTTCTATGAAGTGTCTGTTCAAATCTTCTGCCCACTTTTCTATTAGGGTGTTCATTTTTTTCCTGCTCCTTCCTAATACCCTGCGGTGACTTCCCTGAACCCCAGGGCAAAATCCAGGAGTGGCCCAGTTGAAGGGATTCATGACCAGGCCCTCGCCAGCCTGTCTCCAGACACCCTCCAATTCACACTTTTCCATCCACTGAGTTCCCAACCATTCCACACCTCCAAGTCCTTGGATATGCGCTCCCTGCCGTGGGCAATGCCCTTCCCTGCTGCCTTACCCATCTTCCCAACCTGCCCACGGGCCCCTCCTCACATGTCTTTCAGGGCAGTTTCGCCCCCTCTTCTGCCTGCTCCCTTCACACCTGAGAGACCTCACTGACTCGGATTCCCCTCTCGGCCTCCACCATCTAACACATGACCGGCACAGGCTACCTCCAAGGAGATAAAATAAATGAATGATCGAAAGAACTAGCAAAAAAATAAGTCAGGGCAGGGTAATGAGATCCCACGATTCTTAAAACACGTATAACTGCTCATCCTCTCAGCACCTGTTCACCAGCATAAAGCAAGCTACATTTTCACGCCGAGAAGCCCCTGGAAAGTAGGAGGCCAACCCCAGTGCCAATAGCGAGGGCAGCTGCCCGGTGCCATCAGCTCTGCCCCCACCCGCCCCCCAGTCAACACCCCTCAGCACTGAGCTCCAGCTTCACTTCTAATTTCCATCTCTTCCTGAAAAACTCCATCTGGGAGCTACTTTACTGGGAAAAAGGTATAAAGGGACAAGTGGAAGAGCTGACACATATGGTACTTCCTCCCTGCCAGGTACAGTTCTAAGCACTTTATATGAACTCATTCAATTCTTATAATAAGAGCCCTGTGACAACCCTTTTTAAAGATGGGAAAACTGAGGCCCAAAGAGGGCTAAGTAGCTTGCCCAGCATCACACAGACTCGGAGGCCTGGCCGCCTGGCTCTGGAACCCCTGCCCTGAACCTCGACACTCCACTGCCTCCAGCCTGACATACCAGCAGCTCAGCTTCTGCCTGGCACGTCCAGAGCAGAACACAGTGACTACCGTTCACTGGGCGCTGCCCGTGTTCCCGGCACCGGCTGGGTGACTGGACACTCGTTCCTGAGAAACCTCCCAGCTCCATGGGGTGGACACTGGCACAGGTGCCAGCAATTGTGCAGCATGCTTAGCCACCAGGACTCCCCATTCCCAGGGTCACCTGACATTCAGATCAAAGCATTCACTCTCTTGGCTTCTACTCTGACCACATCTTCCCTTATTTCCTGAAAATGCTCGGCTGTTCTCTCCCAGCCAGGAGCCAACCACAAATCCTTTTGATTCCTAAAAAAGAAATTCTAAGCTCCAATAATACAAAGCAGGTGTGCACGCAGCACCTATGAGAGTAGAGACGGCCTCCCTGTACCTGTGTGACACCTCCTCACCTTGATTTCCAACTTGTGGTTTATGGCCAGTGCAGAATGCTCCAGAGCTTTAATGACAGAGGCGTACGAGTCTGAGAACTTGGTGTATTTGCCCACGAGGGCAATAGAGCAAGTCTCCAGCAGGCGATCATATCTATCACACAAAGGTCAAGAAACACCAAATCACTCAGAATGTACATACTCCCGTGAGGTCAAATCACCTTTTAAAGAGAAGAAAAACATGTCTGGGAAAAATATGATAGGAGCAACTACTGTCTGTGCTCTATGTACTGAACAGTAAAGAGGAAGCAATTTTCAGATCAACATGGCAGGCTTTGTAAAGAAAGTAGGATTTTGGAACCTGTTACAAAGAGATGGCTTCAAAATCTGTTCCAAATTTGGTTTTCTTTTTTTTTTTTTTTTTTTTTTAAAAAATTAACAAACACAGACAATTCACAAGAGTTAATGTGATGAAGGGAACAGTCAAGTTATGGGGCATCCACACAAGAGTCCATACTCATTAAACTTTTTCATTATAAAGTATAATTAGTAACACAAAAATAAAACTGTGCCATTTTTGTGGCTGCATAATGATATACAAGCAAATGGACACAGACTGAAAGGGAAAATGTCAAGATGAAAATAAGTATCGCTGAACAACGGCGCAAGTGCTCCCTCCACAAATGCTCATTAGTGCCATCCAGATGACTCGGCAGCTACGGTACCACACGCCCAGTGCTCCGAGGCGCCGTGTGAAGATCTGTGATGTGCTGTGCAAGCATCACAGAGCGAGGAGGCAAGCAGAGTGGGGACAGCTCTCAAACTGATGAGTTTTGAAAGTAGCAGTAAGGAAAGACTGGACACCCTTGTCGATCCTTTTGTAGTATGGGGTGGGCAGCATGTTCCCAAACACAGCTCAGGTATTTGGGAGCAGCCAGGAGTGCTCCAGCCACATCCAGCCATCCATGTGGGCCTCGGATACCAGTGCTAGCCCACCACAAGGAGGCCTGTTTGCGTGGGAGACAAGGGTGATAGCTGTGTGATCTGAACTCCCTGAGACCCGGGACCCGGGCCAGCTCTACCGGGACTTCCTCATCCACGATGCAGCTACACGAGGGCTGAGATCCTTTCTTTACACCCCTTACCATGAAGGCCTTTTCTAATGTGAGTTGATAGCACAAGTAAGAAACAGCTGAATTCCCTGAGCTCCCACAAAAAAAGAGAATTAAGGCTCGAACTCCCAGCTCCTTATTATGAAGCAAACCTGTCAGCCATCTCTTTCCACTTCATCAGCATTTTCCGTGGCTGCCTCTCAATAGGAAGGTCAAGTCTCCGGAGAAAATAATCTACAACCCCCTGCTCTTCTAACAACAAGGGGACTCGGTAGATGGACGAGACATCGTGGACACAGATCACCTGTTTAAAAATGAGCAAAGGTTAGTTAATTAAAACAAACAAAAACTAACTGGGCTGACGGACTCCTACCAGCTCTTAGGACCTTGGGAAAATAACTGTTTTAAATTTGAAAACAAAGAAACGACAATTTTCTAAAAAATATAAACTACCAAACTGACTCAAGAAGAATAGAATACATAGTGGCTAATCTCCTATGAACATGGATGCAAAAATCCTTAAAAAAAAAAAAAGTTCATAAACCAAACCACAAATTAGTTAAAAAAAAAAAAAATCACGTCCAAGTAGGAACTGTCCTAAGAACAATGGTTCTCAAAATTGGCTGCCATTGGCATCACTTGGGAGAGCTTCTAAAAATTCAAAAGCCCATGCTGCACCCCACACCACTTACATTTAACAGTAGTATTCACTACATGAATAGATTAAAGGCGGGGGAAAAATCATCTCAGTGGATGCAGATTTAATAAAAATTCAAAACCAGTTCATAATAACAATTCCTGGTAAATCAGGCGTGTTAGAGAAATGTGAAAATATAAAAACCCCACAGCAAACATCATTTGGTTTGATATTTAATATTAATGCTTAATATTTAAAGTCTGAAACAAGGCAAAACTGGTCACTAATCACTACTTCTATTCAATAGTGTACTAGAGATATTAGCTATTACAATTAGATAAGAAAAAAAATGTACATGAATTGGAAAATAAGAAACAATTGCCACTAATTGCATATAATATAACTGCTCACCCATAAAAACCACAGGAGTTTACAGGCAAACAATCAGAACTAACGGGGCTTCCCTGGTGGCGCAGTGGTTAAGAATCCGCCCACCAATGCAGGGGACACGGGTTCAAGCCCTGGTCCAGGAAGATCTCACATGCCACGAAGCAACTAAGCCCATGCGCCACAACTACTGAGCCTGCGCTCTAGAGCCCGCGAGCCACAACTACTGAAGCCCGCGGGCCTAGAACCCGTGCTCCGCAACAAGAGAAGCCACCGCAGTGAGAAGCCCGCAGACTGGAACAAAGAGCAGCCCCCGCTCAACGCAACTAGAGAAAGCTTGCGCACAGCAACGAAGACCCAACACAGCCAAAAAACTTAAAAATAAAAAAAAAATTTTTTAAATCAGAACTAACAATTTTAGTAAGGTTGCTAAGCTTGAGATCAATGGGCAGAAGTCAGCAGGGTTTCCTATACATGGGTCTTATTTAATCAGGAAATATAATTTTTAAAAATACACCATTCACATAGTAACAAAAATTATGAATACCTATAAATAAATTTAAAACACAATTCACAAAGATAAATAAGTCTAAAAACCACCTTTAAAAAGAAAATTGTAGGATATTATTGAAAGACAGTTCTTTCAACAAATGGAGCTGGAAGAGCTAGATATCTATACATGCAAAAAGATGAATTGCAAATTTTACTGAAAAGTTACTATCCATAAAAATTAACTCATAATGAATCCTAGACCTATGTGTTAAGCTCTAAAATTATCAAACTTCAGAAGAAAATCTTCATGACCTTGGTTAAGTAGAGTTCTTAGATATGATACCATAAGCACAACCTATAAAGAAAAAAAATGAATAAATTGGGAGTTCATCAAAATGTAAAAGCTTTTATGCTCCCAAAGACACCATTAAGAAAATGAAAAGACATACACCTGAAATTAACATGACATTATAAATCAACTATACTTCAATTAAAAAAAGAAAAGACAAAAAAAACAAAAGAAAATGAAAAGACAAACCACAAGTTGGGAGAAAAAAATGTGCAAATCATATATCTGATAAAAGACTTGCACTGAGAATATATAAAGAACTCCTATCACTCAATGAGATAAGCAACCCAATTAAAAATAGGCAAAAGATGTGAAGTTCTAATTTAAATATAGAAACACTTGTCACATTTTTAATAGTGACTAATTTTAATGATAATCTATCCTATTATAGAATTGAAGTACTTCACTTGCTGGGACAGAAATATCTAAAATAACTGAAGTGCATGAAAAAAGGCTGTTCATAACAATGAAAGTATTCTGATGTTCCATGTACTTAGTACGAAGCAGAATCCCTTTGATGGGCTCCTGGCTCAGGCATCGTGCCCAGGAACACTGATCTCAGGTGTCAGGCTACCCTCACATGGATTTCTCTTATTTTAACCCTGCTGCCTCATTCACTCCTCTCTAGGCCAGGTGGGCTACCCGCTTAGTCTCCTGATCCTCAAATAACCTAGCAGTAGAACAAACTATCCATAACCTAATCATACGTTCCTTGACCTCAACTTCCCTTCTACTCTCCTTCAGCCAAACCTGACCAAAGCCACAATCCCAACTTAGCGCCACTGGAATTTCCATTACACGCACCACACTTAGAAATATCACAGGTTCCAAAATGTTGAATTTCCTGTACCACAGGTAACCTCCATTAGCACAACTAACAAAAAAGACTATATGTTTAGAGCCTACAACACCTTAGACAGCAGGCAACAGGAATATAAAGTTGAATAAAGTGATCCTTGCCTTCAAGAAGCTCAGTCTATGAGGAGAGACAAACACGGATGAACACAGACACACACACACACACACACACACACACACACAGGAACACATACACACTAAGGGGCAGTATGACAGGCTTACCACCAGGACCTGTGAGACACACAGGTCACCCAGAGAAGATTAACCCTGAGGTCTGAGGAGGTTTGGAAGGTAAAGCTACTCAGACAATACTGTGTCCTAGCTGGGCTCCAAAGAATGAAAATGAATAGGAGATTGTCAGGCCTATTACAGGGAGAGGGGAACACCCACTCAGCATGGCCAGAGCAAACAGTACGAGGAGCGGGGACAGACAGGAGAGGTAAAAGATGTTCGGAGAACCACAGGAGATAAGGTTATGGAGAATCACAGGGCCGGTGGGCGTCAGTTCTTCTATGGAACAGTCTACTGTCTCAAATTATGAAATAACAACAAGCCTCATGAAACTGGCTAAGAGACATTAGGATAATTAGCAGCAAAAAATGATTTATGTGAAGATGGGATTTCTACTTACTTGTTCAGGTTCAACATGGCAGAACATTGATATTTTCTCCTTCACTGATGTGTCGAGAGGATTTGAGCACCTGCACACAACCTAGACATTTGGATGGACAGAAGGGGTTACAAAATTGGGTTTTTCTCCTGATTGAAATTAAAGTAGACACCACATTGTCAAGCTGGATGAAAATGTTAACTCCTAGCACAATGCACATAAACTGTAAAAATGTTACTTGTTTTCAAAACTGAAATTCCTAAATCCCAAGTTGGAGAAACATGAGAGTGGCAGGACAAACAGACAGATTAATGAGCCAACTGGGGTTTTCCTCAACCAATGTTCTTGGGTAGGAGGGACAGGAGAATGAATGATTGGCTGGGAGGAGAAGACATGACCTCACACACACCAGGTAAGGAAATCTTTGCAAACCACAACCCAGTTCACTAAGCACTAACCCTACTTCTCCACCATCGGCTAACTAAATGGGGGCCAAGAAAAGGTTTTGGCTGCCATGGAGGCGAGATCTTTTTTTTTTTTTTTTTTTTTTTTTTTTTTTTTTTTTTTTTTATTTTTATTTATTTATTTATTTTTGGCTATGCTGGGTCTTCGGTTCGTGCGAGGGCTTTCTCTAGTTGCGGCAAGTGGGGGCCACTCTTCATCGCGGTGCGGGGACCGCTCTTCATCGCGGTGCGCGGGCCTTTCACTATCGCGGCCCCTCCCGTTGCGGGGCACAGGCTCCAGACGCGCAGGCTCAGTAGTTGTGGCTCACGGGCCCAGCTACTCCGCGGCATGTGGGATCTTCCCAGACCAGGGCTCGAACCCGTGTCCCCTGCATTAGCAGGCAGATTCTCAACCACTGCGCCACCAGGGAAGCCCGAGGCGAGATCTTAATTAGACAGATAAGATCACTCTGAAACCAGGTAACCAGGAAATCTTACCAGATCTGGGGAAAGCCCAAGCCCTCTGAGTTCCCGAACACTGTTCTGGGTGGGTTTAGTCTTCTGTTCCCCTGTTGAACTTGGCTATTTTACAGAAGGAAAAAAAAGTTAATTTCTCTACGAAAAGGAATTTTCAGGTGTGACTTTTCCCCGACCCTCTTTTTATAATAGGGAAATAGATAATTTGACCATTTACCTAGTTTAGTTTTTATCTTTGTCAAAGTTACACATGCATATATTTGAGAGTCAAGTAGTTCTGTAAGGTTTGTCCTAAAAGCAGTAGTAGCAGCCCTTCCCCTTTCCAAACCCTAGAGATAGCCACTCTTTCACTTTTTTTTTATTTGAAGTATAGTTGATTTACAATGTTATGTTAGTTTCAGGTGTACAGCAAAGTGATTTATATATATATATATTCTTTCTCAGATTCTTTTCCATTATAGGTTATTACAAGATATTGAATGTAGTTCCCTGTGCTACCGTAGGTCCTTCACTTTTCCACTCTTGAATGATCCTCCTAGTATGCTTTACTGCTACTTCTTGACATTTAGTCTGAGGCATTTTCTATTGACTTCCTGTTGGGTAAGGAATCCACTCTTTTCATTCCCCTGCCCCCATTACATGCACCTGCCCTGTGTATGCAACCCCTATTTCATGATCCCTCTTCAGTGTTTACATACTTTTGAGTATTTACATACTGTGTACCATGAAAACCACGTGCCATAACTTTTCCTTTCTGGTCCAATTATTTGTTTTCCTTGGTTGGTTTTTTGGTTTTGTTTTGTTGATATGCTGAGTTTTCTATGTACTAAATTATCTTTATTCTCCTCTCACACTTAAAGATACATTTGTTGGGTATAGAATTCTAAGTTAGAAGTCATTTTCCCTGAGAATTTTTAAGGAAACAGCTTCACTATCTTTTAGCTTTCAGGATTGCTGTTGAAGTCTAATGCCATAATGACTCTTGATTTTTTTCTTTAGAGTTTTTTTAGAATTTCTGCCCCATTATTCCAAAATTTCACAACAGTGTGCCTTGGTGGGGGTCATTTTTCATTTAACAGGCTGAGCGTTCAGTGGGCCCTTCCAATCTAGAAACTCCTATCTGGAAATTTCCTTGAATTATTTAGATCAGGAATCAGAAAACTTTTTCCATAAAGGGCCAGACAATAAATATTTTAGGTTTTGTGGGCCACAGTCTCTGTCACAACTACCCAACTCTGATTTTTTTTTTTAATTAATTTTTATTGGAGTATAGTTGATTTACAAAGTTTCTGCTGTACAGCAAAGTGAAACAGTTATACATATACATATATCCACTCTTTTTTAGATTCTTTTCCCATATAGGTCATTATAGAGTATTGAGTAGAGTTCCCTGTGCTATACAGTAGGTTCTTATAAACGTTTTAATACAAATGGGCATAGCTGTTTTAATACAAACGGGCAGAGCTGTTTTATTTTCAAAAACAGAGGGTGGGTTAATTTGGTCTGTCTGTTGACCTCTGGTTCACATCACACTTCCCTCTCCATTTCTATTATTTTTTTGAAAATCCCATTATTTGGATCAGAACTCCTAGACCAGCCTCTAATTCTCTTGCCTTTTCTCTCCTATTTTCTCTCTCTTGACCTTTCTTCTCTACTTCCTGGGTATTTCCTTAAACTTCTTTTTCATTCCTGCTATCCAATTTTTAATTTCCAAGAATTCTTTTCTGTTCTCTGAATGTTCTCTTCTTAAGGTATCCAGCTCTTGTTTAACAGATGCAGTTTATCGCCTCTTAATTCTGAGGATATTAATGATATGTTGCTTTGTTTTCTTTTTTTAAGGTTTCCTTTTCCTACTCCCTGCAGAGCCTCAATTTCCTCTGTTTTTTCTGTTGTTCTGGTCTCTTGCACGCTAAATGCTTTCTCCAAATGTCTGGTGATCACCGGCTGCCGGCTCACTCTAAAAGCTAACCGGAAGTTCTGTGAGTGGGTGAGCTTGTCCACCAGGGTCCTCACTGTGGGAATCTGGCTGGTCTGTTTTCACTGAGGAGCCTCTGAGGGCAGTGTGTTTTCTCCTGGGTTAGCTGCATACCCCAAGAAGAATCTTACAATCTCCTACGCAGACGGTCCCTGCCTGGCTGTGATGATTCTGCAAATCAAGTAGCAGAAATTACACTGTCCCTACTGCCTGCTCATCCAGAAAAAGCCTACAGTCTCTGCCAAGACAGGAGAGGGACTGATGCCCAATTGTGCATAACAGGGAAGGGGATGCCAGGGTCTAAGTGCTTCTGAAACGGCAGTTATAACGAGCCCCACCCCCAGCCCCAGAGGTGCCCGGTGCTGCCCATTCCTGAGTCTTCGGGGTTCTGCAGGGCGAGCAGGGTTGCTTCCCTGCTTTCTCCACTGCAGGCTTAGAATCCAGCTCTCCCAGGTCTGCTCAGTCCATTTCTACATGGCCATCTGCTTTCTGCCTTCCTAATTTTTGTCACTACTGACTCCATTCAGAGTAATTATCTTTGTGAATTTTTGTCTTAAAAAGAAATTCCCTCCGGCTTCCACAGTGGCACAGTGGTTAAGAATCCACCTGCCAATGCAGGACATGGGTTCGAGCCCCAGTCCGGGAAGATCCCACATGCCGCGGAGCAACTAAGCCCGTGTGCCACAACTACTGAGCCTGCACTCTAGAGCCTGTGAGCCACAACTACTGAGCCCTCGTGCTGCAACTACTGAAGCCCACGCGCCTAGAGCCTGTGCTCCTCAACAAGAGAAGCCGCCACAATAAGCCCTCGCACCACAACGAAGAGTAGCCCCTGCTCGCCGCAACTAGAGAAAGCCTGCGTGCAGCAACGAATACCCAACGCAACCGTAAATAAATAAATTAAAAAAAAAAAAAAAAAAAGAAATTCCCTCTACTCCAGTTGTAGTGGAGTTTCATCACGTAGTAAAGACAAATGGACACATGCAACCCACTGCCTTTAACTGCAATTTCCCTGATTAATTTTCCAAATGTTTTCCATTTGATCTTTTCAAAAAGTATGATTGTAATAATTTAAAGTTCACAAAGAAGTGTTTTATTCCCTGCTTCCTGCACCTCAAATATTTGAAACAGATAAGGAATGAAAACCATCCTCTCCTCCCTCCTCTCCATCCCCCAAAGTAAAGCTCTGAATGCCTTACCTGAGGAACTAGACTGACATGAATGTTACAGAAGTTCTCTCTTTTGACCTTGAACTGGAATTGACGGAAGGCCTCAATAAAGGGCATGCTTTCTATATCTCCTACTGTCCCACCAAGCTAGAAGAACAAAGTTAATTTAGAGGTTAAGCACTAAACCTTCCTTTTGTGGTTCAGGTGTCTAACAAACATACTCTGTCATCTCAATTCAATGATCAGTAACAGTGTAATGCAGACTCCCTGGGCCTGTAAAATGTCATTTAACATACTGACACTGGACGTTTCCTTGTGCTAAAAGATTACTTTTTATGATAGGTTCAACATTCCCCAAGGTTATCATGGATCTTTCCACATCATTTCAAGAAAACGGTCAGGTGAAAGATGCACTAGGAATTTTATTTGTATGAAGAGTCACAAAGCAAAGAAACTGTAATCTTATCTATTTAGCCATAAATAACTTCTATATTAAAAAGCAGTTATAAAACAAACTGCTGGAACTTTTGAGTCTCCTGTTTTCACAGGAACACTGAGATCCAACAGCTGGGATCAGCAAAGCAGGAGTACAGAAACTAAAACCAAAAAAGGCTCATTCAGAGGGATGAACATTCCTGCCAGAGGAAAGCTGAAGGTCGGGTCACCTGACTTTCTCAAGAGACAGACGAAAATGCGTCATGCCACTCTTATCGGTACAATTCATACCAAGCAAATGTATAAATGCTCAACAAGGAGAACTGCGTGGACAAAATACTGCTTTCGATGGTGCAGCCACTCCACATGACGGTGACTGTGCCCTTACCTGCCACGCTGCCCTTCGGAGGGTCAAGGGCTTCACAGGCAACTGGCTTATCAGTTGCTGGTGGGTGACTAAGGAGGAGAAAATGTACACCTGGTCACATGCGCAGGTACCACAGAGTTCCAAACAGACTCAACAAACCTCAATAACACACACTTGAGGCTCCAGGCCATCTTCATCCACGGGTATTAACGCCTGTCTCATTACCCACTCCTGGATTGCATCTGTGATGTGCGGGACGACTGAGGAAGAGAAAGGACATACGTGACCCACACGTCCCATCCGCATCGACTGAGGCAGACACACCCTTTGTGACAACAAACTGCAGAGTAGCAGTGGGTCGTAACAATATTTTTGAGACCCCTCTCAAATGCCCTTAACAAATCACACTACCCCCGGCCTCCCTTCCAGATTTCCCGGTTGTGACTAGAAGCCCTACAGGAGAGCAGGGCCTCGAGGGGTGACCTGAGCCACCTCAGAGCAGTGGGTTCAAAGCAGAATCTACCCTGGCCACTCCTACTGCTTACGGCTGGGTGGGGGGAGCACATCACACCCTTTTTCAAGGACAAGAGAGCACCAGGACCCTGTTCCATTACATTTCCAGTCTACCCAAGGGTAGATAACCTACTGCAGAGACAGGGCAGTGCAGCAGGGTGGTCGGGAGCATAGCATCTGGGGCCAGAATGCCTGGATTCAAGTCTCAGTTCCACCACTCATTAGGCGTGGATCTTTGGGCAAATTACCTAACTATTCCGAAGTTCGATCTCCCTATCCGTTAACTGGAGGTAAGAGCTTCTACTTCCTGAAGTCATGGCAGCGATAGAGCACTGGTGAGCTGCTGAGCAGAGCCCTTGCGTGACGGTGCTCATCAACCCCAGCCATGGCTCAGCGCTTTTTAAACCACAGTCGTGGGGCTCAGAAGGCCAGCTCCTAAGGGGCAGAGATTGCTGTTTAACTTGCTATGTATAGAACCGGCAGTGCCTCAAGCACAGGATATTACCTATTCCACACACAGCAGCCAAAGTGGTCTTTTAAAATGCAACTCAGACTTCACCACTCCCAGGCTTAACCTCCTGAATGGCCTCCCACGGCTCTGAGTAAAATGCAACCCCCATGCCGTGGCCCTTCAGGAGGCCCCGTGGAACCCGGCTGCAGCCCACCTCTCCCACCTGCCCCTTGGTCTCAGTGCCGTAAGTCTCCCTCCTGGTCCCTGACCAGGCCCCTTGCAGCCGGGGACCTCTGTCTGCGCCGAGCCCCCCTCCTTCTGCCCTTCCCAGGGCTGGCCTCCCAGCTCACACGCCCTCTCTTGGAGGCTTTCCCTGCCCACCTGTCCAGACTTGCCTTCCGCACCACTCTCTCTCTCTCTCTCCGCACTCTATTTAGTTCCCTCTCAGCTCCTATCAGACAACTCACTTCACCAGTTTGGTTTTTTCTCTCCCAGAAGGTAACCTCCATGAGGACAACGGCCTCACTGGGCTTGTTCATCATGCACTCCCAGTACCAGCAAGGGTGTGACCACACTGAGCACTCAAGAAATCGCTGATGAGTGAATAAATGAATTAATACACTAGAGGCCTAGAACAGCAAACTGTCTGATCAAGATCACTGCAACTCCTAATTGATCCCGTTCTGTGTGTTGGGAGCTCAAGAGAAATACTCCACTGACTCAGCTCCTTTAATTCTCCCAGCAACCCGGAGAGGTAGGTACTGTTATTATCCCCGTTTCACAGAAAAGGAAATTAGACCTCAAAGAGGGGAAGTAATCTGCCCATGTTCACGAAGCTGGTTAAGTGGCAGAGCTAAGACCTACACATGACCACCTAGCCCAGAATCCGGCCAGGGTGGCCCCAGGGGAGAGACAGCCGTCAGCGTGACCCTCAGCCTTCAGTCCAGTAAAGTCCAAAGTCAAAAGCAGATTTATTCTCATAACTCAGATGAGAGCCACTCTTCAGCAAGCCCCCAAATCTGGACTTATGCCATCATACTAGACCTGTGGCTTTCCAACACCCACTTTTAAAAAGCAGCACTAGGCTCAAATGATCGCTGTGCAAAACCTCCACCCAGCAGACAGACAGACGCTGTGCTGGTGAAAGCTCAGGAGGACCCAGAGACCCGCTTCTCAGACTCCCTCTAGCCCGTAACCAGCCCAAAGACCAATGGACACAATGGGAGTCCTTTTCCTTCTCCCTGTCTATACACAGAACGTCCCAGATGCACGACATACACCGTCTGGCTTACGGCCCTCACCTAGTTGCCGTCATCACTTCACACTCATCACTGTGGAAAAACAAGAGCTCGCCGAACTCAAATCATGAAGCTGGACTGTCAGCTTCAATGCCATTCACAGAGAGGCGGGAGCCTACTCAAGTTCCTTTTTGAGTAATCAGCCATGCAACTCTGAATTTTCAACTGAAGACATAGTTCAGTAACAATACCTTGATACTTTCATGATGAAATTGCATAAAAGGCACATTTTTATACACAAAAGAAATTAAACTGGCTAAGACTTTTAAATCTTGAAGGCAAATCCAGTACTACCTTGGACGGTTTTCCCCAAGTAATCTCCTTTGCGTTCCTTGTTAATAACGTACTGATAGATCTTTCCAGTGGTCAGATTATTGTCCTTGGTGAGGCGGATGTCAAGGAAACGTTCATAGTTACCCAGGTCAAGGTCTACTTCCCCACCATCATCCAGCACAAAAACCTCACCTGCAGTGAACAGTGAAAACGGTTAGGGGGCATGAAAGATACACATACCATGGCCCAACTTGAGTTCCCAAATATAAACACTTGAACAGAACAAAGTCTGCATTAACTTGACAGGAAGCAGGGAAATTTATTTCTAGAAAAGTAAATATGACAAGAAAGAAAAATCACCAATCATTCTGCAAAAGGTTAACTCCATACTTCAGTTTACCACCAAACTCAGTCTGAATTAGAAGATTCTGTCATGAAACAGCATGGAATGAACAGAAGGAAACTACAGCCAAGCAAGACACAGAGAACTTTACATGGTATGGCATCCGCCACCTAAGAAAAAGAACTTTCGACTCAAGTCTCCTACCTGAGCAGAGAAAGGTTTGAATGTGATAAAAGTAGGATTTGATCCAAAAACTTAAAACAAGGTATATATGTTAGTCGTGTTGATTATAGAAACCGGCTTCTGGGCCACACTTTAGTCCAAAACAAAGGTGTGAAATTGCTGAAGTTTCCTCTTATTCCTTTGTTTAACATTCATTCCTTGAAATGTCATTCTAGAAATTCTGCCCCAAATGGGGCCTTCCTACCATCACAATGGGAGACAAGCCCAAAAATAGGAAAGTAAAAATGGTCTTGTTTTTCCCTCATCCTCTGCTCTCAAGAATGCTGAAATATTGCTCCAATTTTTTCCATCCTTCCTGACACTATTTATTACATAAAGATTTTTGCTCTGAGGACACTCATAGATTTTTACCTCACATTAGAAAGTAGGAGTATGAAAACAATTTAAAAACTTGAGGGACTTCCCTGGTGGCGCAGTGGTTAAGAATCTGCCTGCCAATGCAGGGGACGCAGGCTCAAGCCCTGGTCCAGGAAGATCCCACATGCCGCAGAGCAACTAAGCCCGTGCGCCACAACTACTGAGCCTGCGCTCTACAGCCCACGAACCACAACTACTGAGCCCACGCACTGCAACTACTGAAGCCCACGCACCTAGAGCCCATGATCCGCAACAAGAGAAGCCACCGCAATGAGAAGCCCGCGCACTGCAACGAAGAGTAGCCCCCACTCACTGCAACTAGAGGAAGCCCATGCAGAGCAACGACGACCCAACGCAGCCATAAATAAACAAACAAATAAATAAATAAATACTTGAGAAGTATTTTTTAACATGTCTCAATAGTACATATACCCCCAATTTTAAGAAATTACTCTCTTAGGCAATTCAGACACAGTTACACATCACACAGTTGGTAGGTAATCAGCAATAACAAAGAAGTATAGTGCTGTTTTCCTACCCTACCTTAACAGTTTCTACTTTTCACTCACTTCGAAAGATGCTTGTTTTTACTATCCAAATTCTGTTAGCAAAACAGAATCTCAAGCATACAGATCATCCAAATTCAACATCTATCTGTTGCCTGAATCCCTACAAAGTGGTCCTTTGGTCTCTGTTTGAACACCTCTACCAAAGGGAACTCACAAAATCTTCACCCCACTTTTGGAGAGCACTTACTATTATAAAGATCTTACACTGGGCCAAAATCCATGGCCTTACAACTTCTATCCACCCATCCTATTCCTAAAGATTGGGGCCACAAAGTATAAACATAATCCCTCTTCTCAAATATTTGAAGAAAGTTACTGTGTCACCAGATATCTTTCTTCAAGAGAAGAGACAAACTTTCATTCAGCTACCTAAAATATCATTCTTATTACAGAAACCACTGAACTCTAATCACTCCATTGCCTATTAAGATTTCTGCTTCTTCTCTGTCCGAGTGAGAAAAGCATCACTCTGCTATGCTAAGGACCCTTCTCAGAAGGCAGGAAGTGGAGGTCATGGAATGCAAAATACACACAATTTCCAGGGGCTGACATTTTCTTTCACATATTACATAATTATTTTTAAATAAGAAAAAAAGAAATGCATTTTGCTTACCATGCTCATAAGGAGAGAATGTTCCTGCATCAATGTTAATATACGGGTCAATTTTAATGGAGGTTACATGTAAACCACATGACTTGAGTATTGTGCCCACACTACTGGCGATGATTCCTTTTCCAATTCCTGATATGACACCACCAGTAACTAGAATGTACTTCATTTTTACTTGTTGACCTGGGAAAAAGAAAAAACATACCTCAACAAATCAAACTGATCTGGGTTCAAACCCTGGCTCTGCCACTTACTAGCTATGAAGCCTCTAGGAGCCTCGGTTTCCCTATCTGTCACATGACTTTGGAAGGTTGTTATATGGGATCCTAACAAATGTTTCTTGGATCACTCAATGGCTTTAATCAAGTATGACTTGAAAAACAACTGCTAATTAAATAATGCAGCTTTTGTTTAAAACTTTGACAGCTAACAACCTTGAGAGCCAACATAATTAAAAAAAAAAAAGCCAGATCTGTTGATAGAACATTATGCCCCCAATGCTGGCTGCCACTGCCGCCAGACACTGGGATGTCAGGCAGGTGTTTCATTATTTTCCCTACATGGGGAAAAAAATTTCAATCTTGGATGAGCACTCCGATTCCCCATGGAAGAGATAATGTCTTTGGCTAAACTAAAATTTATCGCCAAGAAAACACAGCTCCTCTAGGTTATGGAAGACAGCATAAAAGAACTTCAACATTTAAAAGGAGTAGCAGTTAAAACTAAAGGTCTTTTAATTAAAGGTAGCTCTCTTCTGAGATGTAATAACTTGCTCCTTGCCAGCAATCTCTCCCAGGTATGCCATGAAGAGAGACTATATATATTGGAGGAAAAGGACATCAGACAATTAACCAGTCTGAAGCACATAATGGGCAAAGGACTCAAAGAGAGGGGAGATTAGATTAAATCCTAAGAGCCAGACAGTTGTGGCAGGGAATGGAAGAAACAGACTTGATGAGAGATAAAAGGGATGGATGGATGCAAGAGCAGCAGGGGCAAGAGGTGAGCAGACAGACAGCGACCGGCTCGCCAGGGAGAATTTATCACTGGCCCCGGCTTTGGAGGCTCAGAAATAGCATTTGGTCAGTAAACCCGAATGTGATCAAAATGAGAAACACAATCACAAGTAGAAGAGAATGCTTGCTTTGGCATGGTCTGGGACATTTTCCTCCTCTGGGAACACTTCTTGTGAAGCCAAATTATACTAAAAATAAGCTCAGAAGGGAACAAGGAAACTGGGGAGTTCTGCTTGAAGCATTCCCCCTCCCTGCTCCGCTCCGCTCCTCCCCAAGGCAGGAATAAACATACTTGGCAAAGAGATGAGAATGCTCAGAATGTCTTCCCCCCTCGGACAGCAAGGAAAACACCCAACCATGTCCTGCTCTTTCTATTCTCTGTTGCAGCGCTCCCAAAAGCATGCTCCTTGGTTTCGTCAAAATGCATATGGGATACCCAAAAAGGGCTCTATGGACAGATAAATCAGAGAAATGCTGGTTAAACAGTCAACTGGTTTCTTTAATGCAAGACCTCTGGGAGCCTTTAATAAGCTAATGTGCACTGCGATCTCCCAAAAGGGATATACAGTCTGCAGTTTCCCTAAACTTGTTTGACTCCAAGTCCCTAATATTTGGGGGAAACACTGCTCTGTCACTTCACAGCTGAACAGTGTCTTATTGACATGTGAACATCAGACCTGGCTACATTTTAGAGACATCCTAACCAGGCATATCCCTGAGACTATACCCTGGAATCACTGACTAAATTTTGGATGTTCTAGAAATTCCTCAGCCATCCCGCGTGGGTTATAGAGTGGGTTACTTCTCTAGAAGACTCATCTCATCCATTTGCATTTGATTGGCCCCAATTTTACTCTAAGAAGATAACACCTCTCTTTAGGGGAGATGCCTGCAGTCCCCCACAGTGCCTGGCAATAAATATTCCCATGTACTCAGAGAACAGGCAGGAGAGGCTGATGGGAACCAGTCACCCCCATGTATGGACTACCCTGTAGGTAAGTGCTACTGTGCTAGACACTTCGGGGACTACAAAAATTACTCAGATTTGGGCCCATAGCTCAAGTTGCAATCCATTTTGAGAGACAGAACATTTACAAATAAATGAGTAATCCAGTGATGGTAGGAAGCAGAGGGACGATGTGTGACAGGTATAAATGGAGAAGAAGAGAGAGCAGAAAGCTTTCAGTGGCAAGCCCAGGGTAAGGACCATGGCCCATGAGAGAAAGGTGAGAGAAGTGAAGGGAGGAGAGGATCCAGATGGCTCCCACTGTGTTGACCTGAGACTTGCAACAGCCTTGAAGGGAAAGGGAACAGAGTGGACAGGAGGTACAGCTATCTACAGAACACAGAGGCAGGGCCAAGGAAGGACTGGGGGTGAGGGGGTGAGGGGGAGATGGTGGGAAATAAATCGGAAATTTAGGCAAGGGGCCAAATCATGGGGCAACCTGAATGCTCAATCTGAACTTTAGTCTGAAGGTGATGAGAGACATGGGAAGGTTTTCAAGCACAAAAGTAACAGAAATCAAGATGCATCAAAGGAATTCATCAAAGATGACACAACAACAAAGATGTTGTTGTTAAATGCTGAGATCCAGTTCCAGCTCCACCACTTGTGTACTGGGACCTGTCAAGTCACAGAAGCCGCCTGAAGCCCAAGTCCTTACATCTGTTAAACCGGGTTGAGAATCTCCGCATCGCCTGTGTCACAGGACTGCTGAGGATTCACAATTATAATTAGTGTGGACCTAACTGCGCCACGCACACGTAGTGAACTTCTTTAAAATGCAGCATCTTCGTTCCGGGCGGCCGGGAAGTACGGAGGCCAGCTGTGGGGCCGAAGCCGACCTTTCCCCAGCACCTGGAGGCCGTCCGGCTCCGCGAGCTCCCAGGCCCCCTCCGCCTGCAGAAGTCCGGGCGCGCCGGAGGGGGCCGCAGCCAGGCCGCCGAGCCCATCCCCCACCGCGGCGGGCCTGGCTCGGACCTTGATCCCCCTCCAGCGAGGCTAAGGCCGTGCCTTGAGGCAGAAGGGGCGAGGGCCGCGGCAGTCCGAATGGAGCGGCGACCGCCGGGCTGCTCGGGGCGGGCTGGGCAGCGGGGGCTCCCGAGCCTCTACGGCCCTCTCCGTCCCACGAGCCACCCTGGCACCCTGGTCAGGCGAGCCAGGCCGCGCTGATATGGGCGCTGCCGGGCCCCGCAGCCCGGGCCCCGCGGCCTTTCCCCGCCGCCCCACGCCCCCCGCAGCCGGTCTCCCCGGCGGCGCCCGGCCACGCGGCCCCGTGCGCGGGAGCCGGCTCCTCGCCGGCCTGGCCGCCCGCCCCACTCCCTTTAGGCACGCAGCCCATTGGGCAGGCCGGCGGGCCACCTCACCCCTGATTGGTGGGAGCTGTGTCTGTCACCGGCGGTGGGGCTGTCCCGCGCCGAGCTCTGCTCCTGCCTCTGACTCCTGCACGGGAGAACAGCTCCCGCGGGATCCCTCGAGTCAGCCTACCTGAGGCCGCCTTTAAATCCTGCCGTCCGCTAAAGAGCTAAGAGGGTGACGCTCACGCTGAGCCCCCGGCAGCCAGTGCACC
This sequence comes from Balaenoptera musculus, assembly GCF_009873245.2. Classification (NCBI taxonomy): domain Eukaryota; kingdom Metazoa; phylum Chordata; class Mammalia; order Artiodactyla; family Balaenopteridae; genus Balaenoptera; species Balaenoptera musculus. The sequence continues at coordinate 33,261,948 of NC_045785.1, read as the reverse complement.
AGCCCGACCGCATGCGCCGGGCAGTCTTTCACGGAGGCGGGCTCTAGGCGGTGCGCACGCAGAGGCGGGGGGCGGGGTGGGGCGCGGGCCCGCCCCGGGGCGGGACCTGGGTGCGCCGGGCTCAGGGTCCGGAGTGCGCCGGCGCGGGGCCGGCGCGCTTTGCTAGTAGTGCGGCCGGCTACTCCGGATCATTTTCCCAGCGCTGTTGTCGCACGGCAGACGCAAGAGGTACGAGACGGGGCAGGTCATGGCGTTTCTGCCTTGCAGCCTTTGTCACAGCCAGTGGTTCAGGCTTCCTCTTTTGAGGGGGAGGAGACCATGTCTTGACTCACACCTGGCAAATCCATCGCCTGGCTCCAGCCCCCCCTCCCCAAAGGCCTTCTAGGAGAGGCGAGATCCGTCACACCGTGTCCTTGAACCGTCCGACCTTGTGGGCAAGGTGGTGCGACCCCAACCCATCTCTCTCTCTCACGCGGCGCCCTCTGAACCAAGGGATGCCGACAGTGTCACTCTCCGCCTCTATTACAGGGAAGGCCAAGACGGCGGCTGGGCGCTGGCTCCTTCCTCATCTGATGGGAGTAAGAATGAGAGAAGCAGAAAGAACAGCCGGTGTGAAAGCCCTGGGGCCCAGGAGAGCCTCGCCCAGCTAAGTTGGAGGCCTGTGTCGCTGCATTGGAGAGAGCCAGGGGAAGAGAGATCAATACGGCGTGGCCACACCGCGCAGAGCATTATAGACCAAGGATTTTCTTTCCCCCTAAGGGCAGTGGAAAGCCATAGAAAGTTTTTTGAGGAGGCGGCTTGGTTTTGCTTTGAATACTGAATACATACACCTGTTTTTTTCTCCAAACACTATACAAGTGTATACTTAAAATGTAAGTCTCTGCATCCCAGTGTTCTGTTTTCTTTCTTAGAAGCAGTTTGTCAAAAGTTCTTGTATACCTTCATTAAAGGATGTAAAGAAAAGGTGTGACGTGATCAGACTTGTATTTCAGGGAAATGACTCAACCAAATGGATTCCAAGAAACCAGTTAGGAGGTTTCTGCAGTGGCCCCAAAGAGAGGCTTCTGGCTTCTTCCATCTGAATCACCACTTCTCCTGCTCTGCAAGCTGCACTCAGCTCCAGACCTAAAACATGCTTCGGGTGTTTTACAGCCACACTTCTTTCAAGAAGCATTTGGTGTTTATCAAAGTGCCTGGGACGTGACAGACACTGAGAACATACTTGTCGAAGTAACGAAGGAGCTGTAGAAGATATAAAATTAGCCCCTCACTTAGCCACTCTCCTGGGTGACCACTTTACCCTTTCCTCTCCTTCTGTAAACCTCTACTCTCTCTCAGCGGATGGTCTTGCTTCCTATTTCACTGAGAAAATAGAAGCCATCAAGAGAACTTCCTTGAGCTCCCCCCACCCTATCCATCAACCTACTTTCGTCTGTGCATACAAGCTCTGCCTTGTCTTCTGTGCTGTGGACAAACTGTCCCTAAGCCTCTTCTCATTGCTTCAAGTGCCATATCCTCTCATCAGTTCAAGAATGTCCCGCTAGTAGTTCTCCCCTCCTGCGTCATCGATTTTCCCCTCTCCTAGATCACTTCCACTAACATGATGCAGTTTCTCCCATCTTAAAACCAAACCCCTCCCTTGACTCTACGTAATTCTCTGGCTATCCCTCCATTTCTCTGTGCCCCTTTTCGACACAACTAGAAAATGTTGTTTACGCTTGCTGTCTCCAATTTCTTCCCTCTCTCTTGAACTCATTCTGTCAGGCTATTGCTCATGTAATTCCACTGAAACTGCTCTTGTCAAAAATTAACTTCTACCTTCCCCCACCTCGTCTCTGTATACCAGCCTAGACTCACAAGCCCCAGATAAAGACACCAGTGTGGCTGCATATGCATGATGTGAGTGTGTGTGTGTGTATTTGCATATTTGGGCAGCTCCTCTCACCCACCTTGAGCTCACAGACTCCCTGTGGACTTCTGGGTGCAGCCATCCTGTGCCCACATCCTGCCCCTAAACTTACTACTTCGCTAACAGTGTTTGTCACAGCTGGTCACTCCTTCCTTAAAATGTGTTCTTTACTTGGTTTCTAGGAAACCACTTTCTCAGTTTTTCTCCTATTTCATAGGCCTCTCCTGCATCTCCTTTCCGCCTCCTGACCTCTAAACATCGGTATGCCTCAAGGCTCAGAAGATCCCTTCTCCACCTATAATCATTCTCTGGATGATCTCATTCGGGCTTTAAATACCAGACTTTAAATAGTAGGCTTTAAATACCATCTATATTCTGACAACTCACAAATTTGTATTTCCAGCCTAGACCTCTCTCCTTATCTCCAGTTTTAGGGCCCTTCTAAGCACGAGGTCCCAAAGTCTGCCCTGCGCAAATGTACAAAAGGCCACGCACTTTGTCTTCAGCTGCGACAATTCTGTGCTGCTGTTCATGCTCCAGAGCTCCCCCTGGGATCAGGCTGAGGCTAGACTCAGCTAAACCAGGGATTGCAACCTTTCTGTAAAGGGGCAGATAGTCAATATTTTAGACTTTGTGAGCTATACCGTCTCGGTCACAACTCCTCAACTCCATCTTCATAGCCCAAAAGCCACCATAAATGATACGTAAACAAAATAAGTGTGACTGTGTTCCAGTACAACTCTTTAATTACAGAAATACAGATTTGGTCTGAAGGCCAGTTTGCCAACCCCTAAGCTAAACACACCTCTTGTCCAGCTTCTTCCTGCCCTATCCTGCCTCCCTCATTCCCTTACAGGGTGCACTTGAGAGCATTCCTCAATTATTACCCGGGAACCCCATCTCAGACTTGGTTCCTAGGGAGCCCAGCCTAAGGCAGCACGCCTCCTGCAGGTCCCCCCCGTAGTGCACTCGCTTACCTTGAGACACTTCTCACAGGGGGCTCACATTGCCTACTACTTACTTGTCTGTCTCCTCCACACCAGATTGTAATCTCCCTGCGGTTACCTGACCTTTCTGTGTCTCAGTTCCCTTATCAGGTACAGTCTTGTTCACCTTTTAATAACCAGGATCCAGCATATTTAATTCCCACTACTGCCCTGTGATATACATGCCACCATTATTGCTGTACTTCATATGATGAAGCCAAGACTGAAAAGCATAAATGCCCTCCCAAGAGCACATATAAAGTTTCACTTTGAATCCTCTTTCCATTTTGCACCCCTCATTCTACCCATCACCAGATCTTGCTTATTGTTTTCTAGCCAAGGCTCCTTTGAGTTACTTTTTTCATTTTCACATCAATATGCTGTCATCCTAGCCTGGCATTCTGGTAGATTATCTGCTGGAGCAATGGGGCAGGAGAGAGCCTACAACTATTGACTTAAATTTGTTGTTTTTTGTATTTTGGGTTTTTTTACCAGATTGGAGCTATTTATTCTAAAATTACGTTTTACTTAGTTTTTAATAACTATGTAAACAGTACAAAATTCAAAAGGTAAAAAGGAATACACAGTAAAAGCCTTCCCCCCATACCTATGCCCAGCGACCTAGTTTTCCTCCTCGAGACAACCACTAATACCAGTTTCTTGTTTATCTTTCAAGAGACACTGTGCACATGTTTGTATCCTTTCTTATTGGCTATATATTGTTTTAGCATGAATGTGTTATGTTGGATTTTCCTCCCTTGTGCTAGCTTTCTTTAATGATGTTATTTGGCGAATTAGATGGTATACCCTCACTTTGTTCATGAAAGGATTTAAGGCCATTTGTGTGTGTGTGTGTGTGTGTGTGTGTGTGTGTGTGTGTGTGTGTGTGAAATATGAGAGAAAAATGAAGCAAAGGAAAAATAAGGGTAGGAACTTTTCTCTTTAATGATACCCCATTGCCTTCAGGATAAAGTCAAAACTGCACTTTGATGTATGAGGCTGTGCAAAAACTGGCCTCTGTTAACCCCTCTAGCCACATGACCCACCCTAGGCTCTAGCCACACTGGACTCATGAGTACCCTGAACATGCCATTTGTTCTCTTTCTCACATCTGGATCTTCACACAGACCACCGATGGAATATCCCCTTTGTCTTACTAAAGTCACATTTCAGCCTGGCCTTCACATCCCCAAAGTAACTCATCTGGACAGCCTCCTTCCCTTGAGTTGGGGTTCATCTTTCTCCCCCATGTTTCTATTGTTGCCTGGATTTCCCCAAGCATAGCACCTACAGATTGTGGGGGGGGGGGTTCTTTTTGTTTTTAATTTATTGATTTATTTTTGGCTGCATTGGGTCCTCGTTGCTGCGCACAGGCTTTTCTCTAGTTGCGGCAAGCGGGGCCTGCTCTTTGTTGCGGTGCGTGGGCTTCTCACTGCAGTGGCTTCTCTTGTTGCGGAGCACGGGCTCTAGGCGCATGGGCTTCAGTAGTTGTGGCACTCAGGCTCAGTAGTTGTGGCTCGCGGGCTCTAGAGCGCAGGCTCAGTAGTTGTGGCACGTGGGCTTAGTTGCTCTGCGGCATGTGGGATCTTCCCGGACCCAGGCTCGAACCCGTATTCTCTGCATTGGCAGGTGGATTTTTTTTTTTTTTTTTTTAAACTTTTTTTTTTTTTAATTTTTATTTATTTATTTATTTTTAATTTATGGCTATGTTGGGTCTTCGTTTCTGTGCGAGGGCTTTCACTAGTTGTGGCAAGGGGGGGCCACTCTTCATCGCTGTGCGCGGGCCTCTCACTATCGCGGCCTCTCTTGTTGCGGAGCACAGGCTCCAGACACGCAGGCTCAGTAATTGTGGCTCACGGGCCCAGCCGCTCTGCGGCATGTGGGATCCTCCCAGACCAGGGCTCGAACCCGTGTTCCCTGCATTAGCAGGCAGATTCTCAACCACTGCGCCACCAGGGAAGCCCTGGCAGGTGGATTCTTAACCACTGTGCCACCAGGGGAGCCCAAGAAATGATTTTTTAAAATACGTAAATCCACGTAAAGGCGGGGAGAACAGGAGAGATGACAGGAGTAAACATTTTGGAAGCAAGAAATTAGATGAATGAACGAAAACTGAGCAAACTTAACAGAGACAAAACCCCAGCCAGCAGTGGGGAAACAGAACCGAGTCGGTTTACACTGAGGGCAGGAGGGATTATGACAGGAATGAGACCTTGTACAACTGTAGGGGGAGCTGAGGAAGTGACGGTCCGGAGTGGGGAGAAGGGGGATCAGAGAAGTCAGTAACAAATCCTCCTAGAAAATGATCAAAAGTGGACAACGTGGAGCTTACTGGGAAACAGAGAAGCAGGGCGTGTCCAGCCGCTGGGAAGGGGGGCTTGTGCAGAGGCCTGTGGGGAGCTGGGGCCTCGGGTAGCTACACGGCAGCGGGCCCAAGCCTCTGGTGGTGTGCCCAGGGCCACTGTGGGCATTTGGGGAGAGGAGCTGAGTGTGGCTAAGAGCACAAGTTGGACCCCACCGAGCATTGTGTGCATCTGTCACCATGTCCCCCCTTCAGACAATAATGGTGCCACTGTGCTTCCACCCCCGAATCCTCACAGCAATTCCTCCGTTGGACCCTCTCTCACACGGAACTCTGTAGGGAAAGGGCTTCCAGGAAATATGGTTCCACTTTAACCAAGTTGAGAGTAAAACTTGGAACACATCGAGTGCAGGGGACAAGCGGTCGGAAGGAGGCTGGACGCTGGCTCCAGGGGTACCACAGCAGACCCAGCTTGCTCGTGCCTGGAATATGGGGTGAGAGAAGGAAATTCCGTCTAGGCTGATGCTCCTGTAGCTTTGGGGCTCTCCTTCCACTGAATGCATGTCCCAACTAAAACACCCTCTACTTTTCCACTTGGAATTGTCACTTTCAATTTTGAATGCCTCCAAGTCGTGGCTCTGCTCTTTGCCTTTCATTCTCTGTCAGACCCTGGCTTCCCATTCTGGTTGGCAGCTCCCGTACCCATAGCCACTCAGAGTCCAAGCTAAGTCTTGTCACTGCTTGGCGGGGCGGGAGGGGGGCAGGGGGGCAGGGGGGCGCAGAGCTGCAGTGAATCCTCCCCACAGCCCTCCCAGGCCTTTCCTCCAGGCAGAAGGGAAACGCTGCTTTCAGCCGTGAAGGTCCTCTTTCTTCTCTAGCGAGCCCAGCCTGCCTCTCTTACCTTCTCCAGAAAGCGCTGGCCTCAGGTCTGCATTTTGCCTCACAGCCTCCCTCTCCGGCATAACTCACTTCTCCAGTGTGAACACCTGCATTCTTTAGAGGCCTCCTCCACAGCCAGTGTGTGAAGGGTCCTGAAAGCTCACTCTGTTCCTACAGGCCCAGGGTGTACTCTCTTGCCTTAATCAAAGGCCACCTTGCCCCCGGCCGACAGGAAGCTAAGCCTCCATGACAGACACCCTAATAGCTTAGCTAAGATAAATATTTCTCTCTCACTTACGTAACAGCTTTCGGGTGAGTGGTCCTGGCTGACAGGCTGGTCATCCAGGGACCCAGGTTCCTTCCATCTTGTTACTCTGCCTTCCCAAGGGTGTCATCCTCATCTGCGTGGTCAAGGCTGGGTTCCTGCCGTGGCTGTATTCACATTCCTGCAGGAGTGGGGAAAGAAAGGAAGTGAAGGGAAAACGATTTCCTTTTAAGCAAATAATGTAGAAGTTGCCCACACCTTTTCTGTCACATCCCACTGGTCAGAACAAAATCAGAGGGCCACATCTCGGCCGTAGGGGAGGCTGGGAAATGTTATCCCTAGCAGGGTGACCATCTGCCCAGGTAAACTCTTACGACTATGGAAAAAGTGGAGAATAGATTTGGGGGGAAAATAGAAGTCCACCACAGCCTGGCTGCCACCTAAGGCCTAGGGATAATCACTCTCTTCTGCTTGCATTGCTCACTTCTGGTCATATCCCTTCCCCTTCCCCATCCCAGACAAAATTTACAGTCTACTCAGACCTAAGTTTTCTCGAAAAACATAAAAATGGCATCATCCGGTGTAGCAGATGCTGTCATCACCCTGCCCACATCCTTAGCCCTCCAGGGCACATTACCCTGCCTTCCAGCTCTTTGTTCCTGAAAATCTTCACCTAGGAGTTTCTGTGGCTACCAGAGCCAGCTACGCACGCAGGGCAGGCCTGATGCACTGGAGAATTAACGTCCTTCCCCTGAGTCCAATTCAATTCAGCTCACCTCAACCAATGCTGATGCAAGCCCACCTGTTCCGGGCTCCATGCTGGATACCAAGGATGCAGAGAAGCCCAGAGCTCCATCAGCACATGCTAGATGCCAGACGCAGTCCTGACTGCTTTACCTGCATCTCTCATTTACTTCTCAAGGCAGCCCTTTGAGGTTGGTGCTCTTCTTCACTCTATTTTACAGATGAGAAAACTGGGGCTTAGGAAGTGTTAACACCTGCCCAAATCCCCAGCTTGTAATCAGCAGAGATGTTTGTCTGACTCCAGGACTACTGAATCTGATGAGAGATGCTCCCTGGCCCGAAAGCAGGGTGGGTAAGGGAATAACTAACAATCTATGTTGAACCAGACAAAGAAACATGTGAAACTAGACAGAGGATAGTTTCTTTCACCTTCTTGCTGGAGAGAATGTGTTCAGGTGGAGAGCTAAGGACCCACCACACCATCCCCGGGATGGCTTACATGTGGATTGTTACCTGGGGGCAAATACAATTCTATATTTTTAAGCCACCATTATTTTGAATTTTTTAATAACAATCAAACTCTTTTAACTCAGTGCTTCCCAATGCTTTTCACATCGTGGAACATGTAGAAAATGACAGTATTTATATGACACATCAGGGTGTACTCAAGATTTGGGAATGTGTATATAGGACTGGGTGAAAATACTAATTACATTTTCTGGATAGTACATAATTATGAAAAGAAATAAAATACAAAGTATTTAGGAAAATAGTAACCACTGAATTAGGAGAAAACTTCCAAATAACATCTTTTCAAATTTTTGATAAGAAATCAGCTTGCTTCCATGAACATTTTATAATAGGTTCTATATTTGAAATGGCCACAAAGTTCCTGATTATGTTCTTCCAATTATGGTCTCTTCGAGTTCATGAACATCACAATTGACAAGAAATGTTCACAAGCAGATGCTGTGAATGGCAGTGAGATCTATCATTTTTCCCCCACTTGTCAGAAACTCCTTTCTTGTTCTTAATAGAATTAGGATCCTTTGAATTTTACTTTAATGATGCAATTGTTCTCTAAATCTAGTGATTCGGCTCTTTCTTTCACTGAAAAATGTAATGTTGAAATTTCTCTTAATAATATAAAGGCCTTTAGAATACAATAGTACTTTGTTCAAGTTAAGTACTTTAAAATTATGATGAAAATTTCTTCCAGCTTACACGGACAATGCTCTATTAGTCTGAATCATTTTTCTTTAGGATTCAAACAATAACTTCAACTTAGTTCCCCAGTCGTTTCACTTCTCCAAAAGTAAATTTTTTCTTTGTTTCCATAAATGTTGTTAGCACATATTAATATTGTGTGGAAGGACCCAAGACCACCCTCAGGCTCAATGATTTGCTAGAAGGACTCACAGAACTCAGAAAAGGTGGTATATTCATGGTTATGGTTTATGACAGTGAAAGGATCATCTTCCAGGAGTTGGTCAAAGGTTAGTCCCAAAGACCTTTGCAATGTGCAATTTTGGGCCACCCATGCCTGCTGCGTTAACTCATGACTACACAAAGATACTTTCCTAGGATTCTTATAATTTTTGATCAAGTTCATTTAGACTCAAAAATGTCAATTAAGTAAGTCATATTTTGAAGCCAATTACTATCCTTCAAAAAAAATTGTAAAGCGAGCCTGGTTCACAGTTTTTACATTTCATTTTTATTATTTTTTTAAGCTCATAAAGTCTTGATAAAGCTCTCTTTGGAGAGTCAACCCATTTCTGTATGAAACAGCAGAAAGTACTTTTATTGTCCTATTTCTTCCCATAAGGCTGAAAATATACATGGCTGAGAGCCTTGGGTTTTAATTCACCATTTTGATCATATCATTGATTGTGGAATTCAGGAAATCTTTACAGACGATAACTTTCTATGAATGAAAGAATGTGCTCCTGAAATCTCAGGATTTGGGGAATGAACTTGTGAAGTAAAGCCTTGACATTGTGTTGTTGCAGCCACCCCAGGAGACCATATACTCACCTGGTGTTGTCCATTCAAGGTGCTCATTTACCTCTGACTGCTTCCTCCTCACTGGGTTCTGAGAATTCTGCTGCTGCTTCTAACTGACTGTGGTTACTGATGCCTGTAGATTCGTCAGTCTGCAATGCAAAATTTTTGGAGCTTCTAGATTAGCTTTGGTTCTATGTCTGAGATGTTTTCAATGCATCCATAAGATTGTTTGGAAATGGCAACTTCTCTATTTGCTTCTTCAGCCCCAAACTTAGTGCTGCTGATTTTCATGTAGGCTGGTGAATTGAGTGATTCTGCAAATGGGTGAGATATTTGACTTGGGCTATTAAGTGCAGGCTATTAACTTGCAACCGGTTTCTTGTGCTCTGCCTGAAAGTGTTGTAACAGAGCTTATAAAAGGACTTTGTTTCTTGCTTTGCAATGACAGACATTTACCGAAGATCAAGTCTTTTCCTGCAGTTTGCAGTTAGGTATAGGCAGAGGTGTTGTCTTTCTGCTCCTCCATCCTTAGCATGAAGCTTTTATTCTCACATTTGCCTCTATGTGTCCTCATGATCACAAGGTGGCTGCTTTAGCTCCAGCCTCAGGTTCACATTCCAGGCAGGAAGAACGGTGCAGCAAGGAGGAAGTGGCGCCTCCATCAGGAAATCACTGCTTTCTCAGAAGCCTTCAGCACACCTCTACTTACATCTCAGTGTCTAGAACTGGCCACCCTAGATGCAGATGGGAAATGTAGTTTTTTAGCTTGGTACATTGCCTCCTTGGGCAAAATCAGATATTAGTTTCCCTAATCTGGCCTCAACTGACTCTCAGATTTCATCTCATAATTCTTCCCCTTGTTCTTCAACCTTACTGATTATGACAGACAATGTTACTGCTCCATCAAGAGCCCTTCAGATCCCCTTTTCCCACTGTGTGTGTGGCCCCCAGCTTTGATATGCTTTTGTTTCCAATACCCAGTACCCATAGCTCTTTTGGGTGGCAGGGCAGCCTTTAGTCTGCTGAAGCCCACTTCGCCCACATAAAGCATCTGAGCATTTACATCTCCTTGGAGTGACCCTAAATCAGGGATTGATGGGAATATGAAAGTCTCAGTTGCCTTCGATTGGGACAAACTCTAAGACGTAACTCATGAGCCAGAGCTCCCTTTGGGATCAGGCTGAGCCCACCCTCTGCAGGATTCTGCCTGAATTCAATCTTTTCTTGGCTTCCTTTTCCAGCCCTGCTTCCCCCGTGCCCTTGCTGGTTACTCCCCACCCCCATCCCTAAGGGAGCACTTAATAAATCACTTGCACACAAATTCTCATCTTAACATCTGCTTCTGGATTCCTTGACTTAAGACACTGGCCTTCTCACTGTTCCTAGTATATGCTAAACCTGCTCCTACCACAGGACCTTTGTACACCATCAGGAAAGCATGTATCTCTCAGAAACATGCACAGTCCAGAGCTTCACTTTGCTCAGGTCTTTGCTCAAATATCACCTCATCAGTGAGAATTTCCTTAACCACACTGCCTAAAAGAGTCCCCCTCCATTAATTTCTATCCCTGCTTAATTTTCTTTAAATTTCATTTATCGCTGCTTTAATGGGATATAATATATTTTATTTTTGAGGTAAGAAAACAGCTCTTTAGATTCCATTAGCATTTAATGAGGCACTGAAACTGAGCAGGACCCTGTGGGGTTCCTGGGCATGGAAGACTTTCGAACAGTTGCTAGTCAGGGAAAGGAGGGGATGCAGAGACAAAGGAGGAGCAGTCAAGAAGCAATAGTGCAGCTTTGAGGCAGGTCCTGGTTCCACCTCAAGGGATACACATAATATCTTTCAGCTCTTTTACAGAACTAAAACCCCTAACAAATGGAAGATGTTAGCATTCTTCATTCCAGGGAAGGTCACAGTTTGATAACCTCAAGAAGCTCGTCAGGAGACCACCTGAGGCCAGATTAAAGGAGTGCAGGCCCTGCACACACCCTGATCCTTATCAGCAACCCCACCCTTGAACCATTGCTATAAAATTCCTCACCAAATCCTCCCATGTTGGGACACACAGTTTTTCACATCATGAGCCTGCTGTGTTCCCCTTTGCCTGGCAAAGCAATAAAGCTATTCTTTTCTACTTCACCAAAAAACTCTGTTTCCAAGATTCAATTCATCACCAGTGCACAGAGGCTGAGTTTTCCACATCAACACCAAAGCCGAGTCCGGAGCCCCCAAATCGCTCATGGTCTCAAGGAGGATCCAGACTCCACAAACTTGTACTTACATGCACTGCGAGGTCTCTGTAGTGGTCTATGGACAGGGTGATACAGGCAATCACTTCTGCCTGGGAGAATCCAGGAAGGCTTCATGGAAGAGGCCATATTTGACATTAAAGAAAGAGTACATTTCTCAGGGAGAGAACGTAGTTTGCAGTCCTATTGGGAGGAATAGCATATGGGAAGGCATAAAATCATGGCCTGTATGTGTGTATAAAACAGAGGGCTACCCAGAGAGGGGCAGTTTACTAAGGACAAGGCGGGGTGGGAGGGAGTAGGGGTGAAGGTGGGCAATGACTTTGAGTGTTTAGCTTTGTCCAGAAGGCAGTGGAGAGCCATGGGTGGGGTTTAACCTGGTAGAGGGTCAGAGCTGGCTTTTAGCACATTTCCTCTGGTGGTGACATGAACGAAGTCCAGAGGGGAAAACAGGTCCCTTCTGCCACCCATCCACTCACAGCTCCAGGTGCAGAGCTGAGCTGTTGGCACCAGAGGGTGCTATGACCTAGGACAAGGGCCTCTAGTCTTCCCTGCCACGTTTGTGGTCACCACGCTTCCAGCCCTCAGAGACCAGTCGCACTTCCAGCTGGGTCACCACTGCTGTCTGGCTGTCAGCACACAAAGCCTTGGGAAGTCTTTTGTATTGCATCTTGTTATTTGATTTCTCTTTCCATGCGATAATGACTGAGACTGAGGTGCTGCTGGCGGTGCAATGGGGAATAAACTTCATGTCTTAGAGCGTATGCTCTAAACCAGAGGTGCTCCAAGTGGGACTCCTGGGGCCAGCAGCAACAACAACTGCTGTGAACATGTAAGAAATGCAGGTTCTCAGGGCCCACTCCAGACTTACTGAATCAGACACTCTGGCCCAGCAATCTCTGATTTCACCAGCCCTTAGTTTGATTCTGATGCAGAGTCAATGTTGAGAATCATTGGTCTAAGAAAGTACTGCAAATACTTTCCATACAAATGTATGAACGCCAAGGGGGGAAAGTGGCAGGGGTGGGGGTGGGGTGGTGGTGGGATGAATTGGGAGATTGGGACTGACATGTATACACTGATGTGTGTGGAGTGGGTAGCTAATGAGAGCTTTCTGAACGGAAGAATGGATGAAATTCTAAAATTAAAAAAAAAAAAAGAAAGTACTGCACAGTGTAGTGGTGCCCTCGAAGGAGTGAGTCCAGTGTGATGCCGAAAGGCCCCAACTCAGATGAGCAAGAGCCATGGGAGGCTTCCTGGAGGAGGTGTCATAGGAGTCGGCAGCCAGGCAGGGGAGGGAAGAGAAAGGCATTCCAAGCAGAGGGAACAATTGTGCCAAGCCCCATAAGAGGGAGAGCTTAGTCTTTTAGTAGACCCCAGCTGGAAGGGGACTTACCCAGAGGGGCTCAATCTTTGTCCCCCCCCATGGACACTCCTGACTTTTCTTCAAGGGGTCTCATGTTTTGAAAGGTGTTGTTTTCCCAAAAGCTGCTCTAAATAGTTAATAATTCATCCATTTCCTGCTATTTATTAATCAATATCTGTAGCTCCAGTCAGAGTTTCTGATTAGCATGAGATGTTCATATTCACCACCCTGAATTAATAATGATAGTAACAACCATTTGCCGAGGGCTGGCAAGCGCTTTACGTGTGCTAGCTCATTTAATCGCCACCCTACACCTCTGAGTGGTGGTACTGTTATCACTGAAGAGGAAACTAGCACAAGAGAGGCTGGTCACTTGGCCAAAGGCCCAACTGGATATGCTCTACCTTGGGTCAGCCCTCCTGCAGAGTGGGCTCTAACAAATAGCCTCCCTGTTTCTTGGGAGTCATGGCGTTCCAGCCCCAAAGAAAGATACTTGGCCTGTCAGCACACAGCCTTATCCTGAGCAAATGCACAGTCCCTGTTATGCATTTAGAAGTACTAAAATAGCTCATGGTACCTATTTCTATCTTGAGAGTCCCCTAGGGTTCTGGGACTCCAGGTCAGAATCACTGAACTAGTCCAACATTCTCTCTCTTCCAACTCCTGCTACGTAGATAAGAATATGAAAGCCCAAGGACGGGCAGTGAGGTGGAGGCAGCTTTCCAGGACCCCCTCAAAGCATACCCTGATAGCCTGAAACTAAAAAAGAACTTGCTGGTCCTTGGGTCATTATCTCTCCCCATCTGCTCCCTTCCCCTTTCTCTGCTGCCCTCCCTAGCTTCCTTCCTTCTCAAGCATCTACTGAGTCCCTGCTCTGTGCCAGGACCTGGCACCAGGGATACAAAGACAAATAAGTCCTACAAGCCAGACTTTCAATTTCTTGCGGGCTGTAGTGAGTGGTCGCTACATGCTTTTATTAATTTATCTCCATCACAAAAGCCATTTCCCTGCAGTTGTCATCAGCAGCAACACCAACTATATCCTCACCCACTGGCTTTGTAGGATAGAATATAGTATAGCCTGTCCCACCTCCCACTCCGTCCCCCCACCTCTCCACCTTCTCTTCCTGAGTTGGGCAAGCTCCATGCCCCATTAGCCCTAACTAAAGTGTATAGGAGGTGCTGCCTTCTCCCTTTCTCGAAAGGGACCATTTGGTAAACTGACTTTCTGTATCTGCCTTCCTCCCTCCTGCCCTCCTGCCATAGATGGCCCACTGCTCATCCCTTTTCTCCCTTCCTTAGGTCAGTTTTACAGCCAGGCTTCACCATCTGCCTGGTGGGTGAGTTCTCTTGGTCTATGTTTGTGTTAATAAATAAGGTCAAGAAACATTTTCTGTGCTGGCTCCTGGGAATACAGACAGCAGTTGGACCTAGTGTCTGCCCTGGGGGAGCTCAAAATCTGGGGCGGGAAGGGAAAGCTTCTGTGACCACGTTGTGAAAGGGCAACTGAATGAGGGAGCTTAATTGCTAAGGGTTCACCTGGACTGCACTTGGGTGTATATGTTACGCCCCAGTGAGTACTGTGCAAACACAAGTGGCCTCTCTGGCTCCCTCAGGAAAGAGGGCAATCCTTGCAAACTCTACCTGCAAAGGGAAGCCAGGATACTTTGGGGGAAGTCTCTAATTGCCAGGGGAGGGAAACGTGATCCAGCAAAAAAAAAACCCTGTTTGTTTGCAGGCTGGGGGGGTCTGTCCTCAGAGACGGACTTTCAGTAACCAATTCACAAACATCGGTATGTGAACCAAACTGTCAGTTAAAATCCTTTTAATAAAAATGATTTTTAACATTGTTACAAAAGTGGCATGTGCTCAGCGAAAAAATGTTAAGTGATAGAGAAATAAATGTGAATTTCAACCTTTGCCTTTGGTGTGTACATTTCCAGATACATTTAATCATATCTAATCATATATATATACACGTCTGTGTTTATATACAAATATATACGGAGAGAGTGAGAGATCATTTTAAAAACATAAACAAAAATATAATGACATTTAAATATATATAAATTGTCTGTATAATAGTATTATATAGAGAGACAATATATATATTATTCAACTTGCTCTTTTTTTCAAAATAGAACACTAAGTTGTGGGCATCTTCCCACGTTGGCATATCTAGATAGCTCTCTCTCATTCTTTATCAGCTGTGCAGTATGAACATACCATGAATTCTTCAATCCTCTGCTGATACCCATGTATTTCCAGTCTTTTGTTATTACAAACAATACTGCAAAGAACTTCCTGTATATTTATCTTTGCTCAATCTTGCCAGCATTTCTATGAAATAAATTCTGAAAGGCGGAATTGACTGGATCAAAAGACCCATAAACATAAAGTCTTGATAGGAATTGATGAATTCCTCTCCAAAAATAACGGACCAAATTTGAGAGAGCCTGGGAAGACTCCTCCCCAACACTGGGTTCCTTTAAGTTTTTGCCTACCTGATAGATGAAAAATATTATCACGTTGTTTTCATTTGGATTGGTTTTTCTGTGTCATCAAGCATCTCTTCGTGTGTTCATTAGCTGTTTGAATGTCAGCTTCTGTAAAGTGTACTTTCCCATGTTATTCGCCTATTTTTCTTACTCATCTTTTCTTTTTTACTTTTCTTTCTTTATACCTTTTTTAAAAGTTGATTTGTAAGAGCTCTTTGCCTATCAGGTTCTTAGCCTTCATCTATCATATGGAAAGGAAATCAATATATTCTTCAGAGTAGGGTTTGTCATTTGCTTTGTGTATTTTTTTCCCTATAGAGGTTTAAAAATATTTATGTAGTCGGATCTATCCATTTTTCCTTGATAATTTCTGGGATTTGTGTCATGTTTTAGAAAGATTTTTTTCCTACTCCATGATTAGGAAAACATTCTCTAATATTTTCTTCTAGAATTTTTATGGTTTTATTTGTTATCTATACATAGTTACTCTGTGGGGAGTTTATTTTAGTGTATGCAATGAGTTACGGACACAGCTAGAGTTTTTTCCAGGTGGCCCATCAATTGTCCTAACATGTATTTTCCATTCACATATGTGAAATGCCACCCTTATCATATACCAAATTTCCTTTTCTCTTTTCCTAACCTTTCTGTAAGGCTTTACCAGATCCTCTGGTAAGCTGTCCACCTTCTCCCCTGGCAGTGTTAGTGCCTCTCAAATGAGGTCAAATTGTCTCCTCAAGGTGACTCTTCATGTCTCTGACCGCATTCATTTATTCATTCAACAAATACTTCTGAGCACCTGCTCCATGCCAGGGGCCATGGCAGGATTAGGAGGGACAGAGGGAATAACACACACATGGGCTCTGCTTCAGGGATGATTTTAGCAATTAACCCTCCAGGCCACTGGGATTTCCACGATTCTCAAGTTCCAGGGGCTCTTCACTGTCAGCCCAGGGACTCTCCTGGAAGCCACATCCAGACCTGGTTGCTTTCAGATGCCCCAAGCCACAGCTCAGCCAAGGCCAGTGGTAACGGGGCCAAAAAAAGTTCGATTTTAAATAAACCTGGCTTCCTCTCCACCATTGTTAGAGAGACCCTTATCCAGTTCACTCTGTTCCCATCAGATAAGAAAAAGCCAAAGCAGACAGGGTCATTGGGAACTATGGTGTGCTGTGAGTTTTCGGAAATTTTTCTTTTTTCTTTTTTTGAAGGGAGAGGAAGAAAACAGGAGAAAGGAACTGAGAAGACTAACTTATCTAGAAATTATCTTTGAATTCTGGCAGTGGAGAAGGCAGCACAGGTTCCATCTAGTCCTGCGACCTTGAGTGTGTCGTTTAACTTCTCTGGGCTCCATCTCACACTCAGGGTCAACAGACAGGCGCTGTGGCAAGATCTCTTCTCGCAAGGTTTCGTCTGATCCTCAGGACACCTTTGCTGGTCATCACCCCAGGTTTACACACTGACACCCAACATTCCAAAGGGAAATTGACATACTTGAAGCCGCTCATTTAGGAAAAGCAGAGCTAGGATTCAATCTGAATTTGGTTCTGAATCCCTCACCCTTTCTACTTTACCACAGATGTCTCATTTTTATGTAAGAGATTGTCCCACTCCCTCCAGGGTGCCCTGTTGCACTATGGGACACTTCTGAGAAGGGCAGGAAGAAGGGACTTGCCCACCAGGAATCAGGACTCACTATAAAATGTGCATCCAGGGGACTTCCCTGGCGGCCCAGTGGTTAAGACTCTGCGCTCCCAACGCAGGGGACAAGGGTTCGATCCCTGGTCAGGGAACTAAGATCCGGCATGCCCCACAGCACAGCCAAAAAAAAAAAAAAAAAAAAAAACAGTGCATCTGGGATCCCCCTGAAAAAAAATTAGCAAAGATACCAAATGTTGAATTTGTAAACACTTCTAAATAAAATGTTTTCAAAGTTTTAACTTAAGAGATTTGAGCTGAATTCTATGAACATAAATTTTTAGATAAGATTTTATGGCTACACAAAATTCCTGACCAAAAATTTTAAATAATTACCTCTACAAATGACCATCACCACTTTTTTGCAACCATTTTTGCACTTAGACAGTAATTGAAATTTTATTTAAAGAATCTAACAGCACTTCCTTTTCTGTCGTTGATGAAAGAAATTGCTTGAAAGAGTGTTAGTGGACTTTGAACTTTGCACAAGTATTTGTGCAACTTTGAACAAGTATTTCAAAGGACTAATGAAGCTCTTATTTGCAGAATGTTCATTGTTAGAGCAGCCACCCTGCAGCTGCCCTGGGCACCAACAAAAGAGCACAGCTACCAGGGATTGATCTAGGTTCTGTGGAAGCCTGAGGTTTATACAATTTGGGGAGAGGAGCTCTTTAAGAAAAAGATTACAAAATTACAAATGTACAAGTAGGTCTGACAGGAGATTGCATTATTGGGCCCAGTTCTTCACCCTTCCTTGTGTCTATTTCTTTGCTGGATGACTTTGCAATTCTGGCTCCTAAAGCGGCAGAGTACATTTCCACGGTTCTTGACTCTTTGGCCGCATGACCTGCATGGCCAGTGAAGTGGGATGGCAGTGACAGCATGCCATTGCTGAAGCTGGAACTTGCCTCCTTGGACCTTTCTATCACCATGAGAAGGACGTTCCCTGGTTAACAGCCAGGTCCCAGGAGAAAGATGTGATCCATGGAGCAGAGCCAACCCCCTGAGCCCAGCCCAGATCACCTGACTCCCAGCTGCAGGACCCCAGCTGATCTGCATCTATGCAGATAAAGAATTGTGGTTGTAAGCCACTGAATTTTGGGCTGGGATGTTACACAGCAGAATTATAGCAATAGCTAACAAATGCAGTTATAAAAGTGAAGATTTGTTCATAATAAGAGAATAAATTGCAACAGATTCTTAAATTTTAGCAGCTGACAGCACAAAAGTCACAAAATCTGGAAAAGTACATAACATTTTTATGAATTTTCTGTCTGACATAGCTTTATAAATTCCTTCATTTGGGGGCTGCATTTTCTTTGGTTGCCTCTTCACACATGACAATAATTTTGTAATTTTGTGTTTCCATAGACAGAAGAGAGAGATGATTCAGCCTTCCCTCTAGCACGGTTTATTTTCCAGCATGGAAAACAACTTTTTAGTGATAATTTAGAAAAGTTTCTTCCAGTTTTACCACTTGCTAGTGGTCATGTTGTATAAATTTTTAGGATTATTATCAAACTGGGGAAAACCTCTGGCAAATTTCTCTCAGGACATTTTAAGTTTTCTTGTGGAATGACTAATCCTAATCATAAACCCTCTCAACTGATGAAACATCGTCCAGTTTGTCGTCACTGTCTGTTTGTAGCAGCTCATTATGCGTTTTATGTTCTCTTAGTTCAGTGATTTGTGTCAAGTGCAAAAAAAGTACAGGGCTTCCCTGGTGACGCAGTGGTTGAGAGGCTGCCTGCTAATGCAGGGGACACGGGTTCGAGCCCTGGTCTGGGAAGATCCCACATGCCACGGAGCAACTGGGCCCGTGAGCCACAACTACTGAGCCTGCGCATCTGGAGCCTGTTCTCCACAACAAGAGAGGCCACGATAGTGAGAGGCCCGCGCACCGCGATGAAGAGTGGCCCCCGCTTACCGCAACTGGAGAAAGTCCTAGCACAGAAACGAAGACCCAACATAGCAATCAATCAATCAATCAATCAATAAATCTTAAAAAAAAAAAAAAGTATGTATTTTTTTCCAGTGTGTCCATGTGATCCAATCTTATCAAAGGGTTATCAGAGATTCCAGGAGCCTCTTCATAACCTGCTTTTCAAATTTATCTCTTCGTCTTAATGAGTTACTACTTTTGGAATGACCTGAAATTTTTTTTGTTACCATTTTTTTCCATTGATTTTGTATTGGTTACATTGTTCACTTTTACGGCTTTTATTTCAAACTCTATTAAGTTTTAAATAGTCGTGCCAATTATTTAATAATATACACTTAAAGATGACAAAATTTGAAGGTACCCTTATCTGTATTTCCAAATCAGAAATCTGTAATTTTGCAATTGTTTTATTGAAACTCAAAAGCCTCTCCTTCAGAGATGCCTTGACCACTGGACTCATGGAGCTTTCCCATCTCTTTCCAATCCTCTGTCTTCTTTCTCCTTTCTAGCAGTTGATCTAATGTTAAATTAGTACTGACGTGTTTGTTGTCTGTCTCCTCCAGGAGAAGCTAAGGAATGTTTAGACCAGTTATGTCCCCGAGCCCTAGAACATGGATAGATAGATAGATGGATAAGTAGATAAATAAATGTTTGTTGAGTGACTGAGTGAGTGAGTCTCCTAATCGGCACCAGAGTGAGTCTGCGCTGTGATTCCTGTCAAGCTGTTCCGCCCACTTCCAGGGCTGGTGAAAGACAGGGTCTGCTGTGAGCCTGCTATGTCCTCAACCCCACCAAACTGCCCACCCACATCGCCTCTCTACTAATACCATCTCTATTTGTAAACTCTTTTCCATAAAAAAAGGAACAGACCCACCCTTTTTTGATATAATACACACGTTCTCACTCAACCCAAAGTCTCTGTTCAACCTATTAATTCCTTCGCCTACTTTTGTATTCTTAATATAGTACGATCTGGCTTAAAGTGTTATTTTCACTCCCCTTAAACCACTAATCACATTGCAATCTCAGACACAGCGTGCCCAAACTGAACTCACCTGGTCCCTGCATGGGAGCAGGTTCCTCTGCAGTTTCTCAGTTGCTCAGACCGTGAATCTAGAAACATCCTCACCACCTCTTTTCTTCCATCACCTCCTGTCATTTCTTTGATCTCCTCACCATTCTCTAATGCATGCATCTCTCTCTTTCCCCACAGCCAGCACCCTACACTAAGCACCTGGACCAGTCTCCTGCTGGGTCCTCTGCCAGTCTCTGCAATGGTCTGTTAACACTTGCATATGATCACTGCCCTGATCTAGACCTTTGAAGTCTCCGCAGATCTCCTGATCTCCTGGGAAGACACCCCAGGCTCTGTGTGGCCCGCCCCCTGCCTCTGTGAACTCACCTTCTACCGCTGCCCCCTGTTCTCTGCCCTTCCATCCCTCTGGCGTTCTCTGCATCCCTCCAAAATGCCAACTCCGGTCCTGACTCTGTGTCTCTGCACATGCTATTCCCTCTGCATGGAACGGGCTTCAAATCATCTGGTAACTCCTGCTCATCCTCGGTCTTAGCTTAAATGTCACCTCCTCTGAGAAGGCTTCCTTGACCCTCTAAGACAAACCCAGGCCATCCATTTTATGCTTCTCTTGTGCACTGTTCTTTTCCTTCTTGACACTTCTCAAAACAGGTAAGTAGTTATCTGTATAATTAGTTACTCAATGTCTGTCTTCCCTATTAGACATCTAGCCCTATGAGGCACAAAAAAACATTTATTATAATAATGATAGCCTACATATATACAACCCTTACTATGTGCTGGGTACTGTAAGCACTTTACATTTATCATCTCATTTAATCCTCATAATTACCCCTTTAAGATAGATACTGTATCTTTCCCTGTCTTACGAATGAGGCAACTGAGACACAGAGAGGTCAAGTAACTTGCCCAGGGATGCACAGCTAGTAAATGGTGGAACCAGGATTTGAACCTGAGCTGAACTGACTTTTCCAGAGTCCTTGCTTTTTCCTACTGCCGTTTCTGCCTTCCACGTCTGTCTGGTTTCCCATCGTATCCCCAGCACTCAGCATAGAACCCATAATAGGTGTTCCATAAATATTGGTTGATGTATGAATAAACATGCATTCACTGAGTACCTATACTAAGTGCAAAACACTGGAGAGATAAAAAATATGGATCCTACCTTCACCAAGCTTTTGTTCTAACTCTAAAAGCCTGAGAAAAAGAGATCTTTCTTGATAGGGGTACATAGAAAGGGTTCTTAAAGGAGGTGCTTTTGGATTGTCCTC
Source organism: Balaenoptera musculus (assembly GCF_009873245.2). Taxonomy (NCBI): domain Eukaryota; kingdom Metazoa; phylum Chordata; class Mammalia; order Artiodactyla; family Balaenopteridae; genus Balaenoptera; species Balaenoptera musculus. Next base: position 33,240,796 of record NC_045785.1, on the reverse strand, counting down.
CAAGAACAGAGCACAGATAGGACTTATACAGGCTCGTGGGCAGGGTCGGCAGGGAGGCAGATGCCGGGGGGGGGAGGGTGGGAGCTGGCAGCCTGCAGAGGCACCACGGGGCTGGGCGGAAGAGTGAGCCTAGGGGCCGTACACAGAGCTGAGGGAGCCCAGAGGACAGGCTCACTTGACCAGACCGAGGGGAGCTCTCTGATCTGGGCCCCCAGGGATGAGTGAACATGTGCTGAGAGGAAGGGCTTTGTGGGAAGCCAGACCAACCTACGCAGAGCTTGCAGGCAGGAAACTTGCAAAGGGTGTTCAGGAAACAGAAGCATGTTCTGTGGGATATTTATAGGGTTCCACCGTCAAACTCATTTGGAAAATTCTGGTTTGAACAAAGTTAAATAGACTTCTTTCCTGCAGGTTTTCTCAGAACCCTTAATACGTTAAAGTTCACTGAATCGGCAAGACTGGGATATGTGTGCAACATTTCCGAAAATGGTTATAGACCCGTTTATTAACTTGACAACACATTACTTATAAAGAGGTGGCAGAAAAGCTGGTAGGTAAAACAGCATGGGGTGTCCCAGATGCCAAGCTAAGGAATTTTGTCCTTGTCTTAGGGGCCATTGGAAGAGTCAATGATTCTTAAGCAGGGTGAGGGTAAGGACGCTGCCTCTGATGCCAGTGTAGGGAATGGATGTGAGGAAAGAAGGGAACTAACATTTATGGTCCACTTACCACGTTCCAGCCACTGTGCTGGCGCTTTACGTACACACGTGCACTTGATCTTTACAACTCTGCGAAGCTCCGAGCTATTTTCCCTACTTTAAAGTTGAGGAATCTGAGGCTCAGAGGTGTGGTTGAACCAGCAGCCCACACCTAGCAAAGGGCAGAACGGTTCTCGAATCCAGGTCAGCCAGGGAGCAAAGGGGTGGGCCCGAGCTGGGACGGGATGCGGTGCGCATGCGTGCTGAGACCTGAGCAGCGTGGCCTTCTCCCAGCATGGACACTCTGCAGCTGTCTGCCACCAACCTTCTGGGTGACCAGGCCAGGTCAGGCCCCACTCTGGGCCTCTGTTCCCTCATGTGTCAACAGGACAATTGCCCCTGTTTCTCCCAGCTCTGAGGCCCTCTTCAGAACTCCTATCCATACTGCCTGCGGTGCAGTATCCCAGATCTAGTCCTTGTTATGGAATCTGGGGAATTATCACGTATCTGAGAGACCGGCCTCACCTCACAGCCCTCACAACAACTCCACAAGCGTTCAGCCCGTGAGTATTTACCGTCCTGAGAGCCGCCGTCTGTGGTACGTGAGGCAGAAACTACTGTAGTCCCCGCTTTTCCAATGTGGAGCTTTGCCCCAGGTCTCGCCCAGGTTGAGATTTGAATCAGGTCTATCTACACCAACAGCCCCCCTCCTGCCCACTCTGGTTTGCTGCCAGCTGTGGAAGCCCAGGCTCCGGGCTAGATCCCATGCTTCCCGAGCGGGAATGGTGAGAGGGGAAGTGGAGTGAGGGTACCAAATGACTCATCAGACCTGGGTGTGATTCTTGGTCCTGCCACTTACTAGCTGTGTTACACGGGGCAAATCAGTTCACCATCCGGAATCTCAGCTCTCTCATCTATGAAATAGCCCTAGTACTTATCCCAGAGTTGTTGGGAGGATGAAGGTTCCCCAAAACACCCTACCTCTTATGCCCACGTCCAAAGACCTGCAGTGAATGATCCTGAAACAAATGAATAAATAAACCAAGTGATTTCCTACATTCTTTGAACTCTGGTGGCAGAGGAGTGCTGTTTTGTGTGTCTTTACATGGCCTGCATGAAAATGATAAACCCTAGCATTTACTGAGCATATAATAGGACCTAGGAACTTTTCTGAGTGTTTTACAGACTGCAGCTGTTATGGACCAGAGCCAGGATTTGAAACCAGGCCATCTGGCTCCATGGCCCATGCTGTTAACCCTCCACTATTTCATTCAGGAGGCTCAGTATAAACCACTGTGTATTAGACTGTGAGATCCCAGGGATCGTGAACGATGTCTTCTCCAGGATCCAGGAGCCAGCTCAGGCCTAGCCCTGAGTGAGTTTCAATGAATTCATTCATTCATTCACTCACTCATTCATTCATTCAATAAGAATCTACTGAGCACCTATGATATGTCAGGCACTGTTCTAGGAGCTGGGGATACAGCAGTGAAGAAGGCAGAGAAGACTCCCTGTTCCCATGGCAACTATATTCTAGTGGGGATCCAGGTACTAATTAGGGAAACAAATGCACAAGCAAGAAAAATATCAGCCAGTGATTCATGTAGAGTTAAAATAGGATTATATGGCAAACAGGACTGGGTGGCTGCTTTTGATGGGTTGTCAGCGTTAGGCATTTTAGCTGAGCCCTGAATGATATGAGGGAACCAATCATCTGAAAACTAGGGAGAAAAGCATTCAGACAGAGGGAACAGCACATGCAAAGGCCCTGAGACAGGAACAAACTGGGCGTGTTTGGGGCACAGAGAGAAGCCCAGTACAGTCAGTGAAGGGGAACAGTGACACAGGGGCCACATCCTGAAGGTTTCATGAGCCAGAGAAAGGAGTTTTATTATCTTTTGTCATTTATTATTTTTTTTCAAGGTGTAATGGAAGCAGTTAGAGGGTTTTGAACAGGGAAATGACATGATCTGATTTTTTTTTCATTAATTGACTTTATGTTTAAGAGTTTCAGGTTTACAGAAAAATTGAGTTGAAAGTACAGATAGGGGGCTTCCCTGGTGGCGCAGTGGTTGAGAATCTGCTTGCCGATGCAGGGGACACGGGTTTGAGCCCTGGTCTGAGAAGATCCCACATGCCGTGGAGCAACTAGGCCCATGAGCCACAACTACTGAGCCTGCGTGTCTGGAGCCTGTGCTCCACAACGAGAGAGGCCGCGATAGTGAGATGCCCGCGCACCGCGATGAAGAGTGGCCCCCGCTCGCCACAACTGGAGAAAGCCCTCGCACAGAAACGAAGACCCAACACAGCCATAAATAAATAAATAAATAAATAAAAATTAAAAATAAAAAAAAAGAAAGTACAGATAATTCCCATATATCCTCTCACCCCCTAACTCACATGGGTGTGCACACACACACACACACACACTTTCCTGTATTATTAACATCTTGCTTTAGTGTGATACATTTGTTACAATTAATGAGTCAATATTGATACATTATTTTTAACTGAAGCCCATCCTTTACATTCGGGTTGACTCTTTGTATTGCACATGGGTTTTGGCAAATGTGTAATGAATGACATGTATTCACTGTCACAATATCACACAGAATAGTTGCACGGCACAAAAAGTCCCCTGTGCTCTACCTATTCATCCCTCCCTCCCTGCAAAAGCCCAGCAACCACTGATCTTTTTACTGAGTTTTGCCTTCTCTGGAATGTCATGTAGTTGAAATCATACAGTATGTAGCCTTTTCAGACTGACTTCTTTCACTTGATCTGATTATTTTAAAAGATCATGTTGGCTGGTTTGCAGAGAACAGATTGGAAGGGAACAAAAATAACAGTAGGCAGGCCAGTCAGGAGGCGAAGCAGGGGGCGGTCCAGGGGCTCAGACAAGCGCGTGGCCAAGCTGGTGTGCAGAAGTGCGTGGACTCGGATACCTGTGGAGGCTGGGCTCTTGGGAGCCACTGATACTGACTGCAGAGGGAGGGTCAGGGCAGAAGAGACTGAGGATTATACCACAAGGGTTAAACCAGGTCATAGTGGTGCAGAGTTTTCATAGATATGGCTGTGGATTATTTAATTACTTAAATATTCTTGATTTTCTCTTAGGATGGAAGAAACTGGTCCAGGGAGATTTCCTGGGGTGCCAACGATCACACAGCAAAGCGGAAACCAGATCTGCCTTGGATGGTGGACCTCCAGCCTCTTCACCCCAAGTTCCACCATCAGCTGCCAGCTCCCTGGTCCCTCTAGTGACTTAAGTATTTTCTCTGCTCAGTGGTCATTTTGTTGCATAATCAATAAACCACTAACAGACGTAAATGGCTTCCAGATTTTTACACTGCCTGGAAAACCATCCCCTTTGTCCTCCCTAAGACCCTCCTGGATTCTCATGGCACCTGGGGGAAAAAAATCCACCTGGAATCCACCTGAATTCAATTGAATCTCAGCAAAACTCATCCTGACCTTGAATCAGTTCAGCTTATTTTGGTGTCAAGTAGCTACTTTAAGCCCCCCCCCAAAAAAAGGTGGAAGGGGGTTTGATGGATTTCTTGGGAGGCCACGGAGGCACCTCACAGATGGAACGGACAAGGAGTTGAATAAACGATCAATAGGAAGGGTGGGTCCAGGATGCAGTGGAAGTCTGCTGCCCTCAGGGGACAGGCTGCCATGACTCCAGATCCTGTGTCTCTCCACTCCATTCACGTGCCCAGAAGGTACTGGGTGCTCCTGGCTTGAGTCAGGAGTGCTGACTCACCCTTGCTCAGATCAATCAGACCTTGGCACAGGGGGACACTGCGCCATGTGGAACAAATGGGGCAAAATCCTCATGGAAGATGGAGCTGCTAACATCCTGCCAGGCAGTGTCGGCCATCCTGTCTCCAGTAATCTCATCACTCAATCACAGAGCTGCTCACACTATGTTGCCATCATTTCTTGACATGTGTTTCTCTTTCACTGACAGTAGGCTCTTCAATGACCGTGACCTTGACTTACTTATCCTGACATCCTGCAGCAGAGGTCCCTCGGTTGCTGTCCTCCCTTCTTCTACATTAGCTAGAATTTTTGGCTAGGCTCATGGTCTCCCAAAGTAATGACATGTCCCATCTCCCTGGCAGCTAGGGGTGACCAAGTGACAAAGTTCTGACCGATGCATAAGAATGGAGTGGTGTGAGCAACTTCCAGGCACACCTTTCCTGGGAAGGGGCATGCCCTCCCCTCCCCATCCTGGTCCTGCTGGCTGGAATGTGGACACGGTGGTGTGCCCTACTGGACCATGTGGAAAAGGGTAACTCCCTTGGAATGGCAGAGTTACCAGATAGAGAGATACAGGGTCCCTGACACCCTGAAACTGCCACATCATCTTTGAATTGCTTACCCTCAGAATATTCTGAGAGGCGATAAAACCTCTTTTCTCTTTAAGCCTTCCTGCAGCCTAATGTAACCCACACTAATAACCACGCTTAACATGGTGACTGACACTTAGTAAGTGCTCAATAAATTATGGTTGAATTATTAATTCAGTTGCAAAAAGAGAAACCCTCAACTCCAGCACTTAACACATCGACTGTTTGCATATTCCCTCGCTGCTCTTCTCTACATGCAGTTGATATTTTTAATAGAGGTATAATTAGAACAGAAATAGAGTTTTATATCCAGCTTTTTCCCTTTAATAGTAATCGCATTAAATATTTTCCATGTTAAGTCATGTTATCATCATTTTAAATGAGTGTGTAATTTTCTACCAAAGATCAACCAAAATTTACTTAACCACTCCTTTACTGTTTGATGTATACGTTTGCTACATTTCTTGTAATTACAGAGAATGTTGCAAGGAAGTTGCTTATGACCCTAGTTTTTGCCCCTTAGTTTTGACAATTCCCTTGAGAATGGGATTGTTGCCTTTTCAATATCTTTGAACACCCTCTACCTTCACTAGCCACTCTCAAGCTTTATAATTTCCAATTCAGTTCTGAACAACGATCATGATGAGACTAATGATCACAGTAGCAACAGGTGCCCATTTCTGAGTGCAGACGACACAGCTCTGCCATACTGAGCACCTGTCATAAGTACGTATCTGCACATCTATACGCACTTTATCGAGGGCTTGCTACATGCCAGGCAAGGGGAATGGTGGTGAAAAGTGCAAATCCTAGAATCAGACTGGATTCAGCAAGACTTCTTCCTAACCGTGAGATCTTGGGTGAATTACTTCACCTCTCTGTGCCTCCATTTCCTCATCTATAAAATGGGGAGAATAACACATTCCTCATGGGGTGGCTGTGAGGATTAAATGAGATAATAGTAACAGCTGGCATTTCTCCAGTGCTTACTAGGTGCCAAGCACTGTGCTAAACGTTTTGCATTAGTGACCCCATGTGTTCTTCGCCAGAGCGTAGGATGGAAGTGCTTCTGACCCCGTTTTGCAGACAAGGCACCTGAAGCCCAGAGCACAGACACACTGCACGGAGCAGAGCGATTCTCACACGAGTTAGTCTCAAAGCCCACGTTCCTTCTGAAAGGGTTTTTCTCTTTACTGTGCTCGTCAAGCCAGTGCCAGGGCCTCAAAAGCCCAACTTCTTCAGCATAACCTCTCCCTCTGGGACCCCCATACCCACCCTACCCCACGCAGGTTTCTTCTCAGTCCTGCTGAGCAGGTCACAGTCACGGTCACCATTGCAGCATGGAGTACCCCGCAAGCTCAGTCAGAGACAATAAGCACTTATTGTCTTCCTCAGGGCCAGGCCCTGTGCATGGTGCTTTATGTCATTATTTCATTTAGTTGCAGTCCTCAAAACAGTCCTACGACATAAGCACCATTACCCCTGCATTACAGGTGGGAAACCCAGGCCCAGAAGGGTAAAGTGAAATGCCCAGGATCACGGGGCTATTGGATTCAAGAGCTGAGAGTCACAGCCAGGCTGGGAAAGGCAAGCCTAGCGTCTTGCTGTCCTCATTCATCATCCTCGCCTGGGATGGTGGTTTCCAGGGGGTGGGGAGAATTGTGCTGTGATGGGCCCAGGTTGCCGCTGCCTGTCCCAGGGGGTGCCAGCACCAGGCCCACCAGAGCCACCTGGCCTCTCAAGGCCCAAGGCACAAAGGCAGAGCCAGGAGCCAAGATGGAGCTGTTGGGTGAGCTTTCTGCACTACCCCTGCAATAGCCCAGCTCCCCAGCTCCTGCTCTGGGAGGCGGCAGGCGGATCCCGGAATAGTTCTTTCCCACTGCAAGGTGACCTAGTTAGCAGGTTCCTCTTGTCATGTGAGGTTGGCTGAGCAAGACATTCACCTGCCTCTGCCTGCTCAGAGAAAGCCTGATCCAGCTCTTTCCTCTCCCCCTTCCCCCGTGCTGCTCCCGATTCTCCCGCTGTCCACTTATCCTAGATGGCTGGGGGATGGGTAATTATACCCTGAGCGTGGTGCTTCACGGCCTCAAAACATGTTCACAAACCTCACACTTCCTTCTCACAGCAGGTGGGGAGGACTTATTATCATCCCATTTCACAACTGAGGAAATGAAGGCACAGAGAGGGTAAGCAATGTAAGCAAGGACACACAGCTGGGAGGAGGCAGAGCCAGGAGCTGCCTGACACCAAGACCAGTGTCTTTGCAGTGCCCTGAGCGTCCCTCGTTGCAGTGCTCCTCTCTAGGAGCCCCAGTAACTATGCCTTCCTCACCTGTCCAGTGCCTGGGATGGGGCTCCCGAAACCTGGAGGCAGACTTGGGTTGCAGAGGCTGAGATCGAGGACTTTGAGATCCACCAGACCAGGGTTGGGGCTGGGGTTTGAACTGCAGCATTTATCAGTTCTGCGACCTCAGGTGAGTTTCTTCACCTGTCTGAGACTCAGTTTCTGAGTCTGTAAAATGGGAATAATAATCACACCTGCATCCTAGGGTTGTTACAAGGAATCAGTGAGATAATGTACACAAAATGCCCAGCAGGTTCCTCTCACTTTGCACGTCCTTGATAAAGTAGCTATTATTGTTTTTTACTATTATTATCACTGACATCCCAAATTTAAACAAAAAGGAAAAGTTTAAGGTTGGTTGGTGCCAGTGAAGAGTTACTGTAACAAAGGCCTTTATGGCTTTTCCCACACCATCATGCCACATGCCTGGGAGAAACAGTTGTATTTACAATAATACAACCCTAGGATGTGGCAACTTTTCCAAAGTCCTGGGCCCTGGTTCTGCTATATGACTGAGTGGTCCTGGGGTGAGGGTGTTGGTTAGAGTGAGGTCTTTCCCTGACTCTCACGGCAGGAACCCATCATAGGAGGGGAGAGAGGTGTAGGGGGCAGTGCCCACCCTTCGATGCCCCTGTCCCAGGCTGACACCTGTGGGGTGCTCATTACTCTGTGAGTGGCAAGGAATGCAGAGAAGGGCAGGGTGCCCACCCCGATGGTCCCTGGGAGGAGAGGGTCGCTGGGGAAGAGAAGATGGGGAAGGAGATCAGGGGCAGGCGTGGAGACCCCTGATTACCATCACCAAGCACCTCAAAGGAGAAGTAGCTCTGGGCCCGTAAGAATGGAGCTGGACTCATGGAGTCAGACACTATCCATTCAAAGCCTGCCCCCACCACTCCTTCAATGTCAGGCCACAGATAAGTTGCTGAACCTCTCTGAGACTCAGTCTACCTATCTGTAAAACATGGGCATAATATGAACCTCACGGGGAGTCGGTGAGGGTTGGATGAATCACCCACGTGCAGTACCTGCACGGAGCCAGGCACAGAGCCAGTAATTGTTTGAGAGTAATTGTTTGCTGAGTAATTGTTTGAGACTCTGAACTTGAACAGTCTAGACAATTAAGCCTCAAGCCCAGAGGTACCGTCTTAGGAATTTGGAAGAAGAGATGATTGTGGGCTGGAGGAAACAAAGAAGACTTCAGAATGATGACGAGATTAGCACTGGGTCCAGAAATCCAAGTGTGACAGATAGCTGGAGAGGCTCTGGGAGGGCATGTCAGGCACAAGACCCACGGGACAAAGCCTGGGGTCAGGAATGAGCATGACACAGTAGCTTCCCATCTTCTCTGCAGAAGATGTCAGCTCTTCACTATGGCCTTTCCTCTGTGACTTCAAGTCCCACAGATTCCGTCACCGGCCCCATTTCACCTCGGTGGCAGCCTCCCTGTTACACACACACATCCCCTTAACTTGTGTGATTTTCTTCAGAGCTCTTATCACACTCTTTGATACTACATAATTTAGTCATTTGGCTCTTGTTATTGGCTGTCTACCCTAAAAAGACTGTAAGATCCCTGAGGGAGAGGACTCTGTCTGCGTCATTTCCTGGAGCATCCCCAGTTGCTAGAGCAATGGCAGCACATAGTATATGCTCAATAAACAGGGTTAAAGCAGGAGGATGAATAAACAGCAGAGAGTCCGGGCCAGGAGAAGGAGGGGCCGTGCAGGAGGCGGTTGGGTAGGTTGACTCCACACAGAGGAGGGCTGTGAAGCCCAGGCTAAGGAGTTTAGGTGACTTTTCAAGAAGAATCAACAGAACTTGTGACCAACGAGGTATCAGGTTGGTCAGGTTTCAGGCCGGTGACTGAGACTCTGAGTTGTCTCTTCTGGACCAAGTTCCAGGTGGGGTGCAGGGGTACAGATATTGACAAGCCACATTTCTTTCTCTTGACAAGCTCCCGTTCTAGGGGGGATTCACAGAGTAGCTGGTAGTCAAGCAGTGCCTGGAAAGGTGGGGAGGATTTTAACACTGAGAGATCTGGAACTGGACCTCCCCTGAGTAAGGGCAGGGCGACCAGGGTGATGGGAGAGTGTGCAGAGAGCTTGTGAAGTGACAGAGAGGAGAGAGGGTAGGATGTGGAGGCCTCCCCCAGGGGCTGGGGTGGGATTCTGTCCCTTGCTTCCCTCTAGGGCCCCTGGGGAAGGAGCTGTGGCCAGGCTGCTTCCTACCTGAATGCCTCTCCTGTGGGCAAGGACACAGAGAAGAGAGGGGCGACGTGCCCAGCAAAGGGTCATTCTTCTAGCCATGACCCAGAGTTAGTAGAGGCTTGTTTGCCTGCTGTCTGGGAAGCAGCCAGGCATGCTGGCGAGGGGACCTGGGCAGTGGGGTGGGAACATGGAGTCCTGAGCTTGGCCAGCCTGGAGCATTGTTCTGGCCCCGGGAGAGCCACACCCAACATCTTAAAAAAATGGGGGAGGGAGGTGCTCCAGAGAACACCCAGGGCCATCTTCACCTGCAGGTGGGGCTCAGAGAGCATGCCTCGTCCACAGTCACTCAGTGCATTTGCTGAAGGGCCTAGTTTATCCAGAGCAGCATCAGCTGCTTGGCTTCGGGAAGAGCATCGATTGGATCAGGAGCAGAAGACCTGAGCTAAGTCTCGGCTCTGTGATCTCTCCCAGCCTCAATTTCCTTATCTGAAAGATGGGACATATAATACCCCCAGCACAGGAAGGAATGGTTGGGTAGATCCAAGGAGACAGTGTGCGTAAAAGCGCTTTGGAAACTGCAGAGTGTCTGCACAGGTTAGGATGCTGGGAAGAGGGTGGCCACTGGAGGACTCTGCAGAGAGGCTGAGCTTCTCGGCCAAGCAGCAGAACGGGGTCCGCACAGACCTGACCCATGTTGAGAGCCCGCTGCTTAGGGGAAAGGCAGCAAGAAGACAGCCCACCTCTCTAGTCCCATCTTCTCTCCTTGCGCCACCAGCACACATCCCATCTCTGACCAACGCTCCTTCTTTCCTGCACTGGCCGTTTATTTCAGACTGAAACTTCATAGGGTTGGAAAGAAACAGCCACCGCTATGAGAGTGCGCCATGCGAAGCACTTGGGGAGTGTGAGCCCCCTGAATCCCTGCAGCAGCCCACGCGCTAAGCCCAGTCGCTGTCGCCGTCTTACAGATGAGGAAACTGAGGTTCAGAGTCGTGAATGAACTTGACGGATGTCCAGCTAGAGAGTGTCTGTGCCTGGAACGAAACACACATCTTCAGACTCCAAGGTCAGCTAACGCAGCTCCTCCCCATTCCAAAATTTGTCCCTCCCTGCTCACCCCCTCTGAGCGGCCACCTCCAGAGAGAAAGCCCGGGCTTCCTCCCGAGGCAGCTTGTTTCACTGTCAGGGACCCAAAATCCACCCCTGGAGAGGACACTTGGCTCAGACTGAGGGTGTGAGACAGGAGAGGGGAGGGGCAGGAGGAGGGGAAGGTCTGCAGCCCAGACCAGCAGGGCCCACTGAGGGTGCTGAAGGAGGCCAAGGTGACCTTTACCTGGGCATCCACTTGCTGTAGATGCACCTGCATGGGGGACTTCCTCTTCTGCCTCCCCAGAGGATGGGGCCCTTCTGGAAAAGCCAAAAAGGAGACAGAAGGACGTGAGGCTGGATTCACCCATGCTGACATGTCTCACTTTCATTCATGTTCGCTCACCCCAGGTGTGTCCTGGTGCGCCTGGCAATGCCTCCATGTGTCCCTAGATCAGCCACTCACCCAGCTGACTACTTCCTACCTTCTACTCAAACCTCAGCCTCCTCGTCTAGTTCACTGTGAACACAAAAGCTAACAGAAGAGCCTGACCACACCAGCATATCACCCCCGCCTGCATCTCTGCTCGTAATCTTAGCCTTCCCTCCTTCTGGGATGAAATTGAGCTCCCACAAAGTCAAGCCAGTCCCTGTGTCGACTTCAGAGCCCACCTTCTCACCTACACAGGGACACCCCTCAGTAATCCCCCTCTCTCTCCAGAGCATCTAATTTCCCCCCTTGACTGGGACATTCTCATAAGCCTACAAACAAGCTATTGTTTCTCTCATCTGCAACAAGGTGACCAGCCATTCTTGATCCCACTTCTTTACGGAGACCCCTTGCTGGGGCCGATCTGCCCTTTAGGTCCACAGAGTGATCTACACGGGCTATCTCTAGTTCCTCCCCTCCTGCTTTCTCGAGCCCCCTCCCAGAAGGCTTCTGCATCCATCCACTGAAATACCCTTGTCTGGTTGTCAGTGAGCGCCACATTGGCAAGGCCAGTGGTCAGTTCTCAGTCCTCACCCCCTCCTGGACACACCTGCTCCCCTCAGCCTCCTGACTGGTTCTCCTGGCCAGGTTGTGGGGAGATGGCCACCAAACGCTGGGAGGCTGCCCCTCACCCTAGTGCCCACCACTGAAGAGGGACCACTCCCTTCTTCGTGAAGGACCCCGCATGGTCCACCCCGGGTCAGGGACCCACCTCTGCACCAATCATTTATTCTGGGGACAGGAACACATGAGACGACGTGGCAAACGAAGTCATGCCGTCAGCTGTGCTGCCCAATAAGGGGAAACTGCAGCCAGGAAGGTGCCCTATCTGCTGTCTACTACACCAGCACAGTGGACCTGTGAGAGCGCAGCTGGCCTCTGGGCCAGGACTTGGGTGGTGGGTGGGGAAGGGGAGGAGTGGGTGGGTTCCAGAGGTATTTAGGAAGCAGACATTACGTGACTCAATGAGGATTAGAAGAGGGGAATGAGGTTCAGAAAGGACCCCTGCCACTTCCCACCACATGCCTGACCAGACCAGGACGGCTGAGGTGAAGTGGGGACCCAGAAGGAGTCATCCAACAGCTCTGGGCCCATGATCAGCAATGCAAAATACAGGTATGTACACTGGCCTGGGGGCAGCACCCCTGGGTTCAGTCATGCAGGTGTGGGGGGTTGTAAAGGGGGGGAGCCTGAGACCAATCACTCAGTTTCTGGAGGCCTCAACTTTGTCCCCCAGTGCTAGGCACTGTATCACCTGCCCTCCCAGGTTTTAGGGAAGGATGGCTGGGATAAAAAAGGCTTTTAGCAATAGCGGCGATTGTTATTCTTCTTGACACAGTGATGGCTTTCTCTGATGCCCAAAGGAGACCTGCCCTGGGAAGACTGGGGCCTCTGCCTTGGCAGGAGTTCAGTGGGATCCCCTGCTCACTCCAACACACCTCCGCTATCTCTTCCTAAAGTCCCCAACTCTAGAAATCAGTGTTCTTCTATGTTCCATGAGCACAGCACCTGAATCAGAATCACCTGTATTGCTCATATGACAGGCAGATTTCTAGGCCTTGACCCAAACCTGAAGACCCAAAATCGCAGGGCCTGGTCCCGGAACCTGCCATCTGGTGCCCACTGGAGCATGAGGGCCAACTGCCATAAAGCCTTTCGCATCACACTCAGAGACCAGGGTTAAAGCCCACAGGCTCCTCAGTGGATGAATGTGGGTTGAAATTCGCATTCAGGTGTAAATGGCTGACAGCTGATCCTTTACCCAGACAGGATCTGGATAAAGGGGGAGAGGAGGGCAGATGGAAAGGAGGAGAACCTGAGCAAGGTAAAGGAAAATGACTCAGGAAGGGGAGGAGGGGAAAGTGGTAACCTCCAAAGGCTATTTACCTTCCCCACAATTTTGCCAAGGCTAGTGGTATCAAGAACTCAGGTAAGGATTTGATTTCTTTACACTTCCTTGGTGCCTTCACATCCATTAACTCATCTGACCCTCACCACAACCTTGAGAAGTAGACAGGAAAGGGATTATTGCCCCCTTTTACAAGTGAGGAAACTGAGGCAGAGATGCGAGGTGGTGTGCCCAAGAGCATTCGTCCAGCAAATATTTGTTGACACCTGATCAGGAGCTGGTCCTGGGGCACAGCTGAATGAGGCTGAGCCTAGGTCACCAGACGGAAACCAGGAGCCGGGCCCACCTAAGAATCCTGCTGCATGCTGGTGGAGGTCCTGTGCATGCCTGCCAGGTCCCACTTAGGCAAGAGATTATCAATTAATTCTCCAACCTTGCCTCTTTTGCCATTTTCTTCTGCCTTCAAATTCTAGACTCTGAGTTCATGTGTGATGCTTTGGGGGGAGGAGTGACATTTGTGTTTATAATGTCTAAAAAAGGGAGTAGAAAAAAATCTCCTTGAAAGGGAAAAATTATTTCTTTACATCTGCCGCACCCCAAACCAAGAGAGTAGACTCCAAGGCTCCTAAAGAGGGTCGTCTGTCTGGAGGGAGGGGTGATGTTCACAAAGTAGGATGAGCCAGGTGGTCTCCACTTTGCTTTGCCCACAGGAGGGGGGCCAATGGGAAGACATGGATGAGAGTGTGGAGTGCAGCCAGGGGCGAGGGGGCAAGAGGAGACGGGGGCCGGCAGTCAAGAAGGACATTCTGGGGCAGGAGGAGAGGACAGAAGAGTCTACTCAGCATTTTTACTGAGCTTTGCTCTGTGGTGTCCGTGCAGCCCTGTCTTCCACCTTCAACGAAATCTTCAGTGAAACTGACTTTACTCACTGAGGCTTTGTGATGTACTTGGATCGGCTTTTGGGGTCTTGGCTAAAGTGCTAGGCTCTCCTCAAGAGTGGATGCAAGTTGCCAATAGAGGCTGTTCTCTCAAAACAGGTTTCCATCTCCAGGTAATTTAAAAATGGCTCAGCATAAACCTGAACAGAAAGATCTTTTGTCTTGAAACACAATGAATAATGAAAGTCCCATTGTGTCCCAGGAGCGATCGTCCGATGTGATACTGCTCTTCCACAAGACTGGAGCTTTTTGGTGACAGGTTATTTTTCCTCCTAGACCTTCTATTTTTCCTGGCTCCAGACTCATCAGTAGAATTACCTCTCTCTGCTAACTCTGAGGATAGTGCCAGCCCAGGCCCTTCCAACTGCCTGGGCTCCGGCTCACCACACACAAAGGGGCTTTGTGGGTTCCCGGTGAATTAAGCCCAATGGGTGATGGGGACAAGAAAAACTTGGTGACCAGGAGTGCTGAGTCTTGCCAAGTCCCCATGTGGCAGGAAGCCATTGTTATCCTTCTGTAACTGGGAAAGAACTTGTGGGGTGTTTTAAAATTTTTTATCCAAATTGAATTTAAATCTTCTTGAGCATCCCCTGGCTAGATTAGCAGAGAGTCTAAGATCACCCTTTGTGGACAGTGCCTCCCCTCTCCCACCACCCTGACCTCTTTGAATCGTTCAAGAACAGCTAGGGCTTCTAAAATCCAAGAGAAGACCTGCTTGACTTTCACTCCCAAGATGGGGACGAGAGTCTTAAAGTCCAAAGGCAGTCGTGTGATGCCAGCATTCCTGCCAGGCAGCACTGCTCCTGGATACAGTACTCCCACTGCACTCCCTCTCTGTTAGTGGCTCTCGGTCCCTGCTCCAAGCACTGAGAGGCTGTGGGCATCACTCCGCTGCATCAGGCCAGCCCCATCACCTCTCCGGCTGTGCCTCTTAGTGTCCCTGGTCATCCACTGTCTGAATCAACCACTTTCATTCTCGATCCCAGACCCCAAAGATTCAGGAAACTTCTTTTGAACAATAGATCTTGAATTGCCCCGAAGCAGGGCCAGAACTTAGAAATTGAAAACAGTTCACTTGTGGGAGTAGAGTAGGGGTGGGTCGTGGAGGAAATACCTCCCATCCCACCTCACCCTTTGGAAGAGAAACAAGAAAGAATTTTTGACACCTTTTATGCTAAAGCAGAAAAAAAAATGTTCTCAGCATGTCACTCCTAGTTTTATTTTTTATTCAAGAGACGCCCGGTTTTTACTTTTTGCCCCATAGTTCGTTACCTTCAGACTTTTAGAAAGTTTTGTGAAATCTGAGAAAGTGGATGACTGGGCCGTAAATCTCGAGCGGGCACCCTGAGATCGTATTTTGGGAAGAAGCACTGTCCATGACTGTTTCTGAACTGTTGCACTCTGCCTGCCAAGTATCATAAGACATTCAGTGTTTGTTTCTGGGTAACTGCGTGAATCTCTGTATCTTTTTATCTGTCTTCCTCTTGCTATAAAGTTATCAAAATAAGTACCAAAGCCTGCTGATGTCAGAAGTGTTTCGTAAGAAGCCAGAGGTCTTTCTCTGGTCTATAGCAAGAGCTCCCTCCCTGTGGGCTGTAGATTTCTGGAAGGCTTCAGAGTTATTACAAGGGCTTAGTGGGTACCCATGTCCCGCATGTTTATCACAGAGGTGTTGATGTGAGGCTGCCTGTGTTTGAATCTCAGCTCCACCAACATTTTATCCTGTGTGAACTTAAAATGTGTTACTTGAATGTGTTACTTGAGCTTCAATTTCATCATCTATAAAGTGGGGGGTGATACTAAAGGCACCTAACTCACTGTTATTGTAGGGATTAAAATTAATTCACGTGAAGTGTTGAGTTCTGTGCCTGACGTAGTAACTGGTCAATAAATGTTTATCATTATTATTAATAGTATTACCATTTACCAAATACCTAGTATTTTCTAGGCACTGGACTAAAAACTTCCCCTCCATTATCTCAAATCCTTATAACACCCCTACTTTATATAAAGTGAGGTTCAGTGACTTGCCTGATGGTAGACTGTTCCAGAATTTGTATTCAATATCGGTTTTCAAAACCCGCTCTTTCGGGGTTTTGAAAGCTCTCAAGCCTGCTTTCTCTGAACTGAATTAACTGTACCTGAACCAAACTGTAGACTGATTATTTAATATGTCCTGTGTAAATACACAAAACTTGGGTGCTAGCCAAAGTGTTTAACAACTAGCTCAGCACAGGGATGACCTTCAGAATGGAAGCTGTCTAACCCCAAGCTGGGAGAGAAAGAGGAGGAGAGCTGCAGTCCTGTGCCGAATATTAACACTTCAGTTGCTGGATAGTGTCAAATAAGCAAAATTGCCTCCAAAGCCCATGCTCCCACCCTACAGACAACCAGACAATATTCTCTTTTTCTTGCCAATCTAACAATAATTATTCCAGTCATTCTCTTTTCCCATAAAATGTCCCTTCCAGGAGTGAATCTTTGAATTGGCCTGCTAAAGACTTTTTCCCTTGCAGCAAGATTATAACAAAATTTTGAATGTACTCATAACCGAAATGTCTGGAGAGTTTTGCTTTTTTTGTTCTTTTTTTAACTGTGGAGACATGAAGAGAGGTTTCCAAAGACTTGGGAAGGGTTGGGACTTGGAGCAGGGTGGAGGCAATAACTATTTACCAATGAGGGCAAAAGGATTTTAAAAATTCAGAGCCAAGGTGACTGCAGTGGTGGGTCCCAGCTCTGAATCAGCCCTGAATACAATAAGGTTTAAATCCATCTAGACCATGGAGATTTTATTGTGGTTTATATAATACAAAAACTGATTTCACAATAGCTTACTGACATTATGGATTTTCTAAATAATGAACACCGTGGTATTCTTTATGCTAAGAACTGTTCTTCTATAGCACACTAATACTTGCTGCAGGCAGGATCCACTGATGAATGCTAAAAGAGTGAGTAAAATTTTAAGGAGAAATAGAATATTTCCCTAGCCTCAAAGTATCGTCTTCAAAATACTAATTACCATAGTGGTTTTAACAGACGTCCACAAACTCTTTGATATTCCTCCCTCTGGGAAGTGGAGCTTAATTCTCTTCCCCTCGGACTGGACTTAGTGACTCGCTTCTAAAGGATGGAAAGTGGAGGAAGAGTCACTTTACAGTGAAGAAACCTGGCAGACATTACCTTAACCATGTGATTAACAACAAGGAAGGCATGTTGATATCACATGTCTCCAGATACGGTGTGAGGAGAAGGCCACCTCACCTCTGGGGTATTCTTCCCCCAAATCCATAACCCCAGTCTAATCATGAGAAACATCTGACAAAGCCTCAGGGACATTCTACAAAATACCTGACAAGTGCCCTTCAAAAGTCAAGGTCATGAAAAAACAAGGAAAGACTGAGAAACTGTCACAGAATGGCGGAGACTAAAGAAACATGATAACTACACGCAATGCAGGATCCTGTGTGGGATCCTGGAAAGGAAGACGGACATGAGTGGAAAAACTGGTGAAATCCAAATAAAGTCGGTAATTAATAGTGTTGTGACAGTGTCAATTTCTTAGTTTTGATGAATGTGCCCTGGTTATGAAACTTTGTGTAACATTAAGGGAAGCAGGTGAACTCTCTGTATCATTTACAACTCTCCTGTAAATCTAAAATACTTTCCAAATAATAGTATAAAAAAATAACAAGGAGGGCTTCCCTGGTGGCGCAGTGGTTGAGAATCTGCCTGCCAATGCAGGGGACACGGGTTCGAGCCCTGGTCTGGGAAGATCCCACATGCCGCGGAGCGACTAGGCCCGTGAGCCACAGTTGCTGAGCCTGTGCGTCTGGAGCCTGTGCTCCGCAACGAGAGAGGCCACGATAGTGAGAGGCCCGCCCATCGCGATGAAGAGTGGCCCCCCACTTGCCGCAACTTGAGAAAGCCCTCACACAGAACGAAAGACCCAACACAGCCATAAATAATAAATAAAAAAAATTTTAAAAAAAGAAAAAAAAAATAACAAGGAGAAGGCTAAAATCACAAAGCCTTCAAAATTTCTCAAACGAGCAAAAGTGTTCATACAAGGATTGGGAACTGCAGCTTACATAACACTCAAATAGCTGAAGGAAAGAAAACCACAATACTAGCTAAAAGCTATAGGCTGTGTAGATGGTTCCAACCATCCCGATGGATGCACTCTGAGTGCAGTGGTGGTCCTCTTGTGGGTTGGCATTATTCACGCTCAGAGCTGTGACCTAGGGGTGGGGTCCAGCATGTACAAGACAGAAACTGTGAGTTTTCCCAGAGGGGCTGGGTGGGAGGAGGCAGAATATCCCAGCATGAACGGATGGAGATTGTGGAGACTAAAATAATTAACACATGTAAAGTGCTTACCCATGTGCTTGCCTGAGTAACTGGCCAATAAACATTTATTATTATCATCATTATTATTATTATTAATAGCATTACCATTGATCACATATCTATTATTGTCCAGGCACTGTGCCAAAAACTTCCCATCCCTTATCTCAAATCCTTACAGCATCCCTACATTATGTAAAGTAGGCTCAGGGACTTGCCCAATGCTAGACTGTTCCAGAGCTTGTATTCATTACTAGTTTGCCTCGCCCCCACTTAGGCCTCAGTTTTCCAAAAGGTGAAAGGATAGAACTGGCCCCAGAAAACGATGTAGCACAGTGGGAAAAAGCTCAGGCTTTGAAGTCACAGAGACCTTTGCACTTTGCTCACAGGGCTGTTGAGAGGACAAATATGACGGCTGCTGAACTTAGCATGGCGCCAAGCACATAGTTTAGTCTCAGTTCATGTTATTGGAGCAGGATAATATTTGGGGTTTCTAAATTGAGAAATGTTTCTTGCTGTTTAATGGCCTCATTGTTGAGAGGACGGTGGAGAACAGCCTCGGAGAAAGAAGTCATTGTTCAGCACTGAATATCAAACTGGACTCTTTTAAGAGTCCAAAGCAAAATTGTTTTGAAGGGCCAGGCTTTCAATTGCAAGAGTCAACATGTATAAGAGAGAAAAATTTTTTTCCAGAATTCTAAAATCTTCTCTTTAAATAAACTTTAACATAAAACTTTAAATAAAACTTGGGCAACCCAGCGAATAAACGTTTTACTGAAGTCATAGAGCAGGCAGTTTCTCGTATCAGATGAGGAACTCTTCCTAGCTGGATGGAGAAACTGAGAGAAAAAAGAACAAGAGCAGGGGATTCAAGTCTGGGAACTGCCCCCTGAACCTTCTGCCCAGGGTGCACGTCCAGCGGAAACAGATAACAGCGGTCCCCAACAGTTTTGGGACCAGGGACCAGTTTTGTGGAAGACAATTTTTCCACGGACTGGGGGTGTAGGGGGATGGTTCATGTAGTAATGCGAGTGATGGTTCAGGCGGTAATGCCAGTGATGGGGAGCGATGGGGAGTGGTAGATGAAGCTTCTCTCGTTAGCCCGCCGCTTGCCCCCTGCTGTGCAGCCCGGTTCCTTGTTCCTGCTGTGCAACCTGGTGTCGGCCCACGGCCCAGGGGTTGGGGACCCCTGAGACAGACGACCCCAGAGCAAAGGGGCTGTGCCTCTCTTCCCCCCGGTACTAGAGAAGACCCCTCCTCACAGAGGGCCCTGTGGGGGAAGCCGTAATGGAGATGCAATCGCTGTGGACTTATTTAGGGAGAGAGAATCTCACGTTCCCTCTGCCCAGCTCCAGCCCACATCCCACCCCTCTCCCAGTGCCAGTCATTAAGCCCCAAACCCACCCTTCTATATTCTGTCTTGGGATGCTGGGGCTGGCACTGTGCCAGCTGTTTCCATGGCTCTGTCCATAGGGGGCACTAGAGAGTTCAAGACGGGACCAGGAAGAAAGGACGTCATGCTTTCTGCTTGCTCTTCCTTCCTGGCAGCATCACCTCACAGTAGCCGTTCGCTCTGGCAGAAGCAATTGGTCCCAGTAGCAACTGGTTCCAAATTGCAATTTTTATCCACATTCCCAGAGCCAGCCTCATCATGGCCCCTCAGGTATATCAGCACCAACCCCAGGCGTGCCCTCCTCAGGGGTCTGGGTCCCCATTTCTAGGTTCTAATAACCTCCACTTATTCCCTTGTCCTCCCATCCCTAGGGGTGGTATCTGTTTCCTGCAGTTACTACCTGTGATATCTCACTGTCTGCTTTACTACTTGTCAAATACGACCTAACCAATTCCTTATATTAAATTTTCTCCCTTAAAACAACCCGTGTGATTTCTGTCTTCCTGATGGGACAGAGTCACGCAACAACCTGATTCCCCCAAGGCCTTTGTGGGTCGTGGTAAGCATCAAAATTTTCCAGTGGGGGCAGATCCAAGCATTGATAAGGCATGATTGTGAGAGGTTTGGGGTCAGGATGAGGAGGGCTGGAGGGCATAGGCTTGACACCGGAGGCCGTGACTGCAGAGTCATGCTCAGGCCCAAAGTCAGGCTAAACCAGTTACACCAGCAGAGAAGTGATGTGGAGGGAAGCTGACGCCAAAGACCCAAGAAGACAAGGCAGCCAGCAGGGCCATCAAGCCCAGAAGCCTAGGCCCGAGGCCACGGATGTCATGGAAGGCTCCTCTGCCACCAGATGTCATCCTGAGGGGTGGGAGGCGGGCACCACCATGAGACGGAGAAATCCTAATAGAGAATTTGGATCCTGATTTGATTATTTTTCCAAAGGAGAGTAAATTTTTTTACTTAAATAATTTGTTTTTGTTTTTGTTTTTGGCTACACTGTGCAACTTGAGGGATCTGAGTTCCCTGACCAGAGACTGAACCCGGACCCTTGGCAGTGAATGGGCCAAGTCCTACCCACTGGACCACCAGGGAATACCCTTACTTAAATTTTTTGCTTTGACAACATTTCAGATTTACAGAAAATTTACAAGAATAGTGCAGAGAATTCCAAGATACCTTTCATCCAAATTCTCCAAATGTTAACATTTTACCACATTTGCTTTATTCTTCTGTGCGTTTTTGTTTTCTGAAATGCATGTGTATTTTTTTCTGAAATATTTAAAAGTTGCAGACATGATGCCTCTTTACCCCTAAATACCTCAATGTGTATTTCCTAAAAACAAGGACATTCTCCTATATAACCACAGTAAAATTATTAAAATTGGGGAATTAACATCATATGGCACTATTATCTAAGCTATACACTTACTTCAGGTTTTACCAATTGCCCCCAAATGTCCTATATAACAGAAGAAAATGCAGGATCAGGCACTGCATTCAGTTGTGAAGAGAATAACTTTTCACCCAGAAATAAAAGGAGAGGGGAAAGGGAGCTGTGATCAGTTGGGTTTAGTTGCAGAAGAAATAAGTTTTATTTCTGCACATCTGAGCCATACAGTATAAATGCTGAACACGTTATGCTAACAATTAATAGTAGTGTTAATGATATTAGTAATAGAGTTCATGGCCCTCTCCATCCTGGGTCTTTCTGTCTTTGAGACATATCTGTAGTCATTCCGTATCAGCCAGTTACTCCATGAAAAAAGTTTTCCTTGAGACAGTGTAGCTTAGTGGAAAAGGCAAGAGTTCTGGAGTTGGACAGACCTGAGTTAAAAACTAGCTTTGCAAGAGTCAAGTACCACAATGTTCATTGCAGCTCTATTTACAATAGCTAGGACATGGAAGCAACCTAAGTGTCCATCGACAGATGAATGGATAAAGAAGATGTGGCACATATATACAATCGAATATTACTCAGCCATGAAAAGGAACGAAATTGAGTTATTTGTAGTGAGGTGGATGGACCTAGAGTCTGTCATACAGAGTGAAGTAAGTCAGAAAGAGAAAAACAAATACCGTATGCTAACACATATATATGGAATCTAAAAAAAAAAAAAAAAAAAAAGTGGTTCTGAAGAACCTAGCGGCAGGACAGGAATGAAGATGCAGATGTAGAGAATGGACTTGAGGACACGGGGAGGGGGAAGGGTAAGCTGGGACAAAGTGAGAGAGTGGCATGGACATATATACACTACCAAATGTAAAATGGATAGCTAGTGGGAAGCAGCTGCATAGCACAGGGAGATCAGCTGGGTGCTTTGTGATCACCTACAGGGGAGGGATAGGGAGGATGGGACGGAGACGCAAGAGGGAGGGGATATGGGGATATATGTATACATATAGCTGATTCACTTTGTTATACAGCAGAAACTAACACAGCATTGTAAAGCAATTATACTCCAATAAAGATGTTTAAAAAAAAAAAAATCTAGCTTTGCCACTTGCTGGTGGTGTGACCTTGGGTCCAGCTTGAACCTTCCTGAGTCTCAGCTTCCTTGCCTTTACCATGGAGGTGAGGTCAGCACAGGGGACCTGGAGCCAGACAGATCCAGGTTCACATCTCAGCTCAGTGCTACTAGTTTTGGGACCCCAGGCTAGTGCCTTCACCAGTATGGATTTTGTCTACTCATCTGCAAAGTGGTGAAACACCAACAAGGCATTTTTCTGGGCTATTGAAAGGAGGGATCATTCTTGTATGGCATGGGCCTGGCTCGTAGCAGGTTCTCAATGAAAGCTTAATTCCTTTCCATCAGCCCTTCTGGATTTGGGCATGTGATTCTTTCTCTTGGGGCCTCAGTTTCTCCATCTGTAAAATAGAGCCAGGGGTACCATCTCTGGCTCGTGAAGAATGAGAACTGCAGGTGGAAAGATTTAGGACTCTGGAAAGCCCAGTGCCCTGTGGCCTTGGCAGAGCAAGCGATTGGCTGACAAAAACAGAAAGTGCTTTGGAATCCTGAGCCCTGCCAAGAATGCGGGCAAACCTGTTCTTCCACTTCCTGGGGCTCCAGACCTTCCCATCCTCTCACCCCAGCTAGGTTCCCTCCTCCCTCCCCTGGTGCATCTGACACAGGGCTTGTCCTGCCTGCCTTCTTCTAGGAAGCCAGTCAGTCCTACCTCTAAGAAGGGAGGAAGGACATCGCCCTGTCCTGGGCAAGTTGTTGGGCAAGAAAGGGCAGCTCCAGCGCTGACCCACTGCTGGGAAGAGAAGAAGGAACCCGCAGCCCTGGCAGGTTTTCCCCAGAGGAGTCCCACCGGCTCCAGCCCCGCCAGTCTCCCCCTTGCAAATACCAAGTTCAAGGTCAGATCAGGAGAGCAGAGAGGCGTGGTGGAAAGGGCTCTAGCCTGGGAGGGGGGATGTTCACCCACCATAGCATTTGTAGGAACAAGAAAGGGCTGGGACAAGACCTCTCGGGGCAGGAGGCCCTCAGCCAGGGAGCCCACGCCACACCAGCCAAGGGAGGCGAGAGGGAGAGGCGGGTGTGTCCCTGGTGGGGAGCTGTCCAGCTCCTCCACCTCCTGCCTGGATGGTGGGACCAAACTATGTGCCAGGCCTTGTGCCAGGCTCTTGACATTATCCTTATACTAGTTATGGAAACCTCATAAGTCCTGGGGAGCTTGGGGTTACCATCATTTTTTGAAAAAGAAGAAAACCGAGGCCCAGAAATTGAAGCCACCTGCTCTAGTTGCTCAGGGATCCAATGGATCTGCTTGATTCCAGAGCCCATGTTCATTGGGTTTGCTGTGGGCCGGAGGAAGGATCTGGAGCTGGGCCCAGGGCTGCCCTTACCTTTAAGAACCAACACCTCTCCGGTGCAGCCCTGTGCACCCACATTCCTTTCCTTGGACTGACACACTCTGGGGATTCCGCATCTGGCAGGGGCTGGCCACGTCACCCAGCACTGAGCAGAAGTGGCTGTCATCATGCTATACGTGCCTTCTCCCCCACCCCACTGAATGTGGGTTATTCCAGACACTGAGTCCAATTCCTCTATCTGCCCACATGCCAAGCAAATGCCAGGAAGGTAGTAGGGGTTCAGTAGGTGCTTATTGGATGCCCAAGGTCACTTAGGCCTGTTCGACTTCCATCCAGGGTGAAGTCCCCTCTATTACTCAGTCCACAGTTTTGCCAACAAGGACTGCATTTGAGGTTCAGAAGTCAAGAACCCTTCTGGTCCCTCAAGACCCTCCTCTCAGTAACATCAGGGACAAAGCCCCAAAGGAGCTGGGCAACTGGACCCTAAGACACTCACCTTAAAAGGTAGACTCAGTCGCCCCGAGGCTAGAATTTACTGACCTGGAAAATGAGAACAGTGTGGTAAACAGTTTCTCTTCCACCTAGTGACAGGCATAGTGCCCATGGAGGCTGGGCCTGTGATGATTCTCTGATTTGAAAGGCAAGGTCTGGGAAGTAATTCTGAGTCTACAAGCGAATGAAACCCAAAGATTCCACTGTTGCCCATTATCTATTCATTTATTCATTCGTCCGTTCACTCACTCACTCACTCATCTGTCAGTATTGTGTTTCCTAAACTTCACTCATTCCCAGACTACTTTCATCACTTTGCCTTATCCACTACAACCTATAAGCCTGTTTACTCCATGCTTGTCTATATTTGACTATGTTACTTCAGTAGATTTAGCTTCGGCCTAAGCAATAGTATAGTTCATTTAAATACAGTTACGATAACCACGCGCTTGACCACGTGACCTAAAATCCTCTCCCGTGCACCCTCGGGTACCTCTCCTCTCTGCATCTCAGTTTCTGCATCCAAGAGGTAGAGGGCATTGGGACACAATGACTTTCCAGTCCTGACATTCTAGGAATCTATGATTCAAAGAGTCACACCCAGGGAAGGAAAACACTGAGACCAGATGGAATCAGCGGGAGAGGGAGCTGGTCAAAAGCATCATGTTTATCTGTCATGTTTCCAAGGCTGAGCAGTGATTCAGGAGGCAAGACAGGAAATTCCTTGGGATTGGTCTGTAAACCACTGTTCAGGGACTAAGAAAAACAAGTAGGCAAGTCCCCAGGAGCCTTAATCAGCCCCCAAAACATGAGCTACACACTCTTCACTAGACTCTTCCAGAATTTTCTGGAATTTCCAGAGGCACTGGGATCCCAGATAGAGGAACATTACCCCTGAAGAAGTTTGACACTGAGAAATGATTGGCAGAAAAAATGACCCAGCTGGCCTCCTCTTAGTCTCCAGGGCAGGCAAGAGGAAAGTAGATTCTTTTTTGGGGACCTTCTCAGTCCACAAACCCCTTTTTGACCCTGACCCAGAGGGGTCTTGGGCCCATCTTTGTTCTCTGCAGCCCAGCCCCTCCTTGACCAGCTGATTGGCCAAAAGTGGGCGCCTGGCCAGATGGGGCCAGTCAGATTCCTGAACTTTGGAATTAGGATGAGAAGAGCCTGGTCAGTTAAGCATGGGTCAGGCAAGATAACAGACTTGCTGAGGAGACCCACTTGGGACCCAGGTCTGAGAGAGAGGAAGGAAACCAGGGCTCTGAGAGAAGCACGGAGGTGGGGTGGGAGAAGCTGGGCACTCCCAGAGGGCCTTCCGTCCTGATGCCTCGCCAGTCCCAGGAGTGACGTCTTTGGGTCACTTGCCTGTCCTTGAGATCTGGAGATAGCCCTGACTCCTTATATTGAATTACACTTTTTGCTTAAACTAGTTGGAATTTGTTTCATGTAACCAAATCAATCACTATTATGGTGACGCTGGTTCTTCAGTCTCCTGAATTAGACTTTTCAAGCCAAGGTAACAATAATGATAGGAACGACTCCCTGCACACTGGATTGGTGCTTTATGACTTTAAAAGTCCCTAACTTGTGGGTCATCACTTACAGCCTGAGGGGACTTGCCCCAGACTTACTCATGCCCAAGATTCCTCTCCCAAGAACGTAGGGGGAATAGCCCAGGTTTGGAGCCAGGCAGACCTGGGTCCTGATCCCTACTTATCCATCGCTTACAACCTGTATGACCCTGGGCAAGTTATTTAACCTCTCTGAGTCTTGCTTCCTCATTTCTACAAACTGGAAAGCAGGACAGTGTGGGCACTGGAATCAACTCCTCCTGGTTCTGCCACCTACCGGCTGATGACCTTGGGAAAGTGACGTCACTTCTAAAAGGCTCAATATCTGCAACAATAAAGTGGGGCCAGGAAAGCCTATTTTAAATGGTTGTTGTTAAGCTTGAATGAAGCACACCAAATGTTTAGTTCGTGAGGCCTGATCAAACTGTGCCTCAAATCTTACAATCCCCAGACATTTGAGTTACATGAGCCAATAAATTCCCGTAGCATAAAAAAAAAAAGTTTATCACAATATCTGGTACTTAGTAAAAGTGCTCAGTGTATGGTAGCCGTAACAGTAATTTATTATGCACGGTACCTAGCATGAGTCTTGACACACAATTATTAACCAAAAGTTGTGTATTGTAAAGTGCACACTGGTCAGTACAGAGGGTTTGACTGGACCTGGCTTAGCAGGATCACTTGCAAAACAAAGGAGTTTCAGTTGTTAGCAAGCTTTATGCGCGTCAACAGTAATTACCACAAACCTAATGTAATCTTGGGCCATATTAAGAAAACTATTGTCTCTAGAAGATGGGAGGTGTTTGTCTTATCTAGAAACGGGAAGAGGGTGGAACCTCGGAAGGGGGCATGTAACCTCTCACTTTCCAAGGATAATAAAAGATCTTCCTTGGCAAGTGTGCTTATTTAAAAATCTCTCTCTCTCTCTCTCTCCCCCCCCTTATCAGTCAGTTATGCTTTTGTCTTGGAGTACTTACAGTACGTTACAATATTCAAGGCAGTGATACTGGCATAAAAACAGACAAATACATCAATAGAACAGAATTGAGAGTCCAGAAATACACACATATGTACAACTGATTTAGACAAAGACGCAAAGGCACATCCGTAGAGAAAAAAGTCTTTTCAACAAATGGTGCTGGAACAATTGTTCATCTATATGTTAAAACACACACACACAAAAAAAATCTTCAGTCGACTTGTATCATATATAAAAAGTAACTCAGAACAGATTCATAGACCTAAATGTAAAACCTAAACCTATAAAACTTCTAGAAGAAGCATAAGAGAAAATTTCTGTGGTCCTGGGTTAGATAAAGATTTCTTAAATATACCATGAAAAGCATGGTAAATAAAAGTAAAAAAAAAAATGATAAATTGGACTTCATAAAAATTTAAAATGTCTGCTCTTTGAAAGACATTGTTAAGAGAATAAAAAGACTACCTATAGACTAGGAGAAAATGTTTGCAAATGATATATCTGATAAAGGACTTGTATTCAGAATATATAAAGAACTCTCAAAACTCAATAATTAGAAAACGAGTAACTCTGGGAGTTCCCTGGCGGTCCAGTGGTTAGGACTGGATGCTTTCACTGTTCAATACGTGGTCGGCAAAATATTTGGACAGACGCTTCACTAAAGGAGATAAATGGATGGCCAATAACACATTAAAAGGTGCTCAACATGATTAGACATTAGGGAAATGCAAGTTAAAGCTACAATGAGATGCTACTACATGTCTATGACAGTGGTTAAAGTTAAAAAGACTAAGCATACCAAGTGTTGGTGAGGAGGCAGAGGAACTGCAACTCTCAGATGTTGCTGGTGGGAATGTAAACTGGTACAACCCCCTCGGAAAACAGTTTGGCAGTTTCTTAAAAACTTAAACATACACCTACCATATGATTTGATTGTTCCAATTCTAGGAATATACCTAAGAAGAATGAAGGTATATGTCCGTAGAATGACTTGTACATGAATGTTCATGGCAGCTTTGTTTGTAATAGCCAAAAGCTGGGAACCCAACTGTCCATCAACAGAGGAGTGGGTAAATTGCAGTATATTCATGCAAAGGATTCTATTCAGCAATAAAAACAGAAAGACACTAGTAGATGCAACAAGATGGATAAATCTCAATATAATTATGCTGAGTGAAAGAAGCCAGACATAAAGAACATTTATTTATTGCATGATTCAATTTATATAAAAGTGTCAAAAATGGAAAGCAGATTGGTGGTTGCCTGAGGACAGGGAAAAAGAGCTGGAGGGAGGGATTATAGAAGGAAGAGAGAAGTCTTTTGGTGGTAATGAATATGTTTGTTTATTATCTTGATTATGGTGATGGTTTCACAGGTATAAACATGTATCAAACATAAAATTCTGCACTTTAAAAACATGCAGTTTATTATATGTGGATGTAACACCTCAATAAAGCTGTTTTTTAAAAAACAACACAACAACCAAGGGCTTGCCCTGTGCTTCTTCTATCCAGGGCTTGCCACAGTTTCCATACTACATCCTAATATACCCATCTCATTGAGCGCCATTGTGTGCACTGGGTCAAAAGCCCCACATGGCCAAGTTGCCTGAACTGCAGCCTGCCCCATCTGGAAGCTTCTCTTCCTCTGGACCCCACTCCAAGCAGAAGCCTCGTGTATAACTTAGTCAATGGGTAGAAATAACACACCCAAATATGGAAAACCATACCTCTAAATTCCATAGGCCCACCAGTGCCATGCTTCATTTTTAGTGGTAGGGATTATGGTGCAGCAACTTGCCTTTCACTTTGGAGGAGAGAATATGACATGCCCCAGACCTCTAGTCCTCCAAAAATATCACAAGGTACCAGCCCCTGAATTTTTGTGGCATTGACCTCCTAGCTCCAGCGTGCATGTAACTTACCAGGGAATTTAGGGTGTCTGCTACTTCCTGCTCAGCAAGTCTTATTGCATGGTATCATTAAGGTGGTGGACCAGCATGGTGCCCTGTGTGGTGGTGAGAAGATCAGGCTCTCTCACCCTGACTTGTGGACCAAAGTGTCACCGTGTCTCCAGGGACTAGTGTTAACCTCAGGGTTAAGCTATCCCAAAGACCTGGATTTTTCCCTTTCCCCCCAGCACATTCACCCTAGTTAATTGTCCCAGTTCCCTCTGGGATGGCTAGAAAGAAGATGTAGAGCAGACGCTTGTGATGTTACTTCAGGGTCCCAGCTCAAGGGCACTAGGCCTCCCTTGAATTCAAGGAGCTTTTAGTCTGTGACTGATCTGATTCTAGAAATTGAGTGAAGGGCTTTGATTCTTATCAAGGTGACTCAGAATTACACAGCACTTAATAAACAGAATAGGCCAGAATCTGCTTAACAACCAACACCTACATGGCACCCACCATGTTCTAAGCCCTTTAGAGCCATGACAGTTCATTTGGGCCTCATGAACCTCTATGTAGGTACACTTATAATCCTTATGTTATCCTACACATGAAGAAACTGAATGAACTAGAACAGAGAGGCATGGGATGGACCAGAGCAGAAGGAATTAGCAGAGGAGAAGCAGCTTGAACCCACAGCACAAGTCAAGGTACTTCAAAGCCAGCCCAGGTACAGGCCTGGCCAGGCCACTGTTAGTGAGGATTACCTTGACCAGGAGTGACACAGGCAGTGTGCAGGGATCCAGCCAGTGGTAGGGAAGCTCATCACCTGCACAGAGCCCTGGGAATGCTCAGCAAATGACCCCCACCAAACTCCCACTGGCAGGAGTTTCCCAGTGGCAGTGTTTCCCAAACTGGGAAACATGGGAGAAGGGGACAAGGTAGTGGGATGAGGAAGGAGAGAGAGGAACTGAGGTAGGGGTGGGAGAAAGGAGGCAAGAATTGCTCCCCACATTTTACCTCTGAGGGATCTGAGGGTCAGGGAGGACCCAAGACCTGCCTGGGTACCATAGCCTGGGAGAGTCAAGGTTTCCTAAATTAAAGCCCTGAGAATCCCTCCAGAATTTGGAATCTGGGATCCAGGCTTCAGAAAAGCTGCAATTTCCAGAGGTGAACTGTAGTGGGTGGCTGTCCCTGGAGTGCCAGGGCTGGGCACCATTGGAAACCTTCTACCAGGAAAGCCCCCATCCACTGGAGGAATTTCCCCATAGAATATGTCCCCTGTCTTGGGTTTGCCAAGTCACTGAGCCCTTGAAAAGCTTTTGTAAATTAAATCGGGTGAATTGGACTTGGGTCCTGTGTCCAGCGGGAGCCAGAGATCCAGGACAGCAAGAAGAAGATGCAAGGCTGCGCCTGACCTTCCCTCAGAGGTCACACAGCACCACTTCCATCACACACTGCTGGCATCAGGGAATCACACTAAAGCACATTTCCTTTTTCTGAACTGACATTTTTGAGCACTCACTAAGCACCAGGCCCTCCAACCAGGCTCTCCAGGACTTATTAACTCTTCCTGCGATGCCCAGGAAGCAGTAAAATTTGCAGGACCGTGATGTGAAACTCAGAAGCCACTCCATCAGGGTGGACACCCCTTTCCTTCTCTCCCTAACCTGGGACCCTTCCTTTCCTGGATCAAGGGACTTGGGAAGGAAAATCTGAGAGTTCCTTGATGATAGTGGGCAATGGAATGACAGCAAAGGGGAGGATCATCTTGAGGGAAATGTCCCCCACCCTGCCTCCTTCAATTCTTACGACAACCCGTATATCAAGTAAATATCTTTAGTTACATTCTACAGGTAAGGAAAACTGAGGCTCAGAGAGGTTAAGTAACTAGCCCAAGGACACATAGTTTGTTAAACTTCACAGAGTCTGGAATCCAACTTAGTCTGATTCCAAAGTCCACCATGCTCTCCTGCCTTCCATTATAAACTGATGCTCATTGGAATTACATTTCTGAACCTTGACTAAGGGAGAAATTCTATAATTTTTACTCTTTCCTTCCCAAATGTTATTATTCGTTAAAAATCTTCTTTTGATTTGTTACCAGCTTTAACAAAGCCAGCTAAATAAACACTCCCTCCTGTCCTACAAGAAGCCGTCTCTGATTCCCCAGCACCCTGGGCTCACCCAACACAACACCAGCCCACAGTCTGTAATCACCTGTTGACCTGTCTGCTCCCCTTTGTAGAACAAAATCTATGTCAGGGGCATAGTAGGTGCCAGTGAGCGTTTGAGGAAGGAGGAAGAGAGAAGGAAGAATTCTAGGGAAAGAATGTTTAAAACCCATAATAAGAATGAATACCATTTATTGAATGTGTACTCTGTGTCAGACACTGGTGTTCTACCACAGGCATGATCTCCGGTAAAGCATTGTCGAGCTTCACGTTCAATTTGCATTAGAGCAGAATAGGGTTTAGAGAGGGTATCTCCTGCCCAGGGCTGCATAGCAAGTAAATGACTCTACAGCCTGGGTTCTTAATCACCACTTTGCAACCGTGGGGCCACTTCCCTGTGCTCTCATAGGAGCAGAGGAATTAATCAACAACGTTTGGCAAGAAATTCTAGATTGTGCCACTCCAGGTCCACTTGGCTTCTTTGGGGTAAAATCCTCAGTCTTTCGGGATTTTTCACTCCCCTCCCTCCCTTCTCTAGGAAGAGGCAGGGTAGAGGGGAGGGCTTGGATAACCTCACGGTGGGAGAGGGTACTTCTGGTTCTAGTGTTGCCTCTGGCCTCTGCAGCTGTGGCTGTTTACATCTCACCTGTCCTCTGGGCTGGTCCCTTGGCATCCACTGCCCGTGACTGCTCCTGGCCATAGCTTCCACACCTTCTCCTCTGACCCCGGCTCTTCTAGCCCACCGTCCTCCTGGACATTTCTACAATACACCCCCATCTCCTGGAGTCCCGGAAACTCTTGGTTGCCTTCCCTTCTCCATACCTCCATCCTGGAGGAGGTGGGCTCTGTGAGGCCGCCCTGCATGGCTAGAGAAACATCCTTTACATCAGGGCTATTCAAAGTGTGGTCACCATCACCTGGGAACTTGTTAGAAATGCATCATCTCAGGCTCCACCTAGGAGCTACTGAATCACAAACTCTGGGGTTGGGGCCCACACAACGTGGGTCTATCCATATTGGAACAAGCCCTCCAGGTGATTCTGATGCCTAGTCAAATTCGAGAATCACTGCCCTACCTCATACCCTTCCTCCCCCTGGAGCTCATCGTGAAAAGTCCATGCTCTAACTTGGCCAGATTCCAGGTCTTGACATGTAAAAGGAAGCTGGGGGCAAGGGGGCAGTTCAGAAAAACTCTTTTTTTTTTTTTTTTTTTTTTTTTTTAAATTTTTTTTTTTATTATTTTTTTTAATGCTATTCTTGTCTGCTTACATTCTTTTTATGTATGTATGTATGTATGGCTGTGTTGGGTCTTCGTTTCTGTGCGAGGGCTTTCTCTAGTTGTGGCAAGCGGGGGCCACTCTTCATCGCGGTGCGCGGGCCTCTCACCATCACGGCCTCTCGTTGCCGAGCACAGGCTCCAGACGCGCAGGCTCAGCAATTGTGGCTCATGGGCCGAGTTGCTCCGCGGCATGTGGGACCTTCCCAGACCAGGGCTCGAACCCGCGTCTCCTGCATTGGCAGGCAGATTCTCAACCACTGCGCCACCAGGGAAGCCCCAGAAAAACTCTTTATCGCTCCCAAGTGTGTAGGTCTTTAAACTGAAATTGTGGATTCTGAAACTGTTATGTTTGTTCTACTCTTTCAAAATAGCCATTTAGAAAGTCAAAGCCGAGGATTGTCAGGTGCTGAATCTCTCTCCCCTCTCCCCTAGAAGCAATAGATGCCTCAGTGTCAAGGGTGAGGAAGGGCAGGTAAATTGCTGGGAATTAAAAATTCATGGGATAGCTTTTCAAAAATCTTTCTTTTACTACATATACAATGTATTTTCTTTTTCTTTTTAAAGAAGCAGTTATTTATTTATTTATTTATTTTGGCTGCGTTGGGTCTTCATTGCTGCGCACGGGCTTTCTCCAGTTGCAGAGAGCTGGGGCTACTCTTTGTTGCAGTGTGCTGGCTTCTCATTGCGGTGGTTTCTCTTGCTGTGGAGCATGGGCTCTAGGCACGCGGGCTTCAGTAGTTGTGGCACGTGGGCTCAGTAGTTGTGGCTCTCGGGCTCTAGAGTGCAGGCAAGGTAGTTGTGGCGCACGGGCTTAGTTGCTCCGCGGCATGTGGGATCTTCCCGGATCAGGGCTCGAACCCGTGTCCCCTGCATTGGCAGGCGGATTCTTAACCAGTGCACCACGAGGGAAGTCCCTACAATGTATTTTCAATTCCAGACTGATTTAAGCTTCATGTCAACCCTGAGAGGTCCCACAATATCAAGTTTACCCCCTGGTGCAGCAGTCAGTCCACGGACTCTGGAGCCAGTCACCTGAGCCCATGGGGAGGGTCCTCGTTTTCATCCATCCCTCTTCTCCATCCTCGCTGTGGTCATTGCCCATATTCTGGTCTCATCAGCCCAGCCCAATCACTTACTAGTGTGCGGTCTTGGGTAAGTTACTTAACCTTTTTGTGCGTCAGTTTCCTCATCTGTAAAATGAGGATTCCACATTCGATTTCAAAAACAATTTATTGAGCACCTACAATATGCCAGGCACTGGAGATATGGCAGTGAGGCAAACAAAAATCCCTGTCCTCATGGAGCTGACATTTTAGTGTGGGGATAAGAGTGCCTGGGCAGGGAAGGAAGGAGGGTTTTTAGTTTAAATAGGACAGCTAAGGAAGGTCCCACTAACAAGGTGACATTTGAGCAGAAATTTGAAGGAGCAAACTACCTGGATAGCTGGGGAGTCGGCATTCAGGTGGCAGGGAGGGCAAGTACCAGAAAGCTGAAGCAAATGGGGATTTGGAGAGTTGGAGATTTGGCAAAGAAGTCAGTGTGGCCAGAATAGAGTGAGGGAGGAGAGCATGGAAGAAGTCTGATAAGGAGCTGGGAGAGAAGGATGAGGTCATGGAGGGATCTAGCTGCTCTTGTCAGGACCTTGACTTTGATGCTAGGGAACTGGGGGCAGATTTTAGCAGAGGAGGGACCTGATGTGACTTTGTATGTTAAAGTCACACTGGCTGCTGTGTGGAGAATAGACTGAAGGGGCTGGAGCAAGGCCAGAGGCAGGAAGACCAGTCAGAAATGGGGCCACTGCCATAACCCAGGCAAGAAAGAGTGGGACCCAGCCCAACAGGCAGCAGAGGGGACGTGAGAAGCCGTCAGACTGAGGAAATGTGCTGAAGTCGGAATCGACAAGATTGGTAGCTAGATTGGATGTGAGGAGTGAGAGGAAGGGTGCCAGGGGTGAGAGTCGGGCTGGGGGCAGAGTTAGACAAGGATGACTCCAAAGATTTTAGTCTGAGCAATTGCAAGGATGAAATTGTCATTGTTTATCGAGATGCGGAAAATGCAGAGAGGAGCAGGTTTGGGAAGATCCTTTTTTGACACGTGGAGGTTAAGATTCCTATTAGACATCCGTAGAGAAGCTAATGCTCTGTTGGACATATAGGTCCAAGAGAGGGGAGGTGCAGGCCAGAGATAGACCTACGGAAGACTTTCACGTATAGGTTGTATTTCTAGAAGGTCATGAGAGCACCTGCTTTGTATGGGTGCTGTGGGGATTAAGTGAGTTACAACTAAAGGTCAGCATTTGGAACAGCACCTGGCACGTAGCAGGCACTCAGTAAAGGTTGGCTGATCTCCAGCATCATTTGATGTCACTTGTACTCCCCAGCTAGCTTCCCAACAGGCCTCCCTGCTTCCCACCGGGGCTACCTCCATGCCATCCTCCACACTGCTGGTCAGAGCGATCTTTCTAAAGCCCGAATCTGACCATCTCTCCCTGCCCAAGCCTGCCATGGCTCCCTATTGCCTACAAGAAAAAGTGCAACAGCC
Organism: Balaenoptera musculus; assembly: GCF_009873245.2. NCBI lineage: Eukaryota > Metazoa > Chordata > Mammalia > Artiodactyla > Balaenopteridae > Balaenoptera > Balaenoptera musculus. The sequence continues at coordinate 33,206,349 of NC_045785.1, read as the reverse complement.
AAAGGCCCCTCAAGGCCTTTCCTTACCCAGGCACTGCCACTCTCACCAGCCCCAATTTCTGCCACCGTCCCCCACCTCCCACTTTGTCTTCCAGCAATAATAGGGAACCCTTTGTTCACAGCCTGATGTCTTTGAACATGCAGCTGCCTCTGCCATGACTTGTCCAGCAGCAGACTCCAACTGATTCTCACATCCTCTACGAAGCCTCCCTCCCCAGCCAGGGGGCTGCCTCCCTCCCTTGTGGCCCTGCCTCTTACCCTCACTGGTGTTCCTTGCCCTCAAGAAAGATTGCGTTCCTTACACACACACACACACACACACACACACACACACACCTGCCCCGTTCCTTCCATCCACATTCCTGCAGCGTTGAACTGCAAGCCCGAGCTACAGAAAAGGGGCTTGAAGGAGGACAATTTTCCATGATGGGTTTTATTATTGTTACTGTGTTTTAGATCAGCAAACAGAGGCCCAAAGAGGTGAAGTCACTTGTGCAGGTCACTCAGCTGGAAAACACTGTGGCCAGGAATGGCCTCCAGGCTTGTCTGATTCAAAGTCCTAGGCTCAAAAGCATATGCACACATGTCACAGACACACTGAATTAAAGTCTCCGGGCACCTAGGGGGTGGGGGAGTGGGGTAGGTTCAGGGTCCCTTGGTCTGTCAACTGTTCCCTACTTGGGAAGGGATCTAGGGCTAGGGAGAGGGTTAAAGATTTAGGCTCAGAATAGGCCTTCACTTGTTTATTCAATAAATTCATTCACTCATTCATTCTCTCACTCATTCATTTACTCCCTCATTGTCTCATTCATTCACTCACTCATTCATAATCAATTAATTGGTTCCACTTTCAATTTCTACTCCCAGCAGGCTCTGATCCTACCCTCTAAGAGCTCAGAGTCTGTGGAGAGCCTGGCCAGGGGACAAGATGGCACCTAAAGGGCTTGCAGTGAACCTTAAAAGGTAAGAGAAGTTTACCAGGTGGCCCTGGGAAAAGGACAACCCAGCCTGAGGCTGCAGCATGTGCAAAGGTCCAGAGGCTTGAAGTAGCTGCTGGAGAACTTCAGCAGACCTTCCAGATGTAGGGTACCTGGGGGAGGGGATTAGAGGGTTGATGGGGGTTAATTGAGAGAGAAGGTTGAAGGCATGGGCAAGGGCCAAGGTCAAGATTAATCTGGGAGTAAAGTGTAGAGGAGGCTTAAAGTATGGGTTGGGAGGAGGGTTGGGTTTAGGATTAGAGTGAGCTTGAAATTGGATTATTTCTTTTTAACTGCCTTTCCAGAAGGATTCTCTGTAATTTGTATCAGTGGTAAGGATGGTTATGATTAGGGCTGCCAAGAACCTAAAAATCAAGGATGGGCTTTAGGGTTGAGACTCAAGGTGCAGTAAAATCGAAGTACTGGAGGAAGCAAAACCAACATTTGCTGGGCATGGAGTCTTCATTTTCCTGCTCCCTGAAGCATGGATGCACTGGCTGTGAAATACTGGACACAGTCAATTAACCCCTCTGGCCCGTCCAATTCCCACCTATTAAACTGCTGGGCGGATTAGGATACTATGCTACGTTCTGAGCATCTTCTCTGGGCCAGGCACCACTGGCGGTCCAGATGTTCTCATCTGCTCCTGACAGTAGCCGGTGTTGCGCAGGAACGGGACCGCCTAGCCAACCACAGGCATCCAGTAGGTGCTCAGCAAGGCTAGTCCTCTTCCCTTCCCTCCTTTCCCCAGAGAGCCGACTCCAGGAGCCCCTTCTCGGCCCGGGCGGCCCAGGAGTGCTGACAACTCTTCTGGAGAAATGAGCCTCGCCAGGGGCCGGGGCGCCCCCCGGCTCCTGCCCCTCCCCGCAGCCTGGGGTCCCGAGCAGCCGCGGGTGGGGAGCCGCGCAATTACCCTAATTACAGTCCTGCCTCCGCGGCGGTGGCGAGCGCGGCTAAGCGGTCCCGAGAACGCCCCCAGCCCGGACCCGAGCGTGGGAACCTCCATGCCCTTAGCCGGGGCAGGGGCAGCGGCAGCGGCGTGGGGAGCCCGCCCGCCCGGGAGGCCGCGATGGCCGATAAGCCCGCGCGCCGCTCTCCCGCCGCTGATTACTGGGCGGAGCTGGGCGAGCTCGCGGCTCCTTTCAAGGGCGACTCCGAGGGCCCCGCGCCCCGTAATGCACATCCCCACACCTGAGCGGGGAGCGGCGGCGGGGCCCCGGGCCCCGATTGGCTGGGAAAGCCGAGGGGCCAAGCTCTTAGGCAGGTTCCCACGCGCCATTCATCCATTCATTCATTCATGCGCCCACTCGCTCCCCACTCATTCGTTCGCTTATTCACCAAACAGACGTTAGCGGAGTACCTTCTGCTATGGCTGCCTTTTCAGTAAAACGGGAATAATAATGTGTCTCACAGGAAGGTTCTGAGGGTTAGGGTGGGCATGGAGAGGAAAGGGACGGCTCGTTTATTAAGAATCTATTCTGTGCTTCACCATCGCAAATACACACCAGCTCACTTAGTCCTCACAAACACCCAGAATGGGGTAAAACTCCATTTTACAGACACACAGACGGAGGCACAGAGAGGCGGTGGGATTTGCGGAGGTCACACAGTAACAGGAGTGTCAGACGTCTGTCCTTCAACGCATCTCCTAGGGCTCCACCACACAGTGAGTAGTACACAACCAATGCCTGCGGTGCCAAATAAGAAAAATTACAGCAGCTGACGTTTCTGGAGCACTTCTTCTGTGCCAGGCCCTGTGCTAAGTGCTTTCTGTGCATTATCTCATTTAATCTTCGCAACAGCCTCAGACACTGGGCATTCGTATTTCATTCCCATGTTACAGATGAGGAAACTGAAGCTGAGAGAGTAAGTCACTTGCTCAAGGCCACGCAGCTGAAGTGGCTGAAGTGAGGTTTGAACCCACCAAACCCAGCAGGGACACCAAAGCTCTCCACTGTGGAGCTGAAATAGCGCAGCCCATCTTCTCCCTTGTCCTTTCTAACCTCAAGTTTAGGATGGGCAAAATCCACTGAATGCCTTCTCTGTGCCCAGCTGCCTCCCACCCCAGGGACCAGCTCAAAATACTCAGGGGACAGTTTAGAGGAGATCTGATGCTGAGGAAAAGGCATGAGATATATACCAGCAACCTGAAAGTTTACACTCTCTGGGCCTCACTTCCTCATATATAAAATGGGCACAGCAGTCCCCATTCTGCCCCCCTCCCAGCACTGCTGCTCATTTGTTGTTCTTGAGTCCATTGATTGTGTTCATTCACTTAGGATACTTCTTGAGTGCCAACTACTGATTTCGTTCCAGGGCTAGAGTGATCAAGGGTGCTGTTTGCCCAGGACAGAGGGGTGCCCAGGCTGCAGGACTTGGAATGCTAAACTGAGATAGTCCTGGGCAAACCAGGACAGTTGGTCACCCTGCCTGTGCTGGGTGCTGGGGATTTGAGCCACATCAGAGCCTGGCCTGGTCCCTCTGAGAACTGGAAAGGCTCCTGCCCGTGGGGAGGGATGCCCCATGAGCTGTTGGCACTGGAACAGGGTGAGGGTGAGGTGCCCTGGTGATGCTCCGTGTTCACCTTTTTCCCAGTCCCCTGGCGCCAGGTGCAGGCAGATACACCATAACAATCCTACCCATTGCCTGGCTGGGAAAGCCAAGGCTGAGAGCCTAGCAGTGGCTTTCCCACAGCAGCTGCCATGAGTCAGCGCCCAGGGGCAGGGGTGTCAATCTCACCTCTCTCTACCCACCCCCTCACTGTATGACCTTGAACAAGCCACTCTACCTCTCCAAGCTGCTTCCCATCCTCACCTTGTGGTGGGGCGTGGGGGTGACGGGGTATCTCCAAGCCCAGTGTGGGTGGTGACTCTTACAGGAGGCTCTTCTAGGTACCCTCTACTTCACCAGGAACTCCCAGTGAAGCAGGCCTCCCCAAAGGCGGGGGTACCTGCTAAGAACTTGGTCACTGCTGGGTTCTTGGCAGTAGCCAGGTGAGGATGTCCCAGTAAGAACCTAGAAAGATTGGTCTTTGAAATAGACAGAATGAACCTTAACCCCAGCAGGTCATTGGGCCTCTCTGAGATTCATTTTCCTCACCTAAAAGGGCAGAAATATCGCCTACCTCCCGCCATTGGTGTTGTGAATGAGATTCTGACCATGAGGTGCTCAGGACACACCAGTTCCCTTCCTGCCCCTTTTACTGGTCCCTGTACTCCCTGGCCCAGCTGGTCTGGACTCAAACTAATGTCCTCTTTTTTTTTTTTTTTATTAAATAATTTTGTGTTACAAATCTCCAAATTCTTTTTTTTTTTAATTTTATTTATTTATTTATGGCTGTGTTGGGTCTTTGTTTCTGTGCGAGGGCTTTCTCTAGTTGCAGAAAGTGGGGGCTACTCTTCATCGCGGTGCGCGGGCCTCTCACTATCGCGGCCTCTCTTGTTGCGGAGCACAGGCTCCAGACGCACAGGCTCAGCAATTGTGGCTCATGGACCTAGTCGCTCCGCGGCATGTGGGATCTTCCCAGACCAGGGATCGAACCTGTGTCCCTTGCATTGGCAGGCAGATTCTCAACCACTGCACCACCAGGGAAGCCCCTCTTTTTTTTTTTTTTGGTTGTGCCGGGTCTTAGTTGAGGCAGGCGGGCTCCTTAGTTATGGCATGTGAAATCTTAGTTGCGGCATGCATGTGGGATATAGTTCCCTGACCAGGGATCGAACCCAGGCCCCCCCACATTGGGAGTGCAGAGTCTTAACCACTGTGCCACCAGGGAAGTCTCCCTAATGTCCCCTTCATCTGCTTCCCTCTTTCCCCTCCATCCACTGGATACCCACCATATGCTGGTCTTCTTAGGACCTCAGGTGGGGCAGATATATAGAAAATGGAGTCCCCCTTCTTTCATGGGACGCAATGGCAACTCCTAGGACCCCAGGTTGGGGGGAGGAGAAAGAATAACAGCAGCTATTGCCCCTGGGAAAACAGGAGACCAGCTCCCTCACACCTCCCCTCTTTCCGACTGTCACCCTCTGCCTGAAAGCTCTTTCCCTTCATGCCCTGCCCCCCATCATCCCCACCCCCCCACCGAGTTCCACGGCTCCTCTGCCTCTGTCCAACAGGAAACCTGCCCTGGTTGCCCCAGGTAGAGTTAACTGCTCTTTCCCCCAGGAAGTCTGACCTTTGTTTTTGTTTTTGTTTAATTTATTTTATTGAAGTGTGGTTGATTTACAATGTTGTATTAATTTCTGCTGTACAGTAAAGTGATTCAGTTATACATATATATATCAATATATATCCTTTTTCATATTTTTTTCCATTATGGTTTATTACAGGATATTGAATATAGTTCTCTGTGTTATACAGTGGGACCTTGTTGTTTATCCACTCTACATATAATAGTTTGCATCTGCTAATCCCAAACCATGCTTCCTCCCCCACCCCACTCCCCCTTGGCAACCACAAACCTGTTCTCTATGTCTATGAGTCTGTTTCTGTTTTGTTGATAAGTTCACTTGTGTCATATTTTAGATTCCACATATAAGTGATACCATATGGTGTTTGTCTTTCTCTTTCTGACTTACTTCACTTAGTATGATAATCTGTAGGTCCATCCTTGTTGCTGCAAATGGCATTATTTTATTCTTTTTTATGGCTGAGTAGTATTCCATTGTGTGTGTGTGTATGTGTGTGTATATGCACACATACACACACACACACACGCATATATATATACACATATACGTACATAACATATCTTCTTTATCCATTCATCTGTCAATGGACATTTAGGTTGTTTCCATGTCTTGGCTGTTGGGAATAGTACTGCTATGAACATAGGGGGGGTGCATGTATCTTTTTGAATTATAATTTTGTCTGGATATATGCCCAGGAGTGAGATTGCTGGATCATATGGCAACTCTATTTTTAGTTTTGTGAGGGACCTCCACACTGTTTTCCATAGTGGTTGCACCAATTTACATTCCCATGACCTATCTTTTATCTGCAACCAAGCACAGGGTCTAACTCATTGAAGGCAGCAATATGTATGAAAAGAAAAGAGAAGAATCAGAAGGGAGGGTGTGGGCCTGAGTTTATGTTCAGGTTTAAGGGGTCATCAAAGGAATTCCTGCCCACTCTGTGCCCAGTCGTTCCCTCCAGAACGGGAGAAGGTAGCAGAGGAGAGGATGTTTTCCTCCTTCCGGGGTCTTCCCGCCTCTCCTCTTGCCCCTGTTTTACACCTTGATGGAGGCTGTCAGCAAACCATCTCCACAGGCAGGGGGCTGATGGGATAGGGGAGTTATCTGACCCTGGGGCACAGACACCCAGGTGTGGACTTCAGCTTTGCTAGGGGCCGTAGGTCACCTTGAGGAAAGTCATTTCCTTATTTGTGACAGGTGTGACTGAATGACCCTGAAATCCTTCCAAAGGCAATCTTAGGATACAAAAATTCTGAGACTTCCAGGTCTTCGCATCCAGAATCCATGTTGTAAAACTGCTCTGTCCAATGTGGTAGCCACTGGCCACACGGGGCTACTGAGCACTTGATATGTGGCTCATCCAAATTGTGCTATAAGGATAAAATACATCAGATTTCAAATATTTAATATGAAAAGTGTGAAATACCTCACTAATTTTTATACTGGTGACATGTTACAATGTAATTTTGGATATATTGGGTTAAATGAAATTTGTTATTAAAATTCATTTCACTTGTTTCTGTTTCCTTTTTTAAAAAATGTGGCTACTAGAACATTTACAATTTCACACGTGACTCACACTGTATTTCTATTACACAACTCTGGATAAACAGCTGGTGGTCACAGCTTAGCCAAGATTTCCTCCCTGGGCACCAATCAGCTCTGGAGTTGCTGGGGTATATTCTCTTCCCAGGAGGGAAGAATCAGACCCTGATACCTTATGAGACAGTGCTGTTTCCTCCCCAAATGGAAGGTACCTCAAGTCTCCTGTTCTCCCTTGAACAGCTGTTTTCTGGGAAAGTGAAGAGCCCAGCCCATCTTCCAATGGTGTGCTCGCTCCACAAGGAAGACAGAATTAAGACATGACTGGGAGGGCTTCCCTGGTGACGCAGTGGTTAAGAATCTGCCTGCCGATGCAGGGGACATGGGTTCGAGCCCTGGTTCCGGAAGGTCCCACATGCCGTGGAGCAACTGAGTCCGCGAGCCACAACTACTGAGCCCGCGAGCCACAACTACTGAAGCCCATGCACTTAGAGCCCCTGCTCCACAACAAGAGAAGCCACCACAATGAGAAGCCCGCGCACCGCAACAAAGAGTGGCCCTGCTCACCGCAACTAGAGAAAGCCCGCGCACAGCAACGAAGACCCAATGCAGCCAAAAATAAATTAAAAAAAAAAAAAAAGACATGACTAGGAAATTCCTTTTCAGGCTGGCTTCCAGCCCAGCAAGAGCCAGGCCGACCCACCCTGAGGAAACCCCCAGCTGCCTCTTCCTGCCTGGCCCAGCTTTGTCCCTAAGTCGGAGCCAGGCTCCGGGGGGGCCTCCTATCCCATAGTCTCCAGCCAGGCTAGGGATTCAAGGGGGCACATGACTCTCCCCCAGGGAATTTACACACCAGCCAAGGAGGCGGGTCACACCCACAGGGTAACTGGAGAGGATCACAGCAGCCTCCATCTGCTGGAAAACAGCAGATCTTTACTGAGATATGGGCAGATATAGGCCCTGTTTCTCCAGCCCCACCCCCACCAATATTCCGCTCCACATTTTGAGAAGGAAATTAAGAACAGGACACAGTGGTTAAGAGTGAAACCTTAGCACTCCTTCAGGGATAAAGCCCAGTTTGGCCAGGTGCTTGCTGTGTGACCTTGAGCAACCTCCCTGGACCTCAGTTTCCTCATCTATGAAATGGGAAAAATCCTAGTACATACCTTGCAGGGTTGTTGTAAGAACTGAATGAAATAATGCATGTGTGGGGCCTGACAGAGAAAGGGCTCATAAAACATCGGCTACTGTTACTATTATTAATAAAAACAGAATCCTTCCTCATTCATAGACTTCTTTTTATAAAATCAGCCAAATCAAGGCTGCCATAAGGGCCTCTCAGGGACTCTAAGAACCAGTTGTTGGAAGGACACAGTTTTGACTGGAAAGGGGTTTTGCAGGGTGTCTGGTCCAGTCCTTCTTAAAGACCAGGCACACAAATCTGTGACAGTTTGAACGTCCCCTCTGCTGAGTGTTGGCAGGCCAAGTCCTCAAGCAGCATAGACTGGGGTGGCAGCGGGGCGAGAAGGACCCTGGCCCTCGGGCAACCCCTTCCTGTGCTCCCCCTCCCCTAGCCCCCAGACAGCAGGGTCCGGCGGGGTGGAGTGATGCTGAAGGGAAAAGGGGCTGGAGAAACCCAGAAGCTATTTTTTCCTTAATTCCCCTCAGTTCACTTGCAAAATGAAATCACTGGAAGGGTATTGCTTCCATTTCACTCAATATTCCTGCTTAAAACAAGATTTTCAACAATAAGTGGAATTTTTTTAAGTCCCCAAATGAGTCTGTTGTCCTAGCAATTCCAGATCCTCAAACAGAAAAACTCGTATCAAGAAAACAATTATATTAGCACATAATCATGTTGGACAAAGTGTTAGGCCCTAATTTTTCTGCCTGTAGATTGGTTTTTAATAAGTCCTTTGTTGGTCATGTTTATGCAAATTTGTCAACTGCTCATCCTTGAAAGAAAACAATAGTTTATTCTGAGATTATGTCTGTTTGGATTTTTTGGTGTTGAAATGGCTTCCCTCTTATGAAGCGGTGAAGTGGCTGGCCGGTAGTTGCTATTGGTTTGTTTGGCTGGCTAGTTGGGCTGTTTTATGTCCTGACTTGGCGAAATAAAAAATTAGCCACCTTACAGCAGTTGCTGTAATTTGGAAGGCGATGGTTTACTGATCCAAAGATCTGGGAACCACTGAGCGAGTCCAGCCTCCCACCCCCCAGCGCCTTCCTCTTGTCCTGAGCAGGCTGTACCCTCAGGGGTACAAGGACGAGAGAGGGACGGCGGGAATCCTCGAAACCATTCCCTTGTCAATGGGGCCCCTCCAACTCCTGGCAACGAGGCACTCACATTTCCAGAAGCTACCATACTACCCTCAGACACCTCTGACTCTAAAGAAGTTCCTTCCACTGAACTGAAACCCACTTCCCAGTAGTCCTAGGTTCATTTTCAGCGGTCACCCAGAATGTTCCACTCTCACTACCTAGAAACAGCCATTTTGAGACCTGAAGACAGTGTGATTAAGGCCTCCTGGAGGCTTCCCTTCTTTGCGCCAAGCCTTCCAGTTCCTTCCTCGGAGGGCCTCCACCTTGCCCACCCCTCAATCCTTTGGATCTCCTCAGGAGCTCAATCTGAGAGGCGAGTAGTGTGGTTGATCAGGGTGTGGGCTCCGGAGTCAGACAGTCTTGGTATGAATCCTGGCTACACCTCCTTCTGGTTTTGTGACCTTGGACAAGTTACTCCAGCTCTCGGTTTTCAGCTCCCTCTCCTCAAAACAGAGATATAACAGCTCAGATAGGATTGTCCTGCCCTAGAATAGTGCTTGGCCCCACCCTGTGCTCAGCCTGTGTCATCTAGATGTGCTTTGTGATCTCGCCCTCCCCATCCCATCACTGGGCGGGGGTGGGGCTTGACCCAAGCTGAGCCAACTGGTCTTTTCCCAGGGACTTGCAGACTCAGGGAAAGCAGTCAGTTTTCCTCCATGAGCTAAAGGCGCAAGGTATAACACTCAGCTATATTTTCTACACCATGAAGAAAATCACTGTGCTGTGAAAGAGAAAAAAGGTAACGTTTAGAAAAAACCAAAGACAGGAGACACAGAGAGAGAGTGCTAGTTCCAGTTGCTCCTAAGACCAGCTCCATCCCAGCCCTTCCTACAACTTCAGTGTTTGTCTCAGTAACTTAGTATCTTACCTAGTAATTTAACAACTACCTCAAAACTTAGGGTTTAAAACAGCAATCATTTATTAGCTCCTGATTCTATATGCTGGGCTGGGCTCTGCTGGCATCTCCTGGGCCCATTCATGCCATTGCTGTCAGCTGGTAACTTGACCTGCTTGGTCCAGGATGGCCTGAAGGTGACCTAGCATTTACTAAATGTCTGCCATATACCAGGCACTGTGAGAAATACCAGAGTGGAGAAAATCAATATTCACTGAGCTCCTACCTTGTGTTAGGCCCGTGATGGAATTTTAGATATATTATCCCACTAAATCCTCCTGACTGCATGGTCACATAGTTGTTATTATTACCACCCCCATTTTACAGATGAGGAAACTGAGGCTTGGAGAGGAGGAATAACTTGCCTAAGATTTCAAGACCCAGAGGGGCAGAGATGGAATTCAAACCAAAGACTCCTGACTCTCTGCAGAGCCCATGCTCTTGCACTGCACCATACTGGCCCATCCCCCATCACAGAGTAAAACTGGGCCTTACCCTCATGCTGCTTTAAGTGTCATCAAGGGGATCGAGTGGACACAATGTCCAACAGTGTAAGATTCAATGCCATTCATTCAGCAAAAGTGCCCCCATACCTCTTTTGTGCTAGGCACCATGTTAGGTACAGGGATGCGGAAATGACTCAGACACAGGATGCAGTGGCAGCAGTGTGGAGAAGGAAGTGATTAATCACACCTGCTTTGGGTTCAGCAGTGGCTCTTTATCAGCCTGATTCTTAAGGGATGGGCGATGCTGGTAAGGAAGTGCCACTCAGGCCAAACTCCCCTTCCCACAGATGTGCAGGGTCTCAGGGTCCCACTTGCACAGCAATCACAGGTCAAGGTCATCCTCAGGGGGACGGTCCAGGGCTCTGTGGCCATCCTTTGATCCTGGCTACAAAGCTTGGTACAGGCCATGTGTTCACAGGATATCTGTGGATGCCAGGTCAGAAGTAGCAGGTTCCAGGGTGAGGGGACACCCTTGCCACCTTCGAAGCAGCTTGGGAACTCCTGAGCCCAAGGAAGCAATTTCTGCCAGCCCAGAATTGGGATTCTCAAAGACGCAGCATCCACGTGCCCAGAGCCCTGTCCCCAGTGGGCAGTCATGAGCAGTGGAAGGAACCTGACCTAGGAATGAGCCAGACCCCGCGATGAATTCTAGCTGTGCCAGTTTCCGGCTGTGTTCTGGAAATAATAAGCTGGCGATTATAATAATAATATAAATAAATAATAATAATAAGCTGGCGACTACCCTTCCTGAGTATTCTTCTCATTATCTGTAAAATGGGGACAAAACTCCCCATCTGACTCAACACTTTTTATGTTTCTCGAGCTAGCTTAAGCAAAATCAGGACTGTCTCAGGAGACCAGGGCACCTCCTGAAACCCCAAGGCAGAAGGGCACATGACACTCCCCCTGTAAAGCCACCAGAAATTCAGGCAAGACTCCCTCCCCATCTCGCCTCTCATTTCTCTTCCCTCCATGCTTGCTTCATTTTTCTCCCTCTGCAGATGGGTTTCCTCCATTTATCTAGTGCCTGTAGCCAAAGCTGGCTGCCCGCAGAGCTCACTCAGAGGTTTATGTGTGACAGTCCCAACCTCATTCAGTCTGGCTGCTGTCTTCAAGTCCCAGTTCCAAACTACTGGGAGAAAGAATCTGGTCCATCTGGGCCTAAGCTCCACCGCTCTGGTCTATGGCATAGGACGCTCTGTCCAGCAAAGGTGGGTCATATAGCATAACGGGGACCCCCATGGGTAAAATGAGGAAGGGGGCACTTCTCAGAGGAGTGTCCCCCCAAGGGTTATTGTGAGGATTAAATAGGACAATGGACCTCAGCCCCCAGCACCTAATAGACATGCGCTTCAAGGGAGGGTCTTAGGTCAGATCCCCTAGAAGCTGAGCTCTCAGGAGAAGAGGAGTGAGGAAAAGAAAGGAGGGTTCACAGAAAGCTGGAGTTCCAACCTGACTCACGGGGAGTGCTGGGGCCATTGCCCTACAGAGTCAGTGTCACATTGAGGCAAGGAGACTTGTCTATTGTACCCTCATCTGTCAGTCCCTAGGACTGGTGGGGGTTGGAGTGAGGGAGGAGGAGGCTTCCATTGGACTGAGGGCAGTTCTCAAGAGAAGCAGGTCGCTGTGATTATTAGCAGCCCACATCCCAGCAGCTGGCAGGCAGGTGCGCTAGCCAGGAAAGGGGATCCATGCGGGGTGCCAACAGCGTCCATTACAGGGAGTCTCACGCCAATCTACATGGGCACTAGTTGACTCTTGCCTTTACTTCTCCCTTTTGTGTGTTTAAGAGTAATATTAAATTATATTTTGAATATGTGTTTTTTCCAAAATGTATGATTTTTCATACACTGTATGTTACTACATATAGTACATACAAATATACCTATTATTATAAAGATTGAACATGCAAAAATGTACATGTAATAAGTTCCACAGGGGATCCTTAAGGACTACACGTGATTTTTGCCTTACATGTTGATTTTAGAACTTAACGGCCCCGCCCCTATTAAATTTGACTCCTCTATAAGTGGTTGAGCTCTCCCTGCTACCAATCTGCCTCTTCCACAGGGTCACAGGACTCTGGTCCTGATGGGGCACCTCCTGGCTCCAGTAACTTCCCATCCCACTTGAAACACACCCAAGCCCTTGACTCACCTCCTCAGCTGACCTGACCCTTGCCAACCTCTCTGATCGCTGACCCTCGGCTCACCAGCGTCCAGCCTCAGGGCCTTTGTTCAGTTCCTCAAATGCACCAGCTCTTTCCCACCTGAGCCTTTGCATGTGCTGTTTCTTTGCCCAGAACATCTTTCCTCTGTTCTTTGCAGAGTTGGCTCCTCCTCTTTATCAGGTTCAACCTAACGTCCCCCGCCCAAGAGGCAGGCCCTGACCCCTTTTCCTAAAGTAAGTTCAAATCACCCTGCTTGTTCCCCTCCTAGTCCTTGACAGTTTGTAATCGTTTTGTTTTATCACCTGGCTCTTGTCTCTCCTGTCACTAAATTGTAAGCTCTATGAGGCCAGGAAGTACCTGGCACACAGTAGGAGCTCAGTATTTGTTGAATGAAGGTATGAATGAGTGAGTGGCCGTGCCCCAGCAGTTTACCTCAAATCCATCCTTGTCCATTTCCACTGGCAAGAGAGAAAGTACCAACAGGAGGATCATCATTCCCCTGCTCAGAGCCCTTCCATGGCCCTTCCCTGCACACAGAGTTGCTGACAATCCCTTGCTTAAGCAGGCAAACATAGGACAGAAGTTAAAACACCCAGGTTCAAGTCTCACCCTTGGCACTTGCTAGCTATGCAAAAGTAGCCAAATTGATTCCCCTCTCTCTGTCTCAGTTCCTTTCTATGTGAAACACCTCCTGCCTTTTCTCTTTCTTGGGTTGTTGTGAGAAGATATAGAAACCTCTGCACAGATGATTTTCAGTATTATGAGTGCCGACTTTCAAGGGCCTTCATCATTCAGGTCTGATCTCTCCCTGTCCAGATACAAATGACCATTATTCTGGCCCCACCCAGCCACCTGGTACTTCCGGAACTTCACTGTGTACATTCATGCTTTGGTGTTTCCATTCAAAAGCTGTGCTCTTTGTCAAGAAAGCCCGTTTCCCTGCCTTCTCCATCTGTCCAGATCCAGCCCATATGAGAAGGCTCACTCCTCCATGATATCTTCCCCCACCTCACAGATCACTGCATCTTTGATGTTTGCTTTACACCTGGGACCATCTCCCTCCTGCACTCCAAGTTCCTTTCCCTGGTCCAAACTGCTAATCCCAAAATCACACTGCACTATTTTGTACAGACCAGGCCCTGTAGTGGGCAATGGGGCTTCAAAGTGGAGGGAGACCCCATCTCTACTGTAGAGGAACACCACCAAGTGGGATCAGAAGGACCAAACAGCCCTTGATAACTGATTTGCAGGCTAAGAGAGCATAGACGTTAGGTGCACTTGCACTAAAGTCAGATATACCTGACTCTGAATCTCAGGATGCCTGGAACAGAACCCTAACTACAGTGGCTTAACTAAATAGCGCATATTTTTTTTCAAATAGTAAGAAGACCAAAGTAGGGCTTTCAGGACTGCTACAGAGGCTCCATAGTACATGGAGGGCCCAGGCTCCTCCTAGACTCCACTCTGCCATCCTTAGCATATGCCATCATGTTTCTTCTTTGTACCAGTTTTCTCATCTATAAAATGGGAATAACTACCTTCTGTATAGGGTTGTTGTAAAAATTAAGTGAGTTGATATATGTAAAGAGCTTAGAACAGAATCTGGCACATGTTAAGTGTTCTATAAATGTTAGTTGTTGTTGTTGTTGTCGTTGTTGTTATATCCTCATGCTGAAAAAATGGCTGCTGCCCCTCTAGGCATCACATCCTCATCCCTGGCAGGAAAGGAGGAAAGGCAAAGCACAAAAAGTGAGCACTGGCTGAATCCATCTGTTTTTTCTTTTCCAATGGAGGTAAAATTCATATCACAAAATTAACCATTTAAAAGTGAACAGTTCAGTGGCATTTAATATACTCACCATGTTGTACACCACCAACTATCTAGTTCCAAGGAACCCTTGTACCCATTGAGCAGTTGCTGCCTAGCCTCTGGCAACCACCAATCTTCATTTTGTCTCTGTGGCTTTACCTCGTCTGCATAATTCCATCTATTTTTAAAGAGCTTTCCAGGAGGCCCCACCCAGCCTCTTCTGCTTATAACTCATTGGCCAAGAATGTGTCTGATTTTTGACTGGGCACATTGCTGCTCTCAACAAAATCAGCACTCAGTCATTTCATATTCTAATACTTACTGAGCACCTACAATCATATTTTATTGATCCTCAGACACATGAATTCTTTTTTTTTTTTTATGAATTCTTTTTACACATTAATTTTTCCAAAATAAGAATTGTCTTATATTGATAACACAGTCGGCCTTCTATATCCGCTAGTTCCACATCTGCGGGTTCTGCATCTTTGGATTTAACGAACCACAGATTGAAAATACTTTTTTTAATTAATTAATTTTTTTTTTTTTTTTTTTTTTTTTTTTTTTGGCTGTGTTGGGTCTTCGTTTCTGTGCGAGGGCTTTCTCTAGTTGCTGCGAGCGGGGTCCACTCTTCATCGCGGTGCGCGGGCCTCTCACTGTTGCGGCCTCTCTTGCTGCAGAGCACAGGCTCCAGACGCGCAGGCTCAGTAGTTGTGGCTCACGGACCTAGTTGCTCTGCGGCATGTGGGTTCTTCCCAGACCAGGGCTCGAACTCGTGTCCCCTGCATTGGCAGGCAGACTCTCAACCACTGCGCCACCAGGGAAGCCCGAAAATACTTTTCTAAAAATAAATTTATTTATTTATTTTTGGCTACGTTGGCTCTTCGTTGCTGTGCACGGGCTTTCTTTTTAGTTGCGGCAAACGGGCTACTCTTCGTTGGGGTGTGCAGACTTCTCATTGCGGTGGCTTCTCTTGTTGCGGAGCACGGGCTCTAGGCACACGGGCTTCAGTAGTTGTGGCTCGCAGGCTCTAGAGCGCAGGCTCAGTAGTTGTGGCGCACAGGTTTAGTTGCTCCGTGGCATGTGGGATCTTCCCAGACCAGGGCTCGACTTGTGTCCCCTGCATTGGCAGGCAGATTCTCAACCACTGCGCCACCAGGGAAGCCCCTGAAAATACTTTTTAAAAAGACTCCAGAAAGTTCCAAAAAGCAAAACTTGAATTTGCCACATGCTGGCAAATATTTACATTGTATTTACAACAATTTACATTGTATTAGGTATTTTAAGCAATCTATGATGATTTAAAGTATATGGGAGGATGTGAGTAGCTTATACACAAATACTAAACCATTTTATATAAGGTCTTGAGCATCTGCAGATTTTGGTATTCACGGGGGTCCTGGAACCTATCCCCACGTGGATATGAAGGGATGACTGTATCACATTTTTTAATGAAATATAATGTCAGGCACTCTTCTAGGTGCTGGGGATAAATCAATAAATGAGACAGACAAAATCCCTGCCTGTGTACAGCTGACATTCTAGTGGTGAGGAGATAAACAATTAAATGTAATAAATAAGAGTATTATTTAATGTGTTAGAAGATGATAACTGCTTAGAAAAAATTAAAACTAGAGCAAA
The DNA here is from genome assembly GCF_009873245.2 of Balaenoptera musculus. Classification (NCBI taxonomy): domain Eukaryota; kingdom Metazoa; phylum Chordata; class Mammalia; order Artiodactyla; family Balaenopteridae; genus Balaenoptera; species Balaenoptera musculus. The sequence goes on along the minus strand of NC_045785.1, from coordinate 33,190,294 downwards.
ATCAGGCCCATTTGGTAGATGGACAAGGAACTGGTTGCTGTAATAATGTATTAGTTATCTATTGCCATGTAACAAATTACCCCAGAATTTAGGAGCTTAAAACCACAGACATGTATTATCTCAGTTTTTGTGGGTCAGGAATCCACAACTGGCTTATCTAGGTTGCAAACAAGATGTCAGCTGAGGCTGTGGACATCCAAAAGCTGACTGGGGCTGGGGGGGGGTCCACCTCTGAGATAAATCACACATATGGCTGTTGGCAAAAGGCCTTAGCTCCTCACAAGCTGTTGGCGGGAAACCTCAGTTCCTTGCCATGTGGGCCTCTCCACTAGGGCTGCTTGAGTGTCTTCATGGCTTGTCAACTAACTTTCCCAGAACAAATGATTGAAGAGTGAGAGCAAGGAGAAACCCACAATATCTTCTATGACCTAGTCCTGAAAATGACACTGTCACTTCTGCTATATATTCTATTTGTTAGAAGTGAGTCACTATGTCCATCCCACATTTAAGGAGAGGGGAATTTGAGGCGGTCTCTTAAATAATTTGTGGAAATTTTTGGAAACCACTACAATTAAATGGAGTGGTCAAGAGAAAGGTAGTATTTGAGCAAGCACTCAAAGGAGGTGAGGGAATTAGACATGCAGATATGGGGTGAGGGAGCAGATTGTTCTGGCAGAGGGAAGACCTGGAGCTGTCGCGGCAGGAGCTTACCTGGCATGCTGGTAAAGAAGAAAGAGAGAGTGACACTAGGAGGAAACTAGTGGCACTGCCACACTTCTTTCCTCCATTACTAGCTGTGTGACCTTGGGCAAGTCACTTCTCTGTGAAATGGGAATGATAGTAACTACCCACAGGTTGATTATGAGGCTTAAATAAAATATTACATGTAGGGACTTCCCTGGCAGTGCAGTGGATAAGACTCTGCACTCCCAATACAGGGGGCCTGGCTTCTATCCCTGGTCCGGGAACTAGATCCCGCATGTATAACACAACTAAGGAGCCCTGGAGCTGCAACAAAGGAGCCCATCTGCCACAACTAAGACCCGGCACAACCAAATAAATAAATAAATATTTTTAAAAGAATACTACATGTAAGGCATCCAGTTCATGTCTGGTACATAGTAAACACTCAATAAATATTAGCTAATACTATTCTTGTTATGATCTGGTGCAGAAGCCACATTCTCATCATCTGAGCAGCTAGTACAGTGGTGCAAGTCACCCTTTAGGGGCTCTTGGAGGACATGGCCCTTAGGGCATCTGCAGAAATATCGCCCCTGCTCTACAACCTTGAGGAAAATCTGCAGAAGAGATGAACTTCGCCTGCCGGTGAAAGCCTGGAGCTCAGGTCTCAGAGCAGCCGCTGGGGTTTAATGCCAAGTCTGCCAAGCTGCCCGGCGGGGTTGGGGACCCTGCTCAGCCAGGGACTGGGGAGCCAGCTCAGAGGTTCTAGAGCGAGGTCTTCCCTAGGTACCACTCCTGAGCCCTCCAGTCTCAGGCAATCTTTGCCTCGGGTGCTAGAAAGGGGGCTGTCCGCAAGAGTAAAACCCAAAAGTTCTTGCCAACCAGAACCTGGGGTCTTTGAAACAAGTTGAAGCCACTTGGGGTGGATCTTTCTATAACTCCTCAAGAAGAAGGACTGGACACAAGGAAGAAGAGGGAAGAATTGCATTCTCACTTGGTGACACAAGATGGTCCCTAGGAGCTACTAGTTCCTTCTACTGGTGACCACTGACCAGTGCCCAAGTGGGTCAAGGATTAATGTGGCCCTGTCAACTCATGCCAGGTAGACTCAAGGGCTTTTCCCCCTGCTCCCCACCATGGGCTCATGAAGACATGGCTTGGGGTGAAAGCAGCTTGGATCAGTGGGGACTGCCCTGCTCCAGGACTACAAATGTCCCTTCCAGCCCTCGCTCCACCACACACACCTTGTGACCTTGGCCAACTTCCTGAGTTATTTTCTGTGCTTCAGTTTTCTTCTTTGTCAAAAAAGATAATAACTTTCACTCTGCCTAATCTATTCATTCAATGAATACTTAAGTCCCTCCTATGTGCCAAGCACCATTCTAATGCCTTAGAAATACGGTGCAGAACAAGAGAGGCAAGGCCTCTGCTCTCAGGGGCAGGGAGAGAGTCTTTGAAATAATGCCAAGTGGTGGTAGGTGCTGAAAAGAAAAGCAGAACAGGGTGAGGAAATAGAGTGGGATAGAGGTGGTCAGGGAAGGTCCCTCTGAGGGGGAACATTTAGAAGGAGATCAGAACCAAGGGAAGGAGTGAATCCTGTGGATGTCTGAGGGAAGAGCATCCCAGGCAGAGGGAACAGCATGAGTCCCGAGAGATGAATGTGCCTGGGTGGTCCAAGCAGAGCAAGGAAGCAATTCATGGAAATGCTAGAAAGAAACCAGGTTCAACCAGTGCAATGCTTTCACAGCATAAGTTAGATCATGTCACTCCCCTGCCAAAGTCCTTACAGGGCCTAACAGGGCCCTTTCAAGGCCCCACATGGTCTTCTTCCCTCTGCCCTCTTTGACCTCCCCCACCCCAAGCTTCCTCTGCTCCAGCCACCCTCCCTCCTGGCTGTGGCTCACACCTGCCTCCAGGATTTACCCTAACTCATGGGTTCAGAATCACCTGCAGGGCAGATGAAAATGCAGGTGACTGGGCCCCAGCCATTTCTGATTCAGGTCTGGGGTGGGGCCCCAGATGTGCATTTCTAACAAGGTCCCTGGTGATGCTGATGCCTCAGTCCCTGGTACTACAGCTTTAGCAGTACACTCCAGTTGTCCCCTCTGCTGGAACCAGTTTGCCCCAGATACCGCGTGGCTACTGCCCTCTCCTCCTCCAAGTCTTCGCTCAAACCTTATGGTCTCAATGAGGCCCACCCTGACCATTCTGTGCAGTACTGCACACTGGTCCTTGTACCCCCAATCTCCTCCCTAATCTGTTTTTCCTTTTTTCCATAGTGTCTACCACTTTCTAACATGTGAATAACTATTTTACTTAGTTTGTTGTTAACTATATGTCCCCAAGTACCCAAGAGTGGTTCTAACCCAGACCCCATGAACCCCTGAGGACCCCCTGGATCCTCCAGGGATCAGCTAACTGCCAAATTTCTATGCAGTAGTTTGTGACCATGATGTCTGTAGTGCTAACCTAAAACAATAAAACAGCCAGTCATTTTACCAGCAAAACAGGTTTATTCAGGAGTAGCAAAGAATTGTAATTTGGGACATACAACTATGGTGAACCACACACAAGTCCAGGTAAAGCAATGGAGAGGAAACTCTTTTATAGAGGAGGAGGGAAGTTGGAAGTGTTGTTATAAACAAAAAGTCCATTGGAGGAAACTAGGAGTTTGAAGTATAGCGACTTTTCATTGGCTGATTTGTGACAGTCTCTCATTGGCTGAGCTGTTACCAGGCAAGGAGAAAAATCTTTCTTCTTCTGCTGGAAAGTAGCGTCGCTTCCTGCTGGAGATGCAAGGTAGGTCTCTTCCTGTTAGGATCTGTATTGATGCCCCAGTGGCACCTTTGTGAGAGCTCCCCCTTCTGGGCTCCCAACTCCATTTTAGTGAGGTTTCCCTTTATTAATTTTCAGTCAGTAGCTTTCATTAGATTCTCAAAGGCTTACTTGATCCCCAAAGCTTGAAAACCACTTGTAGATCAATATCTGGCATAGAATGTGTGCTCAGTAATACTTGTTGACTAAATTAAAGACCTTTTAAAACATGATTCACACACACACACACACACACACACACATTTTTTTGAAAAAGGAAAACTGTTCAGTGGCACATTGGCTCCCAAATGTTGCTTTTTAAAAATACAAATTTATGATTCAAAATATTCTCAGAGAGTCTGAGTCAGGGGTTTGGGTGGGGCCAGAAATTCAGTATTTTTCAAAGCCTCCTGCTTCCCTCCCACCTCCACCCCTCCAGGTGAGTCTGAGGTGCAGCCAGGTTTAGGAATTTCTGTGTGAAATCTTTATTGGAGAAGGACTCAGGAGACTCAGTTCCCATGTGCAGCTTTTATACTTTGCAAAAAATGTGATCACACCCATGGTCACTTGTGACCTTCTCACAAGCTCTCAGGTGACCCGGCAGGGACTACAATCTCCCTTTCACTGAGTAGAAAGCTGAGGCCCTGGGGAACCAAGTGACATCCCCTCGTGACACCCAACGGTCATACTGCCTGTGGGTGGTAGAGATACAATTAGAACTTGGGCCCCTGGCCTCTCACTCTAGGGTTCTCCCCTCTGCACAAACTGGATAAACCCAAGTTCCAGGAAATCCCAAGAACACTACCAGGGGAGGAGAGCCAGAGAAGGGAGGGGCAGAGTGGCAAACACATGGAGGGCACGGTTCAGGAAGTTGTCTCCTGGCCACCAGGAAAGACCCCAGCTGCTCTAAGGACACAGGCATTCACATGCTAACTCTGGTTGTGTATGACCTCAAGACACTCACTTTCCCTTTATGTGCCTCAGTCTCCTTATCTGCAAAATGGGGCTGATAATCCATGCCCTGCCTCCAGTAAGATGCTTGTAGAATATATAGCATTCTAATGCCCAAGTTATAACTATTCTTATCAAGGGAAGGTGCAACATCCCCACTCAGAAGAGCTCTAGGGACAGAACTAAATCCAGCCTTTCATTCATTTGAGGTACATTTTTGAGCACCTACCATGCACCAGGCATTGTGCTGGACACTGTGCACGCATCACCTCATTTAACCCTCACCACAAGCCAGTGGGATTGGTGCTGTCGTTGTCCCGTTTTACAGATGAAAAAACTGAAGCTCAGGGGAATGAGTTGCAATTCATTCCATCATCTGTTCATTCATCCAACTTTTACTGAAAACCTGCTCTGGGCCAGGCTCTGGGCTACGTGCTGAGGACATGAAGATGAACAAGTCCTTCAGGAAACAAGCCCATAAATTAGTTTAATGACAACTCAGTACATGCTTCCACAGACAAGTGAGTGAGAGCCGGAGGAGGAGCAACTGGCTCTCCTGGGATTATGGGGACGGGCAGCTGATCTTCCGCGGGACCCTGCACCACCAAGGTGCCTGTGCCCTGTGTAGAGGTAGCAATCAAAAGGCCTGGGTTCGAGTCTCGCTTCTGTCAAGGCTTTACTGTGTATTCCCAGGAAACCCCTTCTGCCGCTGAGCCTTGCCAGTTTTCTTAATCTGGAAAATTAAGAGGTTAAGAGGTTGGGCTTGTGATCCTGCAGTTCTGGGGGCCTAAACCTCTGGCCCTCCTACTCCACTTTCTGGTACGTGCAAGCTTGGCCCCAGCCAGCCCCGAGACTAAGCGTAGGGCAGCCAAGACCAGACCATTTGAAAAGTGCCAAACACCCCGCTCCCAGACAGAACTCAAAGCCGGAGGCGCGGCCTGAGGGCCAAAGGGCGGAGCTCTGACAGAGGCGGGGCTGAGGCCTCCTGGAGGTGCGGCGCGACCCTCCCAGGAGCGTCTCATCCAGCCAATGAGCGCCCGGGACCGGGGCAGCCCCGCCTCTGGGTATAAGAGGGCGCCGAGTCCGGGGGCACGACGCAGAGGTCTAGCAGCCCGACTGTGTAGGTGTGCAGGGTCATTTCAGACCTGAGCTGGGGTGCACAAGAGCTCTGAGTTCGGTGTGTCCAGGGCTGCGCAGGAGCACGGGTCGGGTTCGGTTTTCCTTTGCCCGGCTGAGGTGCGGAGAAGGCAAGGGGCTCGGATCCCTCGCTGCAGAGGAACAGCTGGCCGGGACCCGGGGACGCCCGCGCTGACCATCGGCCCGCCGCCGCCGCTGCCGGCAGTCGTCCCGCCGTCATGGCCGACCACCTGATGCTCGCCGAGGGCTACAGCCGGGTGCCGAGGCCGCCGCCTGCCGCGCCCGCCCATGGCCCTCACGCGCTTCGGACGCTGCAGCCCTACTCGGGCCCGGGCCTGGACAGCGGGTTGCGGCCGCGGGGCCCGCCGCCGCCTCCACCGGGGGCCCTGGCGTACGGGGCCTTCGGGCCGCCGCCTGCCTTCCAGCCCTTTCCGGCCGTGCCACCGCCGGCCGCTGGCAGCGCGCACCTGCAGCCCGTGGCGACGCTGTACCCGGGCCGCGCCACCGCGCCCCCCGGCGCCCCGGGAGGACCTCCGGGCCCGCAGCCGGTGCCCGGCGCCCCGGCCCCGCCACTGCCGCCGCCCGCGCACGCCCTGGGAGGCATGGACGCCGAACTCATCGACGAGGAGGCGCTGACGTCGCTGGAGCTCGAGCTCGGGCTGCACCGCGTGCGCGATCTGCCCGAGCTCTTCCTGGGCCAGAGCGAGTTTGACTGCTTCTCGGACTTGGGGTCGGCGCAGCCCGCCGGCTCGGTGAGCTGCTGAGCGAGGCCGGGCGCCTGCTGGCGTGCCCGAGAGAAGGAGGCCGGCCTGCCCGCCGGACTCCGCACCCAGCGCCTGGACCCCGCACGCACCCTCCGTGAGGGTGGAGGCAGCACTTAGTGCACCGAGCCGACGCCGGGCTGGGACGCCTGGCCTCACTCCAGGCCCTGCCTCCTGCAGAATGACAGTTTGGGTTCATCTCTGCCCCGGAGCCTCAGCGGTAAAGTGAAGGGGACTGGACGCCCCCTTCCGGACTCCCAGTTCTTAGATTCTGTGTCCTCTCCTCTCAGACCCTCCCCCGCCCCAACCCCCAATCTGAGCCATCCCAGGCCTCTGCCTGATTCCCCCTTTCCTTGTGCAAACCACTGTGGTCACTGGGTGCCTGGAGCCGCCCACCCGCCAGGCCCCCAGCCCGCTGCCTGGGCCCTGAGGTCGCTGGGCCTCCCGCCCTGGGGAGGGGCAGAATGTACAGCCCTCACCCCTGCGGAGTGGAGCAATACCCCATCTGACCTCCAGCACCACAATAAAACTGGGTCACTTTCCAGTCTGGTGTTTTCATTTCCTTATAACTCCAACTATATTTGGCTTCTAGAGTCCTGAGGCTGTTGGAGGCCCTGGGTGGGATGGAGGACACAGCCCCTGGCAGTGGTCAGGAGAGGAAACTGACAGTTTCTTTTGAAAATATCTGTGAGTTGTGCAATTGTTATGTCATAATCTGGAAGGCAGAGGCTGCCACCACCGGGTGGCAAGGTAACCCAAAGGACTTCCCGGCTCCTGGGAGGGGTGGGGGGAGCTTGGGGGTGCTGCCCTCACTGTTTGCTCAGCATGGAGGCTAGAGGGGAGCGGGGTGTACCTGAGGGTTCAGGTTCTGGCTTTGAACCGGAGCTCTCTCTCTTGTTCAAGACACCATCCATTGATATTTCTGAAGCCATTTCCTCAGAGACAGATGGTCCCGGTCTTAGGTGGTTGTGAGGATCACATGCAACGTGAGGCCTTTAGCACAGTGCAAGACACCTAGGCAGCCCTCAATAAGTGATAATGATGATGATTCTACAATAATAATCATGCCCTCAAGGGGTCACAGTCCAAGTGGGAGTAGGGGGTGACAGGCCTGGAAATCAACTCATCTTGGTGCAAGTAATAGCGGGAAGAGGACTAGAAAATAGGTAGGACGGCCTAGTGGGCAAACCCAGAGGAGGAAGTGGTTTCAGCTGGTGCAAGGGGTCAGGTCCGGTCAGGTTTCAGGGAGGCAGTGGTATTTGATGTGGTGAGAAGAGCCTTGAATGATGAGTACGTCTTTAGGACTTGGAGAAGATGGCATGCAAGTGGAGAGCCCACTCAAAGGCAGGGAGGCATACAAGTACAGGGCCTGTACGGGAAGGCATGGGGTCTCTAGAAAGGTCTATTGGCTTTATGGGGACTTTGGGAGGTAGGCACCGTCCCTGTTCTACAGACGAAGGATGTGGTGCTGGCCCAGACCTGGTAGCGTGAGCTCTTGGCCACCCTCTGCTATTGCCTCTCTCTGGAAAGATCCCTAGGTGCTTCAGGGGTGTGGAAGAAAGGCAGGAAGAGAGGAAAGGAAAGCATGGAGGAGAGGCTGAGGACCGGGCCAGAACAAGGCAGTGGGGATGGAGAGGAGAGAATGAATTCCAGAGACCCTGTGGAGAGGAACATGGAGCTGTGACCTTCGGTGCCCCATGGTTGGCCTCACCCTCATGCCAAGCTTGTTGACATGCCTTTCCCTCCAAGCCTGTGAGCTCACCCAGAGCACACTGTCAGCACCAGCTCCCGAGCCACCAGGACAGGCATGGAGTGGGCAACAGAGGTGTTTGGCCAATGAATGAAGGTCTCCCCTAGGATACTGGAGGTATCCTCAAACAGGTCGGGGAGGAAGGGCAGAGAGGCTTCTGAGCAAGAACTGACCCGAGCTCTGGGCTTAGAACAGCCAGTGTTTGCTCCACTTTGCCCAAGATCCCAGGCCAGAGATAAAAACCAAATGGTTGGATTGGGATGGGAGGGTCTGGCCCTGGTCTGGCCTCAGTTTCTCCACCAGTAAAATAGGGCTAATAACCCTGCCCTACTATTTCACAAGACAATAAGCCTCATAGTAAGTGGGGAGCAGATTCAGGGGTGGGAGGATAAGCAGTAGGTAAGCTCTGAAGTGCTCTCCATATGGAAGGGGTTACAATGGAAACCCAACACCCGCCTTTTCCTATAATTAAAAAGAGTAGAAGAGGGAGTCCAGCTCCTGAGCTATTTCCCACCCACCATCCCTCCCAGAGGGGCTGCTGACTAGTTGGATAGCAAACAGATGGACAGAGGAAAAGGCAAGTCTGGGGCAGCCCACCACCTGGATCCCCAAATCCCTGACACTTGGCAGGACTCTGACCCTCCCAGCTGGAGAGGAGGATGGAGTGTCCATCCTGCCAGGAGGCTTGTGGTCTGATAGCCTCGGGGTCCATTTCCAGAAGCAGCTCCTACTAGCTGCCTGACCTCAAGTAAGTCACTTAGCTTTTGAGTCTTGTTCTGCAACCAGCTTCCTGTGGTTTCAGTAGGTACTTTTTACCTCTTACTGAGGTTACCTCTTAAAATAACCCATTGACCTCCCCATCCCCCAATCCTGTGGATTTCATTCTCCTACCTGGGCTGGGTCTTTGGGGTTGGGCGTCAGGCTCCCTCGGGGTTGGGAACTGAGTCATGGGACTGGCAAGACATTATTTCATCTTTTTTTTGTTTTGTTTTTTCCTTTTCATATAAAAGTTTCCCCAGGCTGAAGTTTGTTATTTTGAATCATCTTTCGGTTGACTGGATTTTATTAGCAAGTAGTTTTTTCCAACTATGACTTCTCTCAAACTCATCTACAGAATGGAGATGCTAATAGTACCTCTCTCATAGAGCTGCAGTGGAGATTAAATTAGTTAATTCCCATAAAGTATTTAGAACAGTGTAGCTTGTAGTTTACCATCTCTGAGCCCTGGCTTTCTGGTGATACTTTATATTAGAGTCTTTAGAAAGGCTGTGTTGTAACCAGCTAGGAAGAAGGGTTACTCCAACAGTAACACTGTTGCTGGTTGCCTGTAGCCAACTCTGAGATGATGTTTAGCCTGCAAGAATTTTATTAGGGAAGGAAGGGTCCAGAGCAGAAGCTAGCAAAGGAAGCTACGTGGCAGACCCATCAAGAGCCTTGGCCAACCCCACAGGGAGATCTGGAGTTGGAAGGGCCTTTCAGAGTTCTCCCGACCATTATACTCCTTTTTATTCCTTCCCCCAGCAGTCATCAGATATGGCTGCCCAGGGAAGTGGGGTGACGGTGGGCAGGGCAGCTCTCCCCTGCCGGAGCCATCCCTGGGGGAGTTGTGGGCGGGTGAGGAGGAGAAGACCGTCTGCCGGCAGCACTCCCAGCAGCCCAGGGAACAATTTAAAGGAAACAGGGACTGGACAGCACATCACAGTGTCCACCACAAGCACTGGAGTGGGAACTAGGGTGAGGCGAGTGTCATAAGAGTGCCTCTTTAACTTTGTCTCTGGCAGCTTCGTTCGCCTCTCCCTAGTCCCAGACCTGACTAGCACCGTCCCTATTAGAAGGAAAAAAAAAAATCTTTTTAAGGAATATCGACCTTAATAGGGTTGATGTGCCGAGAGTCTATATAAATACCTGGTACATAGTCGATTCTCAATAGAGAGCTGCCATCATCATCATCATCATCACCATCACCATCATCATCGCCATCATTCCAGCTCAGCTAAGTGTTCAACAGTCATTTGTTGAGTAAATTAAGTGAACAGTCTGAGCCTGGTCTTTTCCCAGGAAGCTTAGATTGTTTAGCTGATTACTATGTAATCCTCTTGAATTCCTTAATCCTTCCTTGCCTAACTCTTTACGCCACCACGCTGTTACAAGTGCTGGGTCAGGATTACGGCTGACTGTGGGACTAAGTCAGACTTATTGAGTGCCTACTGTGTGCAGGCATGATGGGACCTAACAGCACACAGTAGGTGCTCTTTCTCTTCTAGCCCCTCCTTTAGCTATCACCCAAGCCTGTATATAGCACCACTAGGTGGTTTTATTCCCATTCCAGATGTCAGAAAATGGGCTCAGACAGTGCATTACTCCTCTAAGTCACACCCCAGTAAGTGATGGGGTGAGCATGCCCACTCCCATCTATCCAGGGCCCTTTCCCTCCCCGGACTGGGGCTGGCCAAGGACCTGAGCCTGAATGAAAGAAGAGCAGAGTCCCAGACCTGGTGCTGCTACTTTGTGTCCATGCGATGCAGAAGTCACACTGAGCCTCTTTCAGCCTCAGTTTCTTGTTCTGTACAAGGGGGAGAATAAGCCCACCCTCCGAGGTATGTGTGCAAGGATTCAAATGAGACTGGGTTTCTAAGAGCACATTGCAAACAGTGAAGCACTGCTTGGCTGGGGTGAGCTGGGGGTGAATAGCCATGACCTCTACCCTGCAGCTGGTCTGGAGACAGGAGACCTGCACACACTTTGGGACTTGAGATCTGGGCCAGCCTGGAGTGTGCAAAGCAGAGACACATGCCGGGGCTTCTGGGCAAGTGCTGCCGAGCAACTCAGGCTCTGGGAAGCCCTGAGAACTGGTGGTGATGAAAGGGTAAGGTGTGGGGCACCTTGAGGGGGGACATCCAGGTAAAGACCCAAGGCCCCACGTGTGCCCTGGCAGATGGAGAAAATAAAGGAAGCTACTCTCAGCTCAGTCTTCTCATCTGTCAACTGGAGACACCACAGGCAACCTGTGAGAAAGAATGAAGGTGATGTGAAGTGCCTGCCCCCATGAGTGGCTCCGATGGGAGCTGTTGCTGGGAAACATGGCCACAGGGACGAGGATGAGAGAGCCTTGTCCCAGCCAGCCTCCAGCTACCTCCCCACCCTCCACTCCAGCCACCCAGGTTCCTGATACCCGATGCTCCTTATGCCTCCATACCTCGGCCTATGCTACTTCCTCAGCCAGAAATGCCCTCCCCGGGGCCTTTTCCGCCTGTGAAAGACCTATTTCATCACATAGAAGGATTGGTGGGGAGTCTTTCCCCCTAGACTGTAAGGGTCTGAGGAATCAGAACCTGATTCCCCTTCGCCTCCACCTCCACCCCATGTGTGGCTCGGAGTGGGTATTAGGAAGTGCTGGAGTGAAGCCCTGAGCTGGGAGCTGGGCTGAAAGATGGCCCAGGGCTGGCATCTGAGTTAGCACTGGGAGTTCTGAGCTCTAGTCCCAGCTTAACCACAAACTTGTGACCTTGGGCATGTCATTTGAGCTCTCCAAGTTCTGTATGAGGAGGACTACATTCCTCAGCCCTCTTGCCTCGAAGGTACTGGGAGGCGGTGAGGCTGGCCTGAGGGAGGAGGGCAAGGAAGTGCGATGCTTCCCTAGCATCGTGGTGGGGCAGCGGGCTTGATGTGCACTCTCTCCTGCGGTCCTCACAACTCCGGGAGGCGGGTGTAGTTATTGGCTTCATTTTATTCTGCTGGCCTCATTCTAGGCAGCCGAGGCTCAGAGAGGTTAAGCAACCTACTTAACAACACACAGGCAGTGCAATGGATGGACAGACACATGGTAAACCAGGCAGGGCTCTTGAGAAGACCCTCTTTTTTGTAGGATGGGAGGAGGTTGGATACCAATAAGCGTGCAGTCCAGATACCCCTCAGGGAGCAGGAATGTGGCCAGGATGGGGCAGGGAGTCCTACACAGCTGATTAGAGGGTGGTCTCCAGAGGGACTCACTCCTTCACCTCTTCCTGGTGAGCAGCTCTGGCTGGGGTCTCTGCCATAAAATTGGCACATCCGGCAGCAAGACTCCCCCTGGGCACCCCAGCTTACACTGGCTGCGGAATCTCAGAATCTGAGCCAATCATTGTTTGTTTGTTTTTAAAACAAACACCTTGTCTTTAGTCAAAAATAATATATGCTGGAGGCAAAATACTTTTAAACAATTTTGAAAATGTAAAGTGAAAAGTCAAAGACCTCCCCCAAGTTTTCGCCCGCACACACATCTAATGAGAACATTATGTTATGTGTTACATACATAATATACATCTCTCTTTCACATGAATGGAATTATACAATTTTCTATCATTGGATTTTTTTCACTTAGTGTATTTTGGAAATCTTCCATGTCAGTAAATTCCTTTTTTTTTTTTTTTTTTAAATTTTTATTTAAAATTTTTTTTTTTTTTTTTTTTTTTTTTTTTTTTTTTTTTTTAGAAATTCACGCTCTTTTATTTATTTATTTATGACTGTGTTGAGTCTTCGTTTCTGCGCGAGGGCTTTCTCCAGTTGCGGCAAGTGGGGACCACTCTTCATCGCGGCGCGCGGGCCTCTCACCATCGCAGCCTCTCCTGTTGCGGAGCACAGGCTCCAGACGCGCAGGCTCAGTAATTGTGGCTCACGGGCCCAGCCGCTCCGTGGCATGTGGGATCTTCCCAGACCAGGGCTCGAACCCGTGTCCCCTGCATTGGCAGGCGGATTCTCAACCACTGCGCCACCAGGGAAGCCCCAGTAAATTCCTTTTAATGACTGCACTGTGCATAATCTATTTACCCAGTTCCCAACTGATGGCGATTTAGCTTGTTTCCAAATTTTCACTGTTACAGATAATGCTACAAGGAGCATCCTTGTATATGTACCCTGGAACACTTATGGGAACATCTCTGTAGAGTGGATTCCTCGAAGGGAGATTACTGGATCAGAAGAGATGAGCAAATAAAATTGTGACAGCTGCTGCCAAGTAGTTCCCGAAATGGCTGATCCCATTCGCCTTCCTGCCAGCTCTGTGACTGTGCCTATTGGCTCATGCCCTTGACCACACTGGACATTAGCAGTGTCTTAGTTTTTACCTTTCTAAAAGCAAAAAAAAAAAAAAAAAAAAGGGTATTTCATTTCTATTTCCGTGATTATCAAAGTTTGGACAAGTTTGCCTGTTCCCCCCTATATGTGATTCAAACTAAAATAATACTAAGCTGTAAAATTAGTGTAAGGAATCCCCCAAAGTTCTTCAGTTTTCCGTAACTATTTTGAAACAGCAATGCTTCATCTCCTCCTCCTCCTCCTTTCCTTCATCAAGTCAAATTCTTTCAGATTTGCAGCTAGTGCCCTAACCACATGAGCTGTCTGCTTGTTATGTAATCCAGTACTGACTCATAATATCTCACCTAACTCTCTCAGTGATCTGACTTAATCTATTACTCCAGGTCACATAGAGGTGAGGAAGCCGAGGCTTGTAGAGGTGAAATGACTTGCCTACCACCACACAGCTAGTCATTTATTGAGTTAAAGTATTTAATGTACTTAGGATGGTACACATAGTAAGAGATATTTAAGTGTTAGCTCAGCTTCTGTAACAAAGGGGAATTTTTTTAAGTGGCTTAAAAAGCAGAAAATATTTCATTCTAGTTCCACCCAGTCATTTAGACCCAGATTGCTTCCTTCTTGTTGCCCTGCCTTACGTGACCCCCAACCTCAAGAACCAAGATGACAGCTCAAATCCAAGTTTGCTTTCTTTTTTTTGTTTCTCATTTTTGGTCTTTGTCTGTGGAGTGGAAGCTGGGTCATGTCCAGCTCTCAGGAGAAAGAGAGTGAGGAGATGAGCGCAACCAATATTTTAAGACCCAAATACACACATTACTTCCACTCAGATTCTCTTGACGAGAATTTATTCACATGACCACACTTAGCTGCAAGGGATGCTGGGCAATATGGCTTCTAGGTGGCAATCGTGTTCAACAACAACTCAGTTACTATGGAAGATGGGAAGGATGGCTTTTGGTGGGCAACCAACAGTCTCTACCATAGTGAGTGGCTCAGTTGAGATTAGAACTCAAGTCTCCTCTGTCCCAGAGCACTTGGTGGAGTGGGGAAGATGTCAGAGGCCTGAGTCATATATAAAGAGAACTGAGTTGGTATCAGGTCAGTCATCACTTGTAAATGTGCATCTTGGGTAACTCACTTCCCTTCTTTGAGTCTCAGTTTCCCTATCTGTAAAATGGAGATAATAATGGGACTTACTCTCAGTTTGCTGCTGAGAAAGCACTTACCAAAATTTTTAACATACTAGGTGCTCATGTGGTAGAATGGTTGGGGTAGAATTTGTATATGAGCACATGAAAGAAAGAAATTCCAGGGGAGGTGACAATGTGTGCAATGGCCAAGTGGCATGAATGAATAGGACTTGATTGGGAAAGGCAACAAGGAAATGTTAGCATGTGTGGTAGATATTCAGAGAGGCAAGGGATATACTTGAAGTTGGTAAGGGTCAAAGAAGGATAACCCTTGAGTGGCAGGCTGAGGAGCTTGGACTTGATCTTTTTGGTAATGGGGAGCCCTGGATTTTATGAGCAGGATGGAAAAAGAGTAAGATTTGTGTTTTGGAAATCTTCGTTTCCAATTTGTGCTGTCAGTAGAATGGATTTGAGAGGGGCACATTGGAAAAATGGAGAATGCTGAGAAGGCTATCATACCAATTCAGGTAGAGATAAGGGCCCTACGACAAGTGGTGGCAAGGTGGGGTAGAAGGGAGAGATGGTAAAGACAGAAGTCATAAGCCTTAAGGGAGATTTGGTTTGAAAAAGAATGGAACACAAAATCTGGTATAAGAAGACACGCTTGCTGAAGGAACTCTATACCTGGGTTATTTAGGATTAGGTGTGTGCCTTTGAGTGACAGAATAACAGCAGCTTAAATGAAATGAACCAGGTAGGTGGTCCAGGACTGGTGTGGTTATCATATGTAAATATCCACACTTCTTTACCTTATTACTTTGTCACTCATGAGTCAGACCTCATGGTCCAAAAAGGCTGCCCTAGCCACTGTATCAACATTCCAGCCAGAAAGAAGAAGAAAAGAGAAGGAGAAGGGCACATTCTGGAAGGTGCCCACCCCCAACCATAAGAGAGCATCAGAAATGTGGTCTTTATTTTGGGTGACCCATGTGTCTAAGTAAACTTTGGAGGTTCTCCCACTAAGGAAGAAGATGGGGATGGATATCAGGGACAACTTGCAGTCCTAATAATGGCTTGTTGAAGTGGAGGCTACAGGAAAGAGAGGAGCCAGAAATGATTCCCAGGAATGGAATGTGGGTGGAGGACAGGACAGGTCTTCCCTGAGGCGGGACCCAGGAGAAGGAACAGATTGGGGAGAGTGGGATAAGGTCAGAATGGACATATGGGGTCATCCTGGGTTGATGTTCAGGTAGAGGCAGGCCAGGTAAATGCACCAAGCGCTCAGTAGTGAGGTATGGACTGAGAATAAACACTTTTTGTGTTATTAGCATATCCGTGCCTGCCATAGGGATGATGATGGCGAGTAACAGAAGCAAGTGGCTATGGAGAGAACACAGACATTTAAGAGAAGGGAGGGATGGAACCTGAGAAAAAGCAGCTGGGGAGGCAGGAGGCAAATGAGCAGAGAGGTCCTGAAAGCTGAGGTCTAATGCTGCTAAAAAGTCAAGTGAAATGAAGGCTGAAAAGAGGCTGTTCAATTTATCAATCAGGAAGTGAAAACTGAGTTTGCCAGAGCAGCTTCAGGGGAGCGGAGGGCCAGAGTCAGGTTGCAGGGGGTCAGCAGGAGGTGGGAAAGAGCAAGAAGAATCAGCCAGGGTCCATGGCTTGTTTAAGTCATCTCTCCCACCTCAGTGCTTTCGTGGGTCAAGTGACCCATGTCTGCGTGGGTTTGGCCGAGACGGTTCCAGCTCGAGATAGGGTGCAATACCCCCTTTGCTCAGGAGGTGGCAGCACCACACCAAGCGACAGCACCTGGACCGACACAGGGCACGTAAATATATTTCCAGGGAAGTAAAGCTTAGTTCCCTGAACACCAAAGCTTTGTGGGAGGAAAAGGTCGCCATCTTGGATGAGAGCCTTGAGCAGAGGAAACTGAATGGAACTTTAGGTTCAAATCCTAGTTCTTGCTTATTGGCTGTGTGACCTTGAGCAAGTCTTGCTTCCTGGCTGGGAAACTGGGGATAACTAGCCCGAACCTACCTCTGGGGTCGCTGGGAGTCTCTAAACGACTATGGTCGTGTCTGATGGTCTTGTGGGCAGCGGGGACAGGCTCAGGAACCGAGGGAGGGAATCCAGACCAGATGAGCCCAGGCGGGGGGGCGGTGGAGGCAGTGGTGAGTGTGATCCTACGAGGACTGTCCTGGCAATGATTTTGGAGTCAGGAAAGCTGGGTTCATATTTTGCCGTTGGGGGAACCGAGGCTCATAGAGAGGGGAAATGACTTTCCCAGGGTCACGCCCTGCAAGCAGGCAAAGCAGAGGCACCACAACCAAAATTTGGAAAAGAATTTGATGTCTAATATATTTTTTAAAAGCATTGAAGTTGTATCATGGGGAAAATCAGAACTCCGGGACTTTTCTACCACGATAATGTGGTTCTGTGTTTCCCGCACTCGGAACTATTGAGTGTCTCTCTCCTCTGGTCCCTGTTTGACCCTCACATTCTGAGAGCACCCCGACGTCTGCTCCTTCCCCCCAAGATGACGCGCGAGCACGTTAAGGACCTGAGAGGAGGAAGCCCACCCGAGGACAAGCCTGGAGGTCAGGAGACGTAGACTCAGTTCTGGGCTCTGCCCTGTCTTACGGGGCCTCAGTTTCCCCATCAGCAAAATGCGTCTGTTGGACCAGCCTAGCCCCTGGGAGCCTTGGCAGCTCTGATGTTTTTCTGAAGGCTCTTGCTTCCACCTTGAGCTTCCCCACCTGCCCCCGAAAAATTGCTCCCCCTCAATGTTGTCACTATCCCATTTCCTGTTAATTTTTCTTCATAGCTCTTATCGCTCTCTGAAATTATCTTGTTTTTTGTTTATTTTCTGTCTAGACAGTAATCTACTGTCTACTCTATGTGAGCAGGGGCTTTGTGAGTTTGGGAGAGCCGCTTTGACCTTGGCACCTCAAACAGTGTTTGGCACGTAGTAGAGATGAACAAACGATTGTAGAATAAATGAGTGAAGGACAAAGAATGCAGCCCCTGACTCTCTAAGGCAAGTCCTGGAGTCCCCGTTCAGCTCTGCCATCTCTCGCTCGCTCTCTCTCTCTCTCTCTCTCCCAGACACACTGGCCCTAACTACTGGGCCTTCATTGTGGGGTGCCCTGGTGCCAGAAGTCCAGCCTCCCTCCTGGCTCCAGACTGGCACTCCAACACCAAGCCAAGGTCTTTACTGACGCCTTGTGGCCATGGGGACACATAACAGGGGCTAGGAGGATTCCCATGGGAAAGATGATCAGTCCCAGGTGACCCTGCTTCCCTCCCTTCCTGCCAACCAGCATTTCTTAATCACCTTGTGATGGTGATGACCGGAGATGAGAAGCAGGTGTGCTTCTTGCCCTCCAGGAGCTGAAGTGACACCTGGGGAAGGAGAGGCGGGGAAGGGGGTCATAAGATCCAGGAGAGGAGCTATGGGGAGTCTAGTGGGAGTGAGGGTAGGAGGTAAGTGCACACCCCACCCCGGTTCTGAGCAGGCAGGGAAGCCTGCATCTCGGGCCTCAGGATACTCCTCCCAGGGTATCTGTTCTCCAGCAATCTCCCCACTTTCTTCCAGGAAATCCTCCGTGTCTCCTATCCACTTTAGAGGCTGTGTAGGAAAAAGAGAAAGAGAAGAGGAGGTGTCTGTTGCCCAGAGAAGACATTTGGGACAAAAACAAAGATGTTAGAGGAGAATATAAAGAACATTCTGCTTTGTGATGGGCAATGTAAACCTTCCACGGCACAGCTTCCTGTAAAATCCACCTCGCCAGCTGTATTAATCAGGTCTTGTTGTGATAATGCTGTGAAACAAGCAACCCCCAAATCTCAGGGGCCTACAAAATCAGAGATTATTTCACACTCCTGAGGCTTAGGTCAACTGCAGTTTAGCTGATGCTTGGTGGAACAGGCTGGACTCCTGACTTTGAATCTGGCTCAGGTCTGTTCCAAGAGTCTGCATTCTGGACCCAGAATGAAGGAACAACAGCTACCTGAGTCTTCTCATGGTGGAGGAAGGAAGCACCAGAAGGTCTGGCAGAACTCACCAGGCCTCTTTTGGCCTTACCTTGGAACAAGCACA
Source organism: Balaenoptera musculus (assembly GCF_009873245.2). Lineage (NCBI taxonomy): Eukaryota > Metazoa > Chordata > Mammalia > Artiodactyla > Balaenopteridae > Balaenoptera > Balaenoptera musculus. Next base: position 33,171,892 of record NC_045785.1, on the reverse strand, counting down.
CTGTCCTTTCTCCCAACACTCCATTGGCCAGAGGAAATCCCATAGCCAAGCCCAAGGTCAATGGGATGGTAGAGTGGAGGCTGTGGTGCTCAGATCCCCCCACTTCAGGGACTATGCACTCATTCCCCAGCTGCTGGGAGTTGCCAAGGCTGGCTTACAACTGTCAACCCCTGGGAACTGCCTCATCTAAAGCCACGCCCCTCCCAGAGGCTCATGACCAGTGATTGGCTGATGCATGGAAACAAAGGCCTGTCTCTTTCCCTCAGTTTGGCACAACTCTGAGCCCTGGAGCTCCTGAAGATCTGCAGATGCCTCAGCTGAAATCACATTGCATTATCAGCTTCTCCCTCTGCCTGGTCCTGCCTTCCTGACATCCTTCAGATGAATCTCCTAAGAACACTCCCTGATAAACCTTCTGCACACCACTCTCTGTCTCAGAATCTGTTTGTAGGAAAGCCATTTTAAGACAGGTAGGGAAGTATACTCCACCCAAAGGTAGCCATGGCGATGATGAGGAAGAAAGGAAGCCTTTGGGACAAATAATACAGTCTACTATAAGAGTTAAAGAATGCATCTTGGAGACGGATCTGATTTATTTTGGCTGCAACAAAATGCTGGGCACATGCTCAATGCGTGTGTGAGGCGAGAATTGGGGCCACATCTGAGAGGTCCCATTTTTTGGTTGCACTGATTTTTATCTTCTATATTAGGGTCCCATATAAGGTTATGTTGTAGCAAAAGTTCTGCGGCTTAAAAAAAAGGTTTCCAAACCACTGGGTTCCATGATGTCTAGACGTGTGTCTGGATCTGTCCAGCTGGGAAGGGGCAAGCCCCAGAGTAGATCCTCAGCTCTGTGCACCTTGAGCAGAAAGGGGGCCAGGTAGGTGGGTCAAACCCCCACTCCAGGTATTATGGACTGAATTGTGACCCCACCCCAAATTCATATGGTGAAGCCCTAATCCCCAGTACCTCAAAATGTGACTGTATTTGAAGATAGGGCTTTTTTTTTTTTTTTTTTTCTGATTGAGTCAGGTCTTCGTTGCTGCACGCCGGATCTTTCACTGAGGCTCACGGGCCCTCTAGTTGTGGCACGTGGGCTCAGTTGCCCCACAACATGTGGAATCTTAGTTCCCCGACCAGGGATTGAACCGGCGTCCCTTGCATTACAAGATGGATTCTCAACCACTGGACCACCAGAGAAGTCCCCAAAGATAGGGCTTTTAAAGAGGCGATTAAGTTAACACCAGATTGTTAGGGTGGGCCTTAGTCTATTATGACTGCTTTCCTTATGAGAAGAGGAAAATAGGACACAGAGAGAGAGAGAGGAAGATCAGACACAAACACATGCACAGAGACACAATCATGTGAGGAAACCGGAAAAAGACGTCCATCTACAAGCCAAGAAGAGAGGCCTCAGAATGCAACCAACACTCTGATGCCTTTATCTTGAACTTTCAGCCTCCAGAATTGTGAGGAAATAAATTTCTGTTGTTTAAGGCTCCACTGTCTGCAGCATTTTTTTTTTAATATTTATTTATTTATTTATTTATTTATTTTATTTTTGGTTGTGTTGGGTCTTCGTTTCTGTGCGAGGGCTTTCTCTAGTTGCAGCGAGCGGGGGCCACTCTTCATCGCGGTGCGCGGGCCTCTCACTGTCGCGGCCTCTCTTGTTGCGGAGCACAGGCTCCAGACGCGCAGGCTCAGTAGTTGTGGCTCACGGGCCTAGTTGCTCCGCGGCATGTGGGATCTTCCCAGACCAGGGCTCGAACCCGTGTCCCCTGCATTGGCAGGCAGATTCTCAACCACTGCGCCACCAGGGAAGCCCTGCAGCATTTTTGATGGCAGCCCCAGCAAACTAAAACAGCAGGTAGCAGCTTTCAGGACCCTCTTGCACACAAGAGGTGTGGAAGGGAAAGAGACGTCCCTCTCAGATGGAAAATAAGAAGATGTTTCAACAACTGGAACCGTCCGAAGTACATGAAATAAGTTATCCAAATTGGGAACTATGTGGCATGGTTTTCTTTGATCTGCAAGAGTGTAAAAACTGTAACACATACAGAGCACCCCGGATCCTAGGTGACACCAGCAGAACTGCTCAGAATTTGAGACCAGCTCAAATTGCTGACCCACAGAATCAAGACTAAATAAAATTGTTGTTGTTTTGAGCTACTGAGGTGTAGGGTGAGTTGTTACCTAGCAATAGATGAGTGACACACCAGCTAAAATCATATCTGCTCTCAAGGCCATATTTGATGACAGTTTGGGGACTCCCATAGCCACCTGCAAACCCTCCTTGCTGAGCCAGACAAACTTAGAAGATAAAGAGTGGCGTGTGCATTGGGTAATTGTGCATCTGTTTCCTCCAGGGGCTGGATGACCTTGGGGCCATAACTGGGTCTCCTGCGTCTGATCATCCTGTGCATTGTGCTGAGCCAGGGTCTGACATACAGCAGGTGCTTCATACACATTTATTCAATTAGTGAAATGCCATGGGACTTGTCTAGATTACCAGCATCTCCTGCTCAGATTACTACAGCAGTCTCCTCACTGGTCTGCCTGCAGCCAGGCTTACTTTCTCAAATCCATCTTTCACCCTGGGATGAAAACTTTCTAAAATGCAAATCTATCCTTGTTTGATCCCTGGTCAAAATCTTTGACTGACTCCCCATTGCCCTCATGTTTAAGTCTTATCTCTTTGGAATGATTTGTGGATCCTATAAACCTTGACTCCTGTCTCATTCTAAAGTCTCATCTTGCACCACTCTCTCCCTTTCCCTCTGGGCCCAGCCAGGGATCTCTTTCTTCCCCACTCATGTATCACATGAGTGTCGCTGGACTTTTACACATGCTATGCCCTCTAGCTGGAACATTCGCCATCCCTGTTCCCATGCCTGGCTAAATCCTACTCATCCTTCAGTACATTGGGTCACCCACTTTGCCTGGATTGAGAGATGACAAGAAGTGTGGATCTACCAGCAATCCCACTCCTGGGCAAACTATAATTCAAAAAGATATATGCACCTCTATGTTCATAACAGCACTATTCACAATAGCCAAGACATGGAAACAACCTAAATGTCCACCGACAGATGAACTGATAAAGAAGATATGGTACATATATACAATGGAATACTACTCAGCCATAAAAAAGAGTGAAATAATGCCATTTGCAGCTACATGGATGGATCTACAGATTATCATACTAAGTGAAGTGAGTCAGAAAGAGGAAGACAAATACCATATGATACCACTTATATGTGGAATCTAAAATATGACAGAAATGAACTTATCTACGAAACAGACTCACAGACATAGAGAACAGGCTTGTGGTTGCCAAGGTGGGCTGGGGAGGGACTGGGGGAGGAATGGATTGGGAGTTTGGGATTAGCAGATGAAAGGTATTATGTATAGAATGGATAAACAACAGGGTCCTACTGTGTAGCACAGGGAACTATATTCAATATCCTGAGATAAACCATAATGGAAAAGAATATAAAAAAGAATGTATATATATATAATATGTATAACTGAATCACTTTGCTGTATAGCAGAAATTAACACAACATTGTAAATCAACTGTACTTCAATTAAAAAAAAAAAGTGTGGATCTACATTGGTTTCTGAGTAGTGGCTCATGGTTTGGCTAGATGGTCAGGACTCAGAAAGCACAGAATTGTTGGATTGCAGATAAGGAAGACTTGGAAAGAGGTATTTAGGTGGACATTCGGAAATGGGCGCAGGGTGTGAATATATTTCTATCCCAAGGAAAAATCTCACCAAAGGGCATCCATGGAGAGCAGGCTCTGGATATTCAGAGGCTAAGACAGCACATCCTGTGGGTGTCAGTCAGCCTCTCTCCAGAGTCCCTCCAGTGCTTGCTCAACACGCTCTTGTATAATGTGGTCATGGCGGCAAGAATGAAACTACTTATGGGTTCAACGATATGGACTTACCTCACCGAGGCTGGTCTGGCTAAGGCCACAACTGTATGTCCAACCAACCATCAGCAGGGACAGGTGCTGAATACCCAAAATATCACCATTCTGTGGGAATTCATCAAGCCACCTGGTACCAGGTTGATCCCACTGGATCTATTCTCTCATGGAGGAGGCAGTGGTTCATCCTCACTGACATAGCCAGTATATGAGGCTCCAGGAATCAAAGGAAGGTAAGTGAGAGTGGCGTCTCTCATGATTACACCAAGTAACCCTCAGTATTAGTTTCCTGTAGTTGCCATAGCAAATTCCTATAAACTTGGTGACTTAAAACAATAGAACTTATTCTCTCACAGTTCTGGAGGCCAGACGCTCAACATCAGCCTCACTGGGTCTAAGTGAAGGTGTAAGCAGGGCTGCACTCCCTCCAAAACTCTAGGGAAGGATGCGTTCCTTGATTCTTCCAGCTTTTGGTGGCTGCTGGCATTCCTTTGCTGAGGCCACGTTACTCCAATCTCTGCTTCTGTCTTCATATTGCCTCCTCCTCTTCTGCATGTGTGAGATCTCCCTCTGCCTCTTTATTTATTTATTTATTTATTTAAATAAAGTTATTTATTTATTTTTGGCTGCATTGGGTCTTCACTGCTGCGCATGGGCTTTCTCTAGTTGTGGTGAGCGGGAGCTACTCTTCGTTGAGGTGAGCAGGCTTCTCATTGTGGTGGTTTCTCTTGTTGCGGAGCACGGGCTCCAGGCAGGCGGGCTCAGTAGTTGTGGCACGTGGGCTCAGCAGTTGTGGCATGTGGGCTCAGTAGTTGTGGCTCGTGGGCTCTAGAGCGCAGGCTCAGTAGTTGTGGAGCACGGGCTTAGTTGCTCCGTGGCATGTGGGATCTTCCCGGACCAAGGCTCGAACCCATGTCCGCTGCTTTGGCAGGTGGATTCTTAACCAGTGCACCACCAGGGAAGTCCCTCTGCCTCTTTCTTAAAAGGACACTGGCAATTGGATTTAGGGCCCCTGGATAATCCAGGATAAGCTCCCCATGTCAAGATCATTAACTTAATCACATCTGCAAAAATCCTTTTTCCTTATAAGGTAACATTTTACAAATTCCAGAGATTAGGACCTAATATCTTTGGGTGGTCATTATTCAGGCTACTACAGCCGCTCGTGAAACTTTTGCTTCGTGTCCCCACGACATTGGCCTCCGATAGTTTGGAGGTCTCAGTTATCAAGGGAAGAAGGGAAGCAACACAGTTCTCGTTGAATTGGAAGCTGAAACTTCTAACTGGCTATTTTGGGCTTCTCATGCCACTCAAACAGCAGGCAAAGAAAGAGTTAACATGCTGGCTGCCGGACTGATCCTCACTGCTAAAGGGAAATTAGGGTGCCGATATACAGCAAGGACAAGGAAGGGACCCGGGGGATTCTTGTGGGTCCTCTGAGTACTTCCATGTACAAAAGTTAACAAAAAGCTATGGCACCCAAAACTGTGCAGGACCACTGAAGCTTCAGACCCTTCAGGAATGATTATTTGGGTCACTCCACCATGTAACAAACTCCAACTAGCTGAGATCCTGGCGAGGGCAAAGGGAACATAGAAGGACAGTGGAAGAAAGAAGTTTATATATATATATATATATACACTTCACTCAATTAGTGAAATATATATAATATATAAAGAGAAACATTTACTCAATTGAATGTATCTATGTATCTATCTATGTATCTATGCATCTAACAACTATGGCACCGTGATCAGTTACCAGAAGGTCTATTGCAGCTATGCATATGTTCTTCTTTGCTTGGGGTATGTGTGTGTGTGTGTGTGTGTGTGTGTGTGATATTAAGTGATTTTTTTCCCTCCCCTCTCCTTTTCCCTTATTATTTTAAGATTGTAAGCAATTGCTAACTTTACTTTTCAGTTGCAGGTGCAACTGTGACTGAATTAGAGTAATTAACATCACTCTAATATGGATTCAGTGACTGACTCCTGGAGCTGGATACATCTATTGGATGTTGGGACTAATTGTTTTTCTCATTTCCAGGGAGTGAGTTAGAGTCTCTTCATTTGTATGCAGGATAGTTGTTAGATGGACCTTCAAACGTGTGGATTGACGTGTATGGATACTGAGTGTCCAAAGGGGTGGGCGGTGCCAGGTGTGAAGCTACTGTCTTTTCACAGATTCAGATCTGTCAGATCAGACAGATCTGTCTTTTCCAGATTCAGCCTTCTGTACTCTGCTCTGTGAAGCTGGAGCTGGGACTCTGCAAACCACATCAGCTTTGTCAGCTAGTTTTGACAACAAGGGACACTGGGGAAACACTGGAAGGCAGAAGGAGTGGAGACCTTCCTTCTTCCTTTGCTTACTAACCTCATCGGCAACAGCCTGGTAGCCACAGCTGCTCCCAGCCCTCAGCTACTTTTCTGTGCTCCCAGACAAGCTTCACTGTGTCCCCTGGGAGGTACTAGCATCAGCCAGACAGCACCCCCTCTCCAGACCTCTGAGCCCGAGCACTTTAGGGTTCCCCCAGTCAAGCCTGTAGGTTCTGCTAGCCCCAACGTCTCCCCTGTACTCCTGCCTTAAGAGTGGGAGCTGCTTCCTGCAGTGGCTCTGTTTGTTCTTAACAGTCCACCTACACCAGTGTAACCCATTCCCTAGAGTAAATTCTTTGTGTTGAAAAATCTAGTGTAGTTTCTGTTTTTCTGACTGGACCCTGACTGATACAAACTATTAGAAAAGTGGTACTCACTTTTCACTGGGGCACTAAACCAAAAGAAAGTAAATTTGGAAGTGCTGGGGGTCATCTTGAGAGGTCAGCCTGCCTAAGAGGAGAGCTGAGACAGAAGAGAGATCCCTGACACATTTAAGCACCTAGATCTAGCTGTGCATGAAGCCAAATCTATCCCCTGGACTTCTTAGTTATCTGGGCCAATAAATTTCTGCCTCCCTCCCTTTCCTTCCTTCCTTCCTTCCTTCCTTCCTCCCTCCCTCCCTTCCTTCCTCTTAAGGCTTATCGGGTTGCGTTTCTGTTGTTTACAACCAGAGTCCTGACTAATCCAAATCTCCTCGTCCTCCTGTGCAGCATTGGTGGTATAGTGGTGAGCATAGCTGCCTTCCAAATCTCCTCATCCCCACCCCCAGACCAGGTGCCCCACTCCACAGGCACTGAACAGCCAAGACCAACCACCTCCTGCTGAAAACTTTAATGAAATCAATAAGTTAATAAGTTAACAAAGTGAGGTACTTGCATATCCGAGAACCGGGTTGGTGGGGAACCTTGATCGTGGAAGCAGGAAGGGCTTCTTCCCAAGTCTCCTTTGGTCATAGGATAATCCCATTCTCCTGCCCCTCTCCACAGCTCTGTCTCTCAGGGGGCGGAGGTGTGGCTCTCTGGGGACAGTGCAGTGCAGGTGAGGTGAGCCAGGATAGGCTCCATCCAGGGCATGACGGTCACATGCAGAGGGCACGTGGGGGCAGAGGCTGGGCACCATGGGGCTGAGCAAGATCCAACCCCAGCCCTGGCGCTGGTGCATGCAGGTCCCCAGTCATGAGATGCAGGCAGCTGGGCCTGAGCCCCTTATTCCCTGGTGCCCCACAAAGGGTCACCATTGGTCCACTACCCATCACCCTCCTGCCACCTGCACTGGCTTTGCAGAAGAAGGACAAAGGGGTAGGGATACCAAAGAGGTGCTGGGGGCCTGGAGTGGATGGGGGCTTATGCAGTATGGGGGCTGCCAAATGAAGTGAAAAGTGGAGTATGGAAGGAGGGGAAACAGTGCATGTGAGCGCCATATGCACAGTTGGTGCCTGACAAATGGTACTCGCTAGATGCCTTATTATTCTCTCTGGGAGTGAGTTAGAGTAACTAGGAAGAGGGCAAGCCTAGATGGAAGTGGGCCTGATAACCGTGGGGAAGGGTCTGTGGTCTTTCCAGTGCTGTCCAGGCCCCAGAGGCCTAGGCCTGAGTTGTGCTGTGGGGACGCTAAGGAGGGCCCTCGGGGGCAGGCAGAGGCAGCAGTTAGGGCTCCTGGACCTGTGAGGAGTAGATCTTCTTGAGAAAGGGGAGCTGGTAAAGTTCTGGAGACCTGGAGTCACATCAGAGCTCCCTCTCCTGCCTGGATGTAGTTGGTAGGAGTGTGGACATTGCCCTGCAAGGCCAGTCCACTGGCCTCAGCTGCAGAGGCCCAGGAAAGGCTGAGTGGCTCTGCGCTCGAGTCTCCAAGTGTGGATGATTGTGTGTGTCAGCACGAGTGTGAGAGACTTCCTGCAGTTTCCTGGGGAAACTGTAGGGGCATGTTTGTGTGACCGTGGGAGTATTGTCTGTGGGAGGTTGGGGGGAGAACACAGAAACTTGTGCTGTCGACGGTGTCTAGGGCCAGAGGGGAGTGAACATTGGCAGGAAGAGGGAGCCCCTGGGAGGGGACACCTGCAAATGGGAAGAAAGGCCCAGACACTGCCCTTTGGGAGGCAAGGGAGAAACAGGCCCCATGCTGGGAGGTGAGCAGTTGATAAGCCAAAGAACAGGGATGGGGGTCATAGCCAAGCAGCCTGAGACCAGCTACTGCTGGGGGCCCATCTCCCAGTGGGGGAGGGGCAGAGGGACCCCATGGGGGTCCCCAGAGTTGCATATTTAACATAGTTTGCATATATGGTGCCCACCTGCCTTGCGGCAGGGTCCTGTGCTTGTGGATACCTGTGTGGGCACCGTGGGCCCACCCCCAAGTGGGGCGGGGACTTGGCGGGAAGGCTTCCCTGCTCTGTCCAAAGGGCGGGCCAAAGACCTCACCTTGCATAGCTGGAAGCTGAGTCAGGGCCCAGGGCCCCAGTGCCCTGCTCCCACTCCCGGAGCAATGCCCCTGCCCGGCGGGCCGTGTCAGGCCTTGATGGAACGGGCAGGGCACTGGGGGGCCCAGAGGCCGCGGGACAGCCGCCGCTGCTGCCCTCCGTGCGGCCTGGCATCTCACGCTCCTGAGGTGGGGAGGGTCGCTGGCACCCACATCGGGTATCTCGCCCACCCAGGCAGCTCAATACTGCGTGTGGCCTCTCTCCCCACGAGGGAGCGAGTTCAAGTAAGAGAGGAGTCCGGAGGCCTCAGAGGGAGGGTCCGAGCGCCAGGCCGAGGGGCTGGCCGTGTGCTACCCCGCCCCTGAGAAGCCCCTCAGTCCATGTTGGTGCTGACAGAGCGGGAGATGCTGAGCGTCTGTGCGGAGACGGAGATGTCCTCGTGGTCCACAGGGCTGTGGTAGTCGGAGGTGATGTCGGGGTCGAAGAGCGGCACTTGCACGGTGCCCAGGCTAGCCGAGGTGCCAGAGCGCAGGCAGCGCGAGTAGAAGCCCAATAGCAGGTCCAGCTTGTGCTCGATGGACTGCACCTGGGGACGGGGCGCGGCTGGAAGCGGGGCCTGGCCGGGACTGGAGGCGGGACTTGGGGGCGGGACGCGGCTGGGAGGCGGGGCTTGCCCGGGGAGGGTCACATCTGGGAGACACGGCTCCTCCGGGAGGGAGTGCGACAGGAAAGGCGGAGCTTGGCCGGGGGGCGGAACGAAGCTGGGAACCTGGGGTTTATTCCCCGCCCCGCCCCTCATGAACGAACTTTAGTTGGGATTGGTTGGGATAGTCCGGGTGATCGATAGAGACAAGGGAGGAGGGGGTCAGATGAAGTAGGTGGGACTTCGACGGGCTTATCTGAGACGCTAGCAGCGTAGGGCGGGGCTTGGCCGGAGGGGGTGGGTTTATCGGGGTCATTTAGCAGGAGTGGGCGGGCCTCCTGGGAGGCGGGGCTTATCTGTAGGGCGGGGTCGGTCGGGCAGTGGATGCCTGCCCCGCGGGTGCTCCGGGCTGCTCTGAGAAACGCACCCTCCCCTTGGGCTTGACCCGGGGGCATTCCAGAGCTTCTTGGTCGACGACTAGCTCCACCACACCAGCGAAACTCCCTCCGACACTCACCTGCTTCTCCACCTTGACCACGCGTCCCATCATACTGATTTCATCTACCGCCTCCGTGTCGGAGGGACCTTTGTCGCCCTTCTCCCGGGCCTTCCGGTCCCCGGGGCCCCGGCCGACAATCTGGTCCACCCTGTGGGGAAAGGGAACTGTCAAAGGGCCCAGGCACTCGCCACAACTCTCTCCTACAAGAATTCGAGTTTGCCTGCAGAAAGGGGAGAGAGACATCCTGCACGGTGGGAGCAGGCAATCTGAGGGAGGGGCCGGTTTGATCTGCCAAATGGAGGCCGAGTTAAACGGAGGTACCCGGCCGCTGCTTTGAGGGTTTTCCAACCAGGCGAGCAAAGGCACCACACGCAAGCATGACAAGTAAAACAGCTGCCTGACGGGAGCACAGGCAGGCAACGGTGGACTGCGTAGAGGGAGAGACGAAAGTAGGAATGTGAGTTATAAGGGGGACAAGGCTGGAGCTGGATGCACGTTATTTTTCTACTCCTCTTTATAGCAAAATTATTGAAAGTGTTAGCTCTATCCTCTATCTTCAATTTCTCTCCTTCCTTCCTCTCCAAAACCTCCCCAATCAGGCTTTCATTCCCACCATTTCACCAAAACTACTGTTGTCAAGTTCCCAAATGACCTCCACGTTGTTAAATTTGATTCTCATTATACTTGACCTGTTAGCAGTGCTCGGCACATCTGATCACCCCTTCTTCCTGCATGTTCTTCATCTGGACTCCCAAACATCAGCCTCGCCCAGTTCTCCTCCTACCTCACTCACCGCTCCTTCTCAGTCTCCTTTGCTGGTTCCTCCTTTATCTCCACAACCTCTAAACATTGCAGGACCCAAGGCTCATTCCTGAGACTTCTTTTTTTCTATTTACTCTCACTCGCTAACTGATGTCTTCAGTTCCAGATTTTCAATTCCTCTATACACTGTTGACACCAAATCTATATCTCCAGCCTATACCTCTCCTCCAAACTCCACACTCCTCTGCCAGATCAACACTCCATTTAGATGTCTGATGGGCATCACAAACCCAACATGTCCCAACTTTCCTGATCAAAACTTGCTCCACACATTGACTTCCCCCATGTCAATAAACAGCAACTTTTTTCCTCTTGCTCAAGCCAAAACCTTGGCTTTATCCTTGATTCTCTCCCTCTCTCTCTTTTATTCTCTTACACCCCGTCCAAAAACCCTGTCAGCTCTACCTTCAAAATATATCGAGAATATGACCATTTCTCCCCACCTCAACTGCTGCCACCTGGTCCAAGTCCCCATCATCTCTTGCCTGGATGTCTGAAGTAGCTTCCTCAATGGTCTCCCTACTTCCACCCTAGCCCCTTATAGGCCATTCTCAACACAGCATCTAGGGTGATCCTTTAAAAATATACCTCAGATTTCATCAGTCCTTTGCTCAAGGACCTCCAATGCTTGCATCTTACTCTGATGAATGCCAACATCTTTGCAGTGGCCTACAGGGCTTTATATAGTCTAAGTGCCATTAGCCTTCTAACCTCATCTCCTGCTTCCCTCGTGCCAGGACAGGCGCACTGGCCTGCTTGCTGTTCCTAAATCATCATCCCAGGCACCTGCCCATCTCAAACCCTTTACACTTGCTGTTCCCTCTGGAAACTCTTTATTTAAACAACAACCATGGGACTGTTTGCCTCACCTTCAATTTTTTTTTTCTCAAATGTCACCTTCTCGCCTATTTAAAAATCACAAATCCCAACACCCTAACCCTTATTTTTCTCCTTAGCCTTTATCATCAATTGACATATTCTAGTTTCACTTACTATCATCTGTTCTCCTTCCACTGGCATGAAAGCTCCATGAGGGCAGGAGCCATTTGCTTTCTACCATATCCCCACTGTCTGGTAAGTAACAAATAAATGCCCAATAACTATTTCTTGAGAGAACAAATGAATGGGCAGTGAGAATGCAAGCCACAAGAGGAAAAGGGCGAGTTGTAGGTGATTGGGGTCTTGGTGTGAGAATCTTCCTATACGCTGGGTGGAGAGAAGAGGTGCTGGAGGATTCCAGAGGCAAGAGGTGAACAGTATTGAGGACAATTTGCCTATTCCCTTAGGAGATGGAAGGTCACTGATTATCTTAAGCCTGTTACTTCAGGACGAGAAAACAGTCATCTAAAGACGTTCCTGAGACAAGCAGGTCAGTAGGGTTCGCAGGGAGGACCTGCGGCTTGGCGTTTCTTCAGGTTCAATAACAGGTGCGGGCTCTGGCTGCAGCGCGCTGCAGGCCAGAAACTCCAGCTCCCGCAGCGGCCCCTAGGGGGCGCTTGGGGCTCCGTTCGGGCACCGGCAGATGGGCTCCAGCGGACCTCGTGCGGGGGTTGGTGCCGCAGCCGCCCTGCCCCCCTCCCCCGTCGGGGGCCGGCTCACCCACCGGGCCTGCAGACTCTTGATCCGGCCCAGCATGTCCAGGTGCCCTGCGGAGTACTGCTCGATGACGTCCTTCACGTCGTATGGTCGTAGCGTCTCCTTGAATTTCCTTTTGGCTACCAGGAACTTCAGGATCCTGTCGGGGGAGGGGGTCTCAGAGGACAGGGATTCTTTTCCAGCCCCCTCTCCGTCCTTTGCTACCTTGTCCAGCACGAGGGCAGCTCCTGCTTGGGCCACCGCAAACAGCCACTGCCGGGTGTCCAGCCTGCCTACCTACCCACCGCGCTTCTGCCCCGGCCCCCTAAGTTTGTTTGGTATTCTTTAATGTGCCTGTATCTGCAGTCACCTGGGAGGGCAGGGACTGGGCCTGGTTTCTCTCTGCTGGGTGGGACACAAGGTAGGCATCTGTGAACACTGCTGCTGATGACAGCTTAGGGGAAGACATTTTTGCATATGCCTGTTAGCACTGCTGTGCTGGACCCTGGGCACCCAAAAGGGCATCAGATCCAATCCCTGGCCTCAGGAACACTGGTCTGGGGTGGGAGACGGAGAGGACACAGACAATTATGGGGTGACAAGGGTCATGTCAAGGAATGGAGAAAGAGGACTGGGGACCATGAGAAGGGAGAGCTTGGGTGGGGAGGTCAGGGGACAAGTCTTAAGAGTGATACTTTGCTGGGACTTCCCTGGTGGCGCAGTGGTTAAGAATCTGCCTGCCAATGCAGGGGACACGGTTCGATCCCTGGTCCGGGAAGATCCCACATGCCGCAGAGCAAATAAGCCCGTGTGCCACAACTACTGAGCCTGCATGCCACAACTACTGAAGCCCACGCGCCTAGAGCCCGTGCTCCGCAACAAGAGAAGCCACCACAATGAGAAGCCCGCGCACCGCAACAAAGAGTGGCCCCCGCTCGCCGCAACTAGAGAGAGCCCGTGCGCAGCAACGAAGACCCAAAAGCAGCCAAAAATAAAATAAATAAAATAAAATAAATAAATTTATTTAAAAAAAAAAAAAGAGTGATACTTTGCAGTCCCAGGGCAAGAGGAGGGGAATGAAGGGAGGCTTTCTGGACACAGACAGGCAAGGAGATGTGTGAGTGAGAGTCAGTTCAGAGTAGCTGGAACAGGATGTGAAGGAAAAGGGTTAATCCATGGGAGGCAGGGGAGGTGTGTGTATGTGTTGCGGGGCTGGGGTGGGGGGTTACTCTGAAGAGCTCTGAATGCCCGGCAGCGACTGGGCACTGGGAGGTCGGGGCAGTGGGGACGGCCGTGTGGCTTCCTCTGCTTCAGCATAACCATCCTCTGCACGCCTGTGTGGAGGATGCCCCGGACGGGCAGAGTCCCGGGTGGGAAGACCCACTGCAGGGGAAGAGTTGGGAGAGGGCAGTGGGGTGGAGACACAGGACAGCTCTGAGCTGTGCAGGAGAGAGGACTGAAAGGCTTCTGAGTCTGAGTCCAGCACAACCCCATGGCTTGGGCACAGGGTGGATGGCGGTGCCACTGCCTGACATGGGGACATGGGAGGAGGAACAGGATTGGGGTATGCTGGGTGTGAGGCGCCAAGGAGAGCTGACCTGAGCCAGGGGGCAGCTCAGGCGTTGTGTTTCAGAAGCTGGGCACTTGGAGGGGAGAGACAGGATGTGTAAAAAGCGGGTGGGGAGAGGCCTCAGACTCTCTGGGAGGAGGGTGTCCAGGCAGGTGCATGAGGCAGGGAGGAGAGGGCGTGAGTCTAGAAGGCCTAGGGGTGAAGCTGGAGCGGCAGGGTGGAGACAGAGACTAGGCCAGAACTCCATTCCAAGGAGCTTGGGGCCAGATCCCTGGCTGTACGGCTAAAGGGCTCAGGAGACTCTGGCCCCCCCTGAATTGTTGAGGGAGACAGCCAGTAAAGCCAGTAGGGCAGGGGCCTTCAAACTTTTTGACCAAGACCCACCATAAAAAATACAGTTTACAGAAGCTAGTATACACACACACACACACGCACACACACAACTGAAATAGAAGTTTCATAAACATTTTTATTCTTACTATGAGGGATGCACTCTGATACTTTCTATTCTTTTTTTTTTAATGTTGACCATGGCCCCCTAAGTTGATTTCACTAAGTTGATTTCAAACTGTTGTGACCTGTGGTTTGAAAAACACTGCTCTGGAGGAAGTCCTGGGGGAAACAGACAGGCAGAGGTCAAGACACCCAAGGAGAGACAGTAAGTCTGAGTCACAGAGGCAAGAGGAGGATGAGACTGAGACACAGAGATGGAGCAAAACTGCATGTAAGACGGAGACCCAGGGAGAAACAGGCAGATGCCGATACCAGCTAGGCAGAGAGAAATAAAGAGAAGAGAGCCTGACATGAAGTAAGAGAGAAGGGGAGAGAAGCAGAGAGGACACCGCAGGTGTGAGCAGAGGGACCACGACGGGCAGCGGTGCCCACCGCCCCCCCCGGCCAGCCGTCCAGACACGATGTGTCTGCACAAAGCCTGCTGGGAGCCATATGCCGCCTCTCCACCCCGCCCGTCTTCCACTGAGGGTACCAGGCAGGCAGCAGCTGGCGTGCTGGGAGCTAGGCCAGGCCTGGCCATGAGAGCAGGCCCCAGATGGGGAGCAGCGGCGGGCGGCCCGCCTCCAGCCTCAGCCTCACCTGACAGAGCGGATGACCGTCTTCACAGCGGGCATGACGTCGTCCACTGTGAGTTCACACTGGTAGGTCTTCTCCTCTGCCACTTCCTCCGAGGGGCCCTCTGAAAAGTCGGGGGCAGGGGGACAGGTGGTGGCAGCAGAAGGGGCCATGCCCAACCCCTACCACCACCCTTAGAGGTACGGAGAGGGAGACAGAGCCTCAGGAAGGGCCCAGAACCTTCCTGGGGGCACAAAGCAGACCAGGTTCCTGCCCCCCTGGCTGTCCTACCCAGAGTGAAAACCTCCGTTTGCTGCATGCCCATCTGCCCCGTGTAAACATCTGCCTGGTGGCTGGTGAGCAGGAGCTGCTTTAGGGCACATGTGGTCTGGCCCGGGGTAAAGCGCACACAGCCCTAGAGGAAGTCCCACCTGTCCCAGCACGCAGGCCGGTGAGCCCCAAAGACAAGGGGCTCGAGGCCTCTGCACACAATTGGCGCACACAGCCTCATCCTTCAGCCTGGAGCCAATCAAGGGGCTGGCTCCCACCCCCAGCTCTGCTACTGACAAAGTCCCTAAACCAAGTCATTCTCCCTCCCGCCCCCATGAGAGAAACAGCTTCTCCGAGGCTGGTGCCCTGCACTGCACAGACAGGTAATGCTATCCTGGCCTCACAGGGGCAGGAGGGGCAGGAGGCCAGGCAGCTTCTTGGCAGGGAAGAGGAGGCCCCGGGCACCAGCCATGCCCAGACTTCCAGCACCTCCCAAAGACTGGTTTGTGGGGTTCTGTAACTTTCCAGGAAAGGGCTGCCCGAGTGGTCAGCCAGCAGCATGTTGGGGGCTGGTACAGCACGGACAGAGGCAGCATGGCTGGGTCCCCTCCCTCCGAGGTTCCCGTCCCCAACCTCCATCCTTGTCTACCCACCCCAACTCCTTTTCCCACCCAGGGCCCTGAAGCAGGTCAAAGCTGGGAGAAGTCTTCCAGGGGACTTGGTCCAACCCTCTTGTATTCCAGAAGAAGACACCGAGGCACAGAAAGGGGCAGTATCCTACCTAGGTCATGGAGCTCGAACTCAAAAAAGTGACCTCTCTAACCAGTTAAAAGCAACCCCACCAGGTTTGCAGCCTCACATCCCCAGGCTGGGCTGGCGAAGAGGGCCAGGGTGGGGAGTGTGGGCCATGGAGCTGGACAGACGTGGTTGAGGATACCAGCTCTACCACTCACTAGCTGAGAGAGCTCAGTCTCCACATCCATAAAATGGGGATAGAGACAGACCCTACTTCCCAGAGTTGTTGAGAGAAGTAAACGAGATGATCCAGCATGGGGCTGTACACAGTCAGGGCTCAGTTCAGCAAGGATGGCTTCCTGCTCCTTCCAGAGCATGTTTATAATACTTCTAGCTTTTGTTGAGCACTTACTATATTCCAGAACTCTTCCGTTCACCTACTGTGGATAATCTCATTTAATCCTCACAACAATCCTATGAAGTAGATATGCTTCTTGTTCCCATTTTATAGATGTGGAAAATGAGGCCCAGGGAGATTAAGTTACCTGCCCAAGATAAGTGACAAAGCCAGGATTCAAACCCAGGCAGCCTGGCTCCAAAGCCTGTGCTCCTAACTACTACCAAATGCCACCTCTACATTCTCCTCTGATTCTCAAACTGTCTGGAGCATCAGCAAAGCAGGTATTATGATGTCCATTTTACAGACCGGAAGACTGGTGCCCAAAGATAGTCAATCTGCTGCAAAGCTGGGGCTAGAACCAAGTATTTCCACCCCCAGCCCAGACTCTGTGTCCGCCCTGCCACCCTCAGCAGGTCCTGGCCCCAGACCCGCAGGGGCTCACCCTCAGTGGAGGCGCGCGGTTTGAGTCTCAGGGAGGCCCGGAAGCGTGTGCGGTCGTTGAAGCTCCAGCTCTTCTGCACCTTGGTGGGGCTGCTGGCCTCTCCAACCTGCTCGCTGCTCGGGGAAGTGGGCATCGGTGGAGGTGCTAGGTGCTGCTTGGAGGGGCCTGTCCGCCGCTGGGAGCTGCCCATGCGGATGCGGTCTTTGATACCCATCCGGCTGCTGGCACAGCAGGTCGGGTGGGGGAGAGAGCCGAGTTAGCAGGAGCTGGGGGCCGGTGAGAGTGGGGACACTGCTGACTTAGGGCTTGGGGGCAGCTACTGGGGCTGATTCTCCACCAAGGGGAGACTTCCTGGGATGGGACCAGGGTGTGGTGAGGGGGGCCCTGACTCCTATGAGAAGCTGATCCAGGGTCAGTCTGAACAACTCCCCTCCCCACTCCCACCTCCCACCCCTTGTTGCCCAGACAGATAAGGGGTGCACAGGAGACAGATGTCAGAGTGGAAAGAGTGACAGAAACCCAAGAAGGGAGTTAGAGACAGACAGGGGGATGGGGGAGCTGGGCCTGGCCCAGGCAGGTGGGTGGGTGGAGGTGGTGACCCCTTTGGGGACAGACAGGCTGCTGAGGGATGGAGAAGCTCACCTGGCCATGCACACTGAGTTAGGCCCCCAGCTCCTCCCTGTACACAGGGGCGGGCTGTGTGGAGTTGAGGGCATGTGCATGTGTAGGGTGTGTGCTTGCATGCCCACAGGTGCCAGTGTGTGTACCTACATCAGCACGTGTATACACGTGTCAATTTATATTTTCCTCCTTTGTCCACCGCTGGAGCTATCTGACCCCACACTGGTCAGGTCAGGGCTTTAGGACCTGGTACAGTTGTACAGGCAGTGCACTGCAAAATTCCAAAGTCTCCATCACTCAGACTTCAGTGAGAATGGTGCCCCTGGAGGTGTGCAGTGCACTGGCCTGCTGGGGTTCTTGGCCCAGCATGGGCCCACAAGTATGCCCAGGCCATGCCTGGTGCCCCTCCTCCCAGTGAAGGTCTATAACCTGTTCTGTGGTCTCCCCTGCCTGAGCTCTGCCCACCCAGATGGACGTCCTGCTCATGTGACCCCCCCCCCAGCCTCCTGAGTCTGCAGTTCAACAGCATCTACATGTCTGTGTATGTGTGAACACACGTGTGCGTATCTGTGTGTGTACTCAGACTTCCCTTCCCGCACCCAAACTCCTCACCCATTCCCCAAATCTTGGAGGAAGACAGATGAGGGGAGGCCTCAGATTCCCCGCAACAGGCCCTGCTTAACCAATACCTGGTAGAGTAACTCTGTGTCCAAGAGGTTCAAGGACCACGTTGCCGCTGTCTGAATAGGACCTATGCAAACATCCCCACCCCATGGCCTGTGGTGTCACCACTGCCTCCCTGCTGTGGCTTGCCACTTGAAGGGCCCCCTTCAGACACGTTTGGGGCCCTTCCACCCCAAATGTCCAAGGCCCTGGCTCAGGAGATCATCAGCCAGTCTGGGAGGAATTCTGAGATGGGGCCGGGGCTGGGGGAGGACACTGTGTCACCTAGTCTCTGGGACTTTCAGATCCAGGGTTGAGGAGAGGACAGATTCTGGTTTCAGGGCAGAGTGGGAGCCATGGTCCTCCATGCCCAGGGCATGGGGGACAGAGTATAGAGCCGAGGTGCTGAGGTGAGGGAGACCTCGAAACCAGGGGCACCTTCAGCAGGTGCCTTCAGGAAGGCAACTGGGATGTAGGGCCATCCTTAGGGGTAGGAACCTCTGCCCAGAGGGGAGAGGTTACAGGTCAAGGATGGGGGCCCTGAAGATATCAGAAGAGAAGGACAGAGTGGCCCCTGCAATCCAGCATGCTGTTTGCTGGCCCAGGATCCCCTCAGCACATCCCAAAGATTCCAACCAAAGTTTGAGGATGGCTCTCCCAAACTTTCCTCCGCAGAGCTGTTCCTTCAGGCTCTCCTCATGCTGGCAAGCACCCCCAACCCCATCCGTGCAGCCCCTCCTTCTGTCCTCCACTCTTCCAAGGGGCAGAGGAAGAGAGGTGGGTGGAGAAGGCCCTGACACTCAGCCAAGTGTCAGAACGCTCCAATGGTGTTCTGGGGGAAGGGGGTGACCTCCCTGTCACGAGAAGTGTGCGAGCAAGACTGAGTTTGCACTCAGCAGGACTGATAAAGGAAGGGGGTGGGGGCTTGCCCTAGAGGTCTTGAAAGGTCCCTCTCCAGCTCTGATTCTGTGATGGTTGAAGGAGCTTCCAGCGTGGTTTGTGGGGTTCTGTAACTTTCCAGCCAGCCAGAGACCCTGGGCTCCTCTTCAAGGTAAGAAGGCACTGTTTTCCCAGGGGCGGCCCTGGATTCCAGCTCCTTGGGCAGCGCCCAGAAAATGGCTCATGTCAGCCTCTTTGGAGCCTAAAAGCTCAAAGAAAATGGAAAGAAACCTGGCACACAGTGGACATCGAAAGAGCTCCTTCCCTCCCCGGCTCCTCAGAACACACAAGGTCCAGTCTGACTGCCTGAGCCTTTTCAGCTCTCAGCCACTTCAGGTGGCGGGCTCCAGAGTTACCACCCCTATTTTACAGATACGGAAGGGGGTGACTTGGCTTCCAGGTCGTAGAGCTCCTCTGGATGGAACGAGGCCTGGAACCCAGTTTTCTGTGACTGCAGAGACTATGTTCTTTCTCTGGGACAAGCCGCCAGGATAGGGTCTCGGGCAATGATACTCAGGTGGGGGCTGTTTTGCTCACCAGGGGACATTTGGCTGGAGACATTTTTGGTTGTCACTCTGGGGGGTGCTCCTAGCATCTAGGTAGAGGCCAGGAACGCAGCTATACATGCTGAACAATGCATGTGACAGCCCCCAACAATAAAGAATTTTCTGACCCAAAACATCAATGGTGCCAGTGAGAAACTGATTGCAGCGTCTGTTGGTGTCTGGGGCACAGATGTGTGGGCTTGACTGGGGCTTCCCTGTGCGAGAGGGTAAGCTCAGGGCACTGGCTGCCCTCTGACTGCTCTGCTGGACCCAACCCTTGTGCTCACTCCCACAGGGATTTCTTGAAGGACCCCATCTGCCTGCCGAAGGCCAAGCTCGGCGGTGGGGGCGTGGGGGGAGGCAGCCTACCCCTTCTGGTGCTGCATACAGCCCCTCTCTTCAGGACTGGGAAACGGCGCATGGCTGGCCTCTCCACCCTGGCCTCGCCCTTCGTGCCCACCACACCCACACAGCCCAAGGAATCTTGCAAAGGGGCAGATCTGGCCCAGAGACTCCTCGGCTTTATCCTCCAGCATGTGCCCGTGTCCTACAGCCATGGTTTCCAAGCTCATATCATAACATACCAAAGTGCACGAGGCCGACATTTATATAGCACTTCTTCTGAGCCAGGCACAGTTTGAACGGAAGCAGACCCTATGATCGTCCGCATTTTACATGGGAGGAAACGGAGGCACAGAGGGCTTATGCCCGAGGTCCCCTAGCCGGGCTCAGATCCAGAACCCGTGTTTCTAAGAAACACTGCTTCTTGATAGAGCAGCCAGGAGCTCCGTCACCCATCTCCTCCTCATGGGCCCCCTGATCCTCAAGGCTCCTGAGGCACTTTGGGAAACCCAGGACTCTGTAAGCCCAAGCTGCCAGGCAGTGCCAACAGGATAAAGCTCACATGGGGCCCTTGGGTTCTTCGTGACCCAGCCTCAGCTCCCGACCTCCACACTGGGCTGCCTGTTCTTTGCCAAAGCCGTGCTCTCTCTCACCCTCTCCCCTTGGTGCGCGCCGCTTCCTTGGCCTGGAAGGCCCTCCCTCACACCCACTCCTTTGGGGGCCTTCTCCGGGTGAAATGCCTGACCCAAGCTCCACAGGCCCTCTGCTTCTGCCTTTAGCCGTGCTCATCACGCCGAATAGCAGTTACTTGTTGCAACTCTCTAGGCACAATGTTTTATTCATCATTGTGTTCCTAGTGCAGGGCCTGGCACAGGGCAGGTACCAAGGGATGTAGTGGCTAAATGAGGCAGCTAGAGAACTGGGCTCTGGAGTTAGCGAAGGAGGTGCCAGTCCCAGCTCCTTCAGGCATCTGCTGGGATCTAGGTGGGCAGTGGGGAGCCAGGAAGCTAAAGGCCTGGCAAAAGTCAGAGTGGGAAGGACCCTCAGAGAGCCTCTAGTTCAATCTGCCCATTCCATAGATGGGAAACTGAGGTCCAGAGAAGGGAAGCAATTTGGCCAAGATCACGCAGTGGGGGTCAGCGGCAGAGCCAGAACTCATCCCAAGGCTCCTGTAGGTGTCCCTCCTGGCAGACTGGGCACCAGACCTGGCAGACTGGGCACCAGACCTGGCAGAGGCATCCCCAGGAAGGCGAGGGGCTCGTCAGGGCCCCAAGGCAGATGGCAGGCGGCAGGCACATGCACCTTGTCTTTGGCCCATCCTGTCCCCCTCTCCAGCCCCAGAACTGGGTGGGGCAAGGAGGAGCAGGAACTGGAGGAGCAGGCGAGGGGGTACCTCGGTCTCCAGCTGGCGTGGATCCGAAAGAAACTCCGTTTATTACTAAACATCTGGCTGGAAAGTTGAGAACAAGACACAAACAGAGGTTAGTGGGAAGGAGGCAGGTGGGCAGAGCATGGGGAGCTGCCAGGATGGGGCTGGCCTCCTGTGGCTGGTGGGAGAGAAGGACCCCCCAGCTCAAATCATCCTCCAGCCCACATGCCCAGAATGCAGAGGTTCTCCAGCTTTGCACAAGGATCTCATGGGGAGCACGTTAAATATGCAGAATTCTGTGCCTCTTCTCCAGAGATGCTCATTCCGTGGGCGTGGGGAGAGGTCCAGTATCCCTGCATTTTGAACAAATGTCCCATGGGATGCCGATGCAGGAAGTCAGTGGGCCATGCTTTGAGAACCACTGTCTTAGCACCTCAGCACAAAACCCACAGAGAGAGGTCCTGGCCCTGGCAATGCCACACCTCAGGAAGTCCTGCTCCTTGTGCCCCTGGGAACGTGCTCAGCCTGGATCCACCCACAAGCACCACTAAAGGTGTGGCCAACCAGGGGTGTGTGTGTGTGTGTGTGTGTGTGTGTGTGTGTGTTTGGGGGGGGTGGTCCTGTCTTGGGCACCCACCCCACAGGGCCCAGAGAGCCAAGATTAAGGATATGGCCATTTGGCCTGAGGTTGGTGCCTGATCTCCTAGAAGTCCCAGCTCAGCCCCCGGCGTCCCTGGGAAGAAGGGACATTCCACCACCAGCACCATAAGCCCCAGCCACACAGACACTGCAGGGCAGATAGACACAGGCTGGGAGTTAGTGATGGCCGAGCTCTCGGCAGTCATCTGTTCCTAGGCCTTGGGGGGCCAGAGACCCAGAGCAGCTGCGGGGGGTGGTACCGGTGCTGGAGTCCAGGATAATGTCCATTTTCAGTGTCTTCCCACTCAGGCAGAGTGAGACCAGAGCGAACTGAAGCTACGGCTCAGGCCGTGGGCCATGGTGCTCAAATGCCAAAACTTCTGAGTTTCTACCTGTCAGCTGTGGTTGGGTGGGTGTGGGGATAACACTGTAGGACATTCAGATAGTGACAAAGAATACAAGTGGGGCTGCACCGTGGACCCTCTTCCAGGGAACTCCCAGCCTACCCTGGCCAATCACACTTCCCCTCCCCACAGAGACCTGGAGGGGCTCTCCCTCTCTACCCACTTCCTGTTCAGTCCCTGGCCAGAAGTGCCCTCACTGAGACCGGAAAAGGAATTCTGCTCCCAGCATCCTCTGCACCAGAACCCCCTCCTCCCTGTTCCCCAGGCCCTTTTAGCCCAGAAACCCAGAGGCTCAGAGTGGCCTGATGACTTTCTCAAGGACACACAGCACCAGGCAGCAGAGGCTTTCACTGCACCTCCTTCTGATCCCCGAGTGGCTCACCTCTTCTCCCCTCCCTTGTTCTGGGCCTGGGACTCAGAATCACACCTGAGGCTCAAGGCCCAGATGTCCACCTGGCTGATTCAGGGATGATATGTAAAGATGAGACAAAACAAAGAGATGGGTAGGCAACAGGGGGTGATTGTGACGGTGGGGGGATTGAATCCTTGACCTCAAAGCTACACCTCTACAGGAGAAGCCGCTTTCCCATATTGTGAGTTAGTGGGCCTCCCTTATCCAAATATGCCTGAAATTCCACTATTTATGAACATTTACATGAGGGTAAGCATTGTTCTTTCTTTGTTCTTCTTTCAAGATGCAAAAGCTCCAGGAGAGGCAGGTCAAGGGGAAAGAAACTGTTGGGACGGCAAAATGTCCCTCTGTAAGGAAGAAAGGCATTGTGGGAGAATCCCAGGAGGACCCTCTGGGATTAGCAAAGCTGTGGACAAGGCTTGCACAAGACAAGAGCATTAGTCATTGGTTGAGTTTACATAGGCCCTACAGCAGTTCTTAGTCACAGAGCTCTCTTTCCAGGTGGCATCTAGTTCCCGAGAGGCGAGTTCAGCGTCAAGCCCCTTCTAGAGGAACATGCTGGGGGAGGGGGGGTCCCTGCCCTCACACCCCAGTATGGTGTCCACGATTACCTGAGCCGTAAGCACCTGTGGCCAGCGGCCTCCTCCTCTCTCCAGCTTCCCGGGAGGGGTGGGGGTGCAGGGATGGAAGAGTGAGGGGGACGTGGAAACAGAAAGAAAGAGGACAATGGAATGAATGGAGGAGGTGATGGGAAAGGATGATATGGACATATCCCCCACTCAGACCCTTGGAACCCAAGGTGACAAAACGATGAGTCCACTCTGGCCTCTCCAGAGAGACCCTCATTCTATACCTGTCAGACCCTCTGATGACAACTGGTCCAGGCCTCATGACAAGGTCTGGGAGTCCCCAGCACAGGCCCAGACACCCACATAGTGGCTGGAGGCAGGTCTGAGAGAGGATGAGACAGAGAATGGAAGAGGAGGAGGAGAAGCAAGAGGAGGTGGCAGCCCCGGGGGGCCCCTACCTTTCCCCAGGGCAGAAGGAGGTGCTGCCCGGCCGGTGGCAGGTGGCAACGGGCGGGTAACGGGAGGGCGCTCCGTCGGGTACTGGCGCCCGCCGCACCTCCAGGGGCCGTAGGCCCCCATTGCGGGCCCGTTGAACGTGCTCAAACAAGAGGGCCAGCTCTCTGCAGGACAGGGCACCGTCAGCAGCAGGCAGGGCCCTGGCACTGCCCCCTCACCTGAGGGCACTGAGCTCCTGACAGATCTTGCCAGGCCCTGCCTCTCTGGAGGTGCTCGGCAAACACCCCAGGCCCGCATGGGCAGGGGTGGGGGTGGGAGACTAGCCTTCCTCCCTCTCTCTCTATACTCAGCTCCTGGGAAACCCTCAAGGGTGCCAAGTATGACTGTGCAGGATGGGCGCCACTCGAGGGCACCCTCCCAAGGGGGCAGGTGGGAGCTCAAATCCACCTCACTCTCTGCTCAGCAAGCCGAGCACCTGGACATGGAGCTGTGCCCACCCGGAGGCCAGCGGCAGCCCTGAAATCCTCGCCCTCCAGATCCGACTGGATTTTAGGGGGAAACTGAGGCTGAGGAGAGAGACTTGATAGGGCAGCCCAGCTTCCTTCTGCAGCATTCACTCTTGCCACTGGGCTCTTGGAGACTAGATTGAGGGCTCAGCTTCTTCCTAACTCTCAGGCCATTTCCTGTTTCTATAACCCAAGAAGGATATCTCCCCTCTTTGTCCTCTTTGTCTATTGTATGGATGAGGAAACTGAGGTCCAGGGAAAAGGAGGATCAGTGGACCCAGAATTTCCAAACCAAGCTCTGTTCCTCTTTCCAGAGGACCCAAGACCACCTCCCCAAATCTTCCCTCCCCATCACACACATCATATTTCTAACAAACCAGCCCCTGCCCCACTCCCCAAGGCCTGGCCTTGAGTCCTTAGGACTACTTCTAGAAAGGACGGCTCCTTCTAATCTAACCACCATCCCTCTCTAAGGTGGGAGCTTGCCTCTGCCAGGTGGAGAGATGGGGGGAACCAGTGTGATTCTGGGAGCCCCTCCTTCCCAGCCCCTTCTCTCCTGCTCCTCCCCTGGAAAGCCCCTGGGGCTGAAAGGGAGCGGGGATGGGGGCAGCCAGGTGCAGGGGTGAGTGGGATCACGCAACAGCTGCTCTTGGAGAACTAATGAGGCAAAAAAGGCGCCGGCAGAAACGCTGAGCGCAGCAGCCTGGCCCTGCCTTGCTCACTGCCCACCTGCCCACGGGACTGAGCCGCTCTCCAAGGTCTTCATTCCTGCCTCAGGGCCTGGCCAGGCACCTGGCCACACGAACCTTGGTGATGCTATTAATGATCCCCTGTGTGGAGCCACCCCCGTGCAGTCTTACCCCAGCCTGGGCCAGTGGGGCGAACCCGCTTCTGGGCCCTAAGGCTGCTGCCTGGGACAGTAAAATCAGTTACGCATGGGGGTGCTGGGGTGGGTGCTTGTACCCAACATGGCACACATGTTCTTGCCCACACCACGCTGTCTCTACCCAGCTGCAATACGCCAGGCTGGCAAGTGCTCACATTGCCCCCAACTCAGACTGTGGGGAGTGAGCCGCCTGGGCCACTGCCCTGAGTGGCAACAACTCTGGGTGAGCATGTGGCCTGCCAACACCCCAGGACCCAGGGCTCAGCCAGCAGGGCAGGGTTCCACCCCATGCCCTCTGTCCAGTGTCACTGCATTCCCTGGCATAGCAGAGTGGGAGAGAGGACGTTCCAGGCTCTGGGTGACATAGGATCTACAGAGCCAGCCCCAGATGCTCCCCTGGGAGCTGTCTACCCCTTTGCCCCCCTCCAGGGTTGAGTCCCAGCCATTTGTCCCCAAGGGGCATTACTACCAGCCACCCACCTCCCCTTCCCCCTGCAGTAGGACCTACCTGAAGGACGGGAGGATGCTGTCATAGTAGTACCAAGTGGCTGTCAGGTAGGCCCGGCTCGTGTCGGTGGAGTACAGGCGCCATGCAGCCTGGTGGTGTGGCAGAAAGGGGAAGGACGTGGTGGGGGACAAGGCATCAGAGGGGCCTCTCAGCCCCCCACCAGCCCTCTGCCCCCAAAAGAACCCAGTCCTCGGGCCAGGTGAAGGGTACTCAGAGCCAGAGGCCAGTTCCAACTCCATAGCCCCAGCAGGGCTAGAAGGAGGCCTGGAGAGAAAAGGCTTCCTCAAGGTGACGCACAGTCAGCATCAGAGCCAGAGGCCTTGGAGCATGGGAGTTAAGGGCTGCGGTTTTGTCACCAGGTAGAAGTGGGTTTCCAATCCCAGCTTTGCCACCGACTCACGTGGGCAAATTAAGTAAATGTGCAGAGCCTCAGGTTCCTCATCTGTGAAATGGACATAATACTACTTACCTAACAGAGTGTTGTGAGGACTAAATGGGCAAATGTATATTAAATGCCAAGCGCAGTGCATGGCACATAGCAGACACTTAATACCAAGTTCCCCCTTTAAACACTCCTGTTATCTCTTGTTACCACAGCTGATAAATATCTATTCATTGTGTATTTGATTAATGTCTTTCTCTCTCCTTAGACTGTAAGCTGTGTCTTGGTCAGCGCCGTATCCTCTGGCACCTGATGGGTGCTCTGCAAATGTTTGGGGAATGAACACTGACTGAATAAACCATTGTTACTAATAATAACCCCACCCCCTCCTTCCCAGCTGCCTGTCACTGCCCATGGGATTGACGAGGGGAGGAAAGAGCATCACCTACCAACCCCTCAGCATCCATGAAGTTGCAGGGTTTCCTCTGCAGCAGGAGGGATGACGGTCAGACAAGAGGAAGGACAGTCCCTCTCCCCACAGGTAAAGAGAAGAGCCAGGTAGGGACTGTGAGTGGGGTGATCAGCGAGGGCAAGAAGGCATGGGAGGTGCTGGGCAGGAGGAAGCAGAACTGGACCCTTCTTCGGGTGCCTCTTGTCCTTAAGGGACGGCCCACTGCTGACCTCACTGGCCAGGCACCCTCCCAAGACAGCAATATTTTTACTTCCTGCTTGCCTAGGCCCCTGGCTTGGGCTGGGGAGCAGCTGCCAGAGCTGTCTCATTAATTACGGGCACCACAATACCAGCTGTCTCTCGGCCCGGCCAGTGCCAGCCACCTGCCCCTACAATGCCCCTCGGAAGGCCAGCTCCCAGGGAACAGCAGCCATTGTGCCCCAAGGGATGCTAAGAAGGAAAGGTTGGGCTGGTGGCTGGAGATAGCAGAGATGGGAGGGGGGTTCCACCCTGGGGAGGAAAGATAAGGGAGCGTTGAGTCAGACCTGGGCTGGGGGGTCAGAGCATGGCCAGCTGGGGAGCAGGCCGAGGCGGGCTGTGCATATGTTCCCTGAACTATTTCTCGCAGAGGTTTCTCTTGCACAAGGCTGAGTCACGGAGTCACAAAAAGATCAGAGTTTTGCCTCAGCCCGTGCCCCATCGGAATGCCTCAGACAGTGGGGGAAACTGAGCCCACGCACTCCTGCTTTTTTCCCACCCCTCTGGCTGTTCCTTCTCTGCTTCCTTGGCTGGCTCAACTCTGCCCACCCAGCCACGAAATGCTGAGGTTCCTTAAAGCCCAGCTCTGGACCATCTTCTCTCCTCCTTCTTTCCTCTCCCCACTGGGCAAGCACTTCATTATCATCTGCACACAAGGCCCAGCACATTCCTCACCTCGGCTGCACACCAGTACATCAGTGGCCTCTTCAACATCCCCCCTCAGGGGCTCAGAGGCCCCTCAGACTCTGCATGCTCCAGCCAAACTCACAGTCTCCATGCCCCAAGTCTGGTCCCCCTCCAGTGAGGAGGGTCATCGACCATCCAGTCAGGCAAGCCAGTCACCCTGCCATCTCCCTCTCCCTCACTCCTGATGTCACTAATTTCACCTCCTAAATATGCAGAATCTGCCCATTTCTTTCCGTCTCATCTGTTGCTACCCTAGTCCAAGTCACCCGCCACCCCGCCTCACCCAGACTGTTCCCAGAGCCTCTTATCTGCTCCCTCCACACACCCGGGTCACCCTCCAATCCACTCACCACTTTTCAAAACACGTATCTGATCATGTCACCCCTTCCTCCTGCTCCATACCTGTTAATGGATCCTCATTGTTCTTAGGAAAATGTTAACTTCCTCTCTCTGGCCCTCAGGTCTAGGCCTCGCCCACTTATCCAAACCCTTCCACTGTACACTCCTCCTTGAGCTTTCTGTTCCAGTCTTAACTAGCTTCCTTCCGGGTCATCAAACACACCCTGCTCCCTTTCACCACGGGACCGTTGCACACACTGTTCCCTTACCTCGAAGGCTTCCCCCTTCACCTCTTCACCTAGTTAACTCCTACCCATCCTCCAGCTCTCTGCTCAAGTGTCAGTTTCCCAGTGTAGTCATCCCTGAGTTCCCCTTTAAGGTCAGATCAGGCCAGGTCCCCTGGAAAATGCTCTTCAGAGAACCATTTCTTTCTTTCAAGGTGTTTCTCTCGGTTTGTAGCTACAACATTCACTTGTGGGAGTGCTTGCGGGGTGAATTAAGGTGTTGGGAGTAGAACAGGCTTACTGATGACTGCACAGCTGATGGGTGGCAGGACTGGGTTTCCACTAGGGACCTAGGGCCTCTTGTCCAGGCTCCACTCCACTTCAGGCCATGTAGAGTTGGGGTTGCAGTGGGTCAATGGGACAGCTCTGGCTAGCCCTGAACTGGGCATGTGGTGCAGGGAGAAATTTCTGACAATCTTAGCCAGCATCCTAGCTCTGTCCCTGACTTGGCATGTGACCCCAGAAAAGTCACATCTCTCTGAGCTTCAAAGTGGAGTCATAGTTGTGAAGCTGGGACACAAGGGTCACCATACAGAGCTGACACACCAATTCAGTTCAGGGGCTTCCTGGGCGTCCTGTACCTGGATGAGGTTGGCTGCTGGCATCCTCCGCTTCTCAAAGTGCTTCTGCCTGTGCTGCTCCTGCACCTTCAGGGCAAAGCCGGAGCCAAGGATGCCCTAGGACGATAGGCATGGTTCGGGGAATATGGTGATGGTGGGGACAACAAAAGGTGCCCCCACCGCTGCCCATCTGAGGTGCCCGCCACCACCCATGCAAATGCTGGATGGGGCTTAAGCAGGATCTGTCCCCAGGACGCCCCCGCCCAGGGCTGGGCCATCCTAAGCGGAGGGGGACTCACGGCAGGCAAGGCAAAGAAGGAGATGCCTAGTAAGGCGAAGCCAGCAGCCAGGACCCTGCCCAGCCACGTGTGTGGCGTCTTGTCACCATAGCCAATGGTCGTCAGTGTAATCTGGGGACACAAACAGGTTACCTGCAGGGCTGGTTACGGGGGCCACCCACAGGAGCTTGTTGGGTCACAGGCAGGTGGGAGCCTGATCACAAGGGAGGGGGCCTCCATGGTTGCCCACAGGGACTGGTCACAAGGACTTGTCACGGGGGCTGGTTAGAAGCATAAATGGATTCTCTCCCTCCCCCGTGCTGGAGGGGGAGAGGGGTACAGGTCACAAGGGCTTGATGTAGGGGACTAGATGGGTTCACATGCTGGTTCACTGGGGAAGTTGGGGGACTAACACAGAGGCTGGTCACGAAGGTCCCAGCCTTAGTCGAGAGGACAGGGACAGGCTCCTAGGTCGGGGTCACGATGATCAGGCCTGGGAGGGTCCCAGGGAGAAGGGCGGCCCTGCACAGACCCTCACGCACCGTCCCCCACCAGAGCGAGTCGGCGTAGGAGGAGAAGTCGGAGTTGGCGTCCTTCTCAGCCAGATAGACCAGGAAGGAGGCGAAGATGAGCACCAGGAACCCGATATACCAGGCGGTGATCAGCTCCTGTGGGGTCAGCAAGGGATGAGACCACACACCTGGCACAGGTGGGGAGGTGGACGGCTCCCAGAATGGCCTATGGGAGGCGTTCTGAAAGGGGATAAGAGTACCCACCTCTCGGAAGTCCCCGGAGGTGGCTCTGCCTGCCTTTCTTTCTCAGCAACTCCCTTCAAGGAGACCCTGCCCCACCTTCACGGAAGAGCCAGGCCCTCACAAAACCTCAGAGCACGCCCCGGCCCTGCCCTTGACCCTCCAGGTTCCATGCTCAGACCTCCGCCCACAAGCCCATCTTGCACCGCCCCCCAAGCCCCACTTTCAGGCTTCCATTCCGCCCCACATCCTGTCCCGCCCCAGCCCCACCCTCAGACCCCGCTCCAGCTCCCCACTTCGCTGTAAGCGTAGACCCCCAAACCCGGAAGCTTCCAATTGAGACTCTCAAGCCCTGCCCTTCAGGCCCCGCCTCCTGGCCTGGTCCTGACCTCCCCTCCAGACCCCGCCCTTGCCCTGCCCCCCGAGGTAGCCCCTGTGGCCTCGCCCGCGCTGGGTCCCTGGTCTCCCCTACCACGGCCCCGCCTCCGCTCGGCCCCGCCCCTCCAGCTGCCGCACCAGCTCCGCCCCGGACACGCCCCCGGACACGCCCGGCCTCACCTTGCTGTGAGCATAGACCACCGAGCCCAGCAGCTTCCAGGTGCCGCCGCGGCGGTCCATGCGCACCATGCGCAGGATCTGCAGGAAGCGCATGCTGCGTAACGCAGATGTGGCAAAGATGTTGCCCTGCGTGCCGGCGGCGATGACGGCCACCGAGGCCACGAACACGATGAAGTCTGCAGGGGCGGAGAGCGGGCGAGGTCATGGCCAGCGCCGGGGAGCCAACCTACCCCATGCCTGGACCCGACGTTGGGGGTTCCTGGGGCCGAGGGGGCGATTGGGAAGGTCTGTTGAGTCTGTGTCAGCAGCCAGGGTCCTGGGGTCAGGGTGTTAACCCTGGGGCTTGGGGTCAAGAGTCAGGCGGGGCTGGGTAGGCCCATTACCGATGACACAGAAGGGTTTTCTGGCAAAGCGGAAACGGCCCTGCCATCCTCGGTAGCGGCAGCAGCATCCAGCGGACCAGATGCGGATGATGTACTCCAGACCAAACACCACGATCATCACGAATTCCTGTGGGACCAGGGGCCTGAGTTCTGGTCCCCACTCTTCAGGACCGGGGTCTAGGTCACACAGCACCCACCCAGCCCGGAGTCCCTGGGTTAGGGGTACTAGGATTTCCTCAGACCACCTCTCCTGGAGGTTCTTAAGCCTGGATGGACCTGAGGAGGATTCCAGAAGGAAGTGGCTTCTTCCATGTCTTCCAAAGAGACTGAAAGCCCAAATCTGTCCTCCCTTGCTGTCCCCATGAGCTGTCTGGGTTTTTCTTCTCCTCATCCCACCCTCCCCCTCCCAGCCATCCCAACCTCTGTAACCCTGACCAGGTGACATAAGGGGTGGTTGGTTGTCTGTCACTGTGACCCTCCAAGGTGCTTCCCGTTAGGGGGAAAACCCCCATCACACCAGGAGTGGTGTTAGCAGTTTTGATCCTGAGAAGGAGTGGCTCTCCTCTGGGCCCACCATAAGCCCTGGCATAGAGGCGGGAGCTCTCCCAACACCTGCTATAAAGCAAGGGATGAAGCCCAGAGAGGGGCAGCCACCAGGTCAGAGAACACAGCACAGCAAGCCACTCTCTGAGCCATGGTATGAGAAGCCTCACTCCACCTTCACCCTCAGACCAGAGGTGCTACCCCGACACAGCCTCCCTCAGACCCAGACTCCGGCACTCACCAAGATAAGGAGACACTCGTTGGCAAGTTCCTGGTGCTCCTGGATAGTGGACAGCACGGACAGCACCAGGCAGCTGAAGACCAGCAAAAATCTGCAATAGCAGCATGAAGGAGAGGGTTAGACTGCTGGATGGACAGGGCAGCCAAGGAGCCTCTGGCAGGGGGCTGCAGAGTCAGAGGAGGAGGAGGAGGGAAGCTTCACTTGGGAAGAATAATCTGGAAAGCAGACTAAGAATCAGAGTTCCCTGGAGCTGTGGCTTGGTGCTGGACACCAAAGGGAGAAGCCCCAGAGCTCCAGGAGGCTGCTGAGCTCACAGACACCTTACAGCCCTCTCAATTGCCCTTGAGGCAGCTGCCGCTCACAGAGGTGGTCACTGAGCTGTGGGTGGTAGGTCTGTCTGGGCTGGCCGAGGGAGGGACCCAGGAATCCCCCGTTCCCTATGAACTCCAAGACGGCAGAAGCATGGTTTCACCTGCAGAATGAGGACAATTGCCTCTGCCTTCATGGGTTTTTTGTTTTTTTGTTTTTAACATCTTTATTGGAGTATAATTGCTTTACAATGGTGTGTTAGTTTCTGCTTTATAACAAAGTGAATCAGTTATACGTATACATATGTTCCCATATCTCTTCCCTCTTGCATCTCCCTCCCTCCCACCTTCCCTATCCCACACCTCTAGGTGGTCACAAAGCACAGAGCTGATCTCCCTGTGCTATGCGGCTGCTTCCCACTGGCTATCTATTTTACGTTTGGTAGTGTATATATGTCCATGACACTCTCTCACTTTGTCACAGCTTACCCTTCCCCCTCCCCATATCCTCAAGTCCATTTTTTAGTAGGTCTGTGTCTTTATTCCCGTCTTGCCACTAGGTTCTTCATGACTTTTTTTTTTTTCCTTAGATTCCATATATATGTGTTAGCATACTGTATTTGTTTTTCTCTTTCTGACTTACTTCACTCTGTATGACAGACTCTAACTCCATCCACCTCACTACAAATAACTCAATTTCGTTTCTTTTTATGGCTGAGTAATATTCCATTGTATATATGTGCCACATCTTCTTTATCCATTCATCCAATGATGGACACTTAGGTTGCTTCCATGTCCTGGGTATTGTAAATAGAGCTGCAATGAACATTTTGGTACATGACTCTTTTTGAATTATGGTTTTCTCAGGGTATATGCCCAGTAGTGGGATTGCTGGGTCATATGGTAGTTCTATTTTTAAGGAACCTCCATACTGTTCTCCATAGTGGCTGTATCAATTTACATTCCCACCAACAGTGCAAGAGTGTTCCCTTTTCTCCACACCCTCTCCAGCATTTATTGCTTCTAGATGTTTCTAGATGTTGTTTTTGATGATGGCCATTCTGACTGGTGTGAGATGATATCTCATTGTAGTTTTGATTTGCATTTCTCTAATGATTAATGATGTTGAGCATCTTTCATGTGTTTGTTGGCAATCTGTATATCTTCTTTGGAGAAATGTCTATTTAGGTCTTCTGTCCATTTTTGGATTGGGTTGTTTGTTTTTTTGTTATTGAGCTGCATGAGCTGCTTGTAAATTTTGGAGATTAATCCTTTGTCAGTTGCTTCATTTGCAAATATTTTCTCCCATTCTGAGGGTTGTCTTTTGGTCTTGTTTATGGTTTCCTTTGCTGTGCAAAATCTTTGAAGTTTCATTAGGTCCCATTTGTTTATTTTTGTTTTTATTTCCATTTCTCTAGGAGCTGGGTCAAAAAGGATCTTCCTGTGATTTATGTCAGAGTGTTCTGCCTATGTTTTCCTCTAAGAGTTTGATAGTGTCTGGCCTTACATTTAGGTCTTTAATCCATTTTGAGTTTATTTTTGTGTATGGTGTTAGGGAGTGTTCTAATTTCATACTTTTACATATACCTGTCCAGTTTTCCCAGCACCACTTATTGAAGAGGCTGTCTTTTCTCCACTGTATATTCTTGCCTCCTTTATCAAAGATAAGGTGACCATATGTGCGTGGGTTTATCTCTGGGCTTTCTATCCTGTTCCATTGATCTATGTTTCTGTTTTTGTGCCAGTACCATACTGTCTTGATTACTGTAGCTTTGTAGTATAGTCTGAAGTCAGGGAGCCTGATGGAATTAAATACTGAGACAGCTATGGAAGGAAAGGGGATTGGGGAAGACAGGTAGGGAGGGAACATGCAGAGGGGGAGAGGGTGTGTGGAGGGCAATCAGGCAGCAGGGAGCCATGCCATCCAGGCCTGGAACTTCCCGGAGGGCAGTGGGAAGCTACTGAGTGGCCCAGAACCAGATGGTTAGAAATGGAAGGAACTTTAGAATCCAACTCATCCGACACTTCCCTCAACCCTAATTGCACACATGAGGAAACTGAGGCCCAGAGGAGGAAAGGGATTCACCCAAGGTCACCCAGGATGTCCAGGACAGAGGTGAGATTAGAGCCAGGGTTTCCAACTCCCCAGTGGATGGGAAGAGGGGAAAGGGCGTGAGGAGAGAAGCTGCTGGACTCACGGAGAATGTGAATATGTGAGGGAAGACAGGATGTGGGGCACAGGCTGCAGATGCGGCAAAAGGGAACGAGGCTGGCCTCCCGGAAGCACTCCTCCTTTTGATGGGGGTGTTGCTCCTGGAAGAGACTCCAGAGGGAATGGGCTTCTCCGGAAACGCATAGACCTACAGCCTCTCCAAAGTGTTCCCAGAGTGTCCCCACCTGGGACTGCTGACACTGCATTCTGCTTGAAACGACTCACGACACACCGCTGGAGCCTGATGAGATGCTGCTCACGCTCCCCTAGCCCCAGCGCTCCTGCTGGGATGCCCCCATCCCACTGTTCCCTCAGAACGCCCCCTCCCAGTGCTTGCCTCCCAAGTCACTGTCTATGGCGCTTTATTTGTGTTCATATTTCATCGCGGCATGGGCATGGGCTCCGAGTCAGAGAGACCCGGGTTCAAATTCTGGTCCTGCTGTGTGTGTGACCCTGGAAAGGTCACCTACCTTCTCTGAGCCAGTCTCGGCATCCGTAAAGTGGGGGCTGACGCGGGGATGGGGTGGGACATGGGAAGGGCGTGGCTCCACCCTGGCGCACTTACACCTCCCTGGACAGGCTGCGTGGAGGGCAGGTATAGGGCTGCAGCCCAGCACATGCCCCACGGGGGAGGACGTAGGTGGTAGATGTCAGTAAAAGGTTTTGGTTGAATGAATGAGGAAGAGGGGGCCTCCTGTGCCAGTTCCAGGCAGGAGCTGAGTCAGCAAAGACGTAAGGCACAGGGAGAGGTGGGGGAGAACACCAGCTCCTCACGTTCAGTAATTAACCACAGAAAACGCAGCGAACCCAGCACCACATCCACCGGGAATGGGGACCACCACCGACACAGGGCTCGGGGCGGAAGGGTACTCCTGAGGTTATTCCATCCAGCCCCCTCCTCTGGGAGGGCTGCAGCCAAATTTTGATGGGCCTTCACCCCAGCCCTGGACAGAAATCCTTCAATCCCACTGCTCAGCTGACCTCAGAACCTCAGGTAAATGGGTCACGTTTGGGGCTTCCTGCTGAGTGTTTCAAGAATTTTTTTTTCTCACCACTATTCTTTCCATGTCGATAGTACACATCTCTAAAATGTCCACTTCACAATAGGTTACGTGAAAAAAGCAGATTATGAAACCTTAAAGCAATGTGATTCCAACTTTTAAAATATAGATTTTTTTAATACACATACCAAGAGTCAGCAGGGCTGATCTCTGGGTGGCAAAATTAAGAATGATTTGGCTTTTGTTTTGCTTTTTGCTTATCTTCATTTCTTAGTATTTTTAAAGAATAAACATGGGCTGCTTGGGTAATAACAAACTAACATCAATTTTAAAATGCATTTCCTTAAAAATACAAACGGGGGGGGGAAACCTTTAAATTCTGTCCCCACCCCTTTACCACAAAAGCCTTGGCCATTTTTTTAAAATAAATTTATTTATTTATTTATTTGTTTATTTATTTTTGGCTGCGTTGGGTCTTTGTTGCTGTGCGTGGGCTTTCTCTAGTTGCGGTGAGCGGGGGCTACTCTTCGTTGCGGTGCACAGGCTTCTCATTGCAGTGGTTTCTCTTGTTGCGGAGCACGGGCTCTAGGCACATGGGCTTCAGTAGTTGTGGCACATGGGCTCAGTAGTTGTGGCGTACGGGCTTAGTTGCTCCATGGCATGTGGGATCTTCCTGGACCAGGGATCGAACCCATGTCCCCTGCATTGGCAGGCGGATTCTTAACCACTGTGCCACCAGGGACGCCCCCAGCCTTGGCCATTTAGCAGGTGTGAGGGTGTGGCAGCCTCTCCCCGAGTCCAGTTCACCTGTCAACGGCCTGCTCAACATCTCTTCTCGGTTGTCCAGGGGCCTCTCAAACCCAACGTGTCTGAAAACAAACTCTCAATTTGCCCTAAAATCTCTCTCCTCTCCGGTCGCCTCATCTCAGGAATGGCACCACCTTCCATCCAGGGACTCAGGCCAAGTATCTAAGAGTGACCCTTGACTCTTCCTTTCCCTCACCCACCACATCCTGTCCTTTAGCAATTTGTATTGGCTCTAACTACAGAATGTAGCCTTGGACAGACTAACCCCCATCATCTCACCCCGACTGGTCTCCCTGCCTCCACTCTGGCCCAACTGGAACCCTCTTCAAAGCAATCAGTGTGATTTTCCTACAAAGCAAAGCTGGAAACCAGGACTCTCCACAGAACTCTCCTCTGATTTCCTATGGCACTTAGAGAGCGGCAGTCAAATTCCTCAGCATGTCCAGCAAGGCCCTGCGAGATCCGGTCCCACCCGGCCCTTGAACTTGATCTGCTTCTCTCCAGCCCCTCCATCATTGTGCTCCAGCCATTCTACCTCCCTGCCATTCCTGGAACACATCAAAAGTTTTTCCATCTCCAGGCTTTGCACTTGCTTTGCTGTTTCCTCTGCCTATTTATTGCTCCCGTACTCATCCAGATCTCTGTTCAAACATCACTTCCTTGGAGAGGACTTCCCCAGCCACCCCCTCTCCAAAGTAATGGCCCCATCCCCGCTCTCTCTCCCTTGAATCTGCTTTATTTATTTTTTCATAGACTGAGTAAACGAACAGCAGAAATTTACCTTAAACAAACCTCAAAACATCATGTCACCAAAGCCCCCAGTTTGTACCCACTGCAGAGGCTCCCAAAGTTCCAAGCACATCCATCCCTGACCCGTTGGGCTCCCAGCAGCCTTCCTGAGAAGCGAAGAGAAGGCAAGTCTCCAACCTTGACCAGCTCTATTTGGTAGACACTGTTTAAAAAACCCCTGAACTTCGCCTCCTCCTGCCTTCATACACTGGCTGGGGGTTAGATGCTCAACACAGTTGAACAGATATACTTAGTTTGTCAGAGAACATCTTGTGTTCCAGGCAGCTGAATAATTATCCCCATCTTCCAGTTGAGGAAATGGGCCCAGGGAGGGACAGACTTGCTCCAGATCACTCAGTGAATCCATGGCAGAGCTAGGGCCCAAGCTGCCTTGGCCTTCCTGAGAGGTCCTCACACAGACACCCATTCTTGGGACAGCAGAGAGAGATCATGTCTGGAGCTTAGAGATGGAGGAGACAGGGAGAAGGAGCCCTGAGCTGGGATCTGGTCATGTCTGCCAGAACCAGCGTGTGACTTCATTCATACAACAAATAAGGATTGTTTAAGGATTGTCTCTGGCCCCTTCTGAGGCTTCAGTTTCCCCATCTACAAAGTATAGATGGTACACAGGAGCTGGCTGGCTTGGGCCCTCTAAAATCACTCCAG
Source organism: Balaenoptera musculus (assembly GCF_009873245.2). Classification (NCBI taxonomy): domain Eukaryota; kingdom Metazoa; phylum Chordata; class Mammalia; order Artiodactyla; family Balaenopteridae; genus Balaenoptera; species Balaenoptera musculus. Next base: position 33,134,790 of record NC_045785.1, on the reverse strand, counting down.
CAGAAAGGCCAGGCTGGCAGCTGCTTACTGGAGCATCTTTGCCCAGCATGCCCAGCTGCAACTTGGGGCCCATGTTCTCTCTTGCCCAGCCCAGCAGGCAGAGCTGGGACGGGTGGGTGATGCCTGGCTGGCTCTCCCTGGTTAGAGCTTATTGTGAGACTTACTGCAAGCCTTCCTCCCCCACTCACCCATTCTGTGACTATCCCACTCATTCAGGAAGGCAGCAAGGAGATTAGGGATGAACAGGTGAATGGTTTGCTTGGATCCACGGTTGTCAAACGACAGCGGGCATCAGAATCACCTGGCAGGCTTATTAAAATACTGATTTCTGGGCCCCACTCCTAGAGCATTTGATTCAGTAAGTATGAATTGGGGCCTGAGAATATGCATTTCTACAAAGTTCCTGGTGATTCTAATGCTGCTCCCCCAGGGACCACACTTTGAGAATCACTAGGTTAGTGAATGGGAGCGGTTGTGGTTGACTCAATTATTAGCCAACTCAAGGCTTTTTTTTTTTTTAATTTTTATTTATTTATTTTTGGCTGTGTTGAGTCTGTTTCTGTGCAATGGCTTTCTCTAATTGTGGCAAGCGGGGGCCACTCTTCATCGCGGTGCGCAGGCCTCTCACTATCGCGGCCTCTCTTGTTGCGGAGCACAGGCTCCAGATGCACAGGCTCAGTAGTTGTGGCTCACGGGCCTAGTTGCTCCGCGGCATGTGGGATCTTCCCAGACCAGGGCTCGAACCCGTGTTCCCCGCATTGGCAGGCAGATTCTCAACCACTGCGCCACCAGGGAAGCCCAACCCAAGGCTTTTTAAACAGCTGTAATCATTGCCTCCCCCACCCCACCCCCGCCCCGCCCCGTGGCCTTCCTCAAATTACTGCCAGGGAACCCTAACCCTAACCCTAACCCTAGCCACAGTGTAAGAAGGCAGGGGGGTGGGGTGGGGGGAGGAAAAGCCTGCTGGGGAGTGGGTCTCATGCCAACCTCAGCTTCACCCCGGTTCGCTGTGTGACCCCATAACTGGTCCTGCTGGCCAAGGCTTCCTGTTGGCCAGGCCCTGGCGGAGCCCTCCTTGTGCATATTCCTAACCCCTCCTCCCAGCACTTCCATGAGAGCAGCACCACAGTCACCATGGCCCATCAGTGAGGAGACAGGCTCCGAGAGGTGTACGATGATGGCTGCACAACTCTGTAAATACACTAAAAACCACTGAATTGTGCACTTTAAAAGGGGGGCAGGCGGTTATGGTATGTGAATTGTATCTCGATAAAGCTGTTACTTAAAAGGAAAAAAAAAAGATAGAAAGAAAGGTATATTAGGTTGTCCAAAGCCATAGGGCCAGGACCTGAACCCAAGTCCACCTGGACCACCAAGGCATAGTGCCTCTCTGGGCCTCAGTTTCCCTGTCTGCAATATGAGGTGGGGAGTGTCAGCCTTACGACTCCCCAGCAGTGGGGTGGAAGGGAAGGGTGAGCCATTAGCTCAGTTCCAGACTATTTGGGGATGTCCCTGGAGAGACAGATGCTTGGAGGCTGGAGAGATGGGGATATGGAAGGCAAGAGGGCTGGGGTGGGGTGGGTTAGGCAGCAGAAAAGAGGTTATCGCCTAACCTCTCTGAGCCACAATTACTTAAGAAATGTTCATTGCAGGGACTTCCCTGGTGGTGCAGTGGTTGAGAATCCACCTGCCAGTGCAGGGGGTACGGGTTCGATCCCTAGCCCGGGAAGATCCCACATGCCATGGAACAACTAAGCCCGTGTGCCACAACTACTGAGCCTGCTCTCTAGAGCCTGCGAGCCACAACTACTGAGCCTGCGTGCCTAGAGCCCGTGCTCCGCAACAAGAGAAGCCACTGCAGTGAGACGCCCACGCACCACAACAAAGAGTAGCCCCCATTCGCCGCAACTAGAGAAAGCCCGTGCACAGCAATGAAGACCCAACACAGCCAAAAATAAATACATAATAATAATAATAAAAAAAGAAATTGTTCATTGCCATCCACACTCAGCCAGTTTTATTGTAAAGCCAGCAATTAATCATACAGGCCCCCAAGAAATTAACAAGTGTAACACAGTGGTGATATGATGAATGAAGTGATAACAGTGTACCCAGAGGTTGGGGGGAACCCCAAGATGGCTTTAGCAGAGCCAAAGTAGAGGGATCAGTGAAGAGGTGGAGGTGACGAGGACAGGGGTGGGGTGCCCCAAGCAGAGGAAGCAGGATGTGTGTGCAAGCAACAGAGATGTGGGAGCCTGGAGGCAGCCCAGGGCAGCCGGTAGTTCTGGCAAGTGTGGGCCTATAACGAAGGGGCAGAGGAGAAACCAGAGACGGCCAGATCAGGCACCCTCAGACCTTATGAACGTTACCTAAAGGCAATGGAGAGCCACTGAAGAGGTTTAACAGGGGGAATGATATGGTCTGATCTGTGCTTCAGGACCACAGCTCAGGGGCAGTGGGGACCATGGACTAGAGACTGATCAGGAAAAGCAAGTAGGAAGCTCCACGATAATTCAGATGAGAGATGACAGTGGCAACACGAAAGAGAAGTGAATGGACTGGAGAAAGTGTTAGAAAGTGTTAGGAAGTAGGACTTGATGGTTAATTGGAAATGGGGACAATGAGAGAGAATAACTCATATTTCTGGTGTCGGGACTGGATGGATGAAGGTGCCATGACTGAACTGAGATGGGAGAGCCCAGTGGAGGAGTGGGTGTGGGGGTGATGGGCTCCGTTTTGGACGTGTTGAGATGGAGAGGGCTGGGCAAACACTCTGGGTATGAAGAGAGAAACCTGAGCCGGAAATGTGGATCTGGGGGACATCGAGGGAGAGGTGGTGACTGAGGCCATGGGTGCGGCTGAGACAGTCCAGAGAGCATGAGGCAAATTTAGAGGAGGAACCGATGGAACCCCAGAGGTGCAGAGGGTGGAGAGACCCTCTACCCAGACTGGGAAGGAGCAGCCAGTGAGATGGGATAGAAACCAGAAGAGTAAGTGTTTCAAGGAGGGAGTGTGGATGACAGTGTCAAATGCTGCCAAGAGGTCAAGCAAGTTAAGGCCTGAAAAATGTCCACTGGATTTGGTGACACGTTGGTCACTGGGTACCTTGGCAAGGCCAGCCACAGAGGGAGGGGAGGGCTGGAGCAGGTCTAGATGGGATGAGAAAGGGAGAGGGGCAGTGAGGAAGTGGAGACAGTGAGTGGAGGTATAACTATTTAAAGAAGTTTAAAGTGTAGAGGGCGAGATTGGTAGCTGGAGAAGGATACGGAGCACAGGGAACAAGCCATTGTTCTTTTTGTGGTTGTGGTTGTTGTTTTAAGATGAGAGAGCCAGAGTGGAAGGAGCCAGGAGAGAGGGAGAAGTTGAAGATGTGAGAAAGAGACGGAGTGATCAGTGGAGTGAAGTCCCCAGGGCAGCTGGGAGGCTGGGATCCAGAGCAGGGGAAGGGCTGGTGCTGAGCAGAAAGGACCCTGCCAGTTTCCATGGTGACAGGCGGGAAGAGGGAGAGACCAGGTGGGAGAGGAGATTGGGGGACAGATGCGAGAAGCCTAGAGAGCCCCCATCAGGGGACTCGACTTTCTCTGGGAAAAGGAGGCCAGATCTACTTTTCAGTAGGGAGCAGAGTGGGTGGGGGTCTAAAGAGGGGGAAGAGGTTTGAAACCGCAGGTGTGGAGAATGGGAAAATGAGCTGACCAGGCCCTGGAGAGGGGTCCAGTGGGAACACAGGACTCTTATCCCCATAGGGCAGGATAGGAGAAAAGACCTAGAACATCGCAGGTGCTCCACACACGCATTTTTGGTTTGGCTTGGGTTGGGTTAGGCTTTTTTTGGTTTTTAAAGCTTGATGATTCTGAGGGAGGAAGGAGCCTGTGTGGGATGAGGGGACCTCCCCGCTCCCCACAAGGCCAAAGTAAATGCAGTTCCAGGCCCTGCCCCTTCCTTCCCACTGGGTCTCCTTCCTTCCTTCCTTCTCTCCAGTGTCCCTCCTCCCACACTGAGCCCTGCCAGGGTCTGCCCCCGGCCTGGCCACCAGCCGGCTCTCTCATTTCTGCATCTGGCCTTGGGAGTGTGTGACTCTTTCCTTGCCTCCCAGACCAGGACCCCAAATGCAAGGTTCTACCTTCCCTTGGCTATGGAACCCTGGGGCCAGTCTGTCCCCATTCAGCCAAGGTTCCTGGAGGGCAGAGGCCATGACCCCCACCACCTTCCAGCAGAAGAGGGCTTCTTAAACCCCAAACCCAAGCTGATACTGACGAAGGAACTTCAACTAGACCTGAGAGGCACTTCCTGACAGAGGTGCAGTGTGGCCCAGAGGGTCCCAGGCTCCTCTGGGGAGAACAAGCTCAAACTGTCTCTTGCAGGGGAATAAAGCGTAGGGGCAGTCAGCCGGGCCTCAGAGCGAGGCTCTTTCCAAGAATCCTCAGGGGCTGGGACGAGAAGTTTCCCCTGATCCAGCGATTCTAAATATGGCAAAGGGAGCAAAAGCACGTGACCCAGGGCCCCGCACCAGGGCTGCTGCCGCGGCCGCCGTTTCTCTGGGCCAGAGGCCTGCGCTGGAGCTCAGGGCTAAGGGTGAGGTCTCAGTGGAGCCCCAGTTTCCCCATCTGCAACATGAAGGTAGGGGACAACTCAGCGACGGCTAAAGTCCCTTTAGCCTTACAACTCTCCAGCCGTGGGGCAGAAGGGAAAGGGCTGGCCTTCAGCTCAGTTCCAGATTCTTTGAGGATGTCCCTGGAGGGACAGCAGCTGCCAGTACATAGTACAAACTATGAAAAAAATGCGCCCTCTTGGAGGACCAATTAGAAAAGGCATTCCCTTTAGCCTGAAAAATGATAGAAATTGACCCTTCCAAATGACCCCATTAGAACGAGGCAACCCTTGCTCTGGGCTGATCCACTCTCAAGCACAGGCTGGATTCGGCACCACTCACCCTCTCAACCCAGCCCTTTGCATCGTACAGGGCGCACAGGACATGGGGTAGCCCTGGAGATGGCCCTGACAGCCACCACAGCCCTGGAAGGGCCAACCCCATGTGGTACCACGTGGCTCCGTGCCCCTCTCCCGGCTGCCGGGAGATGGACACTGACCCAAGAAAGCCGCCCCCGCCCCCATAGGTTGGGCTGAGCCAATCAGATTGTTTCTCTTAGGCATGGAATTAAGAACCACAGAGGCCTACTCAATATTCTGTAATGGCCTATATAGGGAAAGAATCTAAAAAAGAGTGGGTATCTGTAGATGTATAACTGATTCCTTTTGCTGTATACCTGAAACTAACACAACATTGCAAATCAACTAGATTCCACTAAAAATTTTTAGGGCTTCCCTGGTGGCGCAGTGGTTAAGAATCTGCCTGCCAGTCCAGGGGACACGGGTTTGAGCCCTGGTCTGGGAAGATCCCACAGTCCGCGGGGCAACTAAGCCCGCGCGGCACAACTACTGAGCCTCCGCTCTGGAGCCCGCAAGCCACAACTCCTGAAGCCCGCGCGCCTAGAGCCCGTGCTCCGCAACAAGAGAAGCCACCGCGATGAGAAGCCCGCGCACCGCAACGAAGAGTAGCCCCCGCTCACGGCAACTAGAGAAAGCCTGCACGCAGCAGCGAAGACCCAACACGGCCAAAAATAAATAAATAAAAATAAATAAAATTTTTTTTTAAAGTTTAAAAAAATTTTTTTAAAGAAATAATACATGAATGAATGAAAAAAAAAATAAAAGATTACGTATGACTTAGGAAAAAAAAAAAGAACCATAGAAGCACGTTGGCGGAGGTGCAGAGAGAAGTGGAGATGAGACTCTCGCTCCAGAATCTCATCTCCCCCTCTCGACTCCACGAAGCCCAGATGTGCTTCCTGCTATGAAGCCTCTACAAATTCCTCCCTCTCCTTCCGGTAGGTGTTCTCCACCTCCCCATGCCAATTTTTCTTGAGCCAGTGTGAATGGTCTTGGTCCCAGGATGGTATGGAAGGCGGTGTCTTCTCCACAAGGTGTTTTATGAGTCACAGCCTCGTACCCTCCCACCTGAACCAGCTCCAAACCCTCCTGCTTGTTCTTGCTGCTTCCCTCTGCCATGCCAGCTAGACTACCTGGTGCACCAGGTAAGTGGGCTGAGCAACATGTCAAGGGTGGCAACGAGGAGGGAGCAGGGGCTATGCATGTGTTCAGGGCTGGCCAGGCAGCGCTGACTCCTCAAATAAACAGGGAGCGTGGCCTCCCAAGCAGGAGGCCGGCAAAGTGAAAGCAAACTAAGGGGTGGAATTCAGGCAGCCTGAATTTTGGAAACTTAAACAAGATGGCCAACGGAAACTTTCCCCTGGTTCTACCTGAGCAGCTTGTGTGGATTTGGGTGACTCAGTTTTACATGCTGAGCTTGGCATAAGATTTCATTTGAACAAAGAGCTTTGCTGCTTTTTTTTGTTTGTTTAAAGTGTGAAATCCACCGACTTGCAGGCTCAGGCCCAAGCACCTTAAGCATGGTTGCAAGGCAGGCCCTTACTCACCCGGCCACCTGACTCTCCACTACTCAGTGCCCCACCTGGCACACAATACTCCATTGTCACAGCTCTGTTCCCCCCAAAAAAGCAAACAGAGCTTTTTTGCTCTGTTTTTTTGCTCCTCACCTTTGCTCATGCTGTATCTGCCCCTCCTCCAATCTGGCTGGGTTAGGTGGGAGCCCCCACTCTATGCTCCCTTAATCCCCCATCTCCAGCTCTACACTCACCTCCATCATGGCATTTGCCTCAACACATGAAAAGCACTGTTTGAGTACCAGCCTCCTCCCCTAGACCAAGAGCTCGTTGAGGTCCTGTCCTTTTCACCTGGAATGCCCTGTTCCCAACTCAGGATGGGAGCTGGGTAAAAGTTTCCTGAAAGAGGGGACGACCCAGCACCGGACCTCTGACTGGTACTGGTACCCAGTGTGCCCACACCCTGCTGGCCGCTCCCAGCTCCACACCTCAACCCTCCCCGCAGCAGATGGGATTATGAGGGAACTGGGGCGGGCAGCAACACCCAGGAATCCCACAGTCCAGAGCCACAGAGCATTCACTCGCTCATTCAGTAAGTACGTATTTAGTGAGTGCTCACCGTGAGCCAGGCACAAAGACCGACAACATCCCTGGCTTCATGGAGCTTACGTTCTCATGGGGGGAGATGGATAATAAATAAATAAGACAATGTTCAAAATGTCAGATGATGACGGAGAAAAATAAAGCGGGAAAAGGGGACAAAGAACATTGGCATAGGAGTCGGGAGCTATTCTCTAGAGGGTGGTCAGGGAAAGCAGCATTGAGAAACTGACATTTGGGCAGAAGGAAATGAAGTCTGAGAGAGGTGCCTGAGACCTGAGCCAGAGGGTGCCTGGTGTGTTCCAGAACCATCAAGAAAGGAGTGCTCCCAGAGCGGAGTGAGGAAGGGGGAGAGTAGTAGGCAGTGGAGGGAGGTGGGAAGCAGAGCATCTACTGGCTAGTGTGAAGATTTGGGCTTTTAGTCCAAGTGAGATGGGGAGTTCTGAGCAGAAAGTAACATGATCTGACTTATGTTTGCAGAAGATCACACAGGAGGTTGAGTGGAGAACAGACTATGGCACGGAGAGGGGATGGGGAAAGCAATGGCATTCACCCCTGTCTTGGGTGGTTAATGGTTAATCCAAGCGACAGGTGATGGTGACTTGTACAACGGGAATAGAGGTGGCAAGAGGTGAGCAGATACTGACTATATTTTGGCACTGAAAGAAAGATCCCTTAGGGTCAATGAATCCTCTCTTTATAGTTGGGAAACTGAGTCCCAGAGAGGGGCATGACCTACCTGTGATGATACAGGAGATCAGTGGCAGAGCTGGGACTGGCACCCAGAGTTCCCTATTCCTAAGGTAATGTTTTTTGATTTCTCCTCTTTCTGTAGAAGGACCCAGGCACCTGTCCCTCATCCCCACCTTGAAAATTCCTTCATCCTGGCGGCAGACTGGGGCCCGCCCCTGCCCTTCCTGCTGTATGTGTCAGGGTGGCACTGGGTTCGAGGATTACCCAGACCTCCAGCCACTTGAGCCTGGCAGGGGTCAGGGTCACCTCTTAGAAGCTTTCTGTCCTCTGAATCAGCAGAACTTGTGCAAAGGGGGAAGGGGGAAGGGAGGGAAGAGTCAAAAGAGGGGAAAGAGAGCTTAGTGCCCGCCACTTGGTTCTCCCAGAGCAGAGAGGGCACCAAGAGCTGACAGGGTGGAACAGGAGCTTGGGGAGGGCTGGGCCCCCTAGGGAGGACAGCCTGGGAGTCCTGCAGACTCAGCCATTGAGGATCTCACCCAGTGGGAGGTTTAGGGGGATTGATAGAGGGGGGAGCGTTTGGATGCATTTGCTACTAACAAGCAAAGCAGCATGCAAACGCGCAGGCCACACCTGGGGCAGTTGGTTACAGCTGCCCTGAGAGCATTGCTCACCATGGGAACCCCAAATCCAGGACCAGCCAGACTGAATTCAGCAAGACTGGCTCCAATGGGCCCTGACAGCTGGGAAAGGCTTGCTGAGTGACCTTGGCCTGCTCCACAGCCAAGGTGGAGGAGTGGTGAGGAGGGTCTTAGGCTGGAAGCTGGAAGCACATCTGCAGACATCTCCCCCAGCAAGTTTCCTCGGCCTTTAAGGGGAGAGGTTCCGCCTCATTCAGAGTCCCTTGAAAGGCAAGGCCCTGCTTCGTGGCTCTGAGAAAGGTGTCAGGGTTGGGGGCAGCAGACGGGGAGGCACAGGATGTGGACACAGCTAGGAACCTGGGTCAACAGGCTCTCTATCCTGAGTCTGCCACCACTCAGGACGGGTTGGAAAGCTGTCTCTGAGTTACAGTTTACTTCTCAGGGAGAGGAAGGGGTTGAGTAAGGGTCTCCAAGAGCCCCATTTTTTGCTGATCCATCTGGGACTGATGATTTTGACTTCCCAAAGGGAAATGAATGAGGCAGCTCCTGAAGCTGCAGTCCTGAGGCACTTCTAGAGTCTCCCAGAGGTGGAAGGTCTTTTACATTTCATTTGCATGGCACTCCTGTGCGTGGAAAGTCTAGAGAGACCTCCTTCTACCTCCAAATCTCCCCTATGATTGAATAATCATAGCAAGGAGGAGTCAGGGTAGACCAAAGCAGGACTTCCAATAGCTCATTAACCACAGAAACAGTGCTGGAGGTCGGGGGAAGGGGACAAATTGCACCTCTGGTCCTGAAGCCCCCTCCTCTTCTGAGGAAGACAGAACCCTAACCGTTTGAGAGCGAAAAGAACAGGGCTTGAATTCAACTCCGATCCTGACCCCTGCCAGGCTCAAGAATTCAGCCTTGGCTGCATGACCTTGAGCAAGTGAACTGTCCCTCTCTGGGACTCATTTTCTCCGTCTGTCCAATGGGGCCAATGATCCCTAGTGCGGCAGCCTGGAGGCAGGGGTCTGGCCCCGATGAACCCCGCGCTGAGGGGTTGCAGAAAGGCTTGGGTTCACTTCGGGACGCAGAGGAGGTTGACACCAGGCCGGGTTCCTCGGGAGAGGGAGGGATTCCTGGGGAGGAGGGCTCCTGGGGGACTCCTCCCCCGGCACGGCCTCCGCCCCTTCCCCCTCAGGAGCCCCTTCCAGCTCAGGGGTCCTCGGGGCTGTCCCCGCCTTGTCAGCACGGGGAGGGGCATACTGGAAGGGGCGGGACGCGGTGGTGGGCGGGGCCCCGTGCTGTCCCTGGGAGGGGCGGAGCGTCGCCGACACCCGGCACCGCTCGCGGGAGGGGCGCGGGCGGCGCTGAGGCTCCGGTTACCTCCTTGCGGCCTCCCCCGCCCCGCCGGCTTCTTTTTCCGTTTCCAAATTAACAATTGAAAACGCGGCGGCCTGAAAGGCGAGCAGCGGGCCAAGCGGAAAGTGTGAAGGTGCCGCCGCGTCCCCGAGGACGGGGGCGGAGATGGGGGCGCGACACCCCGACTGCCCGCGGCTCGCCCACCCACCAACGCTGCGTGCTGGGGACTGAGCGCCCCAGGACCCAGAGGTGCCAAGGACCGTAAATCGGGTCCTGGCCTGATCCGGCCCCCGGTACTGCCCTGGCCAGTGTTGTAGGACCCAGTGCCCAGACTCGGGGTGGTGCCAGCCCCCGAGGCGGGTGGGGGGAGGCACTAGGGCTGGGTTACTACTCTCGAGGCTGAGTGCCCAGGAGGGGCAGGTGCCAGGCAGCACCCTCATTGCACAGTCCTTAAGGGCTCCCAGAGTCAGGTAGGTTCGCACGTGAACTCAAACAAGTCATTCCACCTTACTGAGACTCAGTTTTCTCATCTGGCAAATGGGGAGGGAAGATACAGCGACCACACAGAGCTGGTTGTGGGGAATAAATTAAAAGAGAAGATGCATGAGGCTGGCCACAGTGAACACAATAGATAGTAGCTATTATTATCTTGGGTTGATAATGACGATGATATTGAGCCCTGGGCACACCTCCACCTCCACCCACAGCCAAAGGAGCTGTCCACCAATGGGGAATACTGGAGTTGACAGGTCTTTCCCTCCCCTCACTTCCTCAGGGCCTCCCCAAAGCCCCACTTGACAGATAAAGAAACTGAGGCCAGGAAGGTTCTTGTAAGGGGCTCAAAGTCACATGGAAATGAAAAGGACTAGGGCCTGAGCCCAGGTCCTGCCCCCAGGCCCGGGCTCGTCTTATAGAGATGGGTGGTTCCTGGGGTTGGGACCCTGAGCACTGGACCCCCTTCCTCAATGTTCTGAAGATGGGTGCTGATACCAGGGCAGCTGGGATGAATGAGTGGGTAATGGAGAGAGTCCCTTCTCCCGGGTATCCAGGGGTATGGGCCAGAGGGTGGACACCAGGGAAAGACACAGTTTCTGGGCCCCTGACCCCCCATAATGTAAGCTCCATGAATGCAGTGACTTATCTATCTTGTTCACCACTATCTCTCCTATACCTAAAACAGGGCTTGGTGCAAGAGCAGATTATCGATAAATATTTGTTGAGTGAATGAATGAATGAGCAGGTCCCCTCACACTCCCCACCTATTTGGGGAGGGGGGTTTGGGAAGAGGAACTCCTCTCCCCAGCATGGAGACCCAGGGCAGCAGAATGGTGGGAGACAGAGGCAGGAACCAAGACAGAGCGAAGGAGGACATAGCGAAGAGGTTCCAGAAGGCAAAGTTGAGATCAACTCTTTCTTCCTAGCCCCCCTACTCCTATCCAGTCAAGCACTCACCCCATTCCTCCTCCCTCCAGCACCTCTTCACTGACCACCACGATTCCAGCACCATCCCCATCCTCACCCCCAGTCCACTTACCTTGCAGTCTGTGCACCCCTCCCCCATCTACAATCCTACAGTGGCTTCTCATGGTTCACAACCTGAGGTCCTCAGCCCAGAGCTTGAGGCTGTGCACACGCTAGGCATCAGCCACGCTCCACCCCTCCATACTCTATTTCCACCCTGGTGACTTTCATGCTCTCTCCTCTCCTTGGGATGTTCCCCCTTCCTCCCCAAAAATCCCTGATCTGCTTTGAGGAGAAGTGCTCCCCCAGCCCCTGGTTGGGATTCCTGGCCCCCTCTGGGCACCCCAGGACCTCTTTGTGCTGAGATAGTTCCTACCTCTGTCCACTCCCCACCCCCCACAGGCTCATTAGGATCCATCCATCAAGGGCAAAGCCAGTTCTGACTCCTCCACATCCCGCGGGCTGGCCAGTACATGCTCAGACAGTATCTGGGAGGCAACAAGAAGGCCCAGGTCCCCAGGGCCTTAAGCATCAGTGAGTCAGGAATGTCCCACTGTCCTCTGAAGCCCAAGAGTTCTCAGCAAGGGCATCTTGGGGTTGCTACAGAGGTGGGTGGGTGGGTGGAGGGAGGGCCAATGCAAGCCCACCTCGAACTCTGGTGGGGCTGGCAAAGAGTACAAATGGAGATGCACACACTATAAGTCTGAATATTTAAAAGTTTAAATCAAGCTAACAAGCTGTTAAATAAAATATGATCTATCCTTCCTGACACATATAGCTTCATAACGATCTGGAAGGCTAGGCTTGAATTTAAAATCTTGGACTTCTTGGAGTCCCATGTTGGAATCTGGCAGGGAGGGGACAGCCAGCCCCTGCTACCCTCCAGTCCCTGGCCCATGGTGTGCCCACTTCTCTTCCCACACTGGGATCATCCCTCACCGGAGGGGGCCTTGGGTACATTCCTGTGGCTGCCCCCAGCCTGCTCTCAACTACATTGGCTGCAAACAGCTGCCCTTGGGCCTGGGAGCACTCACACAACAGTGGCCCTTGGGATGGCGAACCAGCAAAGAGGTCTGTGCAAGGCCTGGAGTGGGAACTCCAGGGTCCCCTGGAAGGTGTTCTAGAAGAAGGAGGGCCGTGCACAGGCTCCAGGTTGGTGGTATGCAGGGCCATAGAGTGAGCGGGCAGAATCCTGGACCCCCGCCTTTGACTCACCTAGAGCAGCCCTGCTTTAATGTATTTTATATACTGTGTCACTCCTGTGCTCCTGTGTCACATTTCATTTAAAGAACCAGATCTACTGCTTAAAAGCTTGCAAAGCACCAGTCAGGACCCTTCCCTCCTACTGAACAATGGGGAAGCTGAGGTTACAGGGACCACAGTCATGCAGCAGTTTAGAGCAAATCCAGTGCTCGATCCCAGGGCTCCCGCTTCCTGGCCAGGCCCTGGCCTCCATGGGCACATTTCCGATCAGTAAGACCCAGTGCCTCCAATGGACATGCCACTGGGAGGTGGTGAGTACCCAGTCCCTAGTGGGGTTTAAGCAGGCCTGCTGCTGGGGCCTCCTGCCTTGACGGGGGCTGGACCCTCCACTCAGGACGCTCAGCTCAGGAGTGGATTGAGAGGCCAGACCAGGCCCAAGAAGGAGAGGGAGTCCTGGTATAAATAACCGTGGGGGGCCGACATGTTTGGGCCCGTCTCCTGGGCGACGGCTGTGTTTACCGCCCAGCGAGGGGGGGCATAGCCCACACATTTGCCTCCCTGACTTGTAGCCAAATTTCTCCAGGAAGAGGTGGCCTAGGACTAGCCCCAAACACTCCAGCTCTGTACCCCTATGAGGTCTTCCCCCTAACTCTGCCCCAACATGGGCCCAAAACCTCCCTGACATTGCCCCCATCCTTCAGCCCCAAATCCTGCATGGCACTGCATCTCCACCAGCCATAAATGCCCCAGCATTTGCCCCCATAAGTCCCAACTCTGCCTAAATCAGTGGGGGGCTGGAGGGTGGCGGGAGCGTGAACAGGGCAAGGGAAGGCCCCAAGCAGAGTAGCTGGGTGTGTGCCAGGGATCTGAGCTGGGGCCACTGGGCACGGGGGCACAGACAAACCTCTCCCACGGCCCTGGCCAAGACAGAGGGCTGCGGCCCCCAGATTAGGAAAGTGCAAATCCCTTTCCCCAGCCCAGTGCCCACGCCATGCCTGTCATGTGCAGGGCATTAGTTGGCCAGACTCCATCGTGGGAGGGGCTGGCAGGTGCCCTGTTGGTCATCCCACGACCAGCTCCTCTCCCCAGCCAGCCAGGCCAAGAGAAAAAAACCTCAATGCAGGAGGGCAAGTGGAAAGGTCCCCTTCCCCCTGGGGCAGCAGCTGCAGCCTGGCCCAAGCACAGAGGCACAGGGGTTGATGTGAGCTGAGTTCCAGCCTGCAGGCCAGCCCAGCCTAAAACACACACACACACACACACACACACACACACTCTGCCCAACCGACTGATGGATCTTGCTTGGGACACCAGCTGCTTTTCACTGAGAGCTCAAAATAGGAGCTGTGTCCATCAGGGGTCCTAGACAGGTGCCCAGACACCTGGGCTCCAGTCCCATATCAGCCACTTCTCAGCTGAATGCCCTTGGGCAAGTCATTTCTCCTTTCTGAGCCTCAGTATAAAATAGTGTAATAAATATCTTCCTCCAGAGTTATGAGAATTCAATGGGATTCATTGAGTAAACATTAATTAAGCCCCACAATGGGCCAGGCATGCCTTAAAGCATCAAGTGGGAGAGGCGATGTTCTTCCCAGTGTGAGGCAGCATTTTGGACCCGGAGGCTGAGGCTCAGGGATGTGAAGAGACCTACCCAAGACAACACAGAGGGGACCTGAGCCCAGGCCAGCTCTGCAGAGAGGTTTTCACTGTTATTTATTGTTGTTGGGGACAATTGAGACTCTTGGGCTGAGCCTAGGCTCTGCCACTGACCTAAGTTTGGTCTATGCCCTGTTCTGGGCCTCAGTTTCCCCATAGGTAGAGTGAGGGGGCTGGGTGGGATCTGTGACTTCCACACCCTATTGAGCTGGCAGACAGGGAGGGAGCAAGGAGCTCGGCAGGCTGGGCCTCCTGGGCTCTGCCCCCTCCCCAGGGCACCCCGCCATCAACTGGGCCTAACCCGGTGCTTTCATGGGGCTGCTCTAAGGTCACTGTTCTGGGGACCCCCTTAGACCCCAGACCCCCTTTGCAGGTAGCCTCAGGGCCTGCACCCACCCCCTCTGCCTCCAAGGCCTCCCTCAGCTCATTCACACACACCTTCCCCCAAGCCAGGCTTTGCATATGCAGCTGAACTTTCCATACAGGCAAAATCCAAGGGCTTCAGGCCAGGTCTGGCCAGGCCCTGGCAGGGTTAGTGGGCAGCTCCAGAGGAGACGCTCAGGGGGCTGGGCCATGAGGGGAAGGCGAAGGGAAAAAGAGGCCAAATGGCTGGCATCCCCAGGGCACCCTGCTAGAGCCTTCCCCCAACCATCCTCCTCGCCAGACCCAGAGAGGTGTTTCTAAAATACCAATCTGCCCATGGCACTCCCGTCCTCAGTTCCTTCCTGAACTCAAGCCTCCTCCAGGAAGCCACAGCTCCTCCGCCTGGCCTTGCTCACATTCCAGCCCCTTCTCTGCACACCTCCTGCCCCGTCTAGGCTCCCACTCTCCTGCCGTCTTTCAGTTCTTTGCAAATGTCATGTTCAGACCCACCTCTGGGCTCTGCCCATGCTAGTCCCTCTGCCCGGAATGCTATTCCTGCTATTCCTCCTGTTTGCCTGGTTGACTCCTACTCCTGCTCACGTTTCATGTCTCAACTGAAACCTCTTCCTCTGGGAAGCCTTCCCAGCCACGGCCAGTTTGGGACTGGGCCAGCCCCCAGAGGACTCCACCCAGACAGCTGCCAGCCTCCTGGTGCATCTTCCCCCCGGGAGCACGGGAGGGTCTGATTCATTGCTCTGTCCCCAGCACGTGGGATAGGGCCTGGCCCCCAGGGACTGCCAGTCAAGGCTTCCCAAATGAGAGAGGAAGAAAGGAATGAGTCCCCAGTGTAGAACTGGGGTGGAGATAGGACCTGAACTTTAAGGCTCAACTGGTCCTCACAGCAGCCTCCCAGCAGGCAGGCCCATCAGGGCCAGTTAGGCATAATATGGTGGAAAAGATGACAGCCTCCAGAGCTGGACTTGCGGGGTTTGAATCCTGGCCCCACTACCTACACCCAGGCAAATCACTCAACCTCTCTGAAAAATGGGCATAACCGCAGTAGCTACCTCCTCTGGTTGTTGAGAGGAAAAAGTGAGAGAAAAAGGGCAAGTCCTCAGAGCAGCATCTGGCGTACAGCAGGCGCTCCATAAGCATCGGCTGTTATTGTCTTTATTATTATTGAGAGCCATAGCAGCGGGGGACGCTGAGCCTCCGAGAGGGAGGTGACTGCCCAAAGCCACCCAGCAGGAAGGTGTCTCTTGCTTTCCCACCCTAACCCACTCCCCCCACATACACTGCGAGTGCCCCCCACACCAGCCCGCCCACGGTGGCCCGGCAAACCTGCTCCCACCCGCTCACTCCAGAGTCCCTGCACACTCAGGCTTCAATTCCATCCTCCTGGACATTCACCGCTTAGTGGCTGCATGACAGGGCATATGCTGACCATTTAAACTTCAGTGTCCTCTTCTGTACAATGGGGTAATGGCAGTGCCTACCTCCTAGGGCTCTGAGAAGGATTAGATGAAGTAGCATGTGGAAAATACCCCGGATCTGGCACCATACCCCATATAGGTTAGACTATGAAACTCATTACTATGTGAAAACCGTTAGAACTCTTGAGCTTCTGAGCCCCCAGGAAGGTGGTCACAGAGCCCCGGCCTCTGTGCAGGGGTCTCCTGAGGAAAGCAAATGCCAGTCTGGCCGATGTGCTCTTACAGGACCTGTATACCAACCACCCTCCCCCACAGTGTCCCTTCCTCAGGGCTGAAACCAGTGCAGGCCAGGGCGAGATGAGGGGTCCAGGACCCAAGAGAAGAGGGAGCACGCGCTGGGGGGCAGGGAGAGTAAAAGCACAACAGGCCCTCTTCTCTTCAAAGCACTTTGTAGTTCATGAAGCGCTTGATGCAGGCAGTGGCCCTGGGAGGTGGGCAGGTGGAGATGATAATTGTCATTCTACATGAATGGAAGCTGGAGCCTCAGAGAGGCTGAGTCACCTGCCTGGGGTTACACAACCTTTAAGAAACAGAGGCGGGAGCCAAACCCCAGCCTGCTGACAGCTGGTTCAATGTTCCTTTAACTGCGGGGTAAGCCCTGATTCTGGGTGACCTACCCCCCACGCCCCCGCCCCGAGAACAATCTTGGCAAGAGCCCTGGGCTGGTCCTCACTGCACTCCAGGGCAGGCAGGCCCTGAGGCCCAGGAGGAATAGACCGGGGAGACTGTCGGCTGCCCCATCCCTCTAATCCTTTCATCCCCACCCAGACTCCTCCCACCTCTGGCCCCAGAGCTCAGGAGGGAGAAGGCAGGATGGCGCCCAGACTCAGGGATTTCACGCACCGGTAAAATTTTCAAAAACAATTTAGGGACTGCATGAGGTTGTCAGCTTTTTATTTTGCCAAGTAAGGACATTTTTTAAAAATTCCCAGGCCCATCATTTCATAAAAGAAAGGACATAATCTCAGACTAAAAGACAGTCCTTTAAATGAAATAAATTTAGCTTTGTGAAAAAGTCACCACGTTGTCCTTATTTCTCTCAGTTTTGCCTTAGGCCACTGAAAAAAGCCCGGGTCTGCTGACGCGTGTGAGAACCATTTTGGAGCTTCGGCTTGGGAGTCACACAGAGATGGGTTTGAATCCTGACTCCACCACGGACAAGTTGCGTCATTTGGTGCACATTATGTCCCCTTTCTGAGCCTCAGTTTCCAATCTACAAAATGGGAACATGAATAGTGCTGCCACACAGTGGTACCTGGAGAGCTAAGCGGTCTAGAGTTTGCAGAGCACTAGTTCTGAGACGAGATCAATCAAGCCCAGGCTCCCAGCCAGCGGCGCCTCCCTGTCCTGACGCTGCCTATGGCTCCCCGTCGTCCACAGGGTAAAGCCCACCTCTGTAGCCTGACCCTCTGGACACACCAGACTCTGCAGATCCTGGGGCAAAGAGGGTAGAAGAACAGAGTCCTGCCTCAAAGCCTTTGCTCTAGCTGTGGCCTCCACGTGGAGCGCGCTCAGGACAAAAATCACAAGGGCTTCCAGCTCACTGCCTGCACCCAGAGGACCCAGGGGTCCTTTTTCCACTTCTCTCTAGTCGGCAAAACCCTCCTCATCCTAACAACCAGCCTCAATGTCACCTTCATTCCCTGGCTCAGCAAACATTCACTAATTACCGACCACGCACTGTGCTCAACCCCACCATACAGAAGAGCTCAGAATACACAAGGGAGGGTGAGTAGAGATCAGGGGGCTCCGAAGGGCTCCCCAGTCAAGCCAGGGGTGGGGGGGCGCAGGGAGCGGTTCCAAGAAGAGGTGGTGCTCAAACTGGGATCTGAAGGATAAATAGGAGTTCGCTAGATGATGGGGTGGGCGGGAGAGGGGACGGACTGTGGGGTGGAAGGAAAAGCATCTGGAGTATTAAAAGCACACCTGGGGACACTCTAGGTTGTTTCTTAGGCAAGGAGCAAAGGATGCTCGAGAGAGGGGTTCCTGACTTGGGCACTGCCGGTGGAGGAGTCACTGTTGGGGGGAGGTGGATACGTTTGGAGACAGATGCTGAGTTTGAGGTGCCCAGGGGATGAGAAGGCGAGGCGTCCACAGGAAGCTCAGGGATGAAACTGCAGAGGGGGAGGCTGTCATCGCAGAGGGGGAGGCTGTCATCACAGAGTTGACCCCCAAAGTCACAGGAGTACGTGCACACACATGGAAACTGTGCATGGAGAGGAGGACAGAGTCCCCAGGAGACCCAACATTCAAGGGGAGAAGGAGGGGGCAGAGCTGCTGACAGAACCCAGGGAAGAGCCGGAGGCGGGTTGAGGAGAGTCAAGGGAAGGGCATGTGCTAGCAAGGAAGGGCCCCTCAGGAAGCAGCCGGCAGCATCCCAGGAGCCACAGTCTGGGTTCAAATCCTGTCTCTACAACTTATTAGCTATGTTGACTTTGGGCCTTAATTTCCCTATCTGTAACATGGGGCTAATTTACTTTTCAACAAAAAGGAAGATAAAGGGCATGGAGGGAGGCTTGGGTCACATGTTCCCCCCGCCCCCATCCTGGCTCTCTCCCACCAGACTGGCAGCAGTCCCCAGAGGCCAGAAGATTGGATGAGTGAATGGAATCAGGGGCTGCCCCCCTCCCTCAGAGTAGAGGGCGGAATGGGAAGCAGCTTTCCTCGGTTCTCGGCGGCTCCAGCACCACTCTCATCTATCGTGGAGGGGAGGTGGAGAAGGCCCCAGGTGTGCTGTGTCCTTCCTCTTGGCCTCAGTTTCCCCATGTGGGAAACAAAGCCATGAATCTGCTTGAGCTCGGAGGCCCTTCTGCCTCTGATGCTCTGTGGCAGGACAAACGGAGGAAGGGTGAGGGGAGAAAGACCTAGTCCAGACCTACTGGTCCTGCCCCAGGGGAGGAGGTCCCACAGGGGTCTGGGTCCCCATTGTCCCCAGGGACTGGTCCCTCCAGAAGAGGGTGGCAGCCGGGCCAAGGAGGGCAGGAGCAGAGGTGCCAGGATTGTGCTGACAAAGCTGTTCCTTCTCCCCTCCTCTCTCCCTACCCCTCCCCTCCCAGGGGACAGCCGAGCCCGGCAAAAAATAAACCCAAAGACAGTGACCTGGACAGGCCTGAGGCTCCCAGGGCGGAGTGGCAGGGAAGCAAAGATGGAGGAGATGATCACCGCCCCACGAAAAGCAAAAGGGTGCCTGATCTGATCCCCCCCTGCCCCCCCACCAACAGAGGGGCTCAAAGGGAACAGCTCCATCCACTCTCCTTCCATCACACTGGGAGGGTTGGGTGCCACCTGCTTGATAGGTACAATGAGCAGAGTAAATCTTGTCCAGGCCAGCTAGACATGGGTTCCCAAGTTTTGGAAAAAGTACCCCAGGGAATCTCACTCTACCTCCTGGTTTGGGGCAGCCAGTCCTTCCTCCTGTCTGACCTCTATCTCGTCTGCTTCAGTGGGCCCATTTATCTCCAGCAAGCTGCTCTCCCCCTGTCTCACCTGCCTGGCCTAGATGTCTGAGGAGTCTCAGGAGAAAGCGTTCCCCAAATTTCCCTGCAGGGATTGCGGAGGGCCCCTGGGCCGGAGACCCCGCTCCACCCACTGTTCCCCAAATCTTTGAGAGGAAGGTATGGCTGAGCTCCCTGTTCCCTTGCCTCCCTCCCTCAGGCACTGCCCAATTAGTCTGCTGCCTGGGGCTGCCCCTCCCAGTCTCACCTCCCCAGGTGCCAACCCCCAGGGCACGCAGATCCTGCCCTAGGGACAAGTTGCCCAGAAAGCCTAGAGTCCTGGGGGGAGTGCTTGACAGAGGCCCCAGAAGTGTGACCAGCACCCTCTCCCCAGCCCCTCAGAGTCCCCGCTGGGGGCAGGCAGCCTTCCCGGTGCCCTTCTAAGTGCTGCCCAGTCCTCTGAGGAGCTGAGGAAGAAGGTGCTGGAGAAGAAATGCCACCACCCCGCACCCCACCCCTACCCCCACCCTATAAAACTCAAGGTCTGAGACAGCGGCTCCTCCCATGCATCCAGAGTCCCTCTGCGCCGGGCAGCCCTTAGGATCCACTTTCCTATTCAGCCCCATTTTACAGAGGGGGATAGTGAGGCTCAGGGATTGGGGTAGAGTAGGGGTGGGCACCTTCCCAGTAAGTGTTGGGACTGAGACCTCTAAGTCTCCTTTGGGATTCCCTGTCCCTATTCCCCAGAACGAAAGGCTCAGGAGAGAGTGGGGGATGGCCCTCCCCTCCCAGGAGTCCCCGGCTGTCCCCCTGGGCACCACGGCTTCACTGCCACCTGCCTGGGGCCAGACCAGCTGCAGAGTCTGATAACGAGGCCCACATCTCAGCCGTACAGCGACACCCTCACATGCACCCTCCTCCCTGTACGCACACAGACACGCTCACGCCTACTCCGTCTCTGCAAGTCCCTGGGGAGGAGGCAGGAGAGCCCAGTGGTCCAGGCAGCCTCTACAGCCTCCTCACTGGGCAACCCTCCCCCAGCACTCCGGGGCGGAGCGCAGGCGTGCTCTGTCTCTCCCTCTGCCTCCCCAGACCTGGTACAGAGTTGATGCTCTTTAACTCTGTTTGTCAAGTGAAGGGAGGGACAGTCAGTGAGATCCTAGGCACCCAGGTTGATGTCCCGGTGCCACCATTACACTCGCTGTGTGACCTTGGGCAAGTGGGTGATGTCTCCTCAGCAGCCCCACTTTCCTCAAGCGTGAAATGAGGATAATGATAGTGCCCACCTGATGTAATGGCTGTGAGGGTTAAGTGAGAGAATGCCGGGAAGAGGCAGGGCACGGAGCATCCTAGGTCCACAGAAATGCGTCCTCAGGCTCCCCGCGCAGAGCCGCTCACCCCGTGACCCAGGCGAACGCAGCTCCTGCTGACTCCCAGGTACACCCAGACACACTCACCATGCTGACGAGGACATCCGTCAAACCGCTCCCCAGGAAGGGGCACGATGATGATAATAACGATATAATAATAATGGTGATATGATAACGGCTACTATTTGTGCCCAGCATGGTGTCAGGTGCTTTAACTCACTTGGCCCTGACAGTTCCAGAGGCAGGTATTATTAGTCCTATTTTTCAGATGAGAAAATGGAAGCTCAGAGAGGTTAAGTAACTTGCCCAAGGACACACAACTGCTAAGGGTGGAACCAGAAATGAACCCAAATCCGTCAGACTCAGATCCCATGCTCTTAACCCCCTGAGGGGCAGCCTCTGGAAAAATGAAAAGTAGCCCCTCTTCCTCCACCTCAGCCCCACAACTCCCATACCGGGGCCTTTAACAAAGGGGCTGCCTACAGGTCAGACACAGCATTCCCCGCTGGGCCCCCTAGCCCACAAGACAGTAGGCCCTGGCCAAAGACCCACATGGGTGCAGGGGAGGAAGGGGGAAGAGAAAACCTCCAGCTGGCTTCTCCAAGTCTGGGGAAGTTCCCTGCACAGCCTCCTCTGGGGGCAGGGCCTTGGCCCGCTCTGCAGAGCCTTCCTCTCTCCTTGTTCCCCAGACAATTTCAGCTCCCTTGACTGGCTCAGAGAACCTTAAATTAATCACCCATTCAAACTGCTGCCATCAGCCCAAGAATAATCACCTCTTGAAACTCTCCTGGCTCCAGCATTCTGAGAATATAGGCTTCTGCAGCAATAGAGATTGAAGTTAGACAACCAGCAGGGCTTCCTCGATGGAAGGAATGAATGTACCATGGAGTTGGGGTGGGGTAGCAGACAGTGAGAAATCCAACCTGCTCCAGTGACCCCAAAGGAGAACGTGGAAAGGAAGGAGCAAAGGGGGTGTAAGGGGTAGGGAGAGAGATAGAATAAGGGCTAGAAGCCCAGCAGGATGGTCTCTCCACTACGCCCTTCTTACAAAGACCAAACAAAAGCACCAGGACTGAAAAATAGCAGCACGAAAAATTTGGGTCACACCCCAAGACTTTCTCCATTGCAAAGCCAAGTTCTTGGAGCAGTCTTCCCTATTGGCTGGGGGAGGAAAAATACTATCTAAAGTCCTGATCTGGGAGGCAGAAGGCCTGGGTTACTGGCATAGTTCTACCACCGACTCATCGGAGGTGACCTCGGACGAGTATCTGCCCCTTTCTGTGCCTTGGTAAACCCAGCAGTGCACCGCAGGGCTGGACAGAGGACCTCGGAGGGCCCTTCAGGAGAAGCAAAGGCCAGCAAAGTCCTAGGAAGCCAGCCACCCACTCCCACAAGGGTCTGGGGCTGCCCTCCAAGGCAGATGCACAAACACACACAGATCCATGAGGGCAGACCTGTAGCTGTGAACAGGTGGAGGCAGAAAACGCAAGAGATGGGGCCGACTCAGCTCCGTCCTAGAGGTCTAGGCTGGGGCGCAGGCCCAGGTGTGCGTCTGTGAAGGCAGAGAAAAGGTGGGAGCAGCTGTGCATTAGATTTCTTTGCATTGGATGTATGCTGTGTGTGCTCTTGTGACATCCCTGGGCAGGTGTGTCCAAGTGGCCAGGAGTGCGTGCACGAGACAGACCGTCGGGCATGTAGCAGGGATGTGTGTGTGCAAAGCCGTGCACAACAAAAGTGTGACTGCACTGGGTGAGGCTGGGCAGTTTCCACCCGATTCCACAAAATTCTGCCGCTGCCCACCCCCTCCCCCCCCCACCAACAGCCTGTGTGCTGGGGGGACAGAGGGACAGTGACGCAGGAGTGTGGCTCCTGAGGAGCCCAGGGTTGGGGTGCTGGCTGGAGCTGAGGTGCAAGAGGAAGACAGCACCGGGGCAGCACCAGCTCTGGGCTGAGGCTCCTCCACGCTGACTGGGGGGACCTCTCTTGAGCCTGTTTCCTCACCTGCAAATAAGGAGGACCCCAGCACCCGCCTTACCGGGCTGCTGAAGGACACAGTGCGAGTGGTTTATAGAGGGCACTCAGCACGGTGCCCGGCACATGGCTGATGCTCCACGTGTGATCAGCAATTTCAGTTCAAACTCCAAGAGCCAAGCCAGGCAGCCTCGGGGAGCGGCGGGGAGGCCCTGGACAGAGAATCAGGAGTCTTCGGCCTGGGCCTGCATCTGCCACTGATCCACTGTGCGATGTTAGTCTCCAGAGCCTCAGTTTTCTCAGAAACAAAATGGGGCTGTCAAAATGTGCGGACCCATCTAGCAGGGATGCCTGCCTGGGGGCTCTGGGCACCTTTTGCTGGGATTATTTCCAACGCAGGTGATGTTCTTTCTCAGACGGTCAGGGTGGGAGCTTGGTCGGGGGCACCGGGGTTGGGAGCCTGAGGGGCCCAGGAGCTGCTGCTACCTCCTCTCCTCTCCATTCCCACAGCTTCTGACCCCAGGGACAAGGCTGACGAAGGATGTTTACAGAGCACAAACCTTCACTTAGAGAAAGTTCTCGGGGCAGCTGGGGACTGGGAGCTACAAGAGTCTCACAGCAGCGGCAGGCGGTGTGGGGAAGATGAGGGGAGATGGGGCTTTGGTCTGTACCTGCCCCTTCCAGGCCTCTGACTTCAAAAGGGAGGCCAGGGTGGCCTTTGACAGGGTGCAGCAAGGAGGCGAACATCCCTCCTAAAGGCTCAGAAGCAGGATGGGCAGCGATGTGGTGTTTCTCAAAATTCAGGGAGCGGGGCCTGTGAAGGGCTGAGGGCTGAAATCAGGGACTGGGGCACGGGGGGTGTGGTAGGGGCTTGGTGACAGGACCAAGGGCTAAAGAGACGAGGGAGAGCTTGGAGAGGGGCCAGCAATCCTTCCTTCTGGGTCTCAATGAGAAGAAGACAGGAGTCAGCGGTTCCCACTTCCCAGAGGCCTGTGGCTGCTGGCAAAAGCGGTGGAACTGGGGCTGGTCCTCTGGGTGATGTTCCACACCTCGGGGCCAGAGAAGGTGCAGGTTCTGGGTGGGGCTCAGAGGGACATGGCTGGCAGGTGTGAGGGAGGTGTCCCCTGGGGTGAATGGACCCGGCTCACCTCAATTCCCTCCTTGCTGAGTCCTTCTCTGGCAGGCTTTTCTGCTGGGGCCCCTCCCACCAGGGCCTGAGTCTCTGGGAAGGGGGTCCTAGCTACCTATGCACACTGGACTCCCCTCGCTTGGACTGCCTGTGAGAGTCACTGGGGATAGGGGAAGGATTTGACCAAAAGTGCAATAATCAGGCTAGAAGTCCAACAGCAGGAAGCACGTCCTGGCTCGCCCAAGACCCTGCAGTGAGTGACTGCAAAGCCCCACATCTGGAGCTCCTCAAGAACAGGAGAGGCCTCCTGTGCGGCCCCCTCCCCCAGGCCCAATAATAACACCAACCCCTCACACTCCCACAGGCCCGTGCGGCTCACCAAGTTCTTTCCCACCCGTTAACTCGTCCAAGAGGGAGGCCTGCAAGGCTGGGGTTTCTACCCACTTTGATGGCCTAGAGATCTAAAGCTCAGAGAGGCGCAGTGATCAACCCAAGATCGCACAGCATGCAAGAGGTGGGCTTCCTGACCCCTCAGCCCACTCTGACCTCTAAGATGAATGACCAGTTCCCCGAGATCCCCAAATGTCTGGATGTTTTCGCGCCACATTTCCTCTCCCAGAGCTCCTGAGAGATGCCTCAGCCCTGGGCTCCTGGGGACAAGTGGTCAGAACAACCATGTCCCTGGCCAGGGCATTTCTGGCATCCAGAAAGGGCAGGATGTGGGGCAAAGGTACTAGCGGATTTAGCTCCTGGAGAGGAAGGAGAGGCCCCTCCAGAGGAGGTGAACACAGTGCTGGCCAGAGGACACGAGGCGAGTCCTTCACCCTCATATGGGCTGAGAGGCCAGGCCCGGGGACTGAGGACCTCCACCTCAGAGCTCTATTGCTTCCCCAGGCCCAGCCTTGCCTCGGAAAAGTCATCTCCCAAGAGGAGCCCGCGGAGGATGCAGCTGCTCCCCGCGAAGTGTCTCAGCCTCCGTGGGCACCCAGGCTGCAGGGTGGGCAAGGGCGCCTCAACGCAGCAGCTCTTAATTAGCAGTCCCCTGCCCCTCATCCCCAACTCCACCGTCCCTGCTACCCCAGCAGAGAACCCGCAGCACTCCAGCAGCCCTCTCTGCAGCAAAAAAGATTCATCCAGGCCCTGCCAATGGGCATTGGGGGTTGGGCTACTCCTAACCATTGACCCTGACCCTAAGTGTGACCTCACGTCCAGAGCGATCTCAACTCTCTGCCCCCGCCACCCCCGGCCCACCACAGGAGGTCTCTGCACTGAATCGTGGCTGCTCCCTTCAGGAGCATACAGGCTGAAAGAGTTCCCTTCTGCTACCCTCCCTGTGGTCAGGGGGCTCCTTTGCCAGCATTTTCCTCCCCTCCGCTCTGAAATTCTGTGGGCCAGCTAGGATGGGGCAGAGGCAGGCAAGCAGGCAGCAGAGGGTCAGGCAGGAAGACAGACCAAAAGACAGGTGGAAACAGACAAGTAGAAGAGTGAGATTCAGGTGGACAGGTGGATAGACAGATGGACAGACAGGCACACAGATAACTGGACAGGCCAACAGAGGGATGGAAACAGACAGCAGAAAGACTGTTGGATAGTTGGGGGAGACGAAGAGACAGGACAACTCACACACAGGCAGAAACTCACTCCGGCAGAGGGACAGCCAGACAGGCAGAAGGACTGTGGGACAGTCAGGTGGACAGGCAAGGGGACCACCCAGGAGACCCCAAGACCAGAGGGCCCTCTCTGGGGGCAGCAACAAGGGATTAATATCAGCACATTTCCCAGGGATGAGAGGTCTCTCTCTCGGGCACCTTCGAGCGTCCGAGAGCCAGGCCCAGCCCTTCAACTGATATCTGCGGGGCCTCTCATGTTCCCGGCTGGGCCAGGCCGTCCCCCAAGACTGAGCTCTGAGCTGCCAAAATTCGCTCTTTACATCCAAGAAGGGTCAGTGTTTTTGAAAGTTGTAGGAGCCTGGTGAGGGGGAGGAGGGGGCCCGCAGCGTGAGTGTTTCCAAACCTACTCCTCTCCTCTTTCTCTTCCCCCAGGGTGCCCAGAGCCAGGCCTGGTGCAGCGGCCAGCAAGCTGGGCAGGCTAGCTGGCCGAGCCTGCAGGGCAGGCGGCAGGGCCCGCTGCTGCCGCTGGGAAGTGAGGGTGGAGGGGAAGACTGAGTGAAGACTCAAAATCAGACAGCACACGCCAGTGTCAGAACTCTGGTGGCTCAAGGGGACCCCCAAACACCTATAATTGGGGACCAGCCCTCGGCTGGGGTGGAGGTCGTCCCTGGAGAGGGACATCTCCGAAGGGAGTCCAGGGGGGAGGCCACTGTAGCTACAGAACTGGGGAGAAGGTGACAGTGTGCGGGGGCCAAAGGGCCCTCTGTGTCTGGGACACAGGGAGACAGAAGTGAGGAAGAGAAAAAGGGAGCCGCACTTTAGTGGCTCCCGATTGGAGAGAGATGGGGGACAAGAAGCTGGACGTGGGGCGTTCCTGGGACAGAGAAGCAGGGGTTGGAGATCAGGATGGAAATCAGGAGTTGAGGTGGGGGAGGTCAGAAGCCAGGTCAAGCAGGGGTCAGGACTTGGAGAGAGGGGGGATTAGGGTCAGGCTGGGGGGGAGGGGGTGGATCGGAAATCGGGTTCAGGCCTGGGGGCAGAGCGATGAGGGTCGGCCGACTCGGGGACTGGTGGGCAGGAGGCGGAGCCAAGGCGGGGCAGCCGTCCCCCGGGACCCCAGGCTCCGGCAGGGGCCGCGCGGGGCGGCAGCGCGAGGGCACGGTCGGGGGCACGGGGTAGCAAACTCACATGAAGACGTGGTAGACGAAGGCCCAGCCGCGGGGTCGCTCCAGCACGTTGTAGACCCAGTTCTGCAGGCGGCGGTAGCGCTTGTGCGCGGCTGAGGAGCGCTGGCCGCAGGCGGAGCCCGAGCCCGAGCCCGGCCCTGGGAGGGGCGCGCCCGGCGGCAGGGGGCTGCCCAGGAGGCCCAGGCGGCGCGGGGAGCCGCCTCCGCCCGCCTCGCCCCGCTCGCTCTGCACCGCCGTGAGCGCCACCAGCTCGGCGCGGGGGGCGTCCGCGGGCGGGGGGGCTAGGCCGAGGAGGCGCGGGGGGGCCTCGGCCATGGGCGGCGCCGGGCGGGGGGGGCCGGGGCCCGGGTCCGGTCCGGGGCGGGGGCGCGCGAGGGGCGCTCAGCGGCGCATGGCTCGGACCCAGGGCCGGCGGGGCGGCCCGAGGCGGGCGCGGTCGGCGGGGGCTAGGGGCCGGGCTGGGGCCGCTCCGGGGCCGGGGGCGGGCGCTCAGAGCCGGGGGGCCGCCGGAGCCCGCGCTGACCGCCCGCTTCCCCGGCGACTGGGGCGGCTCTTTCCGACTCCAACTCTCTTATTACGCGCTCCATGCCGCTCGCCTTTCCACCTGCCGCCGGCGCGCCGCTCACATGTCAGCCTCCCCCGCCCCGCCCCTCCCCCGCCGCCCCCTCCCGCCCCGCGGCCGCCTTCCCAAATCGGGAGGGAGCGAGCGAGCCGGCGAGGCCGGGCGGAGGGAGGGGACGTGCGGAGAGGCGGCGGGAGGGCGCCCCCGCCGCGCGGGCCGCCGAGTCGGGGCGGGGACCGGACCGCATGGCGGCGGCCCCCGGCTGGTGCGAGCGGAGCGCCGGGCTGCGCGGGGCTGCGTGGACCCGAAGGCCGGCCTGGGGGCGGGATGCCTCATGTGCGGTTGTGGCGAGTGGGGCGAGGAGTCGTGGCCGCCGTCGCGGATGGGACCCGGGTCCCGCAGAGTTTAAGTGTGAGTGGATGCAGAAGTGCCTGCTGTGTGGGCGCAGTGGGTGGCTGTGATGGTGAGATTGAGTGAGGAGGTGCGGTGTGGATGGGCGTGCAGGGTCCGGGCCGCTGGCGGTGGCGGCGTCAGCGAGGTGTGCCCCGTCGGGCCGTGCCCCGTGCGCGTGGGGCGGGGTGCGCTCGTGCCTGAAAGGCCTGTGTGTGTAGCACAGTGGGCCTCAGGTGTGTATGCTCTTCCGCCCACCCCACCCCCGCCTCTGAGCGTCCTTCCTTCAGGATGAGGGAAGAGCCCCCGCTTAGGCCACTCTGCCCCAAAGAAGAGTCTCCTCTGATCAGAGGGGCCTGCTCCGCACCAGCCCAGTCTGAAGCGCTCCCTTGCCTCGCTTCCAGGGCAGGGCAGGGTTCAGGGCACACAGGTGTTGGGAAGTGAGCTCTGAACCAGCGCGGAGGCCAGGCAGCCTCCTCCCCAAAGGCTCACAGAATCACACCCAAAAGCGGCGGGACATTCCCCCACGGCACTCCCTCTCCAGCCGGAAAGTTCCTGGTGCCTGACCTACTCTCTCTAGCTTTGGGGGAGGCCTTTCGTTCCCTTTAGCCCTGTTGGCCCAGCACACGGTGGTCATTTGGGTTTCCCGATCCTCCTTCCTTCGTCCCCTGACGAAAGCTTCGGCCACACCAGCAGCTCCCTCCGCAGGCCCTGCCCCAGGGTGAAGCGCTTCCGCAGCAAACTCTTCCCGGTTCCTCCGGGAGGATCTCGGGGGACGGAGCCGAGCGGGAGGGGCGGGGGACGGGGTGGGAAGGCGAGCTCGATTCTCAGCTGTCAGCAAAGGCAGCATTGATCTGCTGAGCGCCAGTCGGGGAGGGAAGGAGGCAGAGCTGCCGGCGTGCTGGGAGGGGGCTGCAGGGACCTGGGGGACCCCAAACTGGGCTTGACAGCCGTTTACACCCCTACCCCAACAGTGACCCTTTTCCCTCTGCGTAGCAGAGGCTGCCTTTGGGGTCCGACCTGAATCCCTCTGGCTGCTCCTGGCTCCAGGTGTGCCCAGGGCCAGAGCCCGGTGCCCCTGGGCAGTTTATGCCCCTTCCTCACTGGTAGCTGGGAAAGGTTTCTGGACCCCAGGGCCCAGCTATGGATGCACTGCCCCGGCTGTGTTAACCCATCGTCTCCCCATGAGCTGAAGCTAGCACTCCCTAGATAGGCAGCACTGCCCTCCCAGACGCTATGTGACTGCCTGACTGGGCTTCCTCAGTCAGGGGTCCTGGGGGGTGGACTAAGGTCTGGGGACTTGAAATGGTGGGAAGGAAAGCAGTTGTAAGGGATCTGGGGGGTGTTTCTTGGGGGTCTTTTTGAGGCTCTTCTTATGTGCAGAAATGGCACTTGAACACAGGTTGCCCTTTATCAACACCCAGAATATCTGAAATTGGGTCTGTTCTGGGAAAGATGATCATCAAGCTCAGCATCACCCCTGGATGCCACGCCTCTCTTCCCATTTAGGGGACTGCAAAAGTCCCTTCCTCTCCTTGTGAGGAGCCCTCACTGCGAGAAGAGGGTCTTTCATCATCTTTCCCAACTCCAGCTCCGGATGAGCCCCTCAAAGGCAGCAAGAGGAAGAAAGAGACTGTGGCTGCAGCTAGAGGGAGGGAAGTTAGATCTCAGGAGGGAGTTTCATGGGGCACAGAGGCCCGTTTCTCCTGTAGGTGTATGTGTAATGGGACAGGCCCACCACTTTTTAAAGTGGGGAGTTGTGGGAGTTCCCTGGTGGCCTAGTGGTTAGGATTTTGGGTTTTCACTGCCGTGGCCCGGGTTCAGTCCCTGGTCAGGGAACTGAGATCCCACAAGCTGCGCGGTGCGGCCAAAAATAAATAAATAAATAAAAAATAAAGTGGAGAGTCATGGAACTCTTCCTAAGGGGTGGGGGGATGGGGGGATGGTTCTAGGAGGATGTAAGCAAAGTTAGGTTGGTGTGTGTATGTGTGTGCATGGGAAGGTGGAGGAGGCAGAGGAGAAAGTCCAGTTCCAGAGGACAGGTGGCCACTCTGAGGGTCACCCGGCGGCCTTCCTGCCCTGTCCGGATTCCCGGGACATGAGCATGACCGGGAGGAAGGCCTTTCCCCACAGCAGCCTTTAGTGACTAAGACACTTTTCTGAGCACACAGCTGTCTCAGGCTCTCTCCCTGCTGGGGGTGGGGGGCGTGGAGCTGTGGTTTCCCACCCTCCTCCTTCCCTCTCTCCCACCTGTTCCCTTCACCCCACCCTCAGCAGCTTCCTTCCCACCCACCCCCACCAGCCACCACACCTCTCCCAGGTAACACTGCCAAAAAAACATCCCGCTCTGCCCTGACTCACTCACTCTGTCCCACCTGGGCAAGTCCATTCCTGGCTCTGGGCTTCAGTTTCCCCATCTGCCCATAAGGAGGGGGTGGGGCTTCAAGATCTTCTGTAATTCATCACTGTCACTTTCATCCATCAATGAAGCAAGTATTGATTGAGAGGAAGAGTGGGGAGGGAGAGAGTTCCCATTTGCTGAGCACCAACCGCGGCTCAGAGACATGTGGGGACTCACCTAAGGATACACAGCCAGTATCCAGAACTGCCTGTGACCTGTCCTCTCCCCTGGCTGGCACCTACCCACTGTGCACTGGGTCCTGGGATCAGTACTGAGGGGAACCATAGATGGCCCCATCTTTGTTCTCTAGGACTTATTCCTGCCAGGGGTGGAGACTCCTAGGTCTGAAAGGGTTGAGGTCTAGAAGTGGTGGCGACCTTGCGGCCAGGTTCAAGCCTGTCATTGACGGCCTGCCAATGTGACTTCAGGTCAACCAAGGATGCAGATTCCTTTCTTGGAGTGGGAAAGGGGTTTTAAGTCAGTGGTTTTCAGACTTTATTAGCAATGGAATCCTTTGTACAGACAGAATCTTAAGGTAGCACCCCAATATGTAAAGAGCATTCAAGCAGAGGTGTTCTGGTTGAATTGAGGTGAGGAGGTCAAGGTTCCACCCACCAGACCTCCCCCTCCTTTCTCTCCACACCCCAGAAACTGTTTTGGTTTTCTTTCTTTTTTTAAAAAAATTAATTAATTATTTATTTTTGGCTGCGTTGGGTCTTCATTGCTGCGCGCGGGCTTTCTCTAGTTGCGGCGAGCTGGGGCTACTCTTCGCTGCGGTGCACAGGCTTCTCATTGCAGTGGCTTCTCTTGTTGCAGAGCACAGGCTCTAGGCATGCGGGCTTCAGTAGTTGTGTCACGCGGGCTCAGTAGTTGTGGCACATGGGCTTAGTTGCTCTGCGGCATGTGGGATCTTCCCGGACCAGGGCTCGAACCCATGTCCCCTGCATTGGCAGGCGGATTCTTTTTTCTTTTTTTATAAATTTATTTATTTATTTATTTTTGGCTTTGTTGGGTCTTCGTTTCTGTGCGAGGGCTTTCTCTAGGTGCGGCGAGCGGGGGCCACTCTTCATCGCGGTGCGCGGGCCTTTCACTGTCGCAGCCCCTCTTGTTGCGGAGCACAGGCTTCAGACACGCAGGCTCAGTAGTTGTGGCTCACGGGCCTAGTTGCTCCGCGGCATGTGGGATCTTCCCAGACCAGGGCTCGAACCCGTGTCCCCTGCATTGGCAGGCAGATTCTTAACCACTGCGCCACCAGGGAAGCCCCTGTTTGGGTTTTCTTATAGCTCTGAGTGTCGCTAGAAGTCAGATGAGGGAAAGTCTCCACTGGCAATGGCAGAGGAAGCTTTCTTGGGCACAGGAGTAGGGAGGACTTGGAGAGGTGCAGAGAAGTGCAGCCAATAATGCCTGCAGCTACCATGAATGAGGCCCAGAGCCTCGTGTAGGATGCCTTAACTGCATCTTCTGTTTCAGCATCCCAACAGCCCTCTGAGGTAATTCTATTCACACCCCCATTTTACAGACGAGAAGGCTGAGACTCAGTGAAGAAACTTGCCTAGTGTAGCTCTTTACCCCTGTGCTATAGTGAATGTGTGTGTGTGTGTGTGTGTGTGTGTGTGTGTGTGTGTGTGTGTGTGTGTGTGTAGGTGGGGTGTGGGGATGGGGAGGATGTTACAGAACATGGGGGAGGAAAAACAAGTTTGACAAGGGGGACAGAAGGGACCTTGAATGCTGTGCTGAGGGTCCAGTTCGGCCTGATAGGAAACAGGGAGACTGGCCAGGGCTGAGACTGAGCATGCCACAGAGGCTCGGGCTCTGTAGGAGACAGCTCAGGACAGGAAGAGTTGGAGGTGCCAGTACCCAGGGAGGTCGGCAGTTGGGGGGCGGGGACAGAAAGATCACTGAACAACAGGTTATGTCTGAGCTTCCTGGCTCTACCTTTGGACTAGTTGGTGACCTTGGTCACTCCACCTCTGCCCCAAATTCCCTGGCTATCGGGAGGACTAAATGCAGTAATACATGAAAAGGTCACGACCGTGCAGGGAGCTGTACAAAGGTGAACCATTGATCTTATCACCCTTCAGGTGTGTGTTCGGATGGGGCTGGGAGATGCTGTGAGAATTCCCTAGTCCTAGCACCTCTTCTCCTTGTGGGAAGTCTTCTTAGCAGGAGGGGATTGGAATGCAGGGTTCTCATGGGTGTCGGCATCATGTGCATTATTTGCCTCCAGAGATCCACCTCCACTGAGAGCAGGAGGAAATATGAGAGAAAGATCGAACCTGCTTCATTTTCCCAATGAGGCCAGAGAGGACAAGAGACTGAGGCCACCTGGCAGGTAGAGGTGCTAGAGGGGCCCAAGGAGTTTCTCCCCCCTATCTGGGTGTGCCACTCAGCTGTCCCTAGCCCAGCCCCTGCTAGCCTTCTGGGCCAGTCAGCTCAGAGCCACAGAAAGCGGAGGGAGCAGTGTCGCTGAGCTCAGTGAAAGTGAACCCCCATTGATCTTCAGGGCTGGAGGGGGGCCCACAAGGAGGAGACACTGAGGGAGAAGGAGGTGTGGAAATGAAGGTCAAAGCCATCCCTTCTTGCACTGCTTCTCCTCTGCCTTCAGGATTCTTCCTCTATGACCCCAACTCCTGGAAGACCATGTAGAAGACAACACTACTGCAGCTCTGCTGGCAGGCTCCACGTTCTCAGTGAGAGCCACTGGGACAGTGGAGTTCCTTGGAAAGTGAGTAGGAAGGCCTTTTCTGAGTTGCTGAGAGTACAGTGGGAAAAAGCTTCCCTTCTCTCTGGTCCCATGATCAGAGAAACCTGGAGGAGGGTTCAGGGAGGGAGAGGACGTGAGTAGGAGGGATGGCAGATTGGGTGTCAGGGAAGGGGGCTCTGAAAAGGGATGAGACTTGGTAAGGGACATAGAGGTTCAGAAAGGAGAATGGGGGCTCAGAAGGGAGGCTAGGGGCTCAATGACAGGGATAGGAGGCCCAGAGAGCAGGACTGCCAGGTCAAACTTTTTTTTTAAAATAAATTTACTTATTTATTTATTTATTGCTGCGTTGGGTCTTTGTTGCTGTGCGCGGGCTTTCTCTAGTTGTGGAGAGCGGGGGCTACTCTTCGTTGCAGTGCATGGGCTTCTCATTGCAGTGGCTTCTCTTGTTGCAGAGCACGGGCTCTAGGCACACGGGCTTCAGTAGTTGTGGCACACGGGCTCAGTAGTTGTGGCTCAGAGGCTCTAAAGCGCAGGCTCAGTAGTTGTGGTGCACGGGCTTAGTTGCTCCGCAGCATGTGGGATCTTCCCCGACCAGGGCTCGAACCCGTGTCCCTTCCACTGGCTGGCGGATTCCTAACCACCGCACCACCAGGGAAGCCCTGCCAGGTCAAACTTGATTGAACACCTATTAAAGTCCCTCCTCCTTAAAATAGTAGATACACAATATAAAT
Source organism: Balaenoptera musculus (assembly GCF_009873245.2). Taxonomy (NCBI): domain Eukaryota; kingdom Metazoa; phylum Chordata; class Mammalia; order Artiodactyla; family Balaenopteridae; genus Balaenoptera; species Balaenoptera musculus. Next base: position 33,101,392 of record NC_045785.1, on the reverse strand, counting down.
GCTGGATAATTAAAAACATAAACAAAAACACGTATCCAAGTTCAAAGCCAAGAATGAGAAATCGCTAAGGGCCAGAAATGAGAGGGAATTCCGGTGGTGAGCAGGAGTTGCAGCTGTACCTCTGAGGAGGGATTCAGCATTCCAGCGGGGTGGGAAGTACACTTGCAGACCCCACTAGTGGCAAGGGCTGTGGTAGGCTCCCTGCTTAAAGCTGGGCCTGGGAAAGTGCTGCCTGCCATAAACAGGACTAAAATATCTGCCTGCTAGCTGCCTGGTCCTGGCTTTGGGTAGAAAGAGTACCCAGATGATCAGGACACCTTAAGCCCATTCACATGGAATGCGGTCTCAGAATCTGATATTCACGACATATAAAAATCCCAAAAGACACTTATATAAGAGCTAGTTTGGGGCTGGTGCTTTTCTACAAGGCTTGGGCAGATACAGCTGAGAAATTGCCCCAAAGGGTGGCCTCCATATCCCAGGGTACAGTCAGGAAAATGTGCTGAAACTAACTATCTCAAGGATAAACTTCACAACATATAAGAAATACAATATTTTAAGAGGCACCTCTCTCATGGAAGAATTCATATTTAAAGATCTAGAGATAACGGAGCAATCTGAAAGGAAGTTTTAGTTAAAATCTTCAAGAAGATAAAGGAAGGAATAACATCTATAGAACAAAAACAGAAAGATATCAAACAGAAACATGTAACAGATATGAACAGAACTATCTAGAAATTTTGGAAATAAAAATCAACGTCACTGACATTTAAAAAAAAAATCAATAGATGGGTTAGTAAATACAGCTGAAGAGAGAATAAGTTAATTAGAAGCTATAACTGAGGAAATCCTCCAGAATGAAGCATAGAACAATAAAACAGTTAAACATATGAAAGAAAAGAGACAAAGAAGATTGAATGAGAAACTCCAGCATACATATTATTACTTCCAGAAAAAGATACTGGAAAGAGTGACTAAGCTCTTTCCAGAAATAAGACATGAATTTCTAGATTTAAAAGGCCCACAGAGTGCCTAGTAAGATAGCTTTAAAAACAAATCAAAACTACATCTAGACACCTTGTAGCCAAAGTGTAGAATAACAAGAATAATGAGGAAATTTAAAAGCCACCAGAAAGAAAAAGTAGCCTATCTACAAAGGTCCAATAATTGAATTGACAGTAAGCATCTGATCAGCAACAACAGATGCCAAAAGACAATAGAATAGTATCTTCAGAGTGCTGAAGGCAAATAATTGTGAACCTAGAATCCCACACATTGCCAAACTGTCATTTAAATAAAGGGCAAAATAAAAACATTTTGACACATTCAGTATCTTAGAAAGCTTCTGTCACACGGACCTTCGCTGAAAGAGACAGGCACAAGGGCTTGGGAGCTGGAGAGGTGATGTGGCTCAGGGCTGCGGAGGGAGACTGGGCTCTGTTTTGGACCTGTCTTCAGCACCAGCCAGCCTGAGGAGCTCAGCCCAGCCTGTCTCAGCCGCGGCCCAGCTCAGGTTCTCCCCTCCTGAGTGCCAGCCTTGCTGTCCTCTTATCCCCTCATGGTAGTGGCCCAGCACCCAAGCTGGGGAGTACCACTGGCAGTCTGGCTCAGAGGCCTCCTTGAGGAGGCCAGGCCCAAGTTTCTCATGTGACCAGGTTTTGCCTGGCCCTCTACCCTGGGGCCCTCTCCTCCTGGGAGGTCAGTGAGCAATGGGACAAAAGCTAGGTCCCTATGCAGGAGTTGGGGGGCGAGGACTTTCATTCTCTGTAGGAAAAGAATCACTATCAGAGGGGACGAGACCAGTGGGGCTGAGCTGCCTGGGACAGGAGACTTCTTGGAGCATCTGGCTCCACTCAACCAGCTGGTGCCCTTGGGTAATTTCTTAACCTCTTTGAGCCTCAGTTTCTCACTAATGAGCAGGATACCTACCTAATGAGGATGTGAAGATGAAATGAGATAATCCATCTAGCTTTAGATGTATTTTCCTACACAGAAATTTCTTAAAAGAATAATCTCCATCGAATACCCCTGCCTAGCATATCATCAGTGCTCAGTAGAAAACTGTTCCCAACAAAAAAGTGACAGTGAGAGCCAATGAGCAGGGGTAGGAATGTGTGCAGTGTTGGAGGCCCCATCTTCAGGGAAGAGTTCGTGTTTGTTAATTCACTCATCAGTTACTGTCATTCTCTTGGTGCCAGGCCCTGAGCTGGGCTCTGGAAGCATGGAGATGACCCTGAACTGGAGGACCATCGGTGAGTAAGACAGCCAAAACCAGAAAGTTCTAACAGACTGTTCAGAGCCTAACTGGTCTTGTGTTTGTTGTCTATCTCTCCCCTCCCCACTCCCACCTCTCCCCCTGCCCCCAACCCAATATAAGCTCCATGATAGCACAAACCTTATCTGGCTTGTTTTCAGCTATCTTCACAATGTCCAGAACAATGTCTGAAGCACAGAAAGTGCCAAAGAAACATTTGTTGAACAACTGTGTATATGAGCACTAATAATAGAGGCTGTAGAAGTTGCTGCGAGAGCATCAAAGAAGTCTTCGCTAACTCTGTCCTAGGAGTTAGAAGTTTCTCAGCAAGGGCCATTTAAACTGGGCCTTGATGTATGTATAGGAGATCAATAAGTGGAAAAGGAAGTAAAAGGACATCCAGGCGTTGGGGCCAGTTGAAAACAAGGAGGTGAGTTCAGGGACCAGTGAGTAATTGAGTGTGACAGGAATGTAGAGTGCAGGGGGGAGGAAGAGTGGAAAGACACAAAGCTGGGGAGATAAGAAGGGCTGTCAAAAAGTCTCCTTATTAAAATCTAACCACCTACCCTGATGTAATACTCTGGAGAGGATAGTGTTTCCAGCCCTCGCTGTTGCCCCAGGAAGTCCCCTCCCTTCAAAAGTTAAGGGTCTTATCAGGAAAGGGGTTAAAGGTCTAGTACCCACTGAGAAAGGGGACAGTCATACCCCATAGTTCCTAGAGTTGTCTGAAGTTGGGGTAAGGGTGGGACAGGGCACCTCCCAGATTTGGGCGTGTGCTACATGCTGCCCCCTTGTGGCCTCAGCAGAATTAAGCAGTAAGGAGGCTGGCCAGGTGGTCTGTTCATAATCCCAAGGGCCTCCAGCCCCCAGCATCGCCTTCTGGGAAAGTTATCCCAACCACCAGCTGTCCACAGACCAGACCTAATTGCTCTATTTATTCCACATATACTCAAGGCTGGGCCAGCGGGTTTGGGGAGGCAGAGCGAAAGGAGACAGTTCATATTTATAAAGCCCTGTCTCTCTCTCTCTCTCTCTCTCTCTCTCACTCTCTCTCTCTCACACACACACACACACACACACACACACACACACACACACCCTTGGCCAGAAAGCAACTACACAGGGGGTCAGGAGACCAATGTTTTGGTTTCAGCTCTACCCCTATTCATGGAGTGACCTTGGGCAAGTCACTGCACTTCACTGGGCCTCCTATGTCTCCATCTGTAACACAGGGATCACCATCCCTCTTCCTGTCTCCCCTTGCAGGGTCATTGTGAAGATCATTGGGAGGACAGATGCTGCAAGTGCTAGGAAAAATGTTTAAGAGTGCTCCGGATGTAAGGGGATCGTGCTGGGTATTAGATAGGGGCTCTCTTGGGCAGCACCAAAGTGTTTGTTTACACCCGCATGGGCCCTGCTGGCGGGGAAATTTAAAGGGAACGTGCTCAGTAAGGCAACTGATCAAAACATCTCCAAAATAAGAATGGAAGTCTGTAGGAAAATGGGGACCCACTGACTGGTCTGAAATTTCAATTATGCTTGGGTTTTCAGGAATGGGTGGAAGAGCAGCAAGATGGGACTGTTCAGTGACCTCAATATGAGAGGTTAGCCAGGAAATGAAAAGAGCTGAGCTTCTGCCTTTTCCGAGCCCAGCCTCCCTTCTGGGTGCTTCTCATTCACAAGTGCTCTCTTGAATCCTCTCCACGTGGGGCTGGGCACGTGCTGTCAGTGAATTACCTGCAGGTCTCACTGAGACGTGTTTGGGTATCGGACAGTGGGAAAGGCCAGATGATCCCCTTCAGAGAAAAGTCCAGGGCTAGAATGAAGGGGGCAGACCTGACTTCTCATGGTGACAGTATCACCTGCTTCATCTACCTTGACGACACTGGAGGGGTACCATGTATCCAAAACCTTACAGCTAGGAAAGTCTTTGCTTTTGCTAAAGAATGTTACCTTTCTTTCTTTTAGATGTGAATCTCTTACCTGGCCCCATCTCTCTTTTTGCTTTGGTGGTCAGGAAGCTCAGGATCGAACGTGAAACCTCATTTTAAGAACTCTGTAGGTCTTTGCAGCCAGAATATTTGTTCTTGTTTTCGATGATCCTGATTTCCTATTCAACAGTATTCTTCCTAATTCTCATCTGTCATATTTTTTCACTGTGTATGTTTTCAATGCAAGCCGTCTTATTTTTTCTTGTGGAGTAAGGTAAGGTACACTTAGGTAAGTAACTGAAAATGAAACAGATGAGACAGATGTCCAAGTGCTCACCATGGTTAACAGTGGGGGATATTTGGTGAGGGAATTATGAGAACATCAGGGTCAGACTTGAAATAACTGAATATTAAAGCCTCTTCCCTATCTCTGCCTCACACTGTAAGAGAGTCCCAAAAAGAAGGGAGCTGCCTAAGGCTTTATGACATATTACTGACTGAGAAGAAATCAGTACTTTTCCTGGCAGCCAGTTCTCTGCTCTTCCCATGACAACAGGCCTCATTCTGGCTGTAAATGGCATGGTGAAGGGAAGAAAGATGGCTCACCACTGGCCTCTATGGCCAACAGAGGCCATGAAGAAGTGGAATGCTCCTTCTGTTCTCCCTACTTTCAAGCCCTGGCTGTAGAACCCTTCTGGCCTGCTGGCTGACAAGGGGCTTGGGCTACCTTCCATGGCAGATGCCATCCATGCCTTTGGTAATGGGCATGGTCACAGCAGGCAGCTCAGAGTGCCAGCCTGTGCCGAGACAGGAGTAGAGGGATGTACTTCAGTCCTTGCTTAAGGACAGAGAAGGCTTTCTCCATGAGAGATGCTCTCTTCACCCTCAGCCAAGAAGGACACAGGCTGAATCTGGCCCATGTGTCATACGTAGTCCAGGAAATAAGGCAGGCAGGCAACTCTGAGCAGCAAACATTCTGATGAAGTTCCTTTTTTAAATCAGCTGAAGATCTCAATTTGAATCAGACATGCAGCTCAAGTTCCCTTAGCTTTGGACATCCCCCCTCCTCATAAAGGTGTCCCCCTCCTTCACAGACACCCAACCTGAGGGCAGACAAACCTTTCCAAGCCTTTCCCAAGCAAAGTGGTCCCATGAATGTCCCCACAGAAACCCAGACTCCAAATTATCTAAAATGAGATTTATTGCATTTCATGCAGTTTGAAGTCCATGCAGCAAAGGAGACTAGCACAATTTTTAATGCATTTAAAAATAAAATAAAATTAAAACTGGGGGGTGGGGGGCAAATGCACAAAGTCCTAGTCTCCTTGAGTCCCTGGAAGAGAAGGGTTTGGGAATGAAACCATCCACTCCCCATGGCAAATAAGTCTCTTAAATGCATGGAATGTTTCCATGGCCTCTGATGCAAATCCACAGAGCTCTGGGGCAAGAGCAGGGACGCGGGGAGAGGAGCACTAGTGAAAATGGAGCTATACACGGTCACCTAATTTTACCTGAGGGCAGAACAAGGTGGTAAATCCTGGGGCAGCAGCTGTTCTAAGAGTCAGGAGATTACATACACCCCTGAGGAGATCTGCTCCTAAAAGAAGTGGCAGTAAGAACCAAAAAAAGAAAAACAAAAGAAATATTTCTTCAACCACACGCTTCAAGAAAATGCCATAAATATGTTATTTAATATTTTCATTTCATAGCATTGGACACACAGCTCAACATATTGAAATATTGATTCCGTGGAGAAAAAAATGGGAAAAAGGAAATAAAAAATATTGCATCTTTCTGTTGGAGAATCTCGGCCCCCAGGCGTCGGGCGTAGTGCACCAGTGTCCTAGCCTGCAGGAGGCGCTGAGGTCGGCAGGGTCCTCTGGGGAGGGAGGCTGTGCCCATTGCCCGGGGCTGTATGGCAAAAATTGTGTTGGGTGTCCTTGGCCTTGCCAGCTCAGGCCCTCAGTCGCCGGTCACCTGGGGGGCCTGCCCGTCGGAGGGCTGGTTGGCTGACTGGATGAACATGGGTTGGGCGAGATCCTGGCCGGCAGGCATGGTGACTTGCTGGATCTGGTAGAGCTGCTGCGAGGGGTGGAGAGGAGAGAGTGAGGTCACCCCTGGGAGAGGGGCATGCAGCTCCCTATGGGCCTCGAGTTGGTTGGGGGCCCCAGATACCTCAACCACCACCCATTGCAAGGCGTCAGAGGGAGGAGGGGAAGTGGAGCTCTGCTGCGGTTGGGAGCAGCAGACACAGGAGGCACCAGCCCGGTGTGAGGGGGTATGTGTGGTGGGCGGGGAAGAGGTGCAGGGAGTTGCATTTCCTGTGGCTTTCACTTCTCTGGGCTCTGCCTCTCCCGTTAGCTCAGAGCCTCGAGCTTGCTGCACGCTGTTCCTCTGTGACAAACACAAGCAATTCGAACCACTGTACCAGCAGCTTGGAAGTCAGCATTTCCCCAACTCAGTAATCCTCACTGGCAGGGGCAGTAGGGATTACCCCCTCTCCTCTTTTCCTCAGAATATCTGGCTCAGGCTGAGGCTACACTGAATCTCCATCTCCTGCATGGGCCCTGATGGGGAGGCAGGTCACCTGGGATTAAACGCTTACTACGGCGAAGACCCGCGAAGATGCTCGCGTAGCCACTACGGAAGGTTAGGGCCAACTGGACATGATTTCTCAGGTGTTTCCAAAAGAAACCAAAAGCTAAGACCCCCTGCCACAGCAGCCCTGGCACGTGAGCCTGGCATCTGGTGCTGGCAGAAGCCAGAGTTGGGTCCTGATGCCAGCTCCTCTCCCTTCTGGGCAGCAGAGAACATAGGCTTAGGCATGTCATCCTATCATGTCCTCAGGGGTCTCTGGGAAGATAGTGCGAAGGGAAAGGGGGCAGGAAAAGGGAAGATCCCTTCCTCACGAGTTTAGAATTACTGAATTCCAGGCACCTAGAGAGCTTGAGAGGTCACATGTTCTCTGCATTTCAACTAATCCATGCGATTAAAAAGAGCATGGCTTAGAGAAAAACTATTCTTAAAGAAAGGAAACAGGAGACCTGCATGCTAGTCCTGGTTCTGCAATGAACAGCTAAGCAAGCACAGACAAGGCACTTCCCACCTCCAGGGCTCAGTTCACTCATCTGTAAAACGGGGACTGGGGCTACCTAATGTCTAGGATTATCGTCAACTCCCACCAAGTCTATAAGTCTAGAGGATAGGCAAGACTGTTGTTTTAACAATTTCTGTCCACTCACTGTTAACAGATGATGGGACAGCTGCCCTAGCCATGCAAACCCACAGATGTCCCCCGCTACCCTGTCACAGCTCCTCACCCTCTGCTCCTGCCTAGGCCGGGTGTCCTACCTGTCCGTCCGTGAACTGGCTGAACTGCTGCTGTCCTTGCTGGACCTCTGTCTGTGTGATCTGTAGGAACCAAGACGGCAAAGCAGGCAGATCAGCTGCAGGGTCTGGTCCACCAGCCCACCAGCCCACCAGCCAGGAGAGGGTCGTGAAGATCAAATGGACAATGCACATAAAGTGCCCAGAATGAGGCTGGGCACAGAACAGGGGCTTGATGAGCAGCAGGAAAACAAGGGTCCCTCCCCACCCCCTAGCCCAGACAGCTACTCAGCGTTGGCACCACACAGAGGACCCCGGAGCATGCAATATACAACTTCTGCAACCATCTCTCTTAATGTCCACCTAACCACCCCCGCCCCACCGAAACCAGCCCCTTACTAAAAAAGTCTTTCTGGGGCCTGAGGCTCTAGTCAAACAAAAACACCTAGCTCCTAGGTACTGATAGGACAGGGCATAACATTTATGGTTTAGGCAGAAACCCTAAGAGTCTGTCTTTCAACCAGTGAAAGCAGACTGCAAAACACTGGGCAACGTGGTGAGTGGTCCCTTTCATTCTTGGAAGGTGGGCTCCAAACCAAACCCGTATCACCCAGATTATCTGACTGGAATATGAAACACCCTGGCGAGCAGGTGGCCTTGGCCCTGGAAGCCCTTGTGGCAAACCTATGAAGTACTTTTTCCGAGAGAGGCCACGTGCAACCCTCTGGGCCAAGGCAGGGGGAGGGGGGGTAAGGAAAACATTTATCACATGTACTTAAAATCTTATGTGGGCATTTTAAATACATTTTAAAGGAAATTTACGGACACGGAGAACTGCATCATATAATGCCAGTTGCTGCAGACAGCTTGGTAGACTAGAAAAAAGACTGAAGAATGTTTGTGTGCGTGTATGTTATCTATGGAACATTTGACTAGCTAATGTTTTCTGTGTACCTTCTCCTGGAATCATCACAGCCACCCTGCAAGGTAAGGACTGTCTTCTCGAGTGTCCTCACTATGGCCAAAAACAACCCATCGGGCCTACCCATGAGGCTATGAGGAAAACAAGGGGACAGGTATGAAAGGGCTTCATGAGCGTTTCTTACTAGTGTTCTTTGTTTTGGGTCTTTCTCCTCCCACCTGCTTGAGGGCAGGAGCTAAGTTTTGTCTATCTCCCAGTGCAAAGTAAGTATTGAAGAAATATCTGCAGAATAAATGAATGATCCTGAGACAAATGGAAAATATTCGTCATAGATGAGAAGGTTTTAACTGTGCCCTGTGGCCAGCAGGATTGTCCTTCACATCAGTTGAGAGGAGTTTCATTCACCTTTAAATTCCATTTACATGTTAACATTCATTCAACATTCATTCAACGAACATTTACTGAGCACCTACGAAATGCCACGTTGTTATAATTACAATCTGTTGTTACATAGACTCTGTCCTCAGGCACCCTCTTCTGGCTTCACTCCTTCCTCTCTATACAGCCAACTTTCCCCACTTTCTGGCTTTAGTTCCTGGTCTCAAAACTGACCTCTGGGGAACCAAGAACTCTTCCTTCTCACTTCCTCCCACCCTCTGCCACAGAAAGTTTCTGGATCCCAGGCTAGAATCTTACAAGTTTAAAAAAAAAAAAAAAAGAGGGGTACACTAAAGGGTGGGACCAATCTTGAGATCTGATTCCATGCCAGTGATCCCCAGGAAATTAGGGAAAAGCCCAAATCCTTATGCAAGCCAAGGAATGGGTTTAGAGTGGGCCTTTAAAGATCCCAGAGACTATATGGAACTCAGAAACCCTGCTTTTGGCTCATTCCTCATATTTTCCCAAATGACATCTTTGGAGACCTGCTCTACCAACTCAGCTCTGTCACCACTGTCAATAGATACATCACCAGAAATGCAATTGGGCCAGACGAGTCCAGCTCTTTAACGATTGCTTCTTTTTTTGGGTCTGAGGCAAAAGAATTGATTAACAATGCCTCCCCTTGTCCAGCATCCCCTGTCCCCTGCAAATAATACCCACATCCCCCAATCCCCAAGCCCAGGGAGGCAGCCCCCTCAGCACCTGTGGCTCAGCCTTCAATATCTCAGGGCATGAGAGGAGATGAGGAGGGCAGTCTCTGGTTACGGGTGCATGAGAAGGTAGAAGTAAAAACCTAAGTAGCTTTCCAAAGGGCACAGGAGGTGCCAGATCACAACAGTCATCCAGGTTTAAAGATGGAAACTCAGCCTGACGATGAGGCAGTCTGTCAGAAGGCTTCCTCCAGTCAGACCTGCGCACACACACACTGGGCTTTCTTCAAGTATCCTTGAGGCTTCCCCTGCCTTGAGTTTCCTTGTCGCTCAAGAGCACGATGGTAAGAGACACACTTTGAATCCAATCCTCCGATAAACCCCATCTGTCCCTTGGGGTGCAGAACAGATGTGCAGGGGGTGGAGGCGGCTCTTGCTGAAGGATGGGGTGGCGAGAGAGTTGTGTGCTGAGCACTCCTTTGTCAGAAGCCAGCTCCTGCTGGTTCCCAACTCAAGCCCTGAATCTCTGCAGCACATACCTGTTGAGCATTGGTGGCAAGCGTCTGGATCTGTCCCTGCACAACTTGGGTGCCTGATACAGGCTGGGCTAAGCGAATATACTGCAGCTGGCCGGCATTCAGCTGCACCTAGGCAGGGTCAGAGACAAACAAACCACCGGAGACTGAATGCAACCTCAAACAAGCAAACTTCCCATGACAAGAAATGGTGACTGTCCCCTACCCGTCCCCACCCTGACCCCTCCAAAAAGGCCGACCCTGAAAAGTTCCTTTTTAACAGAAACCCAAACAAGCAAAACCATAATATCCCTACCCCGTAAGTCATACAACACAAAAGAGAATATGTTCCTTGAATGGACTTGGGGAAAGATTCCCAGAGGACCTTGTCATATATGCGAGGACAGCATGGCTGGACCCTCAACATTCACTGGCTCTTAGCTATTTGCTCACAGTTTATGTTAAGATTTGATGCCAAAAGCTGTCTGACATCATCGGAACGCTTACACCTTAAGTGTGGGGCCTTTCTCCCCTCCGTCTCCACCCTTCCCCACCCCTGTTCCCGGGACGGCTGATCTAATACTGAGGAGAGCCCCCGAGTCTGCCAGGAGCCTAAAGCAGATGGCCATCACCCCGCACCACAGCCCTAGAACTGCCCAGCCCCATGCTGCACATCTTGGAAGAGAAAGCTGGCCCGCTTTACTATCTCTGTCCCCAAGAGCCAGGACCAATAGGGGTCTGTGGGACTTTTAGGATCCTTGGTGTTCAGCACTAGCTTCTGGCCAAATACCTCCCGAAGGGAAGCTGAATCAATAAACCTTTCACATAAAACCCCATCATGGGAAACCAAAGCTACAAAAATGCCCTTAGAGTCCCTCATGCTTAAGATTAAGTCTCAGATAATACAATAATACCACATGCTGCATTTAATTGTGTGCTAAAAGCCTTAACTCAGGCTCTTAATGCTACAGCGTACCATGAAAGCATTAGTGCTTCGAGCATGGGGATGAGGAGAGGACCAAGGCAGCTACAACGTGAGAGGAACTGTGGCTCAGCAGAGAAAACAGTCAGCAAAGGAGGACTACGGACAGTCACACTCAGGATGTGGGGCATGAAAGCGGCTCCAGGAGGACCAGCAGATTTGGTCTCTCTCTATCTGGAGGCCCAGACATCACCCTCCCTGGCTGCCTAGCCTGATTTTCTTGTAAGGGTGAGCCTCTTGAGGGTAACAGGCAAGTCATGCCTCTTTGTCCTGGAGCAAATTTTCCCCTTGCCTTCAAGAGCTAACCTCATTGCAGGGGCTTTTACTTCTGTGAGGAAAATGCTGACAGGATGAAGCTTCTGCATGCAGTGTTAAATCAAACTGCTTCTCTGAAACTTCAGACTCAATGCGGATTTGAACCATGAAGAAAAGACTAACACTGAAGTTCCTGGTAGAACATTCCAGAATTGTCCACTTAAGGCAAGATGGAGGGACACAAAATCTAAACCCGTTAATAATCTGGTTCAAAGGAGACAGGGCAAGGTATTGTGACCTGTAGTCATTTCTCTCCTGAGAACACGCCAAGAGGAGCTGCTGGGAAGTTGTGATGCCAAGCCTAAACTCCCCACTACATCCCACAATGCGGCTTCCAGGCAACATTAAGTTGCTTATGGGGAGGAAGACAGCTGGGTGGAGGCTTGGGAAACCTCATCCGCCAAGACTGATGGTGGCTGGTCCCAGGAGTCACCAGAACTCCTGCCAAGGAACATGGGATGAAAGACCGAAGCCTCATCCCAGGAGTGGGGGAAGGTATACTGCTGGCCATAGGGATTTCACATTTCCCAGCTGGGAAGAGCTCTTTTGCAGAAACTCAAATGTGACTGAAAAGCTGTGAGCCAAACAGTTCCAAGCCGTTCTTAGAAGCAAGCTCTTCTTTCAGGCTTGGGTTTAGGTACTGGTGATGCTCTGCCCTTCAGTCCTCTGCCACAAGGGTAGGCCTGGGGACCCTCACACCTTTTTAAAATTACAGAGCAAAGAAGCCTACCCCCTGGGCTTTCAAAAGAGGAGCAAAGCTTCCTTCCTAAAGGTCATCACTAATACAAGCACTCTGGTGAGTTTAGGAATGCAGACTCCTGCAGAAGGTATACAGTGAAGACCAGCTCCTAAATTCTGCAACAAGTCTTCTGTGCCCCAGAGGCTTTAAAAGACTCAAGTTAAAGTTACTACAAAGTGTGAACTCTTCTCTGGCTTAGCTGAACTTGTTTTGGTGCCCTCACATGCAAAAATGAGAACCATTTATGAGAGAAGTCATGGGCTGGTGGCTGCAAGGAATCTGGAATTGATGGGGGGGGGGTGGGGCGCGTGTGTGTGGCGCCACCACCCCCAGCCCCACCCCGTGCGGGAAGGAAAGGGAGGGGGGAAAGGGAGATGGAGCGGGGGGGGGGGGGGGGGGTCGGGGGAGGGGGGGGGGGAGAGAGAGAGACAGAGATGAAAAGGAAAGAGATAAACAGAGGGATGCACACACTCCCCTTTCCTAAGCTTTCTCCTGGCCTATTACTCTGTTAAGAAGAACAGTCCCCAAAACAGAGTTGAGGATACTTTCTGAACTTTCTTCAAAGAGTAAGTGGTTAACCAAGTCCAAGTGAGTTTCTGTATCTGCCTACGTTTCATTTACAATAGGAAGGGCAAGGGGCAGGAACAGGCCTGCTCCATGTCACTCATTTTCCACATTTTTTTGTGGCAAATTGACCAATGAATAGATGGCAAGTGTTAAGATAAGGACCTTTTTTTTTTTTTTCCACCAAAGAACAAGTACAAGCGAAAAAGCCAACAAATCTAAGAAATGAAATCCCTCAAGGCACACAGGAAGTAGCAGTCCACAGTGAAGGAATGGATAAGTTAAATGAAAGCCAAAAATACACTTTGCTGCAGCCTCCACTGGGAACTGACTCATGAATATGCAACAAGTGTATTTATGGCCTTCTCTATACACCTCCCTCTTATTCTCTGCAAATCAAAACACAGGACTAGGACTGCCTCACAGGGCCTTTGGGCCTTGGCACAGAATAGTGGTTACAATGATTTCTCTGCGTAGGCGGAGTGAGGGGAAATGGAGAGGAGCTGCCCCATCGTGGTGAGCCTGAACCTGGATTAAAGGAAAGCAGGGCGTATACGCTGAAGCAAGTTGTGGTCTGGGGTAATGGGAATATAGGTTTATAACAAAGTGTGTGTATGTGTGTGTGTGTGTGTGTGTATGTGTGTAAAATCTTTAACTATTTCCTGTTATACTGTTGAGCACAGTGCCACGCAGACCTTAAGGCAGGGCAGGACTTACCGGGATCTGCTGGATCTCTCCTGTGTTCGTAATGATCTGCTGCATCACCTGCATGGTCTGTCCAGTGCCACTCTGGGCCTGCTGGGCTTGACCTTGCGGCTGGGCCTGGACAATCTGCACCTGCTGACCTTCTCCAACCTGCATGGTCACGGGTGTGGTCTGGAAGGAAGAGTCATGAGAAAGCTGACTGAGCTCCAGCCCAGAGCCATTAGGCCTACCAAGGGGTTAATAACGAGCAGTTAAGCAGGAGCAAACCCCTCCATGAATGCCTGACCTCATCGCAACACTAACAATACTCAACCTACAGAATCCCTTGGGCTTAGAGCACTGTTAAAGTCACTCTCCAAAATAAAAGACAGGAAGGCCAAATGGATTTTTAGACTCAGAGTACAGAATATTTGCCTCGGCCCCAAATACCTCTATGCTTCAAGTGTTGCAGCTCTTCACAGCCCCTTCAATGATAGAAAGGCACATACGGTACAAGAGAATCAAAAGCAACCACGATAATTTGCCTGAGACATGGCTGAAGTCAAGTCTGGAGCAGGTGAGTTTAGAGGGCAAACTAAATGGAAAGTGGGGTCAGTATGGGTTAACTAAGCTCAGGACCCTGGGCTCCTTCTCACTGGAAGAAACATAAAGGGCACACTGGCTTTCACCCCCATTCAAGCAGCAGAGCGACTCCAGCCCACTCTGGCCAGCCGGCTGCTCTGGATCACAACACTGCTTCCCACGGGGGAGGCAAACACCCTTAAGACCTGGACACTGTTAAGACCTGGACCTTAACTGACGCTACCCGTAAGAAACGGAATTTAATAAAGCCAGAATTTTAACTTTCTAGAAACAGGAATCGCAGATTTAAGGAATTTCTGTCTAATGTATATGAAGATTCTGTGTTTCACACATACTTAGAGGACTGCCCAATGAAACTTGCTCCTTTGAGAGACAGCAGATTCAAACTGTCAAAAGGATCAGTCATTTCTTTAGATCTCAAAACTTTAGCCCTAGATGTGACCTTTACAGATCCCAGGATATCTTGTTCATCTGGTGGTGGTGCTAGTGGAGCCTTTTAACCACACCTGCACCCCAACCCCTCACTTTGGATATGATTTCTCCCCACTCTGAATTAAGAATCACCTCTTAAGACAACTCTGAGAGTCTCAATGAATCCTGGGCTTCAATCGATGCTGTTAATTCTGATGCTCTCACTTTCTGACTGCACAGGTCTACTCTGCATCTAAAGTTACAAGGGAAGGGGATATGCTCTGAGAACTGTAGATGGGACTCAAGGGATTACTAGATAAGGAGAAATTACTAAAAACTGCAGGAGGGTAGGGAAGAAAGATGACAGAGGGCAATACATGCAGTGGGTTAGGTCAACAGGAAACATCTCCTATACTCACACCATGATTTCCAACTCAGCCTGTTCCCCAAACCTCCAGTAATAAATGTTTCCAATTTTATGACAGAAAACACAGGATTCACTTTAACAAAATATGCTTTTCTTCCAACTTTAATATGTATTGGTCCTGCGAAGATATCTGAACTCAACTTGAAACAACAATTCCTATAGGTCCAGGGAGGTGTGACACAGCACAAGGCCACCCTGAACCAGCCAGACAGCGAAACAACAGAGATGCTGGGAGGAACCAACTTCACCGCCCTCACAAGCCTTATCAGCTCCAAGCTGAGCAAGTCTGGGGTGGCAAAGAAGAGGCAGGTGAAATTCTCGCTGACTAAAAAAAATGCATACTGCCAACTCATCACTGTACTACCAACTCAATTTCCCCAAGAGGATTTCCAAGGTATTTCTAAATCATTTCAGGAAAACGAGGGCTCGTGTTAGCATGGCAGATGCCCTGCTGTCGGGGCACAATAGCCATGAGCTTCTTAGAATGGTCAGCCAATCAGAGCCAGCTCTTGGCAGACTCCCTTGAAGTTTGCTCTGTACAGGGATAAGCCTTTGGCAGGTAAAGCTCTCACCACTGCAGAGGCACAAGCATTAGCCAAAGAAGGTCCCTCAGGCATCATGGTGCAGTGGATGCCTTGAGGCAAGGACTGGGCTGTGGTCATCTTTAAACCCCGTCTGCCTAGCACTGTGTCTTGCAAAGAGCAAGCACTCAATAAATTTCTGTTACATGGATAAGAAAACGAGCAGGGAATAAATCCTAAAATCATAATTAATATTTAAATCTACCCCTGTCCCAACCTTTTTTTCTTTAGGCAAACCCAGCTCCTTACTAGAATACACATGGCTGTTTGGGATGTGTCCTCTGCCTATCTTTTCAACTTGCCTAGACGTTCAGCTATGCTGACTGTACCCTCCCCTCCTACCATTCCCTGTGCTGTTTCTCACCTCCAAGCCTCTGCTCGTGCTGTGCCCTCTCCTGGGAAAGCCCTCCTTCCCTCTTTATTTGATTCATTTCCATTGTTCCCTCTAAGACTCATTTTATTCCCTTCAGGGAACTTTCTCTGACATCTTCTTCCACCTCCCTCACATCTTTGTTAGGTACCCCTTTTGAAGTGCTCCCATAACACCCTCTACACAATCCTAAGAATATCTTACACTTCCCACGTGGCAAGTGGTGTAACCTTCAAGTATTTGTAGCCCCAACTAGATTCTTGAATTCTTAAAAATAGGGACTGTTTTATTCATGCTTGTATCCCCAACACATAGCATTGGACTTTATCTAAGAGGACGTTCAATGTTTGACGAATAAATAAATTAATGATTGGCAGGGAATCTGGAGTCAGAGCTCAGAAAACATAGTTCTCCCTAGGGGCAGGACAGGGATAAAGACGCAGAAGTAGAGAATGGACTTGAGGACACGGGGGTGGCGGGGAAGCTGGGACGAAGTGAGAGTAGCATTGACATATATACACTACCAAATATAGATAGCTAGTGGGAAGCAGCTGCATAGCACAGGGGGATCAGCTCGGTGCTTTGTGACCACCTAGAGGGGTGGGAAAGGGAGAGTGGGAGGGAGGCTCAAGAGGGAGGGGATATGGGGACATATGTATACGTATAGCTGACTCATTTTGTTGTACAGCAGAAACTAACACCACATTGTAAAGCAATTATACTCCAATAAAGATGTACAAAAACAAAAACAAAAACACAGAGTTCTCTTCAGCCTCTCATGATCCCCAACAACATGGATGTTACTGCTTTCAGACAGAGAAGGAATCTTCTGATTACTATTGTAAAAAGAGAAAGTCACCTGACACAAATTTGGTGGGACACAGAAATGATGGGGAAAAGGGGAGGAGAGGTATGCAAGCTGGCAATGATGCCTGATCTCCTCCTTGAGGGAACAAATTCCAATTCTGGCGGGAGACACAGACAGCAGGCACGGAGTCCACTTAAAAGATGTCACTATTCTTCACGGGGGCATTATAAAGATTTTTTTCCTCCTAAAATTTTTTAGGGATCCTGGAGAATGTCTTGCTCACTGCACTTTCCTCATATGACCCACAAGGAAACCAGGGTCCCGAGAGATCAGGTGACACATCACCTCAGTGGCTGAATCTGGGGAAAAGCCCAGGTCTCCAGAATTCAAATCCAGCACTCTACAGCGATCTGACTGCCCCTCTGCCCTAGTCACACTTCGCCCATCCCAAACCTAAGAGGTGCCGTCTGGCTGGGCCGGCACCCTCCGCGGTTCACAGACCTGGCCCTGCTGAGGCTGTGCAATGATGATCTGCCCGGGCTGGAGGGCGGCTGTGGAGCTGGCGGTCTGCTGGCCTTGCTGCTGCCCCTGGACCTGGACGGCAGCGGGTTGCTGAGCCAGCGTGAAGTAGTACTGGACGGGCTCGGCAGGGGTCACGGACTGGCGCACCTCCTCCTGCGGGGCAGACGGGGGGGCGGGTCAGAGGAGGAGAGCCGGCTCAGCAGCCGCCACGGTGGGTTTCCACTCTTCCCCCAGACGGCCTCTGTGCAGTTGCCTGCTGAATGCTGAGCTCTCCACATCTGAAGCCAAGAGAAAGTGGAATTCGAAGAGACCAGTTGCGCTAAATCAAACTAAAACTAACAGATTCCGTAGGCTTCACAAAACATACAGCCAATTTTCTGAAGTACAGAGTAATCACCCACTGCGTGATGAGTTGCAAATGGGCAAATAATTACCGTAACTAAAAACCACGCACTAGCAGTGCTTGATAGTAAATGCCGTCAAGGCCTATGATCTGAGAACAGTGCTAACGGCAAGCACCCCAAATACCATGCTCTCAGGCTGGCTCCCCATCTCCCAAACAGGCAGCACTCTCCGTATTTCGCTCCCAGCACCTCAGGAGGGAAAGAGCAGGGGAAAGGGAAACAGGGCTTTTTCTGGATTGGAATTTCAGAATCAAATGTCAGGATCAAGAACACTGGTAGGCAAGAGCCCAGCTTTTCAGAGCATGTCGAGAGCTCTGTGGTCACTGAGGCCATGTCTATCCAGCATCTCATCTGGTTAGGTGGTACTTAGCCACAGAAGCGCAACCCAGGGGGCCTGAGGGACAGCCCTCCACTGGGGTGGCCTCTGGCCGATCTGCTGGGTGAAGAGACCGTTCCTTCTTCAGCTGACGTTTTCCATGGCAGAAGGAGTAAACAACCCTCTCCCAGCCACCTCGAGCTCACAGCTGAGAGTGTAGGATGTTTACACACACTACGGCATGGTTACAGCCTGAGAGTCCAGGGGTGGCCGGCCCCTGACCACTGACACAGATCGGCGTCTGCTCCGGAGGGCCCTGCGACACATGGTGCCCTGCCTGGGACAACAAAAACAACAGAAACATACAACCACTTGGGCTTGTTGAGCAAAATATCAGCTAAATTTACTCACTTCCATGTTCTGGTCTAAGTTTGCCATGTTCAAGGAAAGAGGAAAAGAAGATACTTCTTGAAGGTATAGAGACCCTGTGGACCAAAGCTCTCCAAAGTGACATTTACAAAGTTGGTACTGACCCCATCCCCAATCTGTGCTTCCACAGTCCGTTTCTCATTACACTTTTTTGTACTTGCTTGCCAAATTCCACTACTTTCCCTGGTAGAATGAAAGCCCTGTGAAGGCAAGGCCTCGCTCTCTCTTGCTCTCCACTGTCCCTACCACCTGTCTCCTTGCAGGCACTCAATAAGCAGCTGCTGAATGATGAATGGATTCATAGAGCCGGGCAGACAACTGGAGGTAGGAAAGTACTTTTTTTAACCCAAGTTGGGAGTATGACAAATTCTCTTGAATCCAACAGCTGTTAGCAATAGAAAAGAATCCCTAATTTCTTGCTACCTCTAGGATTCTGTGGCCATAGTGCAGGAGACACTCCTGTCCGCTAAAGAACGGGGTTGGGTATTCTTTTGCTTGCCCGGTGACTGGGGGCCCAGGATACTAAAACTAGGACTCCTGATATCTAGCCCCTGAGAAACTTGGATCTCTGCATGACAAGGTTCCCTAATGGCCATTCACCCAGTCTAGGCAGACACTTGTAACATTCTGGGTTTCTAAGCTAGTCCTCAAACATGAACCAACTTTCTAAGTTAATGTATTCTGTGCTTCAGGCCCAAACAGTTTGAACCCTGGACATGATCATGCTGAGGCAGAAGAAGAAGGAGGTCCCCTTTTATTTTCATCTAGGTCTCAGTTTCCAGAACAACTTAACTGTGACAACATCACCTCCACTTCAACCCCAACTTCTCACATTATAAATAAAGGTCAGCCAGTCAACTTGATCTTGGCTGTGACAGGGATAATACTGATACCCTCCTTAGCGAAGAAACAAAGGCCAACTACTCTTTTCAAGGCTCCTGAAATAGGTTCAATGAATTTATTTTCCACTCAGAACTCCCTTCCCATTCTATAAAAAACATCAACCACTAAAATCCAAACTAACTTGGAAAAGTTCTTGGGTGATGAGAGGGTATAGAGGACTAAGACCCCTAGAACTAACATGTAGGACGTCTTGGGGAGTAGGGAGCCACTGGCATTTACCAGCCCTGACCTGTCATTGTTCTGTCTCCAGTTATCCTTGACTGTAGCTAATCTGCAAGTGAATATGGTCTTTTTGCCAGACAAATAGCAAACCCTTTAAGTACCACCTTCAGAAGCTAAAATATCCCTTGCCAAAAGCTGTGAGAACATGTAAAGAGCTTCTCCTATGATGCCTACTGTATGCTCTTAAACTGTTTATGAACTAGGCAGTGTCTAGGACACTTCTGTGAGTATCAAATAGAGGCACCAAGGTTTGTGTTGTGAGGACAGGCATGACAGTTCTCAAATCACTGGAATGGAAGGAGGCATATCTAAGCTTCTTCTGCATTATGAATACTCATTCTGCCAATGGAGGTCAAGCTAGCAAGGGAGTGATTATGCTTGGTTTAAAGAAATGGGTGAAGAGAAAATGACATTTCAATGAGCAGGAACTTCCAACTCACAGTTTTAATGGGGCAGAAGTCAGGCCTCAACTATCTTCTGCTTGAGTAGTCTTTACTTGCTTTCCCGAAGAACAAGAAGACATGCCCACGCATCTCAGAGAAGTCAAGGGCCTCAGATCCGCAACTCAGTATTTCTGGCTCGTTTCTTTCCCCAGCAGTGGGAAATCACCCCCTGTGCTACAACAATCTCTGAATGACTGGATCAATCCAGAATGGGGCACTTGCCCAGCTTTAGCAGTGGCCTCCCCAACCAGAGTGCCTGTTCTTGGAATCTCTTCAGAAGTAGAGCCTGATAGACAACGCCAGAGAATGGGCAGCCTCACATCCTAGAGCCATCACCACAGTGCTGTGCAGCCAGCCCCAGACTGGGAAAAAGCACATTTGCTTCAGTAGCAGGAATGAACTGCTGCCTCCTTCAGACAGGGTGAGTTTTGGAGAGTAGGCGCTTTTAAAGGACTTAAGGAAGGTGCCAGCCAATTTGGAGCTTGGGAAAACGTCATGTCTACAGAGGATTAAAAGTGCTATCTTAGAATTTCAGGCCAGCTTTCAGCAATCTCAACCTTTCAAAGGCCAGGCAGTAGCTGTCCCGAACAGGAAGCCGATCAATCGCCTGAACACCTGCAAAGAACTGAACCTGTTCAGTTCAGAAACTGAGCTGTTTCAGCTAGACACACTTTAAAGGAGATGGATCATAGCATTCTGAGTCAGGCTAGGATGTAACAAGGAGCTCTCTGACACCCTAAGAGAGTCAAGCACTGAGGACGCTGGAGGAAGGGAGAGGACATGACCATTCTCTCTAGCCAGCTGGCTTGGCAGGCAGCCCCAGGGAACAAGCAGGAGTTGGTGCAAGGAGCCCGAGCAAGGCCTGATTTTGTCACAGAGCTCACCACCTTGGTTTAAAGGGGGCTTCTGAAACAAATTCCAACAAGGAGAATGGGTGAATGGTATCAACTGTTCTGAAGGAAGAGAAGTGGTCTGAGTTCTTGTAGTGACTTCTCAGAGAGGAGGGAAGCACTAAGAGGAGGAACTGAGCCGTGGGCACAAACCTGCAATGTTTCAAAGGCGATGCACAGCGGGACGACCGTGGCAGCCTGCCGCTGTAAACATCCGACTGAAAGCTCCCTGGAACGCCTTACAGCTTCCAGTCAAGGATGTTTACAGTAGCAAAGACTGCCCAGAAAGAACGAAGACGCAGTGAGGCACCCCGCTCTAGGAAGGAGGTGCAGAGGGCTTGCTAACCCAAAGACCCTCAGGCAGGGTCGGGATTACAAAGGGTGTTTAAGATGCCCACTTCTCCTACACTCTCTTACTCATTATTAACATGAGACGGCACAGGAGAATGGTCGTCACTGAATGACTCCTGTTTCTAAGGACAATACACTATGAAATAATTCATTAAAAACACTTAAAATTTTATTAACAAAACAGAGAAAGCAGATCAAGGCTCAGCTTTGCTCCTGCCAGACTCTGCCACTATTCCCCAAGCATCTCTACTACATCTAGTGAGTCATGCAATCTGCATGCCTAAAATGATGAGCTATACAGGAGAGGGGTCTATCACAATTGCAATTAAGAGCTTTATGCACCCAAAGTGCTGAAAAACAATGGTGTGACCTCTGGAGAGGAACAGACGGAAGAGCAGGAAAGGCAGACACGCACATTCTTTCTCATGACTGCTTAGAAAGGTCGCTTAAGTGGTGGTTCTCAAATATGGTTGCACATTAAAAGCACCTGGAGAGCTTTAAAAAGCACTAATGCCTGGGCCTCCCCCTCGCAGATTCTGATTCAGCTGGTGTAGGGGCGGGGCCTAAGGACTAGTATTTTTTAAACCCTAACAGGTGATTCTAATGTGCAGCCAGTGCACTGTGCAGAGAACCACAATCTAGAGTAAGAGAAAACCCAGTCCACTCACTCCAAACACCA
Organism: Balaenoptera musculus; assembly: GCF_009873245.2. Lineage (NCBI taxonomy): Eukaryota > Metazoa > Chordata > Mammalia > Artiodactyla > Balaenopteridae > Balaenoptera > Balaenoptera musculus. The sequence goes on along the minus strand of NC_045785.1, from coordinate 33,079,709 downwards.
CTGTGAACACAGAGAAGCTGTTTCTTGGAAATCTAAAATCTGTAACTTGCTCTCCCATCCCAGATTAAGAACTCTGACAGACTTCCTAGGATACCTCGAAATGAGCTTCACTTTACTGTTGTAACTAAAGTCTTTCATTTTCATTTTGTCTATTTTCACTGAAATACCACCTCAGAGGCACTGAGTTAAAAGCATCCCTAAATGAGTAACAGAAGGAGATGTTAAGGATGGATCTGGTCTACAGAAAGAAAAGCAAAAGAAGAGCAAATGACTTGTGCTGAGACTGGAAAAGGAGCGTATCTGACACCAGGATGCAAGGCACTCTCTAGTCAGCAGCAGCGGCAGGAGCAATGCCTTCCCAGCTCACCTGACGCTTTGGTGGTTTCAGCTCATCTCTTGGAACAATATCGATGAGAAAGTCAAACTGATCAAATTTTGTAATTGCCATGGCGATATCATTCCTCTGTAACAAAGAAAAGCAGAGTGAAAAATTAGCCTGGGGAGAAACTAGTTCACCTGGCTTTCTACTCTCCAAGTTACAAGTAAGGTAAGACGATGACTTCTAAGCCAAACTAAATACCCATGGCCATGCCTACAGCCAAAAGAAGTACAACCAAACTCTTACAAACTTCAAATGATCAGACTTGATGGACAAACACTGACAAAAAAGAGAGAAATGTAGCTCATGCTCTACAAACTGTATATTTGAGCCTCCAACTATTACCACCTCTGCTGGATCCTAAATTATCATCCTCCAGATACATCTGTACAAATCTAGCAATCTTAACTGACACGTTTCTGGTCATTCTGTGGTTAGCAAAGTTAGACTATCATTCGACCTTATAACCTTTTTAAGCCCCTAAATAATATTTTAGCTCTTTGGTTCACAAGTAGTTATAATCTATTTTGAATCTCTTAGCTGAAATCCTAATTCAATAACTTTTTGCAATATTTTCTAGTCATTGGATCTATATAAGTTAGTTCCTACAAGGCTACAATTTTTATTTTGAAATTCAAAATCACCATGTCAAATCCACAGTTTAAATCTTGTTCCACGTGACATGAACACTGGCAGTCTGAAGCCACTAGAATAGAGGCAGGGTGGGTAGAGACCAAGTCAGCTGCCTAATGCTACAGAAACCAAGGCCTGCTCTGATGGCGTTCTAAGAGTGACATTCCCTTTCTTTAAATAATAGAATCACAAGATTTTTAATTAAAAACCAACACACTATGTCTACTTAAGATTTGTGTACTTCACTGTGTGACAATTTTAAAGCAAAGGAAAAAAACAGAAAAAAATAGTGAACTACGGTGAGTGATACATATGTTGAAGTGTTCAGGGGAATGTAAACTTTTAAATGCATTTAAAAATAGATGACTTGGGGACTTCCCTGGTGGCGCAGTAGTTAAGAATCCGCCTGCCAGTGCAGGGGACATGGGTTCGAGCCCTGGTCCGGGAAGATCCCACATGCCACGGAGCAACTAAGCCTGTGTGCCACAACTACTGAGCCTGCGCTCTAGAGCCCGCGAGCCACAACTACTGAGCCCACGTGCCACAACTACTGAAGCCCGCACACAGAGAGCCCATGCTCCGCAACAAGAGAAGCCACCGCAATGAGAAGCCCACGCGTTGCAACGAAGAGTAGCCCCCACTTGCCCACGCGCAGCAATGAAGACACGGTGCAGCCAAAAATAAATAAAAAATAAAAATAAATAAATAAACTGACTTTGGAGCAGCAATGGTGGCTATGCATATTCAAAAAAAAAAACAGATGACTTGATGGATAGAGGGAAAGACAGACACGGGAACAAAACAAGTAAAATGTTAACGGTAGGACCTAGGCGGTCAGTATACAGGTGTTCACTGTAAACTCTGCTTATGTTTAAATTTTTTTGTGTGTTAGCATGTTGACTTTTCCCTCCAACATAATAAAATGTTGGAGGGAAAAGTCAACATGCTAACAGAAATCCTTAGCAAGCTCTATATATCACATCTTCAAAGAAGGTGACTCATCAGACAAAATAGGAGGGGATGGAAATTTTCCTTCCCTTGTCTTTGTGATGGCCCCAAGCCATTGAAATGCAAAACTCCAGTCCACCCTTCTTGCCAGCCACCAGCTTGATAACAGACCCTCCCAACCGAAGCAGGGCACATCTTAAGGCTGCCAGGTCTCATTTAAGATTAGTACGATATAGTGTCACATTCTTGATGATGTCACCTACTCGAGCTACCCAAATGGCTCATCTATGGATAGAATGAGGGGAAGAAAAAAAAAAAATCACCTCCAAACATACACCAAAGTGTTCTACAGAATTTTGGAAACAGATATACTTAAATGGGTCTTTTTAACATTTTTATTTTGCCATTTTTAATGCTAGTATTTTACTGATTATCATATTTAGTAAAAAAAAAAAAACACAGAAATCTTAAGTACACAGCTTGATGAATTTGAATAAATATATGCACCCAGGTAGCTATCACCCAGATAAGAACAGACAAAGTTTCCTTCTATCCCTTTCCAGTCAACTTCCTTCCCCTACCAATCTGAGGCAACAACAACTCTGATTTCTATCATCACAGATGGTGATAATATATGGGGTCACGTGCTATGTAATTTTTTCCTCTGGTTTCTTTTGCTTAATATTATTGAGATTCATCCATGTTGTTGTATGAATAAATAGTTTGCTTCTTTTATTGTTGAGTAGTAATCCATTTTATGAATATATCAATTTGTTAATATATTTACATCTTGATGGATATTTGAGTTGTTTCCAGTTTTTGGCTATTATAAACAAGGTTGTTATGAACATTCTAATACAACAATGTCCACATTTTTGGGTGTACACGTAGGAGTGGAATGGCTGGGTCTTGGAATAAGAACATGTTTAACTTTATTAGAAAGTGCCAACTAGTTTTCCAAGGTGATCGCACCTTCCATTCTGACCAACAATGAATGTTTCAGTCACTTCACTTCCTTGTCAACACTTGGTATTGTCAGTCTTTTTTATTTTAGCCATTGTCGTGGGTGTAAACCAGTATCTCATTGTGGTTTTAATTTGTATTTCCCAGATGACAAATGATATTGTATACCTTTTCATATGCTTATTGGTCATCTGGGTATCTTCTTTTTTGAAGGGCCTGTTCAAGTGCTTTGCCCATTTTATTTTTTAATCTGAATTGATCTTGAAGGTAGCTTTAATTGGATCTCTCTAGATTCATAGACTTCCTTCAAGACAGCATAAAATAAGTTTTCAATGTCTAGCCACACTAGAATATAGACTTCCCAAGGGTAGGAATTTTTGTCTGTTTTGTGTATTAGTCCCCAGGGCCTAGAACAGTGCTTGGCACATTGTGGGTATTCATTTAATATCTGTTAAGATAAATGAATAAAAGCACGCATTTTCAATTTTGGAGATAAAGGGGAACAGAAAGCATAATTTACTTCCTTGGCTTTGTTGTTAAAATACTGTCACTCTTGTATCTGTCACACCCTTCCTCTTATGTCTGGGAAACGTTTCCTCTAACAACTAGGGCCTGGATGTTGAGCAGAGGGCCTCTAGAGCCAATGACCAAGGGGTCCTCATACAACATGAATGCTGATTTGCTGGATTAAAATAAAAAAGGAAACATGAAAGAAGAAAAGGATTCCCAGGAGAGTAGGGAAGGAACAAAAAGGCTAATGAGGTTAGTGAGACTATTCTTCCTGGGACTGTTCTTTTCTGGAGTCTCTCAAGGCTTCCAACCAGAAGTTGTTTAGATCTGGAAATAGATAAATACCCCTTTAGCCTCTGTTTATAGTGAGAGCTCACCAAGTACAAAGTTCAGTCACTGAGCTGTGAAAAACAGGAGAGTTGGAAATTAAGATTCTTGGTGGGGAAATACAGACTACCTTGGCTATATGGTCTGCCTGCCTCCCACCAGTAGAGGAAGATGCCAGTTAAACATATCAGCTTGACAGAGTCCTAAGGAAAAACAAAAACTTTGGTCCAAAGCCATGCAACACAAGAAGGCAAAGGCAGCTCTTGCCTAATTTTCTACAATATTACCTGAAGAGTCCGGCGCTTGTTATCCTCTGTGTGGATCCAGGCTCGAAGAGTCAACTCAGTGATAAAAATCTGGGCCGCCTTGGCAAACAGCACAGGGGCTTCTGCACTGATCATCTGCAACAGACGTAGGCCCTCCCTGTCAATCACCAGCAAGTCATTCAAACCAGTCAGTTCATCCCTTACCTCATGTCCTGCTCTTGGGCTATGGGGCAAGGGCTAGAAAACAAGAAGGTGGTAGCCTTACAAGATTCCAAGGTAAAATAAATCCATGAGCAGGGGACAAAGCAGGTAGCAGATAGAAGAAGGGAAGAGGGAAAAAGGATATTTATCTAGCACCTACCACGCACTTTCTTTCTCTCATAGTAGCCTTTCAGAGAAACTAGGGTTTAGGAGAGATGAAGTGATTTGCCTATGGCCATAGAGCCAGTAAGTGGTAGGATTTAGGTTCTAATCCAAAGGGAGACAATGTGGGGAAAGATAATGAGTATGAGAGCCAATGGATTTAGGGAAAATCTCTGGCTTCCTATCCTTTGGGGCTTTATTTTTCACATAGTGAAAAAGAGGATAACAACCTTCCAGGGTTGCTGTGGGAATCAAATGAGATAATATATATAAAAGCACGCAGCACAAGGCCTGGCACACAGTAAGTGCTCAAGTAATGCAAGCTGCCTTGCCAAGTCTGAATTCAAAGTTCAAACTCTTGGTCAAACAAAGCTCTGAACCCTTGGTGAGGTGCTCTATGCAGGATATAGCCACGGGAAGAGCTCTGGAGTTAAGGAAGTAGGAGGTGAGAATTGGGATCTTGGTTCTCCTACTCTGGGTGAGGCACTTTTAACCTCTTTGTGTCTATTTCCATATCTATATAATGGTGAAACTAACAATTCTTATCCTATCAAATCTCACAGGGTTACTATGAGGAAGAAGTGAGCTACTAAAAGGGAAAACTGTGGTAAACTGTTAGCTTCCCACACAAATACAAGAGACTATCAATTTTGAGTGGAAAGAGAGACAGTTGCTCTTTTCCTGTGAGAACTGTAACAGGAGGTGGACTCCTAGGAATACAGATAAGGCCACCCCCAAGTAAATCCTCTCACAAGGATAAATCATGTGAAACAACTCATAGATTGAAAAGTTAGAACAAGTGCAATATCATTATCAAACATTTCTTAGAGCTCAGATCAACAAACTAGAGATTGCAATAAGATGCTAGGAAGACGTCACTGTCCTGTTGATGTGATGATACATGTTTACACTACATAGTGAAAAGAATCGGGCGATTCAAAAAGCAAATACTCAGCATCTTTCAACATCTGGAAAACAGGATATCCCCAATTTTCAGAGAAGACCATACAACAATTAAAACTGTTCAATTTTAGCTCACATAACAATTTTAGAGAGGATCCAAATAAAGAAGCAACACAATATTTTCATTTTTGTTTAATTAAACTTTGAGCTCTAGAGAAATGAGCAATAATTTTCCCATCGTTTTACTTTCAATATGAATAACGAAAACGAATGCGAATTCACCTTCACATCTTCATCCAGTTTCATAATCTTCTTAATACGAGCCAGCGGGAGTTCCTGTACTCGGAAATCTTTCTGAAATGAGTAACAACAGGTACATAAATGGTAGGAATAATCAAAAGGGCATGACAGGCAGCATGAAACACTCTGATTGGTTTAGTCCCTCCTTTCAGAAAATACGGCAGGAGAGGAAGTACAAATGAAATTAACAAAATACAAGCTCTAGAGGCAAAATACTTCTTAACCAATGCAAAGCTTCAAACAAAGGGTTTCAGGATAAACTTATGATGGCTTCTAACAGTGCCCTCATGAAAAGCGGCCCCAAACAACACCAGATTCTTTGCCAGCACGATATAGAGATGTATTATACGTGTCTTCTCCCACCCCCAAGAAAGTTTACCAGCTTGCATGCAGATTAAAATGAGATTTTTGTCTTAGGGATTTTCCTCCAGTTCTTCCTTCTAATCAAGGACTGCAAGGGCAAGTGCCAGCAGCACCTGACCATAGTGATTGTTCTAATCAGCCATGTGGCACTTCCTATTTCTGACTTTTGCACTAATGTGACACCAGAAATTGGGGAGGAGCTCCTTTCCCATCACAGCAGCAAAGGCCTTGTCTCCAAAATCTGCTTGGGGTTGGGGGTGGGAGTAGAAGAGTATGGAAAAAGGGTGAGGGTGAATTTACCAGCTGTCATTTAGGAAGAGCCCTGTCAATTTTTTCTTAACAAACAAGACTAAGTTGGGGAGAAACCATTTAACTTTATTGTGGATAGGATTTAGGAAAGGGATTTTCGATTAGCACTACTCAATTACTTGCAATTTAAGTGCTTTTTCATTTTATTTTGATACTACTGGTATTTAAACACATGACCAACGATGGATGCAATTCTAGAAATAAAAATCAATTTTGGGTTTCAGAGCTGCAATGAAGAGAAAGGTGCAAAGGCAGAGATTAGCTAAAATCAGCAAAATCCCTACTGGGACTAGGTGTCAAATGATTGATTCTATAAGTGGTCTGAAACGTGACTCACCAAACCCAATATGCTCACCTGGGAATTTACATCATCACATTAAGGAGGAAGCAGCTCTTATTTGAGATTTGGTATAATTAACATGCATTAGTGAACTTTCTTTTCCAAGACCAACAGAAAACCTCAACTATACATCAAAGAAGGCAGTGGGGCATTTTGGAAAAACATCACCAGCCTTCCCAGGATCTATTTTATGAATACAGAAGAAGAGCAACTATTAGGATAAAATGTACACCGAGACATCTTACTTACTTACTTACTTTACTTACTTACTTACTTAATTTATTTATTTGGCCATGCCAGGCGGCATGCAGGATCTTAGTTCCCCAACCAGGGACTGAACCCATGCCCCCTGCAGCGGAAGCATGGAGTCCTAACCACTGCACCGCCAGGGAAGTCCCAAGACGTCTAATTTCTCCACCCAAACCCAACAAGCTGCTTGGCTACCACTCACCTCTACAAATTTCCAACACTAATTTTTCATCTTTTCCTTTTCCAAATTAGGTATCATGTTCCATAAGCCTCTAAAAATCTAACCCTGGAGTGGTAGAGGCTTAGAAGTCCAGTTTATTAAAGTTTCACCGAAAGGAGACAGCAGGACACATACTATTCTTATTTTTTCTCCTCCTCTTTCATTTATTACTTCATGCAACTCAACTAACAGCAAATGTATGATACCTACTACTATGTGGAAGATGCAAATATATTCTTACCTTTGAATAGCCAAATAGTTTGTTAGAGACTATCACATAAGAACATTATAATCCCCTATCCTATACTAGAATGGGGGTGTAAAATCCCACACAGAAAAGAAAGAAGTGACCAGCTGGCAATGGGGGGTGTGGGGCGCTGGAGTGAGCAAGAGGAACTGGCAAACGTTCCACAGAGGGGCTGAATCTGAATTATGTCTAGGGATACTGCAAATTTGCTTGCTGGAAAAGTATGTTATTCAGACAGAGGAAACAGCATGCACAGAAGCACAGAGACAAAAAACCTGGCCTATTTAAGTTTTCAATGTATGACCTTAGTACAGAGGGGAACAGCAGGAAAGGGAATGCTGGATTGGGGCCAGGCTCTAAAGGGATTTTTTAAAAAACATTTAACTACAGAAATCAATCACTGGTCTTCCTTCTTGTGTGGCATATCACGCAAAATGATGATGTTAAACAGAAATGCCAAAGAGAATACTAGGGATGATAATTCCTTTGGAAGGCCTCCCAGGATGATACACAAAGAACAAGATTATGACCACAAGATTTAGGTCTCTTGCAAGTGTGCTCTCATTTGGCTTGGTTATTTAATATAATTCCCACAAGACTGCTCTAAGATTACTTAACTAAAGCCCAAAGCTAATAAAAAGACCTCCTTCCCCAACTTGAAAGAATAAAATATTACTTTTAGAATTTCTATGAGACTAGTCTTTAATTAAAAGAAAAAACAAGAAAAGGTCAAGGATATCATCCCCACCTTGATGAGGTGTAAAATCAGGCAGAAATTTACAAAAAGCTCTGCTCTAAGCCTCACCAACCTTTTCTTTTGTGAGAAACTTTCTTATGATCCCCAAACCTTGAGATTTTAAAGGATCTTCAGATGTGCGTGTGTGGCTCGTTATCGCTGACGACAGCCCAGTTTTCTATAATCTCAGCCTAGCTTTCCAGTCACATGTAAGGGTTTACGACAAGCTTATTGGAGAGGGGAGCCCCTTCACTATCAGTAAATTGGCTTTCAAGTCAATGCTCCCCTTGTCATTGGAAACCATGCAACTGACATGAGTAACATTAAACTTCTGATGCTAATCCAAGTGGTAGAACAACTAACACATTTTACTCTTGGGAGTGACATCAGCATGGTAGAAGAGCAGATTCTCTCTCAGAACATTCTCGTGCTCCTGACCACAACCAAAGAACTACACTTAAAAATGTTGCCAACTGAAATTGCCAAATTTCAAGAAGTCTGAATTCACTCAATGAGAGTTCAAAGCCAAAGAAAAGTCAATGGGTCTCAGGCTGCACTGAAGAACATCCACAGTTTCAAATAATGATGAGAAATCTTTTGCAGGCCTACCTAGTCAGGCACTCACTCCGGCAAAGTCAAGATTCTATCCTCTCGAAAGCAGTGATTCTCAACCTTAGCAACATGTTAGAATCACCTGGGGGAGCTTTTGAAAAACAAGATGTCTGGGCTTTACCCCAGACTAAGTGAATCAGGAACTCTAGGGAGTGGAGTCCTGGCATGACATTTTTTGAAAACTACCCTGGTGACTGTAATCCACAGTGAGGGTTAAGGACCACTGCTTTAAAGCCTTGTTGCTCAAAGTGAGGTCCCTAGACCAACAATGGCATCATCTGGGAACTCAAAAGAAATGCAGAATCTCAGGCTCCAATCCAAACCTCCTAAATCAAAATCTGTATTTCAACATGACCCTTATGTTGTTCACATATAGACAATAAATTCTGAGAAGCACTGTTCTACAGGAAGAGCTCAAACAGCACAGGACCTATTTTTTAACAGTCCACCAACCTTTACCTCCAAGTTCTTGTTTAAATGGTTATCTGATTTGATTGTAATGGTGGAAATGTCATCTTCCAATCTGGAGGCATTGAAGAATGAAAAGATATAATTGGCAATTAAAAGAAAGTGACCTAAGCATTAAATTACAGCTAACTGAAGGCTAAATGGGATGTAAGGAAGGAGCTTAAAGGAGGATTAGATTTCTCGTTAAGATTCAGCATTACTGCCTCCCCACCTGCCCCCCAAAAGACAAAAGTTAGCTTCTTCTTCCCCCCTTTCAAAGAGGTCTAGAAGGGTAAAATTCAATGCCAAGAAGTCTATTAATTATTGTTCCCAGAGTTCTGCTAAGCAGGAATACAGTATTTTACACAATCATCCTGGTGTACAATCATTTTGGTATGACTTTTAACCAACTTCAATTCCAGCTGAACACCATCTGGGTTTATGGACAATGCAGAGCTTTCAAGAGTGAGGAGAGCCTGATGGCCAAGCTGAGATGAAAGACAAATTGCTTTTGCAGAACACAGACCAAAACGACTGGGGCCAATGTCTCCAATACATCATGAACTATATCATCTAGCAAACTTCAATTACTTGTTTTTGGAACATCTTTGTCCCAGTCTTAGAGAGACCACAACACCTTATGAGTATTCTCATAAGTTTTATTTATGTTTGGATGGTTTGAACATATGGATTTTTTAAAAAATCTGGTAGACATTTTGAGATGTCAACCTAAGAGGCTCTGGCGTATCTGAGGAAGTCTGGTTGTAAGTGCTGTTGAGTTCTGGAAAGGCAGACTAAACACTAAAACATCAGCCACATTACACAGGCAGAAATGCAGTCAGAGAAGCAGACGCCTTCTTCGTGTGCCATAGGCAGAGGGAAAATAGAAGTTTTACAAACGGACTTTATTGGATTGCATTCTCACTCAAACTTGGCACTATGTTGCTTCACACTAAATCTGAAGCAGAGGAATCTGATTCATTCAAATATTTAACATGCACCTATTATATGCCAAACATCATTCTAAGCATCTGATGTAAGAGATACGATGGTAGCAGTCTAGGAGTCTTCTCTCAGGGGTACACAGGAGGAAAATTTTAGTTAGCCATCAGTAGGAGAATGATTAAAGATGACTTTCCTCCTTGATCTTCTTTCTCCTTACTCATAAAACTTGAACTAAAAGTGAATCCCTCAAAGTAACCCACTTTTTAAAAAAATAAGTTTATTTACTTATTTATTTATTTTTGGCTGCGTTGGGTCTTCATTGCTGCGCGCGGGCTTTCTCTAGTTGTGGTGAGTGGTGGAGGAGCTACTCTTCATTGTGGTGCATGTGCTTCTCACTGCGGTGGCTTCACTTGTTGCGGAGCATGGGCTCTAGGCGCGCCGGCTTCAGTAGTTGTGGCTCGCGGGCTCTAGAGCACAGGCTCTAGTTGTGGCGCACAGGCTTAGCTGCTCCACAGCATGTGGGATCTTCCCGGACCAGGGATCGAATCCATGTCTCCTGCATTGGCAGGTGGATTCTTAACCACTGCGCCACCAGGGAAGCCCCAAATCCATTTTTAACCTCTGAAGGACTAGCTGTCTAGCGACAAAAAGTTGGTCAACACCACGATCTGCTCTGATGTCAATCAAACTTGAAAATTAAACCAAGTAGGATAAAAATCAAAGCCCACATTCCTGTTCACTGCAGCATTATTCACTATAGGCAAGAAACGAAAGCAACCCCAATGCCCACTGACAGATGAATGGATAAACAAAGTGTGGTATGTACACATACACAGGAAATATTATTCAGCCTAAATAAGGAAAGAAATCCTGTCACATGCTACAACATGGATGAACCTTGAAAACATTATGCTAAGTGAAATAAGCCAGGCACAAAAAGACAAATACTGTATGGGTCCACTTACGCGAGGTACCTAGAGTGCTCACAGAAACAGAAAGTAGAATGGTGATTACCAAGGGCTGGGGAGAGGGAAAAGTGGGTGGTGGTTGTTTTAAGGGTATAAAGTTTCAGTTCTGCAAGATGAAAAAGTCCTGGAGATCTGTTTCACAACAATGTAAATACACTACTGAACTGTACATTTTTAAATGGTTAAGATGGTAAATTTCGTTGTGTCGTTTTACCACAATTAAAAAAAAAAATCAGGGCTTCCCTGGTAGCGCAGTGGTTGAGAATCTGCCTGCCAATGCAGGGGACACGGGTTCGAGCCCTGGTCTGGGAGGATCCCACACGCCGCGGAGCGACTGGGCCCGTGAGCCACAACTGCTGAGCTTGCGCGTCTGGAGCCTGTGCTCCGCAACAGGAGAGGCCACGATATTGAGAGGCCCGCGCACCGTGATGAAGAGTGGCCCCCACTTGCCGCAACTAGAGAAAGCCCTAGCACAGAAACGAAGACCCAACATAGCAATCAATCAAGCAAACAATCAATTAATCAATAAAATAAATCTTTAAAAAAAAAATCAAAAATCAAAGTCCAACAAAATACAGAAAAGCTAGGTGCTGAATTTGAACTTCCAGAGTTTATCTGACCGCTCGCCTGAACCTGGATTTTTTCTGCGCTCAAGCTGGAGGACAGACTTGCTGCACTGGCCTAGTCCCACCATACCCCAGGAGGGCACTAGTTTTACACCAGGCTGATCCCAGCACTAAAACCTGATAAGCTTAAGCATGAGATTATCCCCTCAAAACATGCACAAAATACCCCACTTTTGACTTTATAATTTCATTGTTTTCCTTCCTTCTGTTTTATATCTAAGATAGTACAGATAACTACCACCTTTAGACCGCAGAAGAGAAAGAATGATTTTTCAGTGGAAATCCACCTGTGAACACAGGCCACTCCGAGAAAGCTCAAGCCAAGTTCAACTGCTGAAAATCCCCCATATAAACAAACATGACCCACAGGTACATTCAGAATATAAATTAGTTTCTCTACCCCTGAAGTCAAGTGGGCATTTATCACAGTAAGTTATTTTGTTTATTTTATTCATTCATTACCTGTTTATAGTCTGTCTCTCCCACCAGAATACATGTTCTGTGAGCACAATGATTCCATCTGTCTGGTTCACAATTGGATCCACAGTAACTAGCATAGCCATAGTAGGTGCTTAAGTATTTGTCGAGTGAACAAATAAACTGACTACGTATGTTAGAGGTTAAGGACCAAAACTCTAAGAAAATGCAACATGAGTTCTACATCAAGAAGGAATCCAGTGTTTGCTCTGCCAGGATGCTAACATTGATACCTTCAGGGCAGGAATGACACATCTAACACAGAGAGCTCCTTCAGCATTTGCTGAAATGACACCAAATGGAACATTCTTCATTAAGGATATGACACCATACTCTGACTTTTATTGCTTCAGATTCATCACTGTGCCTGACTCAGTAACTATTTAATAAATACTTATCAAATAAATGACTCTGGTTGTAATTACTACGTTGTAAGCTCCTCAAGGGCCAGGGTTTTATTTGATTCTTCTATGTCAGAGGTTCTCAACAGGGGATGATTTCAGCCCCCAGGGAACATTTGCCAATGTCTAGCAAAAATTTTGGTTGTCACAACTGGAAGGGGAGTGCTACTGGCTGGCATCTACTGATTAAAGGCCAGAGATGCTGCTAAACACCGTACAATGCACAGAAGAGCCCCTCAAAACAAAGAATTATCTGGCCCAAAATGTCAATAAGGCTGTTAAGAAACCCCAATCTAAGTGTATCTTTTGACACCTGGAAAGAGTGCCTGCTTACAATAGATTTGTTGTTGAATAAACTGCCCAATAGTTTTCACCAGGTCCTAGGAATTTGGCAGGGCCACTAAATCAGGCTTAAGAAATGACCTACAGCTACTGGAGGAAAGTAAGCTCTGCTTTTCTGCATTCTCTAAAAGATCTGCCTCACATTAAAGTATCTCCAAGTCAAAGCATCCACTATACATCCACATGCCTAAAGAGAGCCACTAAGATATAAAAAAAATCCTTGTAGTTACCTCACCTAAGGTAAATTATATTTTCATTTTCCTATCCAAAGGTCAGAAATGAACTCTATTTTTGTAAATGTGCTTGAGATTAAAAATACTTTATTCTAAGTTTTGGTTATTCATCTCAAAGCTTTTACACTCTTTAGAAGTTCCTCATTCTTCCTTACCACTGTTAAATTCCGGATTTCTTCCATGACACGAGGCCAGAAGGACTGTAGGCTTTGCTGGGCATCACTGCTGCTAGCACCACCAAATCCTCCTTCTGTGGACATTCTGACAACTAAAAACAAACACATACATGAGATACATTAGAAATAATAAAGTCAGACTTTCTGTCCAGGTTATTTATAGCTTTCCTTGTGGATGTTTTCACTAATTCATTCAATTTCTCAGCCTGAGAAGGTATACAAAATTGTGCTGAAGGGGTTTTTCACACCGACTTAAGTCTTAGCAAAAAATAAGGAGGAAAGTTTTCCCTTCTATCCAGCTCATACCGCAGAGACTAACAAGGAGCTCCAAGCAGAAAATCTAAAATTGCTAGAAATCCAAACTCAAATCCTAATGTGAATCAAGGACTTTTAATGTCTTATTTTGCGGAGGGGAAAGAAAAAAAGGCACTTGGTTGCCCCAGTCTGGTCCATAATTTTCAATGCCATTCTCTCCAATGTTTTTCAAGTTCTATGTGGCTTCTCACACTCCATGCCACAGCCTGCGGCACATACATTAAGGGTCCCCAGTGATTAATACTGTACAGAAATGTAAACCCAAAGTCTTAAAAAATAAGAGTCAAGTTTATTCTTTTGTTTTAGACACTGTGGTCCCATTTCTTTGGGGCTACTGATGATTATTATTCTTTCTAATCTCAAGCTAATCTGCCTCAAAGGACACAAAAGCACTAAAGCCTAGGCCAATAATTGAGTGGATGACACAAAGTCTCTGAACTGAAATCACTTCCCAGTTCTTTCCTTACCTGAACCATGCTGTTAGGCACAAAGCCAAACAAAGCACACCACCAACTGGAAGCTTTAAAGATGGTTGAAAAACATTGAAGAATTAAATTTAGGACAGAGAAAAGAGAGTCAGAACTTGCATTTGGTCAATTGCTTTGTGATGGGGGAGGGAAGATGAATAAGGATCCCCACCTCAGCTATAAATATAGGTAACACTGTAATGTCTTAAAAGATTTACAGGGGGGAAGTAAAAAACTCCAGATGGCTTAAATGCTTATCTGGCAAATACTTACACCCAAGAAACAGTTTAATTAAACACAAAGAGCAAGAAACTTAGTGATGTCCTAAGAATTTCTACTCTGGGAAACTATTTGAAAAGGTTTGACCTGCCAGTGACAGGATGCTGGTGGACAGCTATGTAAGTCATTAAGAACTAATTCTGAAGGGCTGGAAGGAAAGCACCAAAGCCAGGTGTCACATGACCAAATTGCTACTTTCCAGGCTTCATGTGGATGCATGCTGGGCACATCACTCTCTATCAGCAGAATGGAATGAAGGCTGATAAATCTAGGTTTAGACTGTGAGGATGTTTGATTCACTCTTAAATGTTTGCCTGGGATTGTCCTAGAGGTCTCTAATTTTTTTTCCCCTTTTTCTTCTAAAGGAAATGATGAGAGGAAAGAAATGAAAGGAAAACAAGAGTACAATCTTCAAAGCAGATTTCACTCTGGTGTAATGACATTAGTGGCTGATGATGTAATGGGAAAAGGTTTGGAGCCAATTTCTGGTGCTGGAGGCCTACAAGCAGCTCTATACATCAACAGGAACTCTAAGTGCTAGGAAGCAATATGATCTTGGAGTTTCTGGAGAGAATTAAAGTGGAGAATGTTGAATCACAGTTGGAAATGACTAGATAAAATCTTGAGTCCTAAACAACCAAGTAAGATCCTCTCAACTCAGCTCCCATGACATTTTCACTTATCACCATATGCACATGGCCTATACACTATTCTCTTAGATGTATTGAGAACAAAGAAACCAAGGTAATCTACAGAAATTTAATTATTTAGTTTTATTAATAGATTCTTACGAGGTACTCATGACAATGATGAGAGTGAGACTCTAACCTTTTTAAATGCGGCAAATAAAATCTTTCTAGAAATGAAAATAATTATCAAAAAACTTTAAAAAGAATCTAACCTTTCATTGTATGGACCCCTGTACATGACTGATCTTAACAGAATCTGCCATGAAAACTGCTATGGTCAAAGGAGGAAGATGCACAACTGCCAGTGTGATGTCTCTGTATAACTTGCTAATGATGAGTAGGTGTAGTTTGAGTGCAAAGGCCTGTGAGATTTAGAAAGTTGGTAACCAGTTTTGATTGTCCTCTGATCTCTTCCCACAAACATTACCAAGGTACACAATTCAAGAAGCATTTTTAAAACCATCTGTGCACAGTCTGCTTTTAAATCTTGAATTGCCCCAACTAAGGATGTGCTGGCGCAATCAGTTTCCAAACATCTGTGCAGTCAATAGATTATGAATGAATCTTTGGCTGGCTCAGAGCCACACACTGTCAGAGTGGGGGTTGGGTACAGAACAGAAGTTAACAAATCTTTCTGGAACTGACAAATGTATTAAAGGTTAAGTTTTTAACGTGAGAGACCTGTTTGAATTAGAAAATCATAAATGGATAATGGTAAAAGAAATTCAAGTCAGTAATAATGTCCTTTACATTTTACTGCATCATAGAAGTTTAAAACTGGGGGGGGGGGAAAAAAGGCATTAAGAACCACCCAGGTCAGCTCCTCTAAAAGATGCTTACAGCTCTACTTCAAGCTCTGCCCACCTCCCTCAATCCCACCCTAAGTAGTCATTTAGCTTAAACAGGAGCTCCTCCCGCTATAGTTCTAAGAAACTGGCTCACTGGTAAGGCATTCTTTTCCATCTTTGGACAGCTCTCACTGTTCTTTACATTAAGTTGAATTTACAAACAAAGGATCATTTCAGCTTTTGATTTAGAGTTACAACTTTTATGCTTTTTCCATTGAGAAACCTCTTTTCATAAATTCCTGACTCCAAAAAAATAAAGGTACTATACTTTCATCAGGGACAGAAGATCCTCTCATGAGGAAAAAGAGAAAATGGTTTGGAGCATGTTTTCTAGCATCTCTGCACAGAGATGATTTGTAGCTAATTATCCTAATATCTCTTGGGGGACTTCCCTGGTGGTCCAGTGGTAAAGAATCCGCCTTACAATGCAGAGGATGCAGGTTCAATCCCTGGTCAGGGAACTAAGATCCCACATGCTGCAGGGCAACTGAGCCCGTGCGCCACAAATACTGAGCTCGCGTGCCTCATCTAGAGCCTGCGTGCAGCAAACTACAGAGCTCGCGCGCCACAACTGCAGAGCCCACACACCCTGGAGCCTGCGTGCCACAACTAGAGAAGACAAAATCCGCACGCCACAACTAGAGAGAAGCCCGGGCACCAAGACGAAAGATACCGCATGCTTCAACGAAGATCCTGCGTGCTGCAACTAAGACCCGACACAGCCAAAAATAAAATAAAAATAAATAAATAATAAATAAATCTTAAAAAAAAAAAAAATCTCTTGGAAGAACATAAATTGTTACTATAAATTCCTAGAAAGTGAGTATTTTTATTCAAAAGGCTTTCCCCAAAGCAGATCCAGTCTTCACATGGGGCTTTAAAAATTAGATCAAATGTCACACAACAGATCTTACAAAAACAAGTTGGTGTTCTCAATATTTTCTGACCGTGGCAAAACTTAACATTAAAATAATAAAACCTAATCATAAACAAATTTTGCTCACCAAACACCCAACAAGTTAAAAAATATACAGTAACCTTAGTTAATTTTATCACTTATTTTAATAATTAATACATAAATTGCAACTGAATTGATTTTGCTACAGAAGTAGCCTACTTACAACATCTACAACCCATGTCAAATATGCCAGGTTCATCTTCTAGAGTGATAAGAAAGGTATGTATTTAAAAGTAAGAAAGAGATTTATATTCCAGGATCCTTTTTATTCCATGTTAAATTGCTATCACTATCATGAGATAAAGCTATTTATATATAGTAAGACCAAGCCGCATTAGCTTAGATGACTCTTATGAAAAATGCCTAATAGAATTTCCCAGATTTAGTTCATAATTAATATTAGATTTATTATTCATGTTCATTAATTAGATTATAAACACTTGAATAAGACTGCCTGTTTAACTATTTAATAAAGACTTAAGGACCAGATGAAATATTGAATGTTTGTTGCTATAAGAAATCTCAACTCCCATTATCTCTTAATTTATCTGGTTTTAAAAACAGTTTGCTTTCCAAAACTAAAATGGGAAGAATCAAAGTCCATCAAGAAAAGGCCACTTCTGCAATGCTCAAATCAACTGCCATCTCTCCACAAGTGTTCTCTAAATAACCCCAAGTGATCACTCCTTCCTGTAAACCTTCAGAGCCCTTAATCTGTACTTCTTCCTGCCCTCACCACATTACCTTGTATGATCATTATTTATGTATTTCTTACCATATTTCCCCTTCTGATTTATAAGCTTGTGGGTAGGACCTGAGCATGATTTATCTCTGGATTCCCTCACAGCACCTAGCTCAAAGCCTGAAAAATAATTACTTCTGAATGAAGGAGCAAGAGAGTTGTTGCATATGGCCTTTCTGAGAAAAAAGAGGCCTTTGGAAAGCCTGGCCCTGAAATAAGACTTATTGGGACTACAAACTATCCTAGGAGTTTCAGAATAAACGAGGTTCTCTCTGGGCCTTGAAAGTATAAGTAGGACTACAATCAGAAATCCACATGACTTGCCGAAGTGAATTTAAGATAAAAGGGCATGGGACTTCTCTGGTGGTCCAGTGGTTAAGTCTCTGCGCTCCCCATGCAGGGGGCCTGGATTTGATCCCTGGTCAGGGAACTAGATTCCGCACGCCGCAACTAAAGATCCTGCGTGCCGCAACTAAGACCCGGCTCAGCCAAATAAATAAATAAATAAAATTTAAAAAAAATAAAAAATAAAAGGGCATGATAGGAAGGGGACACACACACACACACACACACACACACACACACACACACACACACACACACACACACACACACACACACACACACACACACACACACACACACACACACACACACACACACACACACACCCTGGAAGTTGCAAGGCAGACTGCAAAGGCTAGAAACATGGGTGCATACCATTCCCAAGCGTAAACCTTTTGAAAGTCAGAATCTTCTCAGAAAGGTGACCAGGATAGATTAGCAAAGTTTGAAAAACTAATGACAATAGGTAAGTAGGAGAAGAAGGGGCAGGGGGGAGACCTGTGTTTGGCCACTGCCAGGAGGATAAGGAGAAAATCATGGAGGAAATGGGAAGATTCAATCAAATTGGGATGATTCAGTCAAATTGGGATGATTCAATCAGATCACTCAAGGATAGACAATTTGTCATTCTAATATCTGGTTACTCTTTATCATTCTTGAAGAAATAGACCTAAGGAGTTTTCAAAATATCCCAGAAGCAGAGTGCTCCTCCTTTAAGATTCCCTTGGAAGTCTTTCAAGCTCTTTCTTTCGACCAGTTACCATTCTCACCAAATCCTCCCTTAGTAATATGCTAGACATGGAACAGGATGTATCCAAATGACCAACCTCATAAAATACAAAGAAACATAAGGTTTTACCACAATATTCCCTAGTTTCTAAAACTCTGCACCTTTAGGTTTTGGCTATTTCTTGGCATGTACCTCACTCTCTCTACAAAAATCCTTTACATTATAATATGCCTAAACCCACAACACAGCTCTCTGACACAACTGAAACCAAATAGATATTGTTGGGAGATAATACCTAAATCCCTATCATCACAACATCAAGGAAAAAGGACCACAGAAAGTTCCCCTAAAATGAAGCCCAATCCTTGCCCAATGCTGCTTCCTATTAAAATACTAGAGCTGCCCCATCCCAGGCAGTCAAATTTTACCTAAAAATAATGCTCTCATTGTCAAATGCAAGCAAGTATCTCTTAGCTCAGTTGTGACTGAAAAACAAATCTAAACACTGGTACCATCTTTCATCTTAATGCACCACCACCCCAATCCAACTTGCAGCCTTTAGGCCTTTCAGGCTGAGAATGTCCCCAATCATTCCTATGTGTCTCCAACTTAACATACATCAAGCATCTCCCTATGTTCAAAGCAAATTAACTTCTTCACTTGCTTTTTTGACTTGCATTTTGATCATGTTTTCCTGTCATTAGATGACATGCTTTTTATTTTGCCCAATTAGCAGCACTATCACATGCATTTTATGTTCCAGTACTGCTCAGGTATTTATTGACATTAGTTCCAGGCTTCTTTATTTGAATTGGCTAAAACTGTTGGGATGTTATATTTCAAATGGGGAATGAGAGATAAAGAAAGAATATTAATATGAATGAATAAGAAGAAAGGGGGTAAGATTTAAGCTAACTTGTACTTGTTATTTTAGATATTCTTCCAAACTACAAAGAAAAGTGAAAACTAAATTTGAGAACTAAAATTTCTGAAACAAAACAATTCCACCGGAATTCCCTGGTGGCGCAGTGGTTAAGAATCCGCCTGCCAATGCAGGGGACACAGGTTTGATCCCTAGTCCAGGAAGATCCCACACGCTGCGGAGCAACTAAGCCCGTGCGCCAAAACTACTGAGCCTGCGCTCTAGAGCCCACGTGCCACAACTACTGAAGCCCACACGCCTAGAGCCCGTGCTCCACAACAAGAAGCCACCGCAACGAGAAGCCCGCGCACCGCAACGAAGAGCAGCCCCCGCTCCACGCAACTAGAGAAAGCCCGCGTGCGGCAATGAAGACCCAACGCAGCCAAAAAATAAATAAATAAATACATTTAAAAACAAAAACAAAACAATTCCACCAACATCAAGCTGGTTCTCATGTTTATACAGATGGACATAAGGACCATTATCAATCACAATGGCTAAAAAGCATTTCAAGCCTTAAGGAGGCATATGTTCTCCACAATAAAGCCAACCTTACACTGACAATTTCAGGAGAAAAATAACAATGTTCTGGCAATAAAAAGACCTATTTTGTGAACTGGTCTGCTGCCTACAAGCTGGTGGCCTTGGGCCAGTCACTTCACTAAGCGATTCCAGAAGCAATGTGTACTGAACACATACTCCAAAGGCCGAAGGGGTGGTCTGGTACGGAAGGCCTACACTTCACTGCTTGAAGATGTAATAAATGAATGAATACAAGGGAAGGCAGGGTGACTAGAGAGAAAAGAGGGTTCAACAGTCCTTTCTTTTTTTTTTTTTTTTAACTTTTTGGCCGTGCCACATGGCATGCGGGATCTTAGTTCCCCAACCAGGGATCGAACCCGCACCCCCTGCAGTGGAAGCGCTGAGTCTCAACTGCTGGACTGCCAGGGAAGTCCCTCAACAGTCTTTATTTAAGCTCATCTAAGGTTTCTACTGAAGCAAGAAAGCACTAAGCCTAGTGCCAGAAACCTTACTACTTAAATTCTAAACATAACTGGGTACCAGATGGTCATACTTACTGGCAGGTTATTACACAGTACCCCACTACTCTAAGAATGAATAATGTAGATCCCTTTCCCCAATCCCAAACAATGCCAAGTTCAGTGTTTGAGGGTGTGTCTGTCTCGAGCTCCAAAAGGTTAAAGTATGAAGCCCCTTTTCAAACTGCTTACAGGAGAAATCATGCTTTCCAAAAGACTATGGGTTGGAAGCGGCTGCATACTACTCTCCCTAAAGATCTGCTCACAAAGATACATTTTCAAGTTGGCAGCAGAGATACTCTTCCTTCAAAAACAAAACATGTTTCTGTTTGCTGTCTACTACAACATAATCTTTCAAACAAGGGCTAGATCATAATACAGTGTATCTGGGAAAAAAAGGAAGGCAGAGCAACTGGTATAAGCAATGAAACTTAACAGGAAGGCATGACCAGAACATTTAAAAACCTGTTCCTGTGGAACAGAAATGGTATGTGAACATCTTACTTCACATAGTTTCTTCCTCATGCCTTTACTGATATTCAGCTTACATGACATGTACGTCTATACACTGGCATATATGACAGCAACAAAACACTATCAGTATTTTGTATGATGGAGAAAAAAGACCAAATATTTTAGTGAAGTATTCTAAAGCAAGGGTCCACAAACTACAGCCCACGGGCCAAATCTGGCGTGCAGGCTGTTTTGGTAAATTCAGTTTTACTGGAAGACTGCAGCCCCCATTCACTTACATTGTCTATGGCTGTTTCCACGCTACAACAGTAGAGCTGAAGTGCCAGAACAGAAACT
Source organism: Balaenoptera musculus (assembly GCF_009873245.2). NCBI lineage: Eukaryota > Metazoa > Chordata > Mammalia > Artiodactyla > Balaenopteridae > Balaenoptera > Balaenoptera musculus. The sequence goes on along the minus strand of NC_045785.1, from coordinate 33,058,281 downwards.
GCATGACCCACAAGCTGAAAATATTATCTGGCCCTTTAGGAAAAAAAAAAAAAAAAAAAAGGATCTGATAATATAATGATGGGGAAACTGAGTGTCAGAGGTTTGAAAAGCTTGCCCTAGATCACACAGCTGTTACATTGCTTCCTCACCTGTTCAACCTCCATTAGGAGTAAACTAGGCCAGCCCTCTCTACCCTACAGAAATATTTGTTAATCTCTCTGACACTCCAACCTGATGAAAGTAAATAAATTCTTGAAGGAAGAATGACAAGTACGTAACTGGGTTTTCAGACCCTGAGCCTCAAAGAGAATTCTAACATGAGCTGGAGAAAGAATAGTGCCTGTAGTCTGAGCTAAAACGTAATCTAAAACAAAGAGCCATTTTGCTTACTGGATCCCCTCTGAGACTCAGAAACTCTAAGAACAATCTTTTGCCCAGCTTCTAGCAGGATCCTGTGTTAATGTATGCCCAGGAGAGGTGAAAAGTGTGATTCTGAAGAATGTTTCAAAGATGCCAACTTAAAAGCTTTACAGTTTTACCCTCAATTGGTCTTCACTCAGCTCAGTGCCAAAGATATCAGTATCATTCCAATTTTACAGATAAGAAAGCCGAGGATTGGGTATCTTACGTCACCTGCTCAAGGTCACAATATAGTAAATGGTGCAGCTGGAAATACAAAAGCTCTAAAATTCTGTTCTTGATTTAGTACAGCTTGTTCATTCTCACTTTTTGTTGCTTTAAGGTATGTGTATATTCAAACCGTCCAGGGAGATGAGCAGTCGGCTTGGATCACTGACTCAAATCCTCAACCCAAAAGATCATTTTTATCCACTTGCTCACAAAATCTCTGTGGCAATCACAGAGATGCTAATGGCACTGCTATCTCCTATCATATAAACATCCTTCTCTTATTTCTCTGTTGTCTCTCTCCTTGCTCCATCACTCTCTTTTCTATTTTATCCTTCCCTCTTGCTTGTCTCTAGGACAGTCAGTAGCACCTATGAATACTCAGCAGCAAACAGTGGGGGGCAGTAAAGTACAGGGTAAATACATAAATAAAATGTATTGGACTTGGAAGGTTCTTGCTCTCTGGCTACTAACTTGTCACTTAACTTCTTGAGGCCTCTTTCACCTCACAGGGCAGCTGCAGCACACAAATGGGAAAGACACGTTAGAAGGCCTTGAAAAATACCAAGCATCATATAAATGCCAGATGGCATATCAAAATCACTGCTCAGAGCTAGATAAGACATCTACTCCTGGCCTGAACAGTCTCAAACACAGTACCAAGCCCAAAGACAAATCTCCCTCATGTACTGTAACAAGTAACCCAATTTGCTTCTTTCTCTCTCTAATTTAGACTACTTACTTTATTTTTAACATGTGTCCTAAGAGTCTTGCATCAGATGCATGGAAACAAATGCAGTAAGAAATCTTCTTCCATCTCTTTTATATGCATAAAATAATTTTTAAAGCCCTTTAAACTATTAAATTTAGAATGAATGTACTAGTTCCAAATAAAGAATTCAAGATGGAAATGACTAGGAGTGCTCTTAACTTAAATCCTTGGGAATGTCAATGATCAGTAGCCATACAGGCTCTCCCTCTAGACAAATCCAAAAATATGAAAATTCTTAGAACACGTCTCCTTGTTCACCTCAGACTTCTGCAAGCTGAAGGCATGTGGCTGTTCTGTCTTGCAGAAGGAGGGCAGAGGAGACCTGAAGTCTAGGCAGCATCCTACCCCATCCGGCCCCACCAACCAAGAAAAAAATTCAACACAACACTGAGCTCTGAAGAGAGCTCTGGCTGCTTCTATCTCCATCCAAGATCTTGGAGTAAAGGGAATATATTCTGAAAGCAGTAATGTTTGAGACTATCTCATGGATTGAAACCAACTTTTTAAAGTTTTTTGGGACTAGCACTGATAAGAAGCTTGCTCTCACAGTATGCACAACTATAAGAAATAAATATACCCAGTGACCACTAAACTTTTTTCTCCCCAAGAAACCATTCCTGGCACCCAATAAAATCTATTTCTACAATTATCATATTCACTTTCTTCAGACGTATATTGAATATTATTATTATTAGGCACATTATTTCTTAAGCCTAAAATTTCCATGCTCCTATTTTCTCCCCAGTTCTTATGTAACTGTCTTTGTTTCTGACACATCCTCAAGGGAAACATGCCTTGCACATAGTGGGGACAGTCAGTAGCACCTATGAATAGGACACATATACTGAATAAACAAATACAAGCTCCTCAAGAACTACTTCAAGACCCCAAGTATCTTTGACTTTACTCTGGGTTCTTTTCTTTGAAATGTGCATACGGGGAAATCCCTTCTCAAGTACCTGAGCTCAGCTGTGCAATGACCTTTGGTAGTAATACAATGGAAAAGTCAAAAAAGAGTGGGGATGGGGAGAAATCCGTTCTACTTTAGAAAATGTAGCAGAAATGTACATAATTATCTAATCATAGACTCCACTGGAAAATGGAATATTGTGCTGGTGAGTTAATCCATCTAAATACTGGAGAATTCTCGATTAAAAACCTGGAGGGTGTTATAAGAGTGTCAGTAAGAGCCTGGCTGTATTGATTTGGCTGTATGGATTCTGCTGATTCACAGACACACTGAATTCTCCCCTCTGCTTAGTGTCTTTTAGCATTGATTTAAAAGTTAAAAGAAAGCAAGCAAGAAAGGGCATGAGAATAAACAAATCTTCCAAGTCAACCAAACTCTAAATCCCCCACCTCCGTGTATACAGCTGTCAGGAACAGAGAATGTAAAGATCACTTCAAAGAATGCAAAGCAACTGAGATGGTTATGCTAATCCCTTGCGTTTGTACATGCTTTACACTTTGGAAAGTAGCTTTCTTTACGTTATCTCATTTGTTTTTCACTACAAACACAACACAGGTACTAATATTCCCATCTGACAGATAAAGATACTTTATCCAGGTAGACTGAGGGACTTGCCTTAGGTTACAGGGCAAGTATATGCCAGAGCCAGAACCACAACCCATATGCCCTTATTCTCAGTTTTGTGCTCTTTCACGGCATGTTCTCTTCCCTCTTTAGAATTGATAACTCAGTAGAGGACTAAGAATTTAAGAACCTGTGGATCTTCTCAGCCTGGAACATAAATCCATCAAGCCTTTTATCTTTAGTTTTCCTGATCATTCTCCTGGAAAAAAGTACTCCAGGGACTTCCGTGGTGGCACAGTGGTTAAGCATCTGCCTGCCAATGCAGGGGACACGGGTTTGATCTCTGGTCCAGGAAGATCCCACATGCTGCGGAGCAACTAAGCCCGTGCGCCACAACCACAGAGCCTGTGCTCTAGAGCCTGCGAGCCACAACTACTGAGCCTGCGTGCCACAGCTACTGAAGCCCAAGTGCCTAGAGCCCGTGTTCCACAACAAGAGAAGCCACTGCAATGAGAAGCCCGCGCACCACAAGGAAGAGCAGCTCCCGCTCACCACAACTAGAGAAAGCCAGCATGCAGCAACGCAGACCCAATGCCACCATAGATAGATAGACAGATAGATAGGTAAATAAATAAAGTACTCCAAAATGCCAAGATGTCAGATTCTTACACATTTCGAAGTGGAAAGCTTAAGTTTTTCAAGCTTGTTAAAGCTGCAGTTGCCCACAAGGACTGGGACTTGGGGATATCTGGTCACCAACCAAGAGGAGAGATAAAAAGGTCCAGTAGATCAAGTTCACTCTCTGGGGGCCTGGTGATGAGAAGTCACTCTATCTTTTCACTATAGTTCAGAGGAATAGCCTTAGCCTAGCCCCCCTTACTGGAGCTGTTTTCATAGCTGCACACTTATAGGAGGAATCATCTGGTTAAATTCTATGCAGTGTTTCAAAATTACAGCCTTTGCAACACTGTGAACATGGTGATGATGTTATTCTGATTCTGCAGCCATTACTCCCAGAATCAAAATCCCTGTTCCAACTACCTTACTAGGGATAAAACTAAGATTATAAATCACAGCTAAGAAATACAAAGCAACTGATTATTTACGAACACCATGACTCATCTAAAAATATCAATCTCTGTGGTTCAAGATAAGAACTCAAATATAAGAGGTGCCCAATACATACCACAAAGTATAGATTTGCACAGCTAAAGAACACTATAGGTTTCCCTGGTGGTGCAGTGGTTAAGAATCCGCCTGCCAATGCAGGGGACACAGGTTCGAGCCCTGGTCAGGGAAGATCCCACATGCCACGGAGCAACTAAGCCCGTGTGCCACAACTACTGAGCCCACATGCCACAACTACTGAAGCCTGCACGCCTAGAGCCCGCCCTCCGCAACAGAGAAGCCACCACAATGAGAAGCCCGTGCTCCGTAACGAAGAGTAGCCCCCGCTCACTGCAACTACAGAAAGCCTGCACACAGCAACGAAGACCCAACGAAGAAAGAAAGGAGGAAGGAAAAAAAGAACACTATAGAACACCTAACACAATTCTAACCTCATATCTATTTGGAAATCCTTCAACTAGTTATCTGACCTTAGTGAATTTAGGATGAACACAAGACAATTTCCCAACATACTGGTAGTACTCATACTAGTATATAATCTATTTGCACTATGTTTTGTTCTGAAAAGAGGGTTGTGTTCACCTATCTTGTTTGACAAAAACTTTAAAAATCACTCCATTAACTGCAAAGTACTATGTTTCATACAAACACATTACATTGCTTAGCTACCCTCAAGGGTAGTTTCATGGGCATTTGGCCAATTAATTACCAGGAGAGAAATAATCATGGAGTTCAAGATACAAATAACCAAGTAAGATGGCTGGAAATTTACCACTGTTTCTCTAGTGAAAAGTTTCTTATTGCCTTTATTTTAGACTGAGGATAATTACAACATACCTAGCCTAGAAATCTGCTAAATCCTACAGATGAGGCTATCCTATTCCTGGTAATTTACTGTGTGTGCTGCTCTTCAGTGTTATCATGACCATGTGTATATAAATTACTTGCTAAGTAAATGTTGCCAAATTCCTACTTGTGTATTTATGGCTGGCTTCATGCAGAATGCTGTCATTTAAGACTTTACAAAGCTAACACCAGTAAGATTAAGCCTGATGCAACTCAAGAAAAAAAAAAGTCTTTGCATTGGATGGAGATGTGGGTGTATACTTAGAGCTTAAACAAGAAAGCTTGAGGTTATGCATGCACACACACAGACATAAACATACACATAACTAATCTCAAGGAGCTAATGCATAACATTTCAAGGAAATACTTGTACTTCTTCAGAAAAAGTGAAGGCCAGGTCGTAGGGCAGTATTTCTAATCTTTTTCATATCAAGGCACACACAGAAAATGTGTTAGTATTAGCTTTCTGAATATTTAACCTATGGGCTGATACTGATATCCTCGCTCAGTTTAACTTGTGACAAGATCGTGTATCACGCACGGATACTCTAAGTATTCAGAGGAAAATGTGGGCTGGTAGCAATACCTTCACTTTGTTATGTTTCCCTAGATAAGGGAAGATATAGATATTCTCTAGTTTTAACTAAATTAACATTCCAAAACAGAACAAGTGACTTTTTAGAGTAAAGAATACTAACTCATATATGACAGCTGCACACTCAGATAATAGGGGTGCACAACCAAAACAGCTTAGAGAACACTGACCTAGAGGACTCCACCATGCCCATTTCTAGATGTCTCAACTTCAGGGGCCAAACTTTTTTGCGTTTCCATCATTAACAAGAAGCTTTATTCTTCTGGTCCTCTGCCCACCTTCTCCCTTGATTCTCCCATCCATTCTCCAGGTTCAGCTATGATCTTTATGAGCTTAAATTCCAAACATATGTTACCAATTCTGGTACTTCTCCAAAGCTCCAGTCCTGCTTGCTAAACATCTCCAACTGGAAAGCCACCCAGAACTCAAACTCCTTTTGTCTAAAATTACATCTATCTTCTTTCCCCAAACCTGCTCCTTCTAACTTTTCTGTTTCTATCCTCCAGTTTCCCAGGCTTGAAATCTGAGTCATCCTAGACTCTGTTCAATTCTAATCAACTGCTAAACTTTGTAATAACAGTGTCCATCTCCTGACCTTTCTTCACATTGCCACTATCTCTGTTCAGGTTCTCATCACTTCATGTAATAATAAAGATGACGGTAATAGCTAATGCTATTCATTTAGGACTGTGTGCCAAGTATGGTTCTAAGCCTTTTACACTGCTATCTCTTTTAACCCTCATAATAATCCTAAGGATTGTGAACCTAGTATGTGAACTCAATGCATAATGTTCACTGTTTCTACTGTCCTCTACTCATTTCTACATAATGATGCTTAATAAATCTTATAAAAGCACAGCTCTGATAATGCCACATCAACCTATTACCCAAAATCTCCAATGGTTTCCCATTATCAAGCAGAGACAGTTCAAATTTCTTAGCCTGGCAGTCAAGGCCCTCCAATATCTGACCCCAACTTACTTCTTCAGACTTCTTTCTTTTGCCACTCCTTCCTGTCCCTAACTCATCTCCTTATGTTCTAAGCAGACTAGACCATTTACTGCTCTCTTCAGCCCACACTACACTTTCTGAATCATGACCTTCCTCCTTCTGTTCCCCATGCCTGAAGTGCCCATGTGCCTACCTCCCTGAGTCCAACACCCAGTTAACTGCCTTCCTTCATTCCTAAGCCAGAAGAAAAGGTCTCCCCTCCTCTGAATTCTGTGTCCTTTGCTTGTACTTTCCATATCAGTTTCATATACTTGATATACATCACCTGTCTCCCCTATCAGATTGTTAGATCCTGTAGTAAAATTTTATTTGTATACATTTTAAAAATCTCCACATAAATGAGACATGCATGCAGGTGAATTAGTGAAAGAACTATAAAGCATCCAACTTTAGTATTTTCTCAATGGTAAGAACTATATAGCTTAGGTAGATAAAAGAAAAATTCATTGTGTCTGGATACTTCCAGTCAAGAGGGTCTTCTCTTTAGTTTTCTATGTAATTGAAACTATGGAGACAGACCAAAATGACAGTACCCCCAAGAAAAAAGGATAACCAAGTGAATCAGCACTGCTGTTTGCTGTGGTTATTTTAGTCTCCCTTCTTACTCTGAACTAAGGAACACAAGGTCACAAGCTATGTTATGCCACTTTAAAGTTAAACATTTACAAGGTTTTTTTTTTCCCTTTAGTTCTGCCTTTACACTAGAATTTACCTTCATTTCTTATCCTTCAACTGCCCTTTTTCACTGCAAGATGTAGAACTGTAATTTAATTTATAGTAAATACTCTTAGAGAAAAACTTTTGGTCAATTACTGAACAGTGGAGTCTGGCTTTAAGAGAAAAATTTAAAAATTTCAAGCAGTTTAAGATCTACCAGAGAATATGCAAAATAAGAACAAAAATGAAACCTTAAACTACCCAAACACACACACGTGCAGATACATAATACTACTTTGCTGGTAGTAGAGATTAAAGTTAGCATAGTTAAAATATTATTTTGGGAGTATACAGACAATGATTTCTATTTCAGTCTTGTCAAATCCTTAAAATGATCCTGGGATCTCTGTTTATTAAATACAGGTTGGCTTTAAGGACACACTCGAAGAAGCAGGCCCTAACTTGTTTGGGAATTAGCTTGTTCTTGAGGTGTGTTAACAACAACAACAAGACTAACTGGCATGCAGGTGTTGTATTTGTGTACCTTAGTTTACTTCCTTGTAATGCATATAAGTGACCCAGCTCTCTGGGACAGCTTAGCCAGGTGGGTACCATTAGCTTCCTAGCTTATTCTCAGCTTTCTGAATAAGCAACGGGCTGAGGCAAGAGATCTTCAGATCCCAAAAGGGACAGTAAGTCTGCTGCCACAGAAGACTTTCTAACCACCAGACTCCACATGAAGACTTCTGAACCTCTTCCATGGCCCACTTTCTCTCTGTTCCTTCTGTGTTCAAAGAGCAAACCTGTACAGATGTACCAAAAAGGAAGACAAATATGAAAAATAAGAAATAAACACAGCCTAGAGGAATAAAAGAAACATAGAATGAACTAAGCAGGAGTTGAATCTCTGACCAGCCACTAAAAAGGCCAGTCATTAAAAAGCTGAAAGACTGAGACAACTAACCTCTCTGGGCCTCAACTTCCCCACTTTACAACAAGGGAACTAGGCTAGATCCCTAAATAATTTCCATTAGGCTAACTTAAGACTATATAAACTCTGTATGCATATTTTATTGGGAATAGGGATAGGCAAAAATAACTTCTTTCACGAAGAAGACCACGTATAAATGATTAGCTTTAAAAATGCTTTTTGGGTTACTGGAGGCTCCACAAAAGTATATAGCTTCTTTAAAAGGAGACCCCCATCTTGTTTTAGGAACAAAAAGTTCCCAGTGACCATGACTGCTGTTTTCAAACATACACATCCCTGAACTAGAATTTTATTTGCAGAGGTCAATGCCAATTTTGCCAAACCTTATTCCATCTTCTTATGATTCTTTCAATGCACAGAAAGGAGGCAGACATCAATGCTGACTGACCATGCCTGAGAGGAAATTACTTAATAGGACAGGAAATCAAATAGATCACAAAATATCCACTACCACCACCCCCAGTTGGGGTGGGGGAACCCTAAAAATAGATGACACCAGGCATGTAAAATGGGTGAGAAAGAAATCCCCATGGGTTCCTGCCATTTACCCTGGAAATGTATCTCACAATAGGTATCAACTGTGAGAAATTCATTCCCGCATTTATATTTTGATGAGACCAAGTATTTTTTTTTAAAGTCTTCATCCCAACATTTACTAGCTTACTACTACTTTGCAAGCTAAAACTACCTCCCAAGTTTGAAAACTGACAGAAAAGAGATCATATGACCACAAAGCAAACAAAAAGTGGCTCCCGTTTACTTTATAAATATTTGGTACACAAACTAAAAATGTTAACCCCTGCTTGGTAAACATCTGAAAATATCACAACCTACCTGCATTATATTGCAAATCTTAGTATCCAATCAGAACAGGTTCCCAGTTTTTATTCTGGGAGGTTCCTAAATCTAACAAGGGTTTTAAAAATATCAGTGTTCTCATTTCATCTTGTTCTAAGAGGCCCTTAATTTTTGACAGAAGGGTTAAAATTCTTCCATAGGAATCTTGGTAAAGGAATGTTTGATGGTCTCAATGTCTGCATTACATAGGGTCCTGTCAGCATAAACAGGTATATGCAGGTGAAGGTATGTGAAACCAGATTAAAAAGAGATGTACCAGGTTTAAACAAACTCTTTTGTAAACATATTAAAATAATGGCATTTTCTCTTTGATGTCACACCTAACTCCATAAGCATTTAACCCCTAGTTTAGACTAGTAACAGCTAACGTTAATGCAGTACTTCACAACTTGCAAAGCACTTTGACATACATGATCTCATTTGAGACTCACCACTAAATAGAAAGGTGCTATTTTTAGGCTCCATTTTTACATGTGAGGAAGCTGACACTAAATGGCTGACTTGCCCAAGCTCACAAAGCTGGTGATAGCTGAACACAGGTCTCCTGCTTTTGCTACTGCACAATGCTGCCTCAAATAATGTAATCAGAGTAAATAAATGCCCAAATCTCAGACCCCATCTAAGTCTCCCCCGCCAACACACGCACCCACCCTCCAGCCTAAGTTATAGTTAGCTGTAGGTCTTTGCTCCTTATGGAAGTAGAGTTTTCTTCATTTCTCTGGGAAACATTTATTTGGCTAAAGTGTTAAATGAGGAGATCATATTAACACCATTCAACATATACTGGAAAATATCTTAGTCACCAGGGGCTCTGCATAGGCATGCCTATGTGCACTTTCCCAGGTTGTAGGGCAGATTCTCAGAGTCCATGACCCTAAGAAGGTTAACAACCCAGACTAGAGGCAGTAGCTACGTATCTTTCCAAGAAGCTAAATCCACAAAGTTCTTAATTTAAAGAGTTTTATCTAGGCCTCATTCTGTGAGCCATTTACCTTCTGCCTCCCCCGCTCCAGGCCTTCTCCCAGGGCCAACAGGCTCATTCAGTATCTACAACTGTTTTTTAAATCCCATTATTAAAAACTGGAGTAACTGGTAACATATAGATCAATGACTTGTAAACAATAAATTTAAGTTAAAATAATTAACTGTTAAAACGTAATCTTTAACACACATGCCTTTCTCTTAGGACTTAACTTCCCAGAATGACCGTTGCCTTTTTTTTTTTTTTTTTTTCAGAATGACTGTTTTCTTACCATAAGCATTCCAATTTCCCAAAAGAAGTTTCACAAACATAACTACCTTGAACTCCTGAAATACCATTCTTCACTAAGAACCCTCTAGATTACATAGAAGACAAGGTAGCATGCAAGGAATTCTGAATCTGTTAGGCAGTTCACTCAACTATCATACCGAAAGGATTTAAATTTTTTTTGCTGGGGGGAGGGAATGAAGAAGAGTGGGAGAGAATGAATACAGCCCCATTGTCTTATTGCTTGAAAACTCCTAATTTGAATCTATAACATATTCCTACTAACCACTGGACTTGAACATCAGAAGTACAGCTTCTTTTCATCTTAAATACAGCTTTTCAGTCCAAATCTGCATAAACAAACTTTGTCCTTCAATCTTTCAACTCCTCGGCAGTTTTTCAAGGTCACTTTTGCGAGCAACGACAAAGGCCTGCATCTAGCAACTTTGACTGCTACACCACTCCAATTCCAAGAGCCCAAAATCTAAACCCCTATCGATCCTCTCAGGTAAATCCTTTACTCAAGGGGAAGGCAAACCAACACCCTCCAAACTTCTCCCCTAACAGGGCCTGCTCCTCTTCCCTACCCGAAGGCTGAGTGCCGCCAGTTCACTGCTCCGTGCTGAGTCTGCTGCAGGAATGTTCCAATGACCTTCATTCCATATTTGCAAATAAAAAGAAAACAAAGAACTGCTTTTTCAAATCAAGTGTATTATAGATCTTAGTACACGGCATGGAAGATTTCACTATTCACAAGAATAGGCTGGTTACCGATTAGCCAGCAACCTACATTCGTTTCATAGCCCTAAAGAGGGAAAAAAAATACCAAGGGCAAAAGACAGGGTGCCTGTACTCTTAACTTTCCTATTCACAAACTGCAGGTAAATTAGGATTTTAAAGATATCATATAGAAAATGAAAAGCATTTGGCTCACATCATTTAAAGGAACCAGATCAACACCTGACAAAATGTGTGAAACTGGCAGAAAAAGATCTGCTCTTGTCACTGCCAATATAGTGGAGATGTTTCTAACCAGCATTATAAGCTAAAATGTGCATTTTAAAACAAAGATTGTTAATTAATCGGTACTTATTAGAATCTAGAAGCAGACAGGTAAATCAAGAAAGTTATGGGAGAATTTCATACTGGCATGTGGGCCTTTACCATTAGAACCTGCATCACTGCAAATCATATTTTCACATGAATTTAGAACAGCAATGGTGTTGCTTCCACCTCTGAAAACACAAATGTCAACAAAGTGCATGGAAACAGAAAAAGTCTTACAACAACTCAGCTTATTCTGTAGGAAAGCTTCAGTGCACTTGAACAAAGGAAAATTATTTGGAAAACAGATAAGTTTACCGAATGCAAAGAGAAAGTGCTTTGCTTCTGTGTGCCCCTGAAAAATGATTAGCCTTTCTTCATGTACGTGCTCTAGTCAATACTCAACTAGGAAAAGAAATCCTAGTTGAAGGGCATGCAAAATCTAAACAGAGCAAGGTATTCTAGGTGCACCAAAAGGTATGCATGGAATGTAAAGTGGCCATTTTCTGAAACAGTGCAACTTGTCTACACTCTCTGAAGCTAAACAGTTTCTACCATTTTAACACAAAACAAAGAATTAAACTTACCGGGAACTGCATTAATTTTACATGTAGTTATTTATATCTCCTCGGACAGGGAGAATTTAAGTCACTCCTATCCCTCCCCCCCAAAAAAGGACGGAGGAAACAAAAGGCAGCAGGAGATGCAGAAACCTGAGTCTGGAATGTCCACTCCAGTGAAAACCCGAACAGCTGTCCCCCCACCCCCCCAGCAAACTATTCGCCATTTTTCTTTGTCTTTCAGCTGACCCCTGCCTCAGTGAAAAACTCCGAGGCTCCAATGAAGCCCTGCAGCCTCCTTCCACTTTAACAGTCAAAGGCATTCAATCTAGCATGCTATTTGACACCAAACCTTGCCTCCAGAGTGGTCCTATTGGCTGAGCTGCTTTATCAGCTAAGAACACAAAACCATGATTGGCTGTTCACGTCATCAGTTACCTCCTTCGTACACTTCCTGTTTTAAAGTTACCTTGAGCAGCAGAACAGGGGTCAGATCCAGACTTCAAACTACGAGGAACTTAAGGCTTCAAAATGCCTGGCAAATGCACACAGCAGATGCACTAGGGCCACATGTGCTTCCAAAACAGAAGATACTGAAAATTTAGAATTGTTCTTAAAATCATGCGACAGGGTTGTTACAGTTCCCACCCAAAGGATTTCTTATTGGCTGTCAGAGTTCCATTTAAAAAATTTAAGGTAATTTAACTGCTGCTGATTGGGCATCAGAGATGTCTGTAAGATACTGCTACAGTATCCTATGGCAGTAAACCAGAGAAGCAATGTGCACAAGGTCGGAAAGTTGTGACTTAACTATCTTCAGTTTTCTGTTAAGCATTAACAGAAGAAGAAAAAGAAAACTGGGTGGGCTAAATCCAATGTCACCAAAGAAAATACAGCTTCTTTAAAGTAACGAAGAGTGATATCAATGGTCATACAATAGTTTGCAAGATTTCCAAAAAGGCATCTATCATTATGTCCATGGTAATTTTAAAAGCACACATTAGTACCATGATGTGTAATAAATCACTTTATTTTGAAATACAAACTAATCTAAATAGGAAAATTCTGGGATAATGTATGAAGTTAGTGACAGGGACAGTGGCATTTTCAAAAAGTCTACCAGGAACCCAAGAGGGAAATATAATGATAAAGGGGAAAAAAAATTGGCAAAGATGAGTGAACATCAGTGAATATACTGTTTAAAACACAATATAGTTTGACAGATTAACTAATTTATTTAGAGTGGTTATAAAATGTTGCTGATTAGCTTTTAATATGACAGAGTTTTGATATCATAGAAGATAAACTTTTCTACCACATTTTCAAGAATAAGCAGCAGGGGTGATCTCAAGAGAGATTATAAGTATCGTGGTTACTGAAGACATTCTGGGGTGCTGAAGTTTAACCAGTGGCAGTCAAAGACTTGTTTATGGACTGTGGGCCCAACTGTTCAGGTTTTAAGAGGAGCCTCCTAATATGGTGAAAATCAGTTAATACATATATTTTTTAATATTCAAATAGAAACATCTCACTATCACCTGAGGCCTTTAACAATCTCCTTATATCTGCTTCCTCTCATCAAAGCAAAGTATCCCAGGACTAAACAACATAACTGTTTTGCCAGGTAGATGAGACCTTTTCTAGAAAAACCCTGGTTGATCTTACATGAGCGGTCATTATAGGCATACGCAGAGATCCAGCAGGTCCCTGAAATAGAAGCAAGGCAGACTCTCCAATCACTTTGCCATATTAACTTCTCTTAGAGAAAGAGTGAGGTGCAGAGAAGTTAAGCAACTGGCCCCTAGCCATTCATCTAGGAGTCAAACTCAGGTCCCATTTAGGGTGGTACTCTTCCCATGGCACTACACTGCTTACCAAGACATGGAGCACCTCAGGGCACATCCAAGGAAAATCTCAGGTGTCACATACAGTCCTTCACTGTTATCTATGGGGAACTGGTTCCAGGACCCCTGCATTTACCAAAATCTAAGGATGATCAAGTCCCTTATATTAAATGGTGTTAATATCGCTGGCCCTCTGTATCTGAGTTCAGCATTCACAGATACAGCCTGACTGTATGTATAGCTGGCATAAATCATTACACCCAACTTCACTAATTTAAAAATTACAAATTCGACTAATGTTTAATTTGATATGTTGGTTAGAGATCTAGCTAAGTATCTGACAAACAGCACTCTATAAGTTGATACAAATTTTATTACTAAACTACTAGAAACATTTAACCAGTAGCAAATCACTTGTATAATTTATAAGGACTTGAAACAACTAAATCATTAAAAACACCTTACATTAAAATATTAAGGAAATGCATGGCAATTTCACTATGGCATCTAAATAAGAGCTTAGCTATGCTAACAGGGTGCGCTGTTGGATGATTCCTGAAGCTTCACAGAGTTACAGGTATTGTAGTTCTTTTCTGAAAAGTTTAGATCACAGATTCTGAATAGCTACCAGCCTCGGAAGAGAAGGCAGAAAGCCAACAGGCCAGTTGTGTGCCTTATTCACACTAGGGCCTCTCTTAACCTCAACACTGGGGGTCAAGTCAGCTGCAAGGAAGTAAAGAAGCTCCTTTGAAGGGTGGGAGGCACAGGAATATGGAAAACATGTTCACATCACTGATCATTAATTAGTGTCGCTACGGCAAAACAATAAACACTTGGAAGTCAGGCAGAGCTAGATGCAAATTCTGATTCCTCTACTTATTAACTGTATGACACCGGGCTAACCCTGAGCCTCAGTTTCCTCATCTTAATATATGTTTATCACCATCTATATCACAGAGCCACTGTAAGGATTAAATGAGCCAGCATATATAAAGTATACTGTACCGTGTCTGAATAAGCATTGGAAAAAAAATGTAAAGTACTAAAGGTCATCCAATCCAAATTCCTTGTTTTATGCAGCGGTTAAGATTCAGAAAGGCCTAGCTCCTTAGGGCCCCAAAGCTACCACAAAGCCATGTCTCTCTTCTATCTCCAGCATACCCTGCAACCCTGCAGAAAGAAACTCCTGAGCCATAAAGGGCAGTACAGGAGGACTTCCCAGCTGCTACTAAAAACTCTTCCCCAGTTTTTATGATGGAAATCCGTGCCTTTCACCACCAATCCTGGCTGAAGTCTGGTTATTGTTCCAAAAGCCTACCCTTTGACTCTGCTTTTGATGTACCAGATTAAACCAAACATGTCTCTTGATACTTTGTGAAGGTCTTTGGCATACTTTTTATTAGTTCTTGGCAGTTTGCAAGAAAAACACTTCAACCCCTATTTCTCATCAACAGTCATCTTAGTAGAATTCAAGCCACTAGTGGGAAGATAACTCAAATTATCCTAGAATTTCCATCTGGCACTCTCACTTAGGATAGCTTTCTCTAGCTTGTCATTACTGTGGACTAAGAGCCTCATTGGATCTCTGAGATTCTAACTCATATTCTTCCCTGGTCCTGCATCTCAACAGCCCTCTACACCAGACAATTGCATCATCTTGCCCTAATAAACACCCTGAGACAAAACGAGTGCATGTGGTTACATGGGTCAAGCTTTAATGCTCCCAACGAAGGCAGGGTGGGAACTGATGCGCTTAGTCAGGAAACTGATTTTGAATCACAATTACCTACTTACTAGCTGTATGACCTAGGCCAAGTTACTTAACCATCTCTGAGCTCACTTCATGTGTAAAATGAAACAAGTAACATTTCATTTTCTTCATGTAAAATGAAAAAATAACACCAACTCACAGAAGTGTTGAGGCTTAAGTGAGTTAAAGCACTCAGCATTAATACCTAGCATGTGGTAGGTATTCAATTAATATTTAAATATACACTTGACTATAGCACCTATCATATAATTACTTTTTATCATGTCTCTATTACCAGAGGAAGGCTTCTTGAAGGCAGCAACTGTGTCTTATTTATATCTACATATATCCTCAGTGCTCAGTACAGAGATATAAATCACACCTGACCTTAGCCATAGTGTCAGTGAAATAACAGGGAGTAGTGGGGACTGATGAAAACTGGAGAGTGCACGTCTCATCTAAAGGGGCAGCTACTGAGGAATTCCCTGGTGGTCCAGTAGTTAGGACTCGGCACTTTAACTGCCAGGGCCCTGGGTTCGATCCCTGGTCAAGGATCCCACAAGCCATGCGGCGCAGCCAATGGTGGGGGTGGTAGGGGGCAGCTACTACTGAGCTCCAACTGATGAGGGCTATGGAAGAATGCTGGTCCACTGCGGTAAGAGCTTCAGATTCAATAAAAGAAGCAAAAGCCAGATCCTGGACACAAAAAGTTGATGCTAGCATAACTCCTGATATAGCATCCTGAAGAATGACTAAAGAACCAGAGTTATGGCAGAAGTTGGCCTCAACCACCATGACAATTCCTGCCAAGGACAGGGTCTTGCTCAGTACCCCAGATTACCTGATCTTGGAGGTTACACTGTATTCCAGCAGAAGCAAAAAGAGCAGCAAAGAACCTGGGCTCTTCAGCGGCCTGAACATTTTATTGATGGTGTCCTTAACTGACCCTTTTGGACTAGTAAGCAAACCTGTGGGTCCCAGGAAATATCATAGAAGAGAATCTCTAGAGAAAAATGAACTTCTCATATGTTGAGATGGGGAAATGAAGCCATATTCATTTGACTATTAAATTTGTTGTGTGCCTTATTATATACTAAGCTGATGAGATGGATGTATATAGCAGTTTGTTTTGCACTTATGTTGTTATAAGTTAGTGGGATTGGGGTATTTTTTTTAAGAACACCTTTAATCCAAGCAGCCAGAATCAAGCAGCATTAGTATTTTGGGTTATACACTTTTTTCTCATGTAAATGAGATGTGAGGTTGAGTTAGTCCCCCCAATATTAGATAATACCATACAAAAATACTATACAAACTGTTTTGTAATCTTGTTTCACTTAAATAATGTGAATAATTTTCCCTATCAAATACAGACCTGTATCATTTATAATAATTGAATGATATTCCACTGGATATAATTTTTTAATCAGTTCCATATTACTGAATAATTTCAATGTCTTCAATTTTAAAATACTGTAAATAGCATCACAGAGAACATCCATTATGCCCATTCCTTGTGCCACTACCCTCATTATGTCTTCCAGAACCCTTGCAACAGCTTCATAAATAGCATCATTTTGTCTGGTTTTAAAAAAAAAAAGAAAAAGAAAAAGGAAACCAGATTGTTTTAATGTTAAATCTTTCCATTTTCAATTTTGTTTCAATTTTTTAAAAAACGTATAAGCAGATCAAAGAAAATTGAGCGCTGCCAGATTGTAACTTCTGACCCGTATCTTTCACCTGACTTGGTTCTGAACAACTGTTAGCTATTTAGCAAATCAAAATCACCTTCAAGGTTTAAAAAAAGGTATGTCGACACATATCTGAAAGTATCTGACAGATGTTCTGAAGATAATCCCCAAAGAAGTCCCAGAAACATTCTGAGCAATGATAACATCGTTAGAATAAGGAACATGGTGCTGGTGCTCAGTAAATGGCTGCTCAATAAATAAATGAATAAAGTAAACTAATATATGAGACCATAAGTGGATTATACATTCTGAATTATTTGTTTTTTAAAAATAAATTATATTCTCCAAAGCACAAATGAAGACCAATGGATGGTAAACTACTCTAGAGAGTCCAGTGGTTAATAATGCATGTAGAAGGACAACACAGTGACTGATGAACAGCAAATGCTCCAAAAGATGGAGGCTGCTACTATTATTACTGTTATTTGCAATGGGACTAGATGGCCTTTGAAATCACATTCATCCCTAAGAGTCTATGTTAGTTTGGGAACATATCTTACATGTTCCCAGAAAAGTCCCTTCCCACTATTGGCCAAACTATGAATCCTATACAAAAGGATTCATTTTTTTATTCATAAACTCTCTACACCAGAATTGCTCAACTGGGCTCCACTCCACACCAGTCATAACATGAAATGCTTATTAGGTGTTCTCACAAACAGGGTTCCATGGCCAAATAAGTTCGAGAAACAATGCATAATGTATCCTTTCTCTTGAAGGGTTGTTAAGGGATATGAGCACAAACGTTCTCAATACTAACTCTGCAGAAAAGAAATGCATTTCACGTTGCCCATTACTTTGTCAAGGATCCTTTTTTCATCCCCAGAGGACACTTATTAGCATTGTATAAGAACTAATGTTCAGTGGAACAGCTTGGGAAATGCTGCTCTAAGCCACTTACAAATTTTAGTGAAATGAAAGGAAGACCACAGGCAAGTCTATTCTGGTCAGAATGGTCAGTTTATTCTTCAAAAATGGTTGGAGTTTTACACACATTATGGCATTTCCCTTTTTAATGAAAATGACATTAAATATCACCATAAATAGCAATCCTCTGCCTCTCAAATAACTGCCAACCGAGTATGCTTTGCTTCTTAAAAAGGCCCCAACTTTGTCATTTGATAATGAGCAAATTCTAAGCTACTTACCTTCAGGGTACAATAATAGTGTTTGAGACAGTTAAAAATGACAAAAATGTTCAGATTGCATGTACTTTCTTTTTTCTCTTTTAAATGGACAGATCATGCCACTGGTGAGGGGATACGTTTTCTTAACACTGGGCAAAGAATCTCACTTCATATAGATAATGGAAAATCTGCAGCTCCTGAGGACAGGGTTAACAGTAATTAGGGGATTTTGAAAACCTTCAGTAACTCTAACAAATTTAAGCCAATGATAAGATATAAAATATTCTATGCTCCAATATCATTTCCTATGAGTCACTGAAGCATTTACTGAAGCACTGCTCAAGATCACTATTTTAGCTCATATTCATGAATGCGTTTAAGAATAATTCTTGAACCTGATTTATAACAATATACTGTTGATTTTAAATAAGGGTGTTCATTTAAATAGGACACCTTATATACCTTGAACATGAAGATTTGAACCTTTAATTTAAACCTATTCTACTGGAAACATTCAAATGCAAAGGTTAGACTAGTCCCTCTCTCTAAAAACTGCACCTTAAGTTTATCCATCAGAAAGCTCTCACTGTATAAAAGAAAGTACAACAGATTTAAACGCAATCTGCAGACAGGTAAGAACTTAAACCAAAATGGAAAATACAACTCCCATGCTGAGAATGAGTAAAGAGGTTACCTCACTGCTATCAGGTACAGCACTGCTAAAACATGGAGAGGTGTGGGAAGGATGCAGCAAATTTTGCAACCTGGCAAAAATTTCTGCAGGCAGGGAGATTTTTTTCCTGAACCATTCCACAATGTTGTCTTTCTGCTTACTTCAAAGAAAATGTTATCCAGGTGACTACAAATCAAACTGACAGTCCTACTTCAACTGACTATTTCTATAACTAGAAAAAATTTCAAATGACTATAATGCAAGTCCCTTCCCGGACAAAATGATAAAACTGGTTGTTCTGATTTCAATAATCATTGCTCTTTGGCAAACATGAAGACTTTTTCTTCTCATCAGAATCACTACCACTCAGCACCTGGGGATTAACAGAGGGGATCAGGAAACAACCTAACCCTGAAACAAATGATCCTACGACTTTGCGGATTCAAAAGTAATACTGACCTCACAGCGGTCCACTAGAAATCAGCTCCTAAACCACAACAGCACAACTAAATTAGACTATTTCTTTCATGTCAAGTGGCTCCCCCCCCCCCCCCCCCCCCCCCCACCCCCCCCCCACACCCCCCCCCCCCCCGCCATGTAGAAATCTTACTGTACATAACACAGCAGATGATTACAAAGCCTCCTCATCAAGGAAGCTCTAATTGGCTGTCAGGCAGATTTTATGCTATTCTCAAAAGAAAGTGATGTGTTCTCTCACTTATTAAGGTCCATTCAGTGACAGGCACCTACCATATGCTACTGTATTCATTTTTCAGTAAGTACTCTATAAGATAGGTATTCTTAACCATTACTTTACAAAGGAAGAAACCAAGGCTCAGACAGGTTAAGAGTCTGACCACCCCGCTCCCCCACGGAGGGTAAACACCTTACAGAAACAGAATTCTTTCCCAGGTCTGACTCCAAGGTCAGCAACTACACTGGCCCCTCCCAAAGGCACTTTTGGGCCAAAGTATTTCAAATCCATTTCCTCCTACAATTAATCTACTAATATTATGTTAGGTGCTTTGAGTCTCTGTGGGAAAATACTAAAATGACCTTGTAGCCTTCCTAACTAGTCACAGTACATGCATGCAAAACTGAATAAACAAAATGAAAAGAGAGACTGTGAGACATCAGATAACTCACAATCAGTTTGCTGTAAGCACAAGAAATAGAATGGAAAAGAACAACTTGCTGGCTAAGGAATGTTCTTCTTAGGTTGTATGCCTGAGGCTGGAATGAACCTCAAGGAGGTCATTTGTGACCTTAATAATGTCCTCTGCTATTCTCCCTCCTGTGAATGAGGCAAACTTGTCAAAATAAAAAAGGTGCCTTAGGGCTTCCCTGGTGGCGCAGTGGTTGAGAATCTGCCTGCCAGTGCAGGGGCAAAGGTTCGAGCCCTGGTCTGGGAAGATCCCACAGGCCCGTGAGCCACAATTGCTGAGCCTGCGCGTCTGGAGCCTGTGCTCCGCAACACGAGAGGCCGCGATAGTGAGAGGCCCACGCACCGTGATGAAGAGTGGCCCCCACTTGCCGCAACTAGAGAAAGCCCTCGCACAGAAACGAAGACCCAACACAGCCATAAATAAATAAATAAATAAAATTAAAAAAAAAAAAAAGGTGCCTTAGAGTCACCTCTGCCATCAAGTCAATGCTTCCAACAGGAAATGCCGTCCAGTGGAATGAGCACTAGCCTGGGAATCCAGTAATCTGGCATACACTTGGCTCTGCCCTTACATAGAAATGACCTTGTCAAGGTCATCACACTCTTCAGGGCCTCAGTACAAAGGGTGTGCCTGAAAGAACCAAAGGTCACTTCCCGAGCTAAGATGTAAGAGTTTTTCTTTTTCTCATCATATTCTATGGTGTCAAGAGAACACTGTTTAAGGGACTTCCCTGGTGGTCCAGTGGTTAAGAATCCGCCTTCTTCTTCTAGGGATGCAGGTTAGATCCCTAGTCAGGGAACTGAGATCCCGCATGCTGCGGGGCAGCTAAGCCCACAGGCTCTAGAGCCCACAACTAGAGAGCCCTCGCACCGCAACGAAAGATCCTGCATGCCCCAATGAATATCCCATGTGCCGCAACTAAGACCCAATGCAGCCAAATAAATAAATTAATTTAAAAAAATTTTTTTTTAAAAAGAGAAAACACTGTTTAAGAGTAAGGGTTTCACAAACTGTGTAAGAATTAAGAGTTACAGACTTATGTTTGAATCTGGGCTCTGCCACTGACTGGCTGTGTGACCTTGAGCAAATTACTCCTCAGTTTCCTCATATGTAAAAATAAGGGTGGTAATAGTACCTATCTCATACTGTGTGAGGATAATATATATATTTATACCCTTGCTGGTTCAATGTAAGCACTCAATAAAAGGCAGTAACTATGACATTCCTGAATTTTATTCATATATCTTTAGTGGCTCAGTACCTCTGAACTAAGAAGTTAGAAAGGGGAATTTCAAAACTGCCTCAAAAAGACACCTACCATGGCCCCACATTTCACTCTGCCTTCTCCGTAAGTGGAGATAAGGAACCTTGAATCTTTTCTAGTGCCATGAATCAGTTTTGCCCAATGGAAAATGTATAAGCAAATGAAGTAACAATTATTTGTTATAAGGATTAAATAAGATGACATAGACACAGTCTGTAAAGTACAAAGCATTAGTATGATTTCTGCTTAGAAGACAAAGCTGATGTTCACAAGGTTTTAGTATATACTCAGATCTACTCAGACCTCCTGGGAGTTCAAGATTTCTAGGGTGGTCAGTTCCAAATTATATCAATAACAAGGCCCAGCAATTGGCCCTGGGTTAATGTAGAATGTACATGGGCTAATGTAGAATGAAAGTGTCACTGGTGCTGAAGAACTACCACCAAGAAATGCTTGCTGAATAAAAAAGATATTTATATGTATACACTTGTTTTTATAACCTCGACCAGATTTGCTAAAAAAGAAACTAAGTTATGGATGCCATAACAGTCTTCATATTTGATTAACTTAATGACTAAGCCAAATGAAGCTGAGATGACCAATGTACAAAATGTATGGCAAGCCCTGTTTTCCCTCATACTTTTGACTCTATCTTCCACACTGCAATGTAATTACAAACATGAGGGAGGAGACCCTCACCTAATCATATCAAGACACAGAGGAGTTAAGACTTCCAATTCACTGGTCTCCCCTTGAAACTTGAATTATTTAAAGGTTTCCATGCAAAACTGGAATTGCAAATATTTTGTTGTAACCAGTTTTAATTTTACACATCATTGAGGATAAGCATATCCTAGGATCACCCCACAGTTTGAAGAAGGTACTAGGTTTTTAGATAGGTCCCAGTATTTGGGGACAAACATCCTAAAGATCTGGTGATGTTTGAAAAAGCTCCCCAGTGAGCTCTTTACACTATGCACTTGGTAGTTCCTCACTGCTTGGCATTAATCATTTCCATATATAGAAAGACTATGTCAGCAACATTCTGAAGCCTGGTTTTAAAGGATGCAGATTCTTAAGCTTTCCATACATATTCTCCCCATTATCTACCTGGGTTCAGAAAAACTCCAGCAGTTTACTTTGTAAATCCCTCCCTTCACAATAGAAACCAAGGGATACAATTTAAATACCTAGTTGAAAAAATTATAATCTATATGGTTACTATTCTGTGATTTGAACAGTACAAAAATTCTTATTGTAATTATTCAAATAAATACAAATTCTTACTCAAATTCCCCACTCAATACACTCCTAACACCCAGAAGTCAAAGAAAGATGATCCACTGTGAAATATAAAACTACCTGGGAGTTTGACAAGTCAGGTTTACATTGATAGCATGACATAGTAGATAAAACTACAAGCTTTGACATCAGGCAAGTTGGATGTGAATCCCAGCTCGACCACTGAGTGACACTGGACAAGCTACTTAACCTCTCTGATCTTCAATTTTCTCATCTGCAACATGGGGATAATGCCTACCTAACAGGAAATGTGTTAAATGTGCTCCAAAATGTCAATTCCCTTCCTCTACCACTTTCCCCTTTTCTCTTGAAAATTCAATTTCATTCACATAAAACTGAGAAATGTGAAAATCACAGGAGTTTCTTGAAAATGGTATAAAAACTGAAGTGTAACATCTATCTAAAGCTGAAAGAACCACCTAAGACAGACAAGGAAAAACAAATTAGGAAAACACAGAGGTTTAACAAATGTGTTTCCATGATCCCCAAACCTTGGAAGGAACAAATGTAGAACAATCCAAGTTACCACAATTCAATGGAAAAGTAAGGTACCCCCAACAAGCTGACTCTAACAACTCTCAATTAGAACAAAAGCTTTTTGAAATATGAACCACAGAGAGTTGACAAGTCCTCTAACTTAAGACAAGATGCAAGAAGCTATGCACGAGCTTATTTTCGTTCCCGGCTGCTTATTTAAAAAAAAAAAAAAAAGTGTGTATCAAGGTGGGTGCATTTTTTAGTCATATATAAAAAGAAATAAATGAGCCAAGATCCAGGATCTCTGTCAAGCGCTCTTCCACTAAAGAGGAACCTAACGATATCCTTTCAAACAAATAATTGCCAAGTATCTGATATTTACTAAGAAGAGCAGCTTTGGAAACTTGGAAACTCAGCCCTGAACTGTATCTTTCCTAGAACAGTAAAACTTCATGTAGAACACCTCAAAACTAGCAGCATGGTGCTGAGACCCGATAATCTATAACTACTCTCTTAATATAATCCCCAAATCGTAAAATTCCAAAAATGCTTCTACTTTTTCACTCCTATAGATCTGTCACTACTTAATGCTGTGCCTCCTAGGCTCGGCATTCAGTTATTAAGACCATGCACACCCATCCAGCAGAAACCCTCTCTCGGTCTGGGTCTGTTTACTTGCTCCTCACACCACTGCCCAGGTCTGGTAACTACGGACTCCAGGGCTCCACCAAAACCTCAGTGTTTCAAAACTGGGACTCCCTAGCAAAATTCCTGATCTGATCCTATTGTTCGTCGGGTATGTCTCTAGGGCCCTGATGCCCTCTCCTCCTATACCATGCCCTCAGACCTGGCACCCGTGGACATCAGGGTCATTCCCTGTGTTACACTCCAAGTCTAGCACCCCTGGATCTCGAAGATCCTCTCAACCTGTAACTCGGGTTTCAGTGTTTCCAAACCTGGCACCCTTGGCGCTTGCACGGCCCTATCCCGGGCCATGCACGTTCCATGGAGGGTACCTCTGGAATCTGGAGTGCCTCCCACTCCCGGCCATGCACAGGCTACCCGCGAAGTACTGGCCAGACCATCTCCCACTCTTCCCCCTTAAGGCCTCTAGGCTCGCCCCCAACCTCCACCCCACGCCTGCGCCGTAGGGGGTCATCACCCTGCAGCCAGAGAGCCCCAGACGCGCGCATCCCTACAGCCTCCGACTCCTTCATCACCCCCTAGGCCAGAGCCAGCGCGACCAATAACGTGCCAGGTCCTCGGCCTCCCCGCCACCGACCAATCACGAGCAAGCCCCCCCTCCGTCGCCTTCCGCCAATGGGAGAAAGCCCGCGGGCCGGGCCGACAAGGCGTACGGACCCCAAGAGCGCAGCGGCGGCGACAGCGGCGGGCACGGCGAGAACACAACATGGCGGCGGGCAGGCCGCACCGAACTACAGCAGCAGCCGCGCGAGGGAAGTGAGGTCTCCGCCGAAGGCGGGAAGCGCCGCCCCTCCCCCCGCCACCACTACTCACCTCTACCCCTTCCTCCCGCGGATGCTCCCGCACACTCACACGCCTCTGCTTAGAAGTCCAAGGAAGAGCAGAAGCCGCCCCCGTGCTCCTGCGGAGTCGGGCAATGCAGAGACCTGGGCACGGCGGAGGGGAGGGGGAAGCGTGCGTCACGGAGAACGGAGCGCGCGCGAAGCGGGGGTACAAACAAGATGGCGGCCACGCCGTTTGCACCGTTTCCCCCCCTCCCCCTCCCCCTCACCTCCCCCTCCCCCTCCCCGTTCCCCTCCCTTGGCGCTTCGACTCCCAGTGTCTTTAATGCGCAGAAGCTTAGTTGCTTGAAGTCTCGCGAGAATTGAGAAGGGGGCGATGACTTGGTGAGGCGGAATGAGAGGCGAGAACCTTCTGACCCCGCCCCCTTTGGGGGATCCGGAGGCGTTTAGTAGTGATCTGCGTAGAGCGTTTTACCTTTGTGGACCTCTGCTGTGGTGCGCACGCTTTTGAATTTTAGGGGAATAAAGTTTTTGTGAGTTTTTTATTTTAATTTGGGCGGAAGCAAAGCTGGGGGCTGGAGGGCGACATGGGAATGCCAAATTAAGTGCGCCTTTAATGATAGCTACCAGTACCGTAAAAGAAGGGCTATAACACCAAAACTGTAAAATGATATACTCCAAAATAAAGAGCAGCACTTCCCAATAGTGGTCACTTGTAACCTTACGTCAACATGGACATTGCTTTTCTCACTTGAATGCAGAGTTTAAAACTTCTTCAAAAACAATTGGAAACTAAACTGCAATGAACATTATATCTTTTTCATACTTTACTGCTTTAATCTCCACAACTACTTGGTCGAAGGCATCAGCATTATGTTTATTTCACTGGTGATAAAACTGAAGCGCAAAAAAGGTTAAATTGATCAAGGCTCCGCAGCTAGTAAGTGTTGAAACTCAGTTTAAATAGCCCCCAAACCTGTAGATAAATGCATCAAATATGTATTGAGTAGAATTATCTACAGTGAGACAGTTTGCAT
This sequence comes from Balaenoptera musculus, assembly GCF_009873245.2. Lineage (NCBI taxonomy): Eukaryota > Metazoa > Chordata > Mammalia > Artiodactyla > Balaenopteridae > Balaenoptera > Balaenoptera musculus. The sequence continues at coordinate 33,032,531 of NC_045785.1, read as the reverse complement.
TAGGTTGCAGGCACAAAGAGAAGTGAGACTGCTCCTGCTGGTGGTTACCTTGAATTTTACAAATGACCTTACAGCCTTTCTGAGACTTGTGTTGCAGGGGTCCTCAACAATAAAATCAATACACTATTATTATTTTCTTCCTTTGAGTTTATAACTCTGGTGATAAAGTAGTTGAGAATAGTGGAATAAACCCTTGACTTGAACTCAGGAAAATTGTTTTCAACTCCAACTTTAATAAATCTCACTTCAGGCATTCAATGAATATTTGATGAATGAATGAACAAAACCTAACTAGTTATAAGACACCTGACTTCACTGAGTCTCGATTTCTTCATCTGTAAAATGATCTAATTCCTACCTCCTGGGAGTGTTGGGGAGATTGAATGAAATCGCATAAGGGAGAGTGCTTTGTAAATTGCAAAAGTGTTATAAAGAAGTTAGTGATAATGATTTTTCAGACCTGAGAAATGGCGTAAAAAATTAAAAACAGACTCAAGAAATAGTATGTTGAGATAGATAAGCTTAGCTAATGGGAAAAAGCTAGGTAAGTCTTTCTACAAATATTTATTGAGCAATTATTGCATATACTGTGCTTGTGAAAGAGAAGAAAAATGTGCAGGAAGCAGCACAAATTAGTATTATTAGTTATCATTATTATAATTAAGTATTGACAGTATATAGGGGCTGCAGTCAGTTTCCCTCCGGGAGCGTGGAAATCAGGTTGCCCTCAGAATTAAACTAATAAAAATTTACATAGTAGAAGAAATTAGCTAATGGTGATAGTAAGCATATTTAACAACTGGTACTGCTCAAGCACTGATCTACCAGATGTGAATTCCAGGAAGGGTCCAAGAGATATCCCTCTGTGCTAGGTGTTAACCCTTCAGTTGCTAGTTTTTAAATAGGTCCCAGGGGAGGGGAGTTGTCAGGAGAGTTGAAACAGCAGCTATTTACCAGCTAGTACCAAAGTATTTCAGTATTTTAATAGTTGGTATTATAACTGGCAACAGTCACACTAGTACATACAGGCTGAATATTAGTCCTTGCTGTAGACTGTGGTTATCAATATTCTCTGCCCTTCCTTTTCTAAAACCCTCCCCATCTGGCCTGTCCCTAGGAGGTTATACTTCTCACCCTAATGCCATCAAGCTAGGCTTTGTTTTGGTCAGTGAAATGTGAGTAGAAATAGCTTGATCCAGTTCTGAGCAGAAATGTATGGGCCATCTCATGATTCCACCATATTTTTCCTCAGCCCTGAGAGGATCATGTTGCAAATAGAGCTGCTTTTCTAGCTTTGGTCCCAGAATGAAGATGTGCAGAGCCACAGCTAACGCACAAGACATGTAATGTGAGTAAGAAATAAACCTTTGCTATAAGCCACCGAGATTGTTTTAGTTGTTTGTTACTGCAACATAACTTAGCTGGCCTGAACTAGCAAATACAGTTCTGAAATTAGCTATCTGTAGGGGTAAGCCAAGAGCTTAGCTACAAGCATGATCAAAAAATAAACCAGACTCTGATCCAGTTCATATGAAAGGAATCTCAAGGCAGATGTGATTGTAATTTAATAAACAGAAGCCTAATCAATCTTGTCAACCAATCATTCTGTGTCCTATTTGGAGAGAGAGTCTGTGAACCAAAGGGCTTAATCAGCCATGACAACTCAAAACAGTGCAGTCACAGAGGCAAGCATTAGCATTGTCCCTCTGAGCCCTGTCTCAGTCAGGCCGACCTGGGCATTAACATTTCCTTGTCCATGTCATCCCTATAGTGGGTGAGAATATCTCAGCCTGCCTCAGCTAAGAAATGCTTCTTAAGATCAATGTGCTTTCCTGGCGTGATTCTATGCTCACCCAGCAAATGTATTGCCTGCAGGGACAGAATTTAGCGATCTGTCACCTAGAGGATCCAAGTTCTTTTGATAATTGCATTTTTCATTGTAAATTAATCTATTGGATTCTGGTTTATGTAGCTATCAGTTTTTGTGAACTTAGAGAATACAAGAGCCCCCCTGGGAGATGGTTCCATTCTGTGCTTACTATTAAAATCAGGCTTCTGAGTTTGCAAGGCTGAGGACCAGTTCTGGGATGATGGTAAATTCCTTAGAACTGTAGAGGGACCTGTCTAGACAACCAGCTGGACTACCTTAAGCTACACCCCTCTATCTCATTGTGTGCCTTCTTTGATCTCAAAGAAGAGCGGTAAGTGCTAAAGAAAGATATAATTCACGTGCTGTGGGAGTTCAAAAAGGGAGAGATTTCTTCCATTTAGTATGAAATAGTGGGAAGAGTTCAGGAAAGATTTGTGAGGATGTGACATTTAAAAAATGAGTAGAATTAGGGGAAGAGCATGCCATGTGTAGGTGGCCACTAGAGCAAATATAGGAAGCAGGGAATTGATGGAGGAAATATAGAATAAGAGGATAAGGAAGAAGAATCATCTGGAAAAATACATTGTGGTCAGATTAAGGCTCTTGGGTTTTATTTTCTGCTAAGGAGAGTTAGTGGTGGAAGTTTTTTTTTGTTTTTATTTTGTTTTACCATTTTAATCACTTTTAAGAGTACAGTTCATAGAATTTAAGTACTTTCACATCGTTGTGCAGCCATCACCACTATTTGTCTCTAGAATATTTTCATCATCCCATACTGAAACGCTGTGCCCATTAAACAATAACTCCCCATCCTCCCCTCCCCCAGCTCCTAGGAACCACTGTTCTACTTTCTCCCTTTGAATTTGACTATTCTAAGTGTATCATATAAGTGGAATTATACAATATTTGTCCTTTTGTATCTGGCATATTTCACTTAGCATAATGTGTTCAAGGTTCATCCATGTCATAGCATGTACCAAACTTTCATTTGTATTTATGGCTGAATATAGTATTCCATTGTGCATATATAGCACATTTTGCTTATACATTCATCCATCAATGGACATTTGGGTTGTTTCCATCTTTTGACTATTGTGAATAATGCTGCTATGAACATTGGTGTACAAATATCTGTTTGAGTTCCTGCTTTCAATTCTTTGGGATACATACCCCAAAGTGAAATTGCTGGATCATATGGGAATTCTATGTTTAATTTTTTGAGGAGCCACTGTACTGTTTTCCACAGCAGCTGTACCGTTTTACATTCCCAGTGATAGAAGTTTTTACAGAGGGGAGTGACATGGTCAAAACTGTGTTTAAAGACCATCTGGCAGAGATAACAGGATGGAGTAGGGTTGCAGAATGACCAGTTAGAGACTTCCACAACATATCAGACAAGATGTAACAAGAGCCTGAGCACATGTGTAGCAGTGAGAATGGAGGGAAGAAGATACAAATGCAGCGGTGATATTGCCAACGTAGGCTTGGAAGGACTGGACTGTTGATCAGCTGCTGTAGGGGTGAAGATCAAGAGAAATGAAGGTGTGTAGTATGACCCCCAGGTTTCCCACATGGGAGGATGGTAGTCTCCAGATGCAGACTTCTGGACTTCTCCAGAGCATGGCGAGTGGGACATTGTAAGCTCTAGGATGGACAATTGTTGTCTTGCCTGCTCAACACCCTTGCCCTTTCCAATGGTAATTGCACTCTACTTGCAGCCCAGCTGCTGAGCTCTGAAATCCATTGCCCTTTACCCCCAGGCCTCACTTCCCACAAGCTACTCCTGGCCGATGACTGAGCACAGCAGGGATTTTTGGACAGGCTTCTTCCTGGGGTAAGTGACACTCTTCTGATGGACAGCTTTGGCTCAAGGACTCCTCAGTGACCTCACAACCTTTCCTTGGAGCTGCATGGCAGTCTAAGGTGCTTCCACCTGGAACTCCTGCCTTCTTTCTTCTTCACTTAGGGTCAGACCTGTCTCACTGTCAGATGGTCCTCTCCCGGTCTCTTTTAGGTCTTGCCCCCATTTTCCCTCACAGGTGTTTTCCATGATAAATTTCTTGCATTTAACCCTGTCTAGGTGTCTGTTTTCTGAGGATCTGAACTGACACGAGGGGAGGGAGGATGAGATCGTAGTATCTCCTCTACACCCCATCAGCCATAGGGGTAAGCCTATGACCCAGTCTGACCAATCATAATGATCCCCACATCTTGGCCCAGTGCCTCCTCGGAATCTCTCTGCATCATTTGGCTCCCAGACCATCAGCTGCTTGGTCCACCTCAACCACAGACGTGGCTGACCAACTCTGAGTGAGGCCTCACAGTTCCACTTCCTGAGGCCAACTAGTTGCAAACATGGATTCTCTGGCTTCTCCTGCAATTTCCAGACCCTGAGGACACACCACCTCACAGAGCATGAGATCTGGCTTCCTAAGCAGCTGCTGAAGGGGTCAATGAAGCAACCTAGAAGTACAGGAGATTTAACTGCCCATGGGGCCAACTATGATTAATGGGGGAACAATCCACTCTCCCTTTCTTCCTCTGATGGACTCTTTCAAGGTATAGTTTCTCTATACAACCCATCTATAGGCATTCTGCATGGCCAAGTGGGTAGACCTGTCCAGAGACTAGATGTGTCTCTTCACAGCTCATTGTAAAGAAATAGCAGCAAACATTTCCTTGCATTGCTTGCCGTCTTTTCCTGCTTTCCCTATCCCTTTATCCTCACTGCCCTAGGATTGTGCATCCCATATAAAGCTTTAGCACTTAACCCCTTCTTCAGGCTTTGTTTTCTAGGAACCCTTGCTTAGACAGATCACAGTTTCTGAACAGGTGGGCACATGACCCAAACTAAGCTAAGCAAGGCCTTCCTAAAGGTGTGAAATATAGGAGAGACAGGACTTTTCTTCTGTAGGTCTTGAGCCATAAAGATCTGTGGGTGGCTATCATTTCTGCTTTATGGACAGAGCCTGCCTGAGCATGAAGGCATCACAGAGGAAGGCAGAGCTCAGAGAAAGAAAAGGACACAGTGCCCAGACATCCTTTGGGCTCTGAGATCCAACTCTCTCCAATATGTGTAACTGTTTTTGTCATTTCTTTAGTTCCCTAAAGACCAGTTTTCCCAATCCAAATCAAAGAAAATGTGGTTATCCCTAGATCCCAGGTCACCTACATTAAAGAGATCAGTCAGGTGACTAGATTTTTGGGCTCAATTTCAAATTCCTGGGAGAGAGAGCTGTTCCTTGGACTAACTTTAGCCAGAAGTTTGCCCCTGAACCAATCAACATCATTATGAAGTACAGGATCATGTATACACATGGCTGTAGCTACTGTAAGCCTGTGAATGAAGGTGTGGTAGCGCGTAGGGATAGAAAAGTGGGAGCAGAGAGTTGGGCAGACCAACCAATGGCTGCCCACTCTCTGAGAATAAATAAGGGGGGAAAGAGAAGGGGTCTGAGGACAGAACACTATCTAACCCAATGCTATCCTACACTTTATCTAAACCAACACTATCCAATAGAACTTCCTGCAATAATGGAGATGTTTTATATCTGTGCTGTTAAATATAGTAATCATCAGCCACATGTGGTTATTTAGCACTTGAAGACAGCTAATACAACTGAGCAACTGAATTTTTTTCCTCATTTTACCCAGCAGTTCCACTACTGGGCATATACCCTGAGAAAACCATAATTCAAAAAGAGTCATGTACCATAATATTCATTGCAGCTCTATTTACAATAGCCAGTACATGGAAGCAACCTAAGTGTCCATCATCGGATGAATGGATAAAGAAGATGTGGCACATATATACAATGGAATATTACTCAGCCATAAAAAGAAATGAAATGGAGGTATTTGTAGTGAGGTGGATGGAGTTAGAGTCTGACATACAGAGTGAAGTAAGTCAGAAAGAGAAAAACAAATACAGTATGCTAACACATATATATGGAATCTAAGGGAAAAAAAAAAAAAGGTCATGAAGAACCTAGTGGCAAGACGGGAATAAAGACACAGATCTACTAGAGAATGGACTTGAGGATATGGGGAGGGGGTGGGGTGAGATGTGACAGGGTAAGAGAGTGTCATGGACATATATACACTACCAAATGTAAAATAGATAACTAGTGGGAAGCAGCCGCATAGCACAGGGAGATCAGCTCGGTTCTTTGTGACCGCCTGGAGGGGTGGGATGGGGAGGGTGGGAGGGGGGGAGATGCAGGAGGGAGGAGATGTGGGAACATATGTATATGTATGACTGATTCACTTTGTTATGAAGCAGAAACTGGCGCACCATTGTAAAGCAATTATACTCCAATAAAGATGTTTAAAAAAAAATAAATTGAATAACTGTACGTAGTTAATGACTACATATTGGACAGTACAGACCACACTGTTGATCTGCTTGGGAAGACAGCATGGAATATTGGCTATTGCGTCTGCTTTGGAGTCAGCCCGACCTAGGTTCAAGTCTCAACTCTGCTTCTTATAAATTGAACAGATTACTTGACCCCTTTGAGCTGTAGAGTTAAAAGATGTAAAGAACAGTAAACAACATAGGATACCAAAAAGAGAGAAAGGGGCAAAAGATTCTGCAAAGGGACAAAAAGTCAGTTGGATTTAGCAATTAGGAGACTGAGTGAATTAAGACAGAGAAGTGTTCAGTGTGTTGGGGTAAGAGCCAGACCAGCAATTTACCTGTCTTTTGGACATCTGTTAAGTATCTTTCCTCTGGAGGGGGATCCCAGGCACGGAGAGACAGGGAACACAAAAATTTTCTCTTAATCCTGATGGCCACATGGGGAGCTAAAAACCCAAAGGCATGTCCTGAAGGTAGGGCTCCAAGGTCAAGCCAGGAAAACAGAGTCATAAACAGTCAGCCATGGGGTCTGGAGCCAAAGATGGGGTTGCCTAGACCAGGAAGCTAGAAGAAAATAACACCTCATAAAATACCCTCATTACATAGCACTTACTGTGTGACTAGATTGTGAGCCCTTCAGGGTTCAGGGCCATGTTCTTCTTGGTATCCCCATCATCTAGTAAGTTCCAGACACCATAGTAGGTGTTAAATTAACATCATCTGTAGAATGAATAAATGCAAGTAAGCCAGTCCACTCCCTGGTGCATGGTAGACACTCTAAAAATGTTAAGTTATCAAAAGGAGAAAACTCTGCAGTGAGAAGGTGCCAGGGTATCCTTCTTGGCTTGGAAACCCTGTTTGTAAGGTCCCCAGCATATTGCCTGGCACAGAGGGATTGCTCAATGAGTGGTCACAAGGGTAATGATTATTAGTGGGGGAGAAAGCTTTTGCATAATGATTGGGGAAAGCCTTGATAATAATAAGAGCTAACCTATGTTGATCTCATTTAATCCTTAGCCCACTCAACGAGATAGATTTTATTAGACTGATTTTACAGATGAGGAAACTTAAAGAAGAGTTGTAATTTATCCAAAGTTAACCAGTTCAGAAACCTCAGGGCTGGAGTTGAACCTGAGGTTCCATGATTCCAGAGTCTAGGCTCCAGCAGCAAAGATTTGGGAGGCAAGAGGATTGCCAAAAGAGGAGTTTAAGGAAGGCAGTTCTGGGGTCGAAATTCACTTCTGATTTCTATACATTTACACAAATCATGATGCCTTCTTCTCCCTTGAATGCCCACTTTTTGCCTTCTTGACAAGGTCCTCACCCCTTCTACTGAGTTCATCTCTAGGCCACCCTTCTGTTTCCTGTCCCATTCAACCATATATACTCTCCTTCGACTTAAGAAATAGGAGTTGAAATGGGGTCAAGGGAAGCTTTTTATTTGTTGGTTTGTTTTAGTTTTAAGAAGGAAAACTCTAGAGCAATTTTGTAAACTAGGTATTCCAGTAGACAGGCAGAAATTGACAATGCAAAAGAGAGAAAAGATCTGCAGAGGTAAGTTTTTGGGGTCCTTGGCACAGATTGGGTAGAGCTTGACCTCTGATAGGAGCTGGGACCCTGAGACTTTTCTTCAGAGCAAAGGAAGACAGAGAATATGGATACAGAAGCAGGAAAGTTCATAAAGGTTAAGAAGCTTAAAATCAAAAGTTAAATTTTGCAGCAATTGATGATGGCATGGTCTAGGACAGTGTTTTTCAAATTGCAGGTCCTAGCTTATTAGTAGACCATGAAATCACTTAGAAGTTTGCAACCAGCTTTATTTTAAAAAATGGAATAGAATTGAAAATTTGAATTACACATAGCAAGGGTAAATACTGTGAAAACTACTGTGAAACTTCTGTTTCAGTTATATATCCAGCTACATGTATACTGCAAAGTTTATTTCTTATTGAGGGTACAGTAAAACATATTTTAAAGCCACTGTTCCAGGATGAGACCATGAGGAGAGTGGCTGATTCCTGGAACTTTCTTTCTCTTCTATGATGTTTGTAAATTGGTCTTGCTTTGTGACCAATAGTAGGCACCCTAAGGGACATGAGCCTGATGAAGTATGCCAGAGCTTCCTAAGCAGTGGCTACAGCATGTGCATTCCATATGTGCCTAAACATTAGTCTCCTAGTCTTTGGGCTGCTCTTTCCTCCTGAGAAGAAAATCCTGAGATTCACTATGATTGGACAGGCTGAGTTCATACCACCACCCTGAACCAATCATTCTGGCCAGTGAGATTGACCAGCTCACCCCTCCTCTTCCCTGATGGAGTCAGCTTCCTGGAAACACATGGATCCTAGAAAGGAAATCAGGGGCTGTTGCAAAGGGGAAAATGGAGAAATGAGGTAATCAACTAATGTCCAATACACATGGCCTTTGAGGTGCCAAAATTAGTTGTAAGTTTCAATAACATTTGTGCTGGTCATTTGCCTATTTGCTCTGAGCTCTAATCTAGCCTTTCCATGCTCTGCTTTGTACTGAAGAGTGCCAGGCCCTGAAAGGCCCTGAAAAGTACACTTCCCAGACTCCCCTTGCTAGCTGGCTTCCTGTCAAATTCAGCCAATGGGAAGTACAGGTGGGAAATTGTTTGGCTGGAGATGGGATGGCTGGAGGAGAGGCAAAGCCATTTTCTCTCTGCATCCGCTAGAGACTCTGGCAGCAGCTGGTGGTTATGGGCTCAGAGACCTTCAGTGTTTCCAAAAGTGTCAGTGGTACTGGAGGGATAGCTCTAGGCTCCAGTTACCTCTGGCAGTTCTGCCAGCAGCATCATTTCAAAAGCAATAGTCCAGTAGCATCAGCAGCAAGTGCCCTTCTGGATCTAGTAAACACCCTTCCATTTGATCCTCCAGGTCTAGGGGTGGTAGAAGCTTCCTGCAACTACTAATCTCTAGTCTTCCTCACCTTACCCTTTTGCTTCCTCAAGCCAACCAGTTCTCTGAAATAAATTACCTCTGTTTGAAATTCCAAGCACGTTTTCTGTTTTCTTGTCTTCACCCTGACTGACATGGTACTGCCCTGGCCATTAGCTGACTGCCATGATTAATTTCCCAGGTGTGCTGTTTGCAGGTGTTGAGCTGGGTGATGCCACAGAGCAGAACATTAAGCTCTCTGCTGGAGCATTGGGACAGGAGCAAGGGAGACCCTGGAGAAAGCACAGAGAAAGCCTCCTACTCCTTTTGCTTCCTCATCTTTCCCTAACTATTAGAACTGTGTGATGGAGAACTTAACTGCCTGCCTCCCAAGATAACTTGACTCCACGTTGTGACTGAAAGGGATGGGCTGTGGAATGATGGGGTGGGAATACAGCAAGGAGCACAGTTGGCAAGGGGGCCCAAAATGGACAAGCCGGGATAGGGTGCCCTTGCTGCAGAGTAGAGTTTAGGGAGGGACGAGGGGCAGGGACTATGACCTCTGCATCCTCTTTTTCAGAGTAGCTGATGGAGGGATAGACCTGTGGTTCTCAACGTTTCCTGTCTTACCTCCCCCCAAGTGCTCTGCAGTCAAAACAAGAAAACTGACTCTTTTAACGACATTTATCCTGGCTGATACCAGAGGAACTGTTACTGAATCCTTATGTCTAACCTGGCTCACTTCTGTGAGCTCCTGTTGCTACCCAGGCCACTGGGGGGTAGTCAAGTCTCTTGAGGGCCTGGAGAGGTAAGACTGTGGATAACTCCTGGAGGCCTCAAAGGGGCAGCCATGCCAAAAACACCACTTCTCTCAGAGGCCCCTTGCCACGGCCAGTAGCGTCTTGCACGATGGTATTAAGTCAGTCCCACTTAAGTATGATCTATGATTGGAAACCTAGATCCAGTCAGCCATTAACTTGCTCTGTGATCTTGGGCAGATCACTTAATCAAGCTCAATCTCAACATTTCCATCTGTTTGAAAAAGAGCAGAGGGATAATTTTTCTAAATTCTTTTAAAATAAATCGTTTTAAGGGGATGGATGGGATGGGAAAAATGGTAGGTGTTACCATCTACCCCTCCTTCTTGCCCATCCTCCCTGGGTTTCTGTGAGTATCAAATAAGACAGCAAGCATGAAAATGTCCTGAAAAGTACAAAGCCCCATACAAAAGCAAGAAAGTGTTATTATCAACATAGTTGTTAGCTTAGAGGGATGAAGGCAGGGCACAGGCTGAGAGCCAAACAGCTGGAAGGCAAGAAATCTTAACACCAAAAAAGGAAACTTTCTTTGTTCAAATTCTTCCTGGAGTGGCACTTTCTTTGGAGCAGACCTGGCACTGGAATCCTCTGAAATGCTGACATGGGTCCAGGAAAGTGTTCAGGGGGCAGGTAGGGCATTCAACAGCCAAAAGATGCTGGAGAAACACCAGGCCTGGTTCCTCAGTTCCTCTGTGATCCAACAAAGAATGCAATGGAAGAGGGAGGTTGAGGTTCAAAGCTGGTGTGTGCTGGATCCTCCTCCAGGCTCGTTAACCAGCCACCAAGCTATCTGGGGACCCAGGATGTCATGGGCATGCTGTAACTAATACTGAACTCAGTTGCCCACAGTCTAAAAACCATCCTAAGTCGTGTTCAAAGAGAACATTGATCTGGGGAGGACCTTAGAGATGGTCTAGTCCAACCGAGGCCCAGTGAGGGGCAAAGACTTGCCAAGGTAACAAGTAGTCGGGCTCATCGGGCTGCAAGGAACAGAAACCAACTCCTCCAACTCACATGTAAAGGAGTTTCTCATAAGGACTGACACTGACACACCAGCAGGAATGAGGCAGCTCTAGGACTCACTGCTCTGTTCATGCTCCCTCTGCCCACACCCTCCCCGTCTCTGCACTGCACTGCTCCTCCCTCCTCCTCCCTCCTCCTCCCTCCCTCCCTCCCTCCCTCCCTCCCTCCTGCCAGGCTGCTGCTCACTCCTGGTCCCTGCTCCTTCTTATCTCCGCTTGCTGGCATGTGGCTTCATTGGCTCAGGCGCGCTTGTCCCTGACCTCCCTACCTCACCTCCCTCTGCCGCCTGACCATTTCTTTCTGTTCCTTGGTTCAAGAGAGCCTCTAATTGCCCTGTCTCGGATTGTTGTGCTGGGCCATTAGTTAAAGGTCACCAGCTAATATATGAGACGGCAACCCTTGGCTCTGTGCTGGCCCCCATCTGCTACGTCTAGAAGCTGGAGGGGCCAAGTAGTCTAAAGCACGGCCCCAACTGTGTTTGTGGTCTGGGGAGCTTTTCTTCAAAGTGGATGTGAGTCTGGCAGGCACGGTGCCATCCCTGGGACCACGTGACTGGAGCCCAAAGCTCCAGATTTCCTGCCCAGAACTTTCCCCAGAGGATTTGTCATTTCTTTCCTTGAGTTGTGTAGCAGACAAGCCTGTTAAATGTCATCTGTGAAGGTCTTCTTCCTCCTCCTTCCTCTCCTTCTCCTCCCTGCCCCAAGGAACTTATGATATAGTGAAGACAGAGGCAGGAAAATAACTAGATTACATCTTTAAGTGTATGAGTGCTTTAGAAGTATAAACAAAGTCCTAATAGCTACCACTTACCGAGTACCCTGTACCAATCACTGCTGATCACTTTACGTACATTTTTCTCATTTAATCTTTACAGCTCCCCTGTGGAGTTGGCACCACGTGTGACACCTGTGAAAGCAGGCTCAGAGAGCAGTTCACAGATAATAAACAGCACAGCAGGGCTCTGATGCCAAAGCCTGCTCTGGCAAGCACTGTGCTGTGCAGCCTTCACCACGCTGTTGGAGCACAGAGGACCACCTTGGCCTAGGGAGGAGGCAGGGATGCCTGGGGAGAGCCGCAGCCATCCGGGAGGAGGTGACAGCTGAGCTGAGCTGAGCCTTGGAGCAGGATAGGGGTGGGTGGAGGGTCACTGTAAACAGAAGGAGCCACATGTGTGAACAGTACCGGTGTGAGCAGGGTGCAGGGCCAGGAGCGGTTGCCTGCCCCTGAGAGTGAGTGCCTCCCTAAATTTGTGCCCTAGGTGCCTCTCTTGCCCCACCCTCATCCAAGCCCTGACAGGGAGGGTAGAGTTGAGGCAGGTAGAGTTTTGAGGAGAAGGAACCAGGAGAGGAAGGCAAATTCAACACAGCCTAAGAGATGCAAGTACTATTGTCTGGTTCCCAGCACCTGCAATGGACTCTCAGGGCACATGAGTAGAGTCCAAAGTGGAAAATCCAAGAGGAATGAGAATCTTTAAAATAACCACATGAACAATCCTCTCTGCCCAGATTCCCCACACAGCTTTCTTCTGCTGACCGTCTGCTCTTGTCTTGGATGGCACGTCCTCCAGGACGCATCCCTAGGTCTCCCAGGCCTGCCTTAGGGCAATTGGATTTCTATTTTGGAATTGTCCTTTGCCTGCCAGGCTGTGGAGTCCCTGAGGACAGGGGTTGGATCTTCTGACCCTTCCATCTCCAGCAGAGCATGTGGCTCATAGTAGCTGCTCAGTAAAAGAAAGTCAGATGAAAGAATAACAGACAGCCTCCAAGGAGCATCTGTCAAGTTTTTCAGGCCACGTGGATTTTTTCTCTTTGTCTCTGGGGTCCTACCAACCTCAACACTTGGAATCCTACACATGTTCTTCTACCAGGAGAAACCTTAAAAAGCATCTAGCTATCTCCTTCCTCCTACCTTTTCCAGACGGGTTGATTGTTGTGCCATTTTCATGTATTTGCCAACAATTTCTTTCTTTTTTTAAAAATAAATTTACTTATTTATTTTAATTTATTTTTGGCTGAGTTGGGTCTTTGTTGCTGCACGCGGGCTTTCTCTGTTTGCAGCGAGCGGGGGCTACTCTTCGTTGCGGTGTGTGGGCTTCTCATTGCGGTGGCTTCTCTTGTTGCAGAGCACAGGCTCTAGGCGTGCGGGCTCAGTAGGTGTGGCATGCAGGCTCTAGAGCACAGGCTCAGTAGTTGTGGCGCACGGGCTTAGTTGCTCTGCGGCCTGTGGGATCTTCCCAGACCAGGGCTCGAACGGATTCCTAACCACTGCGCCACCAGGGAAGTCCCAACAATTTCAATCTTATGTCTCCAGCCACAATTTCTCCTCTGAACTCCAGACCTAATCAGCTCCTTCTGCAGCCCCTCATCCGGATGCCCCACCGTACCTGAATCTGAACACGTCCAGCATCTCCCCCACCTGGTCCTTCTCTGGGCTCCCCTGATCTGGTGAAGAACATCACCCATGCTTCCTGCTATGGGGATTAACTGAGTTACTATGTATAAAGTCCTTAGAACAGGTCCTAGGACATAAATTTTCCATAAGTGTTCATTATAATAACAATAATAGTAATAGTTACAGGATACTGAATACAGCTCCGTATGCTATATAGTAGGACCTTGTTGTTAATCCATTCTATATATAAAAGTGAAAGGGTTTTCAGTAGGAGAGGGAATGTGGTCAGATTTGCTTTATAAGGATTTCTCTTATGTGAAAGTTTGGAGGTGGTGAGACCTAGTCACTGCCAGCAGCTGGATTCAGGAGTGAGGAAGGCCACCTGGAGGGAGGGGAGCGGCCACAGGGATGGAGAGCAGACAGTGAACCTGGGGAGTATTTAAGAGGTAGAATGGGCAGGCCCTGATAATTAACTGGATGGAGGTGAGGATAATGGAAGAGTTAAGAGTGACTCCCAGGTTTCTGGGTTAGGCAACTGGTACCTTGACCCCAGGTGGGGAGCATCTGGGAGGAACGAGGCAGGCTGGGTTGGCAGAGCAGGTTGTCCCTAGACCCAGTCAACAGAAACATGGAAAAGTTCTCAAAATCTTTGTGCCCTAACTCCTCTGAACCCAAACTCTACCTTGGTCCTGTGTACTTGTCCAGCCTCATCTCCAGCTACCCCAGACTCAGGGCACATAAACCACTGCTCCTCCCCAAAGCTTCACTCTTTCTTCTTGCAGTGGGCTTGTAAGTTCTACCCCACTCCTTCCCCCTCCCTCAAACTCCACAGCTTCAAGGACATCTCTGGGATCCCTGCCCTCTGCCCCAACCCCTACCAGGATTAACATGTTCTCTGCTGTTTCCGGGATTCACTGAATCAGAAATATTTCTCTGCCTGTCTCTCCTAATGGCTGTTTTTCTCAATTCTGAATTGCCAGCACCTGGGATGAGGTCTGATCAAGGTTAACTTCAAAAAACTTTGTTTTATTGAATTCGCCAAGAACCTGGCTTTCTTGCATTAAAAGTGGGGCGAGGAGTCGGACCTTGAATCCCTACGCCACCACTTAGAGACTGGGCAAGTTACTTCTGTCAAATCCTGTTTCCTCATCTGTCAAATGATAATACAGTGGACGCACCTAGAAGAGTTGTTTTAAGGGTCAAAGGAAATATTCTATTTTATGTGTTTAGCACAATGCCTGGAACATTGTTAGCTTCCTCAAAAATTTAACTCTTATTTATATTAAGAAAAATATTCCCGCCTTAACTCTGGGAAGCTGCATGAACTGAACCGAGGATTGCAGTTCCCGGTATGGCCACAGGAGCGAAGTGGTGAGCAGCCTCGGCGCGGATTCTGGCTCCGTTTTGCTAAAGCACCTGCTGTGGACCCAGATGGCCCGGCTGGGATTTCCGGGGCTTCCCGGCCCCTGAACAGGTGGGCGCTGGCCAGGGTGTCGTGGGAGGAGCCTCTGCGATGTACTCGGCCTTGACTGTCACAGCCACGGCCGTCCCTTCTGCTCATGCCCTTCGCGGCTTGGGGGAGGGGCTGGCGGGCCAGAGGAAGCAAAAGTAGAGGGCAACTGGGATGTATCCCTTCCAGTTTGTCATTCAAGTCTTTCAAACTTGAGTATGATCACTTCTCTTTAGAAGTTTTTATAGTTTTGTAGTTTTTATAGTCAAATTTATGATTTCCCTTTGGCGTCCAGGTTTCATCATGCTTAGAAAGTCTTTTCCATCCCCCAGATTGTGAAAACATTCCTCAATGTTTTCTTCTTGTACATTATGGTGTTATAATTTAAATATGAGCTCCACCTGGAATTTATTCCCGTGTAGGGTAAGGACACAGCTTTCTCTTATTTTCCCAAATAACTTGCCCGATATTCCACCCATTTGTTGAAAGTCCTATATTTCCCCTCATTTACCTGAAGTGCTATCTTTATCCTACACGGAATTCCCTTGCGTGGTTGTCCATTTCTGTACTCCATTTTGTTTCACTGATTCCTCTAGGTCTGCCTCAATACCATACTGCTTTAAATACATTGGCTTTATAATACGTTTTAATATCAGGTAAGGTGCAGGAATTCCCTGGTGGTCCAGTGGTTAGGACTCAGCACTTTCACTGCCAGGCCTGGGTTCAAACCCTGTTTGGGGAAGTAAGATCCCACAAGCCATGAGATGCAGCCAAAAAAAAAAAATATATATATATATATATATATGTATGTGTGTGTGTGTGTGTAAAAGAATCAACCTCTACCCCTACCCCTAACCCCCTGACCAATCCTTCTGGAAGCTGTTATGGAGCTTTGGAACCCCTGAAATTATATGTGAAGTGTCGTCTGCACATTTCGCCAGAGGGAAAGTCCAAATTTTCATCAGATGTGCAAGCGGAACCTGATTCCCAAGGCAGCCACTGGTTTACATGTCTCTGTGATGGGGTGCATGGGAGGAGCACAGAGAAATCTTGATTCCTCCCTTCTCTTCCAAATCTTCACAGGCTCTGCTCTCCTCATCCTTCACCTCCACCATCATTCCAGCTACTTCCCTGCCCTCCATCTTGTCCCCCCTCCCCAAATCTAATCCTCCTTGCTGCTCCAGAGCAACGGTTCTACATCACAGGCCTTAGCTGTAGGCCTGATGTAGTTTAGATGTTAACAAAAGTTTAGTTAATAAGTGAATAAAATTGTGAGTCCCAGCTCCACCACTGGTCAGCTGTTGGGACCCAGCTTCAGGCTCACCACATTGTTGGGTCGCAGTTTACCCTTCTCACAGACCAGGTGAAGAGGGATGAGATAGGGTGAGGGGTATGTAGAAGGTATAGCTAGTTATCCCCAGGAGGGTCGCTTTTATTAAATAATCTCAATTATTTTCCTTTTTCCCGACACCTTTCCACTCCCCATTCACATTTTAATCTATGCCCTCAGCAGGGAGACTACTTGTTTTGCCTGCCTTCAGCAAACAATTAGGAAGGCAAATAGTAATAATATTGTGCGCTCTGTAAATGAGTGAATTAAGAACACTGGAGCCCCAAAGTGGAATTGACCAGCTGAGCAAGGTTAAGCACAGAAAGATGGGGGCAGGCATAACTCTAGGAGAGACTTTATACGGCATCCTCCTCAAGTCCCAGTGCTCAGGGAGCCCACTTGGAAGCTCCATTTAGGCAGATGCTAGATCCTAGAGCAGGGCTTCTCAGCCTTGGCATTAGCGACATTTGGGGGTGTCCTGTGCATTGAGGGATGTCTAGCAGCACCGTTCATCTCTTCTCACTAGATGCCAGTAGCAACCCCCAGTTGTGAAAACCTAAGATGTCTCCAGACACTCTCAAATGTTGGGCCCGGGTGGGGGGCGGTGAATCACCCCAAGTTGAAAACCACTGTTCTAGGAGAAGAGGGGCGGTGAGGGGAGGGAGGTTAACATGGGTCTTAGGGCAAGACACTCTCTACTCCCCTACCCTCTGTCTGAAAGGGACACCGTAAAGTCTTTTTCTTCATAGCAGGCACTTGGGCAAGTCTTTTCTCCTCTCTGGGCTTCAGGTTTTCCATCTGTAAACTGGATTTGATGTTTGTAGGTGATTTCCCCCTTCTCTCACCATCCTGGACATTCCTGGATCTGGTCCAGGGTGTGACAGGGGTACCGAGGTGCCAGTGAGGTCCTGGGGGGTCTCCCAGAGCGAAGGAAGATGAGAAAGAACAGATAGATGTAGAGGTGGAGGGGGGGCAAGCATGAGCAGGAGCGTTCTGGAGACCTGGAGAGGCTTCGGGCATCCTCTCCACCCCGCCCCTTCGAGGGCTTATTAGCGTAGGTCGCCCCCAACCAGGCCAACCCAGACTCTCCAGATTCCCTTAGGCCCCGCCCACCACCACAAGCCCTGCCCCACCTGCCCCGCCCCTTCCAGTGGCCCCTCCCCCGACCGAGACCCCGCCCCCAGCAGGCCCCGCCTCCCTCTTTGCCTCCCGCCAGCCGGGGCTTGGGCTTTGCACCCGGCGGTGGCTGAGAACCGTGGCGGCTGCGGAGCAGGCAGCGCAGGCGGGCGGAGCAGAGCTGCCCGGCCCGGTTGCGGGCGATGCCCCCGTGAGCCTCTCCCGCCGCCCCTCCCCGCCCCGCGCCCCTGCCCCTCGGAGGCCGCAGCGCGCCTGGGACCGGGCCGCGCCTTCTGCCGGGTCCGCGGGGCGGGGTCCCGGAGCACCTGCCCCGCCTTGCGGAGTCGCCTCGGCCAGCGGAGACCCCTCCCTGTCTGGACCCCGGCCCCACCTCCGGGTAAGTCAGTAGGCCTTGGTCGCCTGGGAGTGGACGTGAGGAGGGGGTTGCGGAGGTCTGGGGGACCACGGGGCGGGGGAGGGGTCTCTGGTCGTGAGGCGCCACGTAGGGATCTTAAGTGTGCAAGGTCTGGGCGGGGGTTGCGGGGGCCCGGGGGCGGAGCACAGTGTGTGTGATGACTCTGGGGGGCTAAGGTATGAGAAGGGAACATGAGGTGTTTGGGGAAGCCCGGAAAATGGAGTAGAAGGCCCCAGAGTCTTGAGTTCTTTGCTGATGCTCAGAGCACCTGGGGCCCTGGTCTTCACCAGCATTGTCTCCCATGGCATTTTTGGAAAGTGCTTAAAATCTCTCCTGGAAAGGGAGCTGGAAGGCAGCCTCCCTTTCTCTCTCCTGCCTGTGCCCTGGTTGAGAAGCTGGCCACTCTTTCCTCCCAGCGAGACACCATTGTGGTGCCCAGAGGACCCCTACCCCCCACCCTATGAAAGAAAAGGGGTGATGCCCACTCCAGCCCTAGGGTGGGGAGAGGGGGCTTCTGGGAAGCTGGGAAAGGTAGTTGGTCAATCAACGGTGGGAAATCCAGGGTTCAGGGAGGTTTGGCAAGACCCTTGGTGGGCAACTTGGGCACCCTCTCATGCAAGGGGAGGGTGTTTTCACCTGCTGGCCCCCAGGCTGCCTGGACCCATGTCCACGTCACCTTTTCTGGATAACCCATCCCTGAGGAGTGGGTTTCTTCCCAGTACCCTGGGCCTGGAAACCCAGGGAAGGCCCATAGCTCTTGTGGTCCTGGATGGGGTGGGCAATGCCATACCAAGGCCAGAAAACAGGGGCGCTGGCTGCACTGCCACCTGGGGGCTGTTTGGATGTGGCCCTTGGTGGGTGGGGAGCCTGGGTGAATATAATATCTGTGTCTAGCCCCAGCCCCAGGGGTGTTGTCTGGATGTAGAGAAGACGGCTGCTGCCTCTTTGGTCCTGTCTTCTGCCCGTGACGACTTCTTCTGTCTGGGCTCCTTGCGTTTGGGGCCTGAAGTGGTGAGGAGAGGGCCTGTTTGGGCTAGGCCTGGTCACCAAGGGGTTAACTAGCGAGCCCCACAGTTCCTGCCAGCCACCAATTAGTCTGTAATCAGGCAGCTGCCAACTGTCCCTGGGGGCATGTGGGCAGCCTAATGGGGCATTCTCTGGTGGAGGTGAGGGGGTGGGGGAAGGGGTCTGTGAAACCTGTGCTCAGTCCAAGCTTCGTGCCCTTCAGAGCTTGTTTAGGGCCCACAGACCCCTTCCCCGCCCTCTGTGCCAGCTGCTTGGCTTAGGGACCTGCAGCCATGGGGTTTGATACCTACCCAACCTTCTGCAGGTATGAAGCCCAGAGTCAGGCAAACTTGGCTTCAAACCCAGGCTCTGCCACTTTCTGGCTATGCACTATTGAGGAAATCACTTCCCCTTTCTGAGCCTCCTTCGTAGAACAGACCCACCTTCTAGGTCAGCTGAGAGGAGTAAATGAAATGGTGGATTTGAGCTGCCTAGCACAGAGGCTGGCACTCAGGAGAGCTCAGTAGGTAACTGCTGAACTCCCGAGCAACCCCTGTGCCAAGGACCTGACGGATGGGCAGGCAGGAGCCAGGGGTTGAGGATCCAGCAGGGACCAAGGTCCCATCCCTCGGGGCATACGGTCTCAGCGGGCCAGGCCTGAACTCTTCTCTCTCCCTCCCTCCTTGCTCACAGACACATCTGGTCTCTGGACATAATTGGATTTTACTCTGCTGAGCCCAGGGCTGAGCTGCTACTTTCTGGGCTCACCCTGTTCCTAACCAGGTGATAAGCTCTTTGGGGTCTGTCAGGGGTCTGGGTGATGTCTGCAGCTGCGACAGCAGCTGGCCCTTTAAGGAGGGAAGAAAACAATTATCCAGCCTGGGCATTGCATCAGCTGGAGCCTGGAGGGTCCCTGGGGAGGAGGGGGCAGGCTGGTGGTTGATTTCATTAGTGCCATGTGACAACTCTCACCCAGGTTTGCCCCACTCCCAGGCTGCAGCCTTCTCCCCAGGGTGGCAGCCCAGCCCCATTGCCTCCCCTACCCCACCCCGGGAGCATCACCTTGGAGGACTCTGTGCACGCCCATGACACGTAGAGGGGGCTGTAGGGAAGTGTCTGTCACACTGGCCTTCTGCTGACTTGGGGTTGCAGGGTATGCCTCCTGTACTGGCATTTTGCTGACCATGGGGGTGTCTCCGCCACTAGTGTTTGTCTGACCTGGGAACTGTTTCTCCCCCACTGGCATTTTGTTGACCCAGGGGAGGGATGACTTCTACGTTGGCCTCTCACTGACAGTGGAGCTGTTTCCTGCACTGGTGTTTTGCTGACCCAACAAAGGAGCTGTGCTGCCTGGGCTGTGTGTGAACGGAGGCCACGGGTTAGAAACAATTGCTCTCTGGTTGGAGGTGAGCTGCCTGGGAACAGTGAGTCACAGCGGCAGAGAGGACTCCAGGTTCTTGGGCACCAGAGAGACCTGGGTTCAAGTCCCGCATCCTCCACCTCCAGACTCTGTTACACTTCAGGTCTCAGACACCTCTGGAAAAAATAGGAGTAATTTACACCCATACTGCCCCACCCCCATCTGGAAGGTGCTTGGCAGATTAAATGTTGTAACTGGATGTACAGCACCCAGCCCAGGACTGGCAGGTGGAGGGTGCAGGCTGTGTGATGATTCTCTTCCCTTTGCAAGTTTGGGCTCCTTGCACCTTGAGTTCAAGATGCCTGGACAAGAAAAGGAGGGTTGAGGAGGAGTGGAGAGAAGGGGAGAAAGAGTGCAAGGCCCTCCTGCCTCTGTTGCAGGACGATGTGCTCAGACACCTGATGCACTAAGCACTGTGTGTCCGGCAGCTCCTGCCTCCATGGAGCAGGCATTCTAGCTGGGAGACGGCCCAGAGCATGTGACATGTGTTGAAAGGAGAGATGCAGCGACGGTAGCGTGACAAGGAGTTGAGGAGGCAGAGAAGGAGGGAACTGGGTGTGCTAAGGCCTTGGTGACGGCGGCAACAGGCCTGGTATGGTGGCGAGGGCAGCAGTCGGGGAGAGAGGGAAGAGAGGGGGCAGGAGTCAGCACAGCCAGGCCAGACCCTCTGGTCTATCTAGCAGGATGCTTTAGACTTGGGAATTATCCTGAAGCCGATGGCAGCCTCTAAAGGATTTGAAGCAGAAGAAGCAGGGGCTGACTTCCAGAAAGCGTGGGCTGGGGTCTGTGGCCCTCAGGCAGATCCTTCTCAGCAGTGACCTTTTGCCCTCTCATGCCCCCTTCCCTGTGCCCAGGGAGCAGGTTGTTTATGTGACTCACCCCAGGAGGGAGGAGGCCAGGCCCAGTCCCTCCAGCTCCCTCTCTCTGGGTCTTGTTGATGAAGTTTATCTCTTGGGCCCAGGTTCTCCCGACCTCTCTGGGGAGCCAGAGGGCAAGAGGCAGGGCTTTGGCACCAGCCAGGCCTATATTCACATCCCAGCTCTGCGGTTCTGAGGTGGGTAACCTCTGGCAAGGCACACCTGTCTCTGAACTTCAGTATCCTCAACTGTAAAAGGGGGTTGATGTTATCTGTCCATGGGAAGGATAAAATGAAATTCCAGATGGAAATCACAAAACCCTATTGCAATGTCAGTTGGCATTTTAACTCTCTTGCAGGGGGGTTGACACCAGCTTTGGGCCAGGCCCAGGCCTAGGGCTGACTGGGGGTGGAGGCAGGGCGAGATTCACCAGCCTGGTTGCACAGGGCAACCTGTGCTTAGAGGGACCCCATGCTTAGTTTAATGTTTGACTGTCACCATCTTGAAATTCTTAATAATTTTGAACAAGGGATACTGCTTTTTCATTTAGCCCTGGGCCCTGCGTATTATATGGCCCCACAAATTGGGTTGGAATAGGAAGAGGCAGGGAGCGACACAGACCTGCAAATTAGTCCCCAAATGGAGGAGGTGTAAGATGGAGGGCATGACTAACTGTCCCAAGGTGGGTGGGATGTTAATAATAGTAACATTTATTTAGTGCTTACTGTGTGCTAGGTTCTCTGCTAAGCACTTGACATACTCATCTTCAAACAGCCCTATGAGGTAGGTACGATTATTATTTCCTATTATTCATCTGTATTATTGTATAGATGAAGAAAGTGAGATTCAGGTTCTTGGCCAAAGTCACACAGCCATCAAGTGGCATCAAACCTAGGTTGTCAGATGGGAGAGCACATGCCTGGACGAGGCATGTCCAGTCCTGGACATAGCTGGACTTCACTAGGATGAGGCACCTCCTAAGCTGGGTGGGTCTGAAGGATAACTTGGAGTTTGCCAAGGAGGAAAGAGGTGTGTGGGGAAGGGAGGGCTGTCTCATCCGGGAAGTGCCTGTGCTCAGGAGCGATACTCGGCCAGGAGAGGTGGAGCCAAAGCCAGACGCTTCCCAGGGCTGAGAGAGGAAGCCTTTGGATTTCATGGTTCTGATATTCCAAGCTCAGAGCTTCCGGTCACTCTGTGCCCAGGCCCTGCTGCAACCATGATTCCTCAGAGCTGCCCTGTATTGCCCACTCTTCCCCCACTCCCAGGTAATCTCATTTACTTGACTTTAATGCTCTCTTCTGGGCTCAAGACCTGCAAATCTAACTACTTCTTGGACCACATTTAGATGTCTCATGATCAGTCTCAGGTCCAAACTCAGGTCCCAGCTCTGCCTGCTGGCACCTGCTCTGCCTCGTGTCCCTAGCTCATCTCTGCCACCACCATCCACCCACTTGCTCAAGCTGGAAAGCTGGAAGTTCTCCTGGACACCTCCCTCTCCTTCACCCCCACATTCCACAGCCAGTCCTCAGCAAGTCCTGTTGGTTCTCCTGAATATCTCTCCCCAGTCCGTCATCTCTCTCCTTGCCCACTGCCCCACTCCAGACCAGCATCAGCTCTCACCTGGACCACTGTGACAGCCTCCTAACTGGTCTCCTTATGTTTCTGTTTTTGCCCGGCTTCATTTCAGGTTTCATACTGTAGTCAGAGTGATCTTCTAAAGATAAATGTTTGATTGTGTCATTTCCTTGCTTAAGACCCTTCCAAGATTTCTTGGAATAAAAGCCAGACTGACGTAGTCTGAAAGGCCCTGTGGGATCTGGTCCTTGCCTACCTTTTTGGATTGTCTGTACCAATTACCCTCTCCCTGAGCTGCAGGACTTTCATACATGTTGTTCCCTTATCCTGGAATGCCCTTCCCCTGCTTATCTATCTCCTTCAGATAGATACCAGCTTGAACATCATTTCTGCAGAGAAGCCTAAACTGGAAACTAAACATCAGCCCCTTCCATAGGACCTTGTACTTCTTTACGACAGTCATCACACTTGACTTGCTTTTCCTCATCTCTCTTTCTTGCTAGACTGTGGACTCTGTGGGGTCAGGAATCCAGTTTTGCCTGGCCCCAGCACAGAGTAGGTAAACAATGAATTGTTCTGTGAATGAAAGGAATAGATGAATCATTGCTGCAGCATCCTAACTAGCCTCCCTGCCTCCAGGCCTGCCTTTTCCAGTCCTTTCTCTGTATAGCCCCAGAGTTCTAAAACACAGAACTGACCCTGCTACTTAAAATACTTCAATAGCTCCCCATTGAGGGCAAGAAGGGCCTCAGCTTCTTAGCATGGGATTCAAAGCACGTTATGATCTGCACCCGAGAGCCCCTCCAGCCTCATCTCCCCTGCTTACCTACCCCCCTCCCCACACTTTGAACTCCTGTTCCTCTAACACATCAGGCTGTTGTTCTGTGCCTCTGTGCCTCTGCCCTTGTGGTTCCCTCTGCCTATAATGCCTCCCCACCCCTGCTTTGTCTCCCTGGAGAACATCCTTCATTCTTCAAAACCAGCTCAGCTGCCACCTTTGCTGGGAAGCCTCTGAGGAACCCTCCCGGCCCTCCCTGGGCAGAGTTAGCGCCCCCCCCCGCCACCTCCGCCACATCCACATAGAGTCTACATCTTTTCCTCCTTGTGTCCCATGAAACTGAACTCTTCTGGTGCAGGCACAGAGATTGTTCATCTTTGTGCCTCCAGCTCCCAGCTTCTCCCCTGTCCTTAATTAGGTCTTTGCTTGTATACAGAAACCCACTCAAGCCAGCCTCAGTAATAAAGAAGGGTTTATTATGAGAACACAAGGGGTTTGGGGGAACTGAGGAGTAGGAAAATCATTAGCCTCTGGATGGTGAGACCTGTAGGCCAGGAGAAATTGAAGCAGCTGCTCTCTGTACCTTGTTGGCTGCCTTCACCTTTCTGTCTCCACACACTGGGTTTTCTCAGCTTCTCCAGATAATGGACCACCTATATTTCCTGTATTTCATCCCTCAGTTCCAGCTACATTCAGAGATAGAACCCAGGGCTTGGCAGATCCAAGTCCAAACTCCCAGGAGAGGATCTGATTGGCTCTGAGGGGGTCAAGTACCCACCCTGGTCCAATCAACTGCAGCCTGCAGGGAAGGAAAACAAAGTCAGACATGCAGACATGGCTCTTGTTTGTTTGTAATCTGGGCAAGTATTATACTTCAAAAGACATCTGCTATAATTCTTACAGTGCCAGGTGGGCCTGGCCCCAGCCTTCCATCTGGACGGCAGCTGGTAAAAACAGACCTAGCATTGTGACTTCAAGAGGAGTCTTTTCCGGGGGCAGCAGTGCCCAGGGCAGGCTCCGAAGAGCCTGTCAAATGTCATTCAGAGGCCTGAGCAGAGAGTTAGGGAGATGAGACCCTGATTTTCTCACCTCTCTTTGGAGTGGGGAGAGAGGGATGAGGAGGGCGTGAGCAGTCAGGACGGTTCTCTCTGCCAAAATCATATTCATCTCCTAAGACTCAGCTCATTTCCTTTTCTCAGGGAAGAACCATGCATGGTAGTTCCTGCTGTGAGGCTCCTATTAGATGGTAGGTGTAAGGACAATTTGTAAATAGGAGAGAACTGAGCAATTTCTAAGGATTGTTATTACGGGAATGGAATGTGGCAACAGGGTGCCAGCTTGCCACCGTGCCATCCAAGGTCCTACAGGAGGCAGGCAAGCCTAGAGCTTCCTTCCCAACGTGAGCTTGGTCCCTTCATTGAGACCTGAGATGACTTTCAGTGGCTCGTGCACATGCCACTGCATGGCATTGGCTCACATACTGAGAAAGTTGGTTCCCTTTCAACTCTATCAAGTCCAAGTTTGTCCCAGGAAGAAAGTGTCAGTGCCATGCTGGTGTGTCTTTAACAACTTTCCAACACTTGCTGTCCTTTTTTTTTTTTTTAATTTTAAAATTTTATTTATTTATTTATTTACTCTATTTTTGGCTGTGTTGGGTCTTTGTTGCTGCGCACAGGCTTTCTCTAGTTGCGGTGAGCGGGGGCTTCTCTTTGTTGCGGTGCGTGGCCTTCTCATTGCAGTGGCTTCTCTTGTTGTGGAGCACAGGCTCTAGGCACGCGAGCTTAAGTAGTTGCAGCCCGAGGGCTCAGTAGTTGTGGTCACGGGCTCTAGAGCACAGGCTTAGTAGTTGTGGCGCACGGGCTTAGTTGCTCTGCGGCATGTGGGATCTTCCTGGACCAGGGATTGAACCTGTGTCCCCTGCATTGGCAGGCGGATTCTTAACCACTGCCCCACCAGAGAAGTCCCTGCCCTTCCTTTTAAACAGAGATCTTGGGGAATTCCCTGGTGGTCCAGTGGTTAGGACTTGGCGTTTTCAATGCCGGGGCCTGGGTTTGATCCCTGGTCGGGGAGCTAAGATCACGCAAGCCGTGCGGTGTAGCCAAAAAGAAAAACACCCAAAAAACCACAGAGATCGTGACTGGCAGCTCTGTGTAGCTAAACTTTAATAATATAGCTTTGTTTTCACTGTACTTATTTTACTGTCATTTTCTATTTATTAAAATTGGTATTGGCTTTCCATTTATAGTAGTAACACAAAATTTCTATTTAAAATAAATGCATTTAACTTAAAAGTGCCAATTTTAAGAAAATAATTAATGAGCCTTACAGGCGTATGGAGATTTGGCATAAACCACTGAGGGACACACAATGTTATGTGGATAATGCAAAACTGGGAAGTTGTACAGGGATGTCAGGGATGTGGACCTAGATAATCTTTAAGATCCCCTCCACCTACCTGGAGAATTTGGGGGTCTCTTATGCTGTGCCAGCCTACTCCCTTCTCCTCACCTTGTGCCCTGGCTTGGGTTGCTTTCAGAGAATCGTGCTGTGATTGTCCTGTAGATAGGAGAACGTGGGCTGCTGTCCTCCAGCTTGCTTGAGAGGGGGGCTTTTGGAGTTGGGGTGTCTGGATGGGGGTAGGATGCCCCTTGCCTCTGAGGCAGGACCTGGGCACTCCTGGGCGGGGGGTGCAGACTCCACAATCCTCCAGGTCCCCATGCACAACATGGGCCTTAGGGCCTCCCAGAGGGCAGGAGTCCCAGGGAGTGAGGAGGCTATGGGGGCCATGGGTTAGGGTGAGGCTGTCCCCAGGGCTTGGGGCCCAGGGACGGCAAAGCCAGGAGGCTTTGGGATCTGAAAGGTCCTGTTCTCCTGCTCTCCCCTTTCCCACCTCTTTGTGCCGCTCACTGCCTGCCCCTGGAGATGGGGCAGCAACCCCGGGGGGGCCTCAGAGGACACAGAGGATTTATCCACAGGGCGCAAGACCAGGGCCAGGTGGGCAGGAGGAAAGTCCTGCCTGCCCCTCCCCACTCCCATGTCCACAGCGGGAGGGCAGGCCTTGGCTCCAGGAGGGGTGGTGGCCCTGGGCGGTGTGGGATGTGTGCTTGTGTATCCATGGCGAACGTCTGAGGGTCTCTGTGGAGGCATATTGTGTGTGCGTGTGCATGTGTGTAAGAGAGAGAGTTTGTATGTACGTGTGCGTGTCCGTGGTGAAAGGACCTCTGAGTGATATGTCTGAGGGTCTTTGTGGGGAGGCTCTGTGCGTTGTGTGAGTTTGGGCATGTGTGGCAGGGTGTCTTGTGTGTGATGTGCATGTGGGTCTGTGGTGAATGCATCTCTGTGTAATGTGTGTCTGTGAGGCATCTGGTGTGTGTATGTGTGTGTGTTGTGCGTCTTGGTGGCTTGCACGCTGGGTGTGGTGTGTGCCTGTTGTTTTGTTTGTGTCGTCGTCTTTGTAGAGCGCGTGTCTGGCTCTGTGGTGTGTCCGAGTGGCTGTGTGCAAGTGTGTGGCGTGCACCTGGGGCTTTGTGCTCCAGAGAGGGTGCGGGGGCCAGGGGCGTGCCTGGGAAGGCGGAGTGCTTTGAGGGCAGTGTCTGTCTGGGCTGGGGCCGAGGGTATGCTGGCTTCCCGGGGAGCGTCCCCAGGGCGGGCGCAGCGGGCGAGAGCGGCGCCTTCCGGCTCAGCGCGGGGCTGGTAACCGGAGCCCCTTCCCCCATGAAATATTGATCCGGCCTAGCGGCGGCCCTGGCCAAATAAGGCCAGACCCGCAAGGAGCAGGGAGAGCGGGGCCGGCCGCTGTCCGTGGTGCTGCCGCTTCCCCCTCGGCGGGGGCGTCGGCGCTCAGGCTGGGGCGGGGCTGGGAGGGGGCGAGATTTCCCCATCCACCAACACCCTCAGCGGGGCCCCTCCCTCTGAGGATGAGTTAGCCCGTCCCTCTCACCTATCTGTCAGTTCTACCACCCTTTCTAGGAAGGGGGAACAGGGGCCAAGTGAGTATTTGCCGGGGGGAGGGATCCAGTATCCCTCAGGGCTAGGGTTTGCCTGGGACAGTCCTAACTTACACTTGTGGTTCTGGTGTGATTGTTAGTAGTGTCTCTGTTCACTCTTTGAAAGAGTCCTAATTGGATGATAAATTATGTGCTCCCCAGCAATGAGGCTTTGCCCCAAAGACCTCTTCCCCTGCTTCTCTGCTCTGCCCCTGGGGGTTCTGTAGTCAGTGGGTGTGCAAGTGCGGTGTGTGTGTTTGTGAGTGGGGATACTGTCTTTCCTGTGCTTGGGCTGAGCTGGAATAAGGGCTTGGGAGCCCCAGGCCCCTTGGGATCCTGCGGCAACCCAGACCCTCCCCAGGGCATCCAGCTCCCTTCTCTACCAGTCCAAATTCTGCTTTCCATTCAAGCTGTGCTCTTGTTCAGGCCTGGGCTTCCTTTGCCTTCCTGCATCCTGGGCTGGGCAGACCTCTCCTTGGTCTCGATGTCAGGGTGTGTAGGGCCTCCAGGTTGGCCATCTGTGTACTCACGACATCTTCTCTGAGTTCTCCTACTTTGACTTGCTGATTCTCCCTCTTTCAGTGGATTCCATTTTCCTCCTACCCCTAACTGTAGGTATTACCTCTCACCCTTTCCTCACTCTGTACCCTCCTCCAGGCATTCTCCTTCCTTTCCACACCTCACTTTTCCCTCTGGGGAACACACGTAAATCCTGCCCACTCACACTGCTCTCCTGAACTCCAGGGAATCTGCTTACCAGTCCAACACCTCCATATGGGAGTTGCAAAATTATCTCAGGCTCATCATATCTAAAATAGGGACTCATGTTTCCCTCAAGCCAACTTTTCCCTCTAGGACCTCATGCTGTGGGGATGGCATCTGTCAGCCCTCACCCTTGCTGTAAATCATGTTGGATTCTGGTTTCTGCCCTTCCCCCAGCCTTGTCTCATCGCTAACTCCAGGCAGTCCCCCAAGCCCTCCCACGACTCTTGCACCCCTTTCCTCTTTCCACCAGCACTGTCTGAAGCAGTGCAGCGCTTCTTACCTGCCTCCTGACTGCTCTTCCTGCTGTCGGGCTTTCTTCTGATTCTGCACTGTGTTGGACTGATCTCTGTAAAATGTTACATCTCAACCATGTCAGATTTCACTCCCTTCAGGATTAAAGCCAAACTTCTTAACCCTACATTCAGAGCCCTTCATTGGCTGTTCCCAGCCTACGTTCCCAGCCCTCTCTTCCACAGCTGCACATACCTCCTGCTCCAACTGCACTGCTCTGTTTAGCAGCCTCTGAACATACCATTCTTTCTCTGGACCTTCCCAGCTAGTTTCCACCTCTTTCCTGCCACCTGTACCTCTCTAAATCCCACCCACCTTTCGAGTTGCTCTGCAGAGAGTTTCTCTGTGATGCCTGCTCTGGTCTCCCCATCCTGAAGTGTCCACTCTTTCTGCAGGACAGGCAGGGTGTTTTATCTTTACCTCTCAGTGCTTTGGGTGGTCCTCAGACCAGCAGCGTGGGTATCACCTGGGAGCTTGTTTGAAATGCAGACACTCAGGCTCCACCTTCCTGTGACCCATGGAATGAGAAACTGCATTTCAGTAAGATCCCCAGGTGATTTGTGTGCACATTTAAGTTTGAGAGGCACTGGACAGTGCATCCACTGAGGGCGGCATCTTGCTTCTGTTCGGGAGTGGCTTCAGCCCCAGGGTGTTTTCTAGTGGCATTCTCAAGTGCCAAGTCTAGCAGCCCCTGTCAGGCAACAGCTGCCACATCTGGCCACAAGCTATGAGAAGGGGTGGGTGATGGAGATGGTCAGGAAGCATGTGCACTCTTTCTGGATGCTTCCACCTGGAATCTATGCCCCACAAGGCTCTGGAGCTCAAGCTCTGTAAATCCACTAGAGTGACAGGAGGAGGAATCAGTTAATCAATAAAAAGACAGTTATCAAGCAGAGAGCAGAACTTTTCCCTCTTCACAACTACACATTGGTGGAAATGTCTGTTATTTTAATGTATGTTTTGAAAAGAAAAATATGTATTTTCATTTTTTCTTTATGAGATCATTAATACAGTTTCTAAAGTAGTAACTTTAGAAAACACAATATGTCACATAAGGAAAATAAAAATGACTCACAATTCTGCTATCCAGCTATAAATACCATTTTTTATTTTAAAGTTTATTTTAGATCACCATTCATTCATTCAACAAATATTTACAGAGCCCTACTATGTGCCAAGCATAGGGGATTCAGGATGAAGAAGATGGTATGCTTTCTGTTTCTAAGCAGCGTACAACCAGCGGGGCGGGGTGTGGGAAACGGGCACTGAATGAGTTAGGGCCAGCAGTGTATTCGTTTCCTAGGACAGCTGTAACAAAGTACCACAAACTGGATGGCCTAAAACAACATAAATTTATTGTCTCACAGTTCTGGAGGCTAGAAGTCTAAAATCAAGGTGTTAGTAGGGTTGGTTCCTTCCGAGGGAGGCTGCTCCATGGCTCTCTCCTGGCTTCTGGTGACAGCTGGCAATCCTTGGTGTTCCTTGGCTTGTTGCTGTATCACTCCAGTCTCTGCCTCCATCATCACATGGGTTCTCTCTGTAGTCTCTCTCTGTCTTCACACAGCCATCTTCTTATAAGGACACCAGTCATATTGGATTAGGGACCTGCCCTCCTTAGGTATGACCTCAGTTTTACTAATCACATCTGCAGCAACCCTATTTCCAAACAAGGTCACATCCTGAGGTACCAAGGGTTAGGACTTCAACATGTCTTTGTTTTGCAGGGGGAGCGCACAATTCATCGCACAACAGGCAAGGATGGTATAGGGTCTGGGGGAGCATGACAGGGGGACTAACCTTGTCTGCAAAGACTCTCCTAGGACATGACATCCAGCCTGGGACTGAGCGCTGGAGAAGGCATTAGCCCCCAAAGGTGGTGCGACACATACCAGGTCCGCAGGACACGAGGGTGGGGACGGACTGGAGAAGAGCATTCCAGGCTAGCAGGAGACAGAGTGGCACTTTTGAGGAATGAAAAAAATGCAAGTGTGGCTGGAATACGGAAGAGGGGCAGGAGTGCGAGATGCGCTGGGTCACTTCACTTGTGGGCCTTGTGAGGGGTTTTTACTTTCTCCTGAAGGAAGCAGGGAGCTACGGGAGGCTGTCCCACAGGAGGGATTCATTCTGCCTTGTGAGCCATCTCCTCACAAGACTGAGCTGTCTGAAGGCCGAGTTGTTCCTCTGTGAACCCAGTTCTGAGGGAAGATGTGCGGCCATGTCCTCCGGAGCCCCCTGGCTGAGAGAAGACACACGGCAGCCCTGTCTGAGGAAGGAAGGCCTGGCCATGCCCCCAGCAGCCCTCAGTCCAAGTGGGGAGGATGAACCGTGCCCTCAGGAACCTTGCTCCGAACAGGAGGCGGGGCTCACCCAGCTCTGGGTCTGCCTCACCCTTGGGTGTCCCGAGTCCTTGGAGTCTGGAGGACACAGGTTGGGCCCAGCCACCCAAGCCCCTGCCCTGCTATGAGGACTGTGTCTGAGAACATGTCCAGGGCAAGTGCATGACCCGTATGGGCCCCTGAGGCTGGGGGAGGCCTGAGCACCCTGCTCTCCTCAGGAGGTGTCTGGCTCTTGCCTTTGTATCAGGACCCAGTCTGTCTGCTCAGCCCATCCCTACCACGCACTCGGAGGGCCGCCCCTTTACTGTGTGTGATGGGAGAGGGCCCCCTGCCCAAAGCTGCCTGTCCCTTCTTGCCTGGGCTGAGTGGGCCAGGCTGGGTGGAGGAGAAGTGGGTCAGCTCAGTAGCCATGGCGACCGCAGCTGCTCCCAGCCAGCCTTCTCATCTCCTTGCCACAGACCTCATGATGACATCCTTTGTTCGGCCTGTGGGGATGGGGGCCAGAGGGGTGAGATTGGGGGCCAGAGTGTGTATGTGTGTGTGTGTGTGTGTGTGTGTGCAAGCTCACACGAGCACCTGCTCAGAGCTGGTGTGCATGCCTGGCCAAGGGAACCCACAGATCCAAGTAAGACACTTCCTGCTTCCCTGCCCACTGAAGGGATGGGGCTCTTCCTGCCTCTGAGCTGGGCAGGGGCCGGGGGCCAGGGGGAGGGTGTGTGTGTGTGTGTGTGTGTGTGTCTGCCTGCCTGTGGCTGTCAGTGTGGCTACTCCTGTGTGCTTTTGTGTGGATGAGTATCTTGGGGGGGGGTGTGCATGTCTGTGTATGCATGTGATTGTGTCTTCAAGTGTGTATCGTTTGTGTGGGTCTGCATGGTGTGTAATCACACATTTGAAATTCTGTGCCCTGTGCCTCTCCCGGTTATGCGTAGTGTGTGTGCGAGCCTGGTTTGGAGGAGATAAAAGTCACATAACCAGGAGAGGAGCTGGCAGAGTGCTCCCTACTCAGGCTGGGTGTGCTCCCTGGGTCCAGCTTACCCTCCCCCACCACACACCAGCTCTGTCACCCACCTGTCTCTTCCTGAGGGGGAAAGTGAAGGCTAGAAACAAGGGATACCCCCACCTTCTGTAGATGCAGGTAAAAAAAAAATCAGTATTACCTCATGAGCTGGTTCTCATTAGTTGGTGAGGCAGCACTGTGTTAAGAGGGATTCTGAGGTTAAGTCTGGCCTCTGATATGGGCACAGATTGGCATGAGCAATGTGGTGGGCAGCCCTAGTGCTAGATAAGGGTTGGGGCAGGGGTCTCCAATGCCAAACCCAGCGTCCGCTGAGGGAGCAGGAGCTCAGATGTTGGCAGGGAAAAGCACAGCCTCACATGTCAGCTCCCACCTCAACTGAGAGGTGCAGGGACCCAGATCCCACACTTATCCTGCACCCAGGGCTGGAGTGGGAGGTGATCCTGTTGGTCTCTGAGCCTTCCCATGAAGTGGTTGCACCTGGTTGCAATCCAGACTAATAAGCACCAACACCTGTGAAGTCCTTTACCATTTACAAAGGCACATTATGAATAGTAATAATATAATTGCCCAGCTGAGCATTTAGCATGTACCAATCCTTATTTTTGTAATATTTCATCTAAGAATCCTAAGGCAGGCATTATTATCCCCACTTGAGAGATGAGGAGCTCTAGGCTCAGGGGGTTTGTTAAGGAAATTGCCCTGGGTTATATGGCTTGTAAGTGACAGATCTAGGTTTTGAACTAAGTCTGTCTGCTTCCAAAGCCTGTGCTTTTAATTACTGTGCTATCCTCCTCCTCATTAACCCATCTGATCCCCAGTCCAGCCCGGAGAGTCGGGCTGGGTCCAGATGGCCAGTAGACTCATTTTATAGAAGAGGAGATGAGGGTTCAGAGAAGCTGAATGACCTGCTCAGGATCACACACTGCGGGTGGAGCCGGGAGTCGGCCCCCTGATACACCCCCAGTACACACACTCCTGACTGATGGTCGTGTCACAGAGTGTCTGGGGCGGGACACAGACCCCATCGGTCAGGGCGAGGACAGAGGAAGAATAGGGTCTGAGCTCCTTAGCAGTTGGACCTGGATGAGTCCCTTGGCATTAGCACCAGCAATTTAACATTAAAGTGCCTAAAGGCAGATTAGGGGACCCAGGAGTTTGGACAAGGAGGAAACAGCATCAGAGAGTTTGAATGATTTGCTGACGGTCACACAACTATCTCCAAAGTCCGTCTCTTTACTCCACAAGCTACTAGAATCCCTGGAGGACACATGTCCTCTCTAGACCTTCCTCTAAGCTCCCCTTTTTCCTTCCAGACTCTTATTACATCACCTCCTCCTGGAAGCTACCCTGATTGTCTTCACCTCCTTTCTTGAAAACTGGTGTCTCAGAAGTTAACAGAAGGCTTGTGTAAATGCCCTAGGTGTGTGCTGTTGGGAGGGGCACAGCCCCCTGTGATGGGAACACCACATTCAGATTCATCAGTTTGGTGAGTTTGGGTTGTCTTCGAGGTGAGAGGTGGGGAGGAAGCACCTGACAGGTGATGTAGGACCTGGGAGTTAGGAGTCTTGGTTTGGAGCTCTGGTTTTGTCAACAGCTTTCTGTGTGACCCTGGGTGTGTCTCTTTCCCATTCTTTTTTTTTTTTTTTTTTTTTTTAAGATGTTAAAATTATAATGTCATATCATCACAATAATCTTTTTTTTCCATGATTAGCTTTCTGTTTGTTTTTTTTTTCACACACACACACTGTATTTTATTTTTACAAGAGATAAATAAACTGACACCAAGCATTGTAAATGGGTGACCACAACAAAAGCAACAATGATTGCAATTACCAAACACGAAACACACTCATACTATGTCATAATATTGACATTCAGTCCAGTAATCCTCCACTGTAACAGCTCCTTTACTTTGCAGTGAAAATTGATTTGTATATTTTTTGTCTCTGAGTCCTTGTGGGATTTTTTTTTTTATTCAAACAGAAAGTCACAAAAATTATAATCATCCTCATCAGCTCACTCAGTCCCATGTAATTAATTTTTTTTCATCTTGATCTTTTATTAGCACTTTTATGAATTCATCAGTTTTCCATTACTCTTTCCCATTCTGAGCCTTGATTTCCTCCTCTGCAAAATGAAAGGCTCAGGTTGGAATAGGGAGGCAAGTCAGTTTGACCTTATGAGCTGGTTCTCATCAGTTGGTGATGCAGCACTGTGTTAAGAGGGATTCTGAGGTTAAATCTGGCTCTGATGAGAAAGAGAGAAGGATTAGTGATGTCTGCTATGTGCAGAGGATAGGGACGGGTGGTAAGAGCCTTAGGAATTTGCCATCCCTTCCAGCCTAACAGTCCGTCACTCTGTGACAGATTCCTTGGTCTTTTCTGTTGAAGGCGTGGGTAGCTAGTTTCATCTTGGGCTTTTGGATTGCCTTACTGATGCTCAAAAAAGGTTTATTAACTTGGTTAGACACATGGTCAAAAGGACCAAGGGGCCCAGGGTGGCCAGGCAGAGCCCGGAGTCCTGCCATTGTCAGGAATCAGGAGAGGGTTTTGTGAGCCTTTCGGGTACTGAGACCCCAGGGTAGAGGTCAAACGTTGAAGACCAGAAAGAAAACACTAGGCTCCTTCCTTGGGGAACTTGGAAGGTATCTGCTGGCATGGAGCTTGGCAGGAGTGGGGGGGCAGTAGGAAGGGATCCCTGGAGGGGATGTCCAAGCTGTGGCCATAGATGCTGCTATAGCAATAGATGGGAGTCAGCAGGGAGAACTTCAGAGTAAGGTTTCTGTGACCCAGCAAGATCATGGGAGGGTTTCCTTCCATCAGGAGCCATGACCTGGATTGGGAAAGGGACGGTCCTGCTCAGAGGCAGGGAATTGTTGAAGTGAGTTTTGTAGAAATTCATTCAGCAATCTTTTAGAACCACCAGTATGTGAAGTGCTGTGTTCTGTGTCCTGCCGGCCCCTCATCACTCTGCCACCATATCCACCTGCTGCCCCTTTCCCATCCCTGAGGTCTGATGGCTGGGGGCACTGCTGTGAGTACGACTGCCTTCCTCACAGGGGCCAGGTGGTCAGCTCTGACTGGCTCTCTGTCTTGCCCGTCTTGAGCCAGACTGGCTGCCAGAGAATCAGCTAGAGCCCGAATGCTGAGCCTGCTGCTGCCATGTGTGTCAAAAGGACTCTAGAGAGCACGTCATCTGACCCCTTCAGTTTACACACAGATGAGGAACCCAGGCCCAGAGAAGGTCACACAAAGAATCTAATCTATACAGTATACATTCTAATCCCACCTCCTGATTCTGAACTCTCCCAGGCTGCCCTACTCTGGACTTGGGACCGGGGGGCAGGCCCTAAGATCCTGGGTCCAGTGCTTTGGGTCAGGCTCGGCTCCTCCTGTCCCCTTGCGGGTAGCCCCTGCCTGCTGGGCCCTCCTAAACATTCGTCAGCTCTCCAGGCCCCCTGGGTGGTCCCCGGGTGGTTAAAGATGAGAATGTGGCTGCGGATGGTGCAGAGTCCTGGATGTCAAACCATCTGCTTGTCGGTTCCATTCATTATTCATGAGGAAACATGAGACCCTGGGTTGGCAGGGTCAAGGATTTTGTCCCTTACCCTCTTTCCTTCTCTTCCCCTGGGAGCAGTGTTCTTGAGCTTCCTGTCGGCAACACCAGGGAAGCAGTTGCTTCTCCAGCTGTGGTCTGAGTGGCATCTCTGCTGCCCCTCAGATGCTCACGCCAGCCGTGGGAACCTGGGCCAGAGTGGGTTTTCTCATCACAGATACTTTGCTTACAGTTTTCTCAAAGAACCTGGAGACCCGGGGCAAAGCCTGAGCAGGAGGCCTGGGCCCCCTCTTTGGGTGAGCTCTGGGGTGAAGGAGTAAGGGCTGCTGAGCGTGTCTGTCTCTTCGTGGAAACAGGAGACCCGGAAACAGGAGTCCAGGCCTGGCCACTTCTTAGCTGGGTTGGATGGGCAAGGCCTTAACTTCTCTGAGACTGGGTTTTCTCATCTGTGACATGGAGATAACTACACATGTAACAGAAATACTTTAAGGAGTAAATTAGGCTTTTGCTCTAGCTGGTTCAAAGTATCAGATAAGCCCTCTCCCACCGTCCACCAAAAGACCATGCAGATACCAAAAAAACACACAAACTGGCACTAGAATTGGAAACTAAAGAGGTCATCATAGGCCCAAGTCCAGGGGGACTTTCCATTAGCTGCAAGGTTGATGGGGGATGGATGGAGAAATACAATCCGAGACTCTGCATACATCACAGGGCCAGCGAGAACAGTCTAAACAGCCACAAAGAAGTCAAAACATGGCTCTAACTCATCCCTACTGTCATCCCTCATTCACCAGGCCGGCGGGAGCCGTGCTGATCAGGAGCCCAGGTGGCCATTCTCGGCTGTCTGGGGACTGTCTTCCTCGTCAGCTGGAGTGGTGCCTTCCCTTCCCACCCCCATCTCCCCTCTCCTTTCTATGTCCTTTTGAAAAGTCGGATTCCTCAGGGTGATGGGGCCCTGAGCCCTGGGATGGGAGCTGCCCTGGGGAAAGCTCTGGGGGCCACAGCAGAGCTGGGAAGGGCCTGGGGGCGGAGCCCGCCTGCAGCTGTCTCTCCTGTACTCTGTCCGAGCCTAGGACTTTCAGCCAAGTTGTAGAGGGCGACAGCAGGAGATCCCACCTCTGCACTAAACAGAGCCACGGGCACCTGCTGCCCTGCTCCCCGGAGTGACTTCCAGCGCCCTCTGTCCTCTTCCCTAGCACTCGTTGGAACCGCCATTAAATATTTAATTGCGTAACTAGTTATTCACTGTCTGTCTCTCCTGGACTGGAGGCTCTGGGAGGGCAGGACGAAGTCGGCCTGGCTCACTACTGTATCACTGGCACTCAGCAGAGGCCTTGGAATTTTAGGGGTTTAAATTTTTTTTAACATTTTTTTCTCAATTTTATACTCAGAGAAAAAATATTTTTCTTTTTTTTTTTTTTGCCGTACCGTGCAGCTTGCAGGATCTTAGTTCCCCAACCAGGGATCAAACCCATGCCCCCTGCAGTGGAAGCGCGGAGTCCTAACCACTGGACCGCCAGTAAATTCCCCCCAAAATATCTTTCTAAAGTATATTATTAAATAAAATGATGACCTTTAGCATAAATATAATACTTAAAACTTGGGATCACTTGTGGTGATCATTTTGTAATGTATGGAACTATCAAATCACTATCTTGTGTACCTGGATCTAACATAGTGTTGTAGGTCAATTATACTTCAGTTTTTAAAAAGGAATAGATAAAAATTTTTAAATGGCCTTGATTATTTTAGGACATCAACTTGCCAGTTTCTACAAGAAGGCCAGTTAGAATATTGATTAGGATTGTGCTGAATCTATAGATTAATTTAGGAATAACTGACATTTTTTTTTGGAATAGTTTTTTTAATTGAAGTATACTTGATGTACAGTATTATATAGGTGTACAGTATAGTAATTCACAATTTTTAAAGGTAATACTCCATTTATTGTTACTATAAAATATTGGCTATATTCCCTTTAGGTATTTGTTGAATGCAGCATTAGAGAGAAAATTTGTCTACTTTGGAAAGGAATTTGGCAATATATTCCAAGAATCAGAAAAATGTTTATGCTCTCAGTATTAGGTAAGATGCTTTTGGATGTAACAGAGAACCCTGAGTCAAACTGGCTTAGGCAATGGAAAACACATTGTCTCACATAGCAGGAAGGCCAGAGAAGGCAGGCTCCAGGTTGGCCTGAGGTCCTTTCTGTCTCTGTGCCGTGCCACCCTCAGCAGCACTGGCTTCATCCTGGGGTGGGCTCTCTCTCGGGAGAGAGGTATTAAGGGAGGAAGGGAAAAGACAGACAGACAGAGGGAGAAGCACCCACCTCTCTTGTAAGCCTGGAATCCAAATCTTCCCCTTAAGTCAGATTGGGCCAACTTAGTCATATGCCCACCCTTGGATCAGTAAGAGTTACCAAGGTGAATGCCACTCACTGATTGTTTTAAACAAATCAGGATCTGCCTCTAAAACAAGGGATGAGGTGGACAAAACCAGAGCTCTGTCAGGAAACAGGAAGTGAAAAGCTACCAGTGGCGTTCACACTCGCTAGCCCAGTCATCTCATTTCCAGGAGTTGATCCTAGGGAAATAAGCAGATAAAAATCAGTGTACAAAGATCTTTATTGCAGTGTTGTTTAAAAGACAGGAGAGAAAGGGATAGAGAGAGAGAGAGAGAGAGAGAGGAGAAAGTTGGACTTGATCTAAGCAGTAACCGTATTGAAACATTTAAGTCAATTATAGTGCCTCCATACAATGGAACATACTGGTGGCATTTAAACATTTCTACAAAGTGTTAATAACATTGGAAAGTCTTGTGATATAACATTAAATGAGAAATAGCAGGATATAAAATTGTATTGGCAGTATAAGTTCAGTTATTTTTTGAAATGTGTGAAAAAGAGACTGGGAGGAAATCGGCTAAGATGCCTGTAGTGGCTGTCTCCCAGTAAGGGTGATTTTCCCTGCTTCTTTACACTTTTCTGTCCCACCCGCTTCAAGCAGGAGGACCCCTTCCACAGTCTGCCCAGGCTGGAGCCAGTTTTGTTCTGCCTGTTCTCATTTTTGGCTGTGAAAACAACAGTCACGCTTACTGAATATTTACTCCGTGCCTGATACCGTTCCAGGCACTTTCACCTGCGCTAATTTAATCCTTACAACAGTCCTACGAGGTAAGTGCTTTCATTTCTCATTTTGCTGAGGTGTTCACTGAAACCCCCGAGATGTTTGGTCATGAGGTCACACAGCTAGTGGGTAGAGGCCTTTGGAATTCAAGAGTGGGTCCCATAACTGCACGGCCTCCGCCTTCACCGCCAAACCAGGTCACTTGTCGGAGCAGCCACATGCTAATGAGAATAGTCCCGTTCATCGAGCCAGATTCTGGGCACACCCTTTACATTGACTTGTTCATTTCATCCCCACAACCTCAGAGAGGCTGAGTGCCTTGCCCGAGGTCACACAGCTAGGAAGGGGTGGGGCGGCGGTAGAGGGGCCCAGGGTCTGACGTGGGACCCCTTTGTCTCTCCCGCTGCCCCACAGGGTTGCCTGAGGCCCTGCCGCCCCGTGGATCATGTTTAACGGGGAGCCAGGTCCGGCCTCAGCTGCGGCCTCCAGGAACGTGGTGCGGAGCTCCAGCATCAGCGGCGAAATCTGCGGATCCCAGCAGGCTGGGGACGGGACCGGGACCACCACCGCCAAGAAGCGGCGCAGCAGCCTCGGGGCCAAGATGGTGGCCATCGTGGGCCTGACCCAGTGGAGCAGGAGCACCCTCCAGCTCCCCCAGGCTGGTGAGGGGTGTGGGGCACCCCGCGCTGGGGCGGGGCCCCTCACAGTGACGGGGCGCCCAGGGGCGGTTCTCACGGGTGGGCACTCCCACCCCCACACATCCTTATGTCGCACTTACCATGTACCAGGTGCCGCTCTGGGTCTAGTCCGTGTCCTACTCACTGACTCCTTCTGTAACTCTATGTGGAGGGTACTGGAGCACAGAGAAGGGAAGTAAGATGCCCCAAACTATACAGCTAGTAGGTGGTGGAATCTGGGTTCAAACCCCAGCATTGGGCTCCCGAGTTCATGCTCCTAACCTTGGTGCTCTGCTGCCTCTGCACAGACTTACGCATTTATCAGCAGTTATTCATTAAGCAGCCATCATGTTCCTGGCACTGTGCTGAGTGACACCACAGCTTCACAGAAACATCCACGGGATTCAGTCTCACCTGTAATCTTCGAGTTTCCTAAGTACAAGTAGCTGCACACATATGTTACAAAGCCACGAGAGAGACACACACATACAAAGACACATGCCTTGCATAATCACATAAATAGCATGCTCAATTGCTCAGGAAACCTACCCTTACGCACATGCACACTCAGTGGCCTGTGGTCATAGAAACACATCACATGTGTGTACGCATATACCTCACAAAGCCACATTCACACACTACCTTCACAGCTACCTCCTGATAAATACAGCATACTTTCTCAGACACCTGGTTATAGAATCCAACTTATGCTCAGCCTGGCGGGTGACCCACCTTGTCACACGCAGTCACACCTGGAGCTCACGTCATCCCCCCACCAAGACCTCCTCACTTTGTGGCATCAGCCCAGACACCAGCTGGTTTTGTTTTAAAATCTCTTCCTGCTTATTTTGCTCAGAGTAACAACTTCCCTAAGAAACCTTCAAATAGGCCGCTGGATGCGGGTGGTGAGGGGATGGGGCACTGGAGGATCCGGGGAGAATGCCCATCAAGACTCCCAGCTGGGGCTGGGGCTGGGGGACTTTTCCAGGCCTTAAAATAGATTTTTACAAAGCCCTCCACAGGAGCATGTGGGATGGTCTTTTCCAGCAATCAAGCTGCGATATGGTTTCTGGCTCAGAGAAATGCTAGATGGGGAGGGGGCTTGAGATTATGAGTGCCCCAGGATGAGCATGGCCCCTGTGAATATGCTTGACACTAGGGAGACAGGAAGATGGGGATCTAGGAATCCAGGAGTTCGGCTGGGACAGGACCAAGGGGGTGGCATTAAGGTTGGGGGACTAAGATTAGGAGGGCCCCCAGGAGTCTGGCTTCAGGAAACCAAGCCCTGCTGATCTCTGGCTGAATTGGCTGATTCAGCTTCAGACCCAAAGATCTCTTCATGCCCAAATGATTTGGAGAGACAGTCTTCCAAGGCCAGGACAGGTGCCTGAGTCACTGTGAGACATATCAGTGAACTGCCTGGGACTGTCCACCTACCTAGGCTCCACAGTCAGCAGGCAGGGATTGGAGCAGACACCAGGATGACCTCCAGCCTTGAGAGGAAATGAATGATGGTGGGGCTTCCAGATCACTTGTCTCTGCGGTATGCAAGGGCATGGCTGAATGTCTGGGGAGCCAGGGGAATTGCCCACTGCCCTTCTAACCAAAGGTCTCTCTGAATCATCCAGTTGCCAAATGTCAGAGCAGGAAGGGGCCCTGGGGATCTGGAGATCCTCTGGTCTAATGTACTCATTTTATTGATGAGGCATCTGAGCCTGGAGACGAGAAGGTACTTTTTTGGAGAAGGACTTCAAATTGGCCTTCAGAGATACACCCTGTCATTTACTAGCTGGGCGACTTGGGCAAGTTACTTCACCTCGCTGAGCCCACTTCCTCATTTGTAGAATAAGGACAATAATACATGCCTTGCTGTGTTGTCCAGGGGATTGAATGAGATAGGATGTGTAAAGGTACCCAGCCTCTTGCCTGGCGTGTACTAGACACTTGGTAAATTGTTGGTGTTATTATTACCCATGGGCACACAGTAGGGCCAAAAAAAAAGTGACTTCTCTGGCCTCCACAGCTCTGCCCCTTGCTTGTAGAATACTCCTCTTCTCTTCATAATTACTTGTCCCCATTTTGTTCTCCCAGGCCTTGAGGTTGCCAGTGTCCCAGCTTAAAGCGCCATCCTGGGTCTGGCCTCAGAGGGAGGTATGGGACCGATCACTGTGGGCATTGGCCCCGGAAACTCTGTTCTGGGATAAGATCCTAGCAGGGTGACCCTGCTGCCCCCGGTGGGATGGCTCAGTTCCCTGCAGGGCGGGGCTGTGTGAAGTGGGGAGGAACTCCTCTCCAGGACCCAGTCTTCTGGGCTATGAGTCTGCCCTTCCCAGGTCCTCCATACTGCTCATTGGCTTGAGCCCCACCCATCCTATCCTCTTTGTTTCAAAGCCTGGTCTATTGCGCCAGCCTCCCCTCTAGTTCCCCTGCCCTCTGCCTGCCCCTTCCATTTTATTCCTTATGTTGCCCTAGAATGGCCTTCCAAAAACTCACCCTGAAACTTTAGAGGACTAGTCCTGGCTCTAACTCCTCATGGGACCTTGGTAGAGTCACTTTCCCACTGGGCCTCAGTTTCCTCTTCTGTAAAATGGAGCTTAAAAGACTGTCTCCCAGCTTCCTTCTAGATTTAACATTCTTTAAGTTGTGGGAGCAGAGAGGAAGGTGGGGTCAGATCTTTGGGCTCCCAGGACACAGGTGGGTTCTGGCCTGGCCTT
Source organism: Balaenoptera musculus (assembly GCF_009873245.2). NCBI lineage: Eukaryota > Metazoa > Chordata > Mammalia > Artiodactyla > Balaenopteridae > Balaenoptera > Balaenoptera musculus. The sequence goes on along the minus strand of NC_045785.1, from coordinate 32,990,756 downwards.
AGGCTGGGTCTACACAGGGCCATCCTGGGCTGTCCTTGCCTTTGCCCAAATGGAGCTTCTCTTTTCAGTACCAAGGACAGTGGCTCTCCCCTCCTAGTCTCTGGGCCCTGGACCAGGCTGGGGCAAGGGCTCAGGATCATTCCAGGAGATCCCATGGGGAGTGCTGCTGGAGGCTGTGTTTTCCTCTCCCTTGTTCATGGTGGGACAGATGGGATGGTCCCTGGAGTCTTTTGGTCTCCAAGGACCACAGAATTATTGCAAGCAACTTGGTCCAGTTCTCTAGGGAGAGAGGCTACATGAAGTTACTCCCCAGATCAACAGAGTTCAGAGACTGGACAGGTATGAAACCAGTAGAGGAATTTTCTCTGAGTTTGCAAGACCTTCCTCCTCACCCAGAGACATGGAACTTAATCTCTGCTGAATCACATCTCAAAACAGTGTGGAGTTGGTGGAGGGGAGTGAAAAGTAGCATATCAGTGAGCTGGGAGTCAGTGGGCCTAGGGTCTAGCTCTATGGGTGCTTGGACTTTAGGTTCCCCATCTGTGAAATGGCATTTCAGGATTCTGTAACTTCCCTACCCAGGGGCTCACAGTAGGTTGGGCAGATCAAAGAAGGTAAATTTTCTCCCAAATGGGTCAAAGCTTTCCTAAGCTCTAGAAGACGGGGGATTGGGGTCATGAGGTGGTGAGGCTCTGACTTCAGCTCAGGGTGTATGTTGGGGGGGTTTGAGGAGAAGGAGGGTGAAGTGTGGCCCCCACAGGCCCTTCTGTCTTCTAATCGGATTAGAGGGGATGTGGCAGTTAGGAGCAAGGGACAGGGCAAGTCCCCCCCACCCACAATTATTGCCCAGCCCTCTGTGTGTGCTGGGTCACACACCATTTGTGGGTTTGCATCTATGTGTGTGATTGAGCAGATGGGTTCAGCTCCTAGTGTTATTATGGTGTGAAGGTCACATGTGTGTGGCACGCTGTGTCATGTGTACGTATGACTAAGACTTGGTAAGACCATTTGTGGCTGTGTGACTGTTATATGAACATACACATGACCTTGTATGTGAGATCACTGTATAAACATGTGATTGTTGGCACTCGTGTGTGTCTGCTTATGCCTGTGTGAAAGAAATATGCATGGGCTAATAAGACTCTGTGGGGGGGGGGTGTGTGTGTGTGTAAGAGAGACAGACACGTTGACGGTCTCACTGATTCCTGGGTAGTAGCTGTTCCAATATCCCAGAAGCTGGGGTGGTTTCAGGGAAGACATTCCTCCTTACAGCACCCCACTCCCAGTCCCCTCATCCCATCCTCTCAGCCTTTCCTCTCCCAATGGGACTTCCTGAAAGATAAGTAGGGCAAAGCAGGAGGAATAAAGTCCCCCTTTTCCCAGGCTGGGGTCTCGAACGTCCCCTCCCAACCCACCGTTGGGTGTTAGTGGGAGAGGGAATTTCCAAGGTAACCAGCTCCCCCTTCCCTGCTGCTTTCAGGGGCTGTGCTGCCTGCCTCACCCTGGCCTCTCCCCATCCCTGTAAGCAACTCCACTCTTAATTTGCCTGGACCTCTAACCAGTGACAGCAAAAGGCTCCTTTGGTATAGTCCCTATCTGAGCGTCACTTCCCTCCCCATCAAGCGCCTCAGGCAGCCAAGCTTCAGGAGGGGAAGTCCCTGAAAACCCACAACCCGTCTTCTGTCTGCCCCCCCCCCCCCCCCCCCCCCCCCCCCCCGCCAGGCAGAGAGAGTGTCTAAAGGGACCACACTGCAGTGCTGAGGAGGTTGCCATGGAAACCCAGGCAGGATGGTGCGCTGCTAGGAGAGGCAAAGTGCCCCATGTTCCATGCAAGGCTGAAGAGGGGACCTAGGGGTAGAGGGCCCCCCGAACAGGAGCTACAGAGACACTGGGGGTGAGCTCTCACCACACAGCTTCTGAGGTTCTTCTGCAGACCTCTCCCTCAAAGCCAAAGTCAGTTCAGGTCAGCCTAGGAGTCTCCCTCTCAGTCTTATTTTTCTAGTGGCTTCTCCACGTCTCCACACACATGCCCCTCCACATTCAGACCCACCTTGAGAATGGGTGTTAGTTTGCCAGTGGTCAGGATTCACATGGGTTTGTTTGTTTTTTATAGGACCTGTGAAGGTATCACAGAGGTGGGTTGTGATGTCTGGGAGTGACAGGGTTCAGGAGAGTACCTGGAAGAGGAAAAGCAAATCTGGAAATTCCAGAGAAGGCAAACTTTCCAGAAGAAGAAACTTAACCCTTTGGGGCAAGGGCTGAAATTGAGTGGCAAGGTGTGGGTCAGGGGAGCCTGGCAGGAAGGAGACCGAGGGTGGAGGGCTGCAGGGCTGAGCGCTGCCTGCTGCCTCCCCACCCGTAGCCCCACCATCTCCACTCTGCCTCCAGCCATCCTTCTAGTCTGCTTTGTCTGCGTCACTGCCTTGAGCAGGGCCAGGGGTCAGGCTGCAGACCGGCTCTAGAGGTCATCTCAGCAGCGGCCCTGTCTCCAGTCAGAGCCCTGCCTATCCTGCCCCCTCCCAAGAGGATGACTTTAGCAGTGATCTCGGAGAAGCCTCCTCAGTGATCTGACCTGTTCCTTGTCTGTGCTTCGGGGGGTGTCACAGAGGGGGCCACCAAGAAACTGCGCAGCAACATCCGGCGGAGCACGGAGACGGGTGTTGCCGTGGAGATGCGGAGTCGGGTCCCTCGCCAGGGCAGCCGGGAGTCCACGGACGGGAGCACCAACAGCAATAGCTCCGATGGCACGTGCGTTCAGCCCACCCCCACCGTGTACCCACCCTCCACCTGGGTCCCCTGGTCACAGGCACAGGGCTGGAAAATCTGCTTGCGTTTCCAGCCCAATTATTTGAGTTCCTCTGTATCCCCGCCTCCCTCTGTCCCCCTCCCCTGGACACCCGCTGCCTGGGCCCCAGTCTTCCTATTGCCCTGGGCCGGCCTCTGTTTCCCATCAGAATACCCCAGTGGCCCAGGAGCAGTTCATCCCACCAGTATGTTTCATGCCTCCCACCTCCCAAGACCTCCATACCATCCTGCTCCAGAGGAAAGGGTTGGAAAGGAAAATGGGATCCTAAAATCTTTTAAATCTGAAACAGTTCGTTACAGCTCAGCTGAATGGAGTTCTCACAGGTGGACTTGCTTGGAGCTTAGGGCAGGAGTTTGGACTAGATCACTGTTTTTCAAACTGGATGATGACTCACAGGCAGGAAGTAAAATCTGTTTAGTGGGTCAAAACCAGCGTTAGAAAAGGAAATAGGAAATTCAGATGTATCCTATGGAGGAAGGAAAAATTACCTTGTGAACTTTTCAATAGATAGATAGATGTATAGATGCACGTAGGTCTATGACGTTAAATGTATTTCTTACATATGCATATGGGTTGCAGTCAAAAATTTGAAAGTCTCTGGGTTAGATATTCCCTTGGATCTCTTCTAAATCTATGAAATGATAGTTATATGATTAAGATTTTCTGAATCAGCTTCATCAAGGCCCAATGATTTCAGGATTCTGTGGCTATATTATTTAAATTCTATGATCACGTGTCTTGCTACCATGCCTGCTTCTATGAATGTGAGTAGCTGCTAGGATTTACCATATGCAGAATGGCACTTCAGATCAGTGCCTCTTACTCTGGGACCTACCAGCCACTATCAGGCCAAAAACAGTGTCTCATTTAATACAACAACCCTGAGGGATGTTGGTACTACCATTATTTCCATTTTACAAGTGGAGAAACTGAGGCACAGGAGGAGGGTATGGTACCTTTCCAAGGTCACAGCTATTAAGTGGTGGTGGAGTTAGGATTTGAATTAAGGACATCTGACCCTAAAACCTTTTTTCACAATCTCCACACACTCTATACTAAGCTCTTGAAATTCTGTGACCTCAAGAATCTACATTTCTTTTTGTTATAGTTGTTATCCTTTCTCTCTTTCTTTTTTTAATTGAAGTATAGTTGATTTACAATATTGTGTTAGTTTCAGGTGTACAGGAAAGTGATTCGGTTATACGTATATATGTGTGTGTATATATATATATATATATATATATTCTTTTTTGATTCTTTTCTATTAGAGTTTATTACAAGGTATTGAAGGTAGTTCCCTGTGCTATACAGTAGGTCCTTGTTGTTTATTTTTTAATATAGTAATATGTATCTATTAATCCCATATTCCCAATTTATCCCTCCTTCCCTCTCCTTTGGTAACCATAAGTTTGTTTTCTATATCTGTGAGTCTGTTTCTGTTTTGCAAATAAGTTTATTTGTACTATTTTTTAGATTCCACATAAAAGTGATATCATATGATATTTGTCTTTCTCTGTCTGACTTACTTCACTTAGTATGATAATCTCTAGGTCCATCCATGTTGCTGCAAATGGCATTATTTCATTCTTTTTTATGGCTGAGTAATATTCCATCATATATATATATATATATATATATATATGTCACATCTACACATATACGTGATATATATATATCACATCTTCTTTATCCATTCATCTGTTGATAGACACTTAGTTTGCTTCCATATCTTGGTTATTCATTTAACCTTTTCAGATCCCATTATCCTAAAAAATGTGATATTAGGCTATTGCTGACTGTGGCCAATAAAAATGGACGGGCCTTGAAGCCCCTTCCTGGGGTGTGAAGGCTGAGCCTGGTAGAGGAGAGACACAGGTCCTTTCCAATAAGTGTATGTAGCCTGTCTCCCCTTCCTGCCTGTCTCTGGCCATGGGGGCCTCAGGCCAAATGGTCCAACAGGGGATTGGTTCTGGGACAACATTTTCTCTCTCTAGGCAGGAGCCTGGGCTATTCTAGGAGATCTTAGAACTTTCTTTGGTCCATTGTAGCCTCTGGGCAGTTCTGGGCCAGCCCTCCCTCACCTGTCCTTTCTCTGCTGGCCTCCCCAGAACATCTAGGCTTGAGGACATGCAAAAGTAGCACATTTCCCATGATGATCACACCAACAGCCTCAATAACTGCCGCTGATTGTTTCCTGTTTGTCTGGAACTGCTCCTGCACCATCTGCCCTAATCCTCACCATCACCCTGTATGAGTTGGGTTTCATCTCTGTTTTGTAGGCAAGGCAAGCCTCTTACCGTTTGGAGCCTCTGTTGTCTCATCTGTAAAACTGGATAATAGCTCCTGCCACCCACAGTGGTGGTAAGGGTTAAATGATACAGTGGAGCATTTAGTGCGCTGTTGGCATCTGGCCAAATTTCAATCACTGTCAGTTTTTTCTGTTACTATTTCCAGGCTCCCCACAGCCATGGGCCACCCACCATCACTTGTCATTAATCTCAAACCTGAAATTGTGTTATTTTGGTCTCAGTTGCTGTTTTGGATACCACCTCACATTATTGACTTGGATTTCAAACTTATAGTCAACTCAAACTCAGTTCTTAGAACTTGTTCCGGGCATTGAAATTTCTGGCCTTTGTCTCTGGTTCTTGGCATTAACACCCCGTGGTGAGGATGCAAGTGTCCAGCAAGCCCTGCCTTTTCAGGGTCACCTTAGAAATTCTGGCGCTTGAGGATTAAATACCATGATTATGTGTGTTTATTAGTCTCTTTTCTCAAGTGGCATCAAAGTATTTTTCTTTAATGTGCAGAGCTGAACAGTTCTGTTTGACCCCAGCCACAGTAGTACACTCGCACGTTGTAGAGGGGAGGTTGAGGCACAGAGGGAGTGCCCAGTGCCCCAGGGGCAGAACCACTGCGTCCCGCCATCCAGATGCCCTCACGCACCTCACGCCTCCTTCTCCAGGTTCATCTTCCCCACCACCCGGCTTGGAGGTGAAAGCCAGTTCAGTGATTTCCTGGATGGCCTGGGACCAGCCCAGATTGTCGGGCGACAGACGCTGGCAACGCCACCAATGGGTGAGTCTTCTCAAGGGCAGGGTGAGTGGGGCAACGGCAGCCACGCAGCAGAAAGGGTGAGCTCAGTGGGGGCCCTGCGTGATGCGATGCAAGCAGCAGAAAGGAGTCCTCACTCGGGCTTTTGTGCCAGTGAGGAGGAGTCAGCATGCACTCCTCAATCCCTCCCGCAGCTTAGAGGAAAGGGGTTCCAGCCTTTCTCTGCCAGCCGCCCTGCAGCAGCTTTTCCAGCACATTCCCTCCCTCGCATCACCACACACTCACCCACTCTCTCACCGCCTACTGTGTGCCCCGCTGTGCTAAGTGCCAGGCATAAAATGGTGAACAAAAATCATCATGGCATTGACATCCATGGAGTCTGCTCCATCACTGATTATCTGTGGGACCTTGGCCAAGTCACATCCCTTCTTTGAACCTCGGTTTCCTCATCTGTAAGATGGGAATAATAATGCGTGCCGTAGTTCTGCGATCTAAAGACAATGTATTGAGTCCCTATTTGATGCTTCGCATGAAATATTTCATTTACGCCTTAGGAACTGTGTCTTATTTGACTTGTTACTTCTAACAGTGCCTGATACCTAGAAGACTTTTAGTAATTTTCTCATCCTTCTTCTCTGCAGCTAGGAAGTACTCCCCACAGTCCTTTTAGCTGCAGTTCTGGCTCCCTCCCTCTCTCTCTCCCTTAGATCCTGGCTGTGTTGGCTTCAAGCGGCAACTCCCAGGCTAGCTTCCCCAGAGATGCCTCCTCACCTCCACCCTTCCTTCCCCATCAGTCTGACCTGAGCAGTGTCTGACCCAGACGTCTGCACTCAGCCCTCACATAGACAGTGTCTAACCTTTGACCTCACAGCAAATGAGGAAGTTGAGTGCAGACAGCCCTGCTGTGAGCCATGCGGTGGAGCTGGCATTCCATTCCAGGCCAGGACTCCTCCCACTGCACTGCCCTGTCTTCCTCTAAACTGCTCACACAGGAGCCTTTGTCTGCTGGAAGAGGGGTCCACAGGGACCCTCAGAGGGTGAATGTCAGCTCCCACTGGGCTCTTGGGTGGGATTTGGCTAATTCCCAGCCCTTGCTTTCAGACTCTTTTTTTTTTTTTTAAATATATTTATTTATTTATTTATTTTTGGCTGTGTTGGGTCTTCGTTGCGGTGCGTGGGCTTCTCATTGCGGTGGCTTCTCTTGTTGCGGAGCACAGGCTCTAGGTACGCGGGCTTCAGTAGTTGCAGCACGCAGGCTCAGGAGTTGTGTCTCATGGGCTCTAGAGCGCAGGCTCTGTAGTTGTGGCACGCGGGCTTAGTTGCTCAATGGCATGTGGGATCTTCCCGGACCAGGGCTCGAACCCGTGTCCCCTGCATTGACAGGCGGATTCTTAACCACTGCGCCACCAGGGAAGTCCGCTTTCAGGCTTTCAAGGGCCTGGATAGTCTGCTTTGGGCCAAGGGCTGGGAGGCAGTGAGAGGAATCAGCCACTTCCACAAGGCTAATACGCCATCACAGCCTAGAACACTTGTGTGTGGTGCCCCCTGGTGTCCTAAACTGGGAAGGACAGGTTTGCCTTGGCTCACCTTGTTAGGGATGTTACAGTGAGACGTGGAGATTAATTCCTGAGACCTCCCCCTCCCTATTCCCCATGGGGAGGTCAGGAATAGCTAGAGGGAGAGGGATGAATTCCAGGATGTCTCCTGAAAGTCATAAATCTCCATCTTCCAAAGTGTGCAAATACAAACAGTTGCATGACGGCTCAGAGAATCTAAAATGGGTGGCTAAACCCAAAGTCTGGCCCATTTTAGTTTTTCTGCATCAGGCTTATGATTCTGCACCCCTTTGAAGGACGTCCCAAGTGACTAGTGCAGAATTACAAATTCTGCTAACCTGTGTCAAACAAAGCCAAGAGTTCTAGAAGTCAGACGACTGATATGCCTCCACACACAGAACTTGCCCCAGCTGGATAATCCATTTTGTGGGGCACAGAGAGGAGTTCTCACTCTGTGCTCCCGGGACATCTGCTGCCTCCCCCACATCCTTTATCAAGGGTACGAGCAGGCCCTCATTTCCAGGACGTGCCTCGTGTCCTGGGCAGGCTTGTATCTCAACGTCTCTCCAAACTGATATCCTTTAAATATTTGTTTGATGTTTATTTAGGGGAGTGGCTGATGACCACTGTGTAGCAGGTGAAGAAGAGCCACTGAGCCCACAGCCTCCCCTCTGTCTTCCTGATACAGGAAGCTCTGTGCCCAAACTTGCTATTCTGCTCAGTGAAGCAGAACACCCCTCCACCGCCCATAACCAGGCTTACATTTGTTGTTCCCCAAACAGGCCCCTTGAGGGTCATGCCGCCATCCCACCGTAAGGGCCCTATCAAAGCATTTCTCAGCTGCTCTAAAGTGGTCTCCCGAGAGCAGCTCCGGCGCATACAGTTTTGTCCATCTTGTGCCCTTTCCAGTGCTGGAACATCCTCTGCAGACTGGCGTGCTGCACAGTGGCTGGCCGGCCTGCCCCTTGGTCTGGCTCTGCCTGAACTGTCCCTCTTCTCCCTTGCAGGGGATGTGCACATTGCCATCACGGACCGGAGCGGCCAGCTGGAGGTGGAAGTGATTGAGGCTCGGGGCCTGACCCCCAAACCAGGCTCCAAATCCCTCCCAGGTGAAGCAGAGCAGCTGGGAGAGGGATTGTGGAAATGAGGTCCTGCCAGGGAGGGATATACAGCTGAGTTCTGCGTCTAGAGAGTCCCAGCTCCCCACTGGCCTAATCGGTATTCTCAACACTGGAGTCACGGATGGCCTGGAAGGCCAGTGAGTGGGGGCGGGGGAGGGGAGGACGGAGGAGTCGGTGTTGGAGCCCGTCTCTCCACCTGCTGTCCCCTGGTCAGCTCATCCTGCTCCCCTCCAGGATCACATGGAGGCTAGGGGATGGGGCGGGCCACAGAAGTTTCCCCTGGACACCTCCCCGTCATGCTCTCTTCCATCCCTCAGCCACCTATATCAAGGTTTACCTGCTTGAGAACGGGGCCTGCTTGGCCAAGAAGAAGACAAAGGTGGCCAAGAAGACCTGTGATCCCCTGTACCAGCAGGCTCTGCTCTTTGACGAGGGGCCCCAGGGCAAGGTGCTGCAGGTGAGTGTCATGGGGCCAGTGGGGCGGGGCCACTCTCAAAGACTGTGATGTAAAATTTGTCTTATTTATGATTTATCTTGTGCCAGACGCCTTAAATATGCTTTACCCATTTTTTGTTACAACCCGGTGAAGGTGTTTTTGCTCCCTGTTGATGCATAAGGACACCAAGGTTCAGGGGCGTAACTCGATTGCCCCCAGGTTGCACAGCTGGTAGGTAGAAGCAGGGTTTGACCACCATCTTCTTCCACCTGGTGCTAATGTTGATTGTCCCACTGTGATCCAGCCGCAGAGCGGGAGCTGTGACCCAGGTCCTGGACTCTCAGTCTGCAGCCCCCTTAGGAAGGTTGTCACCTGGGATGCTGGGAAGCTCTGGAAGTCAGACCCAGGCTCTAATCCCAGCTATGCCACCAATTACTGTGTATCTTTGGGTTAGTTAATTAACCTCTCTGAGATACATTTCCTTTTTGTGGAAATAACAATACATAGCACCTCTACCTAGATGGTTGTAACAATTGAGATAACGTATATAAAGTCTGTAGGGTCGAGCGTGGCACACCTTAAGTGCTCAGTAAGTTGCTGCCCAAAGTCAGTGTGAGTTTTGCCTCTCTCTGTCCCATCTGTGACCTGGCAAAGCTTCTACATGGTTCCTGGGCCCACTGCGCAGCCCTGGAGTTGGAGACGTGGCTCAGCTCCTCTCTCTTCCTCCCCACTGGCAGGTGATCGTCTGGGGAGACTATGGCCGCATGGACCACAAGTGCTTCATGGGCATGGCCCAGATCATGCTGGACGAGCTGGACCTGAGTGCCGCGGTCACCGGCTGGTACAAACTCTTCCCCACGTCCTCAGTGGCAGACTCTACGCTCGGCTCCCTCACCAGGCGCCTGTCCCAGTCCTCCCTGGAGAGTGCCACCAGCCCCTCATGCTCCTAAGGACCTCAGGAAGAGGCCTGGATGCAGTGTGGGAAGGGGTGCTGCCACCCCCCGTCTCCTCCCCTGTACATAGTCTTCACGTCTTTCTGGACCCCTTGCCTTGCTGCATGCCTGTTGGCTACTGGGCCTGTCCCAGCTGGCAGTGGAGACTCTAGTATGTGTGCGTGTGTGTTTGTGTGTGTGTCTGTGTGTGACCATGTTAGATCTGTTCATTTGTCTGGGTGTATTTGGTCTTAGTGACTATATGGGCTGAAATCCATGTCTCTCTGTGTCTCGTTGTAAAGAAACCCAAAGGAGAGTTGCGTGAACAGGACTCCCCTTGAGTCCAGGGGTGGAAGTGGGAGACGCAGCCATTGGTCCATCCCACCTGGTCCTAGGCTCAGGGCAGAGCCTGCGTGTCCCCACCTGTGCCTGTTCTTGGTGGTCCCTGCTTAGTTTTCTGTCTTGTTCTTTGTTCCACCTCTGCCTCTCCCAGCGCCTCTGCTCTTTTTTGAGGAATGTAGCGTCCACTGCAGCTGGCCACACCGAGGCCCCTCTGGGAACCCTGACACCCCTCCTCTTCACTGAGCACTCCGGCTGCTCTTCCCACCGAATGCATCCACAGCATGTAGCATCTCACCTAGCGCCCTGGCCAGGGCTCTGGGGGGCAGACGATGCTGGGAAGCTGAGGGCTTAAAGACCGCTTTCTCCCTCGGGCTGGCGCCACCTTCTTCCTACAAGTGAGATTCAAGGAGGTGTCAGTTCCCAGGGTTGCAGGCCAGGTACCGTGGAGGAAAGTGCTGGTACCTCCCTTAGAGTTGTTCACCTCCTGTTTCCCTCCAAGCCTCCTCACCTGCGACATGCCAAAGGAGCTCTCCCAGTGGACCCCAGGTGGTGTGGAGTGGACGGTCTTGACATGCAAGAGGTTGGCCTCATAGGGATGTTACCTGCCAAAGTGGGCAGCCCCTGGCGGCACCTGTGTCCATCCCAGGCCCTGAGGGTGGCCCTGTGCCCCTCTGGGCTCGTCCTGGAGGGGCCTGGCTTGTTGAGGATGTGCCCAGGGCAGGGCTGCTGGCAGGAATGAGGAGGGCTGGGGCTGACTTGCTCTGAGAATCCTGTCCAACCTTTGGGGATTAGCTGCATGAAGTTGATTATTGGGGGCTCGATTTTATTTTTTTGTTTTTTGTTTTTTTGCTCTTTTCCAGACCAGAGTCCATGTCTGGGAGCTCAGATTCACTGAGGCTTCAGCCTCCTGGCTCCACGGACAGCTTGGCTGTAGACTCTAGACCATCACAGTCACCAGCTCTGTATAAGCAATACTCACCCCTCTCGGCCTCCCTGCCCCCTGCCCTCTGCCGCTGCCCTCTGGAGGGTAGCCTGGCCTGCTGTAGACACCGCGCCTGCCTCTGCTTTCTTTCCACCCTTGTCTGGTTGGAGCTTCCCAAAGCCACTCAAACCCTGACCTGATTGGACAGCTGGGCCCTGGGGGTGGGCATCAGGGCCTGGACTGGACCTTGTGAGATGTCTGCTGGGAATCCTGAAGTCTGGCTCAGGAGTGCCCAAATCTGTCCCTCTCCTTCCTCAGGTCTAGCATGAAAGGCAAGAGGTTGCCCAGGAGGTAGACACAGCAGCCCTTGGGTTCATGTCTGGTGGGGTGGAAAGAGGCAGCAGGAGGGGTCAAGGTCTGGGACAGGCTCACGCTCTGCCTCTTCCCCAGATATCACCCCTGAGAGCTGCACTGACTCTAACCCGCATATGTGGGGATCCGTGGAGAGGTGCTTGGACTCCATCCATAAGCGAAGCCAGGCGGGCCTGGAGGTGGATTCCGAGGCAGGCAGGTGGAGACAGAGGCTGAGACAGAGCCATCCCCACCGGGGGGTCCTTTCTGGCAGGACCCACGTTAGGCTGAAGCCAGGGCCTGGCCACCTCCCTCCCGTGAAAACCAGGGGGAGGAGCCAGGTCCCCACTGGTCCTGCCCACAGACAAAAAGTGGGTGAGGGCAGTAAGGACAAGATAAGCTCCTGGGCTCCTGGCTCCTGCTGGAGACTCCATTCCTGTATTATCATGGCGGGAACCCTTGTGGGTGTGGAGAGAGAGACAGCTAGGCTGAGTTTTCTCTTGCTGCAGAGATTCTCTCCTAGGGTCAGACTGGGTAACGCATGCATTTCTCGTGTTTCTAAAATAAGGCAAAGGGCTCTGCGCTCTTAGATCCCAGGGCGGGGAGTGGGGGTGGGAACTCGCTTGCACAAGCGTCTTTCTGTGTCCTGTGGGTGATGCAGAGCAGCCACGCTCAGAATGGCTGAAAATCCTTGACGCCTTTGGGGTGCTGGGATGATTAGTGACCCATAGGATAGCATAGACATTTGCTGATGTGGCACCGAGCTGTGATATGCAGACCACGCGGTTACCCCCAGGGAATGGGGGTATCAGCGAGGGGTGTCACCCTCATTCCTCTAGAGGCCCAGGAAGACAGAAGGAGCTACCAGCAGAGGCTGCTGCTGGGGAGCTGAAGGCTGCTGGCCCCTTGCCTCTGCGGAAGGTTGGCTGGCACAGGGAAAGTTCTAGCCAGAGGTGGGGCCTGACATGCCGGTGACTTAGGCTGACCTGCCTACGACCCCCAGCTGCCAAAAACTGCCCAAGAGTTGGGCCACTCCACTGTTACACCTCGATAATGGGAAGTCATTCCCCGCACAAATGGATGTTGGGGAATTATTTTTAACCCTTTGTACCAAATTAAGTTACTAATCCCCACCTGGATTTTTCTCCCGTGAGGGTAAAGTCAAGTGAGGCTCCGTGTATGGGTGGTGGTGAGTGGCTGGATTTAAGGGTCTGTCTCTCAGCCTCCTGGAGGCAGGGGCTTGTCTGAAAAGCTGTTCTGGAGCTAGCCTGTCCCAGGAGAGGAGGGAGCACACGTGTGACTGCTGGCCTTCCCTGGAGGGGGCAGCACCTGTCCCTTGAAGAAGGCATGGCGGGGAGGGAAGGAACATGAGCCCCCCAGACACTGTTAGATGCGGTGTCCTGACTCCACATGCCCCCTCCTTACCCCAGGGGACCCTGGGGCTGATGACAGGGTGGGCTCTTTGTCATTCCATCTTCCTCTGCTCAGGCGGGATTCGTGGAAGCTGTGGCAGAGACAGCAGTGGCCCTGCAGCGATGCTGGGCTGAGGGCAGGAACCATGACAGATGATTCAGAACATCTGGCTTCACGTTTCTGCTCTGTTCAATCTGTCCCACTTCCTTCATAGACTCCTTCCCTAAAGGGAAGTCTGTGATGGGTCTTTGGTATGAATCAGGCTCCAGCAAATGGGGCCAAGTCTTGGTTCTTCCCTGAAGAATCACATCCCCGTTGTCAAGCCATCTCCTAAACTACTCCCCACCCAGTCTCTCCCCCGACCCAGCACTCCTAGGAAAGGAGCCCTTAGGAGGCTCTCAGTATGCAAGGAGCCCAGGCACTGCCGGCATTTCAGGGGGCCGAGAGAGAGGGTGCCCCTCTAGCTCACCACTCGTGGGATCACTGGTTCTCCCAGGGGCCTGACCCCCACCAGGGCAAGCATGCCTGAGTTCTTCTTTACTGCCAGCCTTGAGGAGAGCGGAAGCCTCCCACCCCTTTTAAAGACACTAGAGCCCTCCAAGGGTACTTTTTTGGAAATGAAATGTAGCACAATCTTCGACTGCATTACCAGGAGCCCTGGCACGCAACCAGGCTTCTTGCTCCACACCCTGCTGTCCAGGAGATGCCGTGCTCCTCCCCCGCCAGGGCTCCAGAGCTCCTGATACCTCCGATTCCCCATCTTCTTCAGCCCGGAAAGCATCAGGGCTTCAGGAAGGCTGCTCTTCCGCTTCTTTGATTGCTTCCTGCACTGTGCGAAGCCCGTGCAAGCAATTGCTGCCTTTGCTTGATGGTGGAGACAGGTGGCGTGTCCTTCAGGGCCAGGAGGTGGTCCAGCAGGGTTTCTGCAGTGGCTGCAAGGAGAGGGAAAAGAAGAGGCCTGCTGCCCTGCCGACTGCTCCCTTTCTCTTCTTCTCCCTGGAGTTTTCTTCTCCAATATCCTGACGCAGAAAGAGGTTCTTTAAAATGCTGCTTCCTATACTGGATTACCGTTCACTGAATGATCAGGAAGGAGATAGGAATATAGACTCATCCCCTGCCTTCTCCCTCAAGTCTGCTTTTCACTCAGGTCAGAAGAAATCGGGTCAAAACAAAGCAATCATGACTGAAGGGCAGGGGAACCCCGCCCGATCCAGTGAGGCCTGATGGGGGCTGGAGCAGCCTAGTCTGGCTGGGAAAGGGTTATTTTGAAAGAGTGCCTGAGCATCTCAGAGCGATGTCAGTGATGCCAAAGAGAGCAACTTGGCCTCCTCGGGCACCAGCTCTGCCAGCTGAGCCGCACACGTGCAGCTCAGGTGTCAGCATGCCCGATGGTGGGACCTCGTTCTCTGACAAAGGGCTTAATCTTTCCATGTAGCAAAGCAACTTCCCCTCCCCCAAACCCTGAGCTCAGGCTTCTGTGGGCCCAGCAAGGCTGTGCCTGTGAAGGAAACTTGCATTCTCTCAGAGGCCCAGACTGGCTTGGGGAGGATGCTTGTCAAAAAGCATGAGTGTTACTGCTCTGGGAAAACCTTCCCAGGCTCTGATTGGAAACTTGGCCAGTAAGGACAGGAGCCTTCGCCCTCCCTGGGAGCTCACACTGATGCCAGGAAGGGTCCTTGGGACTGGGTTCCAGAGAGCTTGGCAAAGAGAAATGGGCCCTGGGAATTCCAAAGGCAACAGAGCATCCGCCCCAATGGTCAGTGGCCTGGACAGCTGGCTACAGAGAATCAAAGGCTATTATATACAGAGAAGACTTGTGCAAGACTTGTGCAAGACTCCTCACTTTTCTGGGCCTCAGCTTCCTCATGTGCAAAACCAGAGCATTTGCTAGTTACTCCATGGTTCCCTCCAGGTTTTGAGTCTAATCTGGAGTTGATGAGGGTCGTGAGCCTGGTGCACCTGGCACCTGGTTCCACAGGCTGGTTCCTTCCAGACCCGGGTGCCCAAGCTGGGTGCAGGTCCTCACCCGTCCATGCCCAGATGCTGCTTCCGACAAGAACTCTGGGAATCCTAACAGACTCTTCTTCTTCCACCTCTTCCTGGTTTGTTGTTGTTTTCTTACGTAATGAGATAATTAAGGGTTGTCTACAATGGACTTTTTCCAAGGTGCTGATGTGATGTCACAACCTCAGATGCATCCTGCATAGGTCAGTATCCCCACCAGCAGATGAGGCTGGGTTGGTCCTCATTTCTGCTTCTAGAATGAGAAAATGGGAGAATTTTAAAGGGAGATGCTCTCTGATGGGAGGAGAGAGGGAACTTATTTCCCTTCAAAGTATTTTGCTTCTTGAAACAAAAAATTACTCTTCTCCAGAATGTCTTTTACCAGACACCATCTCAGCAGGCAGAGTGGCTGCTGCTTTCTTAGGAAAAGTTGGCCTGATTATTCCATCCACTCCTTTAGAATGTAAATTCATAGGAGGCAAGAACCCCTTTTTTAGAATTTCCAAATGCATCCTGCAAAGAGAGAGAGCAGATAGGGACTGAGAAGCACACTGTTTAGATAAGAAGCAATTAGCCTTTTATATCTGTGCTCTATACATTTTCTATGTGCAGCATCTTTCCAAACTCGTTGTGGCTCCCAGGTGGCAGGTGGATGGATGGGAAGGACTGCCGGCTGTTTCTTACAACACTCTTGCCAATTCCCTTGAAGAGAAAATTCTTCACATGGCTTCTGCATGTACAGTATTTGGGCAGCAAAAAATGATTAAAGTCCGTTTGAAAATGGTTCCATGTGTTGCTTTCTGAAGACGGTTCTTAATTCTAGGAGAGAGAAAACAGGGTTCCAGGTGACTAAACAAGGAGGAAGAAGATGCCTTGTCTGAGAGGCAGAGAGAAGTACATTTCAGAAAAAGGCTGACCTGGGCTTCTGACTCCTGTTTGGGAAATCTGTTGCCACAATGATGTCATTGGGCCATGGAATCTGACTGTTCCAGGCAGCTTCCTGGCTCTGTCTCCCAGGATCCCTGCTTACAAGCCCTCAAAGCCTTCTATTCCCACAGATTCCACAGAGGATGCCCAGAGCCAAATAGAGGGAAAGATAATATGGAGCTAAGGGCACTGCTTTTGACCCACTGCTGCTTTCTGAGCTCTTGGATCCAGTAGCTCTTCTCAGACGTGGCTGGGGCACTCTTGCTTATTTCAGCCACACCTGATACAAGCAGTAAACATAGCTGTTGACCTCCAGTGCTGTGACACCTGGAACACCCCTTCCCCTCCCTCAAGGAGGGACACAGCCACTTCTGGGCAGTGCCATTGTCCTCCTAGGACTGGGTCTGGGAGTACAGAAGATGGACAAAGTATAGCAATGTCATAGCACATGCTTGCCGGGGGAAAGGTGGACATCTGCCATCCCAAGAGCCCTTCAGAGTGACCTCCACTGCTTTGGCTCTGGCCCTTGGCCTTGAAGTTCCAGTGGGCACCACCTCTAGATGTAAGGCCCATGAGACCTATATATAAGCTCTGGTGCTCCCCAGGGTTCTGTCTTTTACTTCTTTCCCACTTCTGCTCTCTGAGACATCTCATGCACTCTCATGAATTTAAGAACTTCTGTGCTTCTAGCCAGTAAAATTTTCAAAAATAGAAAAAAAAGACAAGAGGGACAGACAGCAAAAACTGAGATCCAGAGAAATTCTTCAGACAGAAGGACTATTGTACATACCTCATAGGGTTTTGGGGGGATCCAAGTGAGGTAATATGTTTAAAGTGCTCAGAACGTGCATGGCACATAGCATTTACTATGTTTACTATTATAAAGGAAATGATGGAAAGGCTGAGATGTAAGAAAGAAATGTGAGAAAAGAAACAAGATTAGTAAATATTAATATATACATTATAAAGCTATAATAATGCTTACTTTTTAAAATTAAAAAATATACTAAAATATTGGAGAATAGTAGCACATAAATTGGTCCTTGGAACATTCTTGGAGACTAAAGACATTGAATAACTTCAATTTTCCTTAAGTATCCATTCTAAAATCCATACTAAGAAAATAGAAATAGAACCAAGTAGACTCAAAAATCCTAAATACAAACTATGAAGTCCAATAGTGTATTAAAAAATGATACATCATGATCAACTGGTGTTAATCCCAGAATACAGGGGTGGTTCATTAGAAAAATTCACTGAATTCACCACATCAATAGACTAAAGGAGAAAATAATTATCCTAATGCAGAAAAAGCATTTTATAAGGTTTAATCCTATTTGTAATAAAACTACTGCAAATAGAAGGTAACTTTCTTGATTCGATAAGAGACATATACCAAAAAACCTATAGTAAATATTATATTAATGAAAACACTTAACATATTCTCTTTAAGATCAATGCAAGGAGAATCAATGATGTTTCTTGGACCTGTCAGAGAACTGATGCTGCAAGGCAAACTGCTACCTTGAAATCTGGAACGACAAGCACATACAGAGAATTAGAGCTAGTATATGCTTGCCAGGAGAACCCACTAGAACCAAAAACTGATGGAACACTTAAATGTTAATATTAACTAATTGCTGGAGGCTAAGTGTGGACTAGTTTGAGAATGACAAACAACTGGAGGCTGGGAAGGGTGCATATATTTATGGACTTTTTCTCTAGGCACCTACAGTAAAGACCTGAGAAAGATCTAGTGGTTTTATCAGGGTGAGGGGAAGAGAAAAGTTCTGAAAAACATCCAGAGCCTACAGCATGACAAAAGCCTACTCTCCAGGGAAAACACTTAACCAGAGCCCACCCTACCCTGGAGAAGGGCATTTTCCCCAGTCTAGGACCCTCTAGATCTCCTGTCTCACCTAAGGGGAGAGGAAAAGCTAAGAAACACTTGTGAAAAAAATCACAACACAGGGAAATAGACCCATTAAAAGAATGAGGTGCAATCATATTATGGAATGCTTCCTCTGCCCCACAACTTATCCCCATATGAACAGGGACCTAGTGGCTTACAGTTGAAATAGCTGTAAGACACAGCCTCTGAGAGAAGCCCCAGACACAGCCTCTTAGGGAAGCCCCAAATCAAGAGGTGGAGATAAAGGGGCTTCCCTGGTGGCACAGTGGTTAAGAATCCGCCTATCAATGCCAGGGACACGGGTTCGAGCCCTGATCCGGGAAGATCCTGCATGCCGCAGAGCAACTAAGCCCGTGCGCCACAACTACTGAGCCTGCACTCTAGAGCCCTCGAGCCACAACTACTGAAGCCCACGCACCTAGAGCCCCTGCTCCACAACAAGAGAAGCCACCACAGTGAGAAACCCGTGCATCGCAACAAAGAGTAGCCCCTGCTTGCCGCAACTAGAGAAAACCCGCATGTGGCAACAAAGACCCAATGCAGCCAAAAATAAATAAAATAAAAATAAATAAATTTATTTTAAAAAAAGAGGGGAGATAAAAATAAGGTCACCAGAGGAATTTGAAATCTATGACACATATAGTTACACTAAATACATCCCAGCTCCTAGCCAGACTAACATAAAATCACACATTAAGGCCTATTTACCTTGGTTCCTGTTACCAATATCCTGTTACCCAATGCATGATGTCCAGCTTTCAACAAAATATTAGACATACTAAAGGCAAGGAAAAAACCCAGCCTGAAAAGAAAAAGCTGCAGAACCAGAATCAGATATTATACACAATGGGGAGTTATCAGGCAGACAATTTAAAATAGCTATGCTTAATAGCTATTGTTAATATATTAAGGGATCTAATGAAAAAGACAACATGCAAGAACAGGTGAGTAATGCAAGCATAGAGAGGAAACCTCTAAAAACAAAAAACATGGTAAAAATAAAAATAAACTAGCAGAAATGAAGAACGCCCTTGATAGTCTCATCATTAAATGGGACATGGTCAAGGAAAGAACTAGTGAGCTTGAAGATAAGGCAATAGGAACTTCCCATACTGGAAGAAAAAAAAAAAAGTGAAAATAACAGACTGGAACATCCAAGAACTATTGGGGATTTCTAAAAAGGTGTACCATGTACATATTGGGAATACCAGAAGGAGAAAAAGTGGAGCAGAAATATTTGAAATTTGTAATGGCCAAGAATTTTCCAAAATTAGTGACACCAAACCATAGATCTAGGAAGCTCAGAGAACATCAATTAGGATAAATACCAATAAGCTTATACCTAGACATATCATATTTAGGGGAAAAAAAGATCAATACAAGGAGGCCCATTATCATTATTACCATTTAAAATAGTTCTAGGAATCCTGTACAAAGCCACAAAGACAAAAAAAGAGGCAAAGGGTTGAAAAAGGGATAAAGTTATCATTTATAGATAATCTGATTACTACCTAATTAAGAAAAAAATGTTAGAACTAATGAGAGCATTCAGCAAAGTTGCTGGATACAAGATCACGCTACAAAAATCAGTTGCATTTTTCTGTAACAGCTATAACCAGCAAACATGAGATATTATCCACAATAGCAATTTAAATTATTAAGTAATGACTACTTAAGAATATGTAAGACCTCTATGGAGAGAATTTTCAAACTCTAAGAGTTGATGATCTGAATAAATGAAGAGACATTCCCTATTCTTGGATAAGGCAGTTTAATATAAAGATATTAACTCTCCAAGTTAATCTGTAAATTCAACATAATCTAAAATTTTCAGCTGGTATGTTAACTAAACTTACTCTACAACTTATGTGCAATAATATAAGTCTATGAATGGTTAGATCAACTTCTGTTCAAAGAAGAGAAAACTCAAAGATTGGCATGTGTATATCTGGGAAATTAACATATGACAAGAGGGGTACCTTAAAACAACGGGGAAAAGTGGATTGTTTAAAATATGTATTAGGAAACCTGGTTCACTATCTGGACCAAAAAAATCCCTACTGTTGGGCTGCACACCACAGACTTTCAAGCCTTGTAGTTGCCTAGCCTTCAGAGGGAAGAAGAGCCTGGAGACAGTGCTAGAGTCATCAACAGTTTATTGGACAGGGGATCTTACACGTCCAAAGCAAAAGGTCCTGGAGTGACACCCCACTGTATATGACAGGCAGGACATGGCAGCAATCTTCGCTACTTGGGAGGAGACGGAGGCTACCATTTACTGGGGAATTGATGTCAGGTTGGCTCATCAGTTACCAGGGAAACCAGTGGCTGGGGCAGGAGGCAAGCACATGGGCAGTTACTAAGCCCTATAATTAAGAGGATTGGATAGTTATGTGAGTGAAGCAGGCCCTGGTTGAGCAGGGGATGTACAGAGAGCAAGATAACAGCCACTGGTGGCCTGACTATACAGTCCACCCCTATATACCCTGCACGACCCTTACAATCTTGGTCCACCCCTCTTCCATGATATCCCTGGGGCCAGGTATGTAGAGGTGCACTGCAACCAGGTACCACAAATGCAATACAGATGGCAGCAGCTAGAGAGCATCAGGTGTAAGATACCTACTACACTAAAAACAGGGATTTGCAGGACTTCCCCGGCAGTCCAGTGGTTAAGACTCTGTGCTTCCACTGCAGAGGGACGCAGGTTCAATCCCTGGTCGGGGAACTAAGATCTCGCATGCCACGCGGTGCATCATGTGGCCATAAAAAGAAAGGGATTCGCCAAGAGGTGGGCGATTTTGGAGCCAGGCACTTAGCATGCAAGACAGGAGGAAGGCGAGAGTCTTCAGCTGTCCCTACATGGGTTGTCACCCAGTCCGTGAACTGATTCCCTCCACTCAGGCTAGGACGAAATGTGAGATGTTTAACAGTCACCATGGGAGATCATGACCATTACGCAAAATAAAAGCAGTAACAGCATTCTGAGATAATACCACCCCTGCCTGTGGATTCTGTCCTGGCCTGCCATATCATCTGTCCACCCTTTGTCCCCATAGCCAGTGCCGAGTACTGGAGAGGTGGTATAACAACGAACCGCAGGGTTAATATAATGATGTCTTTCTCTAGTAGGGGGCCTGGGTTAATTACCTTAGTAGTTTTAGGTGGGGCCGGGTAGAAGACAGCTGAAATCTGTAAGTCCCTTTCTAATCCTGTTCCCCACGGGGCAGCAAACCCAAACCACCAGGGGCTTACCTGCCAGTCCCAGGGCCATTTTATAACGTATTCCCGCACAATGGGTAGATCCTGTGATAAGGGCAAAAGCGAGTTATTGTCAAGGGCAAAAGCGAGTTATTGTCCTGACCAACAGCTGGCAATGGTCCTTCAGTCCTTCGGCGGTCAGCAGTTGAACTCAGATGGTGTTGACCAGTTGCCTCTGGGTTAACATGGCTTGGGCACTGGAATGATTGCTCCTGGGTTGTTAAGTTATCGTTCGTAGGACTTGAGTTAGCCTCCTGGTCCACATGTTGAGAGCGGGGTTCCCGTCTCAATTGTTGCTTTAAGTAGTCAATTAGCCTGGCAGCAGTGGGCTTGTAAGGTAGGTGGAAATGCTAGTGTATGTCATTTTTATCGGCCCATTCCTGAACTTCATGGCCAGGAAAATGAGATCTTTGGTTGCTATCGATGTCCATGGGGAATCCCATATGTCACACACAGCTGTTCTAGACCCGGAACAGGTTTTTTTTTTTTGCATCGTTCAAAGACTTGGGTAGGCTTTTTATAATGTCCTCCACCTGTTGTAACACATTGTGGACTGAACATAGCTGTTGTCCCATCACACTATATGGTTGCTCCGCCCCCTTCCACAGCTGGGACCAGAAGTCCAAGGGTACTCTCGTTATTTTGCCGTTGCCACAGGCCTTTACCAAACCCTTCTGAGTAACTGGCCATGTCCAATTCACAAGCCTGTCCCTGAGTTAATATCCCTAAAGCCTGTGTCTGTAGTTGTTTAGGGGTGGTGGGTCAGGGTTATGCTTGTATTTTGTAGATAATCCAGGTCCTGTGTTTTGTCTGTATTCACCAGCCATCCCTGTGAAGTCAGATGAGTCACAAGCATGGGGCTGCTACTTTTAAACTGGAAAGAGACTCTGAGGTTAACAGAGTATCATCAACATAATGGAAGAAAAAGACATCTCTCATGGTAGTCAGCTGCCACAGGGCCCCACGTGCTAGTGGACGGCCACCAGCATCATCCCCCCAATGTTCCATTCCCCATCCTACTTCCCGACATCCCGGCACTCACGGGTTTCATCAGCTTCCTGACTGGTTCACCAATTGTTGGGCTACGCCCCACAGGCCTGTAAGGCTTGTAATTGTTTAGCCTTGAGATGGAAGAAGAGCCTGGAGACAGCGACAGAGACATCAATAGATTATTGGAGGGGAATCTTACACGTCCGAAGCAAAAAGTCCTGGAGCAACAACCCACTATGGCAGGCACGCAGGCAGGGCATGGCAACAACCTTCGCTACTCAGGAAAGAGGGAGGCTACCATTTACAGGGGGAATTGATGTCAGGTTGGCTCATCAGTTACCAGGGAAACCAGCGGCTGGAGCAAGGGACAAGCAGGTAGGCAGTTACTGATTAAGCCCTACTATTAAGTGGATTGGATAGTCACGTGAACAGGGACTGGTTGAGCAGGGGATGTACAGAGAGCAAGAGAACAGCCATCTTGAGGGAATTCCCTGGCGGTCCAGTGGTTAGGACTCTGTGCTTTCACTGCCAAGGGCACAGGTTCAATCCCCAGTAGGGGAACTAAAATCCCCCAAGCCGTGCAGTGCAGCCAAAAAAAAAAAGAGAGAGAACAGCCATCTTGAGTGGCCTGATCATACACTCTCCTACACCAAGATGCAAAGATAAGCCTTAGATGGTTTATCTTAGACCCAAGATTGAAAGGTAAATATAAAGTTTTTTTTTTTAAGGGATAAGGCATAGTAGTTTTTTGTTTGTTTTTTAATATTTATTTATTTGGTTGCACGGGGTCTTAGTTGCAGCAGGCAGGCTCCTTAGTTGCGGCTCATGGGGTCCTTGGTGGTGGCTTGCGGCTCCTTAGTTGCAGCACGTGGGCTCCACATTTGTGGCATGTGAACTCTTAGTTGCGGCATGCATGTGGAATCTAGTTCCCTGACCAGGGATTGAACCTTGGCCCCCTGCCTTGGAGCACAGAGTCCTATCCACTGCGTCACCAGTGAAGTCCCTAAAATGTAAAGTTAATAAGAGAAAAATGTAGGGACTTCCCTGGCGGTCCAGTGGTTAAGACTCCAAGCTCCCAATGCAGGGGGCATGGGTTCAATCCCTGGTCAGGGAACTAAGATCCTGCATGCTGAGCGGTGCAGCCATAAATAAATAAATAAATAAAAGAAAAATGTAAAAGAAATAGTTTTGTGAACTAAGGACAAGGAAGAACTTTTAATATTTCAAAAGCACAAATCATACATTACAAACTGTGTAATGTGATTACATTAAAAGTAAGGATTTCTATTTAATGAATGGCATTATGGACAGAAGTGAATAACCAGATTACAGAATAGTGATTTACAATGTCAAAAATGGCAAGGAATTAATAGCTAGAATGTAAAAGGAAGTTCTACAAGTCGACAATAAAAAGAAAACAATGGAAAATGGGCAAAGGAAATGAACAGGCAAACTCCAAAAGTTAATAAGTATATGAAAATAGCCCCAGAATCATTATAATCAGAGAAATACAAATTAAAGCCATAATGAGATATTACTTTATACTTATGATTGATGGGCAAAAATTAGAAAACTGGATAATGCCAAGTGATGACAAGGACATGGAGGTACAATAGGTGTAGCCATTTTGGAAGGAAGCTGACATTACCTGGTCTAATTATGTGCAGACCCTATGACCTATACATGTGTATGTCGATCTATTAAAAGGACATGTACAAGGGATATTCATCGTAGCATTATTTGCGGTGAAGGGTGGCAGGCAGAATAATGAAGCCCCTGAAGATGCCCACACCCTAATGCCCAGAACATGTGAATATGTTAATTTACATGGCAAAAGGGACTTTGCAGATATGACTAAATTTAGGGCTTTGAGACAGGGAGATTATCCTGCATTATGTGAGTGGGCCCAATCTAATGATCTTGGTCTTTAAAAGTGGAAAACTTCCCAGCCGTGGTCAAAGGGAGATGTAATGCAGAAGGATGGGCAGAGAGATGCAGTGTGACAGAAATTAAAGACCTGAACATATGGAGAGTTAATCATACCCTGTTCATGGATTGGAGGGCACAATATTGTTAAATTGTCAGTTCTTTCCAAATTTCCCTTTAGACTCAATGCACTTTCAGTAAAAATCCCAGCAGGCTTCTTGAAGAAATTGGCATGCTGATACTAAAATTTATTTGGAAATGCAAAGAACATTGAATAGCTAAAGCAATGTTGAAAAGGAAGAACCAAGTTGAAAGACTTATATTACCTGATTGCAAGACTGACTATAAAGTAACAATGGTATTGGCATAAGGATAGATCAGTGGAACAGAACACTGCAGAAATAATTATTTTGACAAAGGTGCCATGTCATTCATATCTTTTCAACAAGTGGTGCTGCACACTACTGGATATTTCAGTGTGAAAAATAGGAACCCGCGACCCGTACTTCACATCATACACAAAATAACTCAAAATGGATCATAGCCCTAAATAAAAAAAGTTAAATTTAAAACTTCTAACAAAAATATAGGAAAAAATTCTTCGACACATTATGGTAGGCAAGTGATTGCCTAGAAACATACATAAGCACTAGCCTAAAATAAAAATAAAAGATAAATTGGATTTCATCAAAGTTTAAAATTCTTCTTCTCTGAAAGATACCATGACTCATAGATGATGACTTAATAAGACAATTAAAAATGGGCAAAAGACTTAAAACAGATGTGGTCACAGAAGGAAAGACATACAATGGCCAATTTGATGGAAAATATAAAATAGTGTAATCACTTTGGAAAACAGTTTGCAATTTCTTAAAAATTTCTCATACACTACCCCAAGACCCAGCAATTCCACTTCTAGCTGTTTATCAGGAAAAATGAAAGCCTATGTCCACCCAAAGACAAAAATGCTCATGGCAGTTTTATTCATAATAGCCCAAATTGGAAACAATACAAATGTCTAATGCATCTGTCAGGGGTCGATCAAAATATAGAACCACACAGTAATTTGAACAAGGAAATTTTATTTTTTTTACAACGGTGTGTTAGTTTCTGCTTTATAACAAAGTGAATCAGCTATACATATGCATATGTCTCCTCCCTCTTGCGTCTCCCTCCCACCCTCCCTATCCACCCTTCTAGGTGGTGACAAAGCACCGAGCTGATCTCCCTGTGCTATGCAGCTGCTTCCCATTAGCTATCTATTTTACATTTGGTAGTGTATATATGTCCATGCCACTCTCTCACTTCGTCCCAGCTTACCCTTCCCACTCCCTGTGTCCTCAAGTCCATTCTCTACATCTGCGTCTTTATTCCTGTCCTGCCCCTACGTTCTTAAGAACCATCTTTTTTTTAGATTCCATATATATGTGTTAGCATACGGTATTTGTTTTTCTATTTCTGACTTACTTCACTCTGTATGACAGACTCTAGGTCCATCCACCTCACTACAAATAACTCAATTTCATTTCTTTTTATGGCTGAGTAATATTCCATTTTATATATGTACCACATCTTCTTTATCCATACATCTGCCGATGGACACTTAGGTTGCTTCCATGTCCTGGCTATTGTAAATAGAGCTGCAATGAACATTGTGGTACATGACTCTTTTTGAATTATAGTTTTTCTCAGGGTATATGCCCAGTAGTGGGATTGCTGGGTCATATGGTAGTTCTATTTTTAGTTTTTTAAGGACCCTCCATACTGTTCTCCATAGTGGCTGTATCAATTTACATTCCCACCAACAGTGCAAGAGGGTTCCCTTTTCTCCACACCCTCTCCAGCATTTATTGTTTGTAGACTTTTGATGATGGCCATTCTGACTGGTGTGAGGTGATACCTCATTGTAGTTTTGATTTGCATTTCTCTAATGATTAGTGATGTTGAGCGTCCTTTCATGTGTTTGTGTGGCAATCTGTTATATCGTCTTTGAGAAATGTCTGTTAGGTGTTCTGCCCATTTTTGATTGGGTTGTTTGTTTTTTTGATATGGAGCTGCAATGAGCTGCTTGTAAATTTTGGAGATTTAATCCCTTGTCAGTTGCTTCATTGGCAAACGATTTTCTCCCATTCTGAGGGTCGTCTCTTCGTCTTGTTTTATGTTTCCTTTGCTGTGCAAAAGTTTTGAAGTTTCATTAGGTCCCATTTGTTTATTTTTGTTTTTATTTCCATTTCTCTAGAGGTGGGTCAAAAAGGATCTTGCTGTGATTTATGTCATAGAGTGTTCTGCCTATGTTTTCCTTTAATTAAGAGTTTTATAGTGTCTGGCCTTATATTTAGGTCTTTAATCCATTTTGAGTTTATTTTTGTGTATGGTATTAGGGAGTGTTCTAATTTCATTCTTTTACATGTAGCTGTCCAGTGAACAAGGAAATTTTAATGTTAAAAATTATCAACTCTACCACTGTAGAAGGTTTAAAGAGAAATCTACAGAATATTCTAAAGCTGAGGGAGTGTCCAAGGAAAGAACAAATTGGAAGGGGCCCTCTCCTTCAGTCAGGAATTCAAACCTTGTTGAAAAATTTGTAATGCTATGTGAGGTGTGCCGGGAGCCCAAGCCAGGCCTGGTCCATAGCCTCCAGGCAATTAGGAAACATCCCTCTGGGGTACTGGCTGGAAGGGAGCACCTTGGGAGAGTCTGAGTCAGGAACCTACTTGCAGGCTGAGTGATGAAGTCCTAGGATGTGTGTGCCCATGTCTGGAGGGTCACTGGAAACAGCCTTCCAGGGAGCTGGTGGTGGAGGCTGGCAGGTTGGTGCACAGGGAAATCAGAGGCCTGCTCATCAGCAGGATGGTGCCCGAGGTGCACAGAGTCCGCCATGGGAAGCTCCAGCGAGGTGGACACGGGGCTAGGCCTGGAGCTGTGAGCTCATAGCATGTCTGGACACACAGCTGGGACATAACATTAATGGATGCTCCCACGGACATGCCTCTGGCAGCAGTGCACGTAGAGGTAGAGAAGCAAACAGAAGCACACTGGATCCCGGAAAAGTTTCTTCTTCCTGCAGTGTCCCTCCACAGCTCCATCTACTGACACAGCTTAATATTGTACTCACTGCAAAGGAGAAACGCGAAAAGGGAGCTCTCCAACTATCCCAGAGCAGGTATTGACGGGTAGGTTTGGAGTTGACAGGCAGCAAATTGACAACTGTTGCAACAGGTGCAATAGAAAAGTAATTTGTGGAAGATTAGTGTAATGGGATACCACTCAGCACTAAATAGAATGAACTACTGATATAGGCAACAGCACAGACGTATGGCAAAAACGGCACGTTGAACGAAAGAAACCAGACACAAGAGTAAATACTGTCATATGAAATTCTAGACCACATCAGACTCATTTATAGGGAAAAATGTCAATCAGTGTTGCCTGAGGATTTGGGGTGGATGGTATTGACTGCAAAGGATCACAGAGGAATTTGGGGGAGATGATAGAAACATTCTAAATGTATCTGGATTGCGGTAGTGGTTACATAGGTGTATGTATTTATCAAAATGCATCCAAATGTACCCTTAAAATAGATGTTTTGTTCTGATCACCACAGTGAGTTTAATGAGCACTCATCATCTCATATAGATACAAAAATAAAAGAAAAAGAAAAAAATATTCTTTCCCCGTGATGAGAACTCAGGATTTGCTCTTGTAACAACTTTTATATGTAACATACACCAGTGTTGATTATATTAATCATGTTGAGGATGCATTTTATTTTATGTAAATTATACCTCAGTAGTGTCTATTTTTAAAACATCATCTATAAATCAGATACCTGTGCTTGTGTAGGATGTAGAACACCATTGCCTTCCAAACCCTGCTACCTTGTAAATTCCAGGATAAAGGCCTTTTGAGAAAATCACAGCTTTGATCCAAACACTGGAAACCTCCCTCTTCTTGCAGGAGGTGGATTCTCAGAGCGGAAAAGCCTTAGAGGTCATAGAGGATTATTCTGGATTATTCCTGGGAAACAGACGAGATGGTGGGCCTGGAAGGAAGTTGCCCAGGAAAGTCCAATCATGTTCTCTCTGGGGGATAAGCCCCTGCATTCTTCTCTAGCTCAGCCACCACTGGTCCTGCATCTTTCATGGTTTGGTCATAAGCACAGGTGATGTGAGGGGACAATGACAAAGGGAGATGCCCTTCAAGACTGGCCAGCCCACCAGGCAGGGATAAGGGATGCAGGAGGAGCAACTTGCCTAAAGAAAAGGAACTCACTAAAGATCCTGACAGCGTCTGAAAGTGGGAGGCATCATGGATTGACATATAACAGTAACAACTGTGAATGGTAACACTAACAATTATGAGAACAAATTGTAAAGGAGTTGCAGAAGTCTGGCATGCAGCTCCTTTATAAATGAGGCCTAATGATGGGTAGTGACCCAGTAGCTAATGTTTGCTGGTGCTGGTGGTCGAGTGGAGAGCCCACAGTCTTGATTTGTATGTGTGTAGTTGCCTCAAAACTCCACAAATCTGTAAAATATAGGCTGGTTATAAAAGTCTTCACCTCAGCAAAACCAAAAGAAATCTTGTGAGTTTGAGAATTTCAATTCCTAGGTCTCAGGCATATCAATGGCCCAGAGGGGGTTTACTGAACTTGCCTTATGAATATATGTGTACAATGAACTATTTCTCCTCCTAACAAGAACACTTAACGTGAATAATGGAAGATTGACTAGAGCACCTTTTAACTCAGTGCTCCTAGTGCTGGGCACCCATCCCAGTGAGCTCCCACATGGCATCAAAATTGGGCATGACCCCAATGTTCATAGCAGCACTATTCACAAATAGCCAAGACACGGAAACAACCTAAATGTCCATCGACAAATGAATGGATAAAGAAGATGTGGTACATATATACAATGGAATAGTACTCAGCCATAAAAAAGAATGAAATAATGCCACTTGTAGCAACATGGATGGACCTAAAGATTATCATACTAAGTGAAGTAAGAAAGACAAATACCATATGATATCACTTATATGTGGAATTTAAAATATGACACAAATGAACTTATCTATGAGACAGAAACAGACTCACAGACATAGAGAACAGACATGTGGTTGCCAAGGGGGAGGAGAGGTGGGGGAGGGATGGAGTGGGAGTTGGGGGTTAGCAGATGCAAACTAGTATATATAGAATGGATAAATAACAAGGTCCTACTGTATAGCACAGGGAACTATATACAATATCCTGAGATAAACCATAATGGAAAAGAACATAAAAAAGAATGTATATATATGTATAACTGAATCACTTTGCTGTACAGCGGAAATTAACACTACATTGTAAATCAACTATACTTCAATAAAAAAAGAAAGAAAAAAGTGAGCATGTGTAAGGATGGTCGTTTTGGAATTGTCTGCCATGGTGGAGAGTTAGAGGTAATCTAGGTATCCATTTGTCTGGGGAAATGGATGAGTATAACATGGAGGAGACACTCAGCGGGATACAGTGCAGAAGTTAGAAGCACAGATGACATACACACACATAGATAGATCTTAGAAATAGAGTGCTGGGTGAAAAGGCAGTAAACAGAATAAAGTCTAGCATATAATACCATGTATGAAAATTAAAAGTACAGCTCACAGGGACTTCCCTGGCAGTCCAGTGGTTAAGACTTTGCCTTCCAATGCAGGGGGTATGGTTTTGATTCCTAGTTGGGGAGCTAAGATCCTACATGCCTATAGCCAAATACCCAAGACAAAACAGAAGCAATATTGTAACAAATTCAACAAAGACTTTAAAAAATGGTCTGCATCAAAAAAATCTTTAAAGAAAAAGTACAGCTCACAAAATAATACCACATATTTTGCAAGAATACATACACGTCAAAATATTTTGAGAGTTTTTTTTTTTTTAATAAGGGGTGTAGAAGTGAGAAATGGGCATAAAAGGGAGTATCTAAATGAACAAGAAAGGGACCTTGCACAGGCTGATGATAAAAGCATGTTATGAACCGTGGCCAAATGGACCTCAACTGATCGACATGTTATAGAAGCAAACCGAGAGCTCCAAACCAAGAGTTTTGGATTGTATAAAAGGGCCAGGAGAACAGAATGTCTCAGGAGAATTCCACTCACACCATCCTCAGGCCAAAGCTGCCTCGTGCTACCAAGCTGATCTCTGTACAGGGTTATGGCGACTGGGAACTGTTAGCGCAGGACAGTGTGTGTCTGCGTGTGTATCAGTGTCCATGACATCGGTGTTGAGATGAACATGGGTTAGAATTCAGAGTCCACTTGCAGTTTTCCCTAAGATTTACTCCCTGTGGAGTCTCTTATATAAAAATAATACGATCTCCATTTATATTTGATGTAAGGAATGGGAATGGAGACATACGCTAAACTCAGGCAGCAAGATAACCAAGACATGGGAGTAGCTGAGAACTCCATCTTGAGAAAGAGACCCTTACCTGAGGGAGGTGCCCCTCCAGGTTGTATGCCTGCTGGTCATCATCCAGTATCCCCCATGTCCACCAGGTCACCAGGATGCTGCGTACCACATTCCCAGGAGTTCTGGGACGGGCAAGGTGCCCCACTGGTAGGGACACAAGGCCCCATGATGGAGAGTGGGAATCATCAGGCCTGGTGAGGGCTGGTTGGGGCAGATGTCCTAGCAGGAGCAGGGGTGGCTTATCTGGGCCCAAGGCCCATGCAGGTTGGGGAAGAAGCAGGGTGTGGAGGAGGGGCAGGGGTCAAGGGAGGAGTGTGGGAGAAGAGGGGAGCAAGGCGGAAGGGGCGGCGAATGAAAGGGAGAGGGAGAGGAGGAAGGCAGGTGGTAGGAGGAGCAGGGCGACAGGCCAGGGTAGAGGTGACCCAGGCAGGGAGGTGGGAAGGGGCAAAACTGGTAAGAGGAGGGAGACAGTCTGGGCATGTGGTAGGAAGAGGACCAGTTTGGTCTGAGTAGCTGGTGACTGAGGCAGGCACAGGGTGAAGAGACAGGGAAGTCTTAGGGACAAGAGGCAGGACAGGAGGAAGGAAGTGAGCTGAAAGCTGAGCTGGGGCAAGGGGAGAAGGATGATGAAGAGGAGGTTGAACAGGAATGAGACGGGGCAGCTTCTTCTTCATGGCTCTCCGCTGAGAAGTGATGGGCTCAGTGTTCTGCATTCTTTCTTTGCTTGATGCCATTATGACTCAGATTCCATCAACAGAGAGTCCAAAATTCTCTGACATTTTGACTTGGAAGATACCTTTGAGATCCATGAGTACAGCTTTCTCCATCTTATAAATTAAGAAACAAAGGCCCAGAGGGTTGTCCGAAGTCACCCAACAGTTAGTTAGGGGCATAGTTTGGGTAGAATCCAATCCAGAGCTCATAAAAACAATCCCAGGCTGACCAGGGAGTGGGTCAAAGTGCAGGGCTCTCCAGCGTGTGGAGGGGCCCCCCCTGGTCATTAGGGCCCACCCTGGATAGAGGCAATGGAGGTGCCCACTCTCCATCCTTGAAAGGCACCTTCTATCCCTGTCTAGCCGTCGTCAGAACCTGCAAGAAGCCTCTTATCTTCCCACCATTGAAAAGCCCGCTGCATATGCACAGAAAAGGACTGAACGTGAAGGAAACACTAATGCTGACCGGTTCACCAAGCAATAACTGAGCTCAAACGGCACTAGGGTATGGGCACTGGGGGAAGAAGGACCTGGAGCAGGGGGATGGGGACAGGTCAAGGAGAATTTAGAGCCTCCCTCTAGTCATTGCATTAGACGCTCCCACACGTTTCTCACTGTTTGTCTCATTAGACGTTCACCAGACAGGGATGTTACCTCCATTTTAAGGAAGAAGAAACTATGCCCAGAGAGGCAAAGACACTTGCCCAGGGCACACAGCCTTGAGTAACAATACCAAGACCAGAATCCTGGCACCTGGTTCTGTGCTCTTTCCATTAAACGACTACACTGGGAAGTGGGATGGGAGCACAAGGGGACAAGCCCCCGCACCAGAATGAGAATTTGGTTGAGTTTAGAATTTTAGGTTCTACGTTATTTTCTCTCAGAAATTTGAAGCTATTGCTTCACTGTACTTTTAGAATGAGTATTGTAAATTTTCATCTGAACTCTGAAGTCAACATGATGCATACTCCATTGATAGGGAATCTGTTTTCTTTGTGCTTTTAAGATTTTTTTCTTAATCCCTGGTTTCTGAAATTTCATTACAATATCCCTTTTTCAGTTTATTCTGCCAAGTCCTTGGTGAGGTCTTTCCATTTGAGGGTTTCATCAGTTCTGGGAAATCCCTTTGAGAATTGCTTAAGAGGTCTCTCTTCTCCAGTATCATCTTCTCTTCTTCTGGAATTCTCATTTGATGGATGTTGAAACTTCTGGACCTGTCTCTTAACTTTCCTTTAAAACATTTTATGTCTTTGTGTTTGGAGGGTATCTTTTGAAAGAATTCCTCAGCTTAATCTTCCAGCTGACTGATCTCATCTTCACCTGCATCCATGGTGCTATAGGGCCTCTTCTAGTGAATATTTTATTTCAGATTAAGTTTTTGATCTCCAAGCTCTTTAGCTGATTAATGTCTATGATGCTATAACCTCTTTCATCTCTGAGAATACTAATTTTTCTGAAGTCCTATTCTGCTTGCTCTGTTTCCTTGGGCTCTTCTGTCTCTGTTGTGTCTCTCTCGTCTATGATTTTAGAATTCATCAAATGTTTAGGATTCTTGTGCACTCATTTTTGTCACTGACATGTCCTGTTAACTAACCTAGTTATGGTTTTCAGGGATTCCTAACAGTTTCTGGTCCACTGGAAGAAACGTTTGTTGGTTACTAGCATTGTAATAGATTTATTAAAATATTTTTTCTTTCTTTTCTATGATTCAGGGCAGAAGAGGGAGGCTATAGTATTATTAAGCCTCCCACCTGGGACCAGAAGTTCTGCTTTATCAGTGTATTCTGTGCTATTACCTTATGTATGTATGTATATGTCTGTGCATGCACCTTTCCCTGAACTCTTAATAGGCTGTATTAATTAGCATTCTCCAGAGAAACAGAACCAATAGGAGATATAGATAGATATGGATATAGATAGATATAGATTATATAAATTTATGTTAATTATATTATAATAATATATTAGTGATAATATATTATTAT
Source organism: Balaenoptera musculus (assembly GCF_009873245.2). Taxonomy (NCBI): domain Eukaryota; kingdom Metazoa; phylum Chordata; class Mammalia; order Artiodactyla; family Balaenopteridae; genus Balaenoptera; species Balaenoptera musculus. Next base: position 32,957,654 of record NC_045785.1, on the reverse strand, counting down.
AGTATATGTATAGTCATAATATATTATATATTTAGATAACATTTATAACATGTTTAATTAAAATAATATATTAATGTGATACTTACTATATAGGAATTTATTATAAGGAGTTGGTTCATACAATTATGGAGGCTGGCAAATCCAAAAACTGCAGTGTGGGCCCACAGGCTGGAGACCCAGGCGAGCTGATGTTCTAGTTTGAGTCTGGAGGCCATTTGCTGGAGAATTCTCTCTTGCCTGGAGGAGGCCAGTCTTCTGTTCCATTCAGACCTTCAGCTGATAAGTCAAGACCCATTCACACTACGGAGGGCAATCTGCTTTAACAAAAGTCCACCTATTTAAATGCTAACCTCACCCCAAAACACCCTCACAGAATAATGTCCTTGTTGATTGTTAGGACCTTTATATATAATCCAGTTATTAATCCTTTGTCGGTTTTAGATGTTGCACCTATTTCTTTACAGTCTGTCATTTGCCTTTTAGTTTATGGAATCTTCTGTAAAGACATTGTCATTTTTGTGTAGTTAGGCTTGCCTAAGTCTTACTTCATGATTTGTGTTTACCTCAGGAAAACCTGACAACCACTAGGTTACAACAAAAATGTTCTCCTTTGGTTCCCCTAAAATGTTTACATTTAGCTCTTTAAGGCAGTAGAAGTAGAGGTTAAGAACCTGGATGCTGAAAGAGACTGCTTGGGTTGGAATCATGGCTCCCATTATGAGTATGCTGAAATAAAATTAGTTTCATATGAATTTTGCCTATTTAATCAACAAATATCTTTTAAGCACATATTTGATGCCAGACACTGTTTATATAATACAGCAGTAAACAAAACAAAAACCCTTACCATTATGGAACTGACACTCTAGTGGATAACAAGCTAACATTTACTGAGCCCTCACTACGTCACTCACTTTACTAAATCATTTAATCCTCATAACAACCTTATAAGGTAGGTACTACTATTATTCCCATTTTTCCGATGAGGAAGAGGAGGCATGGAGAGGTTGGTTAAGTGACACCTCCCCACCCCCACCCCAAGGCCACACAACCAGTAAGTGGCAGGGTCAGGGTTTGAACTTGGGCGTCCCATCTCCAGAGCATGCGCTTCAAGCCCTCACTACACTATGCTGTCTTCTTCCGTTGTCCAGAGGCGACATCTGTGAGGGTTAGGCTCTAGTTTCATACGGCCAAATGGTTTTCCAAAAAGGCAATGCCAGTTTAGGATTCCATCAATCCTTCACTCATGCTACCACTTTTTATTTAGCAACTCCTACGCTGGCATTCAGTGAGGGACAAGACAGACATGATCTGTTGTCACAAAGTGATTACCATATAATGGGGACACAAATAAACAAAAGGTCCTTAGGAAACATGTGCCCAGTGCTGACAGAGGAGACACTGTCAAGCACTAGGAGCGTACCTGTGTCAGACTTGGTGGTTCACGAAAGAGAGAGCAACCTTCTCAGGTGAGCTTGTAAGAAGGATGGCGTCGCGCGGGTCACGTGGCCGGGGAGGAGCCTATGCGTGAGTAGGGGCTGGGAAGAAGAATTAGCTGCGCCAGTGGGGTGGGGTTATTATGGTAGCAAGGTCGGTGAAAGGAAATAATAACGAAGACCTGGTGGCGAGAGAGAGCAATGGAGGTTTAATTGAGTTTACAAGCTCCTTACAAGCGGAGTTTTAGGGAGTTTCTGCAAGAGATGACGCTGAGCAGCAGTCCCTTCTAGAAAGGCTTGGTAAGCCACCGGAAAGAGAATGGACTTCATTCTATGAAAGGTGGGGAGGCTCCGAAGGCTATTAAGAAAGAGAAAGACATTTCTTTATTTAAAATTTATTTATTTATTTATTTTTGGCTGTGTTGCGTCTTTGTTGCTGCGCGCGGCGAGCGGGGGCTGCTCTTCGTTGCGGAGCGCGGGCTTCTCATTGCAGTGGCTTCTCGTTACAGAGCACGGGCTCCAGGCGTGCGGGCTTCAGTAGTTGTGGCGCACGGGCTTTTAGTTGCTCCGCGGCATGTGGGATCTTCCTGGACCAGGGCTCAGAACCGCTGTCCCCTGCCTTGGCAGGCGGATTGTTAAGCACTGCGCCACCAGGGAAGCCAGAGAAAGACATATTTAGAATCATGTTTTAGGGACTTCCCTGGCGTTCCAGTGGTTAAGAATCCGCCTTCCAAGGCAGGGGACGTGGGTTCGATCCCTGGTCAGGGAACTAAGATCCCACATGCCACAGGGCAACTAAGCCCACGCGCTGCAACTATTGAGCCTGTACGCTCTAGAGCCCACGCGCCACAACTAGAGAGAAGCCTGCACACTGCAACGAAAGATCCCTCATGCGGCAACGAAGATCCCGTGTGCCTCAACTAAGACCCGATGCAACCAAAATAAAATTAAAAAAAAAAAAAACCACCAGAAACATGTTTTAGAAACGCTACTTTGACTCCAGCATGTGGAATACAGTGACCGAGGAAGCAAATTCAGTGAAGAAGCGATTGCACTGAATCAGGAGAGAAAAGTTGTAGAGTGGCCTCAACTGGGCCAGGGCATAGGGATAGTGTGGGCAATTTGAGATGAATTAAGGAGGTAGAATGGGCAGAACTTGCTGGCTCACTGGAGCGAGATATGGGGAGAAGTAAGCTTAACACTCAAGTTTCTGGTTTAGGAAACAGGGTGGATGGGGAATACTGGAAGAGCAGGTTTGTTTCGGGGCAGAAGGCATGAGAAGGTAATGGGTCCTGGTTTTGACCTATTAGGAATCGTGTGCATTGCAGGACATCAGTTGGCATTTGGGTGGTCTGCCAGAAGCTCAGGAGAGAGATCTGAACTATGGTTGCCCTTCTGAGAGGGTTCTGCAGAAATATAATCTTCAAAAGGTGTGTAGAGTGAGAAGGGACAGCACCTGGGACCAAGGAACAGCAGTTATGGCCCAAGACACACTGAGGTGCCCACAGAGGAGACTGGAAATGGCAGTTCGAGAGGCAGGAGGAAACCCAGGAGCAGGGGGCATCATGGAACCCACGGGAAGAGAATTTTTTAAGATGAAGGGAGCAATCAGGAGGGGAAATAAGGGCTTTCTGCATTTAGCCAGAAGATGGTGAGAGCAATTTTAATTCAAAGTGGCTGGTCAGGGACTAGGAATAACTCCTCAGAGTACCTGCATCTCCAGCCTTTCTAAAGATGCTGAAGCAAGCTGCCTTCCCTCGAACCCACCCTACACTGGAGAATTAAGGAAGATGGGTTCAGTGGAGGAAATAATCCATTAAGCTATCCACCCTTCAGTGGAGGAAATAATCCATTAAGCTATCCACCCTCATGGGTATGCTTTAGGAGATTTGGGGAAAAACCCATAAGTGAATCAAGGTGATTGGCTTTCCAGGGTGATTGTAACCCAATCCCATCAAGGAACTCCCTAAAGGTGGCAATAAATAGAGCTGTGTGGAGGGAGTGGGTTCTTCCTTCCAGGGGGAGGCAGCCTGGGGCCTGAGTGAGCCCTGCTCATCAGGGAGCACCCTTCCTTGTAAGCCTTGCTCAGCACAGCTTTCTGCCTGCTCTGGTGAGTCTCAGCCTTGTAGAAGGGGCTTCCTTCCCGGCTTCCTTTTGTAAAATTATGCTCACTCTTTGCTCTCTATGCCTTAGGCATGAGGGCACCCAGAGAGGTTATCTTAAGAAATACAGCCTCTCAGCTCCTGCTGGTTTAAATGGATTTGGATTTGAATTGGAAGGTTTCCCCACTTAGGTCAGAGAGAATATGGCAGAGCAGAGGTTGTTGAAGCTACAGTGGTGGTGTTTGATCCACGGTGGGCTTTAGGAGCTGTGAGGCAGGATTGCTCTGCCTGCAAGTCAGATGCAGATGCCTGCGCTCTGGACCTCAAAATATAGGCCTGGGGAAAAAAAAGAAGAAGAAGAAGAAACAAAATATAGGCCTGGAACCTGCTAAGCTCTGTGGCCTCGATGTCTCTGCCAACAGCTGGTGTCAGGGTCTCTCCCTGTGCTCAGGCCAGGTTGGCAGGGAGGACGTGCCCCCAAGCCAAGGCCCTCCATGCCTCTTATTTTGTGTGGAGGCAGGAGGGCAAAGCAGGATATCTGAATTCTGGGCGGTGGGACCTGGGCGGGGTGCGGGGTGTGGTGTCCACCTCCACTCCATTTTTTCACAACAAACAAACCAATCAAATAAGACCTTTCTTTCCTTCAAAAAAATAAAATAAAATTATTAAATGCCTACAGCACTGAAAGCCACAAACTCTACCCTCATGGCGCTTACAGTCTAGTGGGGAAGAGATACGATAAAATAATAAATATATAAAATATAAATTATCCAGGACATTTCACATTGACTGGTGCTCTGGAGAAAAATAAAGCAGGGGAGGACAGGGGGAAACAGGGTTGTAGGGAAGGCGTTTAGGAGATGGCTGTGTTTTAGAAAACTCTTCACATCAGTAGATAGGAGCTCCTGTAATTTTAATTGCTGAAGTACTTCATTTTCAGGATGTGCCACACTTATTTATCAAACTCCCCACTTTTATGATGGTTTCCCACCTTCCCTTATTATGAATCGTTTGACAATTGTTGTATAGCACTCTTTAGATTCTAAGACTCTATCTTTTAACATTTCTGAAGTCAGCATGTGCTTTATATTTCCTCGCTAGGTTCCTGGATTCCAGCAGCTGGTTTTGGTGTCCTGCTTCCCTCTTCATCCCTAGCTGGCCCACCCTCTGCACCCTCAGCTCAGGTGCACATGGCCTCCAGAGGCAGCAGACCCAAGCCCCAGAGCATTCCACTCAGCTTGGAGGGAATCCAACAGAACCAGCGGGTATGGCTGGTGAAGCTTCCTAAATACCTGTCACAGCAGTGGTCCGAAGCTTCTGGAAGCGGTGAAGTAGGGAAGCTGCAGATTGCCAAAAATCAAGGGAAGTCTGAAATCTCATTTATTTTGAATAAGGAACTTACAGACATTCGAGGTACAGATGGACAACCTGCCCCGGTCATCGCTCCCAGGGAGCATCAGCTTGTCTTGCAGGGGGTCAGAGGGCAGGTCCTCACAGCGCTGATTGAGCGTGCACCGGATCAGCTCTCCCTGGAAGGAACGGTGGTACATCGGGGAGAATGCAGACCTGCTCTGAATGAAAACTACATGAGGCTGAAGAGAAGGCAAATAGAGGAGTCTTCCAAACCTGCCAGAACCGTACAGAAACTGGAGAAGGTAGTCACGACCAATTATAAACCTGTTGCCAATCATCAGTACAACATTGAATATGAGAAGAAAAAGAAAGAAAATGGAAAGAGAGTGAAGGCTGATAAAGATCAAGTTTTAACCTTGCTATTTGCTGCCTTTGAGAAACACCAGTATTATAACATAAAGGACTTGGTTGGCATCACTATGCAACCTGTGGTGTACCTGAAGGAAATCTTGAATGAAATCGGTGTTCGGAATGTAAAAGGGCCCCACAAAAACACATGGGAGCTAAAAGCAGAGTACCGGTATTATCTGGCAGCGGCCAAGAGTGAGTGAGACAGCCCTTTGTCAAGAAGCGCCAATATGAGTGTGACAATCTTCCGACGCTAAAAGTGATGTGAGGCTGTGCTATTATTGCTAAGAGTTAGGGCGGTTAAATATCTTTTTAAGTATTCATATTTAGATTGTAAAACAGGGAAATAAAAAAAGATGTAAACTGAGAAAATGTCTTCTTTGCTGCATCCCCAGAGAGCTCAGCTCCTCTCAGTCTAAAGAGAAGTGTTGGGTTTCCCTGGTGGTGCAGTGGTTGAGAATTTGCCTGCTGATGCAGGGAACACGGGTTCGTGCCGTGGTCTGGGAAGATCCCACATGCCGCAGAGCAACTAGGCCTGTGAGCCACAACTACTGAGCCTGCGCGTCTGGAGCCTGTGCTCCACAACAAGAGAGGCCGCGACAGTGAGAGGCCCGCGCACCGCGATGAAGAGTGGCCCCCGCTCGCCGCAACTAGAGAAAGCCCTCGCACAGAAACAAAGACCCAACACAGCCAAATAAATAAATAAATAGTAATTAAAAGGTGCTAATAATTAAAAAAAAAGAAAAAAAGAGAGAAGTGTCATCAGAAACTGGACAGGGGTGGGGCCAGGGGTGGGCCTGGGGTGGAGGGTAAGGTTGGCTGGGGTAGGGGTGGAGGCAAGCAAATTCTGCATTCTAAAATTACCGAAGAATACAGTTGTTTTTGAAATGTTTAAAACATATGGTCCTTTAATATGCAGAAACATCAATGAAAAAATATTTAGAGTAAGAGAGTGAGATAATTAAAACTGGCAGTTGGCAGGTAGAGGAGGATGGCCTCCGACTGATGGAGTGGAAACAGGCTGTATTACAGATCCTTTCCTTACTTCAAGGGAGTTGTGAGTTGTATCTTAAATTTGGATCCCTGATCGTTGCCTGAAACATCTTTTAAAGAGATTCCACTCTGGCAGCAAGCACTGAAATGAAAATTGACAAGAATAATGGCAACAATGACAATAATAATGGCTAACATTTATGCACTTGGTGTAAGCTAGGTGCTGTGCTTAGGACTTGATGTCATTTTTTAGATAATTTTTCTCTTTCAGCAGCTCCACGAGGGAGATGTGGAGTCTCTCTTCTGCTCTCCCACCCCATCCTTCAAAGGCTGCTGAGGGATGTGGGGTTGAGGAAGGGTTTTTATTTTTTATTTTTATTTATTTTGGCTGTGCTGGGTCTTAGTTAGACGTGGAAGTCTGGAGGCCAGAGGAGGTCTGTTTCACTGCGTTGTTCAGGGTGCTCTGCTGCACGGGGACCAGTCTCATTCCTGGAATGTGCCGCGACAAGGGGTACAAATGTTTCCTCTGGGCCAGGAGCTAGAGAGGGAGTTGGCATGCTGTTATCTAGGGTCCAACAGGGCTGTCTGGAGGGGTGGAGAGACCTTGGTCGATGTAGGCTGAGAAGTGGCATCTGATGCCAGGGTTGCGGAAGGAATCATAAGCAGACACCTAGAGCAGAGGTGCCTTCCTCTGCATCAGGCTTACTGAAGGAGAGCTGTGTCAGTGATGGGAAACCTCCGAATAACCAGCTCAGCACCTGTGAGAGCACTGACCTTCTTCATCTACCAGAGCCAACCAGAGTGCCAGCTTACACCAGAGGGCTTGAAATCAGATCTCAAGAGTACCAGTTCACATACTACTTTCCTTTCTCCTCCATCCTTACACATTGGCGGGTCCCAAACAGTGGTTAGTGAATAGGGGAGGAGACAGCAGGAAGCGAGGAGGGAGCAGAGTGATGAAGCTGTTCCCACGTGGGGAAGGTGAGAGGGCTCCACACTGAGCCATGTCTGGGCGTTCTTATCACTGTATCAAGACCGTTTGGGACCTAAAGTGACTGTAGGGCTATTTATTTCCTAGAGAAGAAAAGGGCGGGTCTGCCAGAGTCTCTTCCAGGGAAGGAGGTTACTCCATAAATGAATATTATAGAGATGGTAAGAAGCAAAAAGAAAATTAGTTTGATTAAGTCTTGAATGTTGCTTATTCAACTGGTAGGGGGAGTAACTCTAGTCAGGGGAGTAACGTGAAGGCAGTCAATGTTGTGTGACTTTATTCCAACAACAATCAGCTGCTGAGTACAGGCCCAGAGTCAGAGTTGGGGTTTTCAAGGGTTGGAGGTTTTCTAGGTTAGTATGATGGGTGGAGGGAGGGGAGAGAGTTGAAGCTGTTTACAAAGATTTATAATGATGGAAAGGTGGAAAGTGGAGACAGGAGGGGAGAGACAGATAGTGGAAAGTAAACGGCATCAAGTCCTGGGAGACCCCAGTGGGGTTGAAGAATTACTGGAGTGTAGGTACCAGAGAACCTGAACTGGAAAGACGGGAGGTGGTGGTCAGTGATGTTAAGTAACTTCTGTGAAGTCATAAAGCCACCAAGAGGGGAAATGGTGGCCTTCCGTCACTTAGACTGGTAGTCCCCAACTCACGCTCATTGTTTCTGTTCTATTACGAACGCTTGGAATAAATCTGACCTTTCCAGCTTCATAACATTCCCTCCTGGAAACTATGGTGTCAGCTTGAATGAATACTATATTTTCTACCACCAATTTTCTCCTTGTTTTCTATAGTTTTTCTAGGAAATAGCTTTTAGGTCCTCCCATACTCTCCCTTCCCATTTATGCTGAGCTAGGTCTCCATCTGTCACATACTTTCTAAATAATGTCTCTGCCTGAAACAACCAGTTTTGTTTATTCCACACCTGGTATAAAACCTTAAGTGATTCCTTATTCACTGCTTCAAGTCATAGATGTCTACCTAATTTTCTAGGCCATCCACACTTTCTCCTGCTATTACTGAGAGCCTTCCATGAATCTGAGTTCCAGTTACTCATAGAAGATGAATAAAGGGAATCATGCTCTATGTGATCTCATCGATGTCCTCAAAAGTAACAATTCTTATTGAAGTTCCAGAATGCTCTGAGTGATACATATAGTGCTGGCCAACCTGGGCTAGCTCCCAGAGAGGACACGCATTTCCAGTCCAACACAGAGGGGCACAAGGAGGAGGAATGAGCAGACCAACCTTTCCCATCAGATCGCCTGGCATAGGACTTGCACTCAATGCATTCTCCTTAAATGAGTGAATGGCTTTCAATGCACAAACATTTACTAAATCTATCCATCCAATTAGACTGCTAAGGACAATTCATGGTTGAATTTAAGTCAATTTGAATAGGTAAGTGAAGTTCTGGAAATTTTAAAAGCAATTGAGGAAAGTGGCTTCAAGGACTTCATGGCTATAGAAGGTTAACAGTATTTGGAATGAAATGAATATCAAGATCATACAAATTCATTTTGAGGATTGCAATTCACTTAACTAGAACAATATGACTAAATTAAGCAAAGCGTGGCTCTGTATCCCAAATGTAGAGAGGCGCTAACAATTATATTCAGAACTGGTAGAGAAGCAATTATACTCCAATAAAGATGTTAAAAAAAAAAAAAAGAAGAAAGAACTGGTAGAGAGGGAGATTGAGAGACAGGGAGAGAGGGCCAGCTACCTGGTACTACCAAAGCTACCTGCTTTGTACTAAATTCCTCTACTTATACCATTAAAAAAAGAACTTATTTTATATATAAAATAGATAAACAACAAGGACCTACTGTGTAGCGCAGGGTAATAACTTAAAATGGAAAAGAATCTGAAAATGAATATATATATTATATAATCATACAAGTAATTATATATATAATCACTTTGCTGTACACCTGAAACTAACAAAACATTGTAAATTAACTGTACTTCAATTTAAGAAAAGAACTTATTCATGCTTATTTATTTTTGTCTCCACTGAGAGTCTTTTAAATAAGTCATAGTCATACTTTTTTTTATTGAGGTATAATTGACATATAACATTATATTAATTTTAGGTATACAACATAATGATTCAATATTTGTATATACTGTAATGTGGTTATCACGATAAGTCTAGTTAACATCTGTCACCATACATAGTTACAAAAATAGTTTTTTCTTGTGATGAGAACTTTTAAGATTTACTGTCTTAGTAACTTTCAAATGTGCAATATAATATTATTAACTATAGTTACCATGCTGTACATTATATCTCCATGACTTATTTACTTTATGACTGGAAGTTGTGCCTTTTGATTCCCTTCACGCATTTCCCCCCCTACCCCTCTGGCAATTACCAATCTGTTCTCTATGGTATGAACCTGTTGTTGTTGTTGTTGTTTTTAATATTCCACACATAAGTGAGACCATAACGTATCTTTCTCTGTCTGACTTATTTCAATTAGCAAAATGCCCTCAAGATCCATCCATATTGTCACAAACAACAAGATTTCCTTCTCTTATGGCTGAATAATATTCCCTTGTGTGTGTGTGTGCACGTGTGCGCATGCATGCATCACATTTTCTTTATCCATTTATCTATGGATGGACATTTAGGTTGTTTCCATATCTTGGTTATTATAAGTAATGCTGCAATAAACATGGGGGTGCAGATATCTTTCTGAGTTAGTGTTTTCCTTTTCCTCAGATAAATACCTAGAAGTGGAATTGCTGGATCATATGATAGTTCTATTTTTAACTTTTTGAGGAAACTCCATACTGTTTTCCACTGTGGCTGTACCAGTTAAGCCATGGTCATCCTTGATGCTTGAGTGAAAGAACTTGCAGTCAGAATTCTGGATGGTGAAGGGACTACACACAAGAAGCCCATCAAGGATTACCAAGAACTACACTCTTTAGAGATTATTTAGCAGCAGGATGGCCCTGGCCTAAGAGATGTTACTCCTTTCCAATTCTGAAGCTCAGCATGAAGGCAAAGGGCAGATGAGAAATAGATCAAAAGTTAAGATGACAGTCGTAGTAACTTGAGGGTAACATTTCCAAGATTTGGGGAATAGGGACAATGGGAGAGGAGAAAAGTAACTCCCTAAGTGAAACCTGATAGCCATTCTAGGACTTAGGCATTAATTTAACAAAGCTTAACACAAACCAAAACTTTAACGAAAATAACTATTTCCTATTTAAGAGGAAATTTTAAGTTGGGAGAAAGGCTTGATAAAGAAGTTGATTTAGCTGCTTATGGGTGAATTTGCCAAGGATGCTTTGGTGTTCCAGATGGCCCAGCTTAGCTGGAGGAACCAGAGGAGGTAAGGGGAATGGTTTGTCTTTATCCTCCATAACCTACCCATGTGGACTGATCATATTAGTTGCTTAATAGTAGATTATTAAAATAAAGGCTTAAGCTGAAAGGCTATATTGTACAGCACATGGAATACAGCCAATATATATATTTTTTAATTTACTTATTTTTTGTTTATTTATTTTTGGCTGCGTTGGGTCTTCATTGTGGCGTGTGGGCTTTCTCTAGTTGCAGGGAGCAGGGGCTACTCTTCGTTGTGATGCGTGGGCTTCTCATGGCGGTGGCTTCTCTTGTTGCGGAGCACGGGCTCGAGGCACGCAGGCTCAGTAGTTGTGGCACACGGGCTCAGTAGTTGTGGCTCGTGGGCTCTAGAGCGCAGGCTCAGTTGTGGCGCACAGGCGTAGTTGCTCCACGGCATATGGGATCTTCCCGGACCAGGGCTCGAACCCGTGTCCCCTGCATTGGCAGGAGGATTCTTAACCACTGCACCACCAGGGAAGCCCGTATATAGCCAATATTTTATAATAACTTTAAATAGAGTATAATCTATAAAAATATCGAATCTATTTTGTACACCTGAAACTAACATAATATTGTAAATCAACTATACTTCAATTAAAAATAATAATAAAGCTAAATAACTCTCCTAAAGGGACTTCCCTGGTGGTCCAGTGGTAAAGAATCCACCTTCCAATGCAGGGAACGCGGGTTCCATCCCTGGTTGGGGAACTAAGATCCCACATGCCATGGGGCAACTAAGCCCGCACGCCACAACTACTGAGCTCATGCACCTCAACTAGAGAGCCTGTGTGCCGCAAACTACAGAGTCCACGCTCCCTGGAGCCCGCACGCCACAACTAGAAAGAATCCCGCACACCACAACGAAGAGCCCCCTCCCTGCAACAAAAGATCCCACATGCCACAAGGAAGATCCCGTGTGTCACAACTAAGACCCGACACAGCCAAAAAACAAAACAAAACAAAACAAAAACCAAAAAACCAAAAAACCCCAAAAGTCTCCTAAAAATAAATTTAAAAAAATAAAATAAAGGCTTATTTGTTAGGGTGCAGTGAACCCTCCAAAACAGTGATTCCCCTCTATCTCTGCCCCCAAATTTCTCACCTTTAGTCCCAGATGAGTGTGCTGGCAAAGCACTTGGTGAGGAGGCTTCTCCTGACCATGGCTTGTCTCCTGAAGGGACCTCATCCTTAGATGTTTGTTGATTTCAGGGAAGCCAAGGTGTTAAGTGTCTTAAAATGTCATCAAAATAGGATGGACAGGGACTTCCCTGGTGGTGCAGTGGTTAAGAATCCGCCTGCCAATGCAGGGGACACGGGTTTGAGCCGTGGTCTGGGAAGATCCTGTATGCCACAGAGCAACTAAGCCCATGTGTCACAACTACTGAGCCTGTGCTCTAGAGCCCAAGAGCCACAACTACTGAGTCCTCAGGCCACAATTACTGAAGCCCGCTCACCTAGAGCCCGTGCTCTGCAACAAGAGAAGCCACTGCAAGGAGAAGCCCACGCACTGCAACGAAGAGTAGCCCCAGCTCGCCACAACTAGAGAAAGCCTGCGCATAGCAATGAAGACCCAACGCAGCCAAAAATAAACAAATAAAATAAATAAATTAAAAATAAAAACAGGATGGACAGCACAGTAGCCCTGCCCTGACAACTGCTCAATCTTTTTTTATCTCTTTGCCCCTCCTCAGCCTGTTTTCAGAAGTAGATACCTGCTCCTTATTTAATGCTATGGAATGTCTCTGAAAAAGTATCAGAGCCCCATCTTAAGGTTTCTGTAGAGAATCTGGGAGTGGGTGCTGGGAGCTTATTGGTTCACTCACTCATATGTACCATGTCAAAAAAGGGGGCTTATTTATTATAGGACCAACAGCTTCTTACTTATAGAGCAAAGTGTTCCAGTACCAGAAACATTTTTCAGTGAGGAATTGCTGATAAGTGCAAATTTATTTTTATACTCTTTAAACAGTACTTGTGGAACATATTCATTGGCCCTAAGGGCGATCAGAGATTGCTTTGACAACTCGAATTGTGAAGCCCTCTTCCTGTGTGGTTCCTTTACTTCCCTTGATCATGACCCCAGTAAACTCTGTCAGCATCACTACTTTAACAGGATGTTCCAGACCCCATCTTAGTTGCCACGACCAAGATTCTGAATCAGCCAGCCTCTAGGAAGGCCAGATTCCATTTAGAAAAGGAGTATAAAGCAGCAGTTCCAAAACCTGGAACTTAGATGCTCAGTCAGGCCTTCTCACAGAAATGCTGAATCTCAGCCTCCTGGGGTGGAACCCAAGATAACTATATTTTTAACAAGCTGCAGTTGATTCTGATGCCCAGGCACATTTGGGAACCACTGATACAGATTCAGATTAGGCTATAAATTGCATATTTATGCCACTCCATATGACTAATTACAGTAAATAGGCTGATGCCAGAGACAGCACAAATTATTTCAGTGACAGACTGAATTTACGCTGATGCGTCTAATTTAATCATCTTTGTGCTAAGGATAATTTAACCGTTATCCTACTTGACTATAGGAATTTCTCAATCTGTTTATTTTTTTATATATAATACACTCATACCAGATTCCCCTTATCAAGTTGTATATTCCCACAGCAAACCATGTTTAACGCTGTTTGAAGCTTTAGAAATAACATCATTTAAAAGCCGAGTTGTGACTGCTTGTCCCCATAAGTTTTCATTTATGGTCATCACCCATCTCATCATGGATGATGTCAGAGAGCCCTTTGTTAATATTTCCGTGGGCAGCCAATGTGCATTTTCAAGTCTCCTGAATTTTACGCCCTACTTCGATCAATTTATTGGTAGAAATTTCTGTATTCAGTAGGTTCAGCACACTAGTAAAATGCCACCTAAGATTTTGTTTCTTTTTTTAACTTTATGCAAACATCCCATAGAGCAGTAATTCTCCAAATTTGGTATACGTAATAATCACCTATAAGGGAAGGAGGAGCCTTTACAAATGCAAATCCTTGGTCCCCACACCTGTAGACTGATTAAGAAGATGTGGTCGAGGCCCAGGAATCTGCATTTTAACAAGTGCCCCCCCCCGCAAGATAATTATGTACACTGAAGTTTTTGTGCACTAAATACTAAGGTATTATTTACACTGTAGTACTCACCTTGAGTAATTCCGATATAGGTGATCTGCAAACCACACTGTGAGAAACAAGGATACTCACATAAGAAATGGGAAAGTGGAAAGTTTCACCTATCTCAAGACAAGATTTTAGACAATGCATAGGACATCATCACCCAGGAAAAGCAGCATTGTGGACCTACTTCCATGATTACTTGCATTCTTGGCAGAATCTTGTACCACTGGACAAGTCATGGTATGAACACAACTCTTCGTGAGGTTTTTTTTCAGTCTCATTATGGGTCCAGGATATTCCATAGATATAATTCTTTTCAACTTTTTTTTATTGCTTCTTCATAAACAGAACCTTAAGGTGATTGCTTCTATATCTTGTAACATTAAAACACTTGACAGATAATATTTTCACTTAAGTTTCACTTAGGCTATTGGTATGGTTTATTTCTTAAGTGCAACGTCATTATGAGTTTTAAAGTTCTAGGTGAACTTTTTTCCCCCCACGATTGTCATATTTGTAATAGGTGTCTCTGCTGCATGTCTGTAACTTACAGTTTTGACCATCCTTATTATCACATCGATTATAGAGGATTTCTCTTCCACGTAGATTCTACTAAAGGTGAATATTTCCTTTCTGACTGAAGTCCGTATCACACTTGTTCATATCAATTTTTCTCTTGTGTGGATTCTCAGATGAATGTGAAGTGTTGAAGCCTGAGAGGAGCCTTACACTCATCACATTTATAGGGTCTCTCTCCCCGTGGGCTCTCTTATGAATGCCAAGTTTCACACTCAGAAAAATTCTTGAGTGTGGTACCACACGTACCACACTGATATATTCCTCTCCCGAATGGGAATGGGGTGTATACTGGAGAAGAGTGGAGCACCTGGTGAAGCCCTTACTGTGCTCTTCATGTGGATCTAGTTTCTCTCCCATGTGGACCCTGATGACCTCTAAGATCAGCAGCTCTGTAATAACTCTCACCACCTTTACCTCCTTTATAGGGTTTCTCTCCTGCATAGATGCTTTCAGGATTGCAGATGTTTTTGTACTGGCTGATACCCTCAACCCACTCAGCACATTTGAAAAGTCCTTCTACTGTGTGAACTCCAAGATTGTTAGAAGTTTTTATTTTAGCTCATCTAAAAAGGGTGTGTGCTGGACTTCCCTGGTGGCACAGTGGTTGAGAACCTGCCTGCCAATGCAGCGGACATGGGTTTGAGCCCTGGTCCGGGAAGATCCCACATGCTGCAGAGCAACTAAGCCCGTGCGCCACAACTATTGAGCCCATGTGCCACAACTACTGAAGCCCGTGCGCCTAGAGCCCATGCTCCACAAGAGAGGCCACTGCAATGAGAAGCCCTCACACCACAACGTAGAGTAGCCCCACTCGCTGCAACTAGAGAAAAGCCCATGTGCAGCAACGAAGACCCAATGCAGCCAAAAATAAATAAACAAATATGAATCTCATGCAAATAAATAAATAAATAAATAAAAAGGGTGTGTGGTAGGAAGCTTCTGATATGGCTCCCATGATATTCATGCCTCTGGGTAATCACAGCCTTGGATAATTCCTTCCTCTTGAGTTCAGGCTGGACCTAACAACTTGCTTCTAACAAATAGAATAAGAAAAACTAACAATATTAATTTCCCTTTCATTTTCTTAAACTGAAATGATATGGTAATGGTGATGGGGATGCTACTTCTGTGATCAGGTTACAAATGACTGTGACTCTGTCTTGCTGGTCATCTCTTTCTTGCTCTTCTTGCATGTTTGCCTTCATGGAGAGAGCTACCTGTCAAGGGACTAAGGGCAGTCTGCAGCCAACAGCCAGTAAGGAACTGAGGCACACAATCCAACAGCCTCAAGTAACTGAGTCCTGCTAATAACCATGCTTGGAAGTGGATCCTTCCCCTGTTGAACCTTCATTTGGGACTGCTGCCCCAGCCAACACCTGACTGAAGCCTTGTGAGAGACTGAAACAGATGACCCAGTGAAGCTCTGCCTGGACCCCTGACCCACAGAAACTGAGATAATAAATGTATGTTGTCTTAAGCCACTAAGTTTTGGGGTAATTTGTTACAGAGCAATAGATAAATAATACAGCGTGTAGTGATATCTCATTGGGGGTTTTATTTATTTATTATTTATTTATTTATTTTTGGCTGTGTCAGGTCGTAGTTGCAGCACACGGGATCTTTCGTTGCAGTGCGTGGGCTTCTCTCTAGTTGTGGCGCTTGGGCTCCAGAGCTTGCAGGCTCAGTAGTTGTTGTGCACAGGCTTAATTGCCCCCCAGCATGTGGGATCTTAGTTCCCTAACCAGGTATTGAACCCACGTCCCCTGAACTGGAAGGCAGATTCTTAACCACTGGACCACCAGGGAAGTCCCTCTCAGTGTGGTTTTAATTTGCATTTCCCTAATGACTAATAATGTCGAGCATCTCTTCAGGTACTTATTTACCATCTGTGTACCTTCTCTGGTGGACTATCCATTCATATATTTTTTTAAAATTGGGTTGTTTGCTTTCTTATTGTTGAATTTTGAGAGATTTTTAAAAGATATATTCTGGCATATTCCTTTGTCATACAAGTGTTTTCTCCTAGTCTGTGGTTTGTCTTTTTATTCCCTTAACAGTGTCCTTCACAGAGCAAAAGTTTTAAATTTCGATGAAATCAATTTTTTTCTTTCATGGATTGTGCTTTTGCTATCTTATCAAAGAACTCTGCTTAACTAGAAGTCATGAACATTTTCTCTTATATTTTCTTCTAAGAGTTTTACAATCTTATGTTTTACATTTAGATCTCTGATCCATTTTTTTGAAAAACAGCTTTATTAAGGTATAATTCACATACCATACAATTCACCCATTTAATGTGTAAATTAAATATTTTTTAGTATATTCAGAGTTGTGCAACCATCACCACACCTAATTTTAGGACATTTTTATCCACCGCCCCCCTAAAACAAAACCCACACCCATTAGCAACAAATCCCCTTTTCCACTTTCTACCTTTAGCCCCAAGCAACCATTAATCTATGTTCCATCTCTTCAATCTCGCTTATTTTAAGCATTTTATATAACTTGAATCATACAATATGTGATATTTTGTGACTTCTTTCACTTAGCATATTTTCAAGGTCCATTCATGTCGTAACATGCATCAGTACTTCATTTCTTATTATAGCTGAATAATAGTCCACTGTATGAATATACTATATTTTATTTACCCATTCACCAGTTGATGGACATTTAACAGTTTCAGCTTTTTGGTTATTATGAACACTGCTGCTATGAACATTTGTGCACACATTTTTGTGTGGACAAATGTTTTCGTTTCTCTTGGGTGTAGGAATAGAACTGCTGGGTCTTTTGGCAACTCTATGTTTAACTTTTTGGGGAATTGCCAAATTGTTTTCCAAAGTGGTTGCACCATTTTACAATTCCACCAGTAATATATGACAGTTCCAACCATCACTGCTTGTTACTGTCTTTTTGATTAGTGACATGCTAGCAAATGTGAAGTGGTATCTCACTGTGGTCTAGCTATGATCCATTTTGAGTTAATTTTTTACAGTGTAAATTGTAGATCAAGGTTCATATTTTTGCATATAGACATCCAGTTCTAGCACCATTCATTGAAGGCTTTCCTTTCTCTACTGAATTGCTATTGCACCTTGGTCAAAAATCAGTTCATCATATTTGTGAGTCTATTTCTGGGATTTCTATTCTGTCTCATTATTCTATGTTATCCTTTTGCCCAGATTACACTGCCTTGACTGCTGTAGATTTATAGTATGTCTTAAAATCAGGTATGAGTCCTCCAGACTTTGTTCTTCTTTTTCAAAATTGTCTTGGCTAGTCTAGTTCCTTTACCTTTCTATATAAATTTTTGTTTGGGATTGCATTAAATCTATAGGTCAATTTGGGCAGAACTGCCATCTTAACTATATTGTGTCTTCTAATCCATATGCCTGATATGTCTCTTCACTTTAGTTCTTTTTTCACCTCTTTCCTTAGCACATAAAACCTCACATAATTTGTTATATTTATACTTAAGCATTTCTTTCTCCTTTGGAACCAATACAAATGGTACTGTTTTTTAAATTTGTGTTTCCAGTTGTTCATTGCTAATATATAGAAATACAATGGATTTTTGTATATTGATCTTGTATCCTGCAACCTTGCTAAACTTTTTAGTTCTAAGAGCTTTTTAATAGATTCTTTGGGATATTTTACATAGACAATCATATCATCTGTGAATAGTTTTACTTCTTCCTTTTCAACTAGAATGCCTTTAGTTTTCTGCAGACTTACTACATTTGCTTAGACTTCCACAGCAATATTCAATAGGAGTAATGACAGTAGACATTCCTGCATTAATTTGGAAAGCATTCCATTTTTCACCATTAAGTATGATGTTAGCTGTAGTTTTATTGCAGATGACCTTTACCAGACTGAAGAAGTTCCCTTCTATTCCTAGTTTGCTGAATTTTAATTATGAATGAATGTTCATTTTTTAAAGTGCTTTTTTTCTGGACCTATTTATATGATCATGTAGTTTTTCTTAAATCTGTTAATGTGGAGAATTACATTGATTTTCAAGTGTTGAAATCAGTCTTGTACTCCTGGAATGAACACCATTTGGTTATCTTTTTTATATATTGCTGAATTTCACTTGCTAATATTTTGTTGACGAATTTTTGCTTCTATGTATGGAGGGCAGAGATATCGGTTTGTAGTTTTCTTGGATCTTTGTCTCGTTTCGATATGAGGTTACTGCTGGCTTTATTAAAATGAGCTAGGAAGTATTACCTCTTTATCTTCTGGAAGAGATTGTGAAAAATTGTTGCTGTTTCTTCCTTAAATGTTTAGTAGAATTCACCAGTGAAATCATCTGGACCTAGAGTTTTCTTTTTTGGAAGCCATGAATTAGATTTCTTTAATAGGTATAGGACTATCCACTTTATTTCTCCTTGAATGAGTTTTGGTAATTTGTGTCTTTCAAGAAATTGGTCCATTTCATTTAAGTTGCTGCATATATGTGCACAGAGTTGTTCATGGTATTTCCTTATTATACTTTTAACATTTGTAGGGAGACTAGTGATGTCCCCTCCTTCATTCTTTATGTCAGGACTTTGTGTCTTCCCTCTTTTTATCTTGGTCAGTCTGGCTAGATATTTATCAACTTTACTGATTTTTTTTTTTTAAGAATCAGCTTTTGGTTCCATTGATTTTCTCTATTTTTCTGTTTTCGATTTTATTAATTTCTGCTCTTATCTTTATTATCCCCTTCTGCTTGCTTCGAGTGTATTTCGCTCTTCTTTTTCTAGGTTATTTAGTGAATTACCCACTTTGGAGGCTCCAGAGCCATAGTAACAAATCCTGATTAAAATAGGCCAAAGAAAAAAAAAAAAAAGAGGAAATCAGACAAATCTATAGATGCAAAAATTACATATAAAACATTTTATTAAGATAATTAATCATAAAATAATAGAGAAACCAATATTATAATATCAATAAATGCCAAAATGACATTGGATCTCATTAAGCATTATTTTAAAAATAGGTAGAATGTTCAAATCAAAACTACATTAAGGGGCTTCCCTGGTTGCGCAGTGGTTAAGAATCCACCTGTCAATGCAGGGAACATGGGTTCAAGCCCTGGTCTGGGAAGATCCCACATGCTGCGGAACAACTAAGCACATGTGCCACAACTACTGAGCCCGCGTGCCACAACTACTGAAGCCTGTGCACCTAGAGCCCATGCTCTGCAACAAGAGAAGCCACTACAATAAGAAGCCTGCGCACCGCAATGGAGAGTAGCCTCCGCTCGTCGCAACTAGAGAAAGCCCACATGCAGCAACGAAGACCCAATGCAGCCAAAAATAAATAAATAAATTAATTAATTAATTTTAAAAAACTACATTAAGAATACGAAAAGAAAAAAAGTACAGGAAATCCTCACTCTCACTCCTGTCCCCCCAGACAATTATTTTATTAGTCCCTTGTTTATCTTTCCAGTGTGACATTATGCAAATATAAGCAAATATGGATATATATTCTCATTCTCCTTCTTACATAAAATTCATTATATATATATATTTCTATAAAATATATATATACACACATACACATTGTTCTTCACCTTGCATTTTTCATTTAATAATATATCTTGGAGGTATTTCCATTTCAACAAGGAAATTTTCCTTACTTTTTATTACAGCTGCATACCATTCCACTGTGTGGATATAGTTTATTAAACCAGTTCTCTGTTGGTGGACATTTGTGTTGTTTTCTATTTTTTACTATTGGAAACAATGCCAAATATTTGCGAAGCATATGTACAAGTGTATCTGTGGGATAGAGTCTCAGAAATAGAATATCTGGATCTAAAGGCAAATGTATCTACAGTGTTGGTAGATATTGTCAAATTCTTCTCCGTAGGAGTTGTTCCATTTTGCAAGCCCCACGGCAATGTATGAAAATGCCTACTTCTGTATGCCTCATTAACAACAGTTGTTTTTTTTTTTAATTTTCAATTTTTTGCTAATCCCATAGGTGAGAAATGGTATCTCAGCATGGTTTTGATGTGTATTTCTCATATTATGAGAAAAGTCTGTCATCCTTCCATTCCATACATTTAAGGGCCATTTGTATTATGTCTGAACAGTCTCTTCACATTTTTTTTGTGTGCTTTTTCTTCTTAATTAATTAATTAAATTTTGGCTGCATTGGGTCTTTGTTGCTGTGTGGGGGCTTTCTCTAGTTGTGGCGAGTGGGGACTACTCTTCGTTAAGGTTCACGGGCTTCTCATTGCAGTGGCTTCTCTTGTGGTGGAGCACGGGCTCTAGGTACATGGGCTTTAGTAGTTGTGGCCCGCAGGCTCTAGAGTGCAGGATCAGTAGTTGTGGCGCACGGGTTTAGTTGCTCTGCAGCATGTGGGATCTTCCTGGACCAGGGCTCAAACCCGTGTCCCCTGCATTGGCAGGCGGATTCTTAACCACTGCACCACCAGGGAAGTCCCTGTGCTTTTTCTTCTTGATTTCTAAGAGCTCTTGATAAATAGGCAGATGAATCTCTTTGTCTGTGATATGGATTGGAAATATTTTCACCAGTTGTTATCTTTTATCCAGTTTGTATTCTTCTTCAGGGAATTGGTGAGGGAAAGCCTTCCTCTTTCCTAAAGCCCTCCCTCAATGTCTCTTTCCCACTCAGTACTCACTCATTCATTCATTCATTCATTCATGAGGATTCAACAGAACATGGATGAAGGCAGAGCCTGGGGGGAAAAAAGAACCATTTCATGATCTTATATACCCCACTGAGTTGACACTCCATGATTAAACCAGTTACACTTACTTTTGTTTCATAATGTTTTCATATTTTACAATAGGCATGTATCATTTTGTAATTAGAAGAGTTAATACTGTTGTCAGTAGGGACTGGGAAGCATTAGAGACTGCTTGCAAAATCCTGAAAAACATAAAATAGAAAATAAAAATCATCCATTGACACTATTAATATATTAGTATATTTCTTTCCAGTTTTTTCCTCTATGTATGTGTCTTTATATCTGCTATATTATGCAAATTTTCCTAAGTCATTAAAAATGATTCAAAAACATCACTTTTCTTGTTGGAGAATAGTGCATCATAGGGATATACTATGATACATTATGACATCCTCTGGATTGTAAAGTAATCCTTTCCTTCTTTTAAAAAATGTAGAAATAACACATGGTAATGTATACCTTTTACACATAATTTATTTGATTATTCCCTTAACACAGATTCTTAGATGTAAAATTTCTCAGTCAATTGGCATAAACATTTTAAAGGCTTTTGATACATACTGCCAAATTGCATCCTGCGAGGGATGCTGCCAAAGTATTCAAGGGAAACTTAATTTCTAATAAATGCACTGAAATGCATTTATTAGAAAACAAGAAAGGCTAAAAATAAATAAACTCTAACCATGTAACTGAAGACGCTAGAAAAAAAAAAGATACACCCAATAGAAGTAGAAGGATATAATAAAGAATGAAAAATTAACAAAAGAGAAAATAGCATGTAAAAGCTATTTTACATGCTACTGTCTTGATTAGGGAAAATATAAGTAAACCCACTCCTATATACATTTAGTAAAATGGCAGAACACGCTTCTGCTTTTCAGGATTTTGCAAATCCTAATTTTAAAACTAACCAGAGAGAAAAGTCAGGCTGTCTCAAAAGAAACAATAATTAGACTAATAACAGACTTTTAATAGCAGCACTAGAGGTTAAGGAATTATTGAGAAAAATTAAATGCCAATTTAGAATTCTATACCCAGCTATGCTATAATTCACAAGGGAGAAATAAAGAATTTACTACTCTCAGACATACTTGCTGAAAAACTACTGAAGGATTCATTTATTTTATTTACATAAGAAATACTTTTATAAGGCTTAGTATGTGCCTGGCACTATTTTAATCATTCTACAAATATTAATTCATTTGATCCTAATAACAATCCCATGAAGTAAATAATACTATCATCTCTCTTTTACAGATGGAGAAATTGAAGCACAAAGAAATTAAGTAAAAAACACATTGCTCTTAGGTGAAGGACTCAGTGGAAATGTTGACCAACTTTCTCTGTTCCCTACCCAGATTTAGAGATGACACTGGGTCACTGACCTTTTCATAACCTCTACTGGTCCAGGTCTTCCCTTTTCATTGCCAGACCCCCAGGCTGTTCTCTAGTTAATTTATGCCTCCTGAAGGAGGTCAAGCTTATTATTGCCTGCATATATGATCCTTCCTTCTATTGGAGGAATAATGGTCCCGCCTGACTTGGGCCACGTGGGGAAATGACGGGGCATAGAGTTGCCTTCCAAGGCCCCTCACAGCAGCTCTTCCACCTCTGGTCCCAATTGGCCCTGATGCCACTGGGGTCCATCTCTACCCACTACAGACCACACTCTGGTCAACATAGATCTCCAAGGAGAGTCCTGTACTGGAGGTCGAGACACTTGCTAGAGACTTAGGAGAAGCCTTGGGGCTTCCCACCCCCATCAACCCCCCAACTACCTCCCAGGCACTGTTTTTTCCTTTTCCCTCTAACCATTCCCTACCCTTTCAGACTTGCTTTCCTCTCCTCTAACTCCCTTCTGTAAACCCTGACTCAGACCCCCTTTTTTTAGCTATCTCTTCTATAGACACTTACCCTGAAGATGCCTCACCTGGGGATTTCTATAATCCATGGTGCGAAGCTCCCAGCAGCCTGATGACATGATGGGCAGGGAGACACTCAATCAGGGCCAGGAGACTTCCAGCCTAGAAGGGCACTTTGCCAGGTAAGGGGCGTCTCTCCCAAAAGGAAGACCTTGTTAATCCTTGGCCCTGGATAACTCATTGGTTATGTCTAACATAAACCTCTTTGAGATGAAATATAAAACAAAAGAAGAGCTACTGCTACCAGATTCTGGCGGAGTCCACCTTATGCGGAGGTGGTCAGTCCAGAGCCTGACACATAACTTCATTAGGGTACACACAGGATTTTTTTTTTCCTGAATAGATACACATTTTAATGTATGAGTTTTGACTAAAGTATTTTTACAACTGATACAGTTTTGGGGGCATGGATTCTGAAGACATGTATTTTTAAATTTACTGCACCAATTTAATAATTTGATCATTTATCTATAAGTCCATTAGTATAATCATCAGGTTCACAGGATTTCTCTCCTGCAGGGATTAACTCATGACAAAACCCATGATCTGGGCTTCCCTGGTGGCGCAGTGGTTGAGAATCTGCCTGCCAATGCAGGAGACACGGGTTCGGGCCCTGGTCTGGGAAGATCCCACATGCCACGGAGCAACTAAGCCCGTGAGCCACTATTACTGATAAATAAATTAAAAAAAAAACAAAAAAAAAACCCATGATCTGACTGTGAACACACTTTCTAAAAAAGGCTTCAACATGTTGACCTTGAAGTCCTTACCCCACTATCACACAAATAGGGGTTCTCTCCCACATGGATTCTCATTCAACAAATATTTACTAGGTGGCTACTCCTGCCAGGCACTGTGCCAGGAGCTGGGGACACAATGGCGAGCAAAGCACACGCAGCTGCCCTCTCTTGGAGCTGCCAGAATCGTGGTAGAAACAGGCTCTCTGGGGAAGGGGGAGATATGCACACACCTACACCTGCAGGGTTTTCTCTCACGTGGAGTCAGATGGATGTGAAGGCCTGACTTGCTTCTCACGCGCACAGGGTCTCTATCCCGCATGGACTCTGATGTGCATGAAGGTTTGTGCTGTAACGGAAGCCCCAACCACAGACACTGAAATCAATGGTTTCTCCCCTGCATAGACGCTCTGCAGAGAAGCTCTGTGTTCCAAAGAAACCCTTTACCACACTTGCACATTTGTAACATTGCTCTCCTGTGGGGAATTATGGAACTCAAGGTTAGCGCTCTTTCCAAAGCCCTTACTACACTTAGCACATATAAATGGGTTTTCTCCTGTATTAATTCTTAGATAAACTCGAAGATCTAAGCTCTAACTGAAGAAACCCTTATCACACACCCATCACATTTGCAGTTTCATTTTCTGGAGAACGTGAAGATTCACTGTGATCGAAATCCTTCCCACACTCCTCACACCTACAGGTTTCTCTCCTGTGTGGACTTTCTGATGAGCACAGAAGCTTGTGCTTTAAGGGTTTCACATTGAAACGGTTTCTCTTGTGTGGACCCTCTGATGCTCTTGGAGGTCTACATTCTGTCTGAAGCTCTCACAACACTTCTCACATTTGTACGGTTTTGCTCCAGTGTGGACTCTCCAGTGGATGCGAAGGTTGGGGCTCTGATGGAAGCCCTTGCCACACTCCTCACACTTACAAGGTTTCTCTCCTGTGTGGACCCTCTGATGCACGCGAAGATTCGTGTTATAACTAAAGCCTTTGCCGCATGTATCGCACATGGAAGGTTTCTCTCTCGTGCGGACTCTCTGGTGGATGTGAAGGTCTGTGCTCTGACTGAAGCTCTTGCCAGACTCGGCACAGTCATAAAGTTTCTTTCCTGTGTGGGAAAGGGAATGCTTTAAGAATGAGAAAATGTTTACAACGACGAAAAAATATGACTGTCAAGTTAAAAGACCTCAATGGAGGTTGTAAGCAATAGAGTATCAGACTGGAGAATGAGAAATATGTTAGTGGATTAAAAGATCAACTTGAAGAGGAGACTTCCTGGTGGCACAGTGGTTAAGAGTCCACCTGCCAATGCAGGGGACACGGGTTCGAGCCCTAGTCTGGGAAGATCTCACATGCCATGGAGCAACTAAGCCCGTGCGCCACAACTACTGAGCCTGCACTCTAGAGCCCGCAAGCCACAACTACTGAGCCCGCGCACTGCAACTACTGAGCCTGCATGCTGCAACTACTGAAGCCCACGAGCCTAGAGTCCGTGCTCTGCAACAAGAGAAGCCACTGCAATGAGAAGCCCACACTGCAACGAAGAGTAGTCCCCGCTCGCCACAACTAGAGAAAGCCTGTGTGCAGCAACAAAGATCCAATGCAGCCAAAAATAAATAAAATTTTTAAAAATAAATAAATACAAGTTCTTTAAAAAGAAAAATGATCAACTTGAAGAGTTCTACTAGGACTCAGAGGAAAGGATTTTAAAAATGGAATTATGATCTCGAAGCTTTTATATATTATATGTATAAGAGATTCAGAAGGAGAGAAGAAAGAATATGAAATAATAATAATAGTAAATAATGAGAATGTACTTAGCTTGAAAGAGAACTTGATTCTCTTAAATTGAAACTATTTTCCCAGGACCACTTAGGAGAGCTAAAAAAAAAAAAAAAAGACAAACTAACATATACACCACCAGGATGAAATTTATGAATTTCAAGGATCAAGAAAACATAAGCATATAAAACATTAAAAAAGAAAAACAAGTTACTCCCTTGAAAAGAGACTAAGACTGACCAAAGAGAGTAGTACAATATTTTCAGAGTCTTGAGGGAAAAAAGACTATCATCAAGCAAGCTAAACCTAAACCAATGATTCCCCTACAAGGACAAAAGGAAGGAAAAAAAGGGGGGGACAAAGATGTCCAAAATTTGTCAAAATAAAAACTCGTGAAAAGGGAAGACATGAAATATAAAAAGTAGAAATGAATAAATTAAAGCTTTTCCTCTTTTTCCCTCAACAAAACCTCATGAAATATCAAGGGAAAACTCCCATGAGCTGAAGGCTTCAGAGATGAACGGGCTCAATGACAGGCAAATATAATTACTTGCGGGGGGGGGGGGGGGGGAAGGGGTGGGGAGGAATGCCTAGCTAGGCACATCCTGGTAAAGCTCCTAAAATCCAAAGAAGGGAGGGATGAGAAAAACAGGCTAAACAAACAAAAATAAGATAAAATAAAACAGAGAAAATTACTAAACGAATGAATCAGATCAGAATCAGCAATATCTGAGGCTTAAAAACAAAGATACAATGGCTAGAACATTCTCAGGGAAAATGATTTTGAATCTAAAGGTCTCTACTCAGTCAAACTACTATGCAAGGGACTTCCCTGGTGGCAGAGTGGTTAAGAATCTGCCTGCCAACGCAGGGGACACAGGTTCAAGCCCTGGTCCGGGAAGATCCCACATGCCAAGGAGCAACTAAGCCCGTGCGCCACAACTACTGAGCCTGCGCTCTAGAGCCCGCGTGCCACGACGACTGAAGCCCACGTGCCTAGAGCCTGTGCTCTGCAACAAGAAGCCACCGCAATGAGAAGCCCGTGCACTGCAACAAAGAGTAGCCCCTGCTCACTAGAGAAAGCCCATGTGCAGCAACAAAGACCCAACTCAGCCAAAACTAAATAAATTAATTAAAAGAAAATTAATTTCAGTATATCAATACATCATACAATGGAATATGATATAGCCAGTTAAAAGATTGAGATAGGTCTAAATATTTTGACATGTAAAGATATCTAACATATGTTACTAACTAAAAGGAAAGTTGCAGAACTAATTTTTATAACATAAACAGATAAATACACAAATAGAAACAAAGCAAATATGTATCTGTGAGCTTATGTATTTTCTGTCTGCTTATATGTAATATAAATAGAAAATAGTCTGAAAGATACTTTTTACTTTATATGCAGTATACTTTGTTTTAATACCTTTCTAATTAAAAAAGTAGTTACAGGGAGGGGGTCATGGGGAGTGACTGCTTAATGGGTATGGGGTTTTCTTTTAGGGTGATGAAAATGTTCTGGAACTTGATAGAGGAGGTAGCTACACAACATTGTGATGTACTAAATGCCACTGAATTGTACACTTCCAAATGGTTAATTTTATGTTATGTGAATTTTACGTCAAAAAAAAAAAAAAGAAATATAAATGGTGGAGGGGGAACTCAAGTTTTTACTTAGTAGCAACATTTTTCTTTCTTCAATAGTGATTTGAACACTCTGATATTTGAATCTCAAGCCCTCACCTAGTTAAACACTTTAAGAGCTCACAGCTTTCAACAACCAAGGGAACAAAAATTCTCCAAAGAGCAGTTGTCCTCACCCACTAAGACCAGGTTGCCATAGATCTCCAGCATCACCTCTTTGTACAGGGCCCTTTGTGCAGGGTCCAGCTGCCCCCACTCCTCCTCGGTGAAGTCCACGGCCACATCCTTGAATGTAACAGGTTCCTAAGACACCAATGAACAGTAATTCCTCTTCAGTGAGCAAACATCTACACCAGCTTCCGTGGTACAAAGGGTATAAACTTGGCAACACTGAGAAAGGTAGACAGTATAAAGGGGACTTCAGAATTTTGTCCTAAGCCGTAAGAATAATTTAAAGAACAATAAAAAAATTTTAAAGATATGTGTATCTTTTCCAGAGGCTCACCAACCCTAATAATATGAGGAGCTCTTAAAAATCAATTAAAATGCTCCCGTTAAAAATGGACAAATGATAAATAATCTGAATGAGTAATTTCAAGAAGAAAAAAAAATTACCAATAAGCCCATGAAAAGACATGCTGCCTCACAAATTATCAAAGAAATGGATATTCAGAGAACGAGGCATTATTTTCCCCTATCCTTGGGGCAAAGATTAAGACTTATAATACCCAGTACCAGTGACAGTATGAGAACACACATACCCCCATATACTGTTGGAAGGAGTATAAATTGGTATAAACTTTTTTGGAGAACAATTTGGCAGTATTTATCAAACATATCTTTTGATCCAGCATTTCCAATTCTAGAAATTCATCCTCATAAGATAACTACTGACTTCCTTGCTGATAAACCCAATGGAAAGTTTTCAATCCTTTTTATGCTTGACTCCTTGGCATTATTTGGCCCTGTTGACCACATGGTCTTCCTCAAAACTCCTCCAAGAGTCTGGATATCATAGTATCCTAACTCTCCTAAGTCTCTGGTCAATCTTTCTCAATCTCCTTCTCTACTGGTCAATGTGCGGGTTTCCTGGGTTGGATCCTAGGCCTTCTTCTCACTCTCCCTATGTGATCTCATCTATTCTGATAGCTTCAAATGCCAGCTGAATGCTGACAACTCTCAAATGTACTTTGGCAGCCAAGACCTCAAGCTATACCTAGAGTTCCAGACCCAAATATCTCCTTGGTGAACATCCAGCGTGAAGCATAGTGCCTGATCTACAGTAGGTAATCAATAAATTTCTACCAAGTGAAAGAAATAACTATTTGGATGCCTCAAAGACATCTAAATCAACATGCTCAGTTCTGACTTTATCTTCCTTTCCAAAACTGCTTCTCTCCCAATGCTCTCTAACTCAGGAAACGCCACCTCCAACCACCCAGATGTTTAGGTCAGAAAAAAAGGAGTCATCCTTGACTTCCTCTCTCCCATCCCTCACATGATCCGTCACTAAATCTTTTAAAATATCTCTTTTACCTCCACTGCCCCCACTTTATTCTGAGCCGCCATGATCTCACCTCTGCCTCCTAATTGGTCTATACCATCCTGCCTTCCTGCAACATAATCTCTACTCTGGCTCCTCTTTTTGTGCCCATTCCTTAAATATTAATATTTGTGTTCCTCAAGATTCTTCTCTGGTTATATTCATTTTCTTCTCTTCTCACATATCAGCTGGATGATCTCAACCAAGCCCATGACTTTAACGACCATATACATGGTGACAACTCATAAATTTGTATCTTTCACCTGGATCTGTCTCAGACCTTGATATCTATCTACCTTCTAGACTTCTTTAATTGGATGTCCCACAGGTGCTTCAAACTGTCTTCTAACTCCCCTCTGCACACACAAACACACACAGAAACACAGAGGCTCCATCTCCTCTGTTCCTTATCTCAGTGAAGACTATCACCTTTCACCCAGTTGCCTAAAACTTGCATTTCAGCCTTAACTACTCCCGTTCCCTCACTCTCCACCACTATATACAGACCCACAGTGTTATATGTTTTAGATACATACTTGGAAATGTCCATATTCTTTATATACTTATTTATCTACAAAGCCAAGTTCTATTCCATTTCATTTCAAAGTTATATTTCAACATAAAGTTCATTTGATGCTGGCTAATTAGCCAGGCTAACTGATACCTTTATTATTAAACAAATCCAAGGATTCTTTGATCTATCATTCTTTTTGGAAGCCCAGCACCTTTAAACATTTAATTAGGAAGATATCATTTCTATTTTCAAGCAAGCTTGTAGATTCTTAGACTATCTTAAAGACTAACCACCAAGTGTAAATATAGCTGCATCCATACCTGAACAGAGTGGCTAGGTATTAAAATGCCCTTGGTAAGAATTGGCAGTTTTGGGAATAGATAGGAAGGTGTCCTATGAACTGAAAATGATTTTATGAGATTACTTAAAAGCTAGTGCTTTCCTTTCCAATCACTGCACTGTAAAGAAGTCTAATATGGGTACAGCCACTGTGGAAAACAGTGGTTCCTCAAAAAACTAAAAATAAAACTACCATATGATCCAGCAATCCCACTCCTGGGTATACATCCAAAGAAAAGGAAAACACGAATTTGAAAAGATACATGCTCCCCAATGTTTATAGCAGCACTATTTACAATAGCCAAGATACGGAAGCAACCCAAGTGTCCATCAACAGATGAATGGCTAAAGAAGATGTTACTTACACACACACACACACACACACAATGGAATACTACTCGGCCATAAAAAAGAATGAAATTTTGCCATTTGCAACAACATGGATGGACCTAGAGGGTATTATGCTTAGTGAAATAAGTCAGAGAAAGACAAGTACTGTATGTTACCACTTATATGTGGAATCTAAAAAAAAAAAACCACACAAACAAAAGCAAATGAATGAATATAACAAAACAGAAACAGACTCACAGATATAGAGAATCAACTAGTGGTTACCAGCGGGGAGAGGGAAGGGAGTAGGAGCAAAATAGGGGTAGGGGAGTAAGAGGCACAAACTACTATGAATAAAATAAATAAGCTACAAGGATATATTGTACAGCACAAGAATATACCCAATATTTTGTAACTTTAAATGGAATATAATCTATAAAAATTTTGAATCACTGTGTCGTACGCCTAAAACTAACACAATATTGTAATTCAACTATACCTCAACTTAAAAAGAAGTCTAATATGAATGGGGATGTGATAGATCTTTTAGTGTGGTTATTTGTATTTATTATGGTTCTAAGAAGAAAGATTAAGTTGTATTGTGGGAAGGCTCTAAGAATGAAATTCAATGTCTTTTATAAAGCTTTGAAATAGTTTACTAGTGATCTGTCAGTCTTGAAATTCAAGCATCAACATCATTAATGCTTAGACTACAATAATTGTAACTCATTTTCTAAGACTATATATTATGTGACTCAAAGGCACGCTTAAGACTTCTGTTCTGGATATCTATCCACTGTCTTAATTCTGTTTCTCAATCATCACAAACTTATTTCCTATAGAGAGCATTCACTGCAATGCAGTGAAGTAACAGAGAATTTCTAAGTCTAGAAATACAGCAACTTTAGAAACAAAGTTGATGAAATTAAATTCCCAGTAACTAGGCATGTTCACATTGCAGTACTAATTTTCAATTCTTAATTATGAGAAGCTTTTAGGAACTGGCTGTAAAGGTGAAAATATTCAAGTTGGTCTTGAATAAAGGGACACTGCTAATGTTTTGTTTATTTGACCCTAAGAATTTAGACTGATAACAGCTGGCATTAGAAAATCTATTAACATATATAATCATAACAAGTAAAAAAGGAAAATCCATATGACCATCTCACAGGATGGCAAAACAGCATTTAATAAAATAAATCAAATTCTAATTTAAAAACACTTTACTTTTTTTGGCTGCACCGTGCGGCATGCGGGATCTCAGTTCTCCAGCCAGGGATTGAACCTGCACCCCCTGCACTGGAAGCATGGATTCTTTCTTTTTCTTTTTTTTTTTTTTTAATTTATTTATTTATTTATTTATTTTTGGCTGTGTTGGGTCTTCGTTTCTGTGCAAGGGCTTTCTCTAGTTGCTGCAAGCAGGGGCCACTCTTCATCGCGGTGCGTGGGCCTCTCACTGTCGCGGCCTCTCCAGTTGCGGAGCACAGGCTCCAGATGCGCAGGCTCAGTAGTTGTGGCTCACGGGCCTAGTGGAAGCATGGATTCTTAATCACTGGACCACCAGGGAAGTCCCTAAAAACACTTTTAAAGGACATTGGTCTAGTGAAATAAACAGACAAAACATAAACCCAAATGAGAATAACAGATTATCAATATGCAATGATAATATTTTGACTTGGTCTTGAATATCGGGAGATTGAAAATATTTGTAAAGGAGTCTGTTTTACAATTTTAACCAGATATGAATAATGAATGATCACATCAATTAAATTCTGTCATTTTCTAAAATTTATTCTTAAATATAGTAGGAATGTGTCATTATAAATGCCTAAAACCACAGTTTTCAATGCCCAACCCTAGGTTTTATTTCAGCTATTAAAGAAGCAACATCAAGTGTATTTAAGGCTGTATCACTACAGATTGTGCTGAGAAATCACTTGCAGTGTTGCAATGTCTCACATCTATAATGATCCTACACACGGTGAGTAAGCAGTACAGGCACACATAAATTAGCTGCTAATATAAATGAAACCTCTAAGCCTATGATCTATTTGATCTCATGTAAAGAAATACATTTTTTGGTTCTTCTTCATATTCCTTGTTTGTAAAATGTCTGTGCAATACGGCTGTACTATTTATTCACTTGGCTGAGGATTTTTTCTAAACAGTGCATATTCTTTTTATATAATATAAAAAATGCAGTGGCAACTTTGAGTCTCTAATCTAGCCCACTAGTTTGACGAAGTGCTGGCTTGTATGTCTAGGCTAGACACTTAAATTATAACTTTTTCCTAGGGTATGTACTGACATAATTAACATTCATCTATGGAAAGAAAACTTGATGATAAAACAACACACATTTCAAATAACCCCCTCCCTCCCACTCTTGCAATGAGAATCACATTTCATTTGCTATTTTTTTCTGATAACAAAAGTGCTATTATGGAAGATAAGAGAAAACTACAAAAAAAAAAAAACAAAATATATAATCACATTGCCCCCAAATAACTACTATTTACATTTTGGCATATACATGTAAGTTTTAAAACTTGGGGATATTCTTTACAACTTTTTAAAACATTTTTCAATTAAAATATCATGAACATTTTCCCCTATTAGTAAATATTCTTCTACACCTTGTTAATGGCTGTATAGTGGCTCTTCTCATGGTTATATCATAATTTATTTAACAATCTCCCAGGACTTCCCTGGTGGTCCAGTGGTAAAGAATCTGCCTCCCAATGCAGGGGATGCGGGTTCGATCCCTAGTCAGGGAAGCAACTAAGCCCACGTGTCACAACTACTGAGCTCGTGGGCCTCAACTATAGAGCCACAACTAAAGGGAAAACCCGCATGCCACAACTAGAGAGGAGCCCGCGTGTCACAGCAAAGAGTCCACGCATCGCAACGAAAGATCCCGTGTGCCACAACTAAGATCCAACACAGCCAAATAAATAAATAAATAAATATTAAAAACAAAACAACAACAACAACAAAATCTCCCTATATTGGACACTAAAGTTACTTACCATTTTTCATTACCATAATGATACTGCAAGTTATATCATTGTATTTAAATTACATGCACTTATCAACTCTTTTTCTCAGGGTAAATTCCTAAAAGTAGAATTGTTAGCTCAAAGACTTTTGTTAGGTTTGTTAGGTAAAGACTTCTGACACGTATTTCCAAAGTCCTCCAAAAAGTTTGTAGCAAAATGACATTTAGTTTAAAAGTATTTGAGTGTCCTGGTTTTACCAGTAGGTATTTTTAAAAAACACATCTCTGCCAATTTGATAGGTGGCAAAAATACCATTTCATTATATTATAACATTTCTTGAATTACTAGTTAAGTTGAAAAATAGTAAACCAGACGCTACAAATATTTATAAGATTTACAGGTCAATAATATCATGTCACAAAAATAAGGAATTTCACCTAACTGGAAATAAAGAAAAAGGACTACTCCTTTCCCCACAACTGAAAAGGAAAAGTAAGACAAAACAACCCAGTGAGCTGAGGGCAGAGTGGCAGGCAGCTGGAAAGGACGAGTTGCCCTGCAGAGATGCCAATAGCAGTGCTGCTGTGGTATACGGAACCTTATGCCAGCTGCAGGGTGGGAAGCTTAGCCTGACCTGGGACCTCTGAGGAACTGGGACCATCCCATGTTAGTACCATCCTCTAAGTTACTGGCAGAAACAGAAGCATATTTCCCCTGGAGAAAAATTTCCCATAGGACTAATATATATAAAGATCAATCAATGAGCTCACAATTAAAGTCATCAAAGGGGAGAGTGAGCAGAAAACAGATTTACACTACCAACAACTATAGATATTTAAACTATCAGATACAGAACCAGAACAACAATACATGAATTATTTGAAAAAATAAAAGATGCAATTATAAGATGATAAAGCAAAGAAATTATCTGAAAATAACATGCAGTTGTGAAAAAAAATAACAAATGGAATGTCTAAAGATGCATTAAAAAGGAACTTCTAGGAAGAATGTATTTCAGGAAAAAGAAAAGTGATCCCAGAAGGAAAGGCTGAGACAGAAGAAAGAATGGCATGCAAATAAATGATAAACATATATGTAAATCCAAACAAACATTGTCTGTATAAAATAATAATTCTAATAATATCTAATTTATTAAGAGGACAGAATTAAAATGCAAAAAACAGGGACTTCCCTGGCGGTTCAGTAGTTAGGGCTCTGCACTTCTACTGCAGGGGGCACAGGTTCGATCCCTGGTCGTGGAACTAAGATCCTGCAAGCTGCTCGGCAAGTCCAAAAAAATAAAAAATAAATAAAATGCAGAAAACAATAGCTTTTAAGTCAATGGGGGATGTGATCAGTAGTAAAGAGTTCCTAAGTCCTTGCATTATTCTGAAAGAGGTTAACATATTGTTTAAACCTAGGCTTGCAAGTATGCATGATAAAACTTCAAGGGTAACCACCAAACGAATGGATATACGTTATAAATTTCAAACATGTAAAGAGGAAAAGAAAAAAGAAAAAAACCCTCTCCACTTAAAAAACAAACAAAAGAAAGGAGGGGAAAATACAGGAAAAATGGACAAATAAAATTAAAGTGCAAGACAGTACAAACACATCAAATATATCAATAACTACACTAAATGCAAACAGACTAAACTTGCTAGTTAAAAAGGTGCTGATTATCAGATTGAGGGGGGGAGGAGACAGAATTCAGCTATAAGCAGTTAATGAGAGATATACCTAAAGCATAAGGCCCTGAAAAGGTTGAAATAATGGAAAAAGATAAACCAGGTAAATAATAAACAAAAGAAAGCAGGAAGAGCTATACTAATATCGAACAAAATAGATTTCTAGACACAAAGCATCACTAGTGATATAAAAGGTCACTACACAGGGATAAAAACTTTAATTCTCCATGAAGATATAACAACTCAACTTGTATGTACCTCATAAAACATCCTCAAAGTAATATATTTTTTAAAATGGAAGTACTACAGAGAGAAATTGACATATCTACTACTCAAAGAGATTCCACACACTTTTTTTCTCAATTCTCGATGGGTCAAGCAAACAAAAATAAATCAATAAAGATACAAAAATTTTAAACAAGTCAGATCTTACAGACACCTATAGACAGCTTTAAAAATTGTATAGAAGTATTAAAAATTAGAGGAAAATACTGTAAGTAACTTCCAATTAGCATTATTATCTATGACCTAGGCTGCTTAGCACCAGATTTCTGTTGGTAACAAGAAAGTTGAGATGCTCCTTTACCATGCTGACGAAAAGCCCTCAGACCCTCTCTGGTAGAAGAGAAAGAACGCCCATAGCCCAGCCCAAGGGTCATCCTTGGATTTTAAAGAACACAAACCCTGTTCAATGAATAAATACACTCACTTTATTTGGGAGAATCCTGCGGCTTCAAGATATTTCTGAAGATAAGTGTTCCGTTATGGAAAGAGCACTAGATATGAGGAGTAATAGAAGGGGGTTTAAGTTTTGTTTTTTCCAAAAGTAACCATCTGACATTGGATGAAGGTAAGGAGGATGATAAGGATGATAAAGATTTATTCAATAGATATTTATTGTGTACCTACAATGCATCAGATATTGTTCCTGACTCTGGGGATACATTAGTGAATAAAACAGATAAACACTGCCCCGGTGGAACTAGCTTACATTCTATCAGTATGTGACAGGGAAGAAACATAATACATAAGTATACTATATAGTAGGTTAGAGGGTGATATGAAGGTTAATTTTATATGTCAACTTGGCTGGGCCACATTGCCTAGATATTTGGTCAAACATTACTCTGGATGTTCCTGTGAGGGTTTTTTAGATGAGATGAACATTTAAATGGGTGGACTTTGAGTAAAGTAGATTGCCCTCCTTAATGTGGGTTGTCCACATCCAATAAATTGAAGGTCTTAATGGAATAAAGACTGACCTCCCTAAAATGAGAATGAATTGTGCCAGCAGAAGGTCTAAAAAAAAAAAAGTTGGTACCTAGCCACTTACCTTTAGAGAATATACATTCTACTCAAGCACACATGAAACACTGTAAAAATTGATCATAAACTAGGCCATAAGGCAATTATAAACAACAAGAAACAGTAAAGACTTGAAAGAGGTATGGAAGTTCATATACAGGTATCCTTGCTATCTACCACTTTGCGTTCATGAAAGACCTACATTAAGACCTACATTAGCACCTGTTTTCGCTAACAGAAAGAAATCTGAAAAGCATTTTCACTTTTATGAAGAAAAACAAAAATCAAAAAAAACATTCAGCATTTGTTTTGCAAAGAGTCATTACAGAGGCAGCACATACCCAGGGCTGCTAGAGTGGCACTGCCAAACTTCTTCCCCAGGAACTTCACTCAGCAGCAAGCGTCCATAGCTTTGAACTGTGTCTGTGAGCATCTGTGCTTTATCTCGATTTATTTTGTGCGTCCATTAGCAAGATGTGTCCTAAAGTAATTGCTTCTTTCCACCATTTCGGCTTCGGAAAGGTTTCATAGGAACACCCCACTTTTAGATAGCGGGGGAAACCTGTAGTACTCAAATTTTCTCTAGCTCACCTCCTTTAGTCTTCCTCAATCACCCCAGTGCACACTGATTCTTTCCCCTCCTCTAGCACTGTTATCACTGAGTGCAGTCTTCAAACTGACACTTAAGAGTGGCTTCTTTTCATATTACTCATTGTATATGTGAGTAGTAATCACTATTTTATACATGTACATATTAATCTCCCCCAAAGAAACCACACACTTTGAAGTAAGAATTGTATCTAAGTCAATTTGTTTTGCTCTTACAAATAAATGAGCACAGAGCAGCCATGACGAAGTAGACAAATGAATGAGCAACACGCTAGGGAGAGAAGAGACCTAACCTAAAGGAGGGCACCAGGCAAGAAAGTGCATTCCTTTCGGAGTCCTTCATTTCACAGACTAGGCCCAGCCCTCAAGATGTGCACAATTTAGGCTCAGTCCCTGGATGAGAAGACTTGTCCACTGACAACATGTACAGCATAGGCAATGGGCCTAAAGACAAATCTGGCTCCACCATTTAATAGCTTGGTGAACTTGACAGGTCTCTAAACCTCACTGAGCCAGTTGCTACATCTGTAAAATGGAAATAATGTCCACTTCTCACAACTGTTGTGAGTATCAAAAGAAAAGTCAATGTTGAGTATATCCAGCACATCCATAAATGTGTTTCCTTCTTCTTTTCTTCAAGAGTATATATACCGGGACCGAGAAAGGAAACCTGCATCTCACCTGGGAATTGGTCATCTCTTCCTCAGCAAGGTCAAGGAGTTAAGGAGGCAAAGCTGGAAAAGAAAGGAGCCATGAGACAAGCCTGCCTTGCAGCTCCCAGAGTGGCCAGCTGGGACACCTGTCCAGCCTCGCCCGAACCATTCCCTCAACCAGCCTGCCCTACGTTGCCTTCTCTTCTCCACACTACAGACTGTTCACCATCTCAGGTAAGAGATGGGGAACAGTCTATTCTAAGTCCAGGGTCTCTCCCTGTTCTCTGAAGGTGTCACCTGCCCCAAGCCTTGCTGAGGAACGTCCACAGCCCCAGCAGCTCCAGAACCACTTCCTCCTCCAGGCCCCGGTCTCGGCTAGTAGTTTTGGCAGGAAGCCTCAGGTCACAGGTGTATCCTCTCAAGATGGGGTCCAGCTGCCTGAGGAGATGCGGTCTTCTTTCCTACTAGCATGGCTTGTTCCTGTGGGCTCAAGAACAGCAAGAGTGCCACAGTCGGAAATCCAGCCGGGCTCAAAGTTACACTAAGCGTCTCCCAGGATACATACGGAGGAACTCCGGCTAGGGAACTCTGGACACCGGGACTGCAAAGCCGGCGGCCAAACACTTGAAGGAGAAACCCGAGACATCAGAGGGTGGAAGCGCCCGCACACACTGCTCTGGGGGAGATACGCGGCTGACCCGCCCCGCCGATATGTTGAGATCGCAGCCCCGACCTGGGGGCGCCCACAGCCGGGAGCAGTGGGGCATAGGGCGCTGAGCCAAGGCTGGAGTCTGAAGGAGAAGGGGATCCTGGAGCCACGGGCGGGGGGGGGGCGGGTTCCATGAACGCTCCTGTCTGCGGTGAGCAGAGCCGGTGACTGTGACTGCTTTAGAGAACCTGGTAGGATCTGACCCTCCACAGCCAAATCCCGGGTGACACACTCTTTCGGGGACCATCGCTCCCGGGGCCCCAGACTTGGGGCTTCAAGTCCCTCAATCCCACCCCTACTCTGGCCCTCTGATATCCATCTTCCCTTTGACCCAGAGTGCCCCTCTGAACCCCAGTCTTGCCGGAAGTAGCTCCTGCCGCTGCCAAGAGCCGCCAGACTCACCTGGCTCAAGCCGGGTCTCGGGTCTCTGGTCTCCCAGCGCGGGGCCAAGCCCGCTGGGGCTGTACTGCGCCTGCGCGGAGAGAGCCCGGCGTCTCCCACAAGACCCCGCGGCGCGCCGCTTCGGTCCCTCCCGCCGCTGTCACTATCGCCTGTGCCCCTAGCTGTGGCGTGTGGAGGGTTCTCCTTCAGCCTTGCCAAGGGCTAGAAACGCCACTTTTTAGTTTCAGTTCCTGGGATCCTACAGTGGCAGTGCCATGTAGAAGCTTGCGACCTACTACGGAGCTTTGAGTGGGGAGGGGAGGGTGTGCAGGCTGGGTGAGTCTGCGCACTGGGACTTCTCCCCCTCACGCTTGGGAGCCTGGCTTTGTTGTCAAACCCAAGTTCATGTGCCTAATCAATGCCCAGTGATACCAGGGTTTGGAGCCAAGAAAAGTCTGTTGCAGGGCTGAGCAAGGAGAACAGGGCAACAGAGTGGCTCATAATCAAAAGACCTGCAATCCCTGATGACTTGGAGGAAGAGTGTTTATACGCAAAATTTGGGGGGGTGGGTTTGCAGAGTGTGTGACCTTCCTCTGATTGGTTGGTGGGAGGTGTTCCAGGAATCTCAGTCATCAGCCTTCTGGTTCCAACCAGTTTGGGGTCTATGTGCTTATGCTTAGCATAAAGTTACCATCCTCTACCTGGGTGGAGACCTTAGTTCCTGTAGAACTAAGAGATACAAGCTGCATTGTTTCTGTATTCCCTCACTCCCCTTATTAGTCACTGTTTGAATCTGCCCTTTGGAACTCAGGGAAGGTCTAAGAGGCTGCAACCTTTTTCCTACAAACAAAAAATGGGGGAGACAGAAAAGCTTTCGTGCTTGGGAGGGCCCCACGGGGTCCTGCTCAGTTTCAATCCCCCCTTTTCTTTGCTACTCCTCAATCATGAGGGGAACAGGTGTTGGACAAAAAAGGGAATAACATTTTGGATAGAGAGATTAATCATAAACTCAGCAGAGGAACGTGGTTTTAGGGGCACTCGGTTTCAGCTTCTTGGGGTTGGGGGCTGAGAAGGGGAAAGGGACTGGCATCTCTCATTTGGCCAGTGGTCCTTTCCAGAATGTCACCTCATATGCACCTCTGGGCAGGCAGGTGTTGTAAGGCAGGGTGGCGAGGTACCCCTCAGTGCGGCTCGCCCTCCCGCACCGTTCTCGGATGGGGAGGCCTGGCCCTGTGTGACATCTTCCTATCCTCTGCATCCGTCCCCTGCCCCCAGCTAATGTACTCAATATGGTGTCCTCTTGGTGGCCCCTCTGCCCTGCTGTTTCTATACAGGCTTCACTCCTTGCAAGCAGCCCCAATCTACATGGGGGAATCTCTTGCAACCCTCTTCATGGTACCAACTCGGGTCCTTGGGCTCTTTAATTAATAGAAATGGATAAGAGGCCAGATGAGAAAATCAGGCAAGGCTTTACTGAGACTTGTGCTGCAGCATGAGGGAGGGAAAACAAGTAGAATATTCCCTT
Source organism: Balaenoptera musculus (assembly GCF_009873245.2). Taxonomy (NCBI): domain Eukaryota; kingdom Metazoa; phylum Chordata; class Mammalia; order Artiodactyla; family Balaenopteridae; genus Balaenoptera; species Balaenoptera musculus. The sequence goes on along the minus strand of NC_045785.1, from coordinate 32,917,906 downwards.
GCTCGCTACCAGAGGAAGGGGGTGAGCTGGTACCTTATATAGGGTGAGGCTAGGGGCAGATGGGTGGGTCGGCTGGAGGGGTGGCTGAGGTGATCTGCCCACCCCCTTGGTGGTGCCGAGTGCAGGGATAATGCGCAGTACCCTGCTTTTGCTCCCGGCACCTCAGAAGTGGCAGTTGGTTTTTGGCCTTTTTGTATCTTACTGTTCATAATTTGCCCCAACTGTGCATGCATGCAGTTATTTTTAGTCCCTTACAGTTTCTTTGTATTTTGTTGCTCAAGGAGACGTTTGTCCAGGTGCAAGCACTCCAGTAAAGTGTCCTGGGTCCCAGGTCCCAGGTCCCAGCCTATCTCACTCACTTGATTTTTGTAGAGAAATGCCAGGGCAGTCTCCGTCACGGCTGACTCATGACTCTGCTGACTCCCATCCTCACCCTCCGACCAATCTTCTGGTTATATGAGGTTGTAGGGGTTATAGGGCAGGTCTGAGAAGATGGTTGAGGATGGAAAAGTCGGTTTGGTCACCCTTTAACAAGTCCTGGAAGCAGAGAAGTTGTCTGACCCCCAATTATTTGTGCCTCTTTTTACAATGTGGGGTACTTGATGCCTCACCTGTAAATCCTAGTTTCTATCCTAGGCTAAAGGACAAATCCCACTTAACATCTGTTAGAGTTACATAACATCCTGCACATGGATGTATCAAAATTTTAAACTATTCTCCCATTGTTGAACCTGTAGCTGTGGTAGTCAGCCCTATTCACAAATATTCTGGGTTCCCTCTTCTTTCCAGTACATGGTAGGATTGCAGTTTCCCATCCCTTGGAAGTTAGTGGTGACAATGCAACTTGTTTGGCTGCAAAATATGAGTAGAAGTAATGTGTGCCACCTCCAAAAGGAATCTCTTAAGAGCCAATGCACAAATTGTCATGTTTCTTTTCCCTCTGCCCCAGAAATTGTAACGTTCATTGTGGCAAGCAGCCTCTAAAATGGCCCCCAATGATCCCCTTCTCCTGGTATTCAAGCCCTCGTAATCCCCTCTCCTTGAATGTGCACTGAACCTGGTGACTTGCTTCTAATGAATAGAATATGACAAAAATGATGGGATATCAATTCCAAGATTAGGTTACAAAAAGACTCTGGCTTCCATCACGCTTGGCCTCTTTACCCTCCGCTGCTCCCTTAATCACTTTAAGAGCAGCCAGCTGCTTTGCTGTGGGATGTCCATGTGGTGCCTGGAGAGGGCTGTGTGGTAAAGAGCTGATGTATCCTGCCTGGTAGGACCTGAGGCCTGCCAGCGGCCACATGAGTTAAGTTTGGAAATAGATTTTCTGAGGCCTGCCAATCATCACATAAGTGAACTTGGAAGCACGTCCTTCCCCCTGTTGAGGCTTGAGATGACTGTAGCCCCAGCAGACACCTTGATTGCAGTCTTTTTTTTTTTTTAATAAAGTTTATTTATTTATCTAGGCCATGCAGCATGGCTTACAGGATTTTAGTTCCCCAACCAGAGATTGAACCCGAGCCCTCGGTGGTGAAAGTGTAGAGTCCTAACCACTGCACCGCCAGGGAATTCCCGATTGCAGCCTTAAACGCCAGAGGATCCAGTGAAGCTATGCCCAGATTCCTGACCCACAGAAATTGCGACAAAATAAATTATTGTTGTTTTAAGCCACTAAGTTCTGGAGTAATTTGCTATGCAGCAGCAGATAACAAATACATTCAAGATGGTTCCAGAGTGGGGCAACATGGAGCTGAGGCCCCAGCCTGTCCAGCCTGGGCAGGTATCATGGGTGAGAAACAAATCTTTGTACTTACAAGGCACTAAGTAGATTGGGGGGTTGGTTTGCTACTACACTAACCTTTGCAAGTGTAAATAACACAATGATAAACATCTTTGTACTGAAGTCATTTACTAAATTTCTAATTATTTCCTTAGGACAGATTCATAGAAATGGAATTGCTCATTTAAATGGTATGACGGGGACTTCGCTGGTGGCGCAGTGGTTAAAAATCTGCTTGCCAATGCAGGGGACATGGGATCGGTTCCTGGTCCGGGAAGATCTCACATGCCGAGGAGCAACTAAGCCTGTGCGCCACAACTACTGAGCCTGCATGCCACAACTACTGAAGCCTCCGCACCTAGAGCCCGTGCTCCGCAACAAGAGAAGCCACCGCAATGAGAAGCCCGTGCACCACAACGAAGAGTAGCCCCCACTCGCCACAACTAGAGAAAGCCCGCATGCAGCAACAAAGACCCAAGGCAGCCAAAAATAATAAATAAATAAATAAATAAATAAATAAATAAATAAATAAATTTATTAAGTAAATAAATAAGTAAATGGTATGACATTTTAAGACTTTTAATGCACATTACGGAATAATGGTCCAAAAAGTTATGTTGATTTACATTTCCACCACTGAGGGGTACTTTGATTCTCCAAGCCCTGACCAGTTTATTTACCTTTCAGTCATAACTTATGTGTTGACAAAAAAAACCTGTTCATTACCTCCTCCAAATTATCTTTTAAATATAATAGTTTCTATCTCCCGGTACCACAGTCTTGGTTCAGGCCTTCTTCATTCCTTATGTGGCCTACTGCAGTATTCTACTCAATGGCCTTGCTTTCTGCAATCAATGTGCCACTCAGCTTGCCTAAGTTATCCTTCAAAAAATAGTAACCTGGTCTAAACTACTTCAATGCCAACCGGTGTATTAGTTATAATAGACTAAACTGCTGTAACAAATAGATCTTACAATGCACTGGCTCAGGAAAATAGAAGTCTATCTCTTCCTCATTTCACAGTCCGGGTAGGTGGTCCATGTTGGTGGGTAGCTCTTTTCTGTGTGGTCAATCAGCGACTGTCTTAGTCCATTCCGGCTGCTATAAAAAAATACCACAGACTGCGAGGCTTATAAACAAGAGAAATTTATTTCTCACAGTTCTGGGGGCTGGAAGTCTGAGATCAGGGTGCCAGCACGGTCGGGTGAGGGCCCTCTTCAGGGTGGCAGACTCCTTCTTACATGGTGGAAGGGGCTAGGAAGCTCTGTGGGGCCTCTTTTTTTTTTAAGGAAACATAAATAAATGCATTGACATACCATATTCACAATGGAAAGTACCAATATTATAAAGATGGCAGCTGTGCCCACATTAACTCCTAAATTCAGTTCCAATCAATAACTGAACAATGAAAACATTTTTCATCACAGATATTTTCAAACTTCACAAAAAAGAATAGCGTAATGAACTCCATGTACCCATCAACCAGCTTTGACAGTTATCAACATTTTGGCAATCTTGTTTCAATTACAGGGATTTAAGGGGAAGTGTGTGTTATTTTCCTGGAGAATTTTAAATCAGGACCAGAAATCATCATGTCATTTTGCCTGTAATTACTATAGTTTGCGTCACTAAGTACTTATTTTTTAAAGCCATAATTACTATTCTATTATCATACCTACACAAATGAATAGTTATTCCTTAATATCATCTAACTATCCATCCACATTCAGATTTCTCAGGTTGTATCCAAAGATGGCTTTTTACAGTTGGTGTATTTGAATCAGGATGTAAACAGTCCTTACATTGCATTTGCTTTTGTCCTTTAAGCCTCTTTGGCTGTGTAACAGCTTCCCTTCTTTTTATTTCCTGCAGTCTATTTGTTGTGTGTGCATGTGAAGGAAGGGATGTGGGTGGGTGCGTGTTCCAGTGGTATGTGTGTGGGGCCTCTTTTATAAAGGCATTAATCCCAGTCATGAGGGCTCTGCCCTTATGACCTAATCTCTTCCCAAAGGCCACACCTCCTACTACTATCACCTTGGTTATTAGGTTTTCAACGTATGAATTTGGGGGCGGTGGGACACAAACGTTCAGACCATAGCAGTGACCCAGACTGACAGTGGCTCTGCCCTTTTCAACACACTGCTTCCAAAGTTGACACATTCCAGCCCCTAGAAGAGCACCTCCACTACTAAAACACCATGCTCTGTGGTCTGGACTCCAAGGCAATTGCCTCTTAACTGGTCTCCCTATTTGCCCTCTTGCCATCCCTACTATCCATTTCCCACACACAGTCAGAGAGAACTTTCCAAAAATAAACCAGACTATACCACTCCTCCGCTAAAATTCTTCAAAATCTTCAAAACCTTCCCATCACATTTAGAAGGAAATCTCACATAATCTGGCACCTGTCTAATGCACAAAACTCACCTTCACTTCTCTGCTCCAGCCACACTGGACTTCTTGCTGATTCTCCACAGGCCAGGCTCACTCTTGCCTCCGGACCCTTGCACAATCTTTCCAAGGCTCCCTCCTTCGCTTCATTCAGGTCTCTATTTAAAAGTCTCCCCTTCTCAGAGGTCTTCCTTGGCCACTCCACCTTAATTTCCTATGAATTCAATCACCTGACAGGTTTTTTTTTTTTCTTAATGTTTTACTTATCAATACCTGGGGTTATTATATATTTGTTTGATTATTGTTTTTTGAGTTGAGTGCTGGCATCATGCCTTTTTTTGCTCACTGCTATATAATTAGTATACAGTCAGAACAGGGGTCAGCTCTGGTTTGCTGCCTGTTTTTCTTATTTCTTTTTTTTGGCCGCACTACACAGCATGAGGAATCTTATTTCCCTTGCAGTGGAAGCTTGACCACTGGACCGCCAGGGAAGTCCCCTGCTCACTGTTTTTGTAAATAGTTTTATTAGAACACAACCACACTCGTTCGTTTACGTGTCTATGGCTCCTTTCATGCTATAGCAGAGTAGTTGTAACAGAGACTGTATTGCCCACAAAAGCCTAAAATATTTAATATCTAGCCCTTTACAGAAAAAGTTTGCCAACTCCTGATCTATAGCAATTAATAAGGATGTATCAGCTTTCTATTATTTGCTCAGTGGATCTTGTTCCATTCCTTTATTTTCCATCCTTTCTGTATGATTTTGCTTCAGTCTTCTTGTATGCAGTTTATACCTGGATTTTAAAAAACAATCTGGTAGTCTCTGAAAAAGTATGGATTTTTAAGGCCTTTCTGGTTAAAAGAAGGAGGAATAAAGAGTATCTCTCTTACCATCTTGATTAAAATATAATGAAGACAGAGAACCCTGATGCAAGAGAAACAGCTGCTCTGATCTTAAAGATACTTTCTACTGCTGCTGTGCTATATGAAACATCTTGCTCAAAAATCAGACTAAATTCCATCTCTGTCCAAAAGAAAGCAGTAACTGTTATACTAATTAAACACGTTTACTACCTTCCTAGCTATAGTTAATTTCTAGACTTGAAAAAATTATTTGAAGAAAACATTTTTTATAAGAGATAGTATTAGTTCATGAAATAATTTGACAATATCACCAATTTATCTTCTTTCTTCCTTCCTTTCTCCAGAAAGGCACCAGCTCTTTTGATTTGGGGTTAGGGAGAGCACCTGATTATCTACCTTTTGCAATGTAAGTTATAAGGTGCTTCTGACATATTTATTTTAAAAAAAATAGAACGTTATTATTCTGTAGGAAAGGTGATTTAATCCATTTGCATTTATTGTGATTAGTGATATACTTTGACACATTCCTGCTGTTTTATTTTTGCTTTCTATTTACCATGCCTTTCCTTCATTGCTTTGGTTTTTCTTTCCTGTTTTCTATTGGATTTACAGCTCTCTTTATCCTCTTTTTTCTCTCTAGTGATTTGCGACCTAGTCTATTTATTTCAGTGGTTAACCTTCAATTTTTAACATGCATATTCAACAAGGTATAAAGTTAGTATCTCTATTCTTTCCCAGATCAAGGATTTTATAACACTTTAGCCCTGATTCCTCCTACTTTTCCAACTTTATTCTCTAGAATATTCATTTTACCTTATTTCTAGCCCTCTCCCAAAGCAGTCATCATTTAAATTACTTACACCCAACATAAACTCAGCTTTACCAACTTGTTTACAACTTGTTTGTTCATCGATACTTCTTGCATCCTGCTCTTCTCGGGTGGCTGATGTTAATGCTGGTTTCTCAGGAAAATGAGATTTCAGGTGATATTTTCATCGAGATATTTTTGGCCTTCTATATATATATATATATATATATTTTTTTTTAATAAGCAGGTATCATAAAAGCATTCAAAAATAAACCTATCTTCAAACTGGAAAAAAATCAACTTAATGTCCATGTATAAACACTTAAACAGAGAAAAAATAGCATATTTGAGTGTTCCTGTTAAAAGGAAAAAAGTTAAAGTAAAAATATCTCAAAGTGTAACATTCTTGAGGGAAGGTGGGTGTGAAAAAGGATAATCTGCTTGCATTATGCATGACTATTTCAAACATTTTGGACAACTAGACAAAGGCACAGACTTCCAATGAAGAAAAATGGGCTTCTGGGGATATAAGATCATATTTGACCTGAGTGTAAATAACATTTTGGTTTTCTTCCTGCCAAAATCATGTTCTGGGGTTGAGGTCATACAGGAAAAGAATGAAGTCAATGGTAGAAAGCGCCCCACGTAGCAATTTTTATGTGTCCAGTACTAGAGTCCAGGTGTCAAAGAAGTCTGGAAATGTGAGAAAATAACTTTTTATTGTTCTTTTTTCAGATAAATGGTCATATCTCTAGCTTTAAATATAGAAGTACTTTGCCCACAAACATGTCTGAAGTTGAAAGAAAACATGTTAAACATATTATTTGAAAATATAACTAGTTATTGTTTGACATTTTTTCTTGCAGCATTATTTATGATAGCCAAGACATGGAAGTAACCTAAGTGTCAATTGATGGATGAATGGATAAAGAAAATGTGGTATATACACAATGGAATATTACTCAGCCATAAAAAGAAGGAAATCCTGCCATTTGCAACTACATGGATAGACCTGGAGGGCATTTTGCTAAGTGAAATAAGTCAGACAGAGAAAGACAAATACCATATAATCTCACTTATATGTAAAATAAACAAAACAAAACCCAAACCCACAGATTACAGAGAAGACATTGGTGGCTGCCAAGGGCTGGGAGTGGGGGCTGCGCAAAGTGGGAGAAGGGGGTCAAAAGGTACAAACTTTAAACTTCCAGTTATAAAATATCTAATAGGGATGTAATGCACAGCATGGTTAATAGTTAGTAATACTGTGTTGCATATTAGAAAGTTGCTGAGACTAGATCTTAAAAGTTCTCATCACAAGAAAAAAATTTTAGTAACTGTGTGTGGTGATCGATTTAACTAGACTTGTGGAGAACGTTTTGCAATGTATACAAATATTGACTCATTATGTTGTACACCTGAGACAAACATGATGTTACATGTCAGTTATATCTCAACTTTTTTAAAAAGATAGGGAATCCCCTGGTGGTCCAGTGGTAAGGACTCTGCACTTTCACTTCTGAGGGCGTGGGTTCGATCCTTGGTCGAGGAACTAAGATCCCGCAAGCCACACCCAAAAAAAAAAAAAGAAAAAGAAAAGAAAGATAAATTGAGCAATATATTAAATATGTTCAAGAAAGTAAAACACTACAATAACATGTGATCACAACAATCACCAACAACAGGGTTTTGGCAGATATAAGAGTCTTCCAAATATATGTAAATGTCTAGTACCCCTTATCCTATTTTATTCAATAAAAATGTATATGTTTTATTAAAAGAACTTCAAATTCACTTGACTTTACTTAAAAATAATTTGTATATTTGATTATTATTAGACATGATTTTCTGTATATCTCACAAATGTGAGCTCTAGACCCATGAAGTGCATTAGAATTAGTGAGATTCATGATTTTGTTTTATTGCCTGACAATGACTTGGTTTAAATAGAAAAAAAATTTTTTTCTTTGTTTCAACTTTTTAAACACCTATTTAATTTTGTTTCATTATGGTTCATACTTAGCTAATTATTTTACTCTGTTAATTAAGAAAGGGAACAAATGGTTTAATTCAGAGCTCAGATCATAATACCAAATACTCATTCTAGCAGCAATGAGACAGTCCCCACCCTCCAAGGGTGTCTGTCTTCTTGCTGTCTTAAACTTTATATTTGCTCAGATACTAATATTACTGCTAAAGTCAGGAGCTGAGAAAGAGCTAGGAGGGGAAGAGAAAATGTTAAATAAGGCAAAAGAACAGCTTTAAAGGGAAGTGAGAGAAAAGGCAGTCAAAATTGAAAAAAGATCCCTGAGTTTATAATTAATTTACATATATACTTCTGTGGTTTGCCAAGTGATTTGGTGTGACTACCTAAGTTTAATTAGCATACAGTCTCAGAATGAAAACTCTGTAAGACAAGGCTTCACTTAGATTTGATGGATATTCAGAAAATCACTCTCATTCACGTCTGTCATCATCACCCTGCAAAAATGTTAATGAGGGAAAACAATTCCAAGTTCACACATATAATCCCAAAACTTATGTTTGCAAGAGAAAACCTGATTTTGTGAATATAGGTTCAAGCTCAATGCAGTACCTAAGCTTCAACCAAGTCTGAAGAAAGGGCTTAAAGACTCATATTAGCAAGCAACACTTAAAGTGGAATACAGCATTTTCACTTAAATCATTGTGAGTTCATGTGTCTTTAAAGGCAATACACAGAATTTATGTAATGTCAAATTATAAAAGAGTTGCTAAGAAGTTCAAGGAAGCAGAAACACTTTTCAATATAGCTTGATATGATACCTATGGTAGTCACCTGGAAATTTCCAAACAAGCCTGAGATATCTCTGAATCGATTTCCTAAACAAAAAGGTAATAATTGATTTTAATAATAATATAGACAATTTAATTTTATTTTAATCAATAATATTGATTTTAATAATTTCCTTCCAGAAGTCTCACAAAGTATTGTGACACCTAATTTTTCTAAACTAAGTACCCCAGTTATATACTGCTTTAGGTTCACTCCTACTTATGTAGCCCCTCCAGTAAAATAGGATGGCTTTTATTTATGACTATTTATCTGGAGAAATGCCTCTTTCCCTGTACTAAGTGCTTAGAGTAATAAAGAACACAGCTGTTTTCTTTCTTCAGTGTCCGGTTAATCAGGATTAAATACACACACGCACATACACACACATGCACACACACACGTTTTGCACAGAGAAGAAAACATATTACACAACGTCCTCAGCTGAGCAGAGCAGAAGACTTCATAACTGTCCCTGATTATTATTTAAGAGGAGGCTCAAGAAGGCTCAGTAACAACTGCCGTAACTACTCATAAGTGCCACGAAATGGTTAGAGATCAAGTTTATAGCACTGACCTTCATCCTACATAATAAACCATATTATTTCATTTATATTTGGCAATTCTGGATATGGCGATTTTAGGCTTTGAAGAGACAATGATGGTGTTTACCAGAGATCTTAATAGCTATAATTTTAGAAGGGGTTTAAGTTTTATTTATACATTTTTTATTGTAGTAAAATATACAGAACATAAAATGTACTATCTAAACCATTTTTAAGTGTACAATTCACTGGCATTAAGTACGTTCACAATGTTGTGCAACCATCATTATAACAGATATAATTTTGTATAATGTGCATAGCATATATTTCAAACCCACGGTTATACAAATTTCTTAAGCAGTGCAGACATTTGTATAAATTGTGTAAAAATCATAAATCAGGGGCAGTGTACACATGCAATTATAGTCAGTCTGATGCCTTAATTATTCAATTTTTTCACAACTTCCTCAGTTTTACTGTAAAGTTGTCTGTAGCTCAAAATTTTCTGTAATCTTTTCAATAAAATTAGTAATATCGGGCTTCCCTGGTGGCGCAGTGGTTGAGAATCTGCCTGCCAATGCAGGGGACACGGGTTCGAGCCCTGGTCTGGGAAGATCCCACATGCCGCGGAGCAGCTGGGCCCGTGAGCCACAATTACTGAGCCTGCGTGTCTGGAGCCTGTGCTCCGCAACAAGAGAGGCCGCGATAGTGAGAGGCCCGCGCACTGCGATGAAGAGTGGTCCCCAATTGCCACAACTAGAGAAAGCCCTCGCACAGAAACGAAGACCCAACACAGCCATAAATAAATAAATAAATAAATAAATATTTAAAAAAAAAATTAGTAATATCACTTATAGACCAGGAATTTCAGAACATGCCTTTCCACATTTATTCAACTGATAGGGTTTTTCTCATGATGAATTCTTTGCTGCTTCAGTAAAAGGCTAATTTTAAGTTTTCCCACATTTACAAAGCTCCCTTGTTTTTATGACTTCTTTGATGGAGAATGAGATGTGTCTTCCAGTTAAAAGATTTCCCACATGTGTTGCATTTATTTTGTTGCTCTGCTGTGAGTTGAGTAATGTTTAAGGAGATGTGATCTCTTGATGAAGGCTTTGCCACATTCAGTGCACCCGTGGGGTTTCTCGCCTGTATGAATTCTCTGATGCATGACCAACACTGATGAGTCTGCAAAGGCTTTGCCACATTCTCTGCATCGGTATGGTTTCTCGCCTGTATGGATTCTGGAGTGTTTATAAAGGGATGAACTGTACTTGAAGCTTTTCCCACACTCCTTACATTCAAATGAGTTCTCGGGTGTGTGCGATTTCACATGCTGAGTAAAGGAGGAGTTCCAGGTGAATGATTTCCCACATTGACCACATTCATAAGGCTTCTCTCCAGTGTGGAGTCTCTGATGGACCACGAGCTGTGCTTTATGCGTAAAAGCTTTTCCACAATCACTGCACACAAAGGGTCTCTCTCCACTATGAATTTTTTGATGAGCTGCAAGGTGTCCCTTACTGTTAAAGGCTTTCCCACAGTCACTGCATTCAAAGGTGTTTTTTTTCCTTGTATGCTTTTTTTCATGTCTAATGAGACGAGACTTCTTTTGGAAGCCTTTCCCACATTCACTGCACCCAAAGGTTTTTTTCCTTCTGTGCTTTTTTTCATGTCTAATAAGACACAACTTGTTTTTGAAGGCTTTTCCACATTCCTTGTATTCATAAGAGTTTTCTCTGATATAACTTTTATTATAACTAAGAAAGTATAAGTTAGGTTGCAAACACTTTCCATTTGATTCACATTTATGTTGTTTTTGTCTTGAAGAAATAAAATTTATACTCAGATTACAATTTTGGACTGTCTCGTTGGTCAGTGTTTTCTTGAAGGTGAACATACCTTGGTTCAAAAAATTGTCTTTGCTTCCTTCTCCTTCCTGTCCCTCTAGCTCATCATCAAGTAAGCAGATAACTTCTAAAAAGGAGTAAAATGAAATATTCTCAGTTCTCAGTTACTCCTTCCAATATCATGTAATAGAAAGAAAATTTTAAAGTCTACGTTTTTGGGCAAGGATGCCTATTCTGACCACTTCTAGTCAACATAGGACTAAAGTCCTAGCTAGACCAATTAGGTAAGAAAAAGAAACAAAAAACATCCAAACGGGGAAGGAAGAAGTAAAAGAATCTCTGTTCATTGATGACATGATCTTGTATTCAGAAAACCCTAAAGATTCCATGAAAAAACTGTTAGAACTAATAAATTCACCAAAGTTGTAGGATACAAAATCAACATACAAAAGTCAGTTATCTTTCTATACCCTAAAAGCAAACAATCTGAAAAGGAAATTAAGAAAACAATCAATTTACAATAGCATCAAAAAGAATAAAATAAACTTAACCAAGGAGATGAAAGACCTGTACACTGACAACTACAAAACACTTCTGAAAGAGATTAAAGAAAACACAAATAAATGGAAAGACATTTTCCATTTTCTGTGTTCATGGACTATTGTTAAAATGTCCCAAATGTACCCAAATGTATCTACAGATTCAGTGCAATCCCAGTGGAATTTTTTGCAGAATTTGAAAAAGCAATTCTAGGGACCTTCCCTGGTGGTGCAGTGGTTAAGAATCCTCCTGCCGGGACTTCCCTGGTGGCACAATGGTTAAGAATCCGCCTGCCAATGCAGGGGAAATGGGTTCAAGCCCTGGTCTGGGAAGATCCCACATGCTGCAGAGCAACTAAGCCCGTGCACCACAAGTACTGAGCCTGCACTCTGGAGCCCGCGAGCCACAACTATTGAGCCTGCATGCCACAACTACTGAAGCCCATGTGCCTAGAGCCCATGCTCTGCAACAAGAGGAGACACCACAATACAAAGCCCGTGCACCACAACGAAGAGTAGCCCCCGCTCACCGCAACTAGCGAAAGCCCGTGCACAGCAATGAAGACCCAACGCAGCCAAAAATCAATAAATAAAATAAATAAATTTATATATATATAAAAAAGAATCCACCTGCCAATGCAGGGGACAAGGGTTCGAGCCCTTGTCTGGGAAGATCCCACATGCTGCAGAGCAACTAAGCCTGTGTGCCACAATTACTAAACCTGCACTCTAGAGCCCGCAAGCCACAACTACTGAGCCCGTGCGCCACAACTACTGAAGCCCACACGCCTGGAGCCCGTGCTCTGCAACAAGAGAAGCCACCCCAATGAGAAGCCTGTGCACCGCAACAAAGAGTAGGCCCCACTCGCCGCAAATAGAGAAAAGCCCACACACAGCAACGAAGACCCAATGCAGCCGAAAATAAATTTAAAAATAAATTAATTAACTAAAAAAAAAAAAAAGAAAAAGCAATTCTAAAATTCGTATGGAACCACGAAGGACTCCCAAGAGCCAAAACAATCTTGAGAAAGAACAAAGCAGCAGGCCTCACATTTCCTGTCTTGAAACCACATCACAAAGTTACAGTAATCAAAACTGTACTTTATGGTACTGACATAAAGACAGACATATAGACCAATGGAAAAGAATAGAGAGCCCAGAAATAAGCCCACGCATATATGGTCTTCAAGAAGTGTGCCAAGACAACACAATGGGGAAAGAATAGTTTCTTCAACAAATAGTGCTGGGAAAACCAGATACCCACATGTAAAAGAGTGAAATTGGACCCCAATCTTACACCACACACAAAAATCAACTCAAAATATATTAAAGACTTAAACATAAGATCTGAAACTATAAAACTCCTAGAAGAAAAGATAGGGGAAAACTTCAGAATATTGGTGCTCACAATGATTTCTTGGATAGGGAACCAAAAGCACTGACAACAAGAGCAAAAACGGACAAGTGGTACTACAGCAAACTAAAAACTTTCTGTTAAGAAAAGGAAACAATTAATAGAGTGAAAAGGCAACCTACAGAATGGGAAAAAATATTTTAAAAACATATATTGGATAAGTCGTTAATATCCAAAATATATAAGGAACACTTACAACTCAATAGCAAAAAACGGGCAAAGAACTTTAATGGACATTTCTCCAAAGGAGACATACAAATGGTCAACAGGTATATGAAAAGATGCTCAACATCACTAATCATCAGGGAAATGCAAATCAAAACCAAAATAAGATATCATCTCACACCTGTTAGGATGTCCATTATTAAAAAACAAAAAAACAAAATAACAAGTGTTGGCAAGACTGTGGAGAAATTAGAACCCTGGTGCACTGTTGGTGTGCATATAAAATGGTACAGCCACTATGGAAAACGGTATGGAGTTTCCTCAAAGTATCAAAAATTGAACCACCATATGATCCAGCAATCCCACTTCTGGGTATTTACCAAAAAAATTGAAAACAGGATTTCCTAGAGATATTAGCACTCCTGTGCTCACTGCAGCATTATTCACAATAGCCAAGAGTTGGAACAATCTAAATGTCCACTGACAGATGAATGGATAAAGGAAATATGGTATATAAATACTTTAAAAAAGAAGGAAATCCTTCATATGCTACAACATGGATGAACCTCAAGGACATTAGGCTAAGTGAAATCAGCCAGTCACAGAAGGACAAAAACTGCATAATAGCACTTACATAAGGTATTTAAAATAGTCAAACCTATATAAGCAGAAAGTAGAGAAGTGGTTGCCAGGGGCAGGGAGGAGTGGGAAATGGCAAGTTGTTCAATGGGTTTAGGGTTTCAGTCCTGCAAGATGAGGAAGTTCTAGAGATCCCCTGTACACCAATGTGTATACAGTTAACAATATTGTACTATACACTTAAAAGTTTGCCAATGAGGGTAAGTTTCATATTATGCATTTTTTTTTTTTTTACCACACACATGCCAAAAGTCTCTGGTTTCAGGTCTAGTCTCCCATTCTGGACTACAAAACAAAAAAGAAATCTGTATTTGTCCTGCTCTGGGCATTAAGAAGAAACTGCTGAAATGGAGGCTTCCGGAAAACAATAATGAGAACAAGTAGCTTTTTCTATTTATAAATATGACTTTCCATTCTGTGAAAGACGGTAAAATAGGCACAAAGTAATGTTATAACAATGACAAAGAAAGTTAAAAAGGGCTCTTAACAAGGATGCAGAGTAGCTCTGAGAATGGGGAGAGCCATTTCAGAGGAATGAATGAGGAGGGTAACCAGGGGAACAAGGAGATAAAGGCATTCTGAGAAATGAGAAGAGCTAGATTGGGTTGGGGAAATTTGACCAGAGTCAAAATCTACAACATCTAAGAATTAAGTTATCCTGTTAGGATGCTCCCGAGTCTCTTTCACACATTTCTCCTTCTCCTTCCTCATCCTGCACACAACCACCAAAGAACTGTCAAGCCATTAACTCCCTTTTACCTATAGGCACTTTCCTATATCCTCTCTAGCCACCCAAGCCACAGTTGAGGCCTATTTGTAGAAAGTTCTCCAACTCCACTTCTAGCTAGGATTCATTCTCCAACGTCTACACATACCCAGGAACACAGAGGCTCAGCAGAACGTTGAAAAGAGACCAGATGTCAATTCTTTTGCTTCTATCATCAGTTATTTCTACTACTTGATAAGAATTTTTCCTGATAAATAATCCTATTTTTTTATAACCTCTTTCAACCTTCCAGATGTACTAGCCTCCAAAACTCTGCTTTGCCCCTGACACCACACTCTTTAACTCAAATTTCACATTTTGGTTTCCACACATACAGATCCCATTATTTCTGGGGATCTGAACCATAAGACTCCTAGGCTTTACCAACTTTTGCCTTTATATACTGTGTGGTTAAGAAAGTTAACTCTGACTACTGTTACTATGGTGCCACACCATGTCCAAAACAACACCATCACTGTTCAAAACTAATGCTAAGTCCACTGATATAATAATGTTAGGGAAAATGGAGGAGAAGGCAATTCTTCACTGTTTCTGAGATTGCCTTCCATCAAGGGAGAATCTTATTAATGTAACAATTTGGACTCTTACCTCATTCCTTATGTCTCAAATAAACACAATCTGATTACATTATTAGAAATTGATGTAGGGAAATATCAGCCATCATGTTGAGGGGGGAAGAAGAATGAGGATTCTAGGAACTGAGAGAACCAACAAGCACTTCGACAGAACAGGCAGCGTGAGGAGCCAGAGCAGAGAGGAAGGACATCCTCCCACACAAGAGCTGAGAAACAGAAAGAGCAGCCACGTGGAAGAGTGGAAGTGAAGGTGCCATCTGGGGATCTGAGGATGTTGTGTCAGGTGTACCCAGTCACTTTCAAAGGTGTGTGGTTTTAAGAGGTGCTTCCTGCAAAGTATTTCAGAGGTGCCTGTCCCTCACTCACCAACTGGGATCTCAGTTCCAGAGACTCCCATCTACCTGCTTTCTCTGACTCACCTGGAGAGCGCCAACGTGGGTTCTCTCCCTCCACCATCCATGGCTCTTGTCCTTGCTCCACCTTGAAGATCACTTTTGTTTTGGTGACTGGACACCCTGTTCATGGGAAACAACACAGAACTGGGGACAAAGTGCTAGGAACAAACGACTACCTCACAATTCGGGTTTGCCTCCTGGAGTCTTAGGGCCTGTGAAGATAACAAACAAGCTTTAGAACAGAAAAGACCCTTCTTCATTTGGGAGGCAGAAGCATTAAACATACTACCTGATCCCCAAAGGGGATTATGAATCTTTGACCAGACTAAGCTGGTGGCGCAGTGGTTAAGAATCCGCCTGCCAATGCAGGGGACATGGGTTCGAGCCCTGGTCCGGGAAGATCCCACATGCCGAGGAGCAACGAGGCCCGTGCGCCACAACTACTGAGCCTGCTCTCTAGAGCTCGCAGCCATAACTACTGAGCCCATGGGCCACAACTACTGAAGCCCACGCGCCTAGAGCCCGTGCTCCGCAACAAGAGAAGCCACTGCAATGAGAAGCCCATGCACCTCAACGAAGAGTAGCCCCCGCTCGCCACAACTAGAGAAAGCAAAAGCCCACACACAGCAAAGAAGACCCAACACGGCCATAAACAAACAAACAAACAAACAAACAGAAATAGCAAAAAAAAAGAAAAAGATTCTTTGACCACTAAAATTCAGGGTCAAACTTACTAATGCTTCAGAATGTTCACAGGTTTCTCAAGTCTTAAAGGAAGGGTACTATTAGTATATCCTGAGTTACACAGGGAAGTTGTCCTTACCCACTGAGATGAGGTTTCTAAAGTTCTCCAGCATCACATCCCAATACAGCTTCCTCTGAGCACATCCCAGCAGCTGCCACTCCTCCAGGGTGAAGTCCACGGCCACATCCTGGAATGTCACTGATCCCTGTAATAGTACATTCATCTTCGACCTGAAGTGAGCACCACTGGGGTAGGTGGAGGGGATTCAGAGCAATTCCTCTAATTATGTTCATATGTTCAGAGTTTGCAGTAAGTTACCTAGAATAACTAAAAACTACGTACTTGATTTAGAATTAAAATTTGTGATAGAAGAAAACCATATTAAAACTGTCCCACTATATACATATACACACATACGTATATATACATACGTATACGTACATATATATGGAGAGAGGGAGAGGAAGAGAAGGAATAAGATAATACTAAGTTCACTGAGCATTGTTTTGGCCTCATGTATTCTGCTTATACAAAGGGACACTGAAAAACAGTCATATGAAGACGGCTACTCATTTATGACAAATCATCAAATTTTTTTCTTTCACGATAAGTGCCAGGAAAATCTTTATCTATGGAATTGTTATACCTTATTCTCTAGGACATGGCCAATAACTTCACTGATTGGGTATCCTGTTTTTATGACTGCCAAGATTAAGCATAAATTTGCATCTCAACATTACAAAGTATGTGCAGACCTTACGGCCTCCATATCAATTTTCTAATTTTTCTTCAATTTAAATTTCAATCTATATTTTTCCCATTTATATTCTTACCTATTAATACTTTTCCACTTTAATATATGGAGTCTTACAAGTCACTTCAAATTCACCAGAAAGCAAAGTGGAATTTGAATGAATAAATGGATGGATAGACGTATGGATGGATGGATATCTTGCCTGGAAGTTGGTCGCTTTCTGCGGCTCATGAGAAAGGACACCTATCTATGAAAACAAGACAGGGGGAGTCCCCTGCCTTTCCAGCCTAGAAATAAGTACCCGTATGCCAGCTACAAAAAAGGCTACTGGGGAAAGAATGACTTTTCAAACAAGCAGGGAAGTCCATGTTATAGAAAGACCAACTTGTCCACTTTTAATCCTGATATGATCACAGGAAACTTGGATAAGGATGGTCTCTCTTGGGTAGATGTATACATTTCTGCCCATTGATCTACTACAATTTATTGTTAATTTCTGATCTAGTGATTTCTTTTCTCCCAGAAACTTATCCCAAAGAAATAAAAATTGATGGATATGAAGATTAAAAGCCTGAGTCCTGGAGCCAGGCAACCGAGTTCAAATTCAGCTACTCCACTTACTAGCAGCAATGACCCTGAGAAAGTTACTTAACTACTCTATACCTCAGTTTTCTTATCTGCAAAACGCTGGTGATAATAGTACACACATCATAGGATTTTTACGAGGATTAAATAAGTGAATACATGGAAACCACTCAGAACAATATGTGGTAAGCACTCAATAAGACTGTGACTATTTTTAAAAATAAAAACGGGGAGAAAGGGAGAGATGAAAAATAATGTTTTTATATCATTGCTTATAATATGAAAACACAGACAATAGCTTAAATGTCCATTAATAGAGTGTTGATTTTTAAAAAAAGATGATAGCTTAAATGTCCATTAACAGTGTTGATTTAAAAAAAAAGATGCTGTAGAAAGATACTGCTTTGGAAAGAGGTTCCATTTATATTTGTAGGTGAAAAAAGTACGTTAAAATATATAACATGATCCTCCCCTCCCCTTTTAAAAGAATATGCACGCAGATACAGAGACACACAAGCTTGGTGGTCTCTGCAAATAAATAATAGCTATTTACCAAAATGTAAATAACTGTTATTTAGGGTTGTAAAGACAGCAGAATCATATGTAACTTCTATTTTATTTTTTTACATATTTGTACTTTTTAAATATTTATAATGTATTATTTTTTCAAATATATACATATACACATACATGTAAATATATACAGTTTAAAAATATACATATAAAATTTAAACAAAGGTCTGTAACGCCCTACAACATCTTGGTTCCACCTCTTCTAACCTCATCTACTTCAATCCTTCAAGCACCCTCCTATAGTCACTCTGATCAGACATTCAGCTTTCTTGCTCTTCCTCCAAAATACCAAGGATGATTACTCAGGATCTCTGCACATCTCTTCTGCCTGGGCTGTTCTCCCCCAGGGAAAAATCGAGATACTGCACAGCTCACTCTCTAAATTCCTTCAGGTCTCTGCTTACAGGTCACTTAGCAGCGAGGCTTTTCTTGACAACCTCAGATAAAAGAGCTTCCTCCCTCACAGTCACCACCACTCTGTACACCCTTACTCTGTCTTTTTCTCCATTGCACCTACTATCAAATGACAGATTGTGTATCTGTTTATTCGGTTTTTGTTTCTCTACCTCCATGAAAAACATAGATTCTGTTTTGCTCACTGTGGTACACCAAGTACCAGAATGGTGTTTGGTCCACAACAGACACTCAGCAAATATTTGCTGAATCAATCAAACTCCTTGTTACATGTTTTCAAAAGAAACTTATTAAGCAACTTTGGCCCAACTGAACTGTGATGCAGAGGACTTCCCTGGCAGGCCAGTGGTTAAGACTCTGCGCGTCCACTGCAGGGGGCACCGGTTCAATCCCTGGGCAGGGAACTAAGATCGTGCATGCCGCTGCGGTGCGGCAAAACTTTTTTATATTTTTATTTGTTTAATTTTTGGCTGCGCTAGGTCTTCGTTGCTGCCTGTGGGCTTTCTCTAGTTGTGGCGAGTGGGGGCTACTCTTCATTGCAGTGCGCGGGCTTCTCATTGTGGTGGCTTCTCTTGTTGCAGAGCACGGGCTCTAGGCGCACAAGCTTCAGTAGTTGTGGCACAGGGGCTCAGTAGTTGTGGCGCACGGGCTTAGTTGCTCCGCAGCATGTGGGATCTTCCCGGACCAGGGCTCGAACCCGTGTCCCCTGTATTGGCAGGCGGATTCTTAACCACTGCGCCACCAGGTAAGTCCCATGGCAAAACTTTTGAACTGTGATGCAGGAAAAAGAACAGTCTGGGAATTGAAGACTGGATCTCAGCCAGTAACAAGCTGTGGGACTCTAGCACTCAATTGCCATCTCCTTAAAATTAAGAAGCAGAACCAGAAGACTCCTAAAAGTCCTTCTAGCACCATGAGGCTGTGATTACTCTGTAAACTAGTTCCGCATTTAAGTAAGGGGACAAAGGGAATCAGCATAACCCCAAAGGGCAAATATGACAACTAAAATAGTAAGGAGCCAGCTTAATTGTGAAGGAAGCAATGAGGAAGGGAACGCACTGGTGTGAATGTGTGTTTGTGAGAGCCTGAGAGACAGAGAAATAGCAAAGGGGAATGAATAAATGTGTTTAGGAAAGAAGCAGAATTTCTTCTGTAGTAGCTCTTGATTCTTCTTTCCCTTGACCATACCCTCATTCTCCTCCTGTGAGTTTCATTTTCCTGTGGAGCCTGACCCATAAACCCAAACTCATTTTCTGTAATTCTCACCTCTCTCCTCAAACATTTGGGGCAACACCTCCATAAACACAGTCCTTGATGGTACTTACATGTAATGCCATGAGTCAAGCCCTACTCTCACTAGATAGTAGAGACAGAAGTTGATTCTTGTCTCAACTGAAATGGGGTAAAAAAGTCACAGGTCAGGAGAGCCTCTTCCCGGGGTTAATCTGATGGAGAAGCAACACTCCTTCAACGGGAACCTTCACGTTGGGCCACGATTCTTTAAACTCACCATCCTGTGGCCCTAGGTTGGCTTTTTGTAGATTTTAACCAGGGCCGCTGGAAACTGAAACAGGCAGGAATACGCAAGAGGGACCCTCAGGTTCAATTACACAGTCTTCCTGCAGAGACACCAAGAGTTCTCTCAGTAACAATGATCACAAGTTGAAGTTCATTTAGCATTCACTCCTCAAGAAGAATACAAACTAACTCTTTGTTTTAGGCAAAGTACTATGTTGCAAAAATAATGAAATTTTGGTAAAATGGCACTGAGTTTGAATACTCGCTCCTCCACTAACTAGCTGTGTGATTTGAAGCAGCTTCATACCTCCCTGTAAAACGATGAGTACACTTACGAAATCATCGTGATAAACAAATGCCAATACTTTAAAATAATGTGCTTAACTGTGTCTGGCACTGGCTGTATTGGTTCTCTTCCCCGCCGCTTTGAGGGGGTTTACTGCCTTCCGCGAGTCAAAAATCTTGTGGAATGAGATGAGTTACGGTTCAACGCACAGGCGGGGGTTCCCTACGCGGTCCACACTACCTACAACACAGCAACGCAGACTGGCCCGCCACGCCCCTGCCAGACCTGGGCAGAAAGGAGCCCAGCCCCTACTCGGCTTCCTCTGAGCCAAATGCCCCCCGCGCATAGGAGTTACCTACAATTTTGCTTTCTTCACATGAACTGAGAAGCCGGTCTCTGCTCTCCACCTGTCCCTCAAGCCCTTCTGGCTCACCCGCCGCTCAGTACTGAAACACGTGGAAGAACGCAAACACTTCATGTCCCCACTGCGCGTGTGCGGAAGTAGCGAAGCACCCAGACCCTCCCCCCAGGGTTCTCTGGGGAAATCCACCAGAGACTACATTTCCCATACGGCTCCTGGAGCTTATGTCCGGAAGGCCTCAGGGATTTCCTCTTCATCTAGCGGAGATTTCTAGTCTGTGACATATAGAAAACATATGCCATATAGACGTGGTAAATAGAAAACAGTAATTTATTTAAAGGAAGAGTTTCTTCTTTCATTTTATTTTTAAAAAGAATTAAACTTAGTAACACTGTGATAACATATCATCTGTAAATAGTTTTAAAATCTAAACTATGTAAATTAATGTATTAGATCCCTGTTAAAAAGGTTTTTAGTTTCAGACAGCTTAGTTATGAGTATGTTTCAAAGCTTTATTACAATCTAGCTGTAAGGGAACAGCAAGAGGGCAATTTCAAGTTTCACTCAGGGAAAAGTTTATATAGGAAAGGAGAAGGGTTACATAATCGTTGGCGAGCTATAAAAATGAGAGTGTATCTAACAGGCATCAGATTGGGTGGATACTAGTTTCTATAACAAGTCTTATTCCATTAAAGTCATTTAGAAATTGGCTTATCAGGAATGATCATTTTTTCCCAGAAGGAAGTCATGAATTAATAGTATGCAAAAAAAAACCCTTTACCCAGATGAGGTTTGGGACAATTTCTCTTCTATAGGTTTCTTCAGACCTTTCTCCTCCACCCCTCAGCCCCAGCTCTCTCTCTTTTTTTTTTTAAACAAATTATTTATTATTTATTAATTTATTTATGGCTGCATAGGGTCTTAGTTGCAGCACATGGGATCTTTCATTGCGGCATTCGGGCTTCTCTCTAGTTGTGGCCCACAGGCTCAGTAGTTGTGGTGCATGGGCTTAGTTGCCCCGTGGCATGTGGGATCTTAGTTCCCCGACCAGGGATCGAACCCACGTCCCCTGCATTGGAAGGGCAGATTCTTAACCACTGGACCGCCAGAGAAGTCCCTTTTTTTTCTTTTTTTTTTTTAATGTGTGTATACTGTCAGGCCTTATCGTAAGCATATATCTAATATTCATTCAACAAAAACATGTTGCCTGAGTTCCTGTTATATACCAGACATTGATTTGGGTATGGAGTAGTGAGCAAAACAGACAAAAATGCCTGCCTCGTGGAGCTAATGTTCTATTTTATTAGATATTGATAAATGCTATGGAGAAAAATAGTGCAACGAAAGGGGATAGGCAGTAGTGGAGGGCTGCAGTTTTAAACAGAGTAGTCCAGGAAGGCCTCTCTTAGGAGATATTTGAGCAAAGACCTGAAGGAAATGAAGTTGCAAACTCATGCCAGATGAAAAAGGGTTTTAGGTAGAGGAAACAGCAAGAGCAAAGACCTGAAGCAGAAAGTGCCAAACACATTTAAAGAACAGCAAGGAGGGCCATGTACCTGGAGAAGGGAGAATAATAAAGAGGTAAGGAGGGGTGAGGGCCCAGACTGTGGAGGGACTTGTAATCAATGTAAGGACTTCAGCTTTTCCTCTGAGTGAAAATAGAGGCTTCTGGAGAATTTTGAGCAGAGGAGTGGCATGGTCTGACTCAAGTTTTAATATGATCACTCTGGCTGCTGTGTGGAGAATAAACTGGAGGAAAGCCAGGGTACAACCAGTTAGGAGGTCATTAGAATAATCAAGAAGTGAGATGATGGTAGCTCAGACCAAGTAGTAGCAGAAGAGCTAGTGAGAAGTAGTTGCATTCAAGGTCTAGTTTGAAGGCAGACTCGATATTGATTTACTGTAGATCATATGTAAGGTATGAGAGAAAAAGGAGACTCAAGGATGATTCCCAAGTTCCAGGTGTGAGCAAGTGAAAGGATGGAATTGCCATCAGATGAGATGGAGAAGGCTGCAAGAGGAGCACATCTAGGGAGAAGGAGAGAGAGCAGGACCTGTTTTGAACGTGTTGAGTTTGAGATGCCGATTAGAGACAACCACGTGGTGAAGTTGGGCAAATATGCTTGAGTTCAGGAGAGATGTCTACAAGAAATACATTTGGGAGATATCATTATATAGATAGACTTTAAAACCATCAGACAAATGGGGCTACCAATGAAGAGCGTATAGAGAGAGAAGAGAAGAGGTCTGAGGATAGAGCCCTGGGATATTCCCAAGTTGAGAGTTTGTAGAGATGAGAAGGACTCAGCAGGGAGACTGAGAAGGAAAAATCAGTGAAGCAGGAGGAGAACCAGGAGAATGTGGCTGCTGTAAGCAAAGTGGAAATAAATACTTCACAGAGAACTGAGGGCTACATTGCGTCCTAAGCTGTTAATAATTAAGGCCGACGACTTGGTCATTGGATACAGTACGTAGAATTTTGTCGGTGACCTTTACCAGAACAGTTTCAGCGGAGTGGTGTAGGGGAAAGCCTGTTTGGAATGAGTTTAAGAGAACATGACCTGAAAAGTCTAGATTGGGGGAATTTCAGTGAGACAAAGAGATGGTTTCTGTGGAAAAAAAAAAATTCAAGAAGGAAAAAAGACGGAAGGGGAACGGGTAGATTAACGGTGCTAAAACTAGCACTTTAGTGAAAGTCTGATGAGGAACAGGATATTATTTCCCCTGAAAATTACTTAATTACCATTTTCCCCTTTGTAATTAAGTAATTAATTAATTAAGGGAAAAATGGTAATTTTACAATGTAGAAATGTGGTGGATGCCACCCTAACCAAGTAATTAAAGTTAAAGTGACCAGTAATGGGACTTCCCTGGTGGCGCAGTCGTTAAGAATCCGCCTGCCAATGCAGGGGACACGGGTTTGAGCCCTGGTCCGGGAAGATCCCATATGCTGCGAAGCAACTAAGCCCATGCGCCACAACTACTGAGCCTGTGCTCTAGAGCCCGTGAGCCACATCTACTGAGCCCGCATGCCACAACTACTGAAGCCTGCGCACCTAGAGCCTGTGCTCCACAACAAGAGAAGCCACCACGATGAGAGGCCTGCGCACTGCAACGAAGAGTAGCCCCTGCTCGCCACAACTAGAGAAAGCCCGTGTGCAGCAATGAAGACCCACCTCAGCCAAATAAGTAAATAAATAAATAAATAAAATTTAAAAATAAAATTAAAAAAAGTAAGATCACCAGTAATAAGACAAGTTTGACATTGTGCCTCCTTACATGAAATGCTAAGAATATCACTTACATGATATACTTGCCCAAATGCATAACCTGAATCTAATCATGAGGAATCATCAGACCAACCAAAACTGAGGGGCACTCTACAAAATAGCTGGCCTGTACTCTCCAAAAATATCAATGTCATGAAAGATGTTGAAAGGCTGAGGAATTGTTCCAGATTAAAGGAGTCTGAAGAAATATGACAGCTAAATACAATGGGTAATCCTGGTTTGGATCCTGGACCAGAAAAAAAAAAATTGTTAAGAAAAACATTATTGGTTTAAATGCAATGTGGTATCTTGGATTGGATCCTAGATCAGAAAAAGGACATTTATTGAAAAACTAGTGAAATATGAATAAAATCTGGAATTTAGTTAATTGTGATAAACCGGTGTTGGCTTCTTAGTTGTGCTCTGGTAATAAAAGATGTTAACTTTATGGGCAATAGGTGAAGGATATATGGGAACTCTCTGTACTAGCTTTGAAACTTTTCTGTAAACCTAAAATTATTCCAAAATTAAAAATTTCTTTAGAAAAGAACAGTATTGAGACAACTGGGGAATTTTATGGATGATAGATTAGAGAATAGTATTATACCAGTGGTAAATTTTTTAAAATTTTGATCATTGAACTGTGGTCATATAACAGAATGTCCATGTTCAAAGGGGTGAAATGTTATTGAACATCTTCTCAGCCTCACTTCTTCCTTTTTTTTTTTTTTTTCTGCCCACAGCATGCAGCTTGCAGGATCTCAGTTCCCCAACCAGGGATTGAACCCAGGCCACTGCAGTGAAAGCCCAGAATCCTAGCCACTAGGCCACCAGGGAACTTCCTCTTCTTCTTCTTTTGGTAACAGACCCTATTTTTCTTTTGGGGGACTACTCTGCTCCTATTACATGAGATCTTGGTGGTAATGTAAATCAAGGTTTTCTGTGGTATGCACTAGCTCACTGGAAATAATATGCTTTTAGTTTTGCAAAGGAAATTACTAAAAGACTAAAGTGCTTCTAAAAAAATAAGAGACCATTGTTTCTTCCTCATCATAGGTGAGTTTAACACATTTGCAATTAATATTATTATTGATATACTTTTATTTATTTCTACTTTTTTTGGCTTTCTATTTATTATATCGTTTTCTGCAACTTTCACCTTTCCTGCTCTGTTGGATTTATGAAGTTTTCATTATTGCTCTCTTCAGATTTTTAAGTTACACATTATATTTCTATGCTTTTCTAGTTACCCTTACTTTTTTTAACACCTTTATAAAGCCTAAACTCTCTTTTTTCAGAACTCAAGGACTCCTAAACTTAGATCTGCCTTTTCCACTTTCTCTGTTTTCTTCTTTTCATTATACTTTTTGTATTTGATTCTTAAAAATTAGCATATATGATATAATCAGAAAAAAATGAAGTTTCACTGGGGAGAAAACGCCCTATCTGCCATCTGTGTATAAATAAAAGAGAAAGAAGGTATTTTTCAGTGATCTTTTTATAAAGTAAAAAATGAAAGAAAATCTCAAGGTATGACAAACTCTTAGAGGTGGGAAAAATCGAGGAAGTTCTCATTTAGATTGTGTATGGCTGTTTCAGCCACAGAATACAAATAGACTAGGGAGTTCTGGGAATCTGAGATGTTTGGATGGAACTAAGCATAGTTTTGGTTTTCTTTTTGCCAAAATCTCGTATGGCCTAAGCCAATGAGCTCAGTGACAGAAACTCTCAAGGTGGCAGTTTATATTTGTCCAGTAAGGAAGTATATATATATATTTAAAAAATTTTTTTTTAATTTTTGGCTGCATTGGGTCTTTGTTCCTGAGCGTGGGCTTTCTCTAGTTGCAGCAAGCGGAGGTTATCCTTCGTTGCGAACGGGCTTCTCATTGCGGTGGCTTCTCTTGTTGCAGAGCACAGGCTCTAGGCGCGCGGGCTTCAGTAGTTGTGGCACATGGGCTCAGTAGTTGTGGCTCGCGGGCTCTAGAGCGCAGGTTCAGCAGTTATGGCGCACGGGCTTAGTTGCTACACGGCATGTGGGATCTTCCTGGACCAGGGCTTGAACCCGTGTCCCCTGCATTGGCAGGCGGATTCTTAACCACTGCGCCACCAGGGAAGCCCAAGGAAGTATATTTTAACTTGCTCTACTGTATTCCTTCTTCCACTTAAGGGAGTGAATTAATTTATGGAACCTAGATAACATGCTTCCTGACATATTACAATTAAAATTCCCTTGTTTTATTCGCAGACCATCGCACACCTCTTGCCACCTCGACCTACACAGCTGCTCTTCCAAGGGGACCTCACATCATGCCGACAACAGTAGAGCTCCCTACTGCCTCCTAATATGTGTCCTCTTCCTGTAGCCTTACATAGTTTGGAGTTTCTCAGATGAGAAGCATGGGCATGGGAAGGGGAGATAGGATGGGAATGGAAAGCACTGAGTAGGGTAAAACAAGGATTTCATGTAGGAAATGAGAGAAGACTGTTGAGTTGATAAAAAAAGGCAAGTCCCGTGACTATACATACCTAAAGAATTCCCTGTGTGGCTGACAAATGGATTCTGAAGACAATTCCAAAAGAAAGAAGGTAACAGAAAATTCTGAAACTGCAAGAGTGTAACCAGTATGCCGCCTCCTAAAACAACTGGGGAAGTGTTAAAGAAAAAAGGTATTCAGTGACATTTGTTAAAGATGACAAATGACAAGACAGACTTTATTGAGGACCAGTGTGATAGGTATAGGGACCACTGCCATGGGATTTTAGTTGGGGAGAGATTGCGCTCAACTCTGAATACACCATGCACAAGTAGGAATTTATAGCTAAGGAGCAGGGTAGGGGTCAGTGGGTGGAAAATTACTAAGAGAAAACATCACGGGTAAGGAGGGTTCTGGCTGAACCTGCCTTATAGGATTCCTGCTGAAGACAGGCTAGGGTGATCAGACATCACCTGAAGGATGATGGAGGATGAGGAACCTGATCAGATATTGAGGGTGCAGGGTTCTGGTTAAAATGACTTAGCAGGGTTCTTGCTAAAACTAGATTTTACAAGTAAGTGTGCAAGTGGGCCTCGGAAATGTTCAGGAGCCTGACTAAAGTTTGGTCAAGCAAAAAAGTCAGTAAATAATTTAGATCCTTAAGTGCTAGTGTGCTTGTTCAAAAAAAAGCACTATCATTCATTTATAATCATTACTCAGCATTACTCTTCAAAAAATGGCCAATGAGAGAAAAACAATGTAATATAGTTGTAACTGAGCTTAAACTTGAAAAGGCTTGATTTCTGAATTTAGGTTCAAGCTGTTTTGTCACAACTCAAGAAAAGGCATAAAAGTTTTTTGACATTATCAAAGAATATTGTGAACAGCAGTAAAAACTGTAGCTTAAGTAATGGTTGGTTCATCCTTTTAAGGGAACATGTGGAACTTACAAAATGTCACGTTCCAAAGTGAAGTTGCTAAGCAAAAAAAAAATGTGCTCTTTTCAACTCGATTAATGCTGCCTGTGCTGTCACATGGTAAATTCCAGGCACCCCTAGGAGCTAAACCTGTATCAATTTCTTACAAGAAAACAAAAAATAGACCCCAAAGCTCACTCTCTGAAAGTTGCAAAGTATCATGATACTCTAGTTTATTAAAATGAAATGTAGATGATACCCTAGTTAACTACTACTTGAGCTATGCTTACACCTTAGGTAAATACATCAATGAAAAAGAACAGGAATATTTGAAGGGCAAATGTTTTATTTACACACTTATTTAAATACTTCTTTTCCTCAACTGAGTACTTACTGTAATACAGAATACAACTGCTTTCCCCCTCTCAACTGGTATCTTGTTAAATTATACATATGTGTAATTCTATACATCTTTATAACAAGTTTGAGAATGAGATTCAGTAACACTGCCATACCCCTTAAAAGTGCCAGCAAATGGGTGAATATATTACTGAAATTCATACTACATATTAAACCACATGTTTTCACTTGCATGTTACTGTTAGGGTTGGAAGAAAAAAATGGTGAAATTTACTGCAGAAACTCTTAATAGATATAATTTAATATAATATATAATATAAACATTTTATACTCACACTTGCATAATTGTATAATTTGTTATAAAAATTAAAAATCAGAGATGGTAAATGTAGTTTTCACTGATTCCTTGATTGTTTAATTTATGCTTACTTTCCAAGCTCTATGTGCATTTATAAATTAACTTTTTCTGTGATCTTTTCTCTAAAAACTTTATTATCACTTGAGAACATGATTGGCATTGGTTTTTTTAATGGGAATTTATTCTTCCAGTTCATTCAGATTGGTGGATTTCTCCTCATCATAAATTCTCTACTTAATAAGGTTTATCAAATATTTAAAGTTTTCTCAGATTCATAAGTGAATATTACATATGAATTTTCTGATGTACAATAAGATTTGACTTCTGGGAAAATGCTTTCCCACATTTGCTACATTCATAGGGCTTTTCTCCTGTATGAATTATCTGATGTCTGAGGAGATGAGACTTCTTGATGAAGGCTTTGCCACATTCAATACATCCATAAGGTTTCTCTCCTGTGTGAATTCTTTGATG
Source organism: Balaenoptera musculus (assembly GCF_009873245.2). NCBI lineage: Eukaryota > Metazoa > Chordata > Mammalia > Artiodactyla > Balaenopteridae > Balaenoptera > Balaenoptera musculus. The sequence continues at coordinate 32,889,254 of NC_045785.1, read as the reverse complement.
CGTAACAAGCACAGAAGTGTTGCCAAAGGCTTTGCCGCATACGATGCATCGATAGGGTTTCTCTCCTGTATGAAATCTAGAGTGTTTATAAAGGGATGAACTATACCTGAAGGTTTTCCCACATTCCTTACATTCAAATGAGTTCTCAAGTGTATGTGATTTCACGTGTTGAGTAAAGGAGGAGTTCCAGGTGAATGATTTCCCGCATTGACCGCATTCATAAGGCTTCTCTCCAGTGTGGAGTCTCTGATGGACCACGAGTTGTGCTTTATGCGTAAACGCTTTCCCACAATCACTGCACACAAAGGGTCTCTCTCCATTATGTATTTTCTGATGAGTTGCAAGGTGAGCCTTCCTGCTATAGGCTTTCCCACAGTCGTTGCATTCAAAGGGTTTTTTTCTTGTATGATTTTTTTCATGTCTAATAAAATGAAACTTCTTTTTGAAGGCTTTCCCACATTCACTGCATTCATAACAGTTTTCTCCAGTATAACATCTATTACAATTAAGTAAGTCTGAAGTAGGTTGCAAACTCTTCCTATATGACTTACATTTATATGATTTTTTTCTTGTAGGATTAAGACTTGTGCTCATATTATAACCATGAAGTCTCTTCACAGTCAGAATTTTATTGAACATGAACAAAACTGAATTCAAAAAATTGTCTTTGCTTTCCTGGTTCTTGTCTGATTCATCAATAAGTGGGCAGTCAGCTTCTAAAAAGGAGTACAGTGAAACATTCCTAGTTAATTTTTGCCATCGACAGTTATAGAAACATATATGATTTCAAATCTAGTCTCTCGTTCTGAAACAAATCTGTATTTGCCTTGCTCCTGAGCTTTACGAATAAAACTGCTAAAGAGGAAATGGGAGCACAGAATGACAATGAGAATAGATGGCTTAACTTGTGACCTGAGGAAAGATAGTAAAATAGCAAAAGGTACAGTAAGGAGGGTACAAAGGAAATCAAAAAGTTGCTCAATTTCTCAACAAGGGCATATGGTTAGCTCACAGAATGAAGAGAGCCCACTGTGGAGATGTGATCAATGGACTGGGTAGCTAGGGGAACGAGACAAGGGAGTTAAGGGAAAATATCAGAGGGAAAACTAGATTTGGAGATGGGAGATCAGAATCAGGGTCCTTACTACCTAATCCCTAGATTACCCAGGTAGAATAGCTCCTTATTTCCCTCATTCATATCTCTTTTTCCTCTTGATCATCTGGCACAATGTCACTTCCCTTCAGGAACATTTTTCTATCTCCAATCCTCTAACCTCATCCAAACCACGGCTGAGACATATCTGTAGACAGGGCTCCAACTCTACTACAGCTGGGATTCATTCTTACACGTACTTGTAAGCCCAAGAACACAAAGGTCTAGCAGGTCATTTGAGGGTGTGCTATTCTTAGCCCAAGCACAGTTTCTATCTGCTTGTTACCATTTTTATTCAGGCTGAGTTTTGATATATGACAAGTACTGCTTTTACATCCTCTTTCAATCTTCCTAACAAACTAGTCCCCAAAAAGCCTCTTTGCTCCTGAAGTCACATTTTTAGACTCCTAGTCTCAAAACCCTATAAATCCCAAATTCACTGTTCCATTAAAAACAAAAAAAAAATTAGGGAGGGGGTTATAATTCCCCACTCCTGAATTTCCTTCCATGTGGAGTTACTACAATACCCCTAGCCTTTTGCTTCATGCCTTATCCTCTATGGAGCTGGCTGAGTAGTGGGCTATAGCCATTAATACACATTTCTTTATTGAGTGGTTCTAAATGTGGGGACTGGGTTTCTGTCTTCTTTCCTCTCTACTTCAACCAATGAGAAGCAGCATCCTGTGTTACCTTGGCCAACAATAACCAACTGAAAAATCCAGGGTAATCAGCCTGGTGAACAAAAATATGCAATACAATGAATTCACTCATGGTATCTAAGCATGCTCTGCTCTAGCCCTCAACAAATACCTACTTCTGTTCCAAGGATTCTAGATTCTAAATAGCTACAATCATTTGCTCATGTTCCTTCCCCACCTTAACTTGCCCTCCTTCATCCTCTCTCATCCTATGTAGTATTTAGATATCCTTTAGGGAGGAGCCATTGTTCCATGATCTTAAAAGAAAGGCTCCTCCAGTCTTTGCCTACTTTAAACTTTAGGCTCCATTTTCTCTGAACTTCTAAGACAGTCATCACTGCTGCCTAAACCATTTATTTTGACAACTAACTAGATTAAAACCGCAATGTTACTGTGCATTGAACAAATGTTCCACATTCATCAAATTTTAAAATATATGGCTATGTTTTGCCTTTTCAACTACAATTTACACACCTGGAAAAACAATTTTTTTTTCTTTATTTGAATCCTTCTCAGGAAACATTAAAAAGCCTTGTTGAATGAAAGGATAAGAAACATCCCCACAATCCCTGACTTTACAAAAATGAATTAATTAAATATTCATTGAATGTCCATGATGTGCTCAGCAATGGTGTAAAGAAAAAAAAATGATACTGGACTTTCTCTTCAGGGAGTAATCATAAGAAAACATGCCTTAAAGCCACAGGTGTTTTTTAAAAAAAGTCTTAAAAGCCACAGGATTAAAAAAAATCTAAGATAGTATATGTCAAGTTTTTGTGACAGAGCCATAGTAGAGTTGGGATGGGAATTCAAAGAAGGCAGAGATCAATGTAGGCTAAAGTTACCATGAAAGAGGAGAAAACTGAATTCAGACTTCATAGCATGCTGGTTTTGAAACCGAGTGGGGCCTTGAGAGGCTCCCAGGCACTGAAACCGTGAGGCCTGGGCACTGAGGCCTCCTTTTGTCCACCATTTCTTCCAGGCAAGACTCAAGCCTCCATGACCTTCCCTGAGTTCCAAAGGGTGGATTTGAACAGTTGCTAATCAAGGGAGGAGCAGCTAAGAAACCACCTGAGGCAGGATTAAAGGGACCAGAGAAGCTCATCAAGATTAAGAGAAGACCACCTGAGACTGAGGGAGTGCAAGCCCTGCTCACACCCTAATCTTGTCAGGACCCCACCTTTGAACCCCTGTTATAAAGCCCTTAATCAAATCCTCTGGGGGAGAGACACATAGTTTTTCAAGGCAGAAGCCCAGTGTGTCTCCCTTTGCCTGGCAAAGCAATAAAGCTATCCTCTTCTACTTCACCCAAAACTGTGATTTGATCCAGCATCGCTGTACAGAGAGGCCGAGCTTTCGGTAACAGCTTTAGTTAGATGGAGCACATCAGAATCAAAAGGACTGATGCGGAAAAGAAAACTGTGTACAGAGGATGCTAAAGAGTCTAATTGCATGGAATAGGGAAAAGACGGACAATTCTGGATAAACAAAATGGGATCACATACAGAGGGATAAGCCATTTAAATACCATAATACAGGTTATACAGGAATAACATGTTTGTCAGAAGAGTGACAAGCAAAATGAAATAATTCAGATAAATCTTGCAAGAACATCTAAGATAAACCAGAAAATAGGCTGGAATTGGCAATATAAGTATTTACATAAACAGCCGAGATACCATATCAGGAGTTAAATTCATTGGTTTATGCCAGTAGTAATTAGGGTTCCAGGGAATCTAAACACATTTAATTGGTATCTTAATCATTTGAAACATACTTCTTTATTGACTCTGTGCAAAGGGAAGATTTTATTTTGAGTCAGTCTTGGATAAACTAATAGTTGAAATTATAGTAATAGTCACAATAGTATTTAAGGAGAAATCTTAAGAGAAAAAGCCATTGCTTACCACAGTGATTTTATGACTACAGAGCAGCAGGCCAGTCATTACCTTTTATTGTAAGGATAAAGGTAAAGTGTTGAAGAATATTCAAAATTGGTTACTATGAACCAAACGACACAATAAGGCCAGGTAGGGTAAAATTATGGGAATGGAAGCTGTGAGGCAAAGATGCTGGAGATGGCACAAAATAAATAACTGTAGTCTTTAAAGTGATGAAGTTTCTGAGGGAGTTACTGTGGACAGAATTTCAGAAGATGGAAGAGAAGTCAAAAAGCAAACGGTGAATAAGCTGTGAGAAAGGGTGAGGGCAGATTAGTGAGGAACTAATTCAAATAAAGTTGGAGGACAATTTCCAAAAGATATCAATATTATCAAGTGAAGCAGAAAGATGCACTAGAAGGTAGATACCCCAAGTTAGCCGTAAGATTAAAGATAAGCAAGGTAGGGTACACAGGGGGAGTATATGCTGCAAGAAAAGGAACGAGTTTTTTTAAAAAAGGAAAAAAATTAGGAAGAACATGTGTTATAAAAGTTTTGAAATAAAAACAACTAACATATGCTGAACACTTACTGTCTGCCACTATATGAAGGGGTTTGCTTGTATTAACTCACATAATCTTTACAAAAACCTGAGGTAAAAAGTAATATTATCCCTATTTTATAAATAAAGTTGTGCTACAAAATAATTAGGTTAGACAGAGGTTGGTGGAATAAGACTTCAAATCCACATAATTTGATTACATTATTAGAAATTGATGTATGGAAATATCGGCCATCATGTTGAGGAGGGAAGAAGAATGAGGATTCTAGGAACTGGGAGAACCAACAAGCACTTCGATGGGACAGGCAGCGTGAGGAGCCAGAGCAGAGAGGAAGGACATCCTCCCACACAAGAGCTGAGAAACAGAAAGAGCAGCCACGTGGAAGAGTGGAAGTGAAGGTGCCATCTGGGGATCTGAGGATGTTGTGTCAGGTGTACCCAGTCACTTTCAAAGGTGTGTGGTTTTAAGAGGTGCTTCCTGCAAAGTATTTCAGAGGTGGCTGTCCCTCACTCACCAACTGAGATCTCAGTTCCAGAGACTCCCATCTACCTGTTTTCTCTGACTCACCTGGAGAGCGCCAACATGGGTTCTCTCCCTCCACCATCCATGGCTCTTGTCCTTGCTCCACCTTGAAGATCACTTTTGTTTTGGTGACTGGACACCCTGTTCATGGGAAACAACACAGAACTGGGGACAAAGTGCTAGGAACAAACGACTACCTCACAATTCGGGTTTGCCTCCTGGAGTCTTAGGGCCTGTGAAGATGACAGACAAGCTTTAGAACAGAAAAGACCCTTCTTCATTTGGGAGGCAGAAGCATTAAACAAATTATCTGATCCCCAAAGGGGATTAAGAATCTTTGACCACTAAAATTCAGGGACAAACTTACTAATGCTTCAGAATGTTCACAGCTTTCACAGGTCTTAAAGGAAGGGCACTATTAAAACATAATGAGTTACACTGAAAAGTTACCACCCACTGTCCTTACCCATTGAGATGAGGTTTCTAAAGTTCTCCAACATCACATCCCAATACAAGGTTCTCTGATCACAGTCAAGCAGCTGCCATTCCTCTGGGGTGAATTCCACAGCCACATCCTGGAGTGTCACTGATCCCTGTAATAGTACATGGATCTTCAAACTAAAGTGTGCATCATTTGGGGACTTGTAAGAGAATCATGGCAGCCTCTTAGGATCATATCATGTTCATTGTTGAGTTTTCAGAAAGTAATGTATGATAACTACTGTACACCTGATTCAGAAATATACTTTGTGATAGAAACAAAAATTATATTAAAAATATTCAACTAGTACCAGGATAATTCAATGGGGGAAAGAATGGTCTTTTAAACAAATGGTGTTGGAACAACTGGATCTCCACATGCAAAAAAATGAAGTTGGACTCCCTCAACACACACCTCACATCATATATAAAAATGAACTGAAAATGGATCAGAGACCTATGTGTAAGAGTTAAAACTAGAGGTGACCCTTGAACAACTTGGGGGTTAGGGGTGCCAACCTCCCCACAGTTAAAAATCCACATAATAACTTTACAGCCCTCCATATCCGTGGTTCCACAATCACAAATTCAACGAACCACAGGTCATGTAGTACTGTAGTATGTATGTATTGAAAAAAATCTGCATATAAGTGGACCCACACGGTTCAAACCCGTGTTGCTCAAGGGTCAACTGTATATAATTCTTAGATGAAAACAAGGGAGTAAATCTTTATGACCTGGGATTAGGCAATGGTTTCTTACACATGACAGAAAAAGTGTAAGTGACAAAAGAAAAAAAATAGATAAATTGGTATTCATCAAAATTAAACATTTTTAAGCTTCAAAGCACACCATGAAGAAAGTGAAAAAGACAATTCACAAAATAGGAGGAAATATTTGTAAATCATATATCTAAAAAGAAATTTGTATCTAAATTATAAAAAGAATTCTTACAACACAACAATAAAAAGAAAACCCAATTTAAAAATGGGCAAAGGATTTGAACAGACATTTTTCCAAAAACAGATTATGGTCCATAAGCACATGAAAAGATGTTCAACATCATTAGTAAATACAAATTAAAACCACAATGAGGTATCACTTTATACCCACTAGGATGGCTAAAATCAAAGGCAGACAATGACAAGTGTTAATAAGGATAGGGAGAAACTGGAACTCTCATACATTGATGGTAGAACTGTAAAATGGTGCAGCAACTATGGAAAACAGTTCAGGAGCTCCTCAAAATGTCAAACATAGAGTCACCATATGACCCAGCAATTTTTCCTAGGTATATACGCAAAAGAATTGAAATCATACATCCCCCCCCCCAAAAAAAAACCATACACAAATGCCCATAGCAGAATTATTCATAATAGGCAAAAGTGGCAACAGTATGAGTATCCATCAGCTAATAAATAGATAAACAAAATGAGGTACATCCATATGATCCAATATTATTCAGCAATAAAAAGGACTCTACAACATAGATGATCCTTGAAAATTTTGTGCTGGCTGAGAGAAGCCAGTCACAAGAGATCACATATTGTATGGTTCCATTTGTATGAAATGTTCAGAATAGGCAAATACATATAAACATAAAGTAATTCAGGGCTGGGGGAAGGAAGGAATGGGGAGTGACTGCTAATGGATATGGGGTTTCTTTTGAGAGTAATGAAAATGTTCTGAGATTAGTGGTGATGGGTTCACAATTATGATAATATACTAAAAAACCCCACTAAATTGTATATATTTTAAAGGGGTCAATTTGTAATATATGAATTATGTCTCAATAAAATTATTTTAAAATATTACTTATATGTTCTTCATTCATTCACTCATACAATATTCAATGAGGACATACCAAGTACAGTACTAGAGATAAAAAAAAGAATAAAATTATTACTGCCCTCAGAGATCTTACAATCTATTAGACACTGCAAAACAAACATGTAAAGGTAATAAGATATTAGAGGGGCTATAAGGTTAATAGGCCAGACACACATAAGCATAATAAAATAGAAAAATACAGATTTTTTAATATGATAAAATATATCCTCTCAACCATAAAGTCAAAATCACGTTTAACTTAAACTGAAATTAAAAAGGCATGTGGCAACATGCCTACTGCAAAGAGGTAGTTAAGACCATATAAAGCAGGTATCAGCAAACTACAACCCACAGGCTGACCGCCTGTGTTTGTAAATAAAATGTAACTGGAACATAGTTATGTCCATTTGTTTACTTCAACTACAAGAGCAGAGTTGAGTAGTTGCCACAGAGGTTATATGGCCTTCAAGCCTAAAATATTTACTATCTGTCCCTTTAAAAAGTTAAGAGAGGGACTTCCCTGGTGGTCCAGTGGTTAAGACTCCTCACTCCCAAAGCAGGGGGCCTGGGTTCAGTCCCTGGTTAGGGAACTAGATTCACATGCCGCAACTAAAAAAGCCTGCATGCCACAACTAAAGATCCCGCACACGGCAACAAAGATCCCACATGCCACAACTAAGACCCGGTGCAGCCAAATAAATAAATAAATAAATATTAGAAAAAAAAAAAAAAGTTAAGAGACTAGGCAGGGTTTACCCCAGGAATGCACAGATAGTTCAATATTGGGAAATGTATTAGAAATTCTTTAAACTGTTATATTAAAGAAAAAATATATTACTTTATTGACAGGTATAAAAAAAATGATATGAGGAAAAAAGTTCCCAATTTATGAAAACAATCTTAACAAGCTAAAAATCCTTAACTTGATTTAAAAAACAAAACAAAACAAAAAAACAACTACCAGATTACAAGAGGAAACAGTAAGACACTGGAAGCATTCCCACTAAAACTGGAACAAAAAAGATTTTGGCTAGAAATTACATTCAAAATTATAGTTACTAGAAGTCCTGTCCATTGACATAAGACAAGAAAAAAAAATGGAGCCTACATATTAGGCAATAAGGAACAAAACTCCATTTGAAGAGTATATGATGGTCTATCTAGAAAATCTAAGAATCAACTAAAAAACTCTTGGACTTAGTAAGAGTTCTGTAAGTTGACATAAAGTCAAATAGATAAATCCATACTTTCCTCTACACCAGAATAGCCAAATAGAAAATATAATGAAAAAAGATCCATTCCATTCTCAATAGCAACTTAAACCATATATAAGAATAAACATCATAAGAAATGTAAAAGAATTACCATAATAAACCTATAAAACTGTAATGAAGGACCAAAAAACACTGAATAAAATGAAGAACTCACAAATAACAAATGCTGGAGAGGGTGTGGAGAAAAGGGAACCCTCCTACACTGTTGGTGGGAATGTAAGTTGGTACAGTCACTATGGAGAACAGTATGGCGGTCCCTCAGAAAACTAAAAATAGAATTACCATATGATCCAGCAATCCCACTCCTGGGAATGTACCTGGACAAAACTATAATTCAAAAAGATACATGCACCCCTATGTTCACAGTAGCACTATTCACAACAGCCAAAACATGGAAACAACCTAAATGTCCATTGACAGATGAATGGATAAAGAAGATGTGGTACATATATACAATGGAATATTACTCAGCCATAAAAAAGAATGAAATAATGCCATTGGCAGCAACATGGATGCAACTAGAGATTATCATACTAAATGAAGTAAGTCAGAAAGAGAAAGACTAATACCATATGATATCACTTATATGTGGAATCTAAAATATGGCACAAATGAACCTATCTACAAATCAGAAACTGACTCACAGACATAGAGAACAGACATGTGGTTGCCAACGGGGAGGAGGGGAGGGAGAGGGATGGCCTGGTAGTTTGTGGTTGATAGATGCAAGCTATTACATTTAGAATGGATAAACAACAAGGTCCTAACATATAGCACAGGGAACTATATTCAATATCCTGTGATAAACCAAAATGGAAAAGAATATGAAAAAACCATGTCTCTATGTGTATAACTGAGTCACTCTGCTGTACAGCGGACATTGGCACAACATTGTAAATCAACTCTACTTCAATTTAAAAAAATGGAGAACTCATTATTGAAAAGTTATGAATTCTCTCCAAATTAATCTAAAAGTGTAATGCAATCACAATAAAAATACCTAACACACCCCCTTATGGACCTTGACAAGCTGATTTTTAAATTCACATGGAAGAGAAAATGCTCAAGAATTGCTGAAGACTCTGGAAAAGGAGCAAGGTTTACTTATGGATCCAGGTGAATATTAAAAAGGACATGTACCTGGACTTACAAATTGAGTTCATATAGCACTTCTTGGCACTATGTTCTCTGCTTATTCTAGGGAACACTCTAAGAAAGTCACAGGAGGGACTTCCCTGGTGGCACACTGGTTAGGACTCCACGCTTCCAGTGCAGGGGGCCTGGATTCAATCCCCAGTCAGGGAAATAGATCCCAAATGCATGCCTCAACTAAGAGTTTGCATGCTACAACTAAGGAGCAGGTGAGCCACAACTAAGGAGCCCCCCTGCTGCAACTAAGACCTGGTGCAACCAAATAAATAAATAAATAAATAAATAAAAATAAATTAAAAAAAAGAAAGTCATAGGAAAACTGATGTTATATTTATCACAGGATTGTTACTATCAATATTGTTTCTAACACTATCTCTATGAAAACCCATTGTGGGAATCCCCTGGTGGGCCGGTGGTTAGGACTCAGCACTCTCACTGCTGGGTCGCGGGTTCAATCCCTGGTTGGGGAAGTAAGATTCCACAAGCCTCGGGGTGCGGCAAAAAAAAAAAAAGAAAACCCATTGTAAGATATTTTCTTTGGAGAATTGTGCCAGGAAAAAATTTACTTATCCGGGGAATTGTTCTGCTTTATTCTCAAGGACAAAGCCAGTACTTTAAAAGGTTGGCTATCCATTTTCTATGATCACCAGAAAGACTGGGTATACTTATGCAGCTCCAACTAAGTGCAGATCCTATAATCTGGATATCAACTTAGCACTTTTGGAACTGATCTATTCAAGTTACGTTTTCCCTGACTATACATTTCCTTTTTATTATGTGGATTGTTTTTTTTTTTTGGCTGCGCCGCACGGCATGCAGGATCTTAGTTCCTCGATGGAACCCGCGCCCCCTGCAGTGGAAGCACGGAGTCTTAACCACTGGACCGCCAGGGAAGTCTCTATATGGATTTTTAAAGAGATTTAAAATAGCAATAAATGGATGCCTTACCTCTAAGTTGATCATTTCTGCAGCTCTTACACAGAGATCTATGAAAGTAGAAATGGGGAAGAGAGTAAAGACATGAGAAACACCAGGACTGCAATGTAGAACCCTGCTCTATGAAAACAGAAGCACACACACCGCAGTCTCAGAAAATGTCACCCAGTGGGAGAACGACATTTCTAGCAAGTCAGAAAAGTCTACATTTTATAAGCAATGATCTCTGTATGTGTTATTAATATATGGAGCTTAGATAAGTATCTTGTACATTTCTGTCCTACAAACCTAACAGCAAGTCGTTAACCTTTAAACCAGTGACTTTTTTTTTCTCCCAGAAATGTATCCTAAGTAAATACAAATACTTGTATCCTAAGTAAATAATGAATGAGTTAAAAGGATAACTAAAAGCCTGACCTCCGAAGCTCAGTATCTTTAGAAGTCATTCCTTCCTGTGATTCTCTGGTCTCTGTTCTGTAGCTGGAGTAAGAGATCTCAAATAGGTTTCTTGAGAAGGCTGGATCCAGGGACCCGGCGGGGAGGGGGCGGGGCGGATTTTTTTTAAGCTGGAGTCTTCAGTTTAGACTCTAAATCTGTTTCTCCCTCTCCCTTCCCCTCCCCCTCCCCCTCGGAATTCACTATCTCCTATGAGCCCAGTCTAGGCTTTTTGAAATTCCAACCAGCGCTGCTAGGGCCCTAGAAAGGCTAAAACGTGCAAGATGGACTCCCAGCTTTATTTCGTCTTCACTGGAAAATCTGAAGATTCACCAAGAGATCCTTAAAAAAAAAAAAAAAAAAAAAAAAGACACACCGAATTTTACTCAGCATACATTACTCAAATATTTCAAAAGGAAAATATGTCCAACGCTTTGTTTTGCAGGTTTTTTTCATCTTGAGAAAAAAATGAAATTTGAAGAAAACTCATCTGGATTTGAATCTCAGATCTTCTACTATACTAAACTGTTTGAGTCTAGGCAAGTTAACTTCACCTCTCTCAGCTTCAGTTAATTCATATGCAAAATGGAGAATATTTACTTCGGATGATTGTTGTAAGAATACCCTAAGAGTGCATCGAAGTTTCTCTAGAAACACTTTATTCCTAGATCCCTTCACATGGTTTAATTTTAAACGACTGTAAATGGTTTTAAATGGTTCTGGTAGGGCCAACTGTGCTCCTGTAATCAGGGAAGGTGTAGTTTGATGCACAGACTTCTACACAGTGTCCTTTACTTGCAAGGGCAGGAATGCAAACTGAGCTTGCTCTAGCCCCACCCGGGATCTAGGAACCCTCTGAGTGGCGGTCGGGCCCTTCTCTTGCTTTCTCTGAACTACTCCAGAATTGAACAGGACCCACACACCCAAACACGAAGTCACCGCACGTGAGAGTTTTAAGGTTTTATTTTCAGTTCGGTAAGCCAATAAACCGGTCCCTTTCTTCCCGCCCTTCCCTTATGTCCCCCAAGTTCTGCAGAGTCATACCTGCCAGTCTTTCACTGCCACACTCCCAGCTCCGACTCTAAGCTGGAGATCAGGTTACGGAGATCTCCCAGATCTGGGAGAAACCCCCACTCTCACTTCATACAGTGCTGGTTGGAAAATTACAGACTACAGGCTACTGCTCCACTGCGCGTGTGCGGAAGTAACTGCCCACCCAGAGATTCCCAGGCTCCCCCGCGGTGCAGGCTATTCATCGGGCACTACATTTCCCATAAGGCCCAGGGAGCTCGTTTCCGGAATGCGTCACATGCTTCTGCCTCTTTTCGGGGAGATTCCTGGGTTAGTATCTATGGGGCCGCTTGGAGAGCCAGGGTCATTTATAAAAGGGAGATGTATATACCCTTTTTGTTTAAAATGATAGACATCAGAATTTTTTTTGGAAATTTTATTTTTTTATACAGTAGGTTCTTATTACTTATCTATTTTATATATATTAGTGTATATATGTCAATCCCAATCTCCCAGTTCATCCCACCACCACTCCCCACCTCCCGCTTTCCCCTTTGGTGTCCATACGTTTGTTCTCTACATCTCTGTCTCTATTTCTGCCCTGCAAACTGGTTCATCTGTACCATTTTTCTAGGTTCCACATATATGTGTTAATACACGATATTTGTTCTTCTTTCTGACTTACTTCACTCTGTATGACAGTCTCTAGATCCATCCACGTCTCTACAAATGACCCAATTTCATTCCTTTTTTATGGCTGAGTAATATTCCATTGTATGTATGTACCACATCTTCTTTATCTATTCATCTGTCGATGGGCATTTAGGTTGCTTCCATGACCTGGCTACTGTAAACAGAGCTGCAATGAACATTGGGGTGCATGTGTCTTTTTGAATTATGGTTTTCTCGGGGTATATGCCCAGTAGTGGGATTGCTGGGTCATATGGTAATTCTATTTTTAGTTTTTTAAGGAACCTCCATACTGTTCTCCATAGTGGCGGTATCAATTTACATTCCCACCAACAGTGCAAGAGGGTTCCCTTTTCTCCACACCCTCTCCAGCATTTGTTGTTTTTAGGTTTTCTGATGATGCCCATTCTAACCAGTGTGAGGTGATACCTCATTGTAGTTTTGATTTGTATTTCTCTAATAATTAGTGATGTTGAGCAGCTTTTCATGTACCTCTTGGCCATCTGTATAGACACCAGAATTTTTAAATACTGGAAAATCTAAATCAGTAGTATGCTAAAGAGAATAATTTACCCTTAGTTCAGTTTCTTCTACCCATACACTAGCTTAGGTCAGGGAGATGAAAAGGACCCAACAAAGAAGACTGAGATGGAATAATCCGTGAGGCAGGTGGAAAAGAAGGAGGGTTTGAATCTGCAAAATCAAGGGAAGAAAATGTTCCAAGAAGGAAGGAATGATCCACTGCATTAAATGCTGCTGATAGGTCAGGTAGGATGAGAACTAATAATTGACTACTGGATTGAGCAGTGTGGGAGTTGTTGAAACATGCCCTTTTGGTGTAGTGATGGAAGTTTGATAAAGTCTGATAAGAGTTAGGTAAGGGTGGGACGAAGCAATGGGAGAAAGCAAGTACATATAGACAACTTCTTCAGTTTTGCTTTTTTAAGATGAGTAGAAAAATAAAGCTGTCCTCTGCATATGGAATTGGGGTCCAGAATTTTTTTTTAAGATGGAAGAAATTAGTGTTTGTATCCTAATTAAAATGATACAGTGGAGAGGGGAAATGGACAATACAGGAAAAACGACGGTTGCAGGAGGAAAGTCCTTGAGGAAAGAAGGGATGTAATTCAGTACATAATCGGGGGGATCAGTTCTAAGCAAGAGTATGGACAATTTATTCATTGAAATAAAAGGGGAGGCATACAGGGAGGGGGAAGAGTAAGCTGGGACAAAGTGAGAGAGTGGCATGGACATATATACACTACCAAATGTAAAACAGATAGCTAGTGGGAAGCAGCAGCATAGCACAGGGAGATCAGCTTGGTGCTTTGTGACCACCTAGAGGGGTGGGATAGGGAGGGTGGGAGGGAGACGCAAGAGGGAGGAGATATGGGGATATATGTATACATATAGCTGATTCACTTTGTTATACAGCAGAAACTAACACAGCATTGTAAAGCAATTATACTCCAATAAAGATGTTAAAAAGGGGGGGGGGGAGGCAGAGTCGATAGGTACAGATGCAGACAGGTGGACAGATTTGGTGGTGGGAGAATGAGGATGTCCTCACCTGAGTTCTTCTATTTTCTCAGTGAAATAGGAAGCTCAAAGTGAAGATAGGGAGAAGGTATTAAAGGTTTGAGGAAAGAAAATACTGTATTACATTGATTCTAATACTTTTTCATATTTCAACATCTGTGAAATTGCTGTCTTACAAATGATGGCATGCCATAGTTTAATTGGCAGCATTTTTTTCTTTCTTAGTAATATGTAAAATAATGATGTATCTTATAATCAATGGCATCTGAGATCCTAATGTTATTTAGGAATGGGGAGAGTGAATGGATTACAGAAATGTAGTACAATTGCCTGGCAGCATTAAGAGCCCACTTGATATTAGTAGCCCTTAACTTTATTGGCATTTTCAGTGTCATAAAGACATGTTTTTATGTCTCATCTTTAAAAAGTCCTTTCTTGACATGTAGCTCTCTTGAGCAATTGCTCTATTTCCTAGCTTTCTTTCATAGAATAATTTTCTCTAAAGAGTTGCTTCTTGTTGCTGCCTACATTTTCTCACTTCCAACTGTCTCCTCAGTCCATTCTAATTGGCTTCTTGACCATAACTACACTCCGAAAACTGCTCTTGTCAAGTTACCAATGAAATTCCAGTTGAAAAATTAAATGGACTTTCTTAGTCCTCATATTTGACCTCAACGGCATTTAGAAAATTGAAATACTTCCTTATTTTGGCTTCTAGAACATCTCACAAAAGATCATTTCTCCCACCTCACTAACACTACTTCTCTATTTTCTTTACTGAATACTCTCCCTCTGTCCTGCCTCCAAATGTTGGAATATTCAAGGGTTTGGCCTTGGGGCTTTTCTTTCTGAAGTTTTTCTTAAATGGTCTCATTCAGTCTCATGGCTTTAAATACCATTTATTTGACGTTGACTGAGAAATCTATATCTCCAGCCCTCATCTCGCCCCTGAATTTCTGACCCCTAATTCCTTATGCCTACTTGAAATCTCCCCTTCAAGAGGCTTAAAAGCCACCTCCAACTTCACATGTTCAAATCAAATATTTAGGAGCCATCCTTGATTTCTCTTCTTCCTTTTTCCTGTCTTTCTCTCATAGTATATATGTTCTATGAGGGCATATATTTTATTCGTTTTTGTGATATTGTGATTTATAATAAGAGATATGTATTTGGCCTTCATCCCCAATTCTGGCTCAGAGCTCCTAAAACTCTTGGAATTCCCTAAGTGATGAGAATGAGCATGGTGTCTTTTGTTATGTTAATTAGGTGACTTTTGGACTGCACCTAAGGATGGGGGCTGATTGCCAGGAAAACCAAACCATGTGATTAGAGGGTTGGAACTTTCAGTCCCATGCTTCCTAACCTCTGGGGAGGCGAGAGAGGCTGGAGGTTGAATCAATAGCCAATGGCCAGTGATTTAATCAATCATGGCTATGTAATGAATGATTTAATCAATCATGGCTATGTAATAAAAACCCAAAAAGATGGGATTCAGAGAGCTTCTGGGTTGGTGAACACGTGGAGGTGTGGGGAGAGTGATGTGCCCAGAGAGGGCATGGAAGATCTGCGCCCTTTTTCCATACTTTGCCTTATGCATCTCTTCCATATGGCTGTTCTTGAGTTATATCCTTTAATAATAAACTGGTAGTCTAGTAAGTAAAATGCTTCTCTGAGTTCTGTGAGCCAGTTCTAGTAAACTAAACAAACCCAAGGAGGGGGTTGTTGGAACCTCCAATCTATAGCTGGTAGGTCAGAAGCACAGGTAGATAACCAGGACTTGCAATTGGCATCTGAAGTGGGGCGAGACAGGCAGTCTTAGAGGACTGAACCCTTAACGTGTGAGACCTGACATTATTTGTTGAGATAGTGGCAGAATTGAGTTGAACTATACAACACTCAGCTGATGTCTGAGAATTGCTTGGTGATGGGGAAAAAAGCCCACACGTTGGACTTGGTGTGAGTAGAATTTTAGTTTTGTCTATGACTATATCTCCAGAGCCTGACACATAATAGGTGCTAAATAAAGATTTATGAATACTGAATAAATGTGAAACTGTCTATAGTTTCATGTCCATAAGTGCAACCTGTCTGGCTAGGGTCTTGAATCTATAGATCAATTTGGGGAAAACTGACATCTTAACAATATTGAGTTTTCCAATCCATGAGCATGGTATATCTCATCATTTATTTAAGTCTACTTTAATTTCTCTCAGCAGTGTTTTCTAGTTTTCAGTGTACAATTCTTGCATATTTTTTGGTCAGATTTATCCCTAAATATTTCATAATTTTGATATTATAAATTGTATTTTTGAATTTCCATTAACAATTGTTTGTTGTGACTATGTAGAAATACAATTTATTTGTGAATGTTGATCTGTTAGCTTTTTCAAAGTTTCCATGGGATTTCTTACATAGATAATCATGTTATCTGCAAATAAAAAGTTTTATTTCTTCCCCCTCAATCTGGATGCCTTTTATCAATTTTCCTTAACTTATTGCACTGGAAATAAGTTATCCACCACTACAATGATGACTAGAAATGGTGACAGATGACATAACTGCCTTTTTTCTGAACTAAGGGGAAAAACATTGTCTTTCACCATTAAGTATAATGTTAACTGTAGGTTTCTTGTAGATGCCCTTCATGAGATTGAGGAAGTTCCCTTTTAGTTTTAGTTTTCCAAGAGTTTTTCTGAAGAACAGATGCTGTATTTTCTCAAAAAATTTTTTTGTATCTATTGAGATTATCATGTTTTTTCATTTTTAGTATATTAATATGGTGAATTACATTGATTTTTTAATGTTAAACCAATCTTGCATTCCTGGCATAAACCTCATTTGGTCATGTCCTTTTTCTGTATTGTTGGATTCTGTTTGCTAAAATTTTGTTTAAAATCTTTGCATTTATGTTCATAGGGTATACTGGTCTACCAGTAATATGTGGTCTGGGTATCAGAGTAATGCTGGCATCATTGAATGAGTAGGGAAGTTTCCCTCCCCTTCCATTTTCTGGAAGTTTGTGTAGACTTTAGTATTATTTCTTCTTTAAATATTGGGTAGAATTCAGCAGTAAAGTCATCTGGACCTGGAGTTTTCTTTGTGGGAAGGTTTTAAACTACAAAGTCAATCTCTTTATTAGATATAGGGTTATTCGGGTTACAAATTTTCTTCTTGAGAGAGCTTTGGTAGTTTGTGTCTTTCAAGGAATTTTTCTGTATCATCTAAGCTGTCAAATGTATTGGCATAAAGTTGTTCATCATATTCTCTTATTATTTTTAAAAATATTTATTTATTTTTTGCCTGCGTCAGGTCTTAGTTGCATCACGTGGGATCTTTCGTTCTGGTGCATGGGCTCTTCGTTGTGGTGTGCGGGCTTCTCTCTAGTTGTGGCGCAGAGGCTCATTAGTTGCAGTGTGCGGGCTCTCTAGTTGTGGTGCGTAGGCTCCAGAGCACATGAGCTCTGTAGTTGTGGCACGCAGGCTCATCTCGTTTGTGTCGCAACAGGGCTCAGTAGTTGCGGCGCGCAGGCTTAGTTGCCACGTGGCATGTGGGATCTTAGTTCCCCAACCAGGGGTTGAACCAGTGTCCCTTGCATTGCAAGACTGATTCTTAACCACTGGACCACCAGGGAAGTCTCATCTTATTATTCTTTTAATATCTATACTATTTGTAGTACTATCACCTCATTCCTGATATTGGTCATGTGTCTTCCCTCTTTTTTTTTTTTTTTTTCCTGATTGCTCTGGTTAGAACTTATCAATTTTATTGATCTCAGAACCAGCTTTTGATTTTTCTCTATTATCTGTTTTCTATTTCATTGATTTCAGCTCCAAAGTTTATTTCATTTTTATGCTTTCTTTGAATTTCATTTTCTCTCCTTTTGTTGGTTTAAGGTGGACACTGAGGTCAGTGATTTGAGATCTTTCTTCTTTTCCAGTTAGTGGCATTAGTGGTATCAATTTCCCTGTAATATACTGCATCCCACACATTTTTGTATATTGTTTTCATTTTCAGTCAAATCTAAATAATTTCTGGGACTTCCCTGGCAGTCCAGTGGTTAAGATGCCACACTTCCACTGCAGGGGGCGTGGGTTTGAACCTGGATTGGGGAACTAAGATCCCACATGCCGCATGTGGCACGGCCAAAAAAAAAAAATCTACTAATTTCTCTTTTTGTGATTTTTTTTTTTTTTTTTGGCCACATTGTGCAGCTTGAGATCTTAGTTCCCCAGTCAGGGATTGAACCCAGGCCCTTGGCAGTGAAAGCATGGAGTCCTAACCACTGGACCACCAAGGAATTCCCTGTGATTTCTTTATTGACTCGTAGGTTACTTAAGTGTGTTATTTAGTTTGCACATTTTTTTTTATTGTTCAGATATTCAGATACCTGTCATCAAGCTCTAACTTAATTCCATTGTCATCAGAGAGCATACTTTGTATGACTTTCATCCACATAAATTTATTCAGACTTGTTTTATGGTCCAGAAGTTTATCTTGATAAACATTCTATGTCCACTTGAAAAAAATGTGTATTCTGCTTTTTTTTTTTTAATAAGAATTTTCTTTTTTTTTTTAAATTTACTTATTTATGGCTGTGTTGGGTCTTCGTTTCTGTGCGAGGGCTTTCTCCAGTTGCGGCGAGCGGGGACCACTCTTCATCGCGGTGCGCGGGCCTCTCACTATCGCGGCCTCTCTTGTTGCGGAGCACAGGCTCCAGACGCGCAGGCTCAGTAATTGTGGCTCACGGGCCTAGTTGCTCCGCAGCATGTGGGATCTTCCCAGACCAGGGCTCGAACCCGTGTCCCCTGCATTAGCAGGCAGATTCTCAACCACTGCGCCACCAGGGAAGCCCTGTATTCTGCTTTTGTTGGGAGGAGTGTTGTATAAGTGGTAATTAGGTCAAATGGTTGATAGTGTTAACTCTTCTATATTTCTACTAGTTTTGTCCTCGTCATTTATAGAGAGGAGTATTGGAATCTCACACTTTAATTGTGGGCTTGTCTAGTCTATTTCTCCTTGTATTTCTATCAGTTTTTGCCTCATGTATTTTGATATTCTGTTTTAGATACCTAAACACTTAGGACTGCTATGATCTCCTAATGAATTGACCCTTTTATTGTTAAGTGCCCCTCTTTATCCCTGGTGTATTATTAGGGTTCAATCCAGAGACAGAAACCACAAAGTATTTTGAACAAGGAACATTTAATATAAAGAATTATTAATAGGGAATTGGTGTAACTGGGAATTGGCTAAGTGGGGAATAAAAAGCACTCTAAAGAATACCCTGGAGCTGGGGAGGGTATCCCCAAAAGAAATAAACTTGGAGGGGGAGACTCTTCCCCAAGGCTGGGATTCAGGTGAGGATATGTTTGAAACCCATCAAATGACCAAGTTTCCTGGGTTGTTACAGGCCACAGCTGGTGTGCAACTGACAACCCAAGATTGTTGAGTAAAGGATCACTGGCTAGAATGCTGATGAAATTTGCTAGGAAACTGCCTGCAGGGTTATGGTTGACATGCTGGAAAGCCAGCTGAAACATGGACTGGACTAACAGGAACGCCTCCCAGAAGCTGCCTGAGAAGAGGGTGGTGGTTGTTGACTCACTGGAAAGCTGTCACTAGTAAAAAGCTGGGAAGTGAGTTGGGGCACATGTGGAACTCATTAGCTGCCCTTGGGAATGCTGCTGAACCTGTGGGATGAAGCCATTCACAGGGAGGTGCTGCTTGCCTCTTAAAAATGCTTGAGATGGGGTGTGTGCATGAAGTTGTCCATGAGGAGGTAAGACCAGATGCTTTTGGAAACTTCTGGAAGGGGTTGGAGGTGGGGAAACTAGGGAGGTACCACTTGCTGCTGCCTGCCAGGGAACTACCAAAAAACAAACAAAACTCTTCAAGAGCCCAACCAGATAAACACATTGGAACTAGGAAAGAAAACCTCTTCTGTATTAGGATTCTCCAGAGAAACAGAACCAATGGGGGATACACACCACACACACACACACACACACACACACACACACACACAGCTGACCATTGAACAATTAGGGGGTTAGGGGCAACAACCCTTCGAGAAGTAAAAAATTTGCATGTAACTTTACACCAGCCCTCTTTATCCCGGGTTCTGCATCCTTGAATTCAACCAACCAAGATTGTGTAGTATGTATTGAAAAAAATCCAGGTATAAGTGGACCCATGTGGTTTAAACCGATGTATATATATGAGAGAGAGAGAGAGAGAGAGATGAACTATAGGAATTGGTTCAAGTGGTTATGGAGGCTAAGAAGTTCCCCAGTCTGCAAGCTGGAGAACCAGTAAAGTCAGTGGGAATAATTCAGTCTCAGTTTGAATGCCCATGAACCAAGGGAGCCAATCAATGGTGTAACACCTAGTCTGAGGCCAAAGGCCTGAGAACTAGAGTAGAGTGGGTGCACTAGTGTAAGTCCTGGAGTACCAGGTGCTCCAGTGTCTGAGGGCAGAGGATGGATGCCCCGGTACAAGAAGAGAGAGCAAGAAATTGCCCTTTCTTTACCTTTTTTTGTTCTGTTCTGACCCTCAACAGATAATAGCTGCCATTGGTGAGGGCAGATCTTCCTTACTAGTCAGCACCCTGAATCATATGCTAATCTCTTCTGGAAACACTCTCACAGACATATCCATAAATAATATTTTTTTTCCAGCTATCTGGGCATCCCTTAGCCTACTCAAGTGGACACAGAAAATTAACCATCACATCTTCCTCCTCCAGTGCACCTCCAGCACCTTCTACTGACAAAGTTTCTTTTGAGTAGTGTTAACATGGTATCGTTTTCCATTCTTTGAGTTTTAACCTTTTACTGTCTTTATATTTAAAGTAAGTTTCTTTTAGGAAGCTTATATTTGGGTCTTTCTTTTTTATACAAGCTGACAATCACTGCCTTTTAATTGAGGTCCTCAGAACATTTACATTTAATATGATTGATATGACTGGTTTAAACCTTCCATCTTATTAAGTGTGTGTTTTTTTTTAACTAAGTGTTTTTTTATTTCTCCATCTGTTCTTTATTCCTTTTCCCCCACCTTCCATTGGATTAAAATTTTTAATGATTTCATTTTAATCTACTGTGTTGGCTTATTAGCTATATATCTTTATTTTGTCTCTTTAGTGGTTGCTTTAAGGTTTATAGTATACATTTTTAACTTATCACACACTACTTTTCAAGGTATATTATACCACTTCACTTACCAGAATATAAGAACTCTATAACATATAATGTTATATGTCAATTATATCTCAATTTTTAAAATGGCTTTAAAAAAAAGGAACTTTACAACAGTAAACTTTCATTTCTCTCTTCCTGGTTTTTGTGCTATTTTCATACTTCTAAGTAGATTATAAATCCCAGAAAACACTCTATTATCATTACTTTAAAAAGGCAAGTTACCTTTTAAAGAGATTTAAATAATTTTTAAAGTGTTTTATATTTTCTCATGTAGTTACCATTTCCTGTGGGCTTCTTTCCTTTGTGTATATCCAGATCCTTTACATCCAGATTTCCAGCTGGTATCATTTTCCTTCTGCTTGAAGGACTTCCTATAACATTACTTCTACATAGGCCTGCTTGTGATGAATTCTTTCAACTTCTGTATGTCAGTAAGTCTTTATTTCACTTTCATTTTTGAAAAATATTTTCACAGCACAAAGAATTCTAGGTTGTGGTTTTTATTTTCAGGATTTTAAAGATATTACTCCACTCCTTTTTGTGGCTTCTATCATTTCCAACAAGCAATCTGCTATCATCTTTATTTTTTTCTCCTCTGGCTGCTTTTAAGATTTTCTCATTATCACTGGCTTTAAGCAATTTGATTACTATGTGCCTTGGTTTAATTTTCTCCATGTTTCTTGGGCATAGAGGTCATTGAGCTTCTCGGATCTGTGGGTTTAGAGTTTTCATTAAATCTGGAAAAGGTTTCATCATTATGTCTTCAAATACTTTTTCTGTCCTTCCTCCCTTCCCTTCCTTTGTGGACTACAATTACATATATATTAGACTATCACTTAAAGTTTTCCCATAGCTAATTGATGTTCTGTTTTTTCCATTTCAGTACTTTTTTTCTCTCTGTTTCATTTTGGATGTTTTCTATTGCTACATCTGCAAGTCCGCTAATCGTTTCTTTTACAATGTCAAATCTGTCATTTATCCCATCCACTATATTTTTCATCTCAGACATTGCATTTTTCATCTCTAGAAGTTCAATTTGGGTATTTTTTAAAAATCTTAAGTCAATTATCATCAAGGTCTATTAAAATAGAGGATCCATGTCATTAATGACTACTCTAGACTTCTGAGAATTATGACTTCCAGTTTCAAAGGCTAATATGTCTAAAATTAAACAAAAAAGAGGTTAAGAAGTGGTCCAGAAGACACTGATCTTGATCACTCAATGTAACATTTTCAAGATTTAGAAAACTGAGACAGTGACAGATGAAACAATTACATCCCTAAGTAGGAGTCCAGAGAGTATGTTAGGAGAGAATTTACATTATTATGTTCATAATGCAGCTAATGAACCATGAGATTAAAAGATAAAAAGCACTTCTATTAGTTTTTTTTGAACATGAGTCTAAAAAAGAAATACACCCATAGCTACTGAGTGACTTGCATGTTAAACATCCTTGACCCGTTTTTCCACGAATACCAGTTTTACATATTTCACTCTACTCACGGTACTAATGAGATTACTTTCCTAGATATTGTCTCTTTTATGGAGTTAGAAACATTCATTAAAATGTTCTCCCCAAATTTCACATTTAAGAGTTTCTCTGTATTTCAGTGTATAAAAACAGAGGAGAATGGTGGTTACCTGGGTCTGGGGCTGGGGCTGGGGCTGGGGATAGGGGTAGTTAACTAGATAACCAGTTCAAAGAATTCTTAGAATGTAAAGATAAAAAATAAAAAGAGTGAAATACGAGAGAAAGATAAGAGATATAGAAGGCAGGTCAAGGAAATTTAGTGTACATATCAAAGCAGTTCAGAAGGAGACAAGAGAATAGAGAGATAATACTCAAAGAAGTATTTTCTAAGTTGAAGAAGTTGAAGACCAGAACAAACAATTTTCTCAGTATTAAGAGAAAATGACAAAGAGAATAAAACAATAGGAAAAAATTAGGAATACAGAAAGTATATATAATAGAAATACACATAAAAGTATTCCATAAAGAGAAAATAAGACAGAGAAGCAATAACCAAAGAAATAATAGTTGAAAAAATTTAAAGAGAGTACTTTCTTCCTTACATTTTAATGTATTTTTTTGGATTTTAAAATAATGAACATGTATTATTTAATCAGAAAAATCCACCATAAAGGAAATTTAAAGACATGCAATAAACTGGATTTTAAGAATCATTTAAAAAGACTAAAATCTCCATTAAAAATGGGCAGTTAAAAAAAAAAAAAAGGGCAGTAGACTTCCCTTGCAGTCCAGTGGTTAGGACTCTGCGCTTCCACTGCAGGAGGCACGGGTTCCATACCTGGTTGGGGAACTAAGATCCCGCATGCCACACAGGGTGGCCAAAAAAAAAAAGAAAGAAAGAAAATGGGCAGTGAATATGAGCAATTCATAAAAGAAGTACAAATTATCAACAAATAAAGGACAGATACTCATCTTCCTAGATTATCTGAGTAGTGCAAATTAAAATATTAAGGCTGGACTTCCCTGGTGGCGCAGTGGTTAAGAATCCGCCTGCCAATGCAGGGGACACGGGTTCGAGCCCTGGTCTGATCCCACATGCCGCGGAGCAACTAAGCCTGTGCACCACAACTACTGAAGCCTGCAAGCCTAGAGCCCATGCTCCTCAACAAGAGAAGCCACCGCAGTGAGAAGCCCATGTACTGCAACCAAGAGTGGCCCCTGTTCGCCACAACTAGAGAAAGCCCGGGCACAGCAACGAAGACCCAATGCAGCCAAAAATAAATAAATAAATAAGTAAATAAATAAATAAATAAAATATTAAGGCTAAGATATCAATTATCTCAGATTGGCATCATTTTTTTTTTTTTGTTAAAATTTTATTTATTTATTTATTTTTGGCTGTGTTGGGTCTTCGTTTCTGTGCGAGGGCTTTCTCCATTTGCGGCAAGTGGGGGCCACTCTTCATCGCGGTGCGCGGGCCTCTCACCATCGCGGCCTCTCTTGTTGCGGAGCACAGGCTCCAGACGCGCAGGCTCAGTAATTGTGGCTCATGGGCCTAGTTGCTCCGCGGCATGTGGGATCTTCCCAGACCAGGGCTCGAACCCCTGTCCCCTGCATTGGCAGGTGGATTCTCAACCACTGCGCCACCAGGGAAGCCCAGATTGGCATCATTTAAAAAGAATTATAATACTAGTGTTAGGGTGTGGAAGAATATACACTTTTATGTACTTCTTTCTCACAAATAATTTGAGTTATTATATTATGTCATATGATGATAATATAATGATACATAAAAAAGAGCCTTGCTTTGGGGAATCCTGGAGTCTAAACGGTATAATATTTCTGCAGGGCAATGTGGATCTTATGTATTTATTTATTTATCTTAAATTGAAGTATAGTTGATTTACAGTGTTGTCCAGATGTATTTTAATTGTGCAGCCTTATATCCCAAAATTTCTAGGCCTTGGAATAAGGAGGAAAATCAGAAAAATATTTACAATATCAATGTTTATATATAGGCTGTGCATTTATGTGTCTATATCCCTGTATGTGCCCACTGGGAAGGGATAATTAAGTGATGAATGATATTACACCTATCCAGTGAAATACTATATTATCCAGATATGACACTATCCATGAATTATCCAGATATGACACTATCCATGATAAAACTTGACTGAAACAAGCATGTTGCAGAGGATTTTTTGTGTCTAATCACATACACCCCAATACACACATACTTGTTTTATATTTAAATATATGTTGATACATCCATAAAAATATCTTGAAGAACCTTATCAACTTCCTATCGATGGTTATTTTGGGATTCAGGATTAATAGGTGTATATGTGAGAGCAACGTTTACTTTCTACTTTATATATTATTATAGTGTTTGTAGTAGGAAAAGATAGGAAATAGCCTAAGTGGATGTAAATAGAGGCCTGATTAGATAAACAGTAGTATTATATCTTTACAACAGAATCCTTTGTGGCTGCTGAAGGGAAGGAGATAAACTATAAATACTAATATGAAACAACTCCAAAATAAATTGATAAGTAAAAGAAGCAAGGTGTGTTAAAGTAGGAAAATATATCTTAAATGAGATACAAAAAGCACTAATGAAACACTGAAACTGGTCTTCAGTAAAATTTTGCTCATCAAAAGACACCATGACTGAATAGAAAGGTAAGCCACAGACTGGAAGAAGATGCTCTCAATAAAGATATCCAATGAATGTTGTGGTTATTGGAGACATTACTGAAGGACAGCAGAAGTGAAGTTCAGTGGAACTGGAGAAACCGAGGCTAGGATAACAATTCTTAGCTTACTTGTGGTCCGCAGGCACAGATTCTGCTTATGGGGCCTAACCAATATTCCTAGGATACTGACCTGGAATTCAATACCGCTCATTTTTCACTTCATCCAGACCTCCAGGACTTGGAGCCTCTTCTTTCTCCCATGCCAACAGGACCACTCTGCATTTTTTGCTTCCATATTTGAGGATCTGATGCAACCTGGTGGATCATGACACCACTACAATAGTTCCAATTTCAGATCCACCTGAGATAAATCATTCTGCAACACATTAACTTTTACCAAGTCAGCTCCTCCTCTGGAATACTACTTTGCTCCCACTTACTTTTAAAAGATATTGACACAATAGAATATTACTCAGTCTTAAAAAGGAAGGAAATTCTGACACAGGCTATAACATGGATGCAACTTGAAAATGTTAAGCTAAGTGAAATAAACCAGTCACAAAAGGACAAATACTGTATGATTCCACTTATATGAGGTACCTAGAGTGGTCAGACTCATAGAGACAGAAAGTATTATGGTGACTGCCAGGAGCTGAAGGGAGGGAGGAATGGGGAGTTCATGTTTAACAGATAGGGAGTAATTTCAGCTGGGGAAGATGAAAATTTCTGAAGGTGGATGGTGGAGGTGTCATGTTCACATCTTCCTCTTTTCCTCCAAGAGTGTCAGGTCCTTAGCAAGGCAAAAAGTGCAAGCTCTGTTACTGAAACATCTCAGTGTGGCAGAGATGGCAAGCTGTCACTCAATATCCATTCTCTGGTTTTTGCAGTTCATAGACTCTCCAATTTTTGTCTGCACATATGCTTTCCCAGAATAAAAATTACATATCCCAACCTCCCTTGTAGTGACCAAATTTTGGCCAGTGGGATGTCAGTGCTGCAAATTTATGAAGTGTCCTTAAAATAATACCCTTTTCCTATTTCAGCTTTATGCTGAATGTGTATAGGTGACTAGAGTTTGGGCAGCCATTTTGGACTATGAAGTAGGAAGACACTTATTGATTTTAGAGAAACAAGAGAGAAGGAACCTGGTCTCCGGACATCATGACCTAGACTAACTATATCTAGGGTTCTTTTTCATGAAAGAAATCCATTTCTATTTTGTTTAACCACTATTGTTTTGGCAATTTCTATTATGAACAGTTGGACCTAATCCTAATTTAGGTACTTAGCCCATTCTCTGGCCCAAGAAGCAAGTTTTTTTGCTTTTTTTAAAATCAAGAAATAGCTTCGTTGTGACATCTCTTTTCATTCACCCACTCACTGAACAAACATCCAAGAGATTCATAATTTGGAGTCAGACACCTTAGGCAGAGTTCATATAAATATATGTTGATACATCCATAAAAATATCTTGAAGAACCTTATCAACTTCATATCACATCATACTGTATGATACATACATGGGAGAGATGACATTATTAGACATGAGGCAGCTGCAAACCAGGGAAGTATCTCTTGTAGAGAACAGCATCAGTGATCCTGGGGTGATCCCAACTACAGATGCCTCAACTACTCTGTGAGAAACCATAAAGTGATGACCGAAAGGTGTTAATTTAAAATAAGGATTTGTGGACTTCCCTGGTGGTGCAATGGTTAAGAATCCGCCTGCCAATGCAGGAGACACGGGTTCGATCCCTGGTCCGGGAAGATCCCACATACCAAGGAGCAACTAAGCCCGTGTACCACGACTACTGAGGCTGCACCCTAGAGCCCACACGCCGCAACTACTAAGCCCGCATGCTGCAACTAGTGAAGCCCGCATGCCTAGAGCCCCTGCTCCGCAATGAGAGAAGCCATGGCAATGAGAAGCCCATGCTCTGCAACGAAGAGTAGCCCCCACTCGCCACAACTAGAGAAAAGCCAGCGCGCAGCAACAAAGACCCAACGCAGCCAAAAATAAATAAAATTTTTAAAAATAATAAATAAATAAATAAATGGACTGTGTCATGGCCAAATTAAAAAATAAAATAAAATAAGGATTTGAGAGCTCAGAGAATTACTGAATTACAGAATTCTGACTAAATTCTACTAAATTAGTCACTGTCTAAAACCAACTGATTTTCTTTTTCCTGTTCTTAAAGATGCTAATATAACTAAGATTGTGCTACAGAGGCCTGAGCAAGTTCTTTTTTTTTTTTTAAGAATGGGGGATTCTTTTTGTTTGTTTGTTTATTTTTTATTTATGGCTGTGTTGGGTCTTCGTTTCTGTGCGAGGGTTCTCTCTAGCTGCAGCAAGTGGGGGCCACTCTTCATCGCGGTGCGCGGACCTCTCACCATCGCGGCCTCTCTTGTTGCGGAGCACAGGCTCCAGACGCGCAGGCTCAGTAATTGTGGCTCACGGGCTTAGTCGCTCCACGGCATGTGGGATCTTCCCAGACCAAGGGCTCGAACCCGTGTCCCCTGCATTGGCAGGCAGACTCTCAACCACTGCGCCACCAGGGAAACCCCAAGTTCTTTTTTTGAAGACTATTAGCTTAATAGTATTTATCTCATAAGGTTCAGTTTACCATGCCCCAAATTTGAGTCCAAACTTCTTAGGGCCTATAATGACGTACAGTGTAGGCAGCTTAACACAGCAAGAAAAATTTACAGTGTAATAGTTAAGAGCATAAGCACTGCAGTCAGACAATCTAGGCTGGAGTCAACCACTTCCAAACTGTGTGACCTTGGGCAAGTTTTATTACCCTTCTAAGCTTCGGTTCCCTCATCAGGGATAATAATGGATACACAGATTTAATCATAAAAAGTGCTTAGCACAGTGCCTGGGACAGAATACTCCCTCAGTAAATGGGAAGAGTTATTACAAGATTCCCACTGTCCATAAGAAAAGAGTATGTGTAGCTCAGAAGGCCTGCAGAGGTAGCCTACTGTAACTCCTATAAATGTCCAGGTTTTACCAGTTCATGTATAACATGCAGCTATGCTAACAATATTCACCGTGTTCTGCTGGCTCTTGGCCTTCTAGTTAATATAGAAACCCCACCCCTGCCAACTCCTCTCCTTCCATCTACTTTTGCAAATTCTCCAGGAATGTGTCCATAAATAAGCCTCCTCCTTCCAGCTGATGTTCATATCATTCTTTCCCCTGGTCTTGTTGGAGATGCCTGCAGTTAAGGGCTCCACTGAGATTCCTCTAAGATGCACTGAGATTCCTCTTCATTATCTTTAAATATCTTAAAATGTTTTTACTTTGCTGTTTTTCACTTTATAAACAGAGTATCATGCCATATGTAACCTTTTGGGACTTACTTTTTCACTTAATATTGTGTGCTCATTTTCATCCACATGGTTGCATGTCATTGTAGCTCATGTGTTTTGGCTGCCGTACCACATCACCCTACTCTTCCAATGATATGCACCTAGGCAGCTTCTAGGTTTAGGTTTTGCTATTGTGAAAGCGTTACAAAGCTCTTGTTAATATTCCCTGTTGTACATGTATAAGAGTTTCTCTTAGCGTATACTCAGGAATGGTATTGCTGGATTGTACAGTGTGTGAATGTCACATGTTACTTAATGTATTATGTTTTTCTTTTTTTTTTAATTTTTAAAAGTTATTTTTTAATGAAAATATTTTATTTATGCTAACATATGGGTTTACTGTTATTTTTAAATGAATTAATAAACATATATTTAGATTCTCAGTTTTGACCTATAGGAAATATCATTGATAAAACCAACATAAACAATATGTCTTTGGGATCGTCAATAATTTTTAAGCATGCAAAGGATATGAGACCAAAATATTTGAGAATGTTGCTCAATGGAAAAACAGAGATGAATGAAGCAAAGGACTAGAAACAACTTACACTATCATCAACATTATCTTCATTATTATCAGCAGCAGCAGCGCCATCCATATACTGAATCATCGAATGATTCTGATGTGCCGAGTACTGTCCTAAGCTCTTTGCATGCATCATCTCATTTAATCCTCATAATAACTCTATGAGGTGAGTATAATTACCATCACTCCATTTTCCATATTGGAAAACTGAGGCTCAGAAAAGGCTTAGAAACTTTCCCAAGGTCCCAAGCTAGTAAAGAATAGAGTCCAGGTCTAATTCCAGGGCATCACTTATGCTCTGGTCTTAGAGTAGGAGATGCTGGGTACCTGTGGGGTTGAAGGTAATACAAGCTTCCACTCACGTATTCATTCTTTTGTAAATATTAATATCATATTTACTATTTTCATTTTTTAGGACTTCCTGTTCCTGCTTCATTTTTCCTTATTTCTTTGAGCATATGTATTAGGCTTCTTTTAAATTCCTGCTCTGCTCATTCCACTACTTCAGAAATATGTTTATGTATGTACTTAAAGGCTTGGAATAACATGCACACACAACTATTCTGGTGGTCCTCTTTGAAGGGTTGAGATTATGAAAAAAACCAGTTCAACCAACCTGGACAGTGTTTCATTTTATTTCATTATATAAAATGTAGAAACCCTGATTGAGAAAAAATAGGGAAGAGACTTAAAAGAAACTGAAGAATCTTCTTAGGAAAGCAAAGATTGTTGAAGGATACCTTGCTCCAGCCATGATAAGCATCTGTCTTCTTGGCAATCTATGGCGAAGCTCCAGAGACAGTATAATCCCAGATCTCTCCCACTCACCCCTGAGCCTTGGTCCTGGATTTGTGTGGTAAGAGGCTGAGGAAATATGAAAAGAACCAAAATAAGAACACTCTCCATGGAAGTCAAGCTCAGAGACTGGTCCTCTTTCACTCTGCTGAGTACATTAGGAGCAGGAAAGATCAAAGTTCCTGAAAGTCTATCTTCCGTTCATTTGGCTTTTTTGGCTTGCGGCTCTAGCATGGAGTTGGGCAACCCACCGCTCTTCCTCCACTCACAGATATCTGCATAGTTGCATGTCCGGCATTTCCAAGCCTCCTCCACATCAACCCCTTGAGGCTCTCGGTGGCCCACCCAGTAGGCCATATAGTGCTGCACTTTGTTTCTCACCTCCGTCTCTTCAAAGGCCACTATCTCTGTACCCAGCACAGTGGCAGTCTCTTGGTGGATATACTCAATCTTCAGGATATCAATAACTGGGAGGTCAGACAGTGTTAGAGACAAGAAGACCAGCTCCATGAGGTCACCCAAGGACTTCACAGAGAAGTCTCCCTGCCGGGCATGCCTCAGCACTGAAGGTCCCAGTGGCTTTTCTGGATGCAATTTTGTGTGGTGGATTAGGCTAGCAGTGGTCACTTTCCCTTGTACCATGGCATCAAAGATATATTTGTACAGGCTGACCTGAAAACAGTCTTTTTTTTTCTGAGCGTCTGGAGGGAGCACAGGGCGCCTGCGTGTCTTGAGTTCAGCCAGTTCCAGTTCCCCCCTGGCTGTATAGTGCAGCTCATCAATCACTCCAACAAGGAGCACACCCTCCACTTCTCCAAACACTGGAAACTCTCTGATGCGCCCTTCTGACTGCAGGGTAGGAATCATTGATAATATGTTCAGAAACTTAACTGCCCAAGCATCTTCTTTAGAGGTGATGGGGACAGTCACAAGATCATGAACTTCTAGTTCTCTAGCTAGGTGGATGCTGGCACCAGTGTCCAAAACAGCTGACTTCTCAGGTGTCAAGAAACCAGGAAGCTCCTTCCCATATACCATTTGCTGTTCGCACCAGTTCTGAGTAGACAGGTCAGTGACATACAAATATTTAAGATGGAATCGTTCCATAGGTGACGAGACATCCAATCCTCTTTTCCACTTTGGTAAGCTTATGAGCTTGCCATCCTTCCCAGGGAGTTCAGAAGAAGGGCCAGGCTTGTTAGGTGAAGTACTTGACTCTTGTGTATCCTCCAGGTCCAGAAACTCTGAGTCACTCAAGTCTGAGAACCCTGAGGCCTCTGCTGACACCGTCTCCTCTTCCCTAGTCTCTGCCATGGCACAGCTCTGGATTGGGCAAAGGCCGTGCATATCATGTTAAAGAAATGCATTACCCAAATGAAAAATTTCTCAAAAGCACTTTCAAATTCCAATGAGGTAAAAAAGAATCATGACTAATTATTTATACACAGTCTTTAAAGATGCTTATTTATTTATGACCAATTAGTAATGCTATAGAGTTGTACTACGGGTACAATTTACAACAATAAGACTCATTGTATCATCCATATATGAATACTTGGCAAAAATTTTTAAGTGCAAAATAAAACTTAAGTTTTATTACTGAATCTGGTATTAACATACCATGTGTGACTTTAAGCAAATCACCTACTTTGTCCTCAGTTTCTTCATTTAAAAGGAAATTAGAGGTTTGCCTTTTTTCCTTCAAAATTCTACTGACTTGGGACATTATTTCATTTTTTAAGAGAATGTAGATCACTGTAAATGTTGGAGCAATGTTTGCCAGTTTACCATGGACCACTTCTACAATTCTTTTGATACAAAGTCCTTGACTAGGAAAATAAACCTCAATAACAAACTGTTCCTTGAGCAGAATCAGCTCTACAGTGACTGCTTTTAAATGTAGTTCTCAGAAACGTAGTGCGGCAAAATTCAAAGACTAACTACAGATAAATACAAATAGATCTACTCATGAAGTAATAGCATGAAGTAACGAGAGAGGATATTCACAGCAACATGTGGAAATCAGTTGTTTTTTGTGTTTGAGATATATTAAGAAAATGACAAGAAGAAAAAGCTCTTGGTGGGTTTTACTTTACCTTTACTGACTGTATAAATTCCTCCTAACACTATAGAAATTGGTGTTTCCCACTAAGTTTATTTTCTCCCTCCACAAGAAATTAGCTTATGATGGAAACTATGTAAGTGAAAACTCTTAAAATATTACTGTATTTTGCTATAAATAATAGTGAATATTTATTGCACAGTTATTGCATGCTAGACACTGAGCCAAGTGCTTCACACCCAATATCTCACTACTCTACTGAGGGACAAATACTCTCCCTTTTTACAGCAAACAATTTCACAAGCACAGGAGACAGAATAGAACAATGAACACAATCTAGATAAATAACTGTTGACATGTTGCTGTGTTTGCTTCTTTCAGGTGCTTTTTTTTTAGCCTAACTATTTTAAAGTAAATTACAGACATCATCATGCTTCAAATACAAATGCTTCACATACATTTCCAAAGAAGCCTCCTACATTAACTACAATATTATCATATCTACCACAATTAATAATTCCCTAATACTCCAGTCCATATTCAAATTTCCTCAGCTGCCCTAAAAAACATTTGGATAGCTTTTCGTTAAACCAGGAAACAAAGACCATACATTATGTTTGATTGTTTTGTCTCTCAAGTATTTTTAATCTTAAGAAACTAGGGGAGTTCCCTGGTGGCCTAGTGGTTAGGACTCTGGGCTTTCACTGCCGTGGGCCAGGTTCAATCCCTGGTCAGAAAAAAAGAAACTAGTAGGGGGGAGGGATAAATCAGGAGCTTGGGGTGAGCACATGTACACTACTATATATAAGATATTTAGATAACCAACAAGGACCTACTGTATAGCACAGGGAACTCTACCCAATATTCTGTGATAACCTATATGAGAAAAGAATCTAAAAAAGAATGAATATATGTATATGTATATGAATCACTTTACCGTACACCTGAAACTAACAGAACATTGTAAATCAACTATACTCCAATAAAGGGACTTCCCTGATGGTGCAGTGGTTAAGACTCTGCGCTCCCAATGCAGGGGGCCCGGGTTCAATCCCTGGTCAGGAAACTAGATCCCATATGCATGCTGCAACTAAGAGTTTGCATGCCACAACTAAGGAGCTGGCGAGCCACAACTAAGGAGCCCACCTGCTGCAACTAAGACCCAGTGCAACCAAACAAATAAATAAATAAATGTAAAAAAAAAAACTATACTCCAATAAAATTAAAATATTAAAAAAAAAGAAACTAGGCAAATTATCTTGTGAAGATACTCTTTTTAAGCCTTCCTTCTTACTTCACATATCTAACCCTGCATACAAAAAAACCCAAAAAAACAAAAAACAAAACAAGGTATGAGCAGCCCACTAGTATTTTGACTTTGGGTGACAGGAAAATAACTTGACACAGAATGGAAGCTGATTGAGGTAAAAACTATGAGCGAAGCTTCCTCCTTGCTACTCTAAGGAGCAATGAAAGAGCCGTATGTACCAACTCCCATGTTGAAAACTTAACACTGATACCTTGAAAATGGTATTAATATTAGTTATCATTGTACTTAACTAATTTTTAAATAGTCTAAATGTCCCTAATGAAGGAAAACACAGATAGCTGGAAAACA
Organism: Balaenoptera musculus; assembly: GCF_009873245.2. Taxonomy (NCBI): domain Eukaryota; kingdom Metazoa; phylum Chordata; class Mammalia; order Artiodactyla; family Balaenopteridae; genus Balaenoptera; species Balaenoptera musculus. Next base: position 32,855,342 of record NC_045785.1, on the reverse strand, counting down.
AGTTATCTGCAATGAACCAAAGTAATACAATGCTAAGACTTCTGGGTATATCCTATAAAGTTATTGCTTTATAGGATACTTCAACAGTAATAAAACACAGAAGCTGCACGTTTGCACAAGTGTCTTAAAGTATAAATGTGCCTTAGATGATGATAGTTTCAAAATGAGTAACGTTATTTGGACTCTGAAGTCCCTGAAACTGGGAGAGAATCTTTACCCTCCACCAAGAAACAAAAATTAAATGGCAATTAACATGTATACTTCGGGTTGCCCCCTACCCCCACCCCTCTGCAGGGGAGGGCACTAAATCCAATCAACTGACCTTGAAAATAGTTTACTTCAAATATCCAGTTCTGGGCTATCCAATATGTAGCCAACAGTCACATGCAGCTATTTAAATTTAATTAAAATTAAATAAAATTAGGCACATTTCAAGTGCTCAGTAACTACATGTGGTTGGTGGGTACCACATTATAAGGCACAGATATAGAACACTTCCCTGTCACACAAAGTTCTATTGGACAGTACTGGTTTCAATTATTTCATACGTATCTATTAATTCCCCAAAGAGAGCGTAAGCTCCTGAAATGTATGGACTTCCTACTTGTTTTACATACAACACTCAAAACAGGGTAGCTCTTAATAGGTAAGTGAAATGTTTGTAAAGAAGACACAAGGGACTTCCCTGGAGGTGCAGTGGTGAAGAATCCCCCTGCCAGTGCAAGGGACACGGGTTCGAGCCCTGGTCCAGGAAGATCCCACATGCCACGGAGCAACTACGCCCATGCGCCCCAACTACTGAGCCTGCGCTCTAGAGCCCACGAGCCACAACTACTGAGCTCACAGGCTGCATCTACTGAAGCCCGCGCACCTAGAGCCTGTGCTCTGCAACAAGAGAAGCCACCGCAATGAGAAGCCCACACACCGCAACGAAGTGTAGCCCCGCTCACCGCAATTAGAGAAAACCCACGCACAGCAACAAGACCCAACACAGCCAAAAATAAATAAATAAATAAATTTATATTAAAAAAAAAAAGAAGAAGACACAAAAGGAGAGCATTCTTTGTGGGATTATTTACCTAAAAGGAAAAAACAATACAATGGGGATGGACAATTTAGACTCAATGTGTTGCTTGGACTTCCCTATGCAGAAAAAATCCAGGCAAGGGCATGATGCAGTGCACTGTGTCCCAAAATTCAGTTTGTACCTTTTTGACAGGAGATGATTTTACATGGTACATGGATCAGCATCTTAGAATAAATATAAAGCTTAGAGTGTTCTTCAAATGCATAATTTCATATGTAGTGTTTCTCAGCACAAGTTTGATTTTTTAAATAAATGTAAGTAAAAAATTAAAAATATGAGACTAACAATACATGTGGTACATAGGTATGGTAGAAATAGTTGGTAAGTGAATGAGATGTTTGGGAAACACCAGTATGCTGTCAAGAGTCTGGGGGTCCTACAGATCTGGATTCTGAACCTGAGTAGGTCAATAGTATTTAGTATGCTACTTGCCTTATGAGTATTCTTGGGCAAGTGTTCAGTTTTCCTGAGGCTACTGACACATCTTTAAAATTAGAGTACTCCTTCCAACCATACTCAGCTACCCAGACAACTGAGTGATGACAAAGTACACACACTGGCACACAACAAATGTGGATCTCCTCCTTCTCAAGGGAGAGATGAGATAGTACACCTATTCCCTCTGACAAATTAAATTTTAGGAGAGAAGAAACTTCTACTCACCTGGGACTTGGCTGATCTTCCTCCTCACAGGAAAGGCAGAATGCTGAAATGACAAGGCTGGGGGAGGAGGAAAGAGCTCTGAAAGACCAGGTCTGCAATCGGAGAATCCAGATTAGCAACTCTGGGCCTTGCTAGAACAGAGACTTTTGGTCCTTTCTCACCTGACCAGTCCCTCACATTGCGGCGTTTCCTCTTCTCTGATCCACACTGCACACTGTTGCCCACCCCAGATCCTACGTAACACTTGCCTCGCTCCGAGGGCAAATTCTCCGTGACTTCTTCGTTTTGCCCATACCCTGGATGCAGTTACTTGATCCAATCCCTGCTCCCTGCAAGTAAAAGGGTCAGTAATAACGAAGGTCCCCCAGGAGCACCGAGAGCAGTTTCCTCTTCCAGCCCCAACTTCGGCCCAGAAGCTCGGGCAGAGACCTCAGATCAGATGTTTTTCCCCTCTGATGGGTTCCTGCTGCCTGCGGCAGTGCCTCTGCCTTCACGCTCAACATCCTGACTTGTTCGGTGCAGCCCGGACTTGTGGGCTCCAAGAAAGTCTGCCTTCAGCGGGGACCTTCCCACCGGTCCCAAAACCACTGTCTCCCGGGGAGTTGCATGCTTGCCCGAAAGTTTACTGAGCACCTCCCTACAGTGTCCTGGAGGAGAGAGCAACGGATTGCTGGACTAGGGAAGGGGTCCCAGCCGACAGCAGGGTCTTCCAAGATCGAAAGGTCCTGAACCCACAGGAGCAGACGAGATAAGCCGCTGCCCCGGAGCCGTTCCCACCCAGAAAGGGGGTTGGGGGGACGCGGCACCCGCGGGGACAGATCCCTGGGTTCCAAAACTCAGCCCCTCAGCCCGCCACCCGCATTCGCCGGCCTTCCCCTAACCTGGGATATGCCTCGGAACCCCGGACTCCACCGGCCCCGTCGCGGCCTCGGAACCGCTCCCGGACCCTTTCCCCGGACGCGCAAGTGCAAGTCAGGGAGAGGACCTCTGGTTTCGCGCTTCTCACAAAAGCCGCCTGGACACCAGGCCCAGAATGCCCAGCGGCTGCCCAAGGTCCGCCCCCTCCCGGAGGCCTCAGCTGCGCCGCTTAGTCTTCGCGCGTCTGCGGCTCAGACGCGAATCCCACTCGCTGCGGGGCGGAGGAGGGTCCTGATGCGGGTCCGCCTCTGCGGAGGTCGTCTTTGTGGGCCGCTGGCTGTGCGTGTGAGTTCATTCGGGACGGAACTGCGCCGTCACTTGACCAAGAAGCTCCACCCTGGCGGCTCCCGGCTACTGCCAAGCCAGTGTAGGAGAAAGGTCTGGGCATATCCCTTTCCGCGGTGCCCTTGGCCTCTGCCCGTTAGCGCTGCGTCTGCGCTTTGCCACCTTGGGTTCTGTACGCCTTTCTTTGCACCTCGCACCAGCTTTCCCAGCTGAGAGAACAACCACGAACTCACTTTTCAAAGATGCTGACGCTCGTCTCATCAATGTATTTCTTTTTTTCTATTTGCTTACTTTTTAATTAACCCTTTTATTGGGAAATATAACACAATTATATTCTGAAATAGAAAGGTAAGTATAATAATTATTGAACAGACATGTCATCATGTAGAGCAAAAATAGTGTTGTGCCCTTCCCAAATACACTCCCATGCCTCCTTCCTGAGGAAACCACTAGTCTGACTTTTATGACAATTATTGCTTTTTTTTTTTTTTAACAGTCATCACATATTTGGAAACGATTTGTGACAAAGGTGGCATCGCATTGCAATGGAGAAAAAAAGATGGTTTTTTCAATGAAGGTTCTGAGACAATAGGGTATCCTTATGAAAAAAAATATAAAATGAGACCCCTTGTGTCACTTCATCACAAATATCAATTCCAGGAGGATTAAAAACCTAAATACATTTTGGACTTCAGAATAGGGAAAGATTTTATTTATTTACTTATTTATTTATCTATTTACTTACTTATTTATGGGCCTCGCAGCTTGCAGATCTTAGTGTCCCCACCAGGGATTGAACCCCAGCACCAGCAGTGAAAGCGAGTCCTAACTACCGGACTGCCAGGGAATTCCCCGATTTCTTTTTTAAAAATACAAAAATGTTGGGAGTTCCCTGGTGGACCAGTGCTTTCACTGCCCTCGCCTGGGTTCAATCGCTGGTCAGGGAACTAAGATTCCGCAAGCAGCGCAGCACGGCCAAAAAAAAAAAAAAGTTAAATAAAAAAGAAAACTACAAAGGAGATTTTGGGTCAGTTGGGGGAATTTAAATGCGACACATGTTAGATAATAGTATCAATCAATTATCAATATCCTGAGTGTGGAAATGATTTTGTGGTTGTGTAGGAAAACGTCCTTGTTCTTGGAAATACGAAAGCTGAGGGAAGTCTTACACATCAAGTGAAATATGGGTGGGCATAGCTGTATTGAGGCTGGAGGTTTCTGCCTCCTCCCAAGTATAACTTTCCTTCACCAGGATGCAATTCCCAATGCACGAAAGCCCCTCCTCAACCCTTTCACACATGGACCTGTTATCTTCAAACGGAGTTTGAGGGGGCAATGCTGATTGGTGGAGTGAAGCAGAAGCGATTCAGAAATGATCATGCTGTGGGGAAAAGAAATTTCCAAGATAGCAGGACGATGTTCCCCAAAGCTTTCATTCTCAAATTTCAGAAAATGTTACCCTTTCCCCAAAAGGCTATCATAAGAAGTCGGGGCATTTAAGGTCCATCTGTGTACAAAAGCCTTTGATTTAGTTCCTCCACCTCCAGGGATATCTGTAATATGGGAAATACTGTTAGACACAAATTGTCTGTTTTCCTCTTTCCATCTTACTTTCCTTACTCTTTCAGAGGGTAGAATTTGTACCTCTTAATCACACTGATCACAGTCTTCCATTGAAGTGTTTATATGATAAAAGTGTTTATGTATGTGAATGCTCTCGAGACCTTTGCTGTCCAACACAGTAGCCACTAGGTACGTGTGGCTCTTAAGCATTTGAAATGTGGCTAGTCCAAAATGACATCTGCTGTAACTATAAAATACTGTATTTTGAAGATTTAGTAAAAAAAAAAAAAGTTAACTCACTAATAACTTTTATATTGATTACATGTTGAAATAGTAATATTTGGATATATTGTATCAAATGGAATATATTTTTAAAATTAATTTTACTTCTTTTTATTGTATTAATGTGGCTGGTAGAACATTTTAAATTATTTATGTGGTTCGCATTTGTGTTGTGGCTCACATTATATTTCTCTTGGACAGTACTGCTCTTGAGCATCAGACCTAAGGGCAGGGAATTTATCTTGCTCAAGTTTGTGTTCCTTACAGGTGCTAGAACAATTATTGACATAATTTTTATATGCTTAAGAGAAACCCACTGACGATATTCTGTATTTGAGAATCTTCTCTTCCCTGTATTAAGGTCAGCCTCTCTTTAGCCAAACACCAGTTTCTGGTAATTGAAAAGGGCATTGCTTAGTTGGAGAAGCCAGAAAAGGTAGCCCTAAGCTAGGAAGTTGGGGGAGCTGGGAATGAGTTAAGGATGTAAGACTGGGCCATGCTTCTGCTAAAACAGGCAGCCTCAGATGTAGGACATTTGAACTCTTGAATCAATTAGGGTTTATTCATTTATCAGTTTGAAAACCCAGGAGCTCTAGCTTCAGGTGAGGCTTGATCCAGATGTCAAACAGTGAGACCAGAACTGAGTCTTCTCTCTCCATTTCTTGGATCTATTTCCTCTGTGTTTTTGCATTTATAGGCAGTCTTCCTCCTCTTCCACTGCCAGTAGCTTCCAGGGCCACAGTCTTCCAGATTTGTGTCCAGTGGAAAAAAAGGAAGTCCATTCCCTAATACCTCAAAGATAAGTCCTGAAATTGTCCAATTGGCCCTGATTACTCAAACTGGGGCTGTGTGCTTGTCTTAACCAGAGTCTTCAAGAAAACAGAGCCTGAGGCAAGGATTAGATGATTTTTTTTTTTTTTTTTTAGGTGCAAACCCATGGTAGCAAGGGTAAGAAAAGAAGGAAGTGTAGCAAGCAACAGTGTGAAGCAAATTGAAGTTGAATAGCCCTGGCTATTACTTCATGTTGAGCCATGGTCCTCCATAGTGATTCCAGAGTAATTTTATAAAATTAAAATCCCTTGCTATCACTGTCTAGTCAAAAATCCTGTAGGATAAGGCCTAGATATTTATTTAGTAAATTCAGCCAAGACTTCAAGTGTTCATCCAAAACTTCATAAATTTTGTGTAGTATTCCCTGAAGATGTGACACAAACTAAATCTGGGAGGATGAGTAGGAGCTAACAAAGAAGTTAGGCAGAAGGAGGAAAAAAATAGCATAGTTGATGACCAGAAACCAGGAAATAGCATGGAATATTTTGAGGACCATAAGATGTTTATGGCTGGAGAGAAGTACGCTTGGGGGGAAATTTGGGAGCCACTACTAGAAAAATAGGCAGTGCTCTATACCAAGTATTCTATTAAGGAATCTGACATTTAGCTTCAAGTTATAAGAAACCATTGAGGGATTTCAAGCAATAATTTGATTAGTTATATGTTTTAGTGTGACCACTCTAGCAGCAGTGGAGACGATAGAGAGATGAGTCCAGATTAGATATAGAAAAAATATTTGGGAATCTATTTAAGCAGTTAGTTAGGAAATGCTAAGAGCCTGATTAAAGTACTGACAACGGGAATAGAGCAGAGAATATAAACTGAAGAGATCCTAAACAGAATGTATAGGACCTGGTGACTGATTGGGAAAGGTGATGGATGAGAGGGAGAAGTTTAAACTGGAGAATTGGATGGTGATACCACTTCCTGGATTAAGGAATACAGATTTTATAGAAAAATTGAGTTTTGGACACACTGACTTTGAGGTGACTATGAGTTACCCAAGTGGAGATATCCAGTGGGATATTGAACATAATGTTTTCTCCTAGAGCTCAGGAGAGATTTGTAAGATATAGATGTAGATGTAAGAGGCGTTGGGATGTTAACAAGATCAGACAAAATGTCTAGCTTGAGAGAATTATGCCTAAGGACACAGTTCTGGGGAAGAACATTCACATAACCAACAGAAGAAGTGCCTGTGGGATAAATCAAATGAACGAATAAGCACTGATAAAAGGCAAAGCCAGTGGGTAGGCTCTGAAGCATAATTTATGAAAGACTTCCTTGGGGCAATAGATCTGAGAAGTAAAACTCTTACAATGGCGAAAAGCAGCTATGTTCAGCCATTAAGGGCAAGTGTTTGGAAAGCCAGGCTAACAAACTTCGAGGAAAAAATGCTCAAAAATATGACTCAGGTGAAAAGATGTGAGTAATTAAAGAAGGGGAGTCTCTATTTCTTCATCTATAAAGAGAGAAGTTTCAAAAAAAAAAGAGAGAAGTTTCAATTAGGTGAGTTCCTAGATCCTTTCCAGTTCTAAAGTTCTGATCTGATAAGCCAGCATTGAAGAGTGAGTAGGATCTGGAATGCTATGAACAGTAACCCTTTCTTCTGCTCTCCTGCCCCTCCAGCCGCCCCCCTGCCCCATTCACCACCACACCATCCACATGGTCCCCACAGAAGCTGAGATCTCTGCCTACAGTTGACTTGTTTAGCGGTGGGCACCTGACCTAGCTGGGCCAGTAAGAGAGCTTCCCCATGACTTTGAGATAAGAAGTGAGAAAGAGAAGACAGTTTTTCTCTGAGTGATGGAAACTGAATATATGTAAAATCGAAAGCTGATGGTAACCGTGATTTGCAATGAGGTGTTGAAAACAAAAAAGAAAAGCCAGAATGAAGAAAACATAAGAAGCAGAGGTCGGAGATGGAGAGAAAACTGCCTGGGTTTTCCAAAGCGTTTCAGATCCTGGTCTCAGTCCACTGTTATAATGTATCGCTGCCCTGAATTCCATGAGATACCCCAATATCCCTCTATTAACACCTCTCTTTGCGACTTAACTAACCTCAGTTGATTTCTGTTACTTGTAACTTAAAGATTCTCAACTAATATATTTGAGTGTAGTCAGAGCCCATATGGGAAGGAGATAAGTAAATGGAAGAGGAAGCTGTAAGGTAGGACTAGATGTAATGAAGGATCTTAAGTGCCAGGCTTTGGTTTATAACTGAGTAGTGGCTGTGGGGATGAAGATGAGGGGAAATCCATCAACATTTCACAGAATCACTAAAACTTTAATAAAACTTTACCAGAATGGAAAATGAACATGTACAAAATCACTGTGGTCCTGACATTGGCACTCAGCTTTCACACATAATAAGCAATGTCAACTAATTAATTAATGCTCGCTTCATTAATTAATGTTTATTAATTAGAAAGTCGTGTCCTACCTCGTTTCTGTCTCCTTCCACATGTGAACTGTAACTCGCTAACATAGCCATCCTGTAAAATGCTACGTATGGCCAGTTGATCAGCTGTGGTATATCCTGCTATATTAAGTACCCTGACTCCATTGTCAGTTTTCCTCCATTCCAAACAAAGGGGTTGCAGCCAAGATTATACTTGCTAAGGCAGGTGGATCAGTCTCTTTAAAGGAACTCTAATTCATCAGACAGTTCCAGACTCAGAAGTCAGGGACTGTAACAGTTGGTGGAGAGATGTCTTCTCCTTCTCCAACTGAGACTTTGGTGGGTCTGGCTGCTATTTGATAACATGCAGATTTCTCTCTGGCTCCAGGGATGGCAAGTGCTGCTCTTTATGGGGATGCAGCTCGGCTGGTACTTCTAGGCTATGTTGTTGAGAGAAGCTGATACTTCTTTAATGGATGATGGGGCTGTTGGCTCAGGAGATGCTTCAGCACCAGATACGGTTCCCACAGTTCTGTATCTTGCTGGTGGGAAAATAAATTGGTCCAACCTCTATGAAGGTCAATTTGGCAGTATCCATCATACAAATGTGCATACCCTTTAGCACAGAAATTCCTGTTCTAGGAATTTACCCTATGCATGTACTTACATTGTGAGAAATAAAGATGCATAAGACTATTCATTGCAACATCATATAAATAAAAGATTGGAAATTCAAAAATCCATCTATAGTGAAGTGGCTAAAGTACATTCAAACCATGGAATACTATCAGCTATAAAAAAAGAATGAGGAGGCACTTTTTTTACTGATATGGAGTGACCTCCATGATATACAGTGAAGTAATAAAAGTAATATGTGTTTGTATGGGGGGCTGCCATTTATGCTTAAAAAGTAAAAAATGTATATATGTATTCTCTTGGATTTAAACAGAAAGATCTCTGGAAGGGTGTACAAAAAACTTAGTTATAAAAAATGGTTGCCTCTGGTAGAATTTTGTGATGGGGGATGGAGGAAGAAGTCTTTTCACTTACACAACTGACTGTACCTTTTGAAGTTTATACCATGTGAAAGTTTTCCCCATTAAAAAAAATTTTTTTTTAATTACAAAAAAGTAGGGGTGGTGATGTTTTAAACAGTAGTTCCCAAATGCTGGTCTGTAAATCAGTGAATGCCCATGATGAATAATTTATTAATCTACCATGAAATCATAAAAGTAATAATGTGTGAATTTTCTATACTGTTGAACTTAATTTGAAGGGCCATCTTTTATTCTTGATTAAGTACTTTGTGTGGAGATATTAGTAGACAGTAGTTATCAATGTAATGTTTATTTACACAGTGGGCAAAATTAGAAGTTGGCATCATTATGTCAATTCCTCCAATTTAGAGTCCTGAAATTCAAAGCACAGAATCGCTGATTTAGACCTGGCTTTTGTTCATGTTTAATAATGTTTTTAGGCATTATTCTGGAAGGCATTTCTCCTGTGTATTTCATGGTGTCGAGTAAGTGATGAATTATAGCTGAAGGCTTTTCCACATTCATTACATTCATAAGGTTTTTCTCCTGTGTGATGCCTCTGATGTTTCTTAAAGGATGAATCATGCCTGTAGGCTTTTCCACAGCGGTTGCATTCATACGCTTTCACTCCTGTATGAACAGTTTTATGGTTGCTAAGGTGTATCCTTTGCCTAAAGGCTTTCCCACATTCCTTACATTTGTAGGGTCTCTCCCCAGTATGGATTCTCTGGTGATGCGTTAGATAAGCTCTATGACTAAAGGTTTTACAACATGTGGTACATGCATAGGGCTTCTCCCCCGTATGAATTCTTATATGTTCACTAAGGTGTCTAATCTGTCTAAAGGTTTTCCCACATTCATTGCATGTAAAGGGTTTCTCTCCAGAATGAGTTCTCAAATGTTGGATCAAGCTAATGTTCTGGCTGAAAGCTTTCTGACATTTATCACATACATAGGGTTTCTCACCAGTGTGAGTTCTATGATGTTGATTAAGAGATGAGCGATGTCTGAAGGCTTTGCCACATTCTTCACATTCAAAGGGTTTCTCACCAGTATGGATTCTTTGGTGTGTGGTAAGGGATGCACTTTGACTAAAGGCCCTTCCGCATTCCTTACATCTGAAAGGTTTCTCACCAGTATGAATTCTCATGTGTTCGGTAAGGTGAATGGGTTGTTTGAAGACTTTTTCACATATATTACATTCATAGGTTTTTGTTCTTATGTAACTTATTGGATGATTAATTAAATCTGATTTGTATTTGTTTCTCTTTCTAGGTGTGTCATATTTATGGTGCCTCTGTTCTATAACAACATTTGAACTCACAATATTTTTGCCAAATTTGTAAGTTTCTTGGCCTCTCTTCTTATGGGTCAAGATGGTTTGTCTCACGTCTCTTCCACGGCTATCCTGGTGGCTTTCTAACTCATCATCATATTTTGAGACTTTTCTCAATGTGGAATAAATGACATCATCCCTCATGAACCTTTCCATCATCATGCCATGATAGAACTGTTCCTGTAAAACGTCATTCTTTGCAGTTGACGCAGGTGTTTCTGTTTTACTCTTCAAATCTGAAAGAAATGGAAAAAATGCAAATAACTCATATTCATTATGCTTTGAAAAATCAATTATTATACTGGGTATGGACTAGAGATTTAGATAACAATACATATAAAGTACATGAAGTTTTGAGTATATTTAAATATGGTTAGGCAGTCTGGAGAGGTAATGGGAAATTAAGAAACAATGAACCAGGTAAAAGTGTGATTTTATATATAGGGTAAAAATTTGAACATTTTAGTCTTCTTCTTTCTATTAATACTAAATAATGAAATTTCAGGGCTATGTCTTAACAGTGTCTTTTTAATTGATAACTACTTTTGGAAAACATTCTCAGAAAGATAAAAAGATTTCCCTCTTCCCACTCCAGCTAGTTCAAAAAATAAGGTTTGAGGGAATTCCCTGGTGGTCCAGTGGTTAGGACTCTGCGCTTTTACTGCCGAGGGCTCGGGTTCAATACCTGGTCAGGGAGCTAAGATCCCGCAAGCTGCACGGTGTGGCCAAAAAAAAAACAAACAAAAAAATTTGAACTAAGAACATTCACAAGAATGTCAAGCTGTCTTTTACTGAAGCTTATATTAATATTTACATATTGTTCTGCTTCCTGTAGTTATTAATCTGTCCCGGGAAGTGTTAATTATACAAAGGAGACTTGTAAGAAACCCAGACTGCTACATTGCTACTATTGCTAGGTTCTATGAAAATATCCTTTCTTTAAAGGATATTTAAAATTCTGACTTTTTAAAAAAATAATTTATTGCACCATTACTAATATTTCAACTGACAGTTCCATATTCCTGAAAAGTATAACTTCTTGTAGGATTTTTGGTTAACACAGAAGGATCATTGGTACTTCCAAATTCCAAATTCTAAATGAATAGATGCAAAAATAAAGTCTATGTTCTGCAGGCCCCTGATTCTGGTCCTGGATCAGGGAGAAGGAAGAGGAGAAGAAGAAGATAGGGGAAGAGAGAACAGGCCATCTATGACCCCTTCCCAATTCGGTATCCAAGCTGAAGCAGGCCCAAGCTTAGGGGAGGAGAGAAGATATAACTTTGAAGTTGGGAATTTTTATTATTATACTGAATTACACATTTCACTAAAATCAGACTGTTCTTATTATTTAAAGGGACTGGACCACCTATGGGACCTCTCTGAGATTTCATCCAGAGGCCAGGAAAGAACATTCATGGTAGCTATTATTATTATTTTCATTACTATAAGTTGAAAAAGAGAAAACCCAGGAGAATGTACAAATTATTGGAATTAATAACAGAGTGAAACAAGGTGGCTGGCTAGAAGATCAAAACCGGTTATGTTATTACACACTAGCAAAAAAGAGAAAACATAATTGAAAAAATTTATACCATTTAAAATAGCAGGGAATTCCCTGGCGGTCCAGTGGTTAGGACTCCGTGCTCTCACTGCCAAGGGCCTGGGTTCGATCCCTGGTTGGGGAACTAAGATCCCACCAGCTGTGCAGGGTGGCCAAAAAAATAAAATAAAATAACAATAAAATATAAGTTCTTCAGGATGAATCTGACAAAAGATGTGCAATGTGTACAAGACTTTTATGGGGGAAAATCCTTTATTTAAAAAAATTAGGAAATATCAGTAAGTAGAGCAATATACCACGTTCCTGGACAGTAGGACTCAATATCATAATATCAACTCCCTCCCAAATTGATCTATAAATTCAATTCTATTCCAATCAAAATACCACCAGAGTATTTTTGTGTGTGTGTGTTTGTGTGTGTGTGTGTGTGTGTGTGTGTGTAATTGGTGCACTCATTATATAATTCATATGGAAAAGCAAGGGGCTAACAATAGCCAGGACAATTTTGAAGAACAAGATATTAAGTCTCACTATGAAATACAGTAATTAAAACAGCCTGGCATTAGAAACTTGGCAGGTGACAGAGTGGCATTAACTATTCAATAATTGGTTCTTGGACTGATTATCCACATGTAAAAAGTTAAACTAGAGCCTCACCTCATACTACATATAAAATAAATTCAGATTTAACCTAAGTATGAAAATCAAAATCTTAAAGATATAAAATAATATATATATATTTTCTATAAATCAATAAGGAAAAAAGATAATATAAAAATTCACAAAGGATATAAACAAGTAATTTACAGAAAAGGAATCCTGGATAGATGGCCAATAAACATGAAAAATATGCTCCCTCTTATTAGTAATCAGGAAAATGAAAAAAACCAACAAGATATTCACCCACTGAATTTATAAAAATGTGAAACTTTGACAATGCCAAGTGTTGACAAAGATGCTGAGTTCTGGAACCTCTCAAAACCTGCTGATAGGAGTACTAATTGGTGCAACTAGTTTGAAGAACAATTTTGTAAAACCTAGCAAAATGAAGGTGACCCAACAAATCTGCTTCTATCAAATATCTCAGAGAAACATGAGAAGTTTTACACAAAGTTTTACTCCAGTATCTTTGTAATCCCCAAATTTAGAAACAGTACAAATGTCTATCAACAGGAAAATGGATAAATTGTGCTTTATTAATTCAACAGAAATGAATGAACCAGAACAATATGGATAAATGTCAACGGTGTTGAATTAGAAAAGCAAGTGGAAAAGTATATATACCACTTATTTAAAGAATAAGAACATGCAAAACAGCATTATATATTGCTTGGGGATATACACATGCAATACAAGTATGAAGATACATATACAAATGAAAATATTTAAACTCAGAAGAATTGGTTGTTTCAAAAGGTAGGAGGGGAATAGCGGGGCTTAAACTCTGTTTTATTTCTTAATCTAGGTGGAAGCTACATAGAAATTTATTTTAATGTTCTCTATGCCTTTCTGAATATCTAAAATATTTCACAATAAAAGCAAAGTTTAAGGAGATTGTTAAAAAACCATTGGATTTGATGAGAAGGAATCCTGTGGTAATTCCTCTTGCAGGACTCTCCATAAAATAGTTATTATAATAAATAAAGATACTTGAGTTAAAGGGAGAGTGAGAATCAAAGCTAGGATTGTAAACTGAAAAGTTGGTGAAAAGTAGAAATAGAATGCAAGAGAGAAGATTAAAGATTTGTAGAATGCAGAGTTCTGAAAAGAGATTTGTTTTCTTTGAGGAGAGACCACGTACATCTGACTGCTTAGGGAAAGGAGCTTTCGATTGGCAGACTTTAGGATACTGAAGAAAGAAGGAAAATCAAGTTTAACCTTAATGAAGAGAAGACTTCTTTTCCCTCCAACTTCAGAGACTTTTGCAAGGTTAGGTGAAGGAAAGGGGTGCAAAGGGAGGGGTAAAATCAGGTTGAGTGCATGCCTGTCCACCCTCTCAGCCTTCCCGCAGCCTGGGAAGATGCTGGGCACTCTGGCCTACATATTGAAAGGCACCATCTGCCTTGGTCTCACCTGAACTGGGATCTCCTGGGCCTTCTTTCTCTGTCATCCATGGTGCTTCTCCTTTCTCCAACTGGGAAATCACACTAGGTTTGGAAAGTTGACATCCTACTTACGGAGTGAAAAAAAGGGTATGAATATTTATGCTGAGGTCTAAGAACCATCCCTGGAACGTAGTTCCAATCCTCTGGTATTTAGGGTCTCTGAAAACAGAAAGGGGCACCACAGCATGTTTTTCTGTTCTCACTCTACAAAGTAAAACTGTTCTCCCAAGGGAGGAGATTCAGGTATGCTCTGGCTTGATTTTCAAAGGAATGAGACATCTATCTCCATCACACAACCCAAGGCCAGGCTCCAGGGAATCTACAGCATTTAATAATTTAGGAATAGTGACTGTCCTGTAATGGGCAGGTTTCTGGACGTATGTGTAACCCATGCTTACCCACTGAGACCAGGTTCCCATAGTTCTCCAGCATCACCTCCCGGTACAGATTCCGGTGAGCAGGGGCCAGCTGCCCCCACTCCTCCTGGGTGAAGTCCACAGATATGTCCTTGAAGGTCAACAGTTCCTAGAATATCAAATATATTCCTTTTCAGTCTGAGACCACCTCCATCAAGATCCAAGATGTTCTTACAGTATTCTAAATTCTGAGAGATTCTAAACTAGTTTTACTGGGAGCCTCCTCTGGATCTGTTTGGTGATTCTCGGAGACTACCATAAATAATTAAACATACAGAAGGACAGATGGTCATATATGTCTTAGAAAAAAATTAAGCAGGATAAGGGGAACAGGGAGAGCCACAGTGAGGCTGGGGAGGATCTTTCACGTAGGGTTGCTGGGGAAGGCCTTCCTAAAAGGGTGATATTGAACAGAGACATGAACTCAGTGAGGAAGAGCCACGTGGAAATCTGAGGGGAGAGCCTTCCAGATGGGGACAAAGGACCTGAGGTGAGAGTGTCCTTGGCTTGTCTGAGGAACAGGAGAGTAGCCAGCATTGCTGGAGGTGGGCTAGTGAAGGGGAATGCAAGGAGATGAGATAAGAGGGGCTGGGGGAGGGAAGAGAGAGGCTTTTAGCACTTATTGTCACAAAGACCAGTGCCTCCCTGCTGAGTTGAAATTCTGGGGCCCTGCTGGAGTTTAATGCAAGATGAACAAAACTGTCTGGAACTGTGGTCTAACCCCTCCCTAGCTCAAATACTGAAGAGGTAAAAAGGATCGGCCCCTCAGCAGTGGTGGCATGGGGCACTGGTAGTTGGGTTAATCAGAAGTGAACTCAATCAAATTAAAGTGTATCTCAGCCAGAGCTCAGCCACAGCTCTAGGAAAAATATGAATAATCAATCAGTCCCTCACCTTAACCACCAGTCAGAGGAAAAGGCTTAGAGTCTTCTGTAAATAAATGGAACAGACAAAAGAAATAAACAGACTATATCTATGTATCTATCTATCCATATATATCTTTATTTGTTAATTGTTTATATAACAAGAGAAATTATTCCTTAGCCCAGATATTCATGTTTCATAGTTCAGGAACACAGGTCAGTGACAAACTTCATGCAACTCAACCCAAAGAAATTCTTTACATTCTAAAATCACTTTGCACTCTGAAAGATACCAGCCTTCCTCATTGCCTCAAAATTTTTCATGGAACCACAATTTCTGTAGAAATCTGCATATGCCTTCTTTCTTGGTTCAGCCAAAGCAATCCTGTAGAAAGCTGCAACCCCCAGGGATACAATGAATGCTCTAACAGTATGAAATAGCAGATGCTTGGCCAGGAGGCCATGCATCTGAGGTTTTGTCAAAGAACTGGAAACCATGATAGTTATTCACGTCAACACCAATGTCCTTCCAGGCTGATGGAGAAACGGACCTATCTATGCATATTTCATCCTCCACCATTCTTTTATACACAATATCTGAACTACAATAAAAAATTATTAGACATACAAAGAAGGAGGAATTTCTGACCTATAATCAAGAAAATAAAAACATAAGAAGCAAACACCTAGGTAACCAAGTCATTGGAATTAGCAGAAAAGAAGTTTAAAGAAATTATTAAAATATATGTTGAAGAGGGCTTCCCTGGTGGCACAGTGGTTAAGAACCTGCCTGCCAATTCAGGGGACACAGGTTCAAGCCCTGGTCCAGGAAGATCCCACATGCTGCAGAGCAACTAAGCCCGTGCACCACAACTACTGAAGCCTGCGCGCCCTAGAGCCCGTGCTCCACAACAAGAGAAGCCGCCACAACGAGAAGTCTGCGCACCGCAAGGAAGAGTAGCCCCCACTCCCCGCAACTAGAGAAAGCCTGCACACAGCAATGAAGACCCAACGCAGCCAAAAATAAATAAATAAGTAAATTTATTAAAAAAATACATGTTGAAGAATTTACAATAAAATACGGATAGAATAGGTGAAAATGTGGGGTTAATTGAGGAGAGAGATAGAAATGCTAAAAAAGAACTAAAAGACAATTCTATAAGTGAAAAATACAATATCTGAAAAATCCACTGGATGGGCTTAACAACAGATGGACCCTGATGAAGACAAAATCAGTGAAACTTAAACACAGGTCAAGAGATAGTATTCAAATGGAAGCACCAAGAGAGAAAAAGAAAAACAAAAAAACAAAAAAACCTGGGATAATATCAAGTAGTCTAATATACATGTAATTAGAATATAAGAAGGAGAAGAGAGAATGAGCAGAAAAAAATATCTGAAGAAATAAAGCCTGAAAAATTTCCAAATTTGAGTAAAAAATCAACCCACAAATCCAAAAGCCAGCAAACCCTCCATGGGGGGGAAAAGAAATTCAGAGACTATCATGTCTATGCACACCATTAAAACTGCTGAAGAGCAAAGATAAAACGGAAGAACATAAAAGTAGTGAAAAAAAGGTAGGAAAGGAGGAACAAAACAAACAAGAAAAGTTGGTATAAAACAAAGGAACAAACAGAAAGACATGTCACATCTGGGGAAAGAATAAGAATAAGAGCTGACTTCTCATCTGAAACAATACAAGCCACAAAATCATGGAACATCTTTAAAGTGCTTAAAAGAAAAAACAGTCACCCTAGAATTCTATATTCAGTAAAAGATTCTCAAATAGGAAGACCATATAAAGACATTTTTAGATCACCAAAGCTGTGAGAATTCATCATCAGAACACCCCCACTACAGGAAATGCTAAATGACATTCTTTAGGCTGAAGGGAAATAATGTCAGTTAGAAACTTAGAACTTGGTGGTGGGATGAATTGGGAGATACTGATTGACATATATACAGTAATATGTGTAAAATAGACAACTAATAAGAACCTGCTGTATAAAAAATAAATAAAATAAAATTCAAAAGTTAAAAAAAAAAACTTGGAACTAAAGGAAGGAATGAAAAGTGCTTGAATTGGTAAATGTGTGCAAAGATGAAAGGCTCATTTTTTTTCCTTTTCTTAATTTCTTATAAGACAATTTACTGTTAAAAGCAAAAATAAGAACAATGTATTATGGGGTGTATAAGATGTAAAGTGAAAAGCATGACGACAATACACAAAGAATGGGAAGAGTAAATGGGAAAATAAGGCTTTCATATTATATGTGAAACAGTATAGTAGTAATTCAACTGTGACATGTGAAAAATGCATATTGTAATAGCTAGAGCAACCACTAAAAACAAATGAAAGAAGTACAGCTAAAAAAGTCATTAGAGGACATAAAATAGAATACTAAAAAAACTGCACAATCCAAAAGAAGGCAGGAGGGGAACAAAGAAACAAAAGAATAGATTTGACAAACAGCAAACAAAGAACAAGAATATACACTTAAATCCCACCACATCAATGATTATGTAACTGTAAATGTACTAAGCAAGCACAACCCAGCTATATTTAAGAAGGTCACACTTTAAATATAAAGCCACAAATAAGTTAAAAGTAAAAGAATGAGGGACTTCCCTGGTGGCGCAGTGGTTAAGAATCCACCTGCCAATGCAGGGGACACGGGTTTGATCCCTGGTCCGGGAAGATCCCACATGCCGCAGAGCAACTAAGCCCGTGCGCCACAACTACTGAGCCTGCACTCTAGAGCCCACAAACCACAACTACTGACGCCCGTGCACCCCAGAACCTATGCTCCACAACAAGAGAAGCCACCACAATGAGAAGCCCGCGCACCGCAATGAAGAGTAGCCCCCACTCGCCACAACTAGAGAAAGCCCGGGCGCAGCAATGAAGACCCAACGCAGCCAAAAATAAATAAATAAATAAAATTTAAAAAAGAAAGTAAAAGAATGAGAAAAAGCTATCCTATACCAACAATAACTAAAAACACTGGAGGAGCTATGTTAAATCAGACAAAGTGGGCTTAGGAAAAAGAATATTATGAGGCATAAAGAAGAGACATTTCGTAATGATAAATGGTCAGTCCATCAAGAAGACAACAATCCTATGTGTTTATGCACCTGATAACAGAATTCAAAATAAATAAAGCACAGTTGACAGATCTAAAGGGAGATACAGATGAAACCATAATAATTAGAGATTTTAACACTCCACTCAGTAAATGATGGAACAAGTAGACAAAAATTCATCAACGATATAGATTTGAACAACCTATCAACCAACTTAACCTAACTGACATTTGTAGAGCACTATACCTAACCAGTGCAGCGTATAAATTTTTTTTTTTTAGATTCTTTTTTAAAGTAAACTTTTTATTTTGAGATTACAGATTTATTATATAATTTTAATTGTAGATTTACATGCAGTTGTAAGAAAAAATGCAGAGATCCCATGTACTCTCTACTGGGGGTAAAACAGAGTTTTAATTGGAAAGGGGCACAAGGGAACATTCTGAGATGGTGGAAATGCTCTATATCTTGATTTGGTTACATGGTATATACATACGTCAAAATAGAACTATGTACTCTCTTAAGTGTATTTTCCTAAATGTAAATTACAACTCAATTTTAAGAAATTTAATCTTATCCCAGTGCTAAGAATCCCACCAGTTTTTGACAAATGTCAGGTGGTAAGAATTCCAGATAAGTGGAATGTAGATATAAGATACCTCTTCAAATAATTAGAATATTATTACTGCTTCCATATTACCAGAAATAACCCTGGAATACATTTCAATCCTAAAAGGTGTTAGCATCTGAATTAACAGAGGAAACTGGGATTGTAAACAGCTAAAAAAGTCACCGAGCAAGTAAATACAGGAGATGAGTTCAAATCCTGTACCATCTAATTTCAGAACCCAAGTTCTCACCTAAAACTCTTCTGTCCTCGAATAACATCTCCTCTTTAACAGTCTTCCTTTCTCGTTTATTCTACAGTTTTCCTTCTGTTTCACCTATCCTTCTACCAGGTGGTAAGGACACCATTTCCACACCCTGTTGTAACCGCCCAGCCTGTCTAATGTGTATGCTCTGTGGCCTGAACATTTCTTCTCTACTCACGTCTTTGGTTGCAGTTTGACCTCTGCTCCAGACACTATTCTAAGGGCTACCTCATGAAGTGATAGATGTACCTCACTAAAAATGTCAAAACTTTATTCTCATTAAGTTTGTTTTTGAGTATGAAATACTCATAAAAATTGAGGTTTATTGGACTTCCCTGGTGGTGCAGTGGTTAAGAATCTGCCTGCCAATGCAGGGAACATGGGTTCCATCCCTGGTCCGGGAAGATCCCACATGCCGTGGAGCAACTAAGCCCATGCACCACAACTACTGAGCCTGCGCTCTAGAGCCCACGAATCCCACGCGCCTAAAGCCCGTGCTCCGCAACAAGAGAAGCCACCGCAATGAGAAGCCTGCACACTGCAACGAAGAGTAGCCCCTGCTCGCCCCAACTAGAGAAAGCCCACATGCAGCAACAAAGACCCAATGCAGCCAAAAATAAATAAATAAATAAATTTATTATTTTTTCAAAATTGAGGTTTATCTTAGCCCCAAGTTTTTAGGGGCTAGAATTATATCACTCATTTTGCTTTCTCTACAAAAATTCACACAACATTAGATCTAGATGTTGGTTAGAAACAAGCGTTTTCTATGAGTAAGGAAACTGCTGCCACTGCAGCCCAGTTTTCTGTAAAAGACTAACTTGCACTGAGTTCCCTGGGTGAAATTCGTTAGCCTCAATATACCCCAACTCCCCAGAAAAGGGCAAGTTATAATCTTAAAAACCAAAAAGCATGTCAAGAAAGTGACAGGAAACTTCAACCCACCTGGGAGTCTCTTGTCAGGGCCCCAGGAGTCACTTCATCCTTTAAACTTTCTCCCTGGGTCTCATCAGCATCCTGAGATAGCAGAGCTGAGGAAGGAAAAGAGCCAGAAAGTTTGCATCTCCCCAAATCCCCCAAATAGAAAAACTGCCTGTAGATCTGCTGAATATAGCCCCCCTCTCAAAACATTCACAGAGGGACATTCAGAGCAACTCAAGAGCAGACTGGAGCCTCCTTAATGAGGAGGATCTGCAGGGCATTGCTTTGGGCATTAACGTTTCCCAATGGCCAGTGCTGGTCCAAAAGCACAGACCTACCAGGCCACTCCTTTGTTCAAAGGTTCCCGACAAGAAAGAAAAATACAAACACCTCCCATGGACTTCAAGGCACTCTATAATCTGCCTGAAGCACATTTTCCCAGCATTAGTTTCCTCTAACCACCATCCTTTATCTGTGGGACCCATACAGTGACCACATTCTTAACCCTTAGTTAAGACTAGAACAGTCTCCATTCTCTGAACCACTCTTCAAGGTACCCACTTTTGTATCTTTTCCTCAATTCTTCCGTAAAAAAAACTTAGACATCTTTTAAGGCCCAATTCAATGCTATCTGCTTTGTGAAATTTTCTCTGATAAGTACAATCAGAAGAATGTTTCCTGTCTCTTGTCTTCCAAAAGAATTTTACCATAGAATGTATTTAGGCTACTTTCTATTCTTTTGATCTGAGTATGTGTCTATCTCCATCAACTAATAATTAGCATTAGAGATCATTATTCATTTTTCCATCCATCAAGATGCTTAGCAAAGTCCCCTGCCTGACAGAGCTAGAATATAACAAATACAAGCTGGATTTGAAGTGTTATAGGTACGAACTAAGAGACCACATGAGACATACAAATTCCTCTGTCCACCCATCTATTCTGACCCAACCACCAAATACTGTGTAATCTTGGTTATGTTTCCCACTGAACTCATATATTTCAAGGTAAAAAGAGAGTTACTAAGCATGTCATTCCTTCTTCCTGGCAGGAGATGAAAAGAAAGAAAAAAATATTGGTTTGGGGTTAAAATGACTGAAACTTGTGAAGGAAAACCACTGGAGGGCTTAAGAAAGTAGAAATCTTTGACCCCAACGTCTGTGAGTCACACTTACACACTTGGGAGCCGCTGGTGGAGAACACCCTGAATTCTGTCTTCCTGTCCTGTGTTTATTCGAGGACACGAGATGGGAGCAGCACGGTACACGTGTCGCAAGGATCCAGTGCTCAGAGCCCAACATTTTCTCTCACAGCTATCCCCTTCCCCAAAGCCATAAGCATGAGCCCCAAGGACCTCCTTTCCTCCAATTTTCTCCCCTAGAGACACCTCAATGACGTGTGTACCTATCTTTCTGCAAGCAAACTGAGACCCCTTCCTCTACTTCCATCCCCTCCCTCCATCAGCCTCTCTCACCTTCTCCTTCAAACATCTTGGTCACGTGCTCCCACAGGGGTGCCCCTTCCTTGGCCTTCTGTGGATGGTGCAACTTCACCCAGGTGCTGGCCTCAGTGGGCAGGGTAATCAGGAGCTGCTGTAGCATGATGATGCCACCCGACTGGCCTTGTCCACTTCTGGGGAGGACACTGCCAGAGCCTCTGCTGAGACGCCTCACAGTTGTATGGTCCTCCTCTGATCACAATCTCCTGCCCTCAGGACTTTGGCGTGTCCCTGCGGCACCAGAACCTGGGGGCTCCTAGAGGCTAATGTGGCTTGAACAGGTCTGAAAAAGTGACTCCTTTCTGAAATTAAGTACTGCCTGCTGGGGAGGCGGCTAGTTGAGTAGGTCTGAGTACATGCCTCTTCATATTCTTCTAGAGGAGCAAAAGGCAGGAGAGGAGGGATCCAGAAAACTGATCATACAGCTAGAACTCCAGAACTTGCAGAAATATATTTAAAACTGCAAAAGATCCAAAAACAAAGATGTGGCATCAATGTGGAAATAAGTATAACTGGTGCTTTGGATGTGGCTTTAATTTCCAGTTCTATACACACTTTCATAAACAGCCAATGACACACAAACACCAAGGATACACAAACATACACAGTCCCTGCCTTGATTTCCTTCCTTGTACGCTGCATGCATCTTCTGCCTGGATACAGACTTGGGAGTTAAGAGGGCAAGCTTAGAAACCAGATAGCTTGGGTTAGAATCCTGACACTTGCACTTCAAAGCTCTAAGACACTTCAGTTCTCTGAGCTTCAGTCTCATCATCTAGAAAATGCAGATAATAAATGTACTTCATAGGGCTGTAACAATGTTGGGAATATAGTACCTTCATAGACATTATTAAAAACCTTTTGCTTTGGGCTTCCCTGGTGGTGCAGTGGTTGAGAATCTGCCTGTTAATGCAGGGGACACGGGTTCGAGCCATGGTCTGGGAAGATCCCACATGCCGCGGAGCAACTAGGCCCGTGAGCCACAACTACTGAGCCTGCGCGTCTGGAGCCTGTGCTCCGCACACAAATGACAGTGAGAGGCCCGCGCACCGCGATGAAGAGTGGCCCCCGCTTGCCGCAACTAGAGGAAGCCCTCTCACAGAAACGAAGACCCAACACAGCCAAAATAAAATAAAATAAATAGTAATTAAAGGTGCTAATAATTTAAAAAAAATCTTTTGCTTTAATGTTGCAATCATAGCATTACCTTTTAAAATTATTTTTTAAAAACAATTACAGATCTGAATTTAAAGTTCAAGTATCTCAACTGATGGAATAATCACATGGCTGTGTTTTCACACGGGCAAGTAGTGACAGACACAGCACCACCCACGTGGATGCCCAGCAGCTGGCAAGTCCTTTTAACCTCTGGGTTAAGATACATCTTGCTTTCAGAAACGTTCAACTGGGGGAGAGGGGTATGTCTTCAAATGGAGGAAATATAGTACTTTGAATATAATGAGGACTATTGCATAACTGTTCGTAGCAGGAAAATTTGGAAACAGCCCAAATTCATCATCTCATCGAACCCCCTGGCATCTGAACATGTGCCTCCACAGCGACCAGGTCCAATGTATCCTGGCCCCAAGAACAGTCCTAGTCCTAGCTCCCTGGAAAGGGAGCCGGCCTAACTTTTTGGAGTTTGTGGGGCAGGGTGTTTGGCTTCTTCTTGTTTTCAGCTGTGACTGATGCAGAGAAAGGAGCTGCCTCCTATGGATAGGAGCATGTAGGAAAATATCCTAACCCTGAATAAATAAAAAGTAAAATGGCTTGTTACCACAGTGAGGAAACTTTCGAATCTTATGAAATGGTTAAAAACAGAGAAGCTTCATTTCGAGACGCCCCTTCTCACTGCTCCCAGAAGTGCCTCCCTCGGACTTAGAGACTTGCAGACACAGGCAGCTTAGCTTCCTACTCACCAGACCGGCCTTGGACGCTGGCAGGACGAGAGATTGGGGGCGTGAGAGAGCCCGTTCTTGAGGCTTTCAGCTCCAGAGGGTGTCTCTTTAGAGAAGGGCCGTGGGTAACAGATTTTGTTCTTTCCCGGCCTTTTATAGACAGACCACATCCCCACCCAACACAATGATTCTTTTAAAAACGCCCAACGTTCACGCAGGCTTCCTTCGGAAGCTCAGAGGACTATCGGCCTCCGGACGGGACCGGGGAATCTTTTCCAAATTCCCGAGAGGCGGCCTAGGGCGGGTGCTGCGGCACCAGGTGAACCCACCGCCCCTCCAAGGTATCCTTTCCCGGCCGCACCCCCGGGAACGGGGCTTTGGGGGCCGCAATGCGAGGGGTGCCCAGAACCGGCTTCCCGCAGACCCGGGCGAGGATACAGCTCGCCGGCCGCTGCTTTGATGCCGGCCCGGCGGCAGCAGCCAGGCCCACCGGCGCCCAGCCTCCTGGGCCGCAGCCCGGGTGTCCCGGCGCCTCCACCCTCCCGGCGCGCCGTCGCCTTTGCCCGTGCCCCGGGTCGCTCTCGCCCGGGCCCTGGCGGGTTGGGGGTGCGGCCCCAGATGCTGCGGTGCAGCCACAGACCCCGGCGCCCGCCCTTCTTCCGGCGGCTCAGCACGCCTGGCCGCCCGCTCCGCCCACGGGGAGCCGCGAGGGCCCCGCCCTCTCCAGGGAGGCAGGCGCTCCCGAAAACCCGGAACCCAGACTCTGCCGGATTCCCCCACGGCACGCGTGCCCCCAGGGCTGCCAGACCCTGGTCAGCGGCCACCCAGGCGGACCGCTTGCGTTTCCTGACTGTGGTCCCAAGAGACTAGGTGGCCCGCCCAGCTCTTCTGGTGGGGAAGCCCTTTCTCTGTCGTTCATTCATTCATTTATTCAACTATCTTCTGAGTGCCTAGATCTGCCACACATTGTTACAGGCTCTGGGGAGATACCAGTTATCAAAAAGCAGTCCTGCTTTCTTGGATCTTAATTCTGGCAAAATTAAATAGATAATAATAATGTAGAAAGGGAATATTGCCTGCCATTCCAGTAAACAACAAATTGCCTGACATCAAGCCATCAGCCACTGCAGCCCTCACTGAGAGGGGAATTCAGGATGGAGACAAACAGGAAACACTCTGCACTCTGGATACTGGTCCTAGATAGTTAAGATGCGTATCTAAGGAATAATTTCATTGAGCCCAGACTCTTGCATCTTCCCATACATAGAAAAGCACTAAAATCATTAAGTTTTTTTGAGATGTCTGTAGATTAACAGTAATCTTTTTATGTTTGACTACATGTCTTTCTTCAGCAAAAAATCCTATGTATCCTGGCTCCTCCCTTACCTCTTCAAAGCAGTTCCTCAGAGCTATCTGAGAGGCTGTCTCCCAGGCTATAGTCCTCAGCAAGTTCCCCAAATAAAACTTAACATGCAACTTTTAGGTTGTGCACTTTTCTTCAGTCCACGATAAATAGAAAAATAAAGAGATAATCCCCCAAGTGATGGTAAGGGCTACGAAGAAAAAGGAGGCAGCGTGTGGAGAGGGGGATAGGCGATGACTGGAGTTCCTCTTTCTGGTAACAGTGGGCTAGCATATTTATATCAACCCACCTCAGGAAACAACAATCAAATTAAAAATCTCTGGAATATATGCAGAATATGTGAAGTTCTTAAAGGAATGTATTAATTTGCTAGAGCTGCTACAACAAAATACCACAGACTAGGTGGCTTAAATAACAGAAATTTATTTTCTCACAGTTTTGGAGGCTAAAAGCCCAAGATCCAGGTCTCAGCAGGATTGGTTTCTCCTGAAGCCACTCTCCTTGGCTTACAAATGGCTCCCTTCTCCCTATGACCTCACATGGTCTTTCCTCTGTGTGCTTTCATGCCCCTAGTGTCTGTCTATGTGTCCAATTTTCTTCTTCTTCTTATAAGGACACTTCTTAAAATCTCCTTATATGAAGATTGGATTGGATTAGAGTATACCCAAATGCCTCATTCTAAATTAATCACCTCTTTAAAGTGACCAAGCTTAATCACTTGAATATGTGATTAAATACAGTCAAATTCTGAAGTACTGGGGGTTAGGATTCCAACATCTGAATTTTAGGGGGATGCTATTCAGCCCATAGCAAGCTGTCTAAGAGATGGCATGATATTAGGGAACTGCCAGACCAAAAGCTGGAAAGCCAGGATCCAGGGACATGATATGACTTGGAAGATGCCTTTGCTGAGGGTATTTACCTAACTGGAAAATTATAATTTTTCACTTCAAAGAAGAAAAAATAAATAAAATACAGTGTGTGGGGAGTGAAATAGAAGACCCTCTGTATAATAACTGGGACCCCAAAGGGCTATATACTCAGGAGAAGAATGAATTGGAAGTGGAACAGCTTCAGGGGAATTTACAGGCTAGGGTCAAATTGCCTGTCCAAGTCTTGATTTTGGTTTAAGGTGGGCTCTGACTGAGATGCTATCAGATGCCTGGAAAAAACAAATACAAATCCTCTCTGGAGGAAAGCATTATAATTATAGGCCTTAGATTGTTCCTACGTGTAAGTTTTCATAGAAATGGTGAGTACAGAGTTAAAGATAGGCTGGTACACAGGGAAACTAGACTCCTAGTGAGTGTTTCAGCAGAAACACAAACAACAGAAATAGATCTACAAAGACAACTGCTTTTGGAATTACCAGATGCAAAGTATAAAACAATTTATGTTTTCTTTGTTTAAAGAAATAAAAGATAACTCAGACAGTTTTGGCAGATACCTGGAAACTATAAAAAGTGATAAAACATATATTTTTAAAAAACTAAATAGAAACTCTATGACAAACAAATACACTAACAAAATTAAGAATTCATTGAATGCATATAATGGCAGATTAGACATAGATGAATAGAGAATAAATGAAATGGAAGGTAGGTCAGAAGAGATTATCTAGAATGAAGCATTAAGAAACAAAAGGATGAAATATATAGAAGAGAGAATAAGAGACATAGATGTTACAGTGAAAAGATCTAGCATATGTTTAAGAGGAGAGACAGAGACAGTATTTGAAGAGATAATGGCTAAATATTTTTCAATACCTGTGAAAGCAAACAGATCACAGATTTAGGAAGCCAAATAACTCTCTAATGAGTTAAATAAAAAGAAATCCACATCTAGACACATCATAGTGAAACTGAAAAAAACTAAAGACAAAGAGAAAATCTTAAAAGTGTCTGTGGTAGTTTTAAAATATGCCCATTCCTTCCTCCCTCTCCCCTTGAATGTGAGTCAGACTAACTTCTGAAGAATAAAATGTGGGATTCCCTGGCAGTCCAGTGATTATGACTCCATGCTTCCACTGCAGGGGGCGTGGGTTAGATCCCTCATCTTGGAACTAAGATCCCACATGCCATGCAGAGTGGCAAAAAAAAAAAAAAAAAAACAAGACTGGAATGTGGTGGAAGTGACAGTATGTGATTTCAGAAGTTAAGTCACAAAAGATTGTCACTTCTGCTTTGCACACTCTTTGATTGCTTGCTCTGAGGAACTTGCCAGCCATTTGAGCTAGCCATCTTGGAAGTGTATCCTTTAGCCCCAACCAAGCCTTCGGATGACTCCAATCTCAGCTGACATCTTACTGCAACTTCATATTGACTGAATTCTGAGCCAGAACCTCCCAACTAAGCAGCCTCTGAATTACTGACTCATTAAAAAATGTGAGATTTAAAAATGTTTATATTTTTAAGCCATTAAGTTTTGGAGTTACTTATTATGCAGAAATTCCTAATTAATACAGTGGCAAATTTTGATAACTAGCACAAGCAGCATTGTGACAGCTAACTTATCATCAGCGATAATGGAAGCCAGAAGACAGTGGAATGAAATCTTCAATGTGTTGTGAGGAAATAATTGACAACACAGAATTCAATGCAGAATTTTAAAAAAAAACCTTTCAAGAATAAAGGAGAAATAAAGACATTTTCAGACAAAAAAAAATGAGGGAGTTTGCCACCAACAGACTACATTAAAGAGAATTTTCAAGGCTGAACTTTAGGCAGAAAGAAAATGAGTCCAGACAAAAGGACAAAAGTGCAAAAAGGAACAAAGAACAAAGAAAAAAAATATGTAACTATAAATGAGCATTAATGATGTAGAGTAAAAATCTTAATAATTTGTGAGGTTAAAAAAATAGATTTGGAGATACAGGGATATATGTATATGTATAGCTGATTCACTTTGTTATAAAGCAGAAACTAACACACCATTGCAAAGCAATTATACTCCAATAAAGATGTTAAAAAAAAGATTTAATATCCAAAAACAATGGCATAGAGGTTGGGAATAGGGTGAATTGAGTTAAAGTAGTCTAAGTTAAAGTGTCATAGTTAAAGTGCTCTAAGGATTATTGTAGAGGAGAGTAGACGTATTTATTAACATTACATTCTGATAAGTAGAAAATGTATATTGTTAGCCAGTAGACTTATATTACTGAATATGAAAACCTATTATAAAGTTATAGTATCAGTAATTAAGACAATGAGGTAGGTATTGGCGCAAGAATAGATAAACTGACAATGGAAAAAGAGTCCAAATTCAGACCTACATATAGACCACCACCTGATTTAGGACAAGGGTGGAGGAAAAGAAGGTCTTTTAAATAAGTTGGTGATGGGTCAGTTGGACCTTTATATTAACCTCTACTTTACAACATAAACAAAAATCAGTCCTGATGGATTGCAAATCTAAATGTGATAGATAAAACAAAATTTTTTAGAAGAAAGTAGGAGAGTATTTTTACAACCTTGAAATGGGCATAGATTTATTACATGGAATAAAAAGTGCTAAACATAAAGGGCAAAATTGATAAATTAACCCCGATTAAAATTAAGGACCAGAGGGTTCAGGTATTTTTGGTGAGGGTATAAACTGGTACAACTATTTCAGAAAAGCATTTGGTAGTAGTATTTACTGAAGCTGAACATTATGATCCAGCAATCCTATCCTTTGGTATATAACCAAATGGATACATGTATTTACCAAAAGACATATACTAGAATGTTCATAGAACATTCTTTATATTAATCCCAAACTGGAAACCACCCAATGCCCATCAGCAGTGGACTGAGAAAATAAATATTGCTATATCATACAATAGAGTACACACAGCAATGAAAATAAAGACTAGAACTACACACAACAATATTGATGAATCTCACAAATATAGTATTGAGCAAAAGAAGCCAGATACAAAAGAATACACGTAATTCTATTTAAATAAAGTACAAAAACAGGTGAAATTAACCTATGGTGTTAGAAGTTACCTTTTAGAGGATAGTGACTGGAAGGGAGCACCCACTGCTTCTGGACGGCTATAATTTCTGTTCTTAACCTATGAGCTGGTTACACAGACGCGTTTAATTTTGAAAACTCATTAAGATATTTATCTCTATATATGCACTTTTCTGTATGAGTATCATAATTTAATAAAGTTTCTAAAAAATGCATGTTGCAAAGCAGAAATAGAGACACAGACATAGAGAACAAATGTATGGATACCAAGGGGGAAAGGGGTGGGGTGGGGGGAATTGGGAGATTGGGATTGACACATATACACTATTGACACTATGTGTAAAATAGACAACTGAGGGGAACCTACTGTATAGCACAGGGAACTCTACTTAATGCACTGTGGTGTCTAAATGGGAGGGAAATACAAAAGGGAGGGGATATATGTATATGAATGCCTGATTCATTTTGCTGTGCAGTAGAAGCTAACACAACATTGTAAAGCAACTATGCTCCAATAAAACTTAATTTAAAAAATTTTTTAAAATGCATGTTGTAACATTCAGGGTAACCACTAAAAGAACAGAAGTAGAATATCTAACATCAAACTAGTAAAGAGGGGGAAAGAAGTGATAATATATAATCAATCCAAAAGAGAACAGCTATAAGTGGGGAGCTATTTTATACAGGGTAATTCAGGAAAATCCCTCTGATGAGATGCTATTTGACCAGAGATCTGATAGAAGTCAGGAAATGAGCCACATTTATATCTGGAGAAAGAGCATCTTAGAGAAGGCGAAGGCCCTGAGGTGAGAGCAGTGATGGGCATATGCATGGACCAGCAAGGAATGCTGTATTGCTTGAGGCAAATCATAGTGAGAACATAAGTCATATGGGTGCTATCTGGAGAATAAACTGTAGGGGGATGCAAGTGTGCAATAATCCATTGTGAAAGAAAATAGTGAACTGGATTAGGTGGTAGCAGTGGAGGTGATGAGAAAAGATATATTTTGAAGATAGAGCCGACAGAATTTTCTGAGGGATTGAGGAGTCAAGATGATTCTGATTGGGCAATTGGATGCTCCCATTTACTGAGACAGGAAATACTGGAAACAGAGCAGGTTCAGAAACGGACTTGTTATATTTGAGATGCCTAATACACATCCAAGAGTCAATTATGCACTTGGAATTAAGAGTCTGAAGTGCTGTTTGGGGTCAGAAACATAAATTTGGGTGTGCAATGATCTGAGTGTTTGTGTCCCCTCCAAATTCATATATTGAAATCCCAAATACCCGATTGACAGTAGTTAAGAGGTGGGGCATTGGGAGGCACTTAGGTCAGGGGGGTGGAACCCTCATGAATGAGATTAGTGCCCTTAAAAAAAGAGCCCAGTGGGCTCCCTAGCTCCTTCCATCATGTGAGAACACAGGGAGAAGTCGGCAGTCTGCAACCCAGAAGAGGGCTTTCACCAGAACCTGACCGTGCTGCTATCCTGATCTTGGACTTTCAGCCTCCAAAATTGTGAGCAATAAATTTGTGCTATTTATAAGCCACCCAGTCTATGATATTTTTCTTACAGCAACCAAAACAGACTAAGGGTCCGTTAGTAACAGACCGTTAGTAACGGAGGGAGAGGGAAAGGGAGTTTGTTCTCTGGCGTCTCTTCTTGTAAGGGCACTAATTCCATCATGAAGGTCACGCTCATGACCTCATCTAACCCTAATTACCTTCCAAAAGCCCTTCTCCAAATACAATCACATTGGGTGTTAGGGCTTCAACATACATATTTTGAAAAGAAACTTTTAGAAAAATAAAGGTAAATAGAGGAAACTTACCTGTGTTTTGAAATCAACTACATATATTTTCATAAAAATGTCTCATCAGAGAAATTAAAAGACATGTGAATGTCACACACAGCCCAGCTCCTGTCCCAGCAATTTAACCCATCCAGCATTTCAACTGCTTAGCTGTGCAACCTTGGGCATATCATTTATCTCCTCAGATCTTCAGTGTCTTCATTTATAAAATGGGGGAAAATAATAGTATCCATTTCATAGGAATGATGCCATTTAAATAAGGTCATCTCTGTAGATGTACAGAATGTGTTTGGCACAAACAATCAGTTGAAAGGGGATGACAAACAATGAGGGGTATTTGGATAATTGACTAGAAATTTGGAAAGCAGAAACGTTTAGATCCTCAATTGCATCAGATGTAAAAACACAAACTCAAAATATAGGAAATAACCTTTTCAGTGATGCCAAGACTAACAACATTCATACAAATAAATTATATATGAAGGGATGAGTTAAACTGGGGTGGGGGGCTGTTGAAGGGGTGGAGCTTGGCTTCCCCGGGAGAGGGGCTGCGCATGCCACCATTCAGTCTCCATTTCAGCCCTGTTTCTTACTCCCGTCTCTTCTGTGTCTGGTTTCCCTGATTCCAGAGAAACTTGTCCTTCTCCAGAGAATAAACTAGTCTCCTTTGGGATGAAGGAAGCTGGTAATGTAAACTATTTTACAAAACAAAGATAATGTAGTTAATCAGCCCTACTTAACTGCATTTTAAACAAATTAACTTAAAAATACCCTTCTATCTTAAAAGTATGTCAGTTATGATTCACCATTCTCAGAGGCTTATAAATTCTGATCCATTTGCAAAGAAAAAAAAGGAAACGAAAAGGTTTCCTCACCTATAAAATCTAGATGAGACAGTACAGGAACTGCCTTTCTCTACTGTCATCATAGATACGTAATTCAATTCAGTTCGAATCAAAGCAATTCAACAAATATTTCTTGAGTCCCTACTGTGTGCCAGGCACTATTCTAGGCACTTATGATACACCGGGAAACAAAACAGATCCCTGCTCTCATGGAGCTTACATACTAGTAAGGGGAGACAATAGTAAATAATAAGCATAGTAAATATGTAAATTATCTAGTATGTTAGGTGATATGTGATATGGACAAAGAATAGAACAAATTAAGGGGGGGTTGGGAATATTGAAGTTAGGGGGTAAGTGACAGGTTGCAGTATTAAGTAGCATGGTCAGAACAGGCTTCAGTGAAAAGGCAACATTGAGCAAATATGAGAAGGGAAGGGTAGGATGTCTGAAGAAACAGCTAGTGCAAAGGCTCAATGGCAGGAAGAGGTTGGAGTTCAAAAAAAAGGTCTGGGCTGGGGACGTGAATTTGGCAATTAAACAGATAGTATTTTAAGCTATAAGACATTATATGAGATCACTGAGGCAGGGACTCACTGAGGCAGAGAAAAGTGATGGTCATGCCTTTCACTAAAAGAAGCAATCAGAGAAACCCAAATTCTTGGGAAATCTAAGACCACAGAAACATGGACAAACATATAAGGAACAGTGAGCATCCTCACTGCCCTCTGCCCATCAAAGTCATACGGGACTTAAGAGTTAGAAGCCAGTTTTTTTTTTTTTTAAGTAAATATACTAATAGAAAATATCTAGAGAAAATGGTATATATTCTGGATTAACAGCTTTACTTTTGATAGTTCACACAATGCTCAGGCAGTTGAATTGCTTGTTCTTCCATTTAAGAGTAAGAAGTTGAACTTGACCAATCTTCAATTATGTTTGGAAGGATGCAGTATTTATAAATACAGTGAAGTACTATGAATCAACTCCTCCACTTCTTCTCTCATACTTCCCTGCCTCAGTTTGGCCTGTGGTCATTTTCTCCCTGGTCTTCTTTGGTGGGCCTCTAGATGTCTTTTTCTGGGGCTATCTCAAAGACCCTCCCACTCAGCAGAAAGCACATTTTTGAATCTAATACTGTACATTTGGCAAATGGAAAGTCAAAAACAATTAAAATGGCAGCCACCAATCTTAATATATCTTCAAAAAACCATCAATATGTATTAAGGAATTATGGCCTAATCTTCTTACGTGTAATAATGGAATTGCAGTTAAGTCTTAAAAGAGTGGTGGTTATCTTTTAGAGATACATCTCAAAGCACTTGTGGATGAACAAAAAAAGTATCATTATGAAATAAAGTCTGCATAAATATCTCCATAAATAATTCCTAGGCTTCCACAACAGCATTACAATTGTGATATAAAAAAAAAAACTTTTTGCAACAAAATACCAAAGGAATTGGAAAGGAAATAAGATTTTTGGCATAGATATAAACAAACATACAAATTTGACATTAAATGACAGTCCATTGTCAGTATTAATCATTTTACATACTCTATAGCAGGAGTGGCAAACTACAACCCTCGGGCTAAATGCAACTCAAACTTGTCTTTTAAATAAAGCTTATTGGAACACAGCTACACCCATTCATTTGTCAGTGGTTCTCAACTAGCAACTACCTTGCCCTCCAGGGGACATCTAGCAATGTCTGGGGAAAGTTTTGGTCGTCACAATGGATATGGGGACTACTGGCATCCAGTGGACAGGGATGCTGCTAAACACCCTACAATGCACAGGATGGCTGCCCATAACAAAGTATCTGGCCCCAAAATATCAGCAGTGCCAAGATTGAGATACCCTGATTTATATATTGTCTCTGGATGCTTTTGCACTAAAATGGTAGAGTTGAGTAGTTCTGACAGAGGCCATATGGCCTACAACACCTAACATATTTACTATCTGGCCCTTTATAGAAAAAGTTTGCCAATTCCTCTCTATAGAAAACCATAAAATATAAGTATCTCATGTATAGCAGATTATCTATCAAGTCTAGAAAACTCCCTTTAACATTATTTCTTCTAGAAATGAGACAACTGACATTTCTATTTATACCTCTTCTAGCCATATAAAGGGCTATAGTAAAGATTATATTTTATTCTGATTCATTAAAGGGATATTTAAAACAGTGACTCTCAAAGCCAATCACAGATCACTGGCCTGTTGTGAT
The DNA here is from genome assembly GCF_009873245.2 of Balaenoptera musculus. Classification (NCBI taxonomy): domain Eukaryota; kingdom Metazoa; phylum Chordata; class Mammalia; order Artiodactyla; family Balaenopteridae; genus Balaenoptera; species Balaenoptera musculus. Next base: position 32,821,513 of record NC_045785.1, on the reverse strand, counting down.
GATTTCACTGGCCCACAGTGAAATGAGAAAAATAAAGACAAATTTGGGAGATTTTCATAAAGCCAATTTAATTCAATGTAAAGGGCTGTTCTCTACAAATATATCCTTCCTGTACTTTTAAATATTAAAATGTCCTTTCTTTTCTGAAACAATGTGTATAATAGGTAGTTTTTTTTTAATATGGCAAAATTAATAGTTGTAACATTGGGTCAAACCATTAAAAAAAAATTATTGGTTCTTGAAATCCAAAAGTCAGAAAACCACAGATTTAGAGGCTTTTGCTCCAATTTGGGGATTCTTTGATGTTGAACTTATTTCACATATCATTGCTGAAGGAATTTCTTAAATGTGTTTTGCAATGTCGAATAAGTGATGAACTACAGCTGAAGGCTTTTCCACATTCATTACAATCATATGGTTTTTCTCCAGTATGAATTCTCTGATGTTTAGCAAAGGATGAATCATGCCTGAAGGCTTTCCCACAATGACTGCATTCATAAGGTTTCACTCCAGTATGGACTCTTTGATGGATAGAAAGATGTATTCTCTGGCTAAAGGCTTTCCCACATTCCTTACATTTATATGGTCTTTCCCCAGTATGAGTTCTCTGGTGTTGAGTTAGGTATGTGCTGTGGCTGAAGGTTTTACTGCATACATTACAAATATAGGGTTTCACACCAGTATGAATAATCTCATGTTGCCTGAGGTGTCTAATCTGGAAAAATGCTTTTCCACAGTCTTTGCATGTAAAAGGTTTCTCTCTGACATGAGTTCTCAGATGCTGGATCAGTCCAATGCTCTGGCTGAATGCTTTCTCACATACACCACATTCATAGGGTTTCTCCCCAGTATGAATTCTAACATGTTGAGTAAGAGATGATGGATGTCTGAAGGTTTTCCCGCATTCTTTACACTCATAGGGTTTCTCGCCAGTATGGATTCTCTGATGTGGAATAAGGGATGAACTTTGGCTAAAGGCTTTTCCACATTCTTTACATCTGAAAGGTTTCTCTCCAGTATGAATTCTCATGTGTTCTGTAAGATGAATGAGCTGTTTGAAGATTTTCTCACAAATATTACATTCAAAGGTTTTCATTCTTGTATAATTCCTTGAATGATTAATCAAACCTAAATTGCATCTACTTTTCTTTCTAGATATGTCATATTTATGGTGTCTTTTTCTTGGAGGATCTATTGGTCCTGGAATAACTTTTGAGCACACATTAATACTTTTCACACATCTGTTAGATTCTTGGCCTCTCTCCTGCATGAGTGTTTTCTTGTGGATCAAGAGGATTTGCCCTGCACCCATTCCTTGGTTCTCCTGGTGGTTTTCTAACTTATGACATTTGGAGACCCTTCCCAATGTGGAAACCAAGGTGCTTCCTCTTGTGGACCTTTCCATCATCAGGTCATGGTGTAATTCTTCCCATGAGATGTCATTCTTTAAGACTGACTTTTTGGTTTCTGTTTCATCTTCCAAGCCTGAAAGAAATCCAAAAATATAAATAACTCATATTCACTGACTTTTAAAAAATAAAAGGCCACAGTGAGAACAGGAGGGAAAAATATATATATACTAGGTACAGGAGGGTTGGACTGTCTTCAAATAGGATCCTGCCACCTAGAGAGCTGATATGAAAGTAACAAAGTGGTCAACACAAACAAGCTGTTAAAAGTATGTAAGGTGCCTTTAAAAATTGGGAGGAGTTCATCCATGAGAATCGCAAGAGGAAATGGACTAAGAAGAAAGCATCACTGGAAGGGCAAATATCAAGAGATAAGACAAGGAGATATGAATTCTAACACGATATCATCTCGAGCTCATATTTCTATGACAAAATTTTATTTACTTAAAAAAATTTAAGTATCTCATACTCTGTGCATGTTAAAATAAAACATCAAATAATATAGAAATGCATTCACTGAAAAAGGATAGCCTCTCTCAATCTCATCCCCATTTCCTTTAATCTCTTAGGATTTTGGAATGCATCTGTTCACATTTCTCAATAATATACACATGTGAATGTGTGCATTTGTGTATATATGGTCATAAATATACATTTCTACCCAAAAAAGGGGATCATGGAGTACATATAGTTCTGCATCTGTTTTGTTTTTTTTAAACTCAATTATATGTCTGTACATTTAGATTTATCTCATTCTTTTTAACAATTGTATTACATTCTACTTACAGACATATTTGTTTGACTTTACTAAAAAATATTCAGGTTGTCTCTGATTTTTCACTTTGTCATTATATATAAGTTTGTGTACACTCCTGTCAATGTTTCATAGGATTTACTAAAAAGGAAGTATTGGGTTATGGGTATGTGGGCTATCAGTGAATATGGGTGCCCTTCCCTGCAAACTCACTGGATTTTTATCAATCTTCATAATTTCTGCCTATATAAGAGGTGAAAAATGATTTCTTAATTTGTGACCAAACATTAATTACACTGTAAAATCTTAAAAGATAGAGAATATGTATTTTATCCATAGTATACATGACGCAGCATTTTTGGATGAGGGAGTTTCCTGGATTTTTACTCTCTATTCCTATCCAACCATTCTGGACCCTGTCATCCTAAAGCACCAATATTTCCTGTTCACGGCAAAATCTTAGTCCCCAGAATGTCTAACCTCATTTTAGTAATAGCGCATACAAAGTACTTGGTAATAGCTGAATAAATTTTGGAGTGGACTCAAAAAGCAAGTAGAGATGTTTGGATTACTTACTACAGGGAATAAGGAGGCATTTAACTTTTCTTTTTAGGGTAAAAAAAAAAGATAAATGTGATATTTCAAGTGGTCAAATCTGGCAGTAACATTCAAAATGATTCAGAAAAAAAAGGAAGACATCAACAAATACAACTAGAAATTATAGTAATTGGCATGGGATGATGGGAACCTGGCTTAGCAAGGTATCAACAGAGATGAAGAGTAGAAGTGGACCTAGCAGGTAATATCAAAGAAGAAACCATGGAGAATGAGGGAAAAACAGAGTAGAAAGCATGATACATTCTTGCTGATACCATGATTTCTAGTCTCAGAGGCTAAAAGAACAGGAGGAGTCAGGATGAGAACTTTGTTTGGGAGAGAAGATAGCTTCTGTTTTTGGATGTGCTGGGCTTGAAGTAACAACAGCATGTCTATATAGAGATGTCCCAAACACCAGGGATATGTGAGAATAGAGTTCATATGAACATATATGACAAAGATGAAAATATGGGGAATATAGATGTCAAAGGGATAGTTGAGACCATCATAATGCATTTGTGGGAGTTTGTGCAGAAACAGAACAGCAGTGTAAAAGACAGAGGCTCCTCAGGGATTGTGGCAGAGACTGTTGGCCATTCTGAAATCTCTTCTCCCTACTTCTGGACACACAACTATACTATATTTCTCAACCTTCCTTGAATTTGATTGAGTGAAGTGACAAGGTCTCCCCCATTAAGTGAATGAGAGTGAAAAGTGATGTTAGCCATTCTAGTCTGGCCTGTAAAAACCACCCAAATGAACCCCTTTGTGCTCTTCTTCTACTGCTGGCCAAACTTAGATGATGAGGAGGCCCTCGAGGATGATGGAACCACCATGTGGAAGGAATCTCTGTCCCTGAATTGTCAGGGGGAAAAGAACTGTCCACTGAACTAAAAAGATCAATACATGAGCAAGAAAGTCCTATTCTGTGTGAGCCAAACTTTAGAGTCTATATACTATAGTAGTTTAGCTTAGTCTAACAAAGGCGTCAATTATATATCTGCATTAAAAAAGGAGACTTATGAGAAGCATTGAAGAAGCAATAAGAGAGATAGAGGAGAAAAAAATTATTAAATTAGCTGGTGGAAGAACAGATACCAAGAAGGTGGGCTTCCCTGGTGGCGCAGTGGTTGAGAATCTGCCTGCCAATGCAGGGGACACGGGTTCGAGCCCTGGTCTGGGAAGATCCCACATGCCGCGGAGCAAGTAGGCCCGTGAGCCACAGCTACTGAGCCTGCCCATCTGGAGCCTGTGCTCCGCAACAAGAGAGGCCGCGACAGTGAAAGGCCTGCACACCGCAATGAAGAGTGGCCCCCGCTTGTCGCAACTCGAGAAAGCCCTCGCACAGAAACGAAGACCCAACACAGCCAAAAATAAATATAAAATAAATTAAAAAAAAAAAAAGACCTAAAGAAGAAATACATGGCGAATATCTTTAAAAAAAAAAAAAAAAAAAAAAGATACCAAGAAGGTGGTGTGGTCTATATAACCTAATGCTGCCCTGCAGGACAGCACCATAAGAACACAAACTGTGGCAGCTTCCCTGGTGGCACAGTGGTTAAGAATCCGCCTGCCAATGCGGGGGACATGGGTTCGAGCCCTGGTCCAGGAAGATCCCACATGCCACGAAGCAACTAAGCCCATGTGCCACAACTACTGAGCCTGAGCTCTAGAGCCCACGAGCTACAACTACTGAAGCCCCCATGTCACAACTACTAAAGCCCATGTGCCTAGAGCCCGTGCTCCACAATGAGAAGCCCGCGCACCACATGAAGAGTAGCCCCTGCTCACTGCAACTAAAGAAAGCTCGTGCGCAGCAACGAAGACCCAATGCAGCCAAAAATAAAATAAATAAATAAAAATTTTTAAAAAATTTAAAAAATAAAAATGGGTTGTATCAAAAAATAAGAACACAAACTGTGGAGTCAGAATGATTAGACAAATACTGATTCCACCAAGTAGTAGCTAAACGATCATGTACAGATTTCTTAACCTAAGAGCCTTTTTTTTCCTCATTTGTAAGATGGGGTTAAAGTAGGCACAGGACTCGCAGAAGCCAGCTTGGAAAACAGTGTCATTATTACTGTTCTTAGAAGTTGAAGAAGACTATTAAAAGCCATTGGATTTGGTAAGATGGAATTCTGTGGTGACTTCTCAAAGAGTCGTAAATTATCTGAAATAAAAGTTAAATTACACAAGTTAAAAGTAGAATCAGAATTGAAGATATGGTCATAGAATAAGATTTAGGGAAAAAATTTAAATGGAATCATCAGAGAAAGTGAAAGTCATGATAAAATAACATAACGATCTGGTGAAGGGTACTGTCTTTATGAGGAGAGATCCACGGATAACTGAATGTATAGGAGAAAGAAACTATGATCAGGGTAAGGTTTAGAATGCTGGAGAAAGCAAGAAAACCACAAATGTCAGGTCAGGAGAAATGGTGAAGGCAGCTAACCCTGATGAGAAAGCCATCTCTTTTCCTCTGACTCCAAAGAAACTAATGAGAAGAGGCAAGTGCAGGAAAGGGGGACAGAGTGGTAATCAGGTTTCTTGTGGGTCTCACCCGGGGGGCTGCAGCCTCCCCCATGGCCTGAAGAAGCCTTTAAGCCGAACTCTCTCGCAAACGTGACAAAGCCTCCATCTGCCTTGCTCTTACCTGGACTTGGACCTCCTGAAATCTCTCTCTCCATCAGCCATGGTTCTCCTCCCTTCTCCAACTGGGAAATCACACCAGGTTTGGGAAGCTGATATCCTGCTCGTGAAGAAGAAGAAAACTACATGTGCTGAGGTCAAAGAGGCATCCCAAGAATTTAAAGATAGTTCTTTGTTATTCAGGCCTTCTGAAGGGTAGAGTAGAAAGACCAGGGCAGAAAAGACCACAGCAATCCTGACTTGATGTTCAGAAGGAACTAGAAATCTCTCACACAGAACCCAAAGACCAAGCATACCACTTAACTTAGAAATAAAGATTTTTATTCCAATAGGCAGGTTCTAGTTACAAGGGGAACCCATCCTTACCCACTGAGACCAGGTTCCCATAGTTCTCCAGCATCACCTCCCGGTACAGATTCCGGTGAGCAGGGGCCAGCTGCCCCCACTCCTCCTGGGTGAAGTCCACAGATATGTCTTTGAAGGTTAACAGTTCCTAGAACATCAAATATGTTCCTTTTCAGCCAGAGTTAGGAAGTTGTTCTAACCTTGTCTAGATGCTAACAGATTTTAGCCAAGTTTTCCTGGACACCCTCTTTTTTTTTTTTTTTTTAAAGCAAATCCATCACAGGGGTGGAGAAACACCACTCAGCAGAGATTCTCCTCAGGCTAGACAGGTCTAGTCTATGTCAGTCTGTATGTAAGGACTTAAATTTATGAGGTAGTCTGCCACTAAAATTCCTTAAGTATGGAATTAAGACTATTTTAATGCTTTTTATGTATTGTAAATAATTCTGGAATGCATTTCAGGCCTACTAGACACTAGCCTCCATATTTAACCGATAAATTTGAGGAAGGTTAAAGACATGGGACTAAACCCTGTACCATGTGATTTTGGAAGTTATGATCACTCCACTTTAAAACTCTTCTGTTCTCTAATAATATCTCCTTCTATATTGGTTTTCTCTGATTACTCTCAAATTCTCTTGAGTTTCCCTATGCTTCTGGGGTTTGGCTGTGCAGAGCTTTGCCTGCCGGTGTCACTGGTTTTCTGATGAGCTCATGTATGATACGCAGAAACTATTAAACTGCTCTTGGAAATGACATCTTGAGATGCTTAAGGGCAAGAATTATATTCTATACTTTTTCTCTCTTACACACACACACTCACACACATGATTTTTAAATTTGTTGTATAAATGGCTAGAGGTTTGCTAGAAACAAGAGGGTTTCTGAGGAAGGTTACTACAGGTGGGGAAAATGCCTGTGAAACCAATCCATGCAGCCTGGTTTCTAACAGGCTAAGAAAATCCAATCCAGGAAGTCGAGTCAAAGAAAATCGAAGCCAGGGCTCTTAAAATCTGAGAAACAATTTCAAGAAAGTGACAGGAAACTCCAACCTACCTGGGATTCTGCAGTCAGGGACCCAGGTGTCACTTCATCCTTAAAACTTTCTCCCCGGGTCTCATCAGCATCCTGAGATAGCAGAACTGGGAAAGGAAAAGAGCTATGAGGTTTGCATCTTCCCAGATCCCCCAAATAGAAAAACTGCCTGCAGACCTGCTGAATATGGCCCCTCTCTCAATACATTCAATACAATGAGGGACATTCAGAGCAACTCAAGAGCAGGCTGGAGCCTCCTTAAGGAGGAGGATCTGCAGTGCGCTGACTGGGGGATTAATGTTTCCCAATGGACAACGCTGGTCCAAAAGCACAGACCTACCAGGCCATTCCTTTGTACAAAAATCCTCAAAGGTTCCTCACTTTCAAGAAAGAAAAATCCAAACACTTTACCATAGACTTCAAGATCCTCCACAACCAGTCCAAAGCTGCTTCTTCAAGTATTACCTGCCTCTAAACACCATCCTTCATCCTCTGGACACACCCACCACATAATCCTATTCACCATTCTTTGAACATACCTGGATAGCACCCACCTCAGTACTTTCCCCCAAGTCCTACTCAGTGAAAAACTGAGGTATCCTTCTAGACCAGTTCGAGTGAAGTTTTCTCAGAGCCCCTTAATGAGGGGAAAGCTTCCTCTCCCCTGTATTCCTCCAACGCTTGGTTTTTATCTCTACACTGGTATCTATCTCAGGCTGCCTCCTATATTTATTTTTATACTTATCACTGTCAATTGAGTATTAGTATGAGTATATGCATAGAAACTGTATCTGGTTCATTTTTTCCCATCTGCTATTTAAGCACAACTAAATTATGCCAGGCTGCTAGAATTCAAGAAATACTGGCTGAAATTTGACATATTAAAAATATGAACTAGCAATTAAGGCACATGAATTATTATCCTTGTATTTTTCCCTTAACTTTTTATCATGAATATTGAACACCCATATATCTAACACATTAAATGATCGTTAACATTTGCCATATTTGTTTCATCTATCTATATTTTTTTCTGAACCATTTCAAAGTTGCAGACATCATGATACTTCCTCCCTAAATACTTCAAAGAATCTTCTCCTGCATAACCATGATACCAATTATCACACTTCAGAGAGTTAACAATAATTCCATAGGATCATCTAAATATTCAGTCCATATTCAGATTTCCTCAACTGTTCCCAAACTGTCTTTTATCCTAGATTTTTTCCAGTTAAGGCTCACACATTTTAAGTGGTTATTATTCAAAGTCTCTCTTACTCTAGACAGTACTTGCCTTTCTTTCATGACACTGGCATCGGCTTACTGTATCCTCATGGTGGGGTTTCTCTTATTTCTCCATCCCCTGTATTTTCTTTAAACCAGAAGTTCAGCCTTTAAGATTAATTTGGATCAGGTTAAACATTTTAGGCAGGGATCCTTCATGGGTGATACCATGTGCTTTATATTACATCACCCAGAAGGCACAAAATGTCAGGTTATCCCATCACTGGGACACTTGGTTAAGATAGTGATCACTAGGACCTCCCTGGTGGCGCAGTGGTTAAGAATCCATCTGCCAATGTAGGGGACACGGGTTCGAGCTCTGGTCCGGGAATATCCCACATGCTGCAGAGCAACTAAGCCCGTGCGCCACAACTACTGAGCCTGTGCTCTAGAGCCCGGAAGCCACAACTACTGAAGCCCGCACGCCTAGAGCCCGTGCTCCGCAACAAGAGAAGCCCGCGCACCGCAACGAAAAGTAGCCCTGCTCGCCACAACTAGAGAAAGCCTGTGCGCAGCAACGAAGACCCAACGCAGCCAAATATAAATAAAATTATAAAAAACCAAAAGATAGTGACCACTAGATCTTGTCATTGAAAAAGTATGTCCTTTCCCTGGCATTTAGCAAGTGATTTGTGGGGGCCATACCTTGACACCATGTGAATATCCTATTCCCTACCAACCTTCCAATTACTTCATTTACAGTAAAATATTCTATCATTCTTTCTACATTTATTATTGGCAGGTATTCTCTGAAAAGGATGTAAAAAGCAAGGTAAATGCATCCTTCATTCCCATAAAAACCTATTTTCAAAGTAAGAAATCAGTGTATTAATCACTTCCAATATGGCAGATGAGTTTTCTCCCCCCCTTTTTCTCTGCTATATTTATTTATTTTGGGGAGTTTCCTAAATTCTTTTTCTTTTTTTTTAAATTTTTATTGGCGTATAGTTGCTTTACAATGTTGTGTTAGTTTCCGCTGTACAGCAAAGTGAATCAGTTATACATATACATATATCCACTCTTTTTTAGAGTCCCTTCCTATTTAGGTCACCACAGAGCACTGAGTAGAGTTCCCTGTGCTATACAGAGTAGGTTCTCATTAGTTTTCCATTTTATAAATAGTAGTGTATATATGTCAATCCCAATCTCCCAATTCATCCCATCCCTCCTTCCCCCCTTGGTAACCATAAGTTTATTTTCTCCATCTGTGACTCTCTTTCTCTATTTTAAGTGTCATCATGAATGTGTGGAGTTTTACTTATTTAAGGTGTTACAATCAATCTGGACACTTAGGGTTTCCCTGGTGGCGCAGTGGTTAAGAATCCGCCTGCCAATGCAGGGGAAACGGGTTCGAGCCCTGGTCCAGGAAGATCCCACATGACTTGGAGGAACTAAGCCCATGCATCACAACTACTGAGCCTGCACTCTAGAGCCCATGAGCCACAACTACTGAAGCCCGTGCTCTGCAACAAGAGAAGCCACCGCAGTGAGAAGCCCGCGCACTGCAATGAAGAGTGGCCTCCGTTCGCTACAACTAGAGAAAGCCTGCGCCCAGCAACGAAGACCCAACGCAGCCAAAAATAAAATAAATAAATAAATAAAAGGCCCTTTAAAAAAAATCTGGACACTTAAACTGTCCCCAATTTGAACCGGGCTTCTGCATCCTTCTGGTAGACGTCCATTGGTCTTTGAGCTCTTCCTTGCTATTCTAGCACAAGATACTCCAGTCTCACCTGGTACTTTCCCTGCTGCCTTCTACTTCTGGCCTACCCACCCCATACCTGGACAGGTCATTCATTTGATTCACATTTCCTCACTGTAAAATAAGGAAAATCAGGCAAGTCCTCCCAGCCCCACGCACCCATGGGGAAGATAAAAAGAAATAACATACACAACCATGACACTGAAATATTAGTTTTAGGCTGAACTAACCACTACTACTTGGGAAAACCCCAAGCCAGGAGCAATAATCGAGAACTCCAGAGACCTTTTACCTAAGTAGATGCTCTGCTCGGGTGCCCACTTTCCTTCCCACCCTAGTCGATGCTGCTCTGCCTCCCTCCCACCCAGCAGTCTATTCTCACCGTCTCCTTCAAATATCTTAGTCACGTCCTCCCACAGGGGCGCCCCCTCCGTGGCCTTCTTTGGATGGTGCAACTTCACCCAGGTGCTGGCCTCGACGGGCAGGGTGAATAGGAGTCTCTGAAGCATGATGACTTCAGCGCTCCTTTCTGGCGAACTGTAGCTCAGCTCACAGGGCAGAGAGTCCTGACTGGGCTTGTCCACTTTTGATGAGGAAACTGCCGGAAACTGACGGGAGGCTTCACAGTGGCACAGGTGTCCTCCACGCTCAGGAACCCGGCGAACATACAGCACCAAAATCCGGAGTCCGGACCTTTTCACTCCCTAGGCTCTCAAGGAACACGTCCCATCCTTGCGCTCCATCTGTCTCCTCAGCAGGCAGCGGGAGGCTCCAGGTGTTTATTCTAAATCGCCAAGTCTACAGGCCCCTAGCCATGCTGGTTAGAAAACATCAGAGTCAGCAAAAGGATCCGGAAAGTTCAATCACATGGTCAGAATTCTAGAACTTGCACCAATCACTGAACATTTTTTACAAAAGATACATGGAGACCGTGGATATACACAGTCCATATGGTCCAAAACACTGCGCTGGGGTCATGAAGCATAAAGGGGTAAATAAAACCCAATTCTTTGTTTTAGGCAGCACTAGGTTTAAAGTAGTCTGAGATTTGGAATCAAAAAGGATCTGGCTTTGAATCCCAGCTCCTTCCCTTGCCGGCTGCGGCAAATCACGTAACCCCGCTAATCCAGTTTCCTCCTCCCGAAATGGAGAGGATAAACCTTTTCTCCAGGGCTGAACCGCACGGCCCTGCCCTCGCAGCCTTTGTCTGAGCCCGACTCTGGGGCGCGGGGCACACTGCGCGCCACGGGTGACGGCGGGCGGGGCCGAGGCGGCGCTACCCGGCTTGTCCCCTCCCCAGACCCAGGGAAGCCCTGGCTCACCCCTCTCACCAGCTCGGGCCGCACGCCCTAGTCTTCCTGCCGCGACGGACCGGTCTCCGCGCAGTGCCAAGATGCCCCCCGTAGCGCAGTCCGGCTGGTGCGCCTGCGCGGCAGCAGCCTCAGCGCGCGGTTCCCGGCGTCCTGCGGGGCAGCCTGCCAGCTCGCCGGCGTCTCCCGGGATGCGCCCCGGGATACGGTCCCATCACTCTCCGTTTGCACGCAGCTCGGGACCCGAACCCAGGGTGAAGCAGCCTGCTACTGCGGAAGGAAACAAAGCCTGTGTTCCCGTCCCCGCCGAGACTACTGAATAGAACCGGCTCCCCTCTGCCAGGCATAGACGTGTGAATGTTTCCGCCGGGAGATTTGAAACCCTTGACAAAGGGAAACATCTGTATCTCTTTTTTGTCGAAACAACGTTGGTGTAAAAGAATCCCTACCGGGCTTCCCTGGTGGCGCAGTGGTTGAGAATCTGCCTGCCAATGCAGGGGACACGGGTTCGAGCCCTGGTCTGGGGAGATCCCACATGCTGCAGAGCAACGAGGCCCGTGAGCCACAACTACTGAGCCTGCGCGTCGGGAGCCTGTGCTCCGCAACAGGAGAGGCCGCGATAGTGAGAGGCCCGCGCACTGCGATGAAGAGTGGCCCCCACTTGCCACAACTGGAGGGAGCCCTCGCACAGAAGCGAAGACCCAACACAGCCATGGATAAATAAATAAATAAATAAAATTTAAAAATAATAATAATAATAATTTAAAAAAAAAAGAATCCATACCACTTTCACTTAATATGTACGTAGAAAAGACTGAAAGTGGAATGGAATCCAGTGTTTCATTAGAAGAATACCACGGTCAGGTAGTTGTTTGTCCTAATATTCAATAAGTTCTTATGCTAATTGCTTTCCTTATATTTCTAAAATGCCACAAAATACGAAATAACTGTTACCTGTAATCTCACCAAGCAGAGTAACCATTGCTAACATTTGGTGCACAGACACCTACCTACACACACACAATTTTTAAAATGCATTTTTATGTATTTTCTGCAAAAATGATTATACCGTAATGCTGTTTTATTTTCTACATCAATAGCCTACAAAAATAACAATTCAGAAAATAGAATAAAACTATGTGATTGCTGAACTTCCCTGGTGGTCCAGTGGTTAAGACTCTGCGCTTGGACTGCAGAGGGCGCGAGTTCCGTCTCTGGTCAGGGAAGTTCCGCATGCCGCGCGGTGCGGCCAAAGACAAAAAACCACAACAAAACAAAAAAACGATGTGATTGCTAGCTATTATGAACTGAATGTCTCTGTCTCCCCACCCAGCCCTCCAAATTCATACGTTGAAGCTCTAACCCCCAGTGTAGCTATATTTGGAGTAAGGAAGTACAGATCTTGGACTTCCCTGGTGTCACAGTTGTTAAGAATCCGCCTGCCAATGCAGGGCACACGGGTTGGAGCCCTGGTCCGGGAGTATCCCACATGCCGCGGAGCAACAAAGCCCATGCGGCCAGGAGCCACAACTACTGAAGCCCACGCGCCTAGAGTCCCTGCTCTGCAACAAGAGAAGCCACCGCAATGAGAAGCCTGCACTGCAGCAAAGAGTAGCCCCCGCTCTCTGCAACTAGAGAAAGCCCCTGAGCAGCAACGAAGACCCAACGCAGCCAAAATTAAATTAATTAATAAAATAAATTTTAAAAAAAAAGTATAGACCTTCCTGGGCTTATGATGGGGTTACATCCAGATAAGCCCATGATAAATTGAAAATACAGTAAGTCAGAAATGCATTTAATACACCTAACCTACCAAACATCATAGCTTAGCCTAGCCTACCTTAAACGTGCTCAGACCCTTACATTACCCTACAGTTGGGCAATATCGTCTAACATGAAGCCTATTTTATAATAAAGTATTGAATATCTCATGTAATTTACTGAATACTGTACTGAAAGTGAAAAACAGAATGGCTGTGTGGGTGCAGAATGGTTGTAAGTACATTGATTGTTTATCCTTATGACTGTGACTGACTGGGAGCTGAGGCTCACTGCCACTGCCCAGTATCATGAGAGGGTATTATACCAAATATTGCTAGCCCAGGAAAAGATTAAAATTCAAATTATGGTTTCTACTGAATACATATCACTTTCACAGAACCGTAAAGTTGAAAGATTATAAGTTGGGGACTGTCTGTAATTAAGATTAAATGAGGTCATAAGGGTGGGGCCCTGATCCTATAGGATTAGTGTCTTTTTAAGAAGAGACACCAGAAGGCTTAATCTCTCTCTGAAGGCAGACACTGAGGAAAGGTAATATGAGGATTTAGCAAGAAGTCACCATATACAGACAGGAAGAGAGCCCTCATCAGAAACTGATCCTGCCAAATCTTGATCTGGGACTTCTAGCTTTCAGAACTGTGAAAAAATAAATTTCCATTGTTTAAGCCGCCCAGTCTATGATATTTTGTTATAGCAGCCCAAGCAGACTAACACACCAGCATATAGTATTTACAGAGTATGAAGCTTTGTTCTAAGTGCATTACATATTTTTTTAATTAATTAACTAATTAATTTTTTTGGCTGTGTTGGGTCTAAGTTGCTGCATGCGGGCTTTCTCTAGTTGCAGCAAGTGGGGCCTACTCTTTGTTGTGGTGCCTGGGCTTCTCACTGCAGTGACTTCTCTGTTGTGGAGCATGGGCTCTAGGCACATGGGCTCAGTAGTTGTGGCTCACAGGCTCTAGAGCACAGGCTCAGTAGTTGTGATGCACGGCCTTAGTTGCTCTGTGGTATGTGGGATCTTCCCAGACCAGGGCTTGAACCTGTGTCCCCTGTGTTGGCAGGCGGATTCTTAACCACTGCGCCACCAGGGAAGTCCCGTATTACATATTTTAACCAATGTAGTCCTCATAACAACCCCTTGAGGTAAATGTTATTATTATTCCCACTTTGCAGATAAGAAAACTGAGGTTTGGAGAAGTTAAGTAACTTGCCCTGCATCATACAGCTTGCAAGTGGTGAATCCAGGCAGTCTGCGCTTCTGTCTACTACTCAACAAAAAAACAGCATAAAATATAGTACCAAGTTAATGGTAGAGTCTAGGTAGTGGTACATGGATGCTCACTGTAAAACTCTTTCAACTTTCCTGTATGTTTGAATATTTTCATAATAAAATATTGGAAAAATATTGCTAAGAACGAACAACAAGAGTTATGCAGAACATTATAAATAAAACCACAGAAGTTACTGATTTAAATGGAGAGAATAGTGATGTACACCATATTCATGGATTGGAATAGAACATTCTAAATATGTCACTTTTCCTCCTTTAATGCTCCACAATCAAAATCTCAACTTTTCCTTTTATTAAATTAAATGATTCTAAAGTTTACCTGGAATGCTAAGTATTCCAGAATGGCCAGTAAAATTTTCCAACAATAATGATGTCAGACTTGACCTACCAATATAATTGGTATAAATTGTTTTATCAATATAATATAAGGCACAATAATCAAAATAAGATAAAACTAGTGCCAAAATATACTCATAAATTAATGAAATGAAATTGGGACCCCCAAAACAGACTCGGTAATTCATTTAAATTTAAAATATTATAAAAGTGGCATTACAAATTAGTGGAGTGATGATGAATTATTCAGTTAAGTGTCATTAGGACAACTAGTTAGCCATTTAGGGAACTGTATTAGTCTGCTTGGGCTGCTACAACTAAATACCATAGAATGGATAGCTTAAACAGCAGAATTTTTTCTTTTTACAGCTCTGGAGGCTGGGGAGTCCAAGATCAAGGTGCTGGCAAGGTAGATTACATTCTGAGGACTCTTCTCTTGACTTGTAGGTAGTTGCCATCTTGCTGTGTGTGAGACCTCATGTGAGGTCTCACATGACCTCTTCTTGTATGCATATAGGAAGAGAGAGTGAGCTCTTTGGTGTTTTTTCTTATAAAGACACAAATCTTTTACTTAAGACCTCATTTAACCTAAGATCTTATCTCCAAGTACAGTCATATTGGGGCTTCAAACTGAATTTGAACTGGGCAGGGACACAAACATTCAGTCCACAACAGGAACAAATCAAGTTGGGTTTCTACTGTACATGTTACACATCATATAATTTCTGGAAAGTTAAGTTTTGTTTTAAAGTAAACTACTAAAATGTTCAAACAAAGGTGATTCTATGCATAGTTTTGTGATTAAGTCTCTTATATTTGCAAGGAACAAGTTCACCAGAATTGCTTTCTAAGTTAAAAGGATGATGATGATGGTGATGATGATGATGATGGTGATGATTATTGAAAGGATTCTGGAGTGTCTTTGGGTCATCATAGCCATATAATTATGATACTGGTGTGAGAAATGACAAATAAACCAATGGAACAGACTAGGGAATCAAAAAATAGATTCTAGTATATGTGAGAATTTATTAAATGACAAAGGTGGTAGCTCAATTCAGAAGGAAATGGGTGAATTGTTTAATAAGTGAAGCCTATGGAATTTTAGTACTTATCAATCTGGAAGAAAATAAAAACGGATCCCTATCTTAAACCATATTCAGAAATATTCCAGTTGTATTAAACTCTTACAAAAATCTTGCAAGAAAATCCAAAAGAGTACATATACAAATAGAACAGTAGTTACCAGGGGCTGGGGAGAGAAGAAAATGGAAGTTGTTCAATTGCTATAAGGTTTCAGTTCTGCAAGATGATTAAGTTCTAGAGATCCACTGTACAACATTGTGCCTATAGTTAACGATACTGTATTGCACACTTAGAAATTTGTTGAGAGTAGATCTCATGTTATGTGTTCTCATCACACACAAAAAAATAAAAAGGACTCAGGGAAACTTTTGGAGGTGAAAATAGATTCTATATACATTCTGCTTTCTTAATTGTGGTGATGGTTTCATGGGTCCATGCACATGTCCAAACTCATCAAATGTAGACATTAAATACTTGCAGTTTTATTGTATATCAATTATACCCCAATAAAAATGTTGAAAAAAAGTACGTATACAATCTATTGGTGGGAGAAACGCTTTTAACAAAAAGTCTGAAAACTTGATCAACATACTTGACTAGATAAAAAATTAAAAACTTTTGTAGGCAAAAGATCACTTAAACAAAGTCAACATACAGTTGACACATCTGAAAAAAATATTTGTAATGCAGATAGACAAAAATATGTATTTGACTCTAAAATATCATTTATTTAAAATACACCATTATTTATGTACTACTAATAAAGAAAAATGTTGCAATTAAATTAATACACAGTTTTTTATAGTGTAGAATTTTATTGTATACTTAATGAAGGAGCTCTTTCAGCCAGACTATTTCTAGGCATGGATTTTTGTTACATCTCATGCTACTCTGTTTCTGTGCCTTTTTATGTACCTCATAATATTTTCATTGTAATGCCAAACCACTCTGTAACTTTTATGACATTTATCATAGTAATTAAACTCAACAGTTCCAGTACCAACAATGCACATAACTTAACCAATGCTTGGGCACTGACAGTCAATAACAACAATACCTCAACTACTGATTTCAAGTCAACTTCATCTCTGTAAAAAAAGTGGAGGTGGGGGGGAGAAAAAATTAACCCAGTGAGAAAATGGGCAAAGAACATGATGATTAGACAATTCACAGAAGAGAAATCCAAATAGTCAACAAGCATATGAAAAGATAGCCAAACATGCAAATGAATAGTAATAATGATACATCACTTTACACCCAAACTGGGCAAAAATAAGAACTATAACAGCTATTGCAAGTGGGAATGCAGGGAGAGAATACTCCCATACATTGATTATAGAAGTGGACACCTGTCTTTCTGGAAAGTAATCTGGAAACATCTCTTAAAATAAAAAATACATACTCTTTTTACAAATCATTCCTACTTTGAGAATCTATCCCTTGGAAAAAATAGCGTTGTTACAAAGGACAACTGTACAAGAATGGTTATTGCAGAACTGGTTTTACTGGCAGAAAATAGGAAAGTAAATGCCCACCAGCATGGAAACTGCTGAATAAATGATGATTGGCCCACACCAAGAACTTTAAAAAGGCCTTATAAACGAATCAATTGGAGCTATACCATCACTTGGTGGGATTTCCATGAGATATTTTTAAGTGAGAAAGTATTAAATTAAATCATGTGAATTTCTTGATATTTGATCAGTTTTGACATACAAAAAAGCAATATATGATTCAGACTAATAACTATCCCCAAAATATGTATATTTGTGTGTATATATACAGGTATATGTGTGTATGTAAATATACTAATTATTATATGCATACTTACGTTTGTGCAGAGTATCTGAATGTAGAGAAAAATACATGCTACACTGTTAACATGCACAAATTAAGTAGAAGGTATATAACATGATCCTAAAGCAAATCATTGTAACATTGTGCTTGAACTGGGGATTTATGCCAAATGATGCTGGCTGCATTATATTGAAGCTCTCAACTCCCTTTATTTCAATAAATGTATTGAAAAAGAGAACAAATTTTTCTACTGTAAATAGGAAAGCATTACATGCCACAAAATAAATAAAAATACTGAATCCAAGAAATTAAAATTTTAAATAAAACAATGAAAAGAAGAAATAATAACTCAGTCAATTTACAAAAGTACATATCTGAAAATAAGTTTCTCAATGCAAAGAATGGAATTGTTTATCAATTTAAAAGTAGGGAGAGATGTTTGAATTGATGTCACTTACCGAAAAAAAAAAAAAAAGATGGGCTTCTACATTAATGTTTCCGTTTTTCAGATTTGATATGAGCCAGCACTGGAAATCCTAATTCACTTGCATGCATGGTATACAAGGACAAGATAACTGCATTTCTGATGGAGTTAGAAACTAACCAAAATTATGAGAAAATTTTGTTTAATAATTATTTCAATAGGACATCTAATACAATATCTAGAATTTGATCTTCAAAATGTGTCAAGTTGTTTGATTAAAGATCAGAGATACTGGAGAGAGGGCTCCTTATCTATTCATCTCTGCCACCAGATTCAGAAAATCCCTACGAAGGCATTTTAGCAAGTCTTTCAAGTGTCTCTTCATAATCTTCAAAATATAGTCTCAGAGAGTAGTTCAGATGAGTTAATCAGCATATCATCCAAACAAAAGGAACCCAACTCACCGTTTTATTTTATTTTTATAGATAAAAGAACTTTTTTTTAATTTAAAAAAAATTATTTATTTATTTTTGGCTGTGCTGCACGGCTTGTGGGATCTTAATTCCCCCACCAGGGATTGAGCCCGGGTCCATGGCAGTGAAAGTGCTGAGTCCCAACCACTGGACCACCAGGGAAGTCCCCCAACTCACCATTTTAAAGAGGTCCACCCCACGGCTCCAGTTACACAACATTGTTATTCAGTGCATTTGATCTTTCAAGTGGAAAACTGGTTTAAACCTTGCCTTGCAGGACTGCATTTAGATTGTTTAAAGGATAAATCTATCTGGAGCCATTGCCAGTTAGGAACATGTTCTTACAAATGTGATCCAGAAAGATGAAGTTATTTTAGCATCTTGAAGAGATGCTGCTCTTCAGTGGTTTCATTCAGAACCAATGAGCTTCTGAATGAAACAGAACGTGTTCATTGCCCATCTCTTCATGGATCTGAGAAAACGGGAGAATTCAGTGACCCTCTTTTATAGGACTGATAATCTTAACAGCTTTGTTAGGTATTTATCTTAAACCTTCACGCCCAGGCTCTCCCTGTGCATAATCGGTAAATTTTATTCAAATCACCACTACTCTTCACATTTCCATTACAGTTTTCAGCCTTATCCTTTAGAAATACCATTTTCACCACTGATTCATGATAGGGTCAAAAGGAAATTAACATTATGATTAGTGACAGAGTGAGGCCCAATTTCAATTTACAATTATATAACCTTCTACATATTTTCCATCACAAATAATTGTCAACTTCCAGCAGGAGGAATCTGTGCTAGCACTCAGAATCATCTATACTATCCATGCTTGCAAGCACTTATGATGGTAAGTTTAGTTACAGTAGCCGACACTGTTTGTGTCCTGTGCATACCCTTCAGACTTCCCAGTGTGCTTCAGCGATGCCAGCTGCCAGTATCTGCATCTCTGCGGCTGGGCAAGGAATTAACACTGATAACCCTCCCACTACACCCACTACCGGGGCTCAACCAATGACTCTTGCCAGTTGGTTTGCCAATGCCCAGTCTGCTCACCACTAGGTGGCATGATTCTGAGATTTGTATTATGCACTTTCCCAGAGTTTCAGTGTGATTAAGCTCCAGTCTCTTACAGAGATAATAAGCTTAATAGTGTATCCTTTACTGGCTATCTTCCTTTCCCTGTCTCATTTCCCCCACCCCCTATTGGTATTTCCCAAATAAACTACTTGCACCCAACCCTTTGTCAGGATGTGTTTCTGAGAGAACCCAAATCAGTCACTGAATGTGTGAACAATGATCCTACAAATCATGCAGTCCTTGTAAAGTGAGTGCCTTACCAGCCTACACTACTCTAATCCCAAGCAATAATATCCTTGAAATTCCATATTTAATGTACCAATTATATTTCTTCTAATACACATTAAAAATAAATACATAGAAAATTCATCAAGCTATACATGTATAATTTGTATACTTTCCTATATGTAGTATATACTTCAATTAAACAGTTAAAAAGATAAATATGTAACAATTAAAATTGTCTTTCACATAGAGAACAGACTTGTGGTTGCCAAGGGGGAGGGCGGTGGGGGAGGAATGGACTGGGAGTTTGGGATTAGTAGATGCAAACTATAACGTATAGAATGGAGGAACAAAAGGTCTTACTGTATAGCACAGGGAACTATATTCCATGTCCTGGGATAAACCATAATGGAAAAGAATATAAAAAGGAATGTATATATTTGTATAACTGGGTCACTTTTCTGTGCATCAGAAATGAACACAACAGTTTAAATCAACTATACTTCAATTAAAAAAATAAAAAAATAAAATAAAATTGTCTTTCAGAGTCACGGTCACCCCTGGTTCTGAGCTTCTGCTTCCAGTGAATTCATTCAGTTTATAAATCATCTTGCCACTCCACTTAAAAAATCCAGAATTTTGCTGGAGTCCTTTCTCTTCAAAGGAACAACCTTCACTAACACATGAGAATTAACAGATGGTTATTCTTTCTTCTCTTGTCCTCTCTGGAACAATCCCCCGGGGTCCATTGGTTTCACTAGGGAGTGGGCACTCAAAGCTAATGCCCCTTCTCCATCCTGGGAGACAATGGGAAAGATTAAAGCCATCTTCTTCTTGCTTTCCTTAAACCCCCGCAATATTCATAAACCAGACTGAAGTCTTATGAAAACTTTTATGGCAGAGTCAGGGAAATTCAGAATTACAATCGTAATGAAATTGAACTCTCTTAGAAAGAAAGTACTTGTCACTTTAGACTTCACAAGGACTGTAGTCACAACCCTTGTCCCACAGGTGCTCTTTTCCTTGAGGCTCTCAGTCCATAACTCTCTTCCCTGGGAAAACTGCACCCCTTTCCAAAAGAAGGGTCCCATCCTCTGGCCTTTCTGCCTTCTTAGCCCTTGTCTTGTGGTCTTAAGTTCTAGTTAAAGGGAGCAGATGGAACACATGTATTTAGCTCCACTCCCTCACAAAATCCCATCATAACTGCAGAAAAAAAGGATTTAAAACCAAAAGCATAAATCCAGAAGACAAGAAATGGATGAGTGATGATAGCTTTATGAGTTCTTAAAAGGCTGAATCCTAAGTGAGCAGTGGGGAAAGCCAAGAAGCAACCTGATTTACATTACAGAATTCCCAAAAGCAAACAAATTGGTTGCCTGGGGTACTTCTGGAAATGGGCAGTGAAAGCAATGTTAAACATACAATATTGGTTGCAAATCTGTTAGAAGCAGTTAGATTTCCAGCATCTCTACAGTACTCCACAGTCAGGTGACTGTCCTTCTTTTTTTTTTTTTTTTATTGGCATCCCAGGAAGGGAGGCATTTAATCTTTATTTTTAACATGGACATTCCTTTTTTTATAAATTTTATTTATTTATTTATTTTTGGCTGTGTTGGGTCTTCGTTTCTGTGCGAGGGCTTTCTCTAGTTGCGGCGGGCGGGGGCCACTCTTCATCGCGGTGCGCGGGCCTCTCACTGTCGCGGCCTCTCTTGTTGTGGAGCACAGGCTCCAGACGCGCAGGCTCAGTAGTTGTGGCTCACGGGACCAGTTGCTCTGCAGCATGTGGGATCTTCCCAGACCAGGGATTGAACCCGTGTCCCCTGCATTGGCAGGCAGATTCTCAACCACTGCGCCACCAGGGAAGCCTTCTTTATCTCTCTGTGGGAGACTGGAGGAGTAGTTTAAGGAGAAGATAAAACAGAGTGGTCTCTGAACTGAAGAACACCAGGCACAGTTGAGGGCAGGGTACTATGCTGGAAATGGAGGAGGGAATGGGGCAAGAATACATGAAAATTTACACACTGAACTTGAGACTCCCAATCTTCTTCTCAGAATGCTTCCACACAGGTCTATACTCCCTGGGTAGAAAATCTGAAAACACTTCTCCAGTGACTCCAATTGGCCAAAGAGAAAAAGATCTAAAGATACTGAAATGGAAGGTTCTCCAAAGATATGGCCCAGGCAGACCACTACCAAGTTCATTATGGGCAGCTCTGGTCCCACGGCACCTAGGGTCTCATGATCTGGGATTCAATCCCCACCAAGGCCAGGTGGGGAAATAGTTACTTGCCAAAGAAGGCATAGCTTCGAAAACCATAATTGCCTTCTTGGTGGTTCTTTAATTGGGGCTTATAAGAGTGTCCAAACAGTATCCTGATCTGCTACTGATCTACTGAATCATGTGGGCTGAGGGAAGAAATACCTGTAGCCTGAACAAGAGAAACATTTGTTACTCTGGACTCCACTTGAAGTAGGCAGCTTTTCAGGTCACCTCCAAAATCCGTTGTGTCAACACACCCAACTATGGTATATTTGCTTTACAAATCCAAAGGGACTCATCAAGCGCAGTACTTCTTTTTAATACAGAGGGTAGCAGTTCAGCAACTTGTTCTTTCCTTTAAAAGGGTCAGCCCGGGGGACTTCCCTGGTGGTCCAGTGGTTAAGACTCCACGCTCGCAATGCAGGGGCCACGAGTTTGATCACTGGTCATGGTGTGGCCAAAAATAAAAAAATAAAAAATAAAAGAATCAGCCAAACATGCCTCAGATAATTCAATGATGTGGCAGGACTCCTTGTAGATTAGATTACATGATAGATTGCCTATTACTTCCTGCTTAAAACAATAATAATCATTTATTATCTCTCACAGTTCCCATAAGTCAGAAATACAGACAGGGCACAGTGCAGACAGCTTGTCTTTGTGCCATTATGTTGGAAGCCTAGCTGAAAGACTCAAAGGCAAAGAGCTGGAATCATCTGAAGGTTATTTACTGCCACGTAGGCCTGGCCAGGGCTGTTGGCCAGAAACCCACATATGACTTCTCTATGTGGCCTGGGCTTTCTCAAAATCTGTTGCCTTGGTATGAAGGGCAAGAGTCCCGAGACACAGAGAGAGAGCCAGGAAGAAGCCATATGTATTGCCCTTTTATAACCTAGCCTGAGAAGTCACACAGTGTCATATCTGCTGCATTCTATTGGTTGAGGCAGTTATAAAGGACTATTCGTGTTCAAAGGGAGAGAAAATAGACCCCACCTTTCAATGGAAGAATGCCAGTGTGGGATGGGGTATATGTTGGTGGGAGCCATCTTGGAAAATACAATCTACTGTGGTGAGAGAGCCAAAGCCTCTACAGATTGAACTGTTGCATAGATCTAAGAGGCGGCATATTCCTCAGATGGGGTGGTAAACTCATACTGCTGTTCTACCAAGCGAAAGCAAAAAATTCCTTCTGATATTTTTGTTTATCAGGATAAATTCCCTCTCCAAAATTATAATGTTAATAGACATATATCATGTGTCAAACACTATCCTGATGAGATTCAATAAAGAAATAACTTCGGAAAAGCACCTGTAATGAGTATCACCCAGTTTGGAGGTATTAACCTGAAGAAGTTAATGGTAATTTACTGTCATTCTCCCAAACCCATCCATCTTTTGCACCAGCTAGACTGAAGTTAAATGGACATGTGGTCTCTTAAATTCTCCCAGAGATGTAATACTGCTACTGATTTATTATTTTGATAGGGAAGAGCTCCAGGAGCTTCCTCTTCTCCACTCTTTTCTCAACAGTCCTTACTTCACTGGTCAGCAAGCCAATGTGAGAATTCTTTCAGTTGCTAAGGGCATCTTTTCCAACTAGACACTCAGAAATGGGGAAACTACTACAGGAGGGGTTTAAGGTTCCATATGGTGAGACTGACTTAGGTCAAAACTCCATCATTACCTGATCTCTATATGCTTCCACTCTGACAAGTGGCCAACATTATGGGTACTCAGGACATAGTGATAGCTAACAGCTAGTGTTGAACTGTTGCCAAAGTGTTTGTGTAGTTTCCCTAGTGTATTGACCCAGGTAAAATGGTAACGGGTCCCTTTGGGGAAAGCCGGAAGTAAGATACACATTATACACTTACGGGGCTTTTATAAGCTCCCTCCTCAAGGATACCTGGCCTCTCCATTTTTCCATAGGCTCTAGGTCTTTGAACTAGCTCAGGTCTAGCAATAGAATACAGGGCTACATTTTTATCTTGATGACATCTGTCTCCAAACCTGGAGAAATTTTGGCTATACAGATCAAGCAGGGCTTTAGTGAGCTGCTACTTGTCTGGGTCCCTATCCTCATCATCTCCAGAGATCTTGGTATCCATTCTGATTACCATAAATTGCAGGTGGGCCACTGTTAAAGGCTACTATTGGAAACGTCCCAACTCCACTGAAGATAGGGAGCACACTTTAGCATTCTTGGCCTCTAGAGAACACCTGCTAACTCATGCTTTAAGGACTCTAGTACTTATATAAGAAAGTATGTCTCAAGCCATTGGGTAAAGGGAATGCCTTCAGGGTTCTGCCAGGGACAGGTTGGGAAAAGGGATGACATATTTGGTAATTCATTCCAGAATTCCTTGAGTTTTGGAATCTTTTCTCTACATTATACAAAGGAATTTCTGTCTTCCCAGCTTTTAGGATTGGCCAATATAATGTTTAGCTTTATCTATTTTAAATATGCCCAGATGCTGCATCCAGGACATTAAATCTAAGATCTGCGGTAGGTGCATGCATGCCAATACATACCACCTGACCCTAAATTACATCTTGGTCTTCTTGATCGAACACTCAATATTTTCATATGGATCCCTCATATTTTTGCCAATGACTGTATAAGTCCCTTTCTCCAGGTATTATTTGCTCCTTGATGTGATATGATGTACTCCAGATAAACTATGAGATATTCTTGCCAAAATATTTAATGTGAATCTAGACCTACTTTCTAGTTTCCAGGTAGATGAAAAATGTAGAACTTTCTACGAATTGGCTTCAAAAAGTCAATGTCATGGGGAAAAAAGGTAGAGGCATTGTTCCAAATGAAAAGAAATTGAATAGACATAATAACCAAATGCAATGCATAAACCTAAATTGGATCTTGGTTAAAAAAAAAAAAGGAACAGAAGACATTCTTGGGATAACTGGCAAAAATTAAAATGGACAGAATTTTAGGTGGTATTGAATTATTGTTAATCTTCATTGGTATGAAAATGGTATTGTGGTTATATAGAAGAATATATCACTCAGAAAATGCATGCTCAAATATGGCATGAAAATGGTATGGTGGTTATATAGAAGAATATATCACTCTTAGAAGGTGCATGCTCAAATATTTAATGGTGAAGTATCACTGTGTCTGCAACATACTTTCAAATGACACAGTGAAAAATGTTTTCAACATTAAGTTTGTGAGATTTCTCTACATGGTTGTATATAACTCTGGTTTGGCAATTTCCATTGCTGTTTAGTATTCTATTACATAAATATACTACAATTTCTTTACCCATTTTTCTGCTGATGGACATCTGGATTGTCTCTGGTTTGGCGATATCATGCATAATGATGAACATTCTTACGCTTGTCTTTAATGCTCATGTACATGCATTTCTATTTGGTGTATACCTAGGAGTAGAATTACTGAATTATAGGTATATCTAGGTAGCAACATTAGTAGATAATACTAAACCATTTTCCAAAGTAGTTGTATCAATTTACACTCCTACCAGTTGTGTGTTCCCATTGCTCCACATATTTGACAACACTTGGATTATCCTTTTGCATTTTAGCCATTCTGGTAGGTGTTTAGTGATGTCTCATTGTGGTTTTTATTTGTATTTCTCCAATTACTAATGAGATTGGGCATCTCTTCATATGTTTGTTAGCCATTTTGGTAGCCTCTTGAAGTGCCTAGTCAGGTCTACATTGTCTGTTTTTCCATTAGCTTGCCTGTCTTTTTCTCGTTTTGCAGTTCTTCATATATTCTGAATACAAGTCCTTTATCATGTATTTCAAATATTTTTGCTTACTCTGTGGTAAGCCTTTCTACTCTGTCAATGGAATATTTTGATAAACAGTTCTTAAATTTAATCTAATCAAAGTATACAGATGGCAAACAAACATTTGAAAAGATATTCAACACTACGTATTAGGTGATTGCAAATTAAAACAGCAGTGGGGTACCACTACACACCTATTAGAATGGCCTAGATCCAAAAACACTGACAACACCAAATGCTAGTAAGGATGTGGAGCAATAGGAACTCTCATTCATCACTGGTAGGAATGCAAAATGGTTCAGCCACTTTGGAAGACACTTGGCAATTTCTTACAAAACTAAATATACTCTTATCATATGATCATGCTCCTTGGTAATAACTCAAATGGATTGGAAATTTATGTCTACACAAAAACCTGCACACAGATGTTTATAGCAACTTTATTTATAATTGCCAAAACTTGGAAGCAACCAAGATGTCCTTCAGTAAGTGAATAGATAAAATAAACTGTGGCACATTCAGGCTCTGAAATACTATTCAGCACTAAAAAGAAATGAGCTAACAAGCCATGAAAAGACAAAAATGCATATTACTAAGTAAAAGAAGTCAATCTGAAAAGGCTACAAACTGTATGATTCCAGCTCTATGACATTCTGGAAAAGGCAAAACTATGGAGACATTAAAAAAAGAATCATTAGTTTCCAGGAGTTATGTGGGAGCAAGGGATGGATACGCAGAGCACAGAGGGTTTTCAAGAAAGTGAAACTATTCTGTATTATACTATAATGGTGAATACATGTCATTGTACTTTTGTCAAAACCCAAAGAAGATACAACACCAAAATGCACCATAATGTAGATTATGATAATGATCTGTTGGTGTAGGTTCATTGTTTGTAACAAATGTACAGCTCTGGTGCAGGATGTCAAAAGTGGAGGAGGCTAGGTGGGGGACAGGGGTATATGGAAACTCTCTGTACTTTCTGCTCAATTTCGTTGTGAACCTAAAACTGCTCTAAAAAATATAGTCTATTAATTGTTTTAAATAGTTTTACCACAGGACTTTTCGGAGCCATTACTATTTGTTTTCGTTTTGTTTTGTTTTGGTGGTTTTTTTTGTTTTTTTTTTTTGCCATGCTGCACAGCTTGCAGGATCTTAGTTCCCCGACCACGGATAGAACCAGGACAACCAGGTGCAGTGAAAGCACCGAGTCCTAACCACTGGGCTGCCAGGGAATTCTTTTTTGGATATTATATTCTAGATGTATCGGTACAAGAAGTGATACAACATGCAGTCTTTCCCAAACTTATTTTAGCGTTTTTGTGCTACACCTGTTAGCACCCCATGTGCCTCATACGCTGTTCATGAAATGCCCCTCCGAGCGGCTCCAGTCTCCCCACCTCCACTACCATGGCCCTCATTCAGCTCTTGCCCTTCTCTGGTCCCCTAGACCTGATCTTGTTCTCTCAAACACACTGCTGTCAGCAATGCAAGAGTGAGCCGCCTGAAACTCAGATCTGACCATGTCACTCCACTGCTTACAACGCTTCAGGCTAAACTCCTTCCTAGGGTGAAGGAAGCCCCCCGTGATCTGACCCAAACCCACTTGAGTCTCACCTCTCACCACACCTTGACTCACATCAGACCTTAGAAAGAGAACTGCTTGTGCTTCCTGGAATGTTCTGTGCTCTTCCAGGTTTCTGTCTCTTCCTTCACATGGTACTGTCTGGACGACTCTTCTCCTCACCCCCACCTCACCCACTGGTTAACTCCTCCCTGGCCCCCAGGACTCAGTTCAAACACCTCTGACCTTAGGAAGGCTTCCCTGACCTTCCTAGCTCCCATAAAACATGTAAAAGAGATTCTAAGTCTGTTGCCCCATGATTCTGCAAGTTTCTTGAGAGCAGGGACTACGCCAGATTCATTTTTTTCTTATCTCTTCTTCCCAAATTCTAAAAGCTAATGGGCCCCAAGGCTCAGTCCTCTTCTCCTTATGCTCTCTCCTTAGGTGACTTCATCTGGTCTCATGGCTTTACATACCATCCACACCCTGATGACTCCCAAACCAGTACCTCCACCGAACTATCTCCAACACAGACGCCTACCTTTGCTCCCATTTTTTTCCAGATCTCCACACGACTGGCTCCTAATTCAGGTCTCAGTTCCAATGTAACCTCCTTCTGACTGTTCCATCCAAACGGTCCCATACCCACCCTCTCCTCTAAACTTGTCTTACCTTGTATTATTACTACCTGAAATTAAATAATCTATTTACTTGTTTATTGTCCATCTCTCCTACCACAATACCCCATGAGATCAGGGAGTTTTGATTCATTGCTTCATTCCAGAGCCTAAGACAGTGCCTGGCACATTGTAAGCACTTATTAAATATTTGTTGAATGAATTAATACCTAACATAGGCCTGGCACATAATATTTGCTAACATTTGAGTGCAAAGTGCCCTGTGTGCTAAATGCACCACAGGAATTGCTTCATTTTACTTTAAGTATTACCATGAGTCCCATTTTACACTAAGACCCAGGGGCTGAGTAGCTTGCCCAGGTCACAGAGTAAGAAGGGATATGAATACTGGCAGCCTGATCCAGAGCTGACTTTCTTAGCCACTGTGCTGTCCTCTCACTTACACCTGGAAGTATTCAAAAGGTATACTCAAAGGAAGGGTGGGTGTGGGCTCAGCTTTTTATTGGCGTGGGGTTGGGGGGGAGTGCTTCTAGATCTGATGTTCTGGGACTCCAGCAGGTACAGAAATCCAGAGTTCCCTCCCTCACAACTCTAGACACCTCTGGAGAAAGGCCCCCTTTCTGACTGCCTGGGCCTGGGCCTGGCCCCTGGGTATGTTCTGTACAAAGTTTTTTGTTTTTTTAATGGAAACACAGTTGATTTACAATGTTGTGCTAATCTCTGCTGTATAGCAAAGTGACTCAGTTATATACATATATACATTCTTTTTTTATATTCTTTTCCATTATGGTTTATCCCAGGAGATTGGATATAGTTCCCTGTGCAGTAGGACCTTGTTGTTTATCCATCCTAAATGTAATAGTTTTTAAAAATACAGAAAGTGAGGGAACTGCCCCTGGAAAGCAGAAAATCTGCGTGGAACTCACCCTCCTCCAGGAGTGACACAGTGAGAGCAAGCGAGCGGTCCTTCCCTGCAATATTTATTAAGGAATTTACACATACACAGGAGAAAGGCAACCAGGAGTTGTGGTTCCCAAAGATGAAATCTTTTAAGCAAAGTTTCCTTGTTTTAATTTTCAAGTGGGGTGAACGATGACTGAGAGGAAAGCTGCCCAGGCACTCTGCCTCATACACCTGGACAGGTGGGGAGACAGAGCAGCCTGGACACACCGGCAGGAGAGAGCGACTGGCAGGGCGGAGAGGGGAAAGGAAGAAGGGAGCTACCAATGAGATTGTACCTTTTTTTAACTAAAGAAAAACTGGCAACAGTTTTAGGCTGTTGATAAATTAACTCCTCTCTGTTGCAAACCTAAAACTAAAAAAACAAAAACAAAAATACCCAGAGCAGATGGGGAGGGAGTGGGAGGTGGAATACACACACACACACACACACACACACAAGCAGTACACATGTTAAGCTCTGCATTCCCACGGGAGGGGCTGGTCCTCCAGCCACAAAGTCAGATCCTACTGAAGGCAGGATGGAGGCAGGGAAACGGGTGTGTGTTTTTGTGGGGAACCTTCGTAGAGTCTTTGGTACTAATAAAGGCTGGCCGAAGCAGAAAGTCCTGAAGCCTCAGATCCAGAAAGCAATTCAGGGCAAAGTAGAGTCATATTTTTGCTCGTCCTCGTAGGAGGGCGTTTGCCTCACGCCAGGGCTAGGGCCAAACTGCTCTAAGACCCAAGGAATATTTAATTTGATTTCATTACTTTCTTCATTCCCATAAATCAGGGGAGCATGATGCCTCTGTTTTCACCCCAAATTTAAACATATGGAAACAGCTTATCAGACCTTTCTGAGTCTGATAGGAGGTTTCACCTGGTGGGAAAGGTGCTCAAAGGTGTGCACATTGATCCTACAGTCTAAGTGCCTTCTGCCAACAGTTACTAGGGTGCTGGTGCCAGGAGAGGACCAGGGCTGAGGCTGGGGAGGGAGTCAGGAGAGCTGGGGGACAGGCACGACAGAAAACAACAGAGAGGTCCTCGTGTTTGGGACGTGGCTGGGCTGGGCAGAATGCCAAGTCCCAAGTGATGGATTGAGCAGTTTCTAAACCAAACAGAGAGAGGTAGGAAAGGGGATGGGGGTGGGGGAGCAGTTGGGGA
This sequence comes from Balaenoptera musculus, assembly GCF_009873245.2. NCBI lineage: Eukaryota > Metazoa > Chordata > Mammalia > Artiodactyla > Balaenopteridae > Balaenoptera > Balaenoptera musculus. Next base: position 32,791,578 of record NC_045785.1, on the reverse strand, counting down.
AAGAGGAAACACGGGGAGAGAGGCGGCTGAGGAGAGTGGTAGCCATCCAGGTGCGTTGTTTTTATTTCCACATCTGAGGGCTGAGAGTCTGATTTGCTGCCTGTCCGTTCCCGCCGTTCATGGACTGTCCGTAGCTCAGCATGCCGTTGGCGCCACAGAAGTTCATCCCAGCCATCTGCTGGGTCATCTGAAAGGGAGAGGGGAGACTCTCAGACCGGGCTGTGGGCCTGCGGCCAACTAGAGCAACAGGCAGGGAAGGAGTCCTTCCACCTGCGGGGAGGGGAGAGTGAGACAAAGGGGAGCTCTGTCGGGGTACATAACTGCCCTGAACCCCCTCGGGTCATTCCGAGGATACCAGACCACGAAGATGAAGGACTTTCCAGAAGGGAGATGTTGTCTGAGACTACTGCTCAGGAAGGGGAAGGGGGAATCCTGGAGCGAGTCAACATAAAAGCGGCATGGGAGGTTAGTCTCTGTTTCTTTTCCAATCTCTCATCCTGAAAAGAAGGGGCCTGTTGTGAACTGGCCGTGGCCAACCCTGAGAGTAGAAAGAGAAGCCCCCACGCTGGCGCTCCTGTCTTATCTCCCGCAGAGTCATTACCGACAGTGTCAGGGAAAGTTCTCGAGCAGAGAGAAGAAGAAGAAGAAAAGGAAACTGGACCATTCAGAATGAACAAAGGAAGGCAAAAAAAAAAAAAAAAAAAAGACCAACATGTCTTCAGGTCTTCAGTGTATGAGAAGGGAAATTGCTGGGAGAAAAGAGTTGGTGGCATCAGGCCTGGGTGGGGTTGGGGTCTCTTTATGAATTCAATTGAAAGCCTGGCCTCTGGCAGTGAACAGAAGAAACTATTTCTCAAAGAAAAATGCCTTAAATTTCCCAAGCCTGGTACATTTTCTGTTTAAGTTCTTTTCCTTTAGGAGAAGGTATAACTATTTTTCTTCCGCCAGCTTTTAAAGAAAATTTCAAATTTACAGAAAGGTTGAAAGAATAGTACAATGAAATCCATATATGGCTCCTTAAATTCACCAATTGTTAACATTTTCGCCTTATTCTCTCTCTGATATATACATATATGTCACCTTTTAAACATTTTGATGGGCACTGAAAATTGCACATATCGTGACATTTCACCCCTTAATAAGTCAGGAATCATCTCATAAGAAAGAAGACTTTCCTAGAACCACATTACAACTAATATGTCCAAGACGTTTAATATTAACACTATATTCTAATATACATTACATTTCAATTTTACATCTCTTTAGTCTCCTTTAATCTAGAAGAGTCCCCCCGCCATTTTTTCCTGACACTGTTTTAAGAGTCCAGGTTGGTTATTTTGCAGAAAATCCTTCAATTTAGATTTATCTCATGTTTTCTTATGATTGGATCCAGGTTAAATATTTTGGGTAAAAATTCTATGTAAGTGATAATGTGTCCTTCTTAGTATAAGATACCAGGAAGCACATGAAATTAATGTGCCCCACTGTTGATAATTCTATGTTTGATCACTTATCTTAGGTTGTATCCATCATATGTTCTTTCACTGTACTTAATAAGTAATCTGAAGGGTATTTCTTTGAGAATGTGTGAATACCCTGTTCGTTCTACAATTATTAGTTGTCATTCTTCAGCAAAGAAGGCTTTCCCTCCTTCTATCCCACACCCACTTTTTAAAAATATCACTATGGACTCATGGATTTTTTTTCTTGTCTACAGAGTCTAAAAGTTTACTGGGATACGTCAGAGTTGACCATTCTGAGTCAATTTTTCCAGATACACAGTGGGTTCTTTCAATATTATATTCAAGTCTTTTATTTCTAAGAAATGGTCTTGTATTATAGTTTTAAATATATTAATTCTGTTCCACTATTTTGTCTTTTTCTTTGGGAGTCTCCAAATATATTTATGTTAGGTCTTCTTTGCCTGACTTCTGCATTACTTTCTCTCTGATTCTTATTACGGCTCTCTATATTTAGTTCTCTTCTCTGAGCTGTTTCATGCCTTTCCTCAATGCCAAATATATTTTCAGTTGAATCTATTCTCCTTTGACTAACTTGTAATTCAGTCTATTTCTAAGATAATTGTGTCATTTTTCAATTTGTTTCCTGAGTTCAGTAAACTTTCACTTCACAACTTCCAGTTTTTTGTCCATTTTGGTTCTAAGTTTTTAAATTTCTGATTCAAGCTGTTTTGTCTTATCTGCAAGTGTTTGTTAAAGGACATTTAATTCAGATTGGTGGATTGTGTAACAGTTTTCTTCTACTTCGTGACTGCTTTTGGGGGAGAATTTCCACTTCCTGAAATGTTTTGATTTTCATTTTCTATTTTCTTCTCATAGTAGTTTTGTATGAATGTCATCTGCCACTTTCTGTTTAGTTTGTAGTGCTCTATTTTTCCGAATCAGCAATAATACAGACAGGTGAGAGGGTCTGGGGAGACTACTAGATTTGTTAGTACAAGAGCGCCCTCTTCTGTTAGTATAGTGAAATGATTATTTGGTGGGAAGGAGAATGGTGGATCTTCCGATTTTGTGATTCTCTTTTCCACTTCTCATTTCTTACTTCCCCTTCACCACCAGGTCTCCAAACAGCACCCCCTCCTTCTAGGTCATCCCCATCTCTCCTAGACACAATGTTTTTCCAAAGCTACCACTCATAAACCTATATATTTCAAGTCCCTTGTTTTTGATTCTCCAAGTAACCAGAGTTCTACTCCACCACGTCTCAGACCTCTTCTCCACATGCCTCTAATCAGGACAGGGCTTTCTCTTTCTAGGGGGTGATTTTATCTATGCTCTATCACCTCTAGCCCCCTGCTCGCTCTCCTCTTTTCACATGGTGTCTCTGTGATGTTGGCTCTGGTGGATTTCGGTGTTTGTGTGCCTACTGTCATGTAATTTGAGGTTTGTAGTATTCTATTAGATGCGGTAGTCGTGAGTTATGGGTGCTTTTATTTGCACTCATTGTTTCTCTGTATAGGTCGTTTTGGTGAATGTGTGGAGAGTTTTAGAATTAGGCAGTTACCCTTATTCTACAGGAACCCAAAATGCCTTAGAAAGTCTGAGGTTAGACAGATCTTCTGTTAAAAAAAATAAATAAATGAAGCAAACCCGAGAATGTCTCTTGGCAATATCTCATCTACGCTGCAAGGATTCAAAGGGTAAGGGAGAGACACTAAGTGAGACGGACTTGAGGGAGGCTCAAAACTCTTGTCCTGAGTGAAGTGGAGCAGCTTACCTGAGTAAGGTTCCACTGCAGCTGCTGAGCTGGCTGAACCCCGTACACAGTCTGGGGCATAGCTGCCAGGCCTGCCATGTAGCCGGCCTGCTGGGTGGTCATCATTCCGTTTGGCACACCCATCATGGATGCCTGCATGCCACCCATATAGCCTGCAGGCATGGCCATGGGGGCGACCACACCAGAAGCTCCTGGCTGAGCGACCATGCCTACTGGTGGGGGCATCATGCTCCCCATTAGGCTGTTAGGAGGTGTAACCCCAGGGAAGCTGGGGTAGGCTGTGGGATATGCCATCTGAGCAGGAGCCATGAACATTGCTGCCAAGAAAACATACACACAGATCTGTTACAGAGGAATGCGCACGAGGTGAGTCCAAACTCACACTGGCTGCTCCTTTCCAGCTAGAATTCCTCAGGATTACTCAACTCAGAATGCTCTTTTACACAGCAAAACGGTTAGACAGAGCCCCTCCAAGACTTGCTATGGCTTCCAGCGGGCTGCTGACCCAGCCACTTCCCCTTTAGGGTCCAGATCCGGACCCTGAGTCAGACTTCACAGAGCTGTGATGCCAGACGCCACAGAAGTATGGCTCTGAGTTACGTCAATCTCTATCTCCTGATACTTGGTAGCTTCACAAGGAATGTCATGTTCAGGTTTGTTTGGAGTATGATGTCCTGGCCCCCAGAGCAACTGCCCCTGTTACAACAAATGATTCCTGCATGTAAGGCCTCACGTCTCTGTCCGGCACATTGCCATGACCCCCATGAACTCTACCTTGGGCAGGCATCTGAGGCGTCTGGGATCCATAGAGTGAAAGGATGGAGTCTTTAGAGAGCTGCTTCTTGCCTGTTTCTTCTGATTTGCTCCCTGGCTCTGGAAACAGGTTTAGGTTTTCGGGAACAGAGCCGGCACTCCCCGCGGTTGGCATGGAACCTACAACCTTAGGGCAAAGAGGGCGGTGGGTGGGGATTGGAATGGTCCTCATGGGGGTCTCTGTAAGGACCTCCTGCATCTCTCTGCCACTTCTAACATTTGCAATAAGAGTTCATGGCTCGAGTTAATAGCTTCCTGACACTTTTACCATACAAATATCTGGAAACACCTGATAGTTAAGCTCTGGTACAATTCTTTGTTCTTTAGCAAAACAATGTGATTTGGTGGAAAACTAACACATAAACAAATAAAAATGACCTACAACTGATGCATCCAGAGAGAACTGAATTAAGATCCCAGTGCCACCACTTACTAGTTGTGCAACGAGAAGCTAGTCACATTAACTTTTCTGAACTAACATTTCCTCATCTATAAAAGATCCATTTTGCAGGGTTGTGGTGAGTATTTTAAATCATAAATGAAATATACAAAATGAGATACAAAATCACCTAGCACTGTGCCTGTTGTACACAGCAGGTATTCCACAAATGGTAGCCGTTAAAGGTTTCAAGTCTTTCCTACTTACAAACTCTCTGGCAATAACTCAGGCTGAGGAGCTGACCTACAGGATCAGCCTTTACAACCTGACACACCTTCAACAGAAGTCCACTCAAAGGGCCCACTCTTTTTGGGCAGGAGACAACATGGAATGAATAGTAACCTTAGGCTGTAACACAGATGATAGCGTTAAGGGAAGAATCAAGAAAATCAAAGTCCAATTCCACCAAGGAAGCATGACTTGGTTCCATGATTACGTTATCAAAATCACCCTTTCCAGAATGCTCTTTAATCCTGAGGCACCCACAAGACTCACCTTTCTGGAAACTGAAGAAGAGGGAGATGGAACAGAGGCCAAAAGATCTAAATCCTTCTCTAGGGTATTACTGGTCTTACTATTTGCAATGGAGCAGGACACAGGAGCATCTGGAAAGAGAGATCAAAGTTAAAACGTAGCACTGCTCATTAAGCCCATTCCTTCCTTCTATTCTAGACACAAAGCAGCGAAGGCCCACATGCTCCATCAAGAACCCAGAAATCTATGTTCTGGAACCACCCAGCTTGGATGGGGCATCTCATAAGAGGCCTCACCCCACATGCCCCAGAACAGTCTGGAGAAGCCTGTAGCCCAGCTTTCAGGCAAAGGACAGCAGAAACCCAGGCTTGAAGGCTACGTTAGCACCACCGCAAGGGGGCTGGCTGGCTCCTTTCGGGCTATTTGAGGGGCAAAGCTGTGTAGGATTCATTTTCAGAGGGAAATGAAAAGTATAGACATTAGAAGCCGAAGTAGCCAATAACCTAAATCAGCAGGAATGGACTGAAACAAAGTATAGCCATCAGTACTGTGAAAGGTAAGAATAGGCTCTATTTCTGAAAGGGGTAGAACCACTAGTTCAGGGTTTCAAAAGTTTGGAGGAAAATCATGATCACAAGGTAAAATGGGCCGTCTCAGAAACAGGATGCACCTGGAAAATGAGAGAGATGGGGGCAGGGCTCACAGGTGCTGGTTTAGTGAAACTTGCTAACGTTTAATGAATGCTTAGTTTGTGCTGGGCAAGGAGTTAAGAGTTTTAGAGGCATTATCTCATTTAATCCTTCCAACATCATCTTTGAAGTAGACTCATATCATCCTCACTATGTAGGTTAGGAAAGTAATGTTTAGAGGTTAAGTGAGCTACCCAAGGTCACATAGATAGTAGGTGGCAGAGTTGGGACTTTGGCTTCAATGGCCATGCTCCACCACTACTGTACTTAACCACTACTCTATCACTGTACATTTTTCACAGTACGGTGAAAAATGAAACACCTCTTAGAACAACTGCTCAGATGTAAAACAACAGGAAGAACACGAGGGAACAATCTTAGTGATGAAGCCACCAACTGAAGAGTCCCATCTCTACCTATCTTCCCAGGATCACAGAGAATTCATCAAAATTTGTATGATTATGGGAGTGGAAAAGTCTAACTCTTACCAAGGCCCAACAAATCCATGACAGGTGCTGTGGATTTCGGGGAACTTTTCCGAGGTAGCTGTAGATCTTCTTTTTTCTGTGGCTAAGGTGAAAATACGTTACAGAAAGAAATAAGCAGGTGTTTTTGAACCTTCTATTCTCCTCTCTGCTGTAAAGCCACAGGGGTTCTTGTGGCTTGGCTGCTGTTATTCAGAGAGTTACCAAAGAAACACAACTCAGGAAGCGTCGTGTGAAAAAATCAAGTCAGGAGGCACAGTGCAGAAATCAAACCTAAAGTGAAAAACAAAGCTGTCATCTGTGCTTATTTGGCTTTCTGAAGAGACAGATCTTTCTGAAACCAAGACAACCACAGATCAGGGTATCCAACAGGAGCAGCAGTTTCTGGTCCCAGGAAAAGCCAAGAATAAAGGCAGGTGTCCTATGGTACAAGAGCCAACACATCTCCCAGTGATTAGAAAACCTTTAATACCGAAAAGGAGCTCAGTTAAAGGTTACCTAATTCACTCTGCCAGTATCACTAAGGAATGTGTTCTGCAGACAGTGCAATTCAGAATGATGATAGAAGACTCTTCCTTAAGCAAATAGTAAAAAGTCCTCTTTCCCGAGAATCTAAACTCCTATAGTGGAGCATCTACTACCACTGCCACAATATGTCCTATGGGAAAAGAAAGGTGTCTACTTCCATATGACAGAGCAAGAATACAAGAAGGGATGGTTTAAAATGGATGAGGATAGCCTGGCTTCTGGACTGTTCTTAACCACAACAGGAGAACGAGGTAAAGAAGGTCTAAGGAGAGAAGGACTAATGTAGCACCTGCTCAGAAGGTGTCACAGAGCCTTGGCATTCTGCCCTGAAACGTGCCTCTTGCTCAGATGGGACAGATGCAGTTCCTAAGCTCCCATCTGGACCCCAAAAGAAGTGTTACAGAGCAGATCAGGCAGCAACAAGGCAATGAGAAAGCAGCAGAAATGTCAGCGGGTGATCTAACCGAAACGTGGCCCCCCTTTAGCCCCAGGTGCAATGGTGAGATACGCTATCAACACCACCCCACCCGTCCCCTCCACATGTGAACATGCCATGTGAACAAGGCCATCCACACAGTACACATACTTCCCCACTTACCATTTTAACTTTCTCAAAAACAACAGGTTCCATTTTTTTCTCCGGAGCTGGTTCGCTCCCTCTTTTCCACTTGTCATCTTTTTCTTTCTATGATGATTTAACAAAACAAGACAAAGAACAGGCCCCATGGTGACTAACAGTTCAACAAATTATAACCTCAAATGGCCCAAAAGGACACAAATATCCCTACTGAATCTGATGTAGGAGTCTGACAAACTCGGGGTTTCTTGGTGTGGGGCATGAGCGTTGGCTTCTTCCACCCTGGCCTCAAGGCTGCAACAGGCATCTTTCAGATTTCTTAAGCACCTCCCTCCTTGTTCTGCCTAACACACTTATGACCGCTAGTGTGCAGACTGGGTTATCTACAGGGGTTAAACCATTTCACCGGTTTGCTGCCCCTTTTTGACCCTAGTTTAACTTGCTCATCTTGGCACAGGGGTGAAAACTGTTCATCTTACTCGGCATACAGCCTTTGTGATTTTCTAACTTCCATCAAAAGTTCTCTCCCTCTTCATCTCCTTTTTTAAAAATAAGAAAATGAACCAAGCTTAAAGATTAGAAAAACAAAAACCAAGAAAATAAGGCAAAAATGAGTAAAAGGATTCAAGTATCCCTTTTAGGGTGTCCTGAATGCAACACCTGTATAAAACCAAAAAGCACATCAAAACCAGAATATTAGAAAGTCTTTCTCAGTTTTTGTTACTTTCAGAGGCAGTTTCATAATACTTGCAGAGATTATACTGCTACTGGTCACATTTTTATCATCAAAAGAAATCTAAATGCATAACAGAGCCACAAAGTAAACAAGAACACAGGCATATAAAAGGAAGTATAGGCGGCGGAGGCGGGGCTCGCGTCGGGCCCGCCCGGGGAGCCGCAGGCAGTGGTCTAGGAGGCGGCGAGGCGGACCAACAGTAGCGCCCGCGCTGCGGCCCACGGGACCGCGCCGCGACCGCCGGGGCCGGCCCCGAGGAGCGCCCGCCGCCGCCGCCGCCGCCGCCGCTGCCGCGCGGACCAAGGTTATGAACGTGATTTCTGATGAAACTGGATTGGAATAATTTTCATGATCTTTGTATATTTATATATATTTTAAAATTTTGCATTTGACTTAAAGTGCCATGAGAAAATTTGCGTATTGCAAGGTGGTCCTAGCCACCTCCTTGATTTGGGTACTCTTGGATATGTTCCTGCTGTTTTACTTCAGTGAATGCAACAAATGTGATGAAAAAAAAGAGAGAGGACTTCCTGCTGGGGATGTTCTAGAGCCAGTAGAAAAGCCTCATGAAGGTCCTGGAGAAATGGGGAAACCAGTCGTCATTCCCAAAGAGGATCAAGAAAAGATGAAAGAGATGTTTAAAATCAATCAGTTCAGGCTTCCCCGTTGGCGCAGTGGTTGAGAATCTGCCTGCTAATGCAGGGGACACGGGTTCGAGCCCTGGTCTGGGAAGATCCCACATGCTGCGGAGCAACTGGGCCCATGAGCCACAACTACTGAGCCTGCGCGTCTGGAGCCTGTGCTCCGCAACAAGAAAGGCCGCGACAGTGAGAGGCCCGTGCACCGTGATGAAGAGTGGCCCCCACTTGCCGCAACTAGAGAAAGCCCTAGCACAGGAACGAAGACCCAACACAGCCAAAAATAAATAAATTTATTTGAAAAAAAAAAAAGGATAAAATCAATCAGTTCAATTTAACGGCAAGTGAGATGATTGCACTCAACAGATCTTCACCAGATGTTAGGTTAGAAGGGTGTAAAACAAAGGTGTATCTAGATAATGTTCCTGGATACAAGGAATATTATCACAACAAGTGTGGTGATTGTTTCCCACAATGAGGCTTGGAGCACACTTCTGCGAACTGTCCATAGTGTCATTAATCGCTCACCAAGACACATGCTAGAAGAAATTGTTCTAGTAGATGATGCCAGTGAAAGAGACTTTTTGAAAAGACCTCTAGAGAGTTATGTGAAAAAATTAAATTACCAGTTCATGTAATTCGAATGAAGCCATGCTCTGGATTGATCAGAGCTAGGTTAAAAGGAGCTGCAGTGTCTAAAGGCCAATGATCACCTTTTTAGATGCTCACTGTGAGTGTACAGTGGGGTGGCTGGAGCCTCTCTTAGCCAGGATCAAACATGACAGGAAGACAGTGGACTATCCTATCACTGATGTGATCAGTGATGATACTTTTGAGTACATGGCAGGTTCTGACATGACCTATGGTGGATTCAACTGGAAGCTCAATTTTCACTGGTATCCTGTTCCCCAAAGAGAAATGGACAGAAGGAAAGGTGACTGAACTCTTCCTGTGAGAACACCTACAATGGCAGGAGGCCTTTTTTCAATAGACAGAGATTACTTTCAGGAAATTGGAACATATGATGCTGGAATGGATATTTGGGGAGGAGAAAACCTAGAAATTTCCTTTAGGATTTGGCAGTGTGGAGGAACTTTGGAGATTGTTACTTGCTCACATGTTGGACATGTGTTTCAGAAAGCTATACCCTACATGTTTCCAGGAGGCACAGGGCAGATTATCCATAAAAATAACAGATGACTTGCAGAAGTGTGGATGGATGAATTCAAGCATTTCTTCTATATAATTTCTCCAGGTGTTACAAAGGTAGATTATGGAGATATATCACCAAGACTTGGTCTAAGACGCAAACTCCAATGCAGACCTTTCTCTTGATACCTAGAGAATATTTATGCCAATTCTCAAGATTCCACATCACTATTTCTCTTTGGGAGAGATATGAAATGTGGAAACAAATCAGTGTCTGGATAACATGGCTAGAAAAGAGAATGAAAAGGTTGGAATTTTTAACTGTCACAGTATGGGAGGTAATCAGGTTTTCTCTTACACTGCCAACAAAGAAATTAGAATAGATGACCTTTGCTTGGGTGTCTCCAAACTTAATGGCCCAGTCACAATGCTCAAATGCCACCACCTAAAAGGCAACCAACTTTAGGAGTATGACCCGGTGAAATTAACCCTGCAGCATGTGAACAGTAATCAGTGCCTAGATAAAGCCACGGAAGAGGACAGCCAGGTGCCCAGCATTAGAGACTGCAATGGAAGCCAGTCCCAGCAGTGGCTTCTTCGAAATGTCACCCTTCCAGAAATATTCTGAGACCAAATTTACAAAAAAAGAAAAAAGTAAGGATTGACTGGGCTACCTCAGCATCCATTTCTGCTACATTCTTAAGTAGCAAAAAAGGAAAAGTGCTTTCCTCCTGTAGGATGTAGGGTTTATCAGCCATTAAAACTTAGACTGCTCTCGCTTTCACTAGCTGTGAACCGGCCCTCCTGTCCAAGGATATGAAACTACGTAGTAGCGAGACTGTGCACACTGATGTTTACAAGATTGGAAGAGTCTTCCATCAAGAATCATTGTAAAGAATATTCAGACTGAAACAATCTACGAAAATGTGATTTCCAGAGAGCTGAACCTTTTATGGTTTGCTTGCATATCAGTAATTTCTGCTGAATATGCTTTTATAATGAAGAGACGTCCAAGATTTTTTTCTGATTAGAACTGGTAGCCAGTGTATTAAATATTGATATAAAAATAAATGAAAAAGAACTGGAACCAGATTCAGAATCATGAAAACATTTTTACAACAATTAAAAAAAACTATATTAAACAGGGTTTAAAGGAAATTAAAACAGAACTATGAGAAGTACCATTTGTTATAGTATAGTATCAAATTTCTATATAGATTTTATACCTCAGTGGGGAAAAATAACTGATTCCGATGACATTCATTCTGCTTTCATCTGTGATAGTCATGGATGCTTTTCTTTTCCCTTGGGGTGCTGAAATTGAGCTGAAAAAGTGGCTCTTTGAACATAGTTTTAATTGCTTTCTACAGTTTTTTTTATTTAGTTTGTGGGCTGTTGGAATTGTAATTTCTAATTTCCTTCAAAATATGGAGATTTAAAATAATGTCTGGTCTCACTGAACAAGTTTGATATCTCAGTTGCTCTTGGGTCAACTGGCTTATAGACTTTCTCTCACACACACAAATTTCTTATTAGATTTTCAACTTCCTAACTTGATTCAACTGATTATGCTTAATAGCCAAGATTCATACTACTGTACTACAGATTTGTTTTCACAGCAATAAATCTTCTGTTCTTTGTTTATGATTCCACTCAACAAAAGGCCTGTAGAAGTGATTTATTATTTGGGTATTTGGAGATGATATGTTTGATGGAGTTTTCGAAAACTTTTTTCACTCCATACTCAGATGTGCTTCACTGTCAAGTGCATATTTACATTAGGTTCTTGAATTGTAATGTTGATCTGTTGCTTTTTTTAAAAATAAAATTTGACTAAAAAAAAAAGGAAGTATAGCATACACATGAAAAATGGTCAGCCCTGCTAATCATCAAAAAGTGAAATTTAAAATTCATTTTGGGGGGAATTCACTGGCGGTCCAGTGGTTAGAACTCTGCGCTTACATTGCTGAGGGCCCAGGTTCGATCCCCGGTTGGGGAGCTAAGATCCCTCAAGCTGCAAGGCATAGCCAAAAAAAAAAAAAAGCACTTTTTGAGGGAGAAAAATCTTAATAATAATATCTAATATTGGTAGGGATTGAGTAAAACTACCACTCTTACCCAATGCTAAGAAGACAGTATAAAATAGCACAACTTCTAGAAAGTATATTGGCAAAAGTACGAAGAGACAAATACTGAAACCCTTTGCCCTAGATAATACAATATTTTGTAATGTATCTTAAGAAAATAATCCAAAACATGGAAAAGGTTATATACACCAAGAACTTCATCCCAGAATTTTATATGCTGAAGAAAAACTTAACCTTTATGCCACAGAGGAGAATAGTAAAATAAACTGTGATCTAGTTACTCACTGAATAAGATTCAACAATTACAAGTTGTGAAAACTAACAAGTAATGTTACCAAAAAAAAAAATGATGTGTTAAGTCGAGTGAAAGCAGGAGACATTCTATATAACTGTATTATAATTACGCCTCCAAAAAGTAGGAAAAAAATGGGAGAACACACCAAAATGATAATCGTTAGTAAAGATAAGAGTAGGCATGGATTTTCCACTTTAACTTTCGTATTATCTATAAAGTGGTATTATAATCATGAAGAACACACGCAGCTATGTCTGTTTCATGCATAGTGTAATGCTTTAATACAGAACACTTTATTTCTTGAAGTTAAAAATGTCTTACCTGTCCATTTAAAAAGAATACTCTTTAATTAACAAAGGCAGTTTCTTTTAGATTTGATAATAAATGCCTTCACTTAGCAAATATTAATTCTTGGCATATAAATCTTTGCAAGAGTATTTTTTAAAAATCTAAGTACAGGGGCTTCCCTGGTGGTGCAGTGGTTGAGAATCTGCCTGCTAATGCAGGGAACACAGGTTCGAGCCCTGGTCTGGGAAGATCCCACATGCCGCGGAGCAACTGGGCCCATGAGCCACAACTACTGAGCCTGCGCGCCTGGAGCCTGTGCTCCGCAGCATGAGAGGCCGCGATGGTGAGAGGCCCGCGCACCGCGATGAAGAGCGGCCCCCGCTTGCCGCAACTAGAGAAAGCCCTCGCACAGAAACGAAGACCCAACACAGCCAAAAAAAAAAAAAAAAAAAAAAATCTAAGTACATCAAATAAAAAAGTTTGAAATAGCTCTTTGGCACATAGGAGATATTTCCTTCCTAAATGAAAACATTCAGTGAGTAAAACAGGCTGCTTTCATGGGGTATGGTACACCAGCAACCTAATTACGAATGAACACTATCTCCATATAGCTACTCTTTCCTCTTCTCCCACCTTCTGAATTACCTCAGATACCTTTTTCTGACCTCGTCTGATTTTATATGTTCTGGTACAATGAGTAGAGCTAAGCAGACAGACCACAGTTTTCTACAAATGAAAGGAAACGTTTGTGCTTTGGTTTCAAACCCTTTTTGATGATGCCATCTAAGCCGTAGCTGTACACTGGGTTAATTCTTTCTTGGGACAGTTACAATAACTTCCAGGTCCCTTTTCTGGATGACTGTGAGGTAAGAGTCCTTCATACTAAGTTGAGAAGGAATTATCTTTACCTAACTACACGTATTACCCTGCACTTGCCTACACTGAAATTCACCTCCCAGTTAGTGTTCCTTTTCACACAAGCTCAAAAGATCAGTCTGGAGCTAATTCCAATTAGCTTGACTTTAAATTACCTGGAAGGGCTTAGAGCCCTGTGTAAACTTAATGATTTCACTGGCTAGTACATCTTCCATTAAAATAAACAACAGATAGAAGATAGAGGATAGCTAGATAGGTCCTTGGCTAGAACTGGAGAATCCCATATTCTCCATACTTCCTTAGAGAAACAGTCAATTATTCCAAAGCAAATTTACTATAGAGTCTTGTCAAAGGCTTTTTGAAGGTCTAAGTAGTCATATTTATTGGTTCCTCTCTAGTTGTCATTAGTCAGGCATATTTTCTTCTTCCAGAAACCGTGTTGTATTTCCTCCTGTATGTTATACTTGTCCAGTTATCATACACTGTATTTCAGATTCTAACTACACGCCTAGGATGAAAAGTGTATTTGGCAACTGGGAGTCTCCTAAAACCCCCTCTCAAGAACAAGGGTCCCATTGGCAGTCTGTCGACACACTGGAAATAATATGTTGGTCAAACTGAAGGAAACTCTAGTGCTTTAATTACACCTAATTTTGTTGACTGCATTTACAGCAAAAAAATGCACACACACACATACACACACACACACACACACGTATATACATACACACACATATTATTCTGTTTGATCTAGTATGCCCAACATGTCCATCTGAAGAATTTGGAGCTGGGAATCACTAACATCTAAATCCAAATCAAGGTAAAGAATTCACTGATGGTTGGTCCATCCCTGCGGCAAAAGTTTGCTCCATGATACCTCATGGTCTTGATTCTATAGCTGGCTTTTTTCTACTTTTTTTTTTTCTTTATGGTCTTAGAGTATTTTGGTAGCTGTTCTTCAGATTCCCACCTGGGCTGATTAATAAGCAAATTATTTATTATGAACAAAACTTGAAAGATTTACAACCAACCCTAAAGGCATTGATGTCCAGACTTCGGTCCATGTATTTCTTCTTCTCATATTTATCTCGAATAAATCCCTCGACAGCTCTGCAGAAAGCTTATTAAGGATAAATCAAACAAATCTTTTTCATGGAATGACTATAAAAGGTCAATTGGTATTCCATGGAACATCGTTCTCCTCTCTCCCTCCTGCCTGGTTTCCCCACATGGCTCCTGTCTCTTCACGTGGGGTTTCCCTGACCAAAACCTTTAAATGCCTCCTTCGTGGTTACTGCAGGGAATCACCATTTCCTAGGGTTTTCCTTCAGAGTAATGATAGCAGAAAATGGGATCAATCTTCATTTTGACATCAGTGGAGCCTGTGGCTATTCTAGAATACAGGTAAAGCAGTCAATTATCTATTTTAAAGCCCTTAAGTCAACAAGTCTTAAACAAAGGCACCCGAGTGCCCCTTATAACCTCTTGTGCCCCACTGCCAGATTCTGATCAGTGGATCCTCTGCAGGGCCCCAAATCTGCATTTAACAGGTTCCACCTGCACCCACCAAAAGCAAACTCTAATAAGATGGTCTACAAACCACATTTTGAGAAGCACTGCGTTCAGGGGGTTTGGTTTTGTGAGCTGGGTGCTATCTCCTTTGGAGGGGATGGGGGAAGAAAGTTATGGATTAACTGGTCAACAACAATTAATTCTTTGAGCTAGGACATAAAAAGGTGCTAAAAATGAATGGCAGTTTTGCTAACTCAACATAGCACAATAAGCTATTCTTTTTATCAAACAATGGTTTCAGAGATCCAAAAATTATTGGAGATGTCACTTTCTGGAAGAATTCACAGTGAACCACTGCAGTCTTAATTCCTGAACGAGTCTTCCCCATGTGACACCACCATTCTGACATTAGAAAGTATACGTGGACTCCCTATGTGCCTTGGTTGCAGGAGAGAGGAAAAGCCAGACTTCGACTAATCCACATATAGATATGGCCCAGTCAGATCATGGGTTCTGAGTCTTGTGTGACTCTCCCAAAACACCAAAAAAACCACTCAGCCTTCTGAGTTGCTCCAGAAAAGATACGGGTCTATTTGAGGTCGCCGAAAGGTCTCAGGCAGGTAGGCTTCATAAAGTCGGTTTGCTTTTCCATTCCCCATCTCTTGCATGCACTGCAATAAAAAAGATGTGGAAACAAGGAATGTCACATCAGGAGAGAACTGAAAAACTTCTCACCCAATTGTACCATTTTACAATTGAAGAACCAACCTAGGGAGTGGCAGAACCGAGATTTAAACCTGTATTCTGATTTCCAATCCATGATTCTCTCTGCTCTACTCCCAACCATTTACTTTCACAGCTGTCTTTCCTGCCACCCTTCCTCCTTTTATTGAAAAATTTGTCTGACAGGATACATTTAATTCAATAATAATTCAAGATCCCATTTCAAAGTCCAAGACATAGCTGCCAATCAAAATGTCTACTTGGCAGGCAATAATCAGTGCCTAATCAGGCAGGCAATAATCAGGAACAACTACAATTCTGAGTTTATAGCAGTAATTAACCTATTCCGCTGTATTACCAATAAATGTGTTTCTCATTAGGCTTTTGAAAGACTCCTTAACACTTGTGAGAGAGAAATTCCAAGATTTTAAAAAATCTTCAAATTCCCAAATACCTCCATGGCATGTAATTTCCTTCATAAGATGCAGTAAAGTGTAACTGGAAAATATAACTAACCTTTTAGTCCTTTAGTGAATCCATAAAAATAATCTAAAGTAACTTCTAAAGCCATTTTCTGTTAAGAATAACCTCTTATTTCTAACACCAATTTTAGCAGCTGGTTTTCTTTGGAGCCTCTTTCCCCCCAAAAAAAGGAAAAAAAAATTTTTTTAATTACTTTAACAAGTTTCAATGCAGGAAGAGAATATAGAACAATGAAGCCACATGGAGGTGCAGCTCTTGGGCCAGGCTGGACTCACTAACTTAAGTGTCTCAGGCCCAGCCCACCAACCTAACAGCAAGCAAGATTCATATATGCATTTCTGCAATAAAACATTATTATAAGTCTATGTGTTGGAAGGTTTTCTTTTTTTAAGTGAGTATCTAAAACTATAAACGTTAGATCTGCAAATGCCAAGGCCCTTAGAAAATAATCCAAGGATCCCCCTTTATACCTTCATGGATCCATGGGGTCCTAGTCCATAGACTCTTTGTGCTTTGAAGGAAGCAAAATATAAGTAGAATAACTTGTGTCTTAAATATAAAGATTAAAAATGTTCAATGTGACATAAGTGTTTGACAACTAAACTTTCCTTTACCTTCGCCTTTATGCCCAGTTTGACTGAAATGCATCCGGAACTACTTTTACATGGAAGTATGGGAGCAGTTGACTCACTCTTGGGCTGTGTAAATACCTGGATCTGTTCCTGAGTCCACTGGTCGAGGTTAACTGATTTTACCCTGGATATGTGCACCCCGAGATTCCTGTGGATTCCAGCACATCGAATGCAGATGAACACACCAATGTTCCAGGAGGCCCATCGTGGTCCTGTGGAGGTCAGGAACAGGGCAATAAAGTACAAATTAAAACAACATTCAAGACCCAAAGTGGAATATTTAGATTATCAGACAACATTTCTGCTAGAACATAAGTGAGAGAATTGTTACCACAATCATCTTTAAAAAACTTTTTTTTAGATTTTATTTTTATTTTTTTGGCTGTGCTGTGCAGCTTGCAGGATCTTAGTTCCCCAACCAGGGATTGAACCTAGGCCCTGGCAGTGAAAGTGCTGAGTCCTAACCACTGGACCGCCAGGGAATTCCCATAATCATCTTTCTTTAAAAAATTGGTTTTGTTCATTCCTCCAAGAATCAGCTTTCTTTAAGTTTAAATATTTTTTAAGTGTACAATACAGTGGTTTTTAGTATTCTCAGACAGTTGTACACCATCACCACTATCTAATTCTGGTGATGGTGTACACCCCAAAAAGAAATCTCAAGCCCATTAGCAAGCACTCCCCACTTCCTCCCAACTTCCCCCCACCCCAGCCCCAGGCAACCACAAATCTACTTTCTGTCTCTGTAGATTTGCCAATTCTGGACATTTCATATAAATGGGATTATATAATGTGTGGGCACTTGAGTATGGAGCAGCTTTTTACAGTGTCTGATAATATGAGTGTTGAAATGCAAATATTATAATACTGTTACTCATGGTTTTTAAAAATCCCAGGAGAACAATGGGAAGTCATGTCACATTCTATTTAGTATCTTACACGAACAGCCCTCCCTCAAGAAACATTTCAATGGTAGTGAGACCTGGATTCAGTTTTCCTACTAGGAAAAAAGATACAGACATGCCATGCCAGCTCAAGGCTCAGCCTGAAATTTAAAACTTTGTTTATCTTCCCCTCCCAACCAGGCCTATAAAATATGCATCCAGATTCACTTAATAGGATCCTTTCCCCTCGGGCTGATGTCCCTACTTTACCCAACTACAGAATTATTTAGATTCACAGTTGTCAAATAATAAAGATACTTACAGCAATAAAAAAGAAATCTCAGATATGTATTTCAGTAAAATTCTGTTACATAATCTCCTGCCAACTTTGCTCACCCTAATAATCACTCTGGGAAATTTTCAAACTCTTCTTCATAATTTTTATACAGGATAAAACTGACTTACTTTTATATGACACCTGCCAAACACTTGCTGAAAAATCACTAATATTTCCTCTGCCATCATTCCACTAAGCAGAAATTTACCACATAAAAGAAGCATGATGTCAAAGTTAGAGGTTTTGATAAAGAGGTGAAAAGACACTAATTGATTTTCTACAGAGATAAACAGGACCTGCATTTGGAGCAACAATGGACATGAGGTTTCAATTCTGCTGGACACAGATAATAGTTTGGTTGGTCTAAGGGTTTTGGCAGCAGTTTTAATAAGGGAATGCTAGAATCATATGGCAGAAAATTATTCTTAGAAATTTGAATCTGCAATTATTATAAGTAAGAATGTAATTTTTGGACAAAGATATTACTGATACTATGGCAAAAACTACAAATACAGAAGGCTCAAGTCCTCCTTATAACCACCAGGTGGTGTTCTTGGCCTGAAATTTTATCCCAATACCCTCTTACTGCTCTAATCTTGCTAGGCTCAGATAGATTTATCTTCTAAAAAGACCTTCAGTCCCTTCAAATCCCCAGACAGATTTGCACAGTAGATCTGCTATGTAGCCAATAAACACACAAATGATCCACACACTTCTTTCAGTGGGAGTTAACATAAACACAAAACAGAAAACCTAAATAGATGTGAATGAGGTTCCTTAGCGTGCTGTATGTCTATTTTGGGTTACAGTTTTCATAAAGGAACTCAGATAAAATCTAAATTATACAGGATTTTAAATGGGACCAAAAGTTAATATTTCATGTTTCTTTACCATTTTCCCTTTGCTCTAGATTCTAGAACTCATAAGATAGTTACATTATATTGGTTTGCTAACAAAATTAGAAGCCAAAAACACTAATTAAAAGGTAGCTGTGGGACTTCCCTGGTGGTGCAGTGGTTAAGAATCTGCCTGCCAATGCAGGTGACACGGGTTCGATCCCTGGTCCAGGAAGCAACTAAGCCCATGCGCCACAACTACTGAGCCTGCGCTCTAGAGCCCGCGAGCCACAACTACTGAAGGCCACACGCCTAGAGCCCGTGCTTTGCAATAAGAGAAGCCACCGCAATGAGAAGCCCGTGCACCGCAATGAAGAGTAGCCCCCGTTCACTGCAACTACAGAAAGCCCGTGCTCAGCAACAAAGACCCAACGCAGCCAAAAATAAAATTAGAAAGTAAAAAAGTAAAAAGTTACCTGTGGAATGTTATGCTATTTGCTTCCTGACCCTAAGTCTGGAGAAGGTGATTCCCAAACATCTAAGCTACTGTCACAACCGTGGAATTTCTCCAGATCCCGTTCCAGAGTATTTAACGTCTCTTTGCCTCGGAGGAATACAAGACTAAATCCTGATATTCTGGAGCCACTAACAAGGCCTCAGTATAGAAACACAGGCAAAAAAATTTTCATGAAAGGTCAGAGGAAGCCTTCTCTGCTCCCTCTTCCACATCCCTCCTACAACCTTTTCCCTGTGAAATACAGACAGTTCTATCTCAGACACTCAGCCTCCTTTAGTTTTAAGCCACTAGATTTATTAATCAATAACTGCATGCTCCATAAAGGATTCTGAAATTGGAGAAAAGGAAAACACAGGAGAGATACTTATATGGCTGAAAATATGGGAAAATGGTGTTGTTATTAAAAGCATAATCTTTGCAGCCAGAAAAAAACTTACATTTCGAAGGTCAGCTTCATCAATGATTAGCTGTGTGACCTTCAGAGAGATACTTAAGCTTCCTAAACCCCAGTTTCCTCATCTACAAAATGTGTACAATAATATTCACCTCACAGTGCTGAGAATATGGAGGGGTAATAATAAAACAGAGCTACATATAAGAACATGGTATAGAATGAGATTTCTGGAACCCATTTCCCATTCGTCTCCTTCATGATAAGAGCATGTTTTGTTTTGTTTTTTAATTAATTATTTTTGGCTGCGTTGGGTCTTCGTTGCTGCGCCTGGGCTTTCTCTAGTTGCGGCGAGCGGGGGCTACTTTTCGTTGTGGTGCGCGGGCTTCTCATTGCGGTAGCTTCTCTTTGTTGCAGAGCACAGGCTCTAAGCATGCGGGCTTCAGTAGTTGTGGCACGTGGGCTCAGTAGTTGTGGCACGTGGGCTCAGTAGTTGTGGCTCGCGGGCTCTAGAGCGCAGGCTCAGTAGTTGTGGTGCACAGGATTAGTTGCTCCGCAGTTGTGGGATCTTCCCTGACCAGGTCTCGAACCCGTGTCCCCTGCATTGGCAGGTGGATTCTTAACCACTGCGCCACCAGGGAAGTCCGATAAGAGCATGTTAACGAATTCATATGTATAAACCAACACTATGCAACACCACAGAATGCTGCTTGTTAGACAGGAATGTGAGTTCTAGTCCTAAAACGTCAGAATCAAAATCAACGGACTGAAGAGCAGAAAGAAACTTACCCTCGATACAATTTCAAAGTCTTCTAGAAAACATGAAATTTTAAGCAGCTTATTTTATCTCCCTCAAAATATTCCTTGAGAATATACTACTTAAACCCCCAGCTGTTCCCCTTTTCTGTTATACGCCCCCGCCCTGCCCTGGTGTCCATACACGCCTCCACTGCACACACAGAGGAAGGTGGGACGCTGACAGCCATCTGATGTGCCTGGATTCCACAGTACCTGGTACTGTTGCTACAAGGCCAGCCTACTTAAACATGGGATATATGCAAAGATAATCCAATTGTTCCATACACTTTGGCCATGGCAACTAGGGAGAAAATATAAAAGATACCATTTTGAAGTTGAAAATGGAAAGAGACTCTGAGAGGCAATATTTCAAACCATTTTGAAAGCAAAGAGGATAGACAGCAATATAAACTGGTAGTGATTAGCACAACATAAGAACAAGGTCATGGCTAAGTGAACATATTCATCAGGGGCCTACAAGCAGGCTCAGGAAGCATTAAGCAATATTAAAATTAACAAATAATCACTCTGCAATGAGGGATCAGTAAAAATGAAGAAAGTATATGGATTTGGCTAATCTGTCAAGAAATCAGCTCTAGTAAGTACCAGCCCAGTATCAGGGAAATCTGGGCTTACACTGACTAGTTACATGCCTTTTGACAAGATTCTCCAGGGCTTATTTCTCCATTTGTAATATGGAAAGCATATAA
This sequence comes from Balaenoptera musculus, assembly GCF_009873245.2. Lineage (NCBI taxonomy): Eukaryota > Metazoa > Chordata > Mammalia > Artiodactyla > Balaenopteridae > Balaenoptera > Balaenoptera musculus. The sequence continues at coordinate 32,770,444 of NC_045785.1, read as the reverse complement.
ATAAATCCAATTTACATTCAACTACTGGATGGCTTCTACATAACCGAGTTAACTACTGATGCCCAGCTGCAAATTTTTCTTGCTGCTGAAACTTCCCCCATCACCAGAGCTACTAGGCCTAGGAGGGTTCTGGGCTTGAGAAATCAGCAGAGAGAAGAGAACTAGAGTTACAGATAGCTTGAAGCTACTATTATAATAATTACAACTTGTTGATCTCTAACCTATGGAGTTCCAAAAAATAAATGTTAAGGGGGAAAACAAAACATTGCTAAATCAATGGATACCCATAAATTAGACCTGCCAGCATCTTGGAGCTGTTGAAAAGCTCTTCAGCAGCAAGAAGGGTCAAGTAAGGGAGAGAAATTCTCTTCCATCTTCCATCCAAGCCCTGTTGAATCTACCTTGGAAACTTTCCCAGAATCTATCCATTTCTACCTAGACCTTCTCATATCTCACCTATAAGCATTCATTTTTTTTTTAAATGGGCATAAGATTTTTTTGTTAGCTCTTCTTTAAAAATTTTTATTGAAATATAGTTAATTTACAATGTTGTATTAAGCATTCATTCTTTTAATATTATTTGTTGAGTACCTACTATGTGCCAAGCACTCTGCCTGCTAGGTACCAGGAATACAAAAGCAGAGACAATGAAGATGAAATTCCCTATTTCAAAGAGCTCACAGACTAACAACTAAACAGACTCCCACCAGAATAATCTCTCCAAAACACAAATCTGTACAGATCAGGCCCCCATATGTAAACTTTTCATGTAGTCTCAAATATAGAGGTGAAAATGTAAATTGGTGCTAATTTTCTGAATGGCAGATTCCAAACTGAACTCTCAGTCTCTTGCCACAAAACCTGTTCTTCCTCCATTCTTCTCCATCTTAATCAATTACACCTCCATCCGTTCAAACGCAGCAGTCAGAAATTTATACATCATTTTTTTTTTTTTATAGCTACTTTTATTTTTATTTATTTATTTATTTTTGGCTGTGCTGGGTCTTCGGTTCGTGCGAGGGCTTTCTCTAGTTGCGGCAAGTGGGGGCCACTCTTCGTCGCGGTGCGGGGACCGCTCTTCATCGCGGTGCGGGGACCGCTCTTCATCGCGGTGCGGGGACCGCTCTTCATCGCGGTGCGGGGACCGCTCTTCATCGCGGTGCGCGGGCCTTTCACTATCGCGGCCCCTCCCGTTGCGGGGCACAGGCTCCAGACGCGCAGGCTCAGTAGTTGTGGCTCACGGGCCCAGCCGCTCCGCGGCATGTGGGATCCTCCCAGACCAGGGCTCGAACCCGTGTCCCCTGCATTAGCAGGCAGATTCCCAACCACTGCGCCACCAGGGAAGCCCTATACATCATTTTTTATACCTGTCTTCTTCAACCACCATATCTACACCATCACCAAGACCAAATATCTCTCAAATCAGTATCTCCTCTCTCCATCTGCAACACTATTTCTCTAATCCAAACTCACCAGATCTCTTGGACTAGTGCAATAACCTCCTAATTAATGTCTGTCTCCGCTTTTACATTCCCTTCTCCTCCAACACCAAACCAAAACCATTCTCTGCAAAACAGTCAGCTTGAGCTCTTAAAGAAGCAAAAGTGACCTTGTCACTCAGCTGCTTAAAACCTTTCTAGGGAAGCCTGCCTTCTGTCACTGTTGGATTAAAGAACAAAATCCTTAACGTCGTCTCCAAGGTCTTACATGATCTGGCCCATGGCTACTTCCCCAGCTTCTCAACTCCAATCACGCCAGCCTTCTTTCATTTCCTCAAAACACCAACATGTTCTTTACTTAGGGCTTCTGGCCTTTGTACACGCTGCTCTCACCGCCTAAAGAGCTCCTTCCCCAACCACTATCCACCCCTTGTAGCCTGGTCAACTCCTATATATCATGAAGGTCTCAGCTGAAAAGCTTCTTCCTCAAAGGAGACTTTCCTTGGTCCCCCAACCTAAACCAGATTATATTCTCTCTTCCATCTTTTCTTCTGGTTTTTACACTTCGTTATGGAAAATTTCAAACGCACAAAAGCCGAGCATAATTAACCAGCAGCTTCAGCAATTATCAACCTCTGGCCAATCTTATTTTAGCTATACTCCCACACACTCAACTCCCAACCTTGGAATATTTTGAAGCAAATCCCAAATATCATACCATTCAATCTGTATATATTTTGGTATATACCTCTAAAAATAAGGACTTTTCAAAGGTTATAAACTTTCATTTATTTTACCCTTTACTTTTTCTTTCTAAGTTGTACCATATTTTATCATATATTTATTTGTGTGATTGCTGAACATGTCTTTTCCACTAAACTATAAGTGCCACAAGAGCAGGCAGATCTGTGATGTTCACTGTTACATTCCCAGGACAGAGCACAGTTCCTTGCACACAGCAGGGAGGCAAAATTTGTTTAAAAATTAATTAAAAGTAAGTAAATCCTTTGAACACCACCCACCCCTGCTGTAAGAATTCATCAGGGAAACAACAGGTCAAGTACACAAAGAAATATATTAAGAATGTTCATTAATATATTAATGTTCCAACAAAAAACATCAACAGATTCCATAAAAGAACTATGAGATCACTACTCAGTTAGGGAAAAGAAAATTGTAGCTCTTTATTTAATATAGAAACATGTCCATGTTGTATTAATTATAAAATACAATTTTAAACAGTATAAACAGAACAAATCAAACCATTTTTGTTTAAGAATGTGAATAAATGTATATGTATACACAGAAAAAAATGTGTAGAAGGATATATGTAAAATATTAAAAGCTATTATTTCTGGGTAGTGGGATTGTGAAATATTTATTTTCCTATTTTTTTATATACTCTCTGAATTGTTTGCAATGAACTTGCATTACTTTTGTAATGAGAAAAAACAGTACAGGTATTTTAAAAACAAAACAACAGAGCCATCCATGGCTCCTTACTGGCTGCAAGATAAGTTGAAACTCCTTAGCATGATAATAAATAAATAATCCTGTGTAAAGCCCATGCTTTACACAGGATGAGCAAGTCATCATTCTGAAAAATGTCATGACTCACGCCTCTTTGCCTACACCTTCTTCCTACCTGAAATGGCTTTCTCCTCCATTCCCTGCTCAAAAACTTCAAAATCTAGTCTAATGTCACCTCTTTCTGTGAGGCCGTCAAGGGAATAAATCTTGACCTTTGCTATGGCTAAGAGTCCATTGCATGCTTTGCTCTTCCAATACTTAATATCTTATTACAGTTAGTTGTTTATGAGACTCTCTTGCCTTAAATAGACTATCAGCTCTGGAAGGCAAGGACCTTGTCCCTTCATCATTTATCCCAAACATTTACCACCATACTTGCAAGTAGTACATACAAAATAAGTATTTGTTAAATGAAGTCGTCAATTAACAAGATAAAAGGCATACAATTTTTTTCTGTTTTGCAAAATGAAGGGAGAAGAACTTTTCAAACACTTTCAAGGCAAAGATATTACACAGAAAAGGGATTAGGTTACTTTGGTGAGGCTCCAAAGGCAGAGGTAGCACCAGTGAGTAGAAGTTGATTTGGGCACACTCTGGGGAAGAATTTCCTAACTAATAATTAAGGTTGTGTGAAAATAAATGCAGAATATCCAGAAACAGTGGAATCCCAGTAAGCGCAAGTGTTCAAGAAGAGGCTGGATGATCAACTCTCAGGGATGGTGGAGAAATGATCCCTGCACAGTGGGTGGGGTAAACCATGAGCTGTAAAGTCCCTTCTAGTATCATTGTTCTACTGGCTGATTTGTAGGAAATTTTCATGTCCCTTCCTGCTTGAAATTCAGTGGTTCTGAAGGTACAACGTGAGATAATCCATGAAGATGTTAGGTCTTTTTTTTTTTTTTTTGGCTGCATCATGAGGCATAAAGGACCTTAGTTCCCCGACCAGGGATCAAACCTGTGCCCCCTGCAGGGGAAGCACGGAGCCCTAACCATTGCTCCAGGGAATTCCCTGAAGATGTTAGATTTTGATGAATCTAAAAATATGAAATCAAATTCAGTTCATGGTGCCTATGATTGGCACTGAAAGCTGGTTTAAACGTGACAGACACATAAGGAAGAACCTCCATCAACACATTTTGATTTGAAAATAGAGGCAAATTTCTCCTGAACTTGGCCTGTCATTAACTCCAGCATGAAATTCGAGAATCAAAGCGAAGCAGCAGCAGTATTTGTTTTAAGAACAATTCTAACGCTAGGTACCTCAGTTCCACTCATTATACCCCTTCAACCCTTGATTCACTACAAAGAAGAATACACATAAACACCAGTGGCATCTTGGAGAAATTAAGTAGGGCTATTAAGAGGTATGTTTATCAGCCTATTTCCATCTACACAAAAGAGAATTCACCTAGTTCCCTATTCGAAAATAACAATAAACAGTAACTTTGAACCTCTGTAAGTACAAACATTTTAAGGAACCATGAGGCCAAAATAAAAGCTTACTCAATCAACCTCTGCTCTCAGTACGCTCTGCAAGAGAAGTAAGTCCCTTTCCATCCGGTACATCTTGTAAGAATGTTGTTTCCTTTTGTCAAAAAGAGACACTGTCCACGTTCATATATTTGAAAAAGCAGAAGTTAATCTTCTTAAATGTTTGAGACAAAACAAATTGAAAGATTTCTGAGATTGATTAGAGAATAAAGGTAAATACTACACCAAAGAATTTAAAATTGGAGAATCAGAGGTGGAAAGAACATTAGAAGTCGGTAAGTCTAACCTTCTCATTAGTCATTGAGATCCTTTTATCTGGTTCCTCCCTAAACAGCTCTGGTACTAAGTCAGTTATGTACCATTTCAAAAGGAAGGCCATTCTACTGTTGGATGGCATTGAATACTAGAGATGCCTTCTTTACACTGAGTCCCATTAATCTGCCTTCTTACCATTTTTACCTCCTGGTGCTGCTTCTATACTACTCCCATATTTATATAAAATAAAAAATGCAAGATACAGATAGAGGTTTGAAGATTCTAGAAGAAGAGAGCAGCTATTCTACACTCAACTAAAATACAAGCCAGTTGAGCCAACTTAATCCAGGAGGTCAATGACAGAACAGATGTAGCAAACAAATTGCTATGATATCCATGGAGACGAAGCAAAGCAACATTATCCTCCTATCAGGTAACCAGAAAAAGGTGGTTAGTGAAGTAGAACACTGCTGAGCACTCATTGATGAAATAATTAGTTAGTCTACATCTAAACCCATTTCAGCAGATAACTTAAAATGGTCTTTGGGGCTTCCCTGGTGGCGCAGTGGTTAAGAATCTGCCTGCCAGTGCAGGGGACAGGGGTTCGAGCCCTGGTCTGGGAAGATCCCACATGCCGCAGAGCAACTAAGCCCGTGAGCCACAACTACTGAGCCTGCGCTCTAAAGTCCGCGAGCCACAACTACTGAGCCCGAGTGCCACAACTACTGAAGCCCCCGCGTGCCTAGAGCGTGTGCTCCACAACAAGAGAAGCCACCGCAAGGAGAAGCCAGCACACTGCAATGAAGAGTAGCCCCCGCTCGCCGCAACTAGAGAAAGCCCGCGCGCAGCAACGAAGACCCAACGCAGCCAATAAATAAATTCTTTTTAAAATAAAATAAAATGGTCTTTCTCTAAAGACATTAAAGCTTGTAACACTAGGAAATCAACAGGGAAGTGGAATGGGGACTAGTGGGAAAAAAGGAGGAGACATTGTTAATCTTTCTCTTGCTGTTAGCAGTGCTTACAGACAATGGATTGGCCTTGACTTTGCTCTGCTCTGGAGCGGGGGTGGTGGTGGAGAAAATTAAATACAATTGATAAAAAGCCTACAGAAAGTAATAAGCCTAAAACAATAAAACAGCCAAAGGGCCAGCGCTAGAACAAGGCACATGTCTACTGCTGGGTGCAGCAGCTTTCTCAGCTTCTCTATACACTGGCTATTCATTTCCTTTAAATCCTAGGAAAACCAGTACTTGCTCTGGATTAGTCCAGTAACATGCTTGTACATATCTCATGGTATTTACCTGACCCCTGCTAGCCACAAAGCTATGGGCTAAAAGATAATAACTGTATCTCTAAAATTAATTAAACTACTCTGAAAAGACTGAAGGAAGGGCAATTAACTTTTAGTAAATTTAGCTCCACATCAATCTTATCTGCCTTATTTATTATTGGAAGGTAGAGATTTATTGCAGGTTAGGCTCTAACTCTTCCTTTCTGGCTATCCCAGCAGTGGACGGTAACTAATGTATACTTAGGTGATGTTTCTGGTAATAAAGACTACGAAATCAAACAATCTGTACCTTTATTACTCAACTCTATTTCCCAGAATACTTCAGAAGGGAAAGGACCAGGTCCTAGCTTGAACTTTTTTTTTTTTTTTTGGCTCTGAAAAGGACATTCTGCCAAGGTATGTGCTGATGATGTCACTGCCCCATTCAAAGGCATGTAACTTAGACCCCCACTGTCAACTGAACTCCAAACTAAGTGTGGCTTAAATTCTTCCATGATCTGGGCCTTTCTAGAATCAATTCTTGTTATTCCTCTTCTTACTTCTATACACCAACAAAGACATCACTTCCTCTAAAATGGTGTGTGTAGCTGCCAGGTTCCAGCCACACAGAGAAATCTGAGAGGGTGACTCTCACCCACAGACACCCAGAGGCCTTTCTCTGATTTGGGGACAAGAGGCAGACTGAGGGACTCCCGGACAAGGTGAGTCCCTGATTCTACCCAGAGGGCCTCCGACTGCCACAAAGGTGTCTTTCCAGCCAGTCCTGGAGCAGGCAGCTGTGCAGTACCGCTGGTGGTGCTCTCTAAAAGCCTGAAACAAGGTCCAAGTCTCTTGGGGTTTCCCTGGGAGGTTCTGGTATATGATGCTATGATTGTTTTCATAGTAGAGAGCTGATAATATTTTTTTTAAATTAATTAATTAATTAATTTATGGCTGTGTTGGGTCTTCGTTTCTGTGTGAGGGCTTTCTCTAGTTGTGGCAAGTGGGGGCCACTCTTCATCATGGTGCGTGGACCTCTCATCATCGCGGCCTCTCTCGTTGCGGAGCACAGGCTCCAGATGCGCAGACTCAGTAATTGTGGCTCATGGGCCCAGTTGCTCCGTGGCATGTGGGATCCTCCCAGACCAGGGCTCGAACCCGCGTCCCCTGCATTGGCAGGCAGACTCTCAACCACTGCGCCACCAGGGAAGCCCGAGAGCTGATAATATTTTAAAGAGGGGAAAAGAGCTAGCCAAAACATCTTCTACCCGGGCTGAAGAATCTCATAAAGTCAGTGAGAAGATTAGACTGATTACACAAGCTGATGCCTGCAGCAGAGGCCAGTCCTCTGACGTTACAAACCTTGAGTATGGCAAAACGTAATAATCTAAACATGTCCACCTCTTTACTTGAGAACACAGTAGATTTTCTCGAAAAAGAACTAGAAGTGAGCCCTTAAACTTTCATTTCATGAAGGGATGGTGGCTTGCCTTCAAGGACATACATGGTTACTCAAAGATACGTCAAACTCTCTCCAACCCTTAGTGACTGGTGCCAAAGCACCCTAAAAGCGTCTCAGAAGAATGCAGAACAACTTCAGAGGGAAAGAATGGATGGTATGGTTGAAAACACTCATTTTCAGGAAAGCCTAGGATTGCTTTCCCGAGAAGCTGCAGGATGGGGGCATAGAGTGTGGGAAATGAAGAAAAAACATGTTTGAAAACTCAACTACACGGGTGAAATAGGTTGTAAATCATAAAAAGAGCCAGCTAAAAAGATCTATGACAAAAACTGTGCTGGAGAGGACAAATTTACCTGCTCTCTTTAGAGATTATGTGGATGATGGCAATTTGGGATTAGACAAAAAGAATGGATCAGAAAATGGAGACCACCTAGACTATGAGTCAGAAGTCGATTCAAAGAAACTCATCCATGCTGTTACTTAAATGTTTCCTTAAAAAGGCTAGAATGAGAAAAGCAAGGAACATTTTAAAAATTATGTGAAGATGGGCTTCCCTGGTGGCACAGTGGTTAAAAATCCGCCTGCCAATGCAGGGTACACGGGTTCGAGCCCTGGTCCAGGAAGATCCCACATGTCGCGGAGCAACTAAGCCTGTGCGCCACAACTACTGAGCCTGTGCTCTAGAGCCTGTGAGCCACAACTACTGAAGCCCGCATGCCACAACTACTGCAGCCGCGCACCTAGAGCTCGTGCTCCACAACAAGAGAAGCCACCGCAATAAGAAGCCCGCGCACTGCAACGAAGAGTAGCCCCCGCTCACTGCAACTATAGAAAGCCCAGGCACAGCAACGAAGATCCAGCGCAGCCAAAAATAAATTAATTAATTAAAAAAAAATTATGTGACGACAATCAAATGAAAAGGAGCTTACAAGTCAAATGAAAAATTTCCAAAATGAGCAACCCTCTTTGCAATTTGAATATTCACAGCTTGAAAGTGAAATTCAAAAGCTTCAGCTGAAACTTCAAATAGTGACTGAACTACATCAAGAACATATAATGAAACTTTGCACAAAGTTAATCAAGGAGGGAATTTACTGCTTAGAAGTAAAGAAGAAACTTCCCAAAGTGTACGAAAATATCAGCAGTGTACACCCCAAGTGCAACTCCTACAGAAAGCTGGCCAAAGACCTAGAGAGAGAATTGGAAAGAAACATTTCCTTCTATCAAAGATGGATCATGTCCCATGAGAAAAAACCCTCAACAAAGTTGGCTGGCATCTCTGTTGACTGAGAGAAAGCTCAACAAGCTAAGAAAAGAAACGGTCACAGGAGACAAAATTGGCCAAAGCAGGGTTTAAATTCCAGCTTTCCCCCAGGGGCTCCTCTGCCCCGCTATTCAGCAAGCAGAGGCCCGAGAGGGTCAGGGAATCCCTCTCCTTCATCAGGTTCCCAGGGAAGGAGGAGGTCAAACCATGAGGGCTGAGGGACCCAGGGTCATGTCCAGGTTTAATTCCAGAGCAGCCACCTCCTAAATATCCACAACCATAGTAGGACATCTGCCTAATGTTTTCCGTCTTTAAAAGTCCTCTTGATTTCTCTCTTTAGTTAATGGCTGTTATTCAATTGATGCTACATTTGCTTTCACTATAATTCCTAAGATAGGGTTTAATATAATGCTTAAGAATATATTATTTCCACTTCATTGGACTCTCTAGAATTGGACAGCATACCTGCTATACTTTGGCTGCAATAAAAGATCCTCTATTACTTAAAGCATCAATTGAAGTTTGATGCGACCAGGTGGAGGCATTTGAAACAATACAGGAAATGCAACAAGCTGTCATTAAAAATCTATAAAAGTAACAATATTTATCCTTATAAATTTTGATTGGTTTTTAAAACAATGTAAAAATAAACAAAAACTAAATAACAACATCCCCAGCTAATCTCAGTACTATTTTTATTGGTTTAGCCCTAAATGCATAGATTAGGGGAATTGACATTTTCCAATTTTTTGTTTCTTGTTTTTAAATTTCTCTTTAACCTCTGTTATTTTGTTTAGCAAATGCTTTGCTGTTGAAATGTTTTAAATTTTTATGAAGTCAAAATAAAAGTTTTCCCTTCTAAAAAAAACCAGTATGTTCATAGCTCTTGTTAAATAAATGCTCCCATGAGAGACCAGTATGAAAGTTGTGGTACACAGTGCTGGGCCTCCAAGTGGGAAGCCCCTTTCTTTCTGGAGAATCTTGAGTTCGGCCTGGAGGGTGAGGTCTCTGGTTATGCCAGTAACCTTAGGAAGAGCCCTGGATGCCTATCCACTGAGAAATGAGTAAAAGAGCCCTAAGTGAGCAGCCGCACAGGAAGGCTAGTTTGGCTTTATCCTCTGGGTCAAGTTCTCTAGAGAGAACATTGCTGGTGCTGGGTCCTTAGACAGTACCTTTCACATGGAGGAGGACCTGGTGCTGAAAAAAAAAAAAAAAAAAATCAAGCAAGGTAACTAAGAATCTACACTGGTCCTATGAAGCTAAGGCAAGTGACCTCAGGATTCTGAAACAGAACAGGGACTGGGAACAAGCCGAGCTAGGTAGGATCAGAAGTTAAGCCTTCCAAGACAAGGGTGACTGTTTTTTAGTTTCATATATTTTGTGATAAGTTCCCTTTTTTTTTTTTTTAACTTTTTTATAGCTACTTTTATTTATTTATTTATTATTTATTTTTGGCTGTGTTGGGTCTTCGGTTCGTGCGAGGGCTTTCTCCAGTTGCGGCAAGCGGGGGCCACTCTTCATCGCGGTGCGGGGACCGCTCTTCATCGCGGTGCGCGGGCCTTTCACTATCGCGGCCCCTCCCGTTGCGGGGCACAGGCTCCAGACGCGCAGGCTCAGTAGTTGTGGCTCACGGGCCCAGCTGCTCCGTGGCATGTGGGATCCTCCCAGACCAGGGCTCAAACCCGTGTCCCCTGCACTAGCAGGCAGACTCTCAACCACTGCGCCACCAGGGAAGCCCAAGTTCCCTTTTTTGTTCCCTCTTTGTACTCAAAGTTCTGAATGGTGTTAACAGGGCTAAGGGAAAAGAATCAAAGGAAGTGATTTGTGTCTATATATGAGCCAGAGCTTTAGAGCAGAGGCAGCAATGCGATGAAAGCATCGATAATCCAGAAGAAGCACCCAAAGAGGGAAAGAGAAGCAGGACACGCTGGGGCCACCTGGGCAACTTTCCATCTCTACCTGTGGATTGTCTTTCCTGAATTCGTGTTTTGGAGGTTCACAGGTTTGACAAATAAGGAAAACTGGACTACTTATACTTTCTGGATCAACTTAATATTGCTCACAAATAGCTCTACGTGGGCTATTACTTTCATTTGCAAAACCTCATTTTGTGAAAATCTTGCTCCATCCACTGTCTCCATCAAGCCTTTTTTCCTTCCTCTTCTGACTCTCACAGCACTTTGTCATTCTCCTGTGGCACTCATCTATGCTTGTTCTGTTGCTGGGTTTTATATTTGTTTTTATTTTGTGAGCTCCTTTAGGTAACAACTGCCTAAGTTAGCATACTTTTTAAAAACCTAGAATGAGTATTTTTCTTATGTGGACTTGAGGTTTGAATCCCTTATTACTCAGAAAACCACACAAAGGTGATTTAAATATCCTACATAGAAAATGAGGAGGAACGGTGTCCTTAATGTTCCTTGTAGCCTGGTTAGCTGGGATATTTTGGCTCTAGCTAATTTCCTCTACACAAAGACCCTGCTTAAAGCATTCATGAATAAGCAAGAAGAGTGGTAGCTGAGGCATGGCTTCTCTGAAAAGGGGAGGGAGGAAATAAAAAATAGCTGCTTTCATTGGGGGCAGGAAGGAGATTATTTGATTAGGAGCCAAACAGTGAGACTATCTCAGTACAAACAATTGTTTGGTTTGAAGGCTCCATGCGGCCAATTACTCCGGCAAAGGCTCAGCTGGAATGGAACACGGAGCCTGCCAGGACTGAGGGATAGAGACTGACACAGGCTCAAGTGTCTCAGTCACGGCTCTGGGATCGCAGAGCATCCCAGCAAGGATGCTCATAGAACACGCTCTACCCCAATCAGCAAAGAGCATCATTCTGCACCCAACCCAGTCAAGAATGTGGATTGAAAAGAGACGAGAAAAAGATGACACTGGGGACAAATGTAAAGTAATTCAACCTAAAAAGAACATTTGGGGGTGGGGGAGAGATAAATTAGGACTCTGGGATTAACATATACACACTACTATATATAAGATAGATAAACAACAAGGACCTACTGTATAGCACAGGGAACTATATTCAATATCTTTTAACAACCTATAATGGAAAAGAATCTGAAAAAGAATATATATATATATATATATATAACTGAATCAGTTTGCTGTACACCTGAAACTAACACAATGTTGTAAACTAACTACACTTCAAAAAAATGGTTAAAAATTTTTTTAAATAAAATAAAACCAACATTTTGTAGCGAAAGCAATAAGGATAAAACCCAGATCTTATAAGAGAGCTAGAACATTTCAATCACTACCTCAATGGCTTTCATCAGGCTGGGGGTTGGAGGTGTGTAGAGATGGATCGCTGAGCTAACAGCTGGGCAATCATTTCAAAGTCGGCCAGGTGGACCTGATATTTCAAAACTTGACATTATAATTAAACTAATTTCCTATCACTCATGACCTCACTTCAGGAAACAGATGTTTAACTCGATTCTCTAGAAGTTATTGTCTTCACCCCCTGGGGACATTTAGTTCTTTATGTTTTCTAAGTTACTTCCCGTTAAAGCCTTAGCTTCCTCTTTGCAACAACCAATAGCTTCTCACATTCTGAAAAAAATACTGAAGATGCAAAGGAAGCCTGCCCACTGAGGGGAGGCATATCTTTAGAAGAAGCTACCAAAGAAAGGTGACAGAGCTCTTGACCAATGAGATTGCTCTTCATCCTCCATCCCCAGGACAGGTAATAAGCAGCAGAGGACCAATATGAAAATAGATATTAAAAATAGCCACATTCAAACCGTACCACTCTTCTTTCTTTAGAGCAGTGCTTCTCAACTGAAGCAATTTTCCCCCCAAGTGGCAATGTCAATGTCTGGAGACATTTTTAGTTGTCACAACTGGCAGAAAGCTGGGGTGCTACTGGCATCTAGTAGGTGACGCCAAGGATGCTGCTTTACCTCCTATACAGGACAACCTCTCAACAAAGAAGCATCCGAAACATCAATAGTGCTGAGAAACCATCTTGAAGCCACTTAGTTTGAAGCATGTGAGATATAAGAATAGGCCAATCCTGGGCTTCCCTGGTGGCGCAGTGGTTGAGAATCTGCCTGCTAATGCAGGGGACACGGGTTCGAGCCCTGGTCTGGGAAGATCCCACATGCCGCGAAGCAACTAGGCCCGTGACCCACAGCTACTGAGCCTGCGCGTCTGGAGCCTGTGCTCCGCAACAAGAGAGGCCGCGAGAGTGAGAGGCCCGCGCACCGCGATGAAGAGTGGCCCCCGCTTGCCACAACTAGAGAGGGCCCTCGCGCGGAGGCGAGGACCCAACACAGCCAAAAATAAATAAATAAATTAATTAATTAAAAAAAAAAAAGAAAAAGAAAACAGTCTTTGGATTCATACAACTCCAATTTCAAATAGGAGTTCTACCACTTGCCAGCTACTGGGCCTGCACCAAGTTCCCCAAACTTTAAAAAAAAAAAAAAAAAAAAGACTATGCCAATCCTGTGGAAAAGCCATTTCTCTTGTTCTGTAACAAACAGATAAACATTTAGATACAGAATTCCAAAACTGGAAAGAACCTTAAGGATTATCTAGTCCAAGCACAGCCGGAGAATCTAAGGCCCGGGGAGGTCAAGTCATTTACCCAAGTTCATAGAAGAAATCACCAGCTGGACTGGAATGAGAAACATCTTTCTATACCCCAAACGTGTGTTATACATAGTAGATGCTCAATAATAGTCCCTAAATTGATATCCTATTCTTCAGGTGTTCTTTTCTCTTCTCACGTACACACTCTCTGCTGCTGGAAAGCCCAAGGCCTGAGCTTGTGTGTGAAGGCTCATCCACACCCCTTCCCAGCCACGTTCCTCTTCCTCAGAGGAAGCCCAGAAGTGGAGGAGAGCGAAGAACAAGCAGCCAGGCAGAACTCGTTTTTCACTTGTTTGAAGGGAAGCTCATGCTTTTCACACAGGCAGAGAGAGGCTTTACACAAAACCTTCCGAGTCAGCAAATGAACTCTTGTACAAGACCACAGACATGTGAACTTCTCCCTTCCACGACAGTGTGCAGCTTTCCCAACACATCAGAGGAGCCCCAACCAATGGCAAACAGATGGAAAACCAGTGCGAGTTTAACTGAATCACAACCGTATCCAAAAGCTAGAGAACTTTCATCTCTACAGAAACAGCAGAATAGAAATGAATTCTGGGACCAAAGTACAGATGGTTAGCCCAGGGACACGCAGAATGTTAGTCATCGAAACAGTCCTGGCTTAAGGGAGCAGAGCAAAAAGTGGAGATTTGCCCTTTCAAAAGAAGATATTCACTGTTTCAAAAGCCAGGTGTTTCAGAATTGGGTATAATGAGGTACGGGTCGGAAGGTATGGTGCAAGCGGGTGGCGCAAAGATGCCAGCCGTGTGGATAGAAAGTTCCTGCAAAGGGGACATTACGCAGAGGAACTCAGGGCAGGTCTCTTGGGGAAAAAAATCGTGGCTTCGAAAGAGCCAAAGCAAGGTTCTTCAAATTAGACAAACCTGTTCCAGCAGGAACAAGGGGAGCTTCTAAAAGTGTTGCAAGGTTATGATTAATCTCTATAGCACCTGAGGACAGTGTCTAAATATTTACTCCCAGCCCACAAAAAGGCTAAAGGACTGCTATTTCAGCCACCCGTTTTACACTCCCTGCTCCATTTCCCCTAAAATGGTGTGTCTCACTGAGACCTCCTACGGAAAGGGCAGAATACCAGCTCTGTGACTGGCTCCAGCTTTCAAGGCGGTACAGATGCCAGAGCACACAAAAGAGATGGTGCACAGAAGCAACTGCCACAGAGCAACCTTGAGATTCACCTGCTTGGCTTCCTGCAATGTCACAGAGCTTCAAATATCTGAGTTAAGAGTATGAGGGTGACTTTCAGAAAACTAACAAGATTATGATCTGAACACGCATAATTAGAATAGTGTTCACGACGGAGACACAGACACTATGTACCCGATGCTGTGCTTTAGCTAACAGGAAAACACGGGACTCAGTCCCTGACCTCATGGAATTCACAGTCTAAGGAAAGCTTTGTAAAACAAAAACAAAAAACAGTAGCTGTTATCCCCTTTCCACCAATGTAGGGCTTCTAATCCTCCTTCCCAGTGGACTGAGTTTAAGTGAAGGAGGCCTGTATGAACAACATAAGATGCTGATCAACGGCCCAACAGTATTTCCACATACCAAGTATATAATGTGGAAATTGCACGTGAGACATAAGAATATATCTTGGCCCATCTTGCTGTGATCATGTCCCATAAATCTGTTCCTTACAGTCAAGCCGGGATTCTCCCCAGCTCTCTGGGCTCCTTGTCTCAAATGTCCACTGCCATGAGGCAGTTCAAAATGAACTGCCCCCACGGCAAGGCCATCCCTACATGGGCTCCACCCAGAGGACTCCCTGACAACTCCTTAAAATTAGAGGGCCCACATAACTACTCAACTCTGAACACACAAATAACCCATTAGTCTCACAGCAACACAAAAATTCACAATGTCTCATTATCTTATAACACTGAAAAATTAAGACCCAAGGGTCCAACAATTGGGCAAGAGTTAAGTAATGATATATTCAAACAATGGAATACAATAAAGGCATTTAAATGTTTTTAATGTCATGAAAAATGCTTATGATAAATGTTAAGCAAAACAATAATGATATAAAATTATTACAGTATAAGCGGAAATAAAAAATGGGTGATAAGGATTATATGAAATACCTTCTGCATCATACTTTTTCATACTTTCCAATGATTTTCATCACAAATATGAATAATTTTCATAATGAGAAAAAATAAAGTTTTTGTTTTTTAAAGAAAAGCATTTAATGTTCAGCTAATAAGCACAACTGGTCTGGGAGTCTGTTCCTATGGTAACAAATTTTTTTTTGTTTTTCTTTTTTCTTTTTGGTCATCCAGCATGTGGGATCTTAGTTCCACGACTGGGGATCAAACCCCCATCCCCTGCAGTGGAAGCGAGGAGTCTTAACCACTAGACCGCCAAGGAAGTCCCTTTTTTCCCCTTATATGCATAAGAAGTCTAATGAAACTGAGCCTTATTTTTACTCTGCCCTTGATTTGAGTCACTTGTGCCTGGTGCCTATTCACAGACTAGGCTCAAAACCAAGTCAGAACGCTCAGAGGAGGTGATCTGGAATCTTCCTGATTCCAATGTTGTATTTAATGATGCTTCCTTTCTCTCACATAAAAGCTAGTAACGTTAATAATAGCACTCACACTCTATGAAAGACCTTTGCTCAAAATTCTCCTCGGTCTGAAACAGTTCCTCCAACCCAACCCCTCACATCTACCTTCAGAGAGACAAAGTCCCCAGTCCTTACAACTATTATTTCAATAAAAATGCTTTCAACACAGCAGAAGAGCCTGAATCTTTTCTTTCTTTCTTTTTCAAAACAGCTGTCACACAAATCGGTTTCCATTAGGTCCGTTGTTGCCAGCTATTTTGAACACAAGCATCATGATAAGAACAGGGAGTTTCCTTTCTATTTCTCATCAGAGGGCTTGGGTCAGTTATAACCCAAGTGGTAAAGTATCAACAAGAAAAGACACCAATGCCCCTTTCCTCACCAGCATATGATATTGCCAGTTCACATGGAAAATTCTGTACGAAATTATTTTTCGAAGGCATTAGATAGAACAAAAACCGTCTAAACAATATTAAGACAAAGTTTTTAACTCAAGGCTTGAAACACTAGAGATCTCACTTCTAAATACACACAGAGGGGACTTCCACTAAGATAAAAAAAGAGGAAGAAGTTAAAATTTACTCTTTGTGCACTTCAGGAAGTAACATTGTAGGATTAATATGTAAACTCACATCTAAAGATGTAAGCTCTGAGATAGAGGCATGGGGATTTATGGTCTTCCCATCACTAGCAACTGCTGTGAAAGACAGTATGGCTATTTTCAATAGAGGAAAAGAAAAGGTGCTGTATTTTCTCACATCTCTATGCTGGGACAGGCTTAACAGCTACAGCTGAGAGTAGCTCTCTCTTCCTCCTGTATTTGCTCTACTATTTTCAACACATGATAAAATGAGAAAGTTACTCATTTGTTTTTTGGGTGAGGAGAAATGACGCGAAGCCTGAGGGATCCAGGTCTCATTGTTTCCGATTAAGACATTTCTTTTTGAAAGTTTTGACTTGAAATTAAATAAGGATCAACAGAGCATTTTCCAAGTGGGCTTATGAAGTCCAGTACTTTCTAAATAAACCATATCCTACAGGTATGTAAAAATCAAACCAGAATACCCATAGGAAATATACAAATGGGGAAAAGAGGGCTATGGTCAACAAAAATGGTCAGAAAACTACTTAACATTACTTGAAAACAAAAACGAGCAGCAATAATAAAATCCCAGCAATATGTTACAAAGGTGGGATTCCAGGGCATTTCAGCCACCCAGGAGGGAGCATGGGGGTCAAGGGGAGTGGTGGACAAACTGAAGACAACCACCAGGGCAACCTTACACTGATGGATGGCCACAGATGAAGGCAGATTTGGCTCATCTCTGGGGTTTTCCACTGGGAAGGGACCTGCAGTTCAGCCATCAATGGACCAGCATCCACAAAGCCTGTGGGGAAATATAGGATCCAGAAGAGTGGGGTAGGGAAGGAGAAAGTTTGGAAAATGGAAGAGTCAAAAACAGTAGTGAAATATTGTAATTATTAAACACGAGGCTTCAAAAACGCATAGATGTACCTCTTAAGGTAAAATGGAGTGGATGGGAACAACTGGTACTCTGGGAAGCAGGCTGATACGCTTTTTACAATACCAAATTACATTTCAATCACATCTGTGAATTACAGTAGTACCTGAGAAGAGGAAATTAATTTTTGGAGAAAAGAGAAAAACCATGAAACCTATGCAATTTTTTTTTACCATTGGTAACTTTACTCGATGAGGGTTCCTTATCCATCGCTTCTGTGGAAAATAACAGCCTAAAAGCAAACATACACTCCACTGAAAACCCTTGTTGGCCTAGTTCCACCAATTCCATTAACGTGGCAGGCGCCCAAAGGCAGGTGACCTGATTGACAAAAAAAGCACTTCTAGAAAGTGCTAAACTTGTATCACGTAACTCATTAAACACTTTATAATCAAGGAGAAAACTAGTAGCCATAACTTGAGAAGCTTTGTCTTTAAATGGAGCGGCAGCAACCTGCCAAATAAGACAAAATATTTTCTATTTTTCAGGTTCAGTATAGAAGATAGTATGTCCAGTGATCTTACCTCTCTCACCCAGTGGTAAGCAGACTGAATCACGGGGCGGGCAGCACAGGCAAACCGATCAAGCTATTTAAAAAGATACGTGGCACAAGGAAAACTTCCTTAACGATCAAGGAAAGTCTAATCTGTACCACGTTTTAAGGCTGCAATCCTCAAAACTCTCTTTGTACGTCTTAAGTGTTACGGACTCAAAGTTTTTAGTTGTAGGTGGGACAAGCTCAGTGCATACACATCATGCTTAAGGCTTCCCAGAATTAACAGGGTGGGAACTTATTTTCTGAGTAACCAAACGGTAAATTGTCCTGGTGGAGACCAAAAGTCAAATACAGATTCCACAGAAGCCGCACATCCTAATTATATAGGCAATGGCTATATAAAAGTTACACTACTTGTTACATGACTATACAAAGTTACATTACTTCCCAGGACTAATTACTGTTTCGGCAACAGTTAAGATCCTTTTGAAGCACAAGAGGTTATCTGCCTGAAAACCCTTCTTATTGCTTGTCCAAAATAACTGTTTACTTACAAGGAGAAAGAATTACATCTTGGAGATTTAAGTGCCTTTGTGCCTTTGCCTGTCTCAGCTTGGATCCTCCCCTTGCTCTACACTATCATAGGGAACTACATCTCCCAGGCTCCCTTCCCAACTGATTTCTGAGTAAGTTCCACCAATGGGAGGCACTGATGAGGAAAGGCAGGAGAAGGAGGGAAGCCAGGGTAATGCTCTCTATCTTACTTGGTCCGAGTTCCAGCTGCCACCAGACAGCTCTTCTTTCCAGTCTTCTAGCTCACAGCAGATGGCTCAGTCTTCTGGCCTTTGGTGACACCAGCACCTTCTAATTTCCTTAGGGGCCTAGGACCTCCCAGGTGTTGCCAATCTCTGGGTTGTCTCACCACCCCATTGACCTTCTTGGCTCTTGTATCACCTATGGAAACTATTCCATATTAAATTCCCTCTGCTTGTACCACCTACAGTGCTTTCTGTTTCTCTGGAGGGTCCCTGACTTTAAAATATATTTTAAAACTTAGCTTTCCTAAGAATTACACAAATATTCAGATAACTTATAAAGGATTTCTTCTAATAAGAAACAAAGGATTTATATTGTTCAAACAAATATTTACTGAGAGCCTGACCTGTGCCAACCATTGTTCTAGGTGCCAGGAATACTATAGTGAACAAAACAGGCACAAAACCCCTGCCCTCATGGAGCTTACATTCTAGTGGATGTGTTAACTGTAGCAAGTTACAATTTTAAGAAGTTAACTAGCAGAGGAATATTTCTTTAAAAATAGAGGAATTTGGTAAAAGTGAATTAACTTTAAGGGGTTCTACTCTACATAGACTTGGTTCCTACCTTTTCAATGTGGTATGCTGAACTGTCACACTCCAGGGGCCAACACAGAACTTTTCAAAGTTAGTATCTACTTAAACTAGCCACTTGCTCAAACAGAAGTATAACTGTGATAAGGATTTAAGCAGACACAATGACAAAAGTTAGGCACTGTATGCTTAGAATGTAAAACACATGTGTGTTTTATGCAGATTCTTGCTGGGCATCTTTTTCACAGGGGCTATCATTTGGAGGAATTGAGTCTGAGTCCATATAATAAGTCACTTTATCTCTTCCTTATGGCATAGGTAGCTTCCAACATAACATACAAAGCCAGCTGCAATGTTCATAACGAGTAACGTGTTGTGGTCTCCAGCTGCATGACATTATTTCCAAGATGGAATTTTCAGGCAGAACAGAAACCTACAATGACTCATGTGGTGAACAGTAATATAGACAACTGTGCCCAAAAAAGCTGCCACCTACATACCATAATGACATCAGATGAAAAATGCAGAAAGAAGGAAATTTTCTGATTTATTTAAAAGCAATAGATTTGTTGAAAGGTATACTGAGAGATGTGGCTGCAACTGCCTGTTTACACATCCTAAGCACTGAACAACCAAGGGCACACTCAAATATTCAACACCCTTAGACTGCTTGAGTATGAGAGCACGCTCAGCCTCAAAATTCAACGTCACTAACTCCAGAAATGGCATGACATCTACTGCTGACATTTCACTAGACTTTTCTAAGATAGTTTAATGTACTCATGAGGGTACACTTCCATGGAGATCTAGTGGGCACAATCCTCAGACCTTCCTTACTACTCAGCAGTTAGAGAACATTTCATGTTTGCAATATTTATAATTCCATTTGAGTAGCAGGTGGACTTCCAATACTAGGGGCTTCTTACACAACAGGGAGTCTAAAGCATATTCATAATCTCAATGCCATACGGCAAGTCAACAACAGAGCTAGGATTTTAACCTTATGGGTCTCTGCCTACCTTATCCCTTGCCAATCCCCAACACACACATACACATACACACACACACACACACACACACACACACAGTACAGCACATCTTGGAGACTATACACACGGTACAGCACATCTTGGCTACTGCACATTCTGCTTCCTCTGCCTGGAATGCCCTAAATTCACCTGACAAAGTCATGTTTATCATTCAAGACATAGCCTACTTGTCTCTCTGAGCCACGACTTCCTAGGCAGACTTTCTTGCTTTCTTCAATGCTTTCATTTCTCCCTGTACACAATCCTACAATGATAATTACTACATTGCATCATTTATCTGCTTACACATCTGCTTGCCCATTAGACTATAAAATCCTTGAAACCAAAGGCCCTATCTTTTAATCTACATATCTTGGTACAGTGTCTGACACAAAGCAGGTGCTTAAGAACTATTTTCTGAATGAATATATGTAGTGTGGGATTGTACTCTCAGGCTTGCAAAGAGTTCTTAAAAGATAAGGCATTTTGTACTCTCTATCCCACTGCCACTGGATAATGGCAAGGAGAACAAATAGCAAAGTATCTCCCAGGGAACAGGTTTAACAAGTTGATATTAAAAGACAACCTAATGGGGACTTTTATAAATTACTTTCAGTAAAACTGTGTCAACCTAACTACAACTGTCAGAGTTAAGGTGCATTAGCTGTAAAAAGCCAGAAGGTTATTTGATCTTGGCTGGAGAAGGGTGTTTAACAACTAGAGATGGAAGGAAAATTCCTTCTGTTGTCCAGATCTGATGCAATTTTAAAAAATCTCTTAAGAGGTGCCACAGATACAGCTAAAATAATTTAAAATTGATAGGAATGTTCATTTCTAACGAATGATATTTAACAGGCAATGATTTAGCTATTGACAGAAAACAAATGTAAAGCAAAGCTAGAGATTAATTTACCAGAGTTAAAATTTAATATTAAAAAAACTAATATTAAAAGACTAATATTAAAAAAAAATGTCTACAAAAAGATTCCCTGGTCTAACCTTTCATACAACTTTGAAGAGTCAGGAAACATCCAGAGACCATCCTCAAGGGTACCATAAAGTCCTATAGGAAATGGTTTTGGCTTAAAAACTAGGTGGTTTTTTATTCGGTGAGCTATTCAGTGAGTCATTCTAACTGTGGCTTCCAGTAACTAGAGTATTTAAGGGAATAAAGTCTGAAAGTGAAATGAATAAAATCAAGATAAAATAAACAAGTTCAGCAATGGTAATAATAAATAATGCTTACATTTGTGTAACACTTTAGTTTACGAGGCATTTTTATTTTTCAAATGAGGAAAATTAAACTGAGAAAGGTAGTGTGCTGAAGGTCACAAAGCTAAAATAAGCAGAGTAATGGAGTTTAACCGTATGTTCCAACATCAAAAGTCTACAGCTCTGATTCTTTGCCACCTGAAAGGTGAGCCTACCTGTGCTATGGATGGGCCTAGGACACTTTCTAAGATGACTTCAATGAGAGTAGATGTTTCCAAATCACTTACGCATGTCTTTCAACTTAATACCCTGAAAGAATGGGGACGCTCTTTTAACGTGCGTGGAGAGGGAATCTCCATGCCCTCCACGTTATATTGTGGACTGAAAAATGCCAGGTGCCATGAACTGTGGGTAACATGCTACTATTTGCATAAAAGCACTGAAAAGAAATATATTTAAATGTAGTTTTTTTGTCCATGCATATACTATCTCTTAAAAGTCACATAAGAAATTACTAACAGTGGTTACTTCCAGAAGCACTGGAAAGTGGTGGCTAAGGGATCAGGGACAGGAACACCACTTTTCACTGTACATATTCCCTTTTGAACTTTTTGAATTCTGAACCACATGAAAGTGGTTTTGCAAAAAGTGAATTGAAATTTAAGAATACATAATGGGAGTTGGAACAAAGGCAATGGTTAGGTGATTCAAAGTGAAACATTTCAGAAATGGGATGTAGCAGAAGAACAGAGAAGTAAAAAGGTATTACAAAGTTTTTGTCAGACTCCAGAATTCCATGTGGTATCTCACAGTTGGAAGTAAATATTCCTCAAGACCATCAAATTTCTTCCATTCTAATTCTTTGCTCATTAAACAGCTCTCAAGTTTTCACTAACCTTGATACTGAGAAAGGAGTGTCCCAACAGTGGATATAAGTATTCAGGTCATCAGAAAGGTAGATCCTTTCATGGTAAATAAGATAGTGTCCAGTTTAAACAAGTCTTTTGTTGTTCCACGGCATGTGGGATCTTCCTGGACCAGGGCTCAAACCCGTGTCCCCTGCATTGGCAGGCGGATTCTTAACCACTGCGCCACCAGGGAAGTTCTAAACCAGTCTTTGACGAGGTTGATTAGGGGTTATTCTAGCCACACTGATAAAATATGCAACTGCAGAGCTAAAGACTAAACCTTAGACCAGTATAACCCCACCAAGGGTCTATCCAAAAACGGGACCTGGCCTCAACTAGATGGAATTAACCATTAACATATCTGAAATTTCCAGTATGTTTGTCCTCTGTTCTTCCACAACTTAAGTCAGTCCAAAATTTTACCCTAAAGGTCACAATCACTTAAGGGCTTTGGGTGATGAAACCACATCTTTCAGCCTAAAGCAAGTCACAGCATTTTTTTAAAGGCAATACCAAAGCAGCCTCCGTTCCCACACAGAAATTATTTCAATGCCTTAGAGGTACCGGAAACTGGTGAGTCTCATGCTCAAGAGAGTTAAAAAACCCCAGGACCAACAAAACTTGTACTATACAAAGAGAACACATGATTATTCTCTATTCTGATGTTCAAATTACATATCTAAAGATAATATCATTCTTAAATCAGTTTAAGATTTTTTTTAAAAAGATTTATTGCCAGAGTTATTTTGGAACATTACAAAAATACCTGCTCAAAGGTCTGCAGTTCAGGGCTACATCATCTGATTTCATATTAATGGATTAGCAAGCAGTCACTCACCAGGTCCTATACAATTAAGCTCTCAGTTTTCTAAGGAAGAAAGGACATGAGACCTACAGATAAATACTCAAGTACAAACCTCATTTTAGCCTACAGCTTTAAAATTCCTCCTCCCACTAAATGTATTATTATTATTTATTTTTACCAGAGCTGAACAGCTAACTTAATCTACAGATGCAAGTGTTTCTTCCTTCCATGGTCTGACATTTGTCCACATGATGATTACAACAACTAAAATCAGGAAAAAGGAGAGGGAAAATGAGTAAAAGGAGTTGAAAGAGTGGAAGGGGCTAGCTTATTCACAAACTGGATAAACTGAGGCCACAACAAATGTCTTAACTGAAAGATGACTGACTGACACATTGTCATCTCCTTTTTAATACAATGGCCGAGTCACTGAAGCCACCAAGCCAAAACGTAAAGCTAATTTGTGAAAAGAAATTGTTTCAGAAACCAGGATTCTATTATCAAGAGCAGTTAATAAAGTTTACAGGCCAGCAGTTACTAGCTCTCATTAAGAATGAATTGACTAATGTTTTATTACATGATCCCCAGTAATTCTGTTGATAAAGAGCAACAGAAAATTTGGAGGAAGAAGTGATGAATCAACCTCTCTTCCATGTGCTATATTTTATAGGAATATGAGTAAGTATAAGAGTGGTATGCAAAATAGGGGATGAGGGTGGTACTAATCATCAAAATGGCATCTGACTCCCCAAATGTAGCAATGCTCACTCCAGTGGGTTGCTTCACTGTGACTCAAGATCTGTCAACTGAGGACACAAGGGAATTTGAGTAAAACCAAGAGATATACTCTTAAATTTTAAACCGAATCTTCCAATAGATCTAGCACAAGATCTCACAAGAGTCAACTATAAGAAATTAACTTACTCAACGTAAATTGATTCTAAAGTACTTTTTAAAATGAATTATTGCCAATGCAAAAATTCAGGAGAGAAGCCTGGGGACCTGCTTTCCTAATGGCACATGCCATTTATCCATTGGTAAAGGCTACTAAAATATACTACAAGGTGTCCAAATCAAAGTATCTGTCTCCTGTTCTCCTAAATAACCTTACTTCTCGGACTTCCCTGGTGGTATCTGTCTCCTGTTCTCCTTAAATAACCTTACTTCTCGGACTTCCCTGGTGGCACAGTGGTTAAGAATCCGCCTGCCAATGCAGGGGACACGGGTTCGAGCCCTGGCCCGGGAAGATCCCACATGCCATGGAGCAACTAAGCCTGTGCACCACAACTACTGAGGCTGCGCTCTAGAGCCCGCGAGCCATAACTGCTGAGCCCGTGTGCCACAACTACTGAAGCTCACGTGCCTAGAGCCTGTGCTCCCAGCAAGAGAAGCCACCACACTGAGAAGCCCGCGCACCTCAACGAAGAGTAGTCCCCGCTTGCCGCAACCGGAGAAAAGCCCGCGTGCAGCAACGAAGATCCAACGCAGCCAAAAATAAAAACAAACAAACAAAAACAAAACAAAAACCTTACTTCTCTAAAATAAAAGGTAATTAAGTGAAAGCATTAATTAAGCATGTACTTCCTTTCTCAATATTGATAAATACAAATACATTTGAACCTTTGTTGTGTACTATACGCCCAACATGCTATATGGCAAACAATCCAGGTAAATTCACTGCATTATGAACAAAAGTAAATTAACAATAGCTCCCAAAATATATCTCTTTCTACCCAAACCAAAAAGGAAAAGAATTTTCCCAACTTCTCCAATTTATATTCCAAAGAATTCAGAAAGAAAATAAGGAAACAAAATATTTATAATCTATCAATTTCGAGTGCAAATATTTCACTAATAACCAAGCTTTCGTAGCATACTGATTTGTAATTGTATCAAATCATGAATCTTTGAGGGCACAGAAAACAAAGACTAAATGGCTCTGCTAGTCTACAACGGTCATATTTCACCTTTAGAAGGATGATGGCCATGAAAGCAACAAATTCGATGTATCCCTTGCTTCCTCCTCCGCACTGATTAAACCAATCCTGCACTACAGACACAGTCTGCTAGTTTCTGCCACCACACACACATCAGGCCTCCAACACACTCCACAAGCCAGGGCTAGGCTGTCTAGAAGTCCGCACTGTGTCACTGCATAAGGCAGTTCCCCCCTCCACACATCCAAAAAGAGGAAAGCCACCTAAGCGCTCTGTCAGATCTCAGCAAGGCTGTAAAATGACAGATGGAACTGCTAACCAAATAGCAGGCAGCGATGCTCACCACCTTTAAAAATCATTTAAGCAGTTTTCCTCCCCGTCATCTCGCTTCTCCCCGCCCCCCCCCCACCCCCGCGCGCACCACCGCAGTTCGCCCCCAGCTTTGCAAGCGGAAGGCTGCGAGCTCTGGGCCGCCTCTGGACTGACAGTCGGCCCAGAACTCATTCAGAGCCCTGAAATACAGACATTCTCACCTGCACACACCATGCCACTTCCACCCACACCACCACCGCCCCACCCCCCAACCACACGCACTCGCCTTCGCAACCTCTCCCCACACCAATCCCGGCGCCGCAGAACACCTAGCAGCCTCATCAGCAACGGTAGCACGCGTTACCATTTAGATGATCCGGGCCACCTAAGCTCCAGAGACCGCCCCCTCCCCACACAGGCCGCCTCCCCCGCGCCGCCCGGAGGCTGGACCCCTCGCCCGCCAGGTGGGATGTGCTACCTTTAGACTGGCAGTCCGCACAAAACTTGTTATCCTCCTCCAGCAGCAGGTTGGCTAGGACCGCCTGGTACCGATCCACGTCCTTCACCGATTTGCCCGTCATGGCCAGGGTGCCGGCGGGGGCAGAGGGCGACGCGCCCTCCTCGCCCCCAGAAACCCCTGCCTCAGTTCGGAGGTGAGGACTCCTGGTCCCACGCCCAGGGGCACCTCCTGAGCGGGGGAGAGCCCTCTCCCACCGCCCGGCCCGGCACCCCTTCTCGGGTCAGCCGCGCCCGCCCCCCACTCTGCAGCCCCTCAGCGCGGCGCCCCCTGGCGGGCTTAGGGAAAGACCCAGGTCCCGACGAGGCTGCCGGACCAGGCAGGGACCCTCAGCCCAGGCAAGGGGGGCGCTCAGGCCTCCTGCGTGCCGGGCGCAGAGACGACCCCCAGGCCTGCCTGTCTGCGAGCCGTGCGTCCCGCGCCTCGGTTTCCCTGGCAGCTGCTGCCAGCCCTGCCACCACCTCTGCCGCCTACTTCCGGCAGCTCTTCCTCTCCTCCTCCACCCCTCCCAGCCCGCGCATGCGCCCCGCCCCCACCGCTTCGGACTGGGCTCTTCCCTCCGCTCCGCCTCTCAGGAACCAATCGGGGCAGAAGTGAGGGGCGGGGCTTGGGTGGGGCGGAGGGGGAAGTGGGCCCGCCCCCTGCATGTCCTTGGAAAAGAATGAATGGAGCCGGCGGAAAGCGAGTGGAGAGAGTAGAGGCAAGCGAAGGGAAACAATTAACATTAGCTGAGCTCTTACTATGTGCCAGGCGCTGTGCTAAGCGCTTTATATGCATTATCCCAATATAATCCCAAAACCTCTCTACGAGTTAAATATTTACCATCCTTATGTAACGTGGTGGTTGTGAATACTCCAAAGTCCTCCAGCTTATTCTTTCCTTCAACAGCCAAATAGAAGGGCCCAACCTCCTAACCCAGGATAAGAGGACATCACAACCTCCCCAACTTTTCAGAGGATTCTGGTTACCTCTCACTTGGAATGCATGCTCCTGCTGAATTCCTGGTCCCCCTGTTCATTAGGTCTCCTCTTGTGATTACTGACATCTTTGGGCATTGTTTTGCCTGGTGCCTAGACACTTCCTTGTTTCATTCCTCAATCCTCCCCAAATAGTGCAGTTTTGTGCAGCAGACCTTTGCTGAAGGTTATTTGGAGAGGTGGGGTGGAGAGGAGGGGTAATTAGAGTAAAAGAATAGGTAACTACTTTAAAATGATTATTAAACACCACTGTCCAAAGCCACCCTCACTACAGAGTGTAGTAAGTACAGAATTTCTCAATGGCTGTCCTTTTCTTTAGGGACCCACCTGCCATCTGGCAAATGTTTTTGTTCACTCATTCCGTTCATTCATTGGCTTAGCAGATTGTTACTGAGAAACTTTTAAGTATCAGGCACTGTCCTGGGGGGAGGGGGAACAACATGATTCAATTAGTGGTTTTAAAAGGTCACTGCTGCTATGGGAAGAATGGATCAGGGAAGCTGGTAAGACCAGATGCTCAGAGTTATCTTATCTCTAGGCAAACTCTCCTCCATCTCTTTACTTTCCCCCAAACATCAGGATGCCCTCAAAACTTTCATCAGAGGAAAACTAAAATTTTCTATTACTTTATCCATCAAAACAATTTGATTCTCTGTCTAAAGCTCTTTCCTTCTAAGCCATGCCTAAGGAGATTTGACTTTCATAAACACAAAAGTTCATTAAGGTATTTTTCCTAAACAAACTCTCAGTTCTTTCTCTAGAAGGAATTCTGCCTTCCTCCTAAGCTAATTTTCTCAACCTATATCCCATTTGTAATCATTTTTCTTACTTTAACTTACTTAAATTTCCTTATTTTAACACCTATTTTACAAATGAGCAAACTGAGAGTTAGAATAATAAACTCCTTCATCTAGGGAGTAGTAGAGCTGGGATTTTTAACCTAGATCTCTATGATTCCAGAGCCTTAGTACTATCAGAGTTTTTGCTTATGTTATATATTATAATCCTCAGAAAACCGCATCAGGATAGGTATTGACATAATCATTTTTCAAAAAATGATGAAACAGAGTCTCAAGTTGATGAAAGAAAGGCTCAAGATTACCCAGTTAATTGTGATCATTGTGCCTTAGTTCAAATTCTCCTCATCTTCATCTCTGCACTATGCAAATAGCCTTCCTGCCTTAGTCTAACCTTAGTTAATTTGATCCTTCACCCCACTCTTTGGAGAGAGCTTTCTAAATGGCAAATCTGGTTGACTAACGCTCCTTATTAAAAACACTTTAGTGGCTCTCCATGATCTATGACAGTGCTTCTCAAAATTCCCCATCTAGAGAGAGATTGCCTAGTCTGGTGGTTAAGCACACAGACTATGGGACCAGAATGACTGGATTTAAATCTTTTAAAGCTTTAAAAGAGCTTTACCACTTACTATCTGTATGACTTTTATCATGTAACTTAACCTCTCTGTGTAAAATGTGTATGATAATGATTTTAAACCCACCTATTTCATAGGATTTTTGTGAAGCTTAACTGAGATAATGCCTGTAATATATTTAGAATAGCTCTTGCACTCAGTGAGCGATAGACAATTAATGCTCTTCACTAAATATCTCTGGCTTTCTGCCTTCTGGGTGCATGGTAAGGTTTTATTTCATGGCCCTCTTATGGTTGGGTGTGGCCAATGAGTTTGAGCAGAAAGGATATGTGTCACTTCATGCCTGAAGCATTTATTTACTGCTTTGAGACTCCTCGGATTCTCTTTCCCTCTGGCATGGAAACCATCAACGTTCAAGATGGTGGTTGTCTTAGTACCATAACAGAATACCATAGACTGGGTGGCTTATAAACAGAAATTTATTTCTCACAGTTCTGGAGACTGGGAAGTACAAGGTCAAGGCACCAAAAGATTCTGTGAGAGCCCGCTTCCTGGTTCACAGCAGGGGACTTAGCACTGTGTCTTCACATGATGGAAGGGGCAATAGAGCTCTCTGGGGTCCCTTTATAAGGGCACTAATCCTATTAATGAGGACTCCACCCTCACCCTCATGACCTAATCACTTTCCAAAGGCTGAACTTCCTAATACAATCACGTTAGGGGGCAGGATCTCAACATATGAATTTGGGGAATTATGGACTTAAACATTCAGTCCATAACAGTGGTTGCTCTATTATCCTAAATTCCTGAGTAGCTAATAAGTGAGAGCCCGCTGCCAACCCATAAAGGATATGTAGCATGAGCAAGAAATTAGCTTTCTTTGTGTTAAGCCACTGAATTTTGTTTACCCCCAGGCATAACGGAGCCTATCCCAACGGATACATCAAGTATTAGCTGCTATTATTATTATTGTTATTATTATTATTATTAATAACATAGGAGAGAATTTCCTGGCGGTCCAGTGGTTAGGACTCCATGCTTCCACTGCAGGGTGCATGGGTTCGATCCCTGATCGGGGAACTAAGATCCTAGGTGGCATGGCCAAAAAAAAAAAAAAAGCAGAGGAAAGTGAATGCATATCCCAGGGTCTGAGAATATGGCCAAAGCAAACTTCTCCTCTCCCCAAGTACATATATTTGTTTTTGAAGTCTTGAATTTTTCCTTGACAATTCTTGCAAAAATGTTCTCTCTATTCCATAATGTGACTGTGTTATCTTGTCATAAAACTATTTCACATTAGCTACCGCCAGAGATAAGAGTGCCCTATCTGTCTCAGTGGCTACTGGATACAGTTTGGTTGCATTATACCTATGGATTTCAGAAAATTGGGATGAATTGAAGAGACTTGACACCACATATACTCAACTGCCAGATGATTTCTCTTCTTGGTCTTTATATCAGAATATTTTGAAACCCCAACTCACATAAATAAAAGTACAAAATAGAAACTTGTTTTTAAACTGTTATATTAGAATAGTCACTGTGGTAAAATGCCCAGAATACTACCAAAAAAATGGTATGGTGAATATTTTGGGACTGTTGCTATTGGAGAATATCATTAGTATATCTTCTTGCTAAGAGATCAAATATTCTGAGTCACATATTGAAATAAAGCAGTTTCTAATCCACTGCTCAGACACTTTACCTATTCAGGGTAATACTCAATAAAATGACTTTCATCAAGAAAGCTGAGATAAAAAAAAAAAAAAAAAGAAAGAAAGCTGAGATAACCAAAAGGACCTACAGTACAGCACAGGGAACTCTACTCAGTACTTTATAATAACCTATATGGGAAAAGAATCTGAAAAAAAATAGATATATGTATATGTAAAATGAAATCACTTTTCTGTACACCTGAAACTAACACAACATTGTAAATCAACTATACTCCAATGTAAAATAAAAATTGAAAAAAAAAGCTGGATAATTAGGTTCTCCATTTTATCGCTAGCTCTGTACTATTTGTCACATGTAAATGAACTAAGGGTCTCAAGTGAACTCATAATCTATTCAATAACTCTCTTCAGCCAACTCTCAATTTTTTTCTCAGGGTAGAGCCCTTGTGATTATCTAAAAGCTTCCCCTGCCTTGCAGTGGACTGCAGATCCACTGCCTTGCAAACGTATATCTGCTCCATAAGCCAACTCTTTGAGCCGTGAGGCTGAGCTACATGCCCCTCCTCTCCTGCTCCACTTCCCATTTGTCTATTTCTACAGCCTGAGACTCTAGGAAGAGCCTTGATTTTCCATTGCTGATGGAGTGCACTGTGAGAAAGCCGTGTCTCTGTCAACAGCACTATTTCTTGCTGTTCATAGCATTTCTCAGGACTCCAGGTGATCAGTGGTGGTTCCTTGCAAGGACAGAAAGGATGACCTCTCCCCAGCTCCGTCACACATTGTCATCTGGGCCCCATATGACTGGTGTGCAGTCTCACAAAGTCTTTCTTTCCTTTTTTTAAAATATCTTTATTTATTTATTTTTGGCTGCATTGGGTCTTCGTTGCTGCATGCGGGCTTTCTCTGGTTGGGGCGAGCTGGGGCTACTCTTCATTGCAGTGCACGGGCTTTTCACTGCGGTGGCTTCTCTTGTTGCAGAGCACGGGCTCTAGGCTCACGGGCTTCAGTAGTTGCAACACGCAGGTTCAGTAGTTGTGGCTTGTGGGCTCTAGAGTGCGGGCTCAGTAGTTGTGGTGCACGGGCTTAGTTGCTCCGCGGCATGTGGGATCTTCCTGGACCAGGGCTCGAACCCATGTCCCCTGCATTGGCAGGCGGATTCTTAACCACTGCACCACCAGGGAAGTCCTCACAAAGTCTTTCTTAAAGGCAGCTTAGCTGGGTTTGAACCTCTCCCTCTAACCTAAGGGCTCAGGCCCGTTGCCCAGGGACCCGAAGAGTCTGAGGGGAACAGACTACAATGCCATATAAACTCACCATTTTCCTCAAGACAACTTGAGCTCCCTACCTCTACTAAACATCTCTGTCCTCCCTTCTCTCTCTTAGTTTCACAATAAAACCTCCCATGACTATCAACCAGTACGAATCTGGGAGAGGAGGCAGAGTCGTCTGTACTAGCAGTGTCTGAATCCCAGCCTAACTCACCATCACTGCAATCATGCTATGTTGCCTGCAGGTGCATAATAGTGACCAGACATCACATGTGAGCAGTTGCATTGCAACTATGTAATGATGCAGGAGAGTGGGCACAGATATTCATATTTCTTGCATTTTCAGGGCCTAGGAGGGATTGAGCAAGTATACCTGGCCTGGCCTACTCTGCAGACCCTGTTGTATAATAACAGAAACTTACCCCTCACCAAATAGCAGAACACTGGGGCAAAGACAAGATCTTAAGTTTCCAGAAAGGAAAAACAAGTCACATAAAAAGGATCAAGAATCAGGATGGCACAGAGTTCTCAACAGCAACTCTGGAAGCCAGGGAACAATGGAAATTGCCTCCAAAATCCCGAGGAAAAGGAGTTGCCAGCCCAGATCCACCAGAGGGCAGACAGCAGAAGCAAGAAGAACTACAGTTCTGCAGCCTGTGGAAGGAAAACCACATTCACAGAGAGATAGACAAAATGAAAAGGAGAGGACTTTGTACCAGATGAAGGAACAGGATAAAACCCCAGAAAAAGGGCTTCCCTGGTGGTGCAGTGGTTGAGAATCTGCCTGCCAATGCAGGGGACACGGGTTCGAGCCCTGGTCTGGGAAGATCCCACGTGCCACGGAGCGGCTGGGCCCGTGAGCCACAATTACTGAGCCTGCACGTCTGGAGCCTGTGCTCCGCAACAAGAGAGGCTGTGATAGTGAGAGGCCCGCACACCGCGATGAAGAGTGGCCCCCGCTTGCCACAACTGGAGAAAGCCCTCGCACAGGAAAGAAGACCCAACACAGCCATAAATAAAAAAAACAAAACAAAACAACTACTTAAAAAAAATAAAATAAAGAATTAAAAAAATAAAAAAAAAACCCAGAAAAAGAACTAAAGATGATACAGGACCTCAGAAAAAGAATGGAGGCAAAGATCAAGAAGATGCTAGAAATATTTAACAAAGACCTAGAAGAATTAAAGAACAAACACCTAGAAGAATTAAAGAACAAACAAACAGAGGTGAACAATACAATAACTGATATGAAAAATACACTAGAAGGAATCAATAGCAGAATAACTGAGGCAGAAGAACGGATAAGTGACCTGGAAGACAGAAGGATGGAATTCACTGCTGTGGAACAGAATAAAGAAAAATGAATGAAAAGAAATGAAGACAGCCTAAGAGACCTCTGGGACAACTAAATGCAACAACATTCGCCTTATAGGGGTCCCAGAAGGAGAAGAGAGAGAGAAAAAACCTGAGAAAATATTTGAAGGGATTATAGTCGAAAACTTCCCTAACAAGGGAAAGGAAATAGCCACCCAAGTCTAGGAAGTTCAGAGAGTCTCAGGCAGGATAAACCCAAGGAGAAACACGCAGAGACACATAGTAATCAAAGTGGCAAAAATTAAAGACAAAGAAAAATTATTGAAAGCAACAAGGGAAAAATGACAAATAACATACAAGGGAATTCCCATAAGGGTAACAGCTGATTTCTCAGCAGAAATTCTACAAGCCAGAAGGGAGTGGCATGATATACCTAAAGTGATGAAAAGGAAGAACCTACAACCAAGATTACTCTACCCAGGAAGGCTCTCAATCAGATTCGATGGAGAAATCAAAAGCTTTACAGACAAGCAAAAGCTAAGAGAATTCAGCACCACCAAACCAGCTTTACAACAAATGCTAAAGGAACTTCTCTAAGTGGGAAACACAAGAGAAGAAAAAGACCTACAAAAACAAACCCATAACAATTAAGAAAATGATAATAGGAACATACATATCGATAATTACCTTAAACATGAATGGATTAAATGCTCCAATCAAAAGACACAGGCTCGCTGAATGGATACAAAAACAAGACCCATATATATGCTGTCTACAAGAGACCCACTTCAGACCTAGGGACACATACAGACTGAAAGTGAGGGGATGGAAAAAGATACTCCACGCAAATGGAAATCAAAAGAAAGCTGGAGTAGCAATACTCATATCAGATAAAATAGACTTTAACATAAAGAATGTTACAAGACACAAGGAAGGACACTACATAATGATCAAGGGATCAATCCAAGAAGAAGATATAACAATTATAAATATATACGCACCCAGCATAGGAGCACCTCGATACATAAGGCAGCTGCTAACAGCTATAAAAGAGGAAATCGACAGTAACACAATAATAATGGGGGACTTCAACACCTCACTTACACCAATGGACAGATCATCCAGACAGAAAATTAATAAGGAAACATAAGCTTTAAATGACACAATAGACCAGATAGATTTAATTGATATTTATAAGACATTCCATCCAAAAACAGCAGATTACACTTTCTTCTCAAGTGCACACAGAACATTCTCCAGGATAGATCACATCTTGGGTCACAAATCAAGCCTCAGTAAATTTAAGAAAATTGAAATCATATCAAGCATCTTTTCCAACCACAATGCTATGAGATTAGAAATCAATTACAGGGGGAAAAAAAACGCAAAAAACACAAACACATGGACGCTAAACAATACGTTACTGAATAACCAAGAGATCACTGAAGAAATCAAAGAGGAAATCAAAAAATACCTAGAGACAAATTACAACGAAAACACGATGATCCAAAACCTATGGGATGCAGCAAAAGCAGTTCTGAGAGGGAAGTTTTTGGCAATACAAGCCTACCTCAAGAAACAAGAAAAATATCAAATAAACAATCTAGCCTTACACCGAAAGGAACTAGAGAAAGAAGAATAAACAAAACCCAAAGTTAGTAGAAGGAAAGAAATCATAAAGATCAGAGCAGAAATAAATTAAATAGAAACAAAATAAACAATAGCAAAGATCAATAGACCTAAAAGCTGGTTCTTTGAGAAAGTAAACAAAATTGATAAACCTTTAGAAAGACTCATCAAGAAAAAGAGGGAGAGGACTCAAATCAATAAAATTAGAAATGAAAAAGGAGAAGTTACAATGGACACCACAGAAATACAAAGCATCCTAAGAGACTACTGTAAGCAACTCTATGCCAAAAAAATGGACAACCTGGAAGAACTGACAAATTCTTAGAAAGGTATAACCTTCCAAGACTGAACCAGGAAGCAATAGAAAATATGAACAGACCAATCACAAGCACTGAAATTGAAACTGTGATTAAAAATCTTCCAACAAACAAAAGTCCAGGAATAGATGGATTCACAGGTGAATTCTATCAAACATTTAGGGACGAGCTAACACCCATCCTTCTCAAACTCTTCCAAAAAATTGCAGAGGAAGGAACACTCCCAAACTCATTCTATGAGGCCACCATCACCCTGATACCAAAACCAGACAAAGATACTACAAAAAAAGAAAATTACAGACCAGTATAAGGGATGAATATAGATGCAAAAATCCTCAACAAAATACTAGCAAACAGAATCCAACAACACATTAAAAGGATCATACACCATGATCAAGTGGGATTTATCCCAGGGATGCAAGGATTCTTCAATATACGCAAATCAGTGTGATACACCATGTTAACAAACTGAAGAATAAAAACCATATGATCATCTCAATAGAAGCAGAAAAAACTTCTGACAAAATTCAACACCCATTTATGATAAAAACTCTCCAGAAAGTGGACATAGAGGGAACCTACCTCAACATAATAAAGGTCATATATGACAAACCCACAGCTAACGTCATTCTCAATGGTGAAAAACTGAAAGCATTTCCTCTAAGATCAGGAACAAGTCAAGGATGTCCACTCTTATCACTATTATTCAACCTAGTTTTGGAAGTCCTAGCCACAGCAATCAGAGAAGAAAAAGAAATAAAAGGTATCCAAATTGGAAAAGAAGAAGTAAAACTGTCACTGTTTGCAGATGACATGATACTATACATAGAGAATCCTAAGGATGCCACCAGAAAACTACTAGAGATAATCAATGAATTGGGTAAAGTTGCAGGATACAAAATTAATGCACAGAAATCTCTTGCATTCCTATACACTAACAATGAAAGATCAGAAAGAGAAATTAAGGAAACAATCCCATTCACCATTGCAACAAAAAGAATGAAATACCTAGGAAGAAACCTACCTAAGGAGGTAAAAGACCTGTACTCAGAAAACTATAAGACACTGATGAAAGAAATCAAAGATGACACAAACAGATGGAGAGATATACCATGTTCTTGGATTGGAAGAATTAATATTGTGAAAATGACTATACTACCCAAAGCAATCTACAGATTCAATGTAATCGCTATCAAATTACCAGTGACCTTTTTTACAGAACTAGAACAAAACATCTTAAAATTTGTGTGGAGACACAAAAGACCCCGAATAGCCAAACCAGCCTTGAGGGCAAAAAACGAAGCTGGAGAGATCAGACTCCCTGACTTCAGACTATACTACAAAGCTACAGTAATCAAGACAATATGGTATTGGCACAAAAACAGGAATATAGATCAATGGAACAGGATAGAAAGCCCAGAGATAAACCCACGCACCTGTGGTCAACTAATCTATGACAAAGGAGGCAAGGATATACAATGGAGAAAAGACAGTCTCTTCAATAAGTGGTGCTTGGAAAACTGGACAGCTACATGTAAAAGAATGAAATTAGAACACTCCCTAACACCATACACAAAAATAAACTCAAAATGGATTAGAGACTTAATGTAGGAGTGGACACTATAAAACTCTTAGAGGAAAACATAGGAAGAACACTCTTTGACATAAATCACAGCAAGATCTTTTTTGATCCACCTCCTAGAGTAAGGGAAATAAAAACAAAAATAAACAAATGGGACCTAATGAAACTTAAAAGCTTTTGCAAAGCAAAGGAAACTACAACCAAGACGAAAAGACAACCCTCAGGTTGGGAGAAAATATTTGCAAACGAATCAACAGACAAAGGATTAATCTCCAAAATATATAAACAGCTCAGGCAGCTCAAGACCAAAAAAACAAACAACCCAATCCAAAAATAGGCAGAAGACCTAAACAGACATTTCTCCAAAGAAGATATACAAATTGCCAACAAACACATGAAAGAATGCTCAACAACATTAATCATTAGAGAAATGCAAATCAAAACTACAATGCGATATCATCTCACACCAGTCAGAATGGCCATCATCAAAAAATCTACAAACAATAAACGCTGGAGAGGGTGTGGAGAAAAGGGAACCCTCTTGAACTGTTGGTGGGAATGTAAATTGATACAGCCACTATGGAGAACAGTATGGAGGTTCCTTAAAAAACTAAAAATAGAACTACCATATGACACAGCAATCCCACTACTGGGCATATACCCTGAGAAAACCATAATTCAAAAAGGGTCATGTACCACAATGTTCATTGCAGCTCTATTTACAATAGCCAGGACATGGAAGCAACCTAAGTGTCCATCAACAGATGAATGGATAAAGAAGATGTGGCACATATATACAATGGAATATTACTCAGCCATAAAAAGGAACGAAATTGGGTCATTTGTAGAGACATGGATGCATCTAGAGACTGTCATACAGAGTGAAGTAAGTCAGAAAGAGAAAAACAAATATCGTATATTAATGCATATATGTGGAACCTAGAAAAATGGTACAGATGAACCGGTTTGCAGGGCAGAAATAGAGACACAGATGTAGAGAACAAACGTATGGACACCAAGGGGGGAAAGTGGCGGGGGTGGTGGTGGTGGGATGAATTGGGAGATTGGGATTGACATATATACACTAATATATATAAAATAGATAACTAATAAGAACCTGCTGTGTAAAAAATAGGTAAAATTCAAAAAGAAAAAAAGAAGATGTGGTACATATATACAATGCAATTTTACTCAGCCATAAAAAAGGATGAAATAATGCTATATGCAGCAACATGTGTGGACCTAGAGATTGTCATACTGAGTGAAGTAAGTCAGACACAGACAAACATGGTATTGCTTATATGTGGAATCTAAAACAATGGTACAAGAGAACTTATTTACAAAACAGAAATAGAGTCACAGATGTAAAAAACAAACTTATGGTTACCAAGGGGGAAAGGTGGGGGAGGGATAAACTGGGAGATTGGGAATGACATATACACACTACTATATATAAAATGGATAACTATTACGGACCTACTGTATAACACAGGGAACTCTACTCAGTACTCTGTAATGGCCTGTATGGGGAAAGAATCTATAAAAGAGTGGATGTATATGTATAACTGATTCACTTTGCTGTATAGCAGAAACTAACACAACATTGTAAATCAACTATACTCCAATAAAAATGTTTTCAAAAAGCAAAAAAAAAAAAAAGAGTTGCCAGCCCAGAATTCTATACCAGCAGAACTATTGCTCTAGAGGCAGCATTGAGTAAAGACACTTTCAGATACACAAGATTTCAAAATTTTACCTCCTATGCTGGCTGTGCTCCACTGCACCCACACCCCATATCCACTCTCCACCCTTCACCCTGCTCTGTGCCCCAAGAGGCAACCTCTGTGTAGGGTATCAGCTCAGCTCCCCTGCACACTGGCTTCTGGTTGAATTCAGCCAGTTGGAGGCATGAGTGGGATATCAGAGGGCAGGAGTGAATAGAAGTTGAATTATTTATTTTCCCTGCTTTCTCCCTGCTGGCAGAACCACCACATTCCTAAGTGACAGCCAGAGTGCCTATGAGGTGGCCCTCTCCTGTGGCTGTGGCTCTTACCACGTTCTGGGAACACCAGCTCCTTTTGCCCCTTTCAGCTTTGAGGGTAGCAGCTTCCGGCTGTTGCTAGCCCCGAGGTACATCATGCCCCTTGAATTTTTTTTAACCTTGCCCACATTTTGTAAAATGGTCCCTTCTTTAAACTCTTTTCAATTGCCCTCTTTGTGTTGTCCATATGCTTCCTGTTGGAACCTGATTCACCTCCCATGCATACTTTGTCCAAAATGACAGAGTAAATCAAGGAAAAGGGAAACACCAAATCCAAAAAAGAGAGAATTCAACAGGAAAAAGATAGAGGTTATTCCCAGTGTGATGGAGAAGGGAAATTCCAGGGTGACAGTTATACAGCAGAGTAGCTACCCCAGATTGGAGCAGTAGAATGGCCAGTGCCAAGAAAAATGAAATTTATAGATTAGGTGATGTGTTGGAACCAAGAGGAAATTCTCTTCTGTCAGAGGATAAGGGGTATGAATTAATCATAGATTCATAGAGAATTAAGCAAATAAAAAATGGAGCAATTATTGACTCCAGAAGAAAAAAAAGTTTAGCCAGAAAAAATGTAATCAGTGAATACAAGGCTCAGCAGTCAATAATATTTAGTCATAATATGAGAGACATTGAGTATTAATTGAGCAAAATATTGTTATTTAACTATATTGGGAAGATGTGGGACAGGAAGTAGGTGGTGTGTGTGGGGGGAAGGATATAGAAAAAGAAATCTAAATGCTCATCTTCCATAGCAGGACATGAATAAACAAAGCCAAAAAGGTATATAATGGTAGTATAAGCATGTCATTTAGGTAAATTTGTAAATTCCAGAAGAAACAAGAAGCGTTGAAAACGATTGCCAGGGACTTCCCTGGTGGCGCAGTGGTTAAGAATCCGCCTGCCAATGCAGGGGACACGGGTTTGAGCCCTCGTCTGGGAAGATCCCACATGCCGTGGAGCAGCTAAGCCCGTGTGCCACGACTACTGAGCCTGTGCTCTAGAGCCCGCGAGCCACAACTACTGAAGCCCACGTGCCACAACTACTGAAGCCCGTGCACGCCTAGAGCCCGTGCTCTGCAACAAGAGAAGCCACCACAATGAGAAGCCCACACACCGCAGTGAAGTGTAGCCCCCGCTCACCGCAACTAGAGAAAGCTCATGCGCAGCAACGAAGACCCAACGCAGCCAAAAATAAACAAATAAAATAAATAAATTTATAAAAAAAAAAAAAGAAAACGATTGCCAAAAAAAAGAGACAAAAACAAAAAACCCCCCTGAAAACAGTTGCCTCAGAGGAGTAGGAGCAGGGTGGGTAGGGGTAGGGGTAGGGGTAGGGCAGATCATTATCATTTGTCATTATAAGCCTTGCATAATTAGATTTTTAATATATTGTAACGTTTTAGTTTGATAAAAAAATTTTTTTAGTTAACCTAATATTTTAAAAAAACCACAATTTTACTATAATCATACCCATGGACTCTGAGAAATGTTTCAAAGTATTTCCTGTTGAGGCGGTTTTTACTCCATGCTAAGTTAGCCTCAAATAAGCATCCTTCTGGATTTTTCTCTCCATCTGCCCTCCCCACGGAGTCCAGCTCTCTGTAAGTTCAGAATGCTTTTGAATGTGAGTCATAAGAAAGCCAAATAACCATGGCTTAAACAAACAGTGGTTTATTTTCTCACAGAACAAGAAATCCACAGGCGGGGCAGTTATTTACATTGATTAAGCTACCTGACAAGGCCATCAGCATCCAGACTCTATCATTCTGCTTTGCCCTCATTAGGCTATTGAATTCCCACTCTCACATTCAGTGGGTCTCGAAGAGTGGTTCCCAGACCAGCAACATCAGCATCACATGAAAATTTGTTAGCAATGCAAATTCCCAGGCCCACTTCAGACCTAGGAATCAGAAACTCTGGAATAGGTCCCAGCAGTCTGTGTTTTAAGAAGCCCTCTGCATGATTCTGCTGCAAACTCAAGTTTGAGAACCACTGCTCATGCTAATAACCTCATGGTCACAAAATAGTTGCCACAGCTCCAAATATCACATCATCTTTGAAGACAGAAAGAGGAAGAAAGAATGCCTTCAATCCCTTTTATCAGGAAAGCAAAGTTTTCCCCAGAACCTCCCAGCAGACTTTCCTTTAAGGCTCCTTAGCCAGAACCAGGCTGCATGACTCAACCCCTAACTACAAAGGTGGTGAGGAAAGTGTATGTCTGGTTTTCCAGGCCCTATACTGGAAGGCAACAGTAGAGAAGGGGGCTGGGAATGGCTGTGGACAGCCAGCAGACAGTATCTGCCACAGGGTTTATGATGGTCAAAGTCATAGATAACATCATTCCTGACCCCATCCTGGAAAAGCAGCAGAAGATTTTGTCACTTTTCTGCAAAAGTAGCCTTAGAACTTGCGAATTCTTCAGATGGGAGAATCTACAAGACATAGAAATCGGATTCTTATTAATATTATCTGCCTCTCATGGAATGGTGGTTCTGATCATAATTCATTATGCTGAAAGAATCCCTTTCCATTAGAAATAAGCAGGGGAAGGAATAGAGGAAAGAGGGGACAGAAAATCCTCTCCAGTCCACTGGTTGAAAGAAACACTGTTTTTACATGTTAACATGGAGATTTGACATAGTGACTGTTTGATACCATTGATCAAACAGCCCATCAAAATGCCCTGTTTTGGTACCCATAACACACAAAAAGAAGTGCTTAACTCTGTCTTAATAGAGTTAGTTTCCAGGCAATTAAGCAGGAGGAAACTCCAGGCAGAGATATAAGTATTCATGAAAAGGCAGAAGTGGAAAAGGAGAACTGTGAATTGTTAGAAAGGGTACA
Source organism: Balaenoptera musculus (assembly GCF_009873245.2). NCBI lineage: Eukaryota > Metazoa > Chordata > Mammalia > Artiodactyla > Balaenopteridae > Balaenoptera > Balaenoptera musculus. The sequence goes on along the minus strand of NC_045785.1, from coordinate 32,729,416 downwards.
TGTGATGAGTGTTAGGAAAAGCTGGAGAAGGAGCAAAGGGCCATATTACAAAGGACCTTGTCTGCTGTGCTGAGAAGTTGAACTTCACACTGTTCCTAATATCATTAAAGCTTGGAGGGTATCTTAACCTGGGTCCACAGATGGACTTTAGTGCCTTGTCAACCCTCTGAAGTTATAAGACAAATTTCATGGGTGTGTGGGTGTGCTCACTTTTCTGAGGAGTGGGTCCTAGATTTGAAAAATATGCATAACCCAAACAAGGTTAAGAATCACTTCTTTGAGGAATCAAAGAATTAGTCATTAAATTTTGTATGTATCACCAGAATAAATTCAGACTCCAACCAGATTCTAGCTCCAGGTTAACTAGAGAAGGACAGGGCTCAGACTAGAACCAGGGTTCTGTTTTCCTGTCCAGAGCCCTTTCCTGTGAAATCTCTGAAATGGGCAATCTCCAACAAATGCCAAGAGAGAGACGGGTACTCCTCCAGTGTATGAGAAACACTTGCGAGGTCACAGAGTTCCTCCTCTCTCCATAAACCTCTCAGTCCTGCCCTCTATCACCTCTTCCAAATGATGGGAAAGGAGGAGATGGGACATCTATGATGCAAGAACCACTGCTCTCCGTCAAAGTGGGGACACTCCAGAATGGCACTGCCTGCACCAAGAAGTCACCAGAAAAATGCAACAGGAGTGGATGTTTCCAAGGAGAGTGGGATAAGTGCAGAAGAACTTCTCATCTACGACTTGTCCCTGTGATTCCTGGTAGAGTAGGATCAGTTGGATCTGTTCCCTACTTTGTGTCTTCAGAAGTCTCTCAACTCTGGAGGCTTGCAACCATTATTTGTAATGAATGAACAAGCATAGCAGGACAGAATATAATTGCTTATTTTTCTTAAAGAGAAATTACTTTATTAAAAACTGTTTTAGAAGATGATATAGAAATGTTCTTCACATGACTAAACCTGTTCGACAATGGTGTTCTTTTGGTTCTTTCCAATCAGTTCCTGAGTTTAAGAAGGCTTTTAGGTTCTCAGCCCTTTAAGTACCATATACTTGAAATATTCATCCAGGTAGACTCAACAGACCTCCAAAAACTTTGTCAGTACCCTCGAGTAAGGTGGGAATTTCCCTTGATCCAGCAAGGTGGGGCCCTATTACCCAAATATATTACACAACTAGTGCCTGAACAGGAAGTAGCCCAGATTTGCAAATTGCCACACAAATTCAGTTTTGCACCAATAATACAGTCTTTCTCTTGGTTTTGTCTCTTACCAGGAAACAGATGTATCACCCATTCTTGAAGCCCACTTTCCTCTGTTCTTGAAGTCCTCATTGATTCCTGGACCTCTTCTGGTCATGCTCTTACGGTGTCATGGAGTAGGGACCTCAGGTTTGTACATTGCCTTCTGTGCCTTTTGCTAATCTCCAAAACGGTGTGATGGGTCTGATCTGATTCCTACATATCTGGTGCTGATGTGCCCTGTGGTACAGCTGGTTCTGCTTGGGTACCCTGCTGAAGGTCATGGCTGGGGAAGCTCGTGACTTCTCTCCTGGCTCCTCTGGCCTGGTCTCTGGTACTGAACCCAGCTGGGCAGCCACTCCATGGCTTCTTGAGACAGAGATCCCATGGCCACACACCTGCTCCTCATTACTGGTGGAGGATTTACCTCCACAGCCTCTGAGAGGGCTGGAGAGTACTGTCCATTCCACCAACCTTTGCTCTCTGAAAAGGCTGGAGACAGTTCTTCCTGTCTATCTGACTCACCAGCCCTCTGCTGTTTCCAAAAACCGCCTACAAGATACCACATTGGAGAAGGGGCTCCTGTGAGTGACCTTAGAAAGAATGGAAAACGGGTGCTTGGACTGCAGAGAAAATAACACCACACAAGTTGTCATGAGGATTAGAAATAATAAAGATCTCTCCACTTGCTCTCTACATGACCTCTACCTACTTAACCTTTAGGTGCCTCGGTGTTCTTATCTCTAACATGGGATTAAAATGGTGGTTATGAACATTTGAAATAATATATGAGAAGTACCTGAGAAGTATCTGGGATATTGTAGGTATTTAACAAAAGGGGGGCCTATCCTTTTTTTTTTAATAAATTTATTTATTTTATTTACTTATTTTTGGCTGTGTTGGGTCTTTGTTGCTGCACGCAGACTTTTCTCTAGTGGTGGCGAGCGGGGGCGGGGGCTACTTTTGGTTGCGGTGTGCAGGCTTCTCATTGTGGTGGCTTCTCTGTTGTATAGCACGGGCTCTAGGCACATGGGCTTCAGTAGTTGTGGTGCACAGGCTCAGTAGTTGTGGCTCACAGGCTCTAGAGCGCAGGCTCAGTAGTTGTGGTGCAGGAGCTTAGTTGCTCCGCGGCATGTGGGATCTTCCTGGATCAGGGCTTGAACCTGTGTCCCCTGCATTGGCAGGCGGATTCTTAACCACTGCGCCGCCAGGGAAGTCCCAACAAAGGGGGCCTATCCTTATTATTAACTATGAGCAGCAGGCCTATTTTTGACCCCACTTTATAACTGAAGTCACAAAACTTCATGCATTAAATAACATAGCACCAACAAGAGGCAGAAATAGTAGTCTAAGAAAAATTCAGAAAAATGCAATTGTGGGAGCATTTAATACATTAAATGTCCCAATAGAAAAATATGGTAGGTGATATGTACCGGCACTTTCACTAAAAAACAAAATGATCAATAAACATATGAAAAAAAATTTGCTCTCACTAGAAATAAATACAAATTAATAGAATAATAAAATTGGTTTCACCTGTTATATTGGCAAAGATTTTAAAATTATGATACCCTCATTTGGTCTAGGAGGTAGAAAACCAGTAATCTTGTATACTGCTGTGGGGAGGGGTACAGATTTGTTAACACAATTCTGGGGAACAATTCAGAAATATATATTAAATGTCTTAGAATATTGCATATTCAGTCATGATAATTCCACTTCAATGAATTTATTCAAAAGTAATAATTATAGTTGAATGCAAGGATATCTTTAAGCACAATTTATAACACATTAAAATCAGTTTTATTTATTTATTTAATTTATTTACTTTTGGCTGTGTTGGGTCTTCGTTGCGATGCGTGGGCTTCTCATTGCAGTGGCTTCTCTTGTTGTGGAGCACAGGCTCTAGGCACGCGGGCTCAGTAGTTGTGGCTCGAGGGCTTTAGAGCACAGGCTCAGCAGTTGTGGCACACGGGCATAGTTGCTCCGCGGCATGTGGGATCTTCCCGGACCAGGGCTCGAACCCATGTCCCCTCCATTGGCAGGCGGATTCTCAACCACTGCACCACCAAGGAAGCCCTCAAAATCAGTTTTGTAAAGGTGACTATTTAGAGGCGGTTTCCATGGAATTATCTAAGTATGAAAACCATAGAAGAATTCACATGTACAAAAAATGTAAATCTATATGCTAGAAAAATCATAAATTATATATAAAAGCAAGCAACAAGCTGGAAAAATATGTATTACAAAATTGACAACATGATAATATCCTAATACTACACTATAAATCAATAAAATGCCCTCCAATAGAAAAATGGACAAAGAATCATTTGAAGACAATTCACAGAAAAAGTACAAATGGTTAATAGACATAAGAAAAATATTTAGCCTTATTAGTAATGAAAGAAATGCATATGTAAACGAGGTTTTTAAAAACTTACCAGGTTAGCAAAAGAAGTTTAATTATAATACCCAGCATTGTTAAAGATATAGGGAACTATGCATTTTCATTTACTATTGTTAGAAATTTAAATTGGTTTAATTTTTTTTTTTCTGGAAAACCACCAGCAGTATATTAAATACCTTAAAAAATCAGACTGTTTTTTGGCCTAGCTGCGCTGCTTGCGGGATCTTAGTCACCATGCAGCTTGTGTGATCTTACTTCCCTGACCAGGGACTGAACCCTCGGCAGTGAAATCTCGGAGTCCTAATCACTGGACCACCAGGGAATTCCCCAAAAAATCAGACCTTGAGCTCCCATTCTAGCACTGTACAAAGGAGACAATCCAGTAAATCCACAATTAATTATGTGTTGTAACTTTCTTCCCAGCATTACTATTTTTGCAAACATAGAGACTGGTTAAGTAACATATTTCTGTAGGGGTGGAGGGTGAGGGTAAGGGGACCATTGGCATTGATCTCATCATCTATCTCCTTGATGCATATTCTAGAAGACACCACAAATATAACAGGTATACATGATTTGATATAAAAATGATATAACAAATACAAAAATATGCTAAGAGATATAAAAATGAGTTGAAAAGTATGACCTGTGATAGAAATAACAGATTTGAAGATATTTTTCTAATATAATAGGTAGAAGAGAAGGAAAAAACTCTGATGTCAGACTTTCCCCACCTCCTTTCCCTTCCAGCCTGACATGATTTTGGTCCTTCTAGGTCAGGATTCTTTTCCCCTCTGGACCTCCATTGGCTGGTCCCGCTGCCCGGAAGACCATGCCTTACTCCACACCCTTCATCCCCACTCCATCCCTCCTCTTCACTGGGCTAGCTCCCACACAGATCCAGACCCCAAATCATAAGAGGAAACCCTGGAAACATAAAGACTGGTTATATTAAAAAACAAAACAAAACAAACTCCTTTCAAGAATAATGTGTACTACTGTTGGGTGGGATGGAGGGTTTGAAACCTACAAGCGTGTGTTCCAGCAACTGCCTTTAGAGAGGATGGGTGGATTTGGTTAAAAGTAGGGCTTTTGTTTTGCAAGTTTGGGCTAGAGTTGAATTGCTTAGGATAATGGAGGAGTAAAAGAATACTTCCCTCAATAGGTCTCCCTCTCCAACCTTCCCTTGTATAGTATTCTGCTCTCTGTTGAATACATTTTGAATGAATAGTTAAAGACTATTGGCTTAAGTGGGTGACAAATTAGTGTTCTGCCCAAAACACTCAAGGGATCATCTCGCTTGTTTCTGCTCATCTGCAGGTTCTTGCCTAAACATCACTTTCACTGTTGCAGTCTCAGTTCTGAGCACTCAAAAAAAATTATAGAATGAATAAATTATGTGATGGAGTAGAATAGTGACATGACTGGTTCTTTCAGAGAAGCTTCAACTCGGAACCAGAGAAAAGACTGTGAAATTAGCCCTTGTTTGTAACCTGGGGTTTTCTGTTTTCACGCAGCTGCTTCCTGCCATGGTGAGTGGGCATGAGCTAGAGGAAATAGCGTGGAACTGGGATTCAAGAGATTCTTTCTTTTTTTTAAATTGAAGTATAGTTGATTTACAATGAAGTATAGTTGATTTTCTTTTTTTTAAATTGAAGTATAGTTGATTTACAATGTTGTGTTAGATTCTGGTGTACAGCAAAGTGATTCAGTTATACATACATATATATATTATTTTTCATATTCTGTTCCATTATGGCTTATTAAAGGAAATTGAATATAGTTCCCTGTGCTATACAGTAGGACCTTGTTGTTTATCTATTTTATATATAGTATAAACAGTATATCTGTTAATCCCATACTCCTAATTTATCCCTCCCCCACTCCCTTTCCCCTTTGGTAACCATAAGTTTGTTTTCTATGCCTGTGAGTCTGTTTCTGTTTTGTAAATAAGTTCATTTGTATCATATTTTAGATTTCACATATAAGTGATATCATATGGTATTTGTCTTTCTCTGTCTAACTTACTTCACTTAGTATGATAATCTCTAGGTCCATCCATGTTGCTGCAAATGGCATTATTTCATTATTTTTTATGGCTGAGTAGTATTCCATTGTATATATGTACCACATCTTCTTTATCCATTCATCTGTCAGTGGACATTTAGGTTGCTTCCATGTCTTGGCTATTGTTAATAGTGCTGCTATGAACGTTGGGGTGCATGTATCTTTTCGAATTAGAGTTTAAGAGAGCTGATTTCTAAACCTAGTTCTGCCACTTGTGGTATACCTTTGGGTAACTCATTGGAACAGTAGAGGTGTTGAAAGTATTAGGTCTGTAAAACACTGGGTACAATTCTGATTAAAACATTTATATTCATAAACATAGAGTGAAAATATCAACCAGATCAAAATGGTGTCATTAAAATGTCTGGCACAACCTCCCTACTAATAAAAAGAAAAGGAATTACTTGGCTAGTGCATGTTTTTCCTATCACGATAGCAAACACATGAAAGATAGATAAGGTCTGGTATTAGTGAGGGTGTAGAAAAATGGCAGGCTCACAAATCATGGTGGGAGCATAAAAGAGGTTACAAACTTCTCAGAAAGTGGTTCGATACATTTTTGGAGTGGTATTTAAATGCACATACTACTGAACAAAGGGCTCCTCTTCTGGGGATGGATCCTGCAGAAATAATAGCAAAAGCACCTTAAGATGCGTATTCAGTGGCATCCACTGTTTATGTAATCCTAACACATCCAAAGCAGTCCAGTCTTTACATGGAGTCACATTAAGAGATGTTCAGCAATCATGGATGGACCTAGAGATCATCATACTAAGTGAAGTAAGCCAGACAAAGAAAGACAAATATCATATGATATCACTTATATGTGGAATCTAAAAAATGATACAAATGAATCTATACACAAAACAGAAACAAACTCACAGACATAGAAAACAAACATATGGTTACCAAAGGGGAAGGGGAGTGGGAGGGATAAATTAGGAGTATGAGATTAACAGATGCACGCTACTGTATATAAAACAGATAACAAGGATTTACTGCATAGCACAAGGAACTATATCCAGTATCTTGTAATAAACTATAATGGAAAAGGGCTTCCCTGGTGGCACAGTGGTTAAGAATCCGCCTGCCAACTCAGGGGACACGGGTTCGAGCCCTGGTCTGGCAAGATCCCACATGCCACGGAGCAACTAAGCCGGTGTGCCACAACTACCGAGCCTGCTCTCTAGAGCCCGCGAGCCACAACTACTGAAGCCCGCGCGCCTAGAGCCTGTGCTCTGCAACAAGAGAAGCCACTGTAATGAGAAGCCTGCGCACCACAACCAAGAGTAGCCCCCGCTCACTGCAACTAGAGAAAGCCCACGCGCAGCAGCGAAGACCCAACGCAGCCAAAATAAATAAATGAATGAATGAATAAATAAATAAATAAACTTATTTAAAAAAAAGAGGAGTCTTTATGTACTGATCAAAGAAATCCATGATATGTTGATATGTTGAAGAAAAGCAGATTGGGTGTATGGTGGCGGGGAGAGAGAGAGCTTGAGAGAGAAAGCATTTTTAAGAGGTGGGAGTCTGGATGCCACTTACTATTTTGTTTTTCACAAAAAACAATAAAAAATAAAAGCAAACGTGAACCTTTAGAGCTGAGGAGTCTCCTTTCCATCAACAGAAGGGAAACTCCTTGACTACCCTGGGGTGTGACAGTTGGGGCTAGAAGTGTTGCCTTCTGAGCTGGGAATCAGCGGAAACCATTAGCGAGGCAACGGTCTGGCCGCTCAAGGCTCTCACTTCTGCCTCTGTCATTCACAGCTCAGCATCACTCCCACGAGCGTGATGATTGCCTTGGACACCTCTGCCAAAATCCTCCAGCGCATCCTGCAGTGAGAGTTCACAGAACAGAATGTGTGAGCTGGAAGGAATCGTGTCCATTACTTCTCAAAGCAAACTCATGAAGAACCTATCTCATAGTGGACCCTTGCGGGGCACACATAGAGGACACAGCAATGGGGCAGACACAGTCCCTGCCCTCATGGAGTTTACAATCTAGTGGGGGAGACTGAAAAGTCCACGGGTCATTCCAATGCCATAGGACACACCCTGCCTTGGGAAACGTGCTGGAAGGTGTTGGAGGGGGACACCTAACACAGGGAAGGCTTCCAGAAGAAGATGATGCTCAACTAGACTCGATGCTGAACTCAATGAACAATGACCTTGGTGGCAGCATGGGAACTGAGCGGCTGCAGTGGCTGTATTGCAGGGTGCTTGAGGCAGGACTGCAGGGGAAGGTGAGAGAGTGTCCAGTGGGTAAGGACGGCCAGATCACAAAAGTTGCTTTATAACAGCCACAGTAGGAATTTGATCTGTATCCTGAAGTCCATGGGGAGCCATTCAAGATTCATTTTTGGTTTGTTTTTTCAGTTTTTTAATTGAGGTATAATTGACATATAACATTATATTAATTTCAGGTGTACAGCATGATATGTTTGCCCCCAAGACAAAACTCATTGAAGAATTTTAAGCAACGGACTTCCCAGGTGGCGCAGTGGTTAAGAATCTACCTGCCAATGGAGGGGACACGGGTTCGATACCTGGTCCGGGAAAATCCCACATGCCGCGGAGCAAATAAGCCCGTGCGCCACCACTACTGAGCCTGCATGCTGCAACTACTGAAGCCTGTGCGCCTAGAGCCCGTGCTCCGCAACAAGAGAAGCCACTGCAATGAGAAGCCCGCACACCACAACGAAGACCCAATGCAGCCAAAAAATAAATTAAATTTTTTTAAAAATTAAAAAAAAATTTTTTTTAATTAAAAAAAAGAATTTTAAGCAGGGAACTAACATGACTGAATTTGTTTGGAGAGACCACACTGGCTAAAATTTGCAGGGGCGTGGTAGGCAGAATAATGGCTTCCCAAAGATTTCCACATCCTAACCTCTGGAACCTGTGAATATGTTACATTATGTGGCCAAAGGGATTTTGCAGGCATGATTAAATTAATGCTCTTGAGATGAGGAGATTAGCCTAGACTAGCCGATGGGCTCTATGTAATCACAAGCATTCTTAAAAGTGGAAGGCGGGGAGGGCAGGAGGCAGAGGCAGAGGAGATTTGCTATGGAAGAATGATAAGAAAAATGTATCATGGCTGGCCGTGAAAAATGGAAAAGGAGGGCATGAGCCAAGGAATGTAGGAAGCCTTTATTTATTTATTTATTTTTAAAATAATGAATTGGGTCCTATTTATTTATTTATTTATTTAGCTACTCTTTAGTGGGGTGCGGCTGACTTATTGTGGTGGCTTCTCTTGCTGCGGAGCACAGGCTATAGGCACGCAGGCTTCAGTAGTTGTGGCACGGAGGCTCAGTAGTTGTGGCTCATGGGCTCTAGAGTGCAGGCTCAGTAGTTGTGGTGCACGGGCTTAGTTGCTCCGCAGCATGTGGGATATTCCCGTACCAGGGATCGAACCCGTGTCCCATCCATTGGCAGGTGGATTCTTAACCACTGTGCCACCAGGGAAGTCCTAGGAAGCCTTTAGAATGTAGAAAAGTAAAGGAAATAGACTCTCCTCTAGAGTCTCTGGAAAGGAAGATGGCCATGCTCACATCTTGATTTTAGCCCAGTGTCGGACTTCTGACCCACAGAACTTTGAGATCACAGACTTGTGTGGTTTTAAGCCACTACGTTTGAGGTAATTTGTTACAACAGCAATAAGAACTAATAATACAGATTTGGTGCCGCTGTAACAGATACCTGAACAAGTGGAAGTGACTTTGGAATTGGACTGTGGGAAGAGGCGGGAAAAACTCTGAGGGGTATGAAAGAAAAAAACCGAGATCACCTTGGACAGACCTTAGTAGAAATATGGAGACTAATGACTCTGCCAGTGAGGACTCAGAAAGAAGCATGGCAGAGAAAACATAAATCGACTTGGAGGATATCTAAATCAGCATGAACAAACTTGGTAGCAATATGAATGCTAGAGTGCTGCCTGTGAGGCCTCAGGCTCAGAAGGAGATGAGGAACATGTCATTGGAAACTGGAGGAAAGGGTGATACCCAGTGGCAAAAAAAAAAAACCCCAAAAAACCCCCAAAACCTTAGGATTGTGTGCCCTGCAGTTCTGTGGAAAGCAGAACTTATCAACAATGAACTTGAATATTTAGCTGAGGAGATTTCCAAGCAAAGAGTTGAAGGGTATGGCCTGGTTTCTTGCCACTTATGGTAAAATGAGAGGGGAAACAGATAAATTGAAAGAACTGACCAACAAAAAAGAGCCAGGACTTGATGATTTGGGGAATTCTCAGCCTATCTAAATTGCACATGATATTAAAATGAAGAGATTCACTGCCAGGAAAGCTGCTTAAGGGGAAAAGCTGAGGATGTGCTGGACATTCTTTTGTTAATTTCTCTGAAAGATCCAAAGATTTGCGTATTCAGCCACATAAAGGCTTTTTGGAGAGATTAAGTATGTGACCCACAGATTCCCCTCGTCTATCTCAACAGAAGCCAAAAATAGAAATGAAATGATCTAGGGAAGATCTGTGGAGGAGCCTCTTGTCTAATGGAGTGAATTCGTGGGCTTACATGAGAGACTTACAAGGTTCTTGAGAATTTTATACCAGGAGAAACAGTGGAACTTGGACTGAAAGGGACAGAGAGGATGAAATGAAAGAAGACTACATGACTCCCAAAATTCTACAGGCAAGAAACAGGCTGATAAAACTAGCCTTGAAACAGCTGTTATCTTTCAAGAAAAAAGAAAAATGACTCAGGAGGCAGATCTGTGGGCCCGGAGAGCTGAGCCTTGAGCTACAGAGTATTATTCTTAGGCCTTGAAACTTACTGGAGTTTGTCCAACTTAATTTTGAAATTACTTGGGACTGGTCATTCCTTTATCTCTTCTTTTTCTCTCTTTTTGCACACGAATGTCTATAACTGTTACCTTATGCCAGTAGCACCATTCTATTTGGGGAGCAGAGAACTTGTTTTCTAGTTTCACAGGTCCACAGATGGAGAGAAACTTCACTAGATTATACTGAGTGTCATCCAATACCTAACAAACACAGACAATTTCAGTGGTGAGACTTGGGACTTCTGAGCTGATGAGATTTTGGACTTTGAGTTGATACTTTAATGGGCTGAGACTTTGGGGGAACTTTTTGGAATGAAGTGAATGTATTTTTCATGTAAGACAGACATATTTGGAGGGCAGAGAGACGACTATGGTAGGTAAAATAAGAGCTCTCATGTCCACATCCTAATGCTCAGAATCTGTGAATTTGTTACACTACATGGCAGGAGGATCTTTGTAGATATAATGAAGTTAAGGATCTTGAGATGGAGAGATTACCCTAGATTATACGTGGGTCCAAATGCAATCACAAGGAAATGTGATTTTCTTTTTTTTAAGTAGAGGAAAACAGAAGAGAGAAGCGTAGAGAAATTTGACTATGAACGAATGGTCAGAGAGGTGTAATTTTTCTGGCTTTGAAGATGGAGGATGGGGATCATGAACCAAGGAATGTGGGAAGCCTCTAGAATGTAGAAAAGGCTAGGAGATGGACTCTCCCCTAGAGCCTCCAGAAGGGAACACAACAAACAAACAAGGGGCAAAACTGAGGCAAAGAGTCAAATTCAGAGGTGGTTGTAATCCAAGCAAAAGAGGCTGGGGTCCAGAGTTGCAGTGGGGATGGATTGATAAACATATATGAGGTATTGTGACTGGAACATGGTGATAATACTTCTGGGAGAGAAGAGAGGGAAGAGTCCAGGCTGACACCCAGATTTTTGGCTTAAGCAACAGGTCAAAGGAACCACCGGCTGTGTGGGCCACACAGGAAGAAGAGCAAGCTTGGGGGCAAGCAGATCATTTCATTTTGGACATATCAAGTTGGTGGTACCTGGGGAACATCCAAGAAGCAGTTGGATAAGTGCTCTGAGGCTCTGGGGAAAACATAAGTGATAGCTAAAGTCAGTGGAGTGGGTTAGGTGGCCCAAGAAGAACATACGCATTAAGAAGAAAAGGACAAGACAGGACCCTTTGGAGTGGTAAATAAGGGTGTGCAGAGAAAAGAAACCCACAAAGGAGCTTGAGAAGGGACACCTATAGAAAAGCAGGAGGAAAACAAGGAGAATATAGCTCATGGAAGCCAGCACTGGGGTTTACCAATGTTGTACCAGAACTGGGAAAGAATCAGATGCAAGAAATAGGGGGGAATATGGAACCAAGACCAGGATTGGGCAGTTCACAGGAGTCTGGAGGAGCTCTGCTCCAGCTTGAGAAGGAAGTATGGTGGTTGGCATTTTCTGCTAGGCATATGACAGCAGCCAGAGTCCAGGAGAGCAAACCTACTTAACGGCTGGGGCTCCGCTTAGAATGGGCAGCTGGTTCCAAGAAGGGCTTCTAGCTCCTCTCACTGTGCTGTGGCTAAGAGACCCATGCTCCGCTACCCCACCCCATTCCAGCAGGGAGGAGGGATCATGTTATCTACCCAGTGTTCTGAACATTCATCCTGTTCCCTGTCTTTGCTTACAAAGTTCCTTCTACCTAAAATAAATATCCAAAGCTTGCAGGGCACTGTGCTAAGCACTTCATGGACATCAAGAGGCATTAGTGTTGCCTCTGTTTTACAAACGAGGAAACTGAGGTTCAAAGAGGTGAAGTGACTTGCTCAAGGTCACACAATTAGTTTGTGGTAGAATCAGGACCCAAGTTTAGCTGAATACAATTTCTAAGCTGTAATTCCCCAGAAGCTGTGATCTCTCCCTCACTGACTTCCCACCGTGTTTTAGCTTCTCTCTGCATTCCATCTCCCTAGGAATTTTTCTACCTGAGAAAAAGGCTTTTATTCACCTTGTGAAGTTTTCAGCATGGTGTTATGCGGAAGAGAACCACTAGGTGGCACCAGAGGACCAGAAGCCTGATTTTCTCCAGGCCAGGAGTTGGACTCTCCCAGAGAGGGAGGAATGGGTGGGGAAGGGGGTGTGACCTTTTCTTCTTGATCCAAGTCCACATCTCCTTCCCATCAGAATTGCAGAGAAAGGATCAGGGATTGGAAGATTAGAGATTAGAGGTCCGAGTATTGTAAACTGGAGTGGCACAGGCCTCAAGTCTAAGAATTCACTAAGAGGAATTTCCCTGGTGGCTCAGTGGTTAAGAATCCGCTTGCCGATGCAGGGGACACGGGTTCGAGCCCTGGTCCAGGAAGATCCTACATGCCGCGGAGAAACTAAGCCCGCGCGCCACAACAGCTGAGCCTGCGCTCCAGAGCCCGTGAGCCACAACTACTGAAGCCCGAGTGCCACAAATACTGGAGCCCGCGCGCCTAGAGCCGGTGCTCCCAAAGAGAGAAGCCACCGCAATGAGAAGCCCGTGCACCGCAACGGAAGAGTAGCCCCCGCTCTCTGCGACTAGAGAAAGCCCTTGCACAGCAACGAAGACCCAACGCAGCCAAAAATAAATACACAAATAAATAAATAAATAAATTTATTTAAAAAAAAAAAAAGAAGGGCTAGGAGCAGCAAAATAAAAGTGATGGCAGGCTTGCGGTGGGGCTGGATTTCATTCCACTCCCTGCTCTGTCATCCACTTTTGTGCAGAGCTCAAATTGCACAGCCGTAAACGGTGATCTTAGTGGAAAAGGGAGGAAATGCATATTACTGGTACCTACCGTAACCAGAAACAGGGGAAACCCAGCTGAGCATCCTTGGGGAAATCACTTCATTCCTCTAAGCCTCAGTCTTCTTTTCATAAAATGGGAATAATCAAGGGACCCACCTCATCGAGGGGTTCTGAGGACTTAACAACAAAATGCACATAACACACTAGTACAATATTTGTCATATAGCAAGTGCTCAATATGTACTGTTATAAATATATAATTATATTATAATAATACAAATATATAAATGATAAATGTTCCTAATAAATAGTAGTTTTTAGCTATCCTTTTTATGATTTTGTCACTTAATTAATTCCTCACACTATAGGCCTGACACATAGTAAGTAGGTCCGTGGGAAATAATAGTGGAAAAAAATTTTTTTTAATGAATTTCAGTCATGTGCTCTGGGCTAATCTAGGTTGTAGAGGCTGGGAAGACTTTCTGGAGGTGGAGTCTTTAAGGACCAGCTAAGGATAACCACACCCTCTGCAGTATACAGAACAGTGCCTGGGTATAGAAAAAAGGTGCAGTGAATATTTTAGAAAGAAGGAAGGGAAAGAGGATGAATGGAAGGAAGGAAATGAGGGAGGAAGAGCAAAAAGAAAGAAAAGCTCAAGGAAATCTTTTGGCTGAGCTAAGCATATCTGAGAAGGAACTACAAATAGGATCCCTAGCAAAATCCTTATTAGAGAGTTGACATCAATATACCTTTGGCCCCCATAGTCCTCCAAATTTCCCATAACACAGCCTACAGCACGGTTCTTTTTTATCTGAGCCCCCCCCCGCCAAGTGTGAGCTCTGTGAAGCGTCTACCTTGTTCAAAGTTATACCTATCCAGTATAAAGCAGGTGTTCACTAAATAGTTGTTAAATTCCTACATTGGGCTGAGTTCCAGCTCTGGTAACAGTGGAGGAAGTTGTCAAAATATTCAACAAAAAAACTGAATTATGGAACAGGAAAGTGACCAAAAGCAGGCATAAACTGAAGGAGGATTCAGCATTTAAAATAAGTGAGCCACGCTAGATGTGGATTTTCTGCCAAAGGTATTTCTCAATCTTCACAGCACAGGGAAACTAAAATTCAAACAGAAATCCAGAATCCTATTGGTTTGATGAATTAGAGGACAGAGTTCAGAGTTGCCACAGTGCCTAAAAATTTAGGGGAAAACCCCAGAAACAAAAGAGCCAAAAGGAGGGATGGCCAAAAATTTGTACATAAACTGCCTTCTAATCCTTGGCTAACTTCTGAATTGCACATGCACAAACAAGACTCCAAGTAACCCACGGAGAAATCCATAATGAAGGATGAGAGAACTGAGCAAAGATTGTAGCTGCTGTCCACTGCAAGAAAGACAGCTTGGAGTTTAAATTATGCCAGGTTAGAAATGCTTGGTAAACACCCAGGACATTCTATTAAAATCCCAGAAAGACCACAGCTTAGGAAAAAACTCTATATCCTATAACTAAGAGATATATCCTAGATCTAGGAGCAAAACCAAAAGTAGACTTACCCCAACAAAGAGTAAAAGCAAACATCCGTAAGTTCAGGATGATCCACCAGTAAGTTAACTGTTGGCTGAAAAATATTTTGACACTCTTCAGAGGAATATTACAAAATTCAGAGTCTCTATAGCACATCATTCATGCCCAGTATATATATATATATATACATATATATATATATATATATATATATATATATATGACGAAACCAAGAAAATGTGATTCATAGTCAAGTAGAAAAATAAGTCAATAGAAACAGAGCCATACAGAAATAGAGACACAGATGTACAGAACAAACATATGGACACCAAGGGGGGAAAGTGGTGGGGGTGGGTGGTGGGATGAGCTGGGAGATTGGGATTGACATATATACACTAATATGTATAAAATAGATAACTAAGAAGAACCTGCTCTATAAAAAATAAATAAAATTCAAAAATTAAAAAAAGAAACAGAGCTATAGACAATCCAGATATTGGAATTAGGACCCAAAGACTTTATAATAACCATGAAAATATATGTTTAATAGTCTACAAGAAAAGATGGATTTTATGTTAGGTAAAAAAATGAGGAAGTTCAGGAGAGACTTGGAAGCAGTAGAAAAGAACCAAATGGAAAGCCTAGAAATGAAAAATACAATATCTGAAATTTTAAAATGTATTGGATGTATTAATAGCAGATTTGACACAACTAAAGAAATAATCCATACATGTAAGACAAGATAATAGTAATCAAGCAGCCTGAATCATAGAGAAAAATAAAAGATTGGGAAAAAATAATCCCAAACTTCATGACCTATGGGACACTATTGAAGGGTCCAATATATGTATAATTAGAGTTCCAGAAAGATGAGAGAGAGATTATGAGGAATAACAAATTTTTGAGGAAATATTGCTAACAAATTTCTAAATTTAATTAAAAATAAAACAAAACACAGCGATCTATATATCCAGTAAGCTCAGAAACACAAAGTATGATAAGTACAAATCAAACTACATCAGAATACATAATAGTCAAACTATTGAAAACTTAAAAATAAAGAGATAACTTAAAAGTGGCCAGAGATTTTCAAAAAACATATTACATACAGGGAAACAACTATAAAAATGACAACTGAGTAGTCACTAGAAACAGTGGAGCCCAGATGACACTGGAACAATATCTTTAAAGTGCTAAAACAAAACAAACAAAAAAACCCCTGCAAATCTAGAATTCAAGGTCCAATGAAAATATATTTCAAAAATGAAGACAAAATGAAGAAATTTCAGTTAGATTGAAGTTGAATTTGTCACCAAAGACCCAAATGTGTGATATGATGTAGAAGGGACTTCAGCTTGAATGGAAATTATACAAAATGTCACTTTGGATTTACACAAAAGAAGGAAGAGCACTGGAAATGGTAAATATGTTGATAAACATTAAGTATATTATTTTTTACTTTCTAAATTCTTTAAAAGTCAGTGGACTTTTGGAGAGTGATGTCAGCAAGATGGTGCAATAGGAAGTCCAGACCTTGCTCCCCAACAAAGACACAGATTTAATAACAATATACAGTTCAGAATGCCTTTATGAGAACTCAAGAAACCAGTTAAGAAGTCACGGTACCCCAGGCAAATGCAAAGCCAAGAACAGCCATGTTGAAACAGTAATAGAAAATAGTACCTAAACTATTTGTGGAATTTAATTCTAAAAATACAAACGTTATAGGTTCTTATGAAGATAAAATATTTTTATTTCTCTTGGAAAAAAAGTCAATGGACTTCTTAAAACAATAAATAATAACAACATATTGTGGGGTTTATAACATATGTAGAAGTAAAATATGCAACAAAAACAGTACAGTGAACAAGAGGAGTGGCAATGAAATTAAACTGTCATAAGGTTCTTACATTATAAGGTGTATTATACGAGGTGGTATAATATTACTTCTAAGTAGACTGTGATAAGATAGAGTTGCATATTGTAAATCCCCACAGCAATCACTAATAAAAGAATGCAAAGAGATATCATTAAAATGCCAGTAGAGGGGCTTCCCTGGTGGCGCAGTGGTTAAGAATCCGCCTGCCAATGCAGGGGACATGGGTTCGAGCCCTGGTCTGAGAAGATCCCACATGCCACGGAGCAACTAAGCCTGTGCGCCACAACTACTGAGCCTGCGCTCTAGAGCCTGCGAGCCACAGCTACTGAGCCGGTGCGCCTAGAGCCCGTGCTCCACAACGAGAAGCCACCTCAATGAGAAGCCCGCGCACCGCAACGAAGAGTAGCCCCCGCTCGCGGCAAGCCCGCACGCAGCAACAAAGACCCAACACAACCAAAAATAAAAAAATAAATAAATAAAATTTTAAAAATAAATACATAAAATGCCAGTAGAGGAGATAAAATAAAATGCTAAAATATACTCAATTATACCAAAAGAAGACATGAAAGAAGGGACCAAGAAACAAGAGAGAAGATAAAAGAAAATAACAAGTTGAGAGCTTCCCTGGTGGCGCAGTGGTTGGGAATCTGCCTGCCAATGCAGGGGACACGGGTTCGAGCCCTGGTCTGGGAAGATTCCCACATGCCGCAGAGCAACTAGCCCCGTGAGCCACAACTACTGAGCCTGCGCGTCTGGAGCCTGTGCTCCGCAACAAGAGAGGCCGCGATAGTGAGAGGCCCGCGCACCGCGATGAAGAGTGGCCCCCGCTTGCCGCAACTAGAGAAAGCCCTCGCACAGAAACGAACACCCAACACAGCCAAAAATAAATTAATTAATTAAAAAAATAAAATTAAAATAACAAGTTGATAAAATTAAACCCAATCATGTCTATAATTACTTTAAATGTAGGTGGGCCACTCTAATTAAAAGGCAAAGATTATCAGGCTGGAAAACAAATCAAGACCCAACTATATACTGTTTACAAAAGATGAAATTTAAATATAAAGACACAAAAGGTTTAAAGTAAAATGATGAAGTAAGATGTCATGCAGGGGCTTCCCTGGTGGTGCAGTGGTTAAGAATCTGCCTGCTGATGCAGGGGACATGGGTTCGATCCCTGGTCCGGGAAGATCCCACATACCGCGGGGCAACTAAGCCCACGTGCCACAACTACTGAGCCTGTGCTCTAGAGCCCACGAGCCACAACTACTGAGCCCACGTGCCACAACTACTGAAGCCCGCCTGCATACAGCCTGTGTTCCACAACAAGAGAAGCCACCACAGTGAGAAGCCAGCGCACCACAATGAAGAGTAGCTCCCACTTGCTGCAGCTAGAGAAAGCCCACGCGCAGCAATGAAGACCCAACACAGCCAAAAAAAAAAAAAAAATGATGTCATGCAAACTCTAAACACATGAAAGCTGGAGTGAGTATATTAATATCACACAAAATAGCCTTCAAGATGAGGAGTATTACCAAAGATAAAGTGGGTAATTTTATGATAAACAGATTAATTAATCAAGAATACATAACAATCCTAAATATCAACACACTTAATAGCAGAACTACAAAATACACAAAACAAAAATTTACAAAATGAAATTGAAAATTAGACAAATCTGCAATTGTAGCAGGAGATTTTAACACCCCTTTTAAAATAATTGATAGAATTTATAGACCAACAAAAATCAGTAAGGATATAGAAAATTTGAACAACACTACTGGTCAACTTCGCCTAACTGACATTTATAAAATCTTGAGAGCAGCGGTTGAAAAAACACTACATTACTTCAAGGGAGGAAAAAACAATGTGAATGCTGATTTCTCACCAGAAACCCTGAAGTCCAGAAGGAAGTGGCACACTTTTCAAGTGCTGAAAGAAAAGACTATCAACCCAAAATCAGTGAAAATAAACTTCAATAATGAAGGATAAATCTGGACATTGTCAGGTAAAGGAAAACTAAAAGGATTTGTTGCCAGCAGACTTACTGTAAAATAATAACTAAAGAAAGTTGTCTAAACAAAGAAGAAAGAATTTTTTAAAATGAATCTAGGAACATCAGGAAGGAAAGACAAACATGGTAAGCAAAAATATGGGTAGGGCTTCCCTGGTGGCGCAGTGGTTGAGAATCTGCCTGCCAATGCAGGGGACACGAGTTCGAGCCCTGGTCTGGGAAGATCCCGCATGCCGCGGAGCGACTGGGCCCGTGAGCCACAACTACTGAGCCTGCGCGGCTGGAGCCTGTGCTCTGCAACAAGAGAGGCCGCGATGGTGAGAGGCCCGCGCACCGCGATGAAGAGTGGCCCCCGCTTGCCGCAACTGGAGAAAGCCCTCGCGCAGAAACGAGGACCCAACACAGCCATAAATAAATAAATAAATAAATAAAATTAAAAAAAAAAAAAAAAAGGAATCATGATTAATTAAAAAAAAATATATGGGTAAATACTTCTTTGAGATTTCTAAGTTGTGTTTGGAGGTTGAAGCAAAAATTATAACACTTTTTGATGTGGTTCTAAGTGTACGTAAAATAAATGTTTAAGATAATTATATTATAAATGTGGAAGAGTAAAAGGACATGAAGGGAGATAAGTTTTATACACTTCCCTCAAACTGATAAAATGGGATGTTATGTATCTGTAACATAATATCTATATAGTTTTGCTATCAGAGTAATTCTAGCTTCATAAAATGAATTGAAAAGTGTTCTCTCCTATTTTCTGGAACAGAGTGTTGAGTTCTATATTCTTGCTGATTTTCTGTCGAGTTGTTCTATCAGTTGTTGAGAGAGGGATGTTGAAGTCTCCAACTTAAACTGTGCATTTGTCTATTTCTATTTTTCAATTCTATCAGTTTTTTAAATAACAGCTTTATTGAGATATAATTCACATATCATACAATTCATCTACTTAAAGCATATAATTTAATGATATCTAGTATTTTCTCAAAGTTGTACGTACAATCATCACCATGGTTAATTTTAGAACATTTTCATCATCTCAAAAAAAGAAACTCTGTAGGGCTTCCCTGGTGGTGCAGTGGTTGAGAATCTGCCTGCCAATGCAGGGGACACGGGTTCGAGCCCTGGTCTGGGAAGATTCCACATGCCGCGGAGCAACTAGGCCCGTGAGCCACAATTACTGAGCCTGCGCGTCTGGAGCCTGTGCTCCGCAACAAGAGAGGCCGCGACAGTGAGAGGCCTGCGCACCGCGATGAAGAGTGGTCCCCACTTGCCACAACTAGAGAAACCCCTCGCACAGAAACGAAGACCCAACACAGCCATAAATAAATAAAAAATAAATAAATAAAAATTTTAAAAAAATTACAAAAAAAGTTTAAAAAAAAAAAAAAAAAAAAAAAAAAACTCTGTAACTATTAACAGTCACTCCCCATTTCTCCTCAACTACTTCCTTCCCTCAGCTCTAGGCAATCATCGATCCACTTTCCACCTTTATAGATTTACCTATTAGGAACGTTTTGTATAAATTAAATAATAGAATATGTGGTCCTTTGTGATTGGCTTCCTTTACTTAGGATGTTTTCAGGGTTCATTCATGTTGTAGCATGTACAATGCTACATGTATTTCTTTTTATTGCCAAATAGTATTACATTGTATGTATATGTCACATTTTATTTATCCATTCATCAGTTGATGGACATTGGGGTTGTTTCCACTTTTTGGCTATTGTGAATAATGCTACAATGGACATTTGTGTACAAGGAACTGCCAGGCTGTTTCCAAATCAGCAGTACCATTTTACATTCCTATTAGCAGTGTATGAGGGTTCCAATTTCTCCTCATCCTTGCTAACATTTTCATTACCTGATTTTTTATTATAGCCGCCCCAGTGGGTGTGAAGTACTACCTCATTGTGGTTTTGATTTGCATTTCCCTAATGACTAATGATGCTGCATCCAGGCTCTGTGCATCCTTTGGGAGAGATGAGGCTGGTAGGGTGTGATGTCAATGTTTCCTTCTGGTCTAGTACCTGGCTTCTTGGGCCACCATTTTCAGGTTTATTCTTGCAGAGGTAATTACTATGGTAGGTGGAAAGACAAGAGCAGACATTTGAGTTTCTTTTTTTGGCATTTTGAGGTGATCTTAAACCTTTTTTCTTTAATAATGTGGTGAATTACATTAATAGATTTTCTAATTTTAAACTCGGTATAAAACTAACTTGGTCATGATGTATCTTTTAATAGATTGCTACATTCACTCTGCTAATATTTTAAATAGGATTTTTCCATCTGTGTTCATAAGACAGATTGGTCTCCAATATTCCTTTCTCTTACAGCCCATCACTGGTTTGGATATCAAGGTTATATCAGCCCCATAAAATGAGTTTGAGAGTGTTCTTTATTTTTCCATTCTCTAAAAAGCTTGTAGAAGATTCAAATTAGATATTCCTTTGAAGTGTTTGATAGAGCTTGCTTTATTGATTTGTAAGAGTTCTTTGTATGTTATCCATATTAATTCTTTGTCTGCTAATGTAGATGGTGAATATTTTCTCTCCATCTTTTAATTTTATCTAAACATTTTTATTATAAAGACATTTTAGGGGGTTCCCTGGTGGCGCAGTGGTTAAGAATCTGCCTGCCAATGCAGGGGACATGGGTTCGAGCCCTGGTCTGGGAAGATCCCACATGCTGCGGAGCAACTAAGCCCGTGCGCCACAATTACTGAGCCTGTGCTCTAGAGCCCATGAGTCATAACTAATGAGCCCGTGTGCCACAACTACTGAAGCCCACGCGCCTAGAGCCCATGCTCCACAACAAGAGAAGGCACTGCAATGAGAAGCCTGCACCGCAATAAAGACTAGCCCCCACTCGCCGCAACTAGAGAAAGCCCAAGTGCAGCAATGAAGACCCAACGTGGCCAAAAATTTTTTTAAATAAAATAAAATAAAAGACATTTTAAAAGTGTTGTGAAGTCACATTTAAACATCTTTTCATGGTTTTGTCTATTGCTCAGGAAAGTTTTCCTTACTACAAAATTGACATTTTTTTCTGAATATATATCCAATTGCTTCAAAATTTATTGACTGATCTACATTTTCCTCAATGATCTTAAAGTTAACCGTTATCATAAACTAAATATATAGACCTTTATCATAGATTAAATATATGTGATAAGTGTGTGTATGTGTCTTCTGTCTTTCTCTCTTCTATCCTTGGGTTGATAAAACAATACTTGCTATATAGTATGTTTTGATCTCTGGTGGGGAAAGATGTTTCTCATTTGCTTTTAAATTTTTTATTGGCTATTTTCGTGCCATTTCTCTCCTAGAATCTCTCTTTAGCATCAGTTTGTCAAATTTCATAAAAACTGCATTCCGATTTTGATTGGGATTGCGTGGAATTTATAGACTAAGTTGACATCTTTGCAACATTGAGACTTCCTATCCAGGAATGTGGATATATGACTCTCCATTTATTCCCTGTTCCTTAACAGCTATATGAGATTGGCTGGAACCTCTGATCCATGTCTTGTGTCTAAGATTTCTCTTGATCAGCTCCTGCTTTGAGCTTAAGCTTCCACTGAATTGGTTCAGTTTATAAGCCCGAGTGTGCTAGGTTGTACTTTCCAAAGATGGCTGCACCAATATATGTCCCGTCCTCCATGCTCTTCTTCTTTTTTTTGGGGGGGGGGTTGTTTTGTTTTTCTGGTTGTTGTTTGTTGTTGTTGGCTTAAACAACAGAAGTTTATTTTCTCACAATTCTGGAGGCTGGTAGTTCAAGATCAAGGTGCTGGCAGGGTTGGTTTCTCCTGAGACCTCTCTCCTTGTCTTACAAGTGGCTGCCTTGTCGCTGTGATTTCACACGGTCTTTCTTTTATGCATGTGCATTCCTCATGTCTCTGCTTCTTCCTACTGGTCTTGGAGGGTCTCCTGGGGAGGTGGGGGGGGTCCCTCTCTTGGGACATAAAAGCTGGTGGTGAACATACCTGGGAGTACTCACCCGAAGGCTGACATCTTGTCTGGGCCCCCATGCTCTTCTTGAATTGTGACATTGACACTCATCCATCAAGAGTTGGGGGTCTCTGTTCCTTCCCCTTGAAACTGGGCAAACCTTTGTAATTGCCTGCACCAAAAGAATGTGCTGAAATTGACACTGTGTGACTTCCGAGCCTGGGTCCTGGGAGGCAATTCTACTTTAGTCTGGTATTGTCTTGCTCTCACTGAACTGCTGTGTAAGAAGTTCAGCTACCTTGAAGCTGCCATGTGGGAGATACTTGCGGCAAGCTCACAGAAGGATCAAGGAGAGAGCTGCCCAAGAAATTCCATTTGTTCCAGCCTGTTGGAGGCTTCCCAGTACAGACACCGGACACACGAGTGAAGAAGGCTCCTGCTGACTCCAACCCCAGTCACCGTCTAACTGCAACCTTATGATAGACCTCAAGTCAGAACCAATCAGCAGAGCCATTCTTGAATTCCCAATCCAAGAAATGGTTGTTTTAAGCCACTCAGTTTTTAGATGGTTTGTTACGCTGCGATAAACAATGAATACACTCGTGTGCTGTCCAAATGTGAAGCTCATCCCCTTTCCACAGTCTCCACACACACACACACACACACACACAAACAACACTTACTCCTCCGAGGCTTTTGTGTGCTTAGTCTACAAAGAGAGGAAGAAATAAACAACATAAAACCAACTACTTTGTACATCCCATTTCTTAGACGTCCTTTACAAATCGTTCCGCGCACCCAGGCAGTACCCATCAGCCCTCTGTCGCCTCCTCCTCCTCTCATCTTACTTCCTACAGATCTCAAATTCTTCTTCACTCTGTTAGGCAGTGCAATTAAGTTCTCTCAAGCCCTTTCTCCCAAACTCAGCTCCAGGAACCCCTTTCAAAGCCCAAGGCCCTTTGCCAACATGCCCAATGGAGTTGAACTTTCCCAGGTTCCAGAGAGTATTCTCCTTCACTATTTTAGCTGACCTGCTTGCGGTTGTCTTCCCCACATTGGGTGCAGGACTGGTACACAGAAAGTCCTCAATAAATCATAATGAAAGCAGAAATGTATCAAGCACCTACTATGTGCTGCTTGCTAGATTAAGGACATCATATGCATCATCCCGTTCAGTCTTCACAAAAACCCTGTAAGATAGGGACTATTATTCCTTTTTACAGATGAGCAAACTGAGACTTCATATGGTTTTAGGTCCTGTGGTCATACTCAGTGACAGAGTCAGATTCCAAAGCACTCTACCAACATTGCTTAAGTGAATGAAAGGGAAGGTAAGAAACTCTGGAGAGAGGTTATTTTGGAAACCGGTAAATAAGGTGATGGTTGTTTCCATGATCATGGAGGAGATCACCTGGAGGGAGAGAGCTGGCCAATCCCACAGACTCTGGTGCTTAAGGGAGCTGCAGAGAAGAAAAAGCAATAGAAGAAGGGCTGGATGGTGGACACCTGGACAGGGAAGACTTCAAGGATGGAATGGCCAAGGCAGACCCAGGTGCCAACAGCTTCACGACTGGAGGACTGAAGAGGGGTTAAGCCTCAGTGGTGACCTCCAGCAGGGGCAGAAGCAGGGAGATGAGAGGAAGATGAGGAAGTTTAGAAGTGCTAGTGTTAGCAGTGAAGCCAGAGGGAAGAGGCGGAGTGGGTATTCACAGGATGGCTGATGCAGGAAGGGTCTTGGTACGTTTTAATATGGAAGAGGCCTGATTGACTGTATGTGGAGAGGAACGAGGTGGGTGGGGAGGGGCAGAGCCTGCTCCAAGGTCTGCAGAACCTGAGGCGCCCTGGGCCTGGGCCCTGGCGTAGAGCACCCAGGCCGGGGCTCGCAGGCAGAAGTGGCCGAAGACGTGGCTCAGGGGATGGGACGCGGACTGTGGGTCGGGGGAAGGGGCTGGGTCCTGGAGATCAGGCTGGACAGGGACCTGGGAAGGCCCTCTGCCTCCTCAGAGAGAAACGGAGGCGTGGTCCCCGTCCCGCACCCTGGCGGCTCTTCGGATTACCCGGCCGATGCCTCGGGGAAGCCCGAGGCGAGGATGGAGGGTGGGCGCTGGCGGCTGGACGGAGCGGGGCGGAGCTGGGCCGAGGGCGCCGGCCTCCCTCCCCGGGTCCTCTCAGGTGACAGACCCCCGCGGGCCCCCCGCCCCGCCCCGCCGCATATTCAGGAGGCCGGACCCGCCCCGTCCGAGAGCAGCTAGCGCGGCCGCGCCGGGAGCCTCAGCGGTCGGTGCGTGCGCGGAGCCGGCACCCATCCTCCTCGAGTCCGCCGCCCGCCATGGCCCCTGCGGCCGCCCGCCGCAGCCTCCTGGTTCTCCTGCAGGTGCTCGGGCTCGCCCTGGCGCAGATCGTAAGTCCCGCGCCGGGGTCCGGAGTGCGGGGTCTCGGTCCGGGGTTCAGCATCCCGCGGTCTAGTCAAGGGCTCTCTCTGCCTGACCCCCACCCTCTGTTGACACTCCCTAGCGCGAGGGGCAGCTTCGGACAGTCCCGCGGCGCACGTCCCCTTAGGAGGGGCACAAACGGGGGGCGTCTTGGCACAGTGAAAGGGGGTGGATGAGCCGGGGAGCCAGAGGGACCCTGTCCCGAGATGCTCGGCCCTGCCTGGGACGGGCAGCGTGCGGCGAGAGCTGGCGCCGGGTCCTGGCAGCCCGGAGAGCCCAGGTGGCGGGGGACACAATGGTGCCCATTCACGGGGCTCCGGATTCTCCGCCCCCGCCGCCTCCCAGGGGCGCCGGCTCCAGCCAGACGCCGCTCTCGCTGCCTGCTGACTCTCTGCCGGGCTCGCGCGCTCGCGTCTCACTTTCGAGGGCCGGCTGGGGGGAGGGGGCCTAACGGGACGCGGGCGCGGAGGGGCAGGGCCCGGGCGCCATCTGGGGCCTGGTGCGGTTCGCAGCTCGCCTGCCGGGCGCCAGCCTGGCACTTCTCGGCCTGGGGAGGGCGCGGGCACCTGGCTGGCGGGGGACCCCCACCCGAGGCGGGGGTGGCCCCGTAAGAGAGCCACCTAAGGGAAGACGGAGGAGCGGTGCTGCGAGAGGGGTGCTCTGAACAGGAGGAGAGAACAGGCTTCCCTTCCCTGGGTCCCCCCACGCCCCGTCTCTCTGCGCCTCCCCAGCTGTCCCGTCGGACTTTATCCGCACCGGGGGGAGAGGAAGGGGTACCTACTCACCTTCAGTATCTGTTGTTCACCTAAAAATAATCCGAGCAACCGTCCATTGAGGACCAAGCGTCTCTAGGCACCATCTTCCTTACCATCGGTTATTTATTTGAACCATTAGCATCTCCATCTGTTCCCACCCACGATAGCGCAAGGGCAACATGGTACAGTGGAAGGAGTTGGGCAGACCTAGGACGGAATTCTGGCTCCACCGCTTACTTCCGGTGATCACGGACCCCTTCATCTTTCAGAGCCTGTTTCCTCAACTGCAAACTGGGGCTTTTTAGTTTCGGCCTCACAGTTCTAAGCATTCAAGAAGATAGTATATGTAATGGTACACAATATCTGGTACACAGTGGGTTCTCAATAAACGGGGAGTTCGCTGCTCCCTGAGGAGCTCCATTTCCTCAGGGAGAGGAGCACTCCTGGATACCCAGTTCCCTGCACTATCTGAGGGCTGCACCCCTGTATGTGTTTTCAGAGAGGTCCACCAGGAGAGCGGGGCCCCCCGGGCCCCCCAGGGCCACCGGGAGTGCCTGGATCCGACGGAATCGACGTGAGTCTCTAACCTGGGACGGGAGGGGGAGAGAGGCGGCGGACAAAGGGGAACTTTGTGAGCCCTGGGAGTAGGGGGCGGGGGGCGGGGCGGTGAGGTTGACGCCTGGAGATGCAGTGCCCCCTGTTGCCAGTAGGCGGCGCCGGCCTGCACCACAAGGAGACCGTTTGTTCTACAAAAACCTCAAACCAGCCCCGAGATGCAGAGCCCGTTATAGCCGCCGGCGGACAAGGAGCTGCTGTTCGGTCTGCCCGCCACAGCTCACAGCGATTCCTTATCCCTCGCCCCCTCCTCCCTTCTTTTTGGGGTGGGAGGCGCCCTGCCTCCTCGCCCTGCCCCCTGGCACGTCTGGATGCTTCTTCAGGGTAGCTTGGGAGCCTTGGCCAGACCGCTGACCAGCTAGGGCCAGACTCCCGTCTCTTCCCTTTGCATTTTTCTCCCCGATTTAGAACCAGCTGGTCTCGTTCCCTGCTCTCCCTACCACAGTGAGGGTTAAATACCTCATTCTGGATGCTCCCCCAGGAGGTCAACCCCATGTTTACTTATCTCGACAGCCTTCTATTCAACCTGGTGCCCCACCCTCCAAACACAGGGCACAGGGTCCCTGCCAGGCTCTCTGGCCGCCACAGGCTCTGAAATGCCTGGAAGTCTCTCTGGGGCTGAATGTGATTCCACAGCCCATGTCTGTCCTCCATCAAGGGTCCTTTGTCACAGGGGAAGGAGGTCCTTCTTGCCTTGGTGACAGATTGAATCTGTCCCCTTGGTCCTTGCCCCTGCCCCATCTCGTTTTCCTGACCCCAACCCAGAAGGCCGTCACTGCCCCCTTCGCTTACCTCCCCTTCATGTTTTCCTAAAAACCCCATGTTTCTCCCCACACTTGCTCAAATCCAAGAGGCACCTGCTCTCCGAGGTAACTTGGAGCCAACAACCCTGTTCGCAGGTCTCCTAACTGGCCCCTTACCAACACTGGCATGACGAGAACCCACTCGCATGCTGTTATCACCCTCTGCAGCCTGCCTGGGATTGGTCTCAATCCACCTATGGTTTTCTTGCGGGAAAGGGAGCTATTTTCCTAAAAAGCACAAGGCTTGAGAGGGCCCAGGACAGAAGAGAGGAGAGTGAGGAGAGGAGCGTGTGGGCAGGGCCAGCCAGGGCTTGTGTGTGCCCATCTGGGGGAGCACGAGCCATAGTGTGCTGTCTCAACAACTTGTATCTTGCAGGGTGACAAGGGGCCCCCTGGGAAAGCTGGCCCTCCGGTGAGTGCTTTTTCCTCCTTGACCTCTGACCCTTCCAGGTCTTGCCCTCCTGTGTCTAATGTTTGCTCCACCTCTGTTTTCAAGGGACCTAAGGGAGAGCCTGGCAAAGCGGGGCCAGATGGGCCAGACGGCAAGCCCGGGATTGACGTGAGTACCTACCTGAGCGTCAGGTAGAGCAGGTTAGGGCTCCACCCACTGACTTCCAGAACCCAATTCTGGCATCTTCCCTGATCTGCTATTCAGAGCAGGATGGAGACTCTACAGCTGTGAGCCCCGCTCACCTTCATATGAGATTGTGACCTCACACCCACCCCAGGAGCATTGAATCACAAGCAAATGGGGGTCCAGAGACGGGTTCTGCTCATCAGCAGCAGCCAGAATTTAGTCTCACATTTCTGGCCCCCAAGTATCAAACTGAATACTCCGGGCAGAGCTGCCCTTATGCTCCCTCTCCCTTCCTCTCCTTTTTCCTTCCCCACTCCACCCATCACAGCCCCAGGCACCACTCAGGAGAGGAACATTATTTGGCTGATACCACAGAGTTCCCGGGGACCCCAAGGTCACAGGCTCCTGGACACAGCCAGGGGCATTGGGAAGTCTTCTTCTTGGGGCATACATTTGAGTCAGTCACTGAAAGATGGGAGGAAGAAGAGGACCCCATGAGTTGCCTTTGCCCTGCTGGTGCAAGAGGTGCCCATTAGGGCTGTGACCAGCCACCAGGGCCGTTCCAACTCGTCCACACCCTGCAAAGATTACAAAGCATATTGCCTTCCACATCAGTTTTCATAGCCACCCAGAGAAGCAAGCATGATTATTAATCCATTTTGCAGATGAGAAAACTAAGGCTCAGAAAAAGTTGCCAAGGGCAGACATCAAGAAAATGGCTAATCCAGACCTATGTCTATCTAGGTTTTCTAGACTCCTAGACTTGAGGCATGAGGTTTGGGCTGACAAATCTTTGGGCCTTGGTTTCTCATCTTTCAAAAGACAATAATTGTCAAGGGCTATGGTGGGAACCGACGGAAGGGAAAGTGAGGTGTTGACGCCCTTAGGCCTTCATGGAGTGTGGTGAAAGGCAGCCTGGGCCCACCCAGGAGAGACCTCTGGACCCGCCCTGCCCCGTGGGTCAGGGAGCAGGTTCGTCTCTCACGGATATACCTTCTCTTTCTTCGCCAGGGTCTAACTGGAGCCAAGGGGGAGCCTGGTTCTATGGGGATCCCTGGAGTCAAGGTAAGTAGCCTGTTGGGGGCCTCAGCACGGGCAATCTAGCGCCAGAGTTTGGGAGGGGCTTCTGCAGACAGGATCAGGGACCCAGGAGACCCCAGCCTCTGAGCCTCTCCATTGCTCTTGCAGGGCCAGCCTGGGCTCCCAGGTCCCCCCGGCCTGCCGGTGAGTATAACTGGCAAGGGCTTTAAAGGACCCTTTGTGGGTAGGGGGACTTGTAAAAGGAGCCATGAACTTAATCTTTTCTTCTGTTCCAGGGCCCTGGCTTCGCCGGACCTCCTGTAAGTCTTCAGGGATGGGGCAGAGTCCCTGGGACTCTCCGGGAAGGAGGGTACAGAGGGCTTCCAGGGGACTGACCAGCATGGGGAGGGGCCAGCATGCTGTGATGGTGTTGGAAGTGGGCAGACTTGTCAGAGAACTCTGGGCGTATCCACTGGCTCTGAGATTCTCTGGCCCTTAAAGCCCTAATCTGTCAGCTTCTCTGGTGTTGGTTGCAAAGTGAAAGTGGGGAAGAGGGCTCTGGGTCCCTCTGTGCCAGGGCTGGGCTGACCCTCTGAGGCATCCCAGCCACTGATGTCTCTGTCCCTAGGGACCACCTGGACCTGTTGGCCTCCCTGGTGAGATGGGAATCACGGGCCCCAAGGTGAGCCCCAGCTACCCCTCTGCTCACTCTGCCTCCTGCCCTCTGCCTTCAAGCTGGCAAGCTGAGTATCTCTCCAGGATTTCCTGAGTCTGCCTCTGGCCACCAGGGAGCTCCTGCAGGTCTGGGGCAGAAACCCCTCCTGCTGAGCCCACCCTGTGGTAGGTCTTCCAGGGAGGCCAAGGGCTGGGGCCATCCCCCCGAAGATCAGGCCTTGATCTCCCCAAGAGCCCAGATCTCAGGAGGTGACCTGGAGGGCAGGGTGGACAGGGCAGTAGCAGGAACTGGAGGAGGGGGCAGGGGTGACCTAGGCAGCACTGGACAAGGGTATGATTTGGGCCCTTCTTGCTTCCAGGGGGATCCTGGACCAGAGGGACCAGCAGGGCCCCCGGGGCCCCCTGGGAAACCGGTAAGTGTCCTCAGACCTCCCACACGGCAGTGTGTGGCTGGGGAAGGACAAGAGTCCTTGGCGCAAGCCCGGGGTGGGGACAGTTTGCTTCAGGCTCCGTCTCCATACATCTTTTCTCAGGGCCGCCCAGGAACCATTCAGGGTCTGGAAGGCAGCGCGGACTTCCTGGTGAGAGGCGGTGCGGGGGTGGGGGTGGGCGGGGCTAATCCGGGGGAAGGGGCGGGTCATGTTGAGAGGGGCGGGCAAGGAGATAGGTTCCTTCAGGAGGTAGGGTCAGAGGGAGAGGGGAGGGGCTGCAGCTGAGAGGTGCAGCCAGGTGCGGTGGGAGGAGGGCTCGGAGCTGGCAAGATGGGGAAGCACTGCCCAGTTGGCCTGGGGCAGGCCAGTGACCTCAGAGCCCTGCGGGATTTCCTTTCCAGTGTCCAACCAACTGTCCAGCGGGCGTGAAAGGGCCCCCGGGGCTGCAGGGAGTGAAGGTGAGCTCCTGGCCCAAGTCTTGGGGGATGGGGGGTGGGGAGGGGACCTACTCTGAGCTCTCTCCTTCCCTGCAGGGGCATCCTGGCAAGCGCGGGCTTCTGGGAGATTCCGGCCGCCAGGGGAAGCCGGTGAGTGTGAGGGCTGAGGGCCCTGGGAGGGTGTGTGTGGAGAGGGCCCTACAGGAGCCTCCCCCCCATCCTTCTCCCTTCCCCTTCCCCTGTGGGCTCTGGGGATAAAGCCTTGAGCTGGGAGGCAAGAGGCCTAGATTCTAGGTCAATGTGTCCCTGGGCAAGTCCGTTCTCCTTGCTGTGCTTCCATTTCCCCATCCGTCCATCACATGGGACCATACGGTTTCTAGGAGGCCTTCCTGTCTGCTTTTGCTGGGAAGAGGATGGTATCTTTGGTTGTCTGTATGTTTGTCTCTCGATCTGCCTGCCTATCTGACTGCTCTTTCCTGGCCCTTAGGGTCCCAAGGGAGATGTGGGTGCCTCTGGAGAGCAAGGAATCCCTGGACCGCCGGTAAGGAACACTTTCCAAGGGCCCTCCTCACCTCTCCTGGGAGATCTTAGTGGAGTCATTCTCCTGCTCTGGGCTCTAACTTGTGAAAGAGACACCTGTGTCCAGCTGGTGTGTCTCTGGGTGGTGGCGGGGGGGGGAGGGAGGCTGAGGCTGACTGTGAGAGACTGCGGGACAGGAACCAAGGCTGTCAGCCAGAAGACTCACCTGAGGCCCAGGTTCTGCCACTGTCCCTTCTGAGTGACCCTGGCGAGTCTCTCCCATCTCCGAGCATCAGTGACCATCTGTGATAGGGACTCCGTGCCTGCCTCAGAGAGGCACTGAGAAAATTGGGTGGGGGTCAGGGAAGGTGTCACGAAGTGGGCCTTCTAGTTGCCATCGCTGTCATTCTTCTGTCTTGACAGGGTCCCCAGGGCGTCAGGGGCTACCCGGGCATGGCGGGACCCAAAGGAGAGACGGTGAGTGGGTCTGGGGTGTCCTGCAAGAGCTGCTGGAACCAGCCCTCTGGTCTCTGGGGTCCAGCCAGGACTGACCCGCGACCTCTCCTCTCCCCAGGGTCCTCACGGGTACAAAGGCATGGTGGGCTCCATCGGCGCCGCCGGGTCACCAGTGAGTCCACTCCTGCTTCCACCCACACTCACCTCCTCCAGACACAGCTCCTAGGGCTGCAGAGGGGTGCGGCTCCGCCTGAGCCCACATAACTTGCATTTCTGTTTGTCCTTCTTGCCAGGGTGAGGAAGGTCCTCCGGGGCCACCAGGCCGAGCTGGGGAGAAGGGTGACGTGGTGAGTCCTCAGGCACCCCTGTCCAGTCACGGCCCCTGGGGAGAACTGGGTGAACTCAGCTCCATCCAAGGCTCACGTGCGTGCACAAACGTGTGTGTGTGTGTGTGCATACGTTATTCTGCGTGTCTGTGCGTGTGGGTGACTGACTGATGTGAGGGAGGAACGTCTGTGCCCAGAGCCCAGCCAGCCCCAGCAGCCCCCTCCTCCAAGCCCAGCCTGTTGCTGATCAAATTCAGACTTTGGGAGAACCGTGTAATGCAGTCCCACGGTCACTGGGGCCAGACAATGAAATTCCAGGGAATCAGTCATGGGGCTAATGGGATTTGGTCCAGACCCCAGTTCTCTTAACTCTCTCTTTTTTTTTTAAAGTAAAAGACTATCTCTTTTGAGCAGTTCTGAGTTTACAGAAAAATTGAGCAGAAAGTAAAGTTAGGGTTGTTTTTCTTTTTGTTAGTTTTTTTATTGTGCAAGTTTTTTGACAAACGCAAAAGTAGGGCGAATAATATAGTGATCTCTTATGTACCTACCTCCCCAAATTAACCTTTTACCGCTCTCACTTCATCCATCCTCTTCTCCCTTTCTTTCCTTCACTTCATTGCTTTGCTCTGATATTTTCAAGCAAATTCTTAACATTACGTCATGTTACCCACTTTTGAACGTATCTCTTACAAATAAGGCTCTTTCCTCGCATAACCACGATATCATTATCACACCAACAAAATTATCAATTATTCCTGAACATCATCCAATCATCAGCTTGTAGTCAGTTTTTCCCAGTGATCTCAAAAATGTCTTTTCAGGGTTCTTGTTCAAATCAAGACCCAAACCAAGTGCACACATTGTCTTTAGTGGTTGTGTTTCTTCACATCAGTGTCACTCGGGGCCTTGGTGGGTCTCAGGAGCGCTGGCTCCTCCCCTGCCCTGCTCCAGCCCAGCCTGCTTGGTGCTGACCTCTGCTCCCTCCCGCTAGGTCCAGGGCAAACTCACACAACTAGGCCCCTCTCCTCCAGCCCCTGCACAGCATGGCCTGTGCCACAGGGACCCTGGGACCCGGAGGTCACTGTTCTCAGCTGTTCCCTTCTCTGAACAGCCAGACAGGAGTTCAGCCTCCTGAAGGTGATCGGATCTCTGTCTACTTTGCAGGGCAGCCAAGGTATCCGAGGACCCCAGGGAATAACAGGCCCGAAGGGAGCAACTGTAAGTGGACAGAGGGCGAGGTCCAGGCAGCTGTCCAAGCCCCCAGAGGAGGAGGAGCCTGGGATTCTAGACTGAACTCTGTTGCCAGTGGGCTGTCACCTCGGGAAATACCCTCTTTCTGCGCCTTAGTTTTTTCACCTGTAAATAGGGTGGTGATGTAGGAGAGGTCCTGGGACACTCATCACCCACACAAGGGAAGGACTGTGGTCCATCCCACGAAATCCCTTCCCACTTCCACTCTCCCACCCCCAATTGGCTGGTGGGGCTTCCCAAGATGACCTGACCCACTTCCTACACACAGGGACATGGGTGGGTGGCCTGACCCTAGGCATCTCCCCATTGTGAGTGTCCCTTCGACTTTCCTCCTGAGCAGGGCCCACCAGGCATTGATGGCAAGGACGGGACCCCAGGCATACCTGGCATGAAGGTAGGAGTGGGGACGGCTGGTGGGATTGGGGCAAGGGTCAGGGCCCTTTCCAGCTGAGGCTCTGAGTCCCATCACACTGAGCCTGGAGGCCCAGGAGCCTGGGATCCTCACACGTGTCACGGACACATTCCTGGTTGCCTCGGGGCCTCAGTTTCCCTGCCTCCACTCGGGTGGGAGACTCATGTGTGTCTCTGGCTCTGTCTCTCGCAGGGCAGTGCAGGACAGGTGGGGCGGCCAGGAAACCCGGGCCACCAGGGCCTAGTGGTGAGTATGGGGCGGAGCCGTGGGGGCTGCCACACAGCAAGTTGCTTATCCTCCTCCAGGAGGCCAGGCACCCTGTGGCCCACCTCCCCACGGTGGCGTGAGTGGCTGATGAGATGGAAGTCACACACCCAGGGCTCATGCTCTAGTCCCTGTCCCCACCCAGCTCAGGCCTCCTCACCAAGTCTGGCCTGGCTTGGGCTTCGTCATTTGGACAGTTGCTCCGGCCTTCTCTTTGACCATTCCAACCATCCATGTTGGCTAAGTGGAATCTGACCATTTCCCTGCTAAACACCTTCCGTGCTCCCCCTCCCCTGCTGCCTCCAGGAAAAAGTCGTTCTGTCCAGTCATTCAGTAGAGTTACTGAGGTCCAGTAAGTGGCAGGGAAAGTTATGAACAGGACAGCTACACCCCTCGTCCTCGCAGCTCACCTTAGCATCTAAGGACCACCATAATCTGACCCCAGCCTATCCCTCCGCCTCATCAGCCACTGCCTCTCTTCATCCTCTCCCTTCTCAACATGGCCTTGGCTTTTCTGCCTCCACACATTCAAGCCTTTACGGGTCCCTCTGCTTGGAATGCCCTTCCCATCTCTCTGTGCCTTCTCACCGTCAGGCCCACCTCCATCCCACACCTTCTGGGAACCCCCGTCCCTCCCTGCCAGGGGTACTGAGGCCGAGGCCCGCTAACATGTCCACGTGCAGACTGTGTTCCTGTGTGCACTCACATGTGGTCCTCTTCTTCCCATGGACCACAGGCACTTGTAGGCAGGCCCTTCTGTACCCACCTCCTCTCTCACCAGGGATTCGCGGCTAGGCACAGTCAAGTTCATGGCTGGGCCTTCTGCTGTTCAGCTCCCATAAGGCAGGGGAGGAATCCGGGAGGTAAAGCAATAGGTGCACAGGGCTCCCCCTGCCAGGGGAGAAACTGACATCAGCTTCCTTCTACAGGGTGTGCCCGGCCAGCCTGGGACGAAAGGAGGCCCTGGAGACAAGGTGAGAGGGCAGAGTTGGCTTCATCTGAGCAAGGGAGCCTGGGGGCAGGGACCAGGGACACGGCTTAAAGACTGTAAGGCCCAGTCCTCAGCCCAAGCTCAGAGACTTGGCCTGGACACAAGTCCCTTGGGCCTAACCACCTCCCTCCTGTCACCTCCCTCCCACCCTCATCCTGGCTAAAGGAGACAGGATGGCGTGGCTGCATACCTAGATGAGAAACAGGAAAATCAATGGAGTCCAGAGGACCTCACCAATAACCCTCTCCTCTCCCCAACTCATTTGGTTCCAGAGTCTTTTTAAGGTTCCCTGGGCTTCTCCAAGGCCAAGGGCCTGACTGGGCTACACAGACTGACCTCAGAACTCTGTTTTCCTGCAGGGTGAGCCAGGCCGGCAAGGCTTCCCAGGAGTCTCTGGTTCCCCCGGGAAGGAGGTGAGTGTCCCCTCTTCTGACACAAGGGCTCTTGCTTTGCTCCCTTCCCCCGCTCCCCCAGGCCTGAGGACCCTGCACTCATTGTATGGGGCCTGAGTGAGACTATGAGGTGGACCCCTAGCCTAGGGGTGCCCTCGGTGCCAGTCAAGGCTCTGCCACTGACCCAGGGAAGCTCTCTTCTCTCTCTGGGCCCCGGTTTCCCTGTGTACAATGCAGAGGTTGGGAGCTGCTTCTGTCCTGGGGTAGGACCTCTCCAGGTGGCCCAACTGACTGGGGCTGAGAATCCAGCAGGAAGTCATTGATTCATTCATTCCATAAACATTCACCAAATATCTGCAACCCGCTAGACGCTGAGATAGACAGTCTCCTACTCACATGGAGCTTACAGTTTCGTGGGAGAGACAGACATTAAATTAAATAAATGATCGCATGATGACTACAACTGTATTGGGTCCTATGAAGGAAAAGTACAGGGACCGGAAGAAGAGGAGGTGAAGGAAGTCTTCCTGATGAAGCAAATTAGCTGAGCCCCAAGGGTGGGTAGGGGCTGGCCAGGTGTGGAAGGGAGGGATCCTCCAGGCTATTGCTCACCTCTGATTTCTCTGTCCCCCAGGGAGAGCCAGGGCCTCGAGGAGAAATCGGTCCCCAGGGCATCATGGGGCAGAAGGTAAGTGCCTGGCACAGTGGCCCCTCCCTGGGGGCCTCTGCAGCAGCTGGCACTGCTGGACCCAGGATCTGGGTCCTCTCAAGGCTCCAGTACCTGCCCAGTCCTGCCCAGCCTGCATGAGGCCTCTCAGTCAGGGCCTCAGTTTGCTGGTCTGAAGTGGAGCCAAGGACCTCCACGGTGGTGACAGCAGGAATGGAGGGCACCCTGACCACGCAGGGTCTGGGATCTGGCAGGGAGAGGCTGCCCCCGCTGATAGCCGGATGTGACCTTCACTTTCCATTTCAGGGTGACCACGGTGAGAGGGGGCCAGTGGGGCAGCCAGGCCCTCAAGGCCTACAGGTAAGTGCAGGGCGGCTGAGATGGGCATGGGGAGCATGTCTGGGCACCTCATCTGACTTACTCCTCTGGTTTCTTTTCTCCTCAGGGCCCCAAGGGGGAACAGGGTCCCCCCGGAATTCCAGGGCCCCAAGGCTTGCCAGGAATCAAGGGAGACAAGGTACCAAATGGGGCTGGAAAATACCAGGGAAAGAAGCCTTAAGACTCTGGGGGAGGAGTCGGTGGAGGGCAGTGAGATCCTTGAGCACCGCAAATCTTCGTGGAAAAAGTACTCCCTGCGGGTCCCTAGGGACCCCGGGGGCGGGGGCGCGGCGGAGCTGCAGAGGGGCGTGTGGCCAGGAGCCGGGGTTGGGGGGACCCTGTGGACCTAGCCTCCCCTGGACCCGAGCTCACCAAGCCCCGGAACACCCCCCCCCCGCCCCGCTTTCTCCAGGGCTCCCCAGGGAAGACCGGGCCCCGCGGCGGAGTGGTGAGTGCCAGCATGTCCCCTACCCCCGCCGTCTGGGCATCCCGCGTCGGGGCGGGGGACGCGGGTGTCACAGGCCAGCACAGCCGCCCCACCCCTGCTCCCACGCCACGCGGGGCCACAGCGGTCTGACTCGGTTTCAATCTGCAGGGCGACCCGGGGGTGGCTGGCCTCCCAGGAGAGAAAGGCGAGAAGGTGAGCCGGCTGTGAGGGGCGGCGGGGTGGGGGGAGCGGCGGGCGGGCCCTGGGACCCCTCGTGACCGTGCTTCCTTGTGCCTGCAGGGCGAGTCCGGCGAGCCGGGGCCCAAGGGACAGGTGAGTCCTGCAGCCATGACACCACCTTCCCCCTCTCCCGCCATCCCCCTTCCCTCGGCGCCGCTGGGGACCAGGACCGCGGCTCCCCAGGCTTCCCTCCCCCCATCCCATCCTTCCCCGACCCCGCCCCCCGCTGACCCCAGCGCGTGCGTCCTCTGACCCCGGCTCTGAACCCACCCCGCTCGGCAGCAAGGAGTCCGCGGAGAAACCGGCTATCCGGGCCCCAGCGGAGATGCAGGCGCCCCGGGGGTGCAGGGCTACCCCGGGCCCCCGGGCCCTCGAGGACTGGCTGGAAACCGAGGCTTGCCCGGACAGCCCGGGAGGCAGGGCGTGGCGGTAAGTTGGCCTCCAGGGGTGGAGGAGTCTCTTTGGGAGGACATCTCTTTGGGTTGCTGCTTATCGCCCCAAAGGCTGGGAATTCCCAGAGGAAGCTGGCTTCCCTGAGGCTGATTCCAAACCTCAGGGTCAGAGAGGATGGGTGTGGGTGCAGGAGGGATTTCAGTCAGATGCTGAAAATACTTCTGGTGAGAAAATGGGAACAGGAGGGGGTCATAGCGCTGGAGCGGTCAGCCCTGGCAGCCAGGGGCTTCTTCCTGAAAGACCTCCTCTGCTTTCAGGGCCGAGATGCTAGTGACCAGCACATCGAGGATGTGGTGCTGAAGATGCTGCAAGGTGAGGGGCGGGGGGGCAACAACTCCTCCTCACAGTCAAGGCATCGCCATCCTTCAGGAGCCTCTTCAAGTGGCCTTGCTGGAGAGTCTGCAGTCAGGGGTGGCCCTTCCAGCTCTGCCTCCAAGGGTCTGGGGACCTTACCTACATCCCTGCCCTCTCAGGACCTTTGACATCCATAAAACAGCCTGAGGAAGGTAGAGGTTAACCCCCAGGCTGTTCTGTGTGCACACGTAGGGGCCAGGGGCCAGGGGCCAGGGGCCGGGATGCTCTGCCTTCCCCAGTTTTACTGAGCTGACACCCATCTTACAGACTTCTCTGTCTCCCTCCCTCCCTCCAGAGCAACTGGCAGAGATGGCTGTGAGTGCCAAGCGGGAGGCTCTGGGTGCGACCGGGATGATGGGTCTCCCAGGACCCCCTGGGCCTCCTGGGTACCCAGGCAAACAGGGACCCATTGGGCACCCTGGCCCTCGGGGCATTCCTGGCATCGTGGGAGCCGTGGGTCAGATTGGCAACACTGGGCCCAAGGGTGAGTGCTATTCTGTGGTGGCCAGGGGATGGGGATTTGGCCAAGACCAGCCCCTGGGGGGTCTCAGTTACTGAGTTGATTGCTCCGCCTCCTGTTTTATCTTTCATCATTCTCCTTCCCAGGATGAGGTATAGACACTTTCACCCATTTCTCCCACATGTGACTCCTGGGCTTGCTTTTTCAGTAGCTAATTGATAGAAATGAATGTACTGTTTTACAGATTGGGCTTTTTGGGGGGTTTTGTTTGTTTTAAATTTACTTAGTGGTACTCCATAAACTTCCTTCCATGTCTCTAAAAGTGGGGAGGCAGATTAAGAAAATACTAACGAAGGCAAGCTCGAGTCACAAGACAGGTGTGAGTCCAGACTCTGCCACTTTCTCATTGTGGCTCCTGAACAAGTTACCTGTTTATCTTCCTGGTCCTTAGATTTATCATCTGTAAAATGGGGATATTAATAGCAACAACCTCATAGTTGTCATGAAGATTACATTTATAGGTAACTTACATAGAGTTGGCACATAGCAAATGCCAACTATTGTTATTATTAGACACTTTCCTGTAAAGAACTTTATCAGCTGTATAGTCTTCCATCCTTTGGACTTGCCTTTATTTAATCAGTTCTGCAGTCATTTCCAACTTTCCCCTATTATAAACTAGCACAAAACAAATAATTGTGTGTGAAATAGAAATTAAGTAGCAAGCTGAGTAGAAAAAAAGCATTTTCCTATTCTGAAAAACTAAGGCTTGATTCTTTCTCTGCAGGAAAATGTGGAGAGAAGGGTGATAGGGGAGAAGTTGGACGAGGGCATCCCGGGATGCCTGGGCCCCCAGGGATCCCAGGTAAGATCTTGGCGCTGCCCAGTGGCAGTTGTGTCCCTCAGCTCTGGGATTAATGACCCAAAGACAACTGGGTCTCCTCCATGGAGGCCTCATGTTCAGCCAACTCAGTCCCACACATCCGATTTTTGATACTTTTGGAGCACCCAGGAGCCTCTGGGTGCGGTCTGGCTGAGAACTGGACAGCTGGGATTCTGAGGACTTCCTGGGTTGCACAAAAATCTGCTTCATGGAGGGAAAGGACGGGGCATGTGCTCCCCAGAGTCACTGATTGGGAGTTGGGAGGAAAGGACAATCAGACACGACTCTCTCAGAACCTGTGTGTCTGGGGCAGAGTCCCTCCTTTCTGTGTGTCCTTGGCTTCATTTTCCCCACCTTGATGTCTTGACCTTCTCCCTCTCATAGGACTGCCTGGCCGGGCTGGCCAGGCAATCAACGGCAAAGATGGAGATCGAGGGGTCCCAGGGGCCCCAGGAGAGGCAGGCCGACCTGGCCTGCCAGGCCCCATGGGGCTGCCAGGCTTCTGTGAGCCTGCGGCCTGCCTTGGAGCCTCAGCCTACACGTCTGCACGCCTCACAGAGCCTGGATCCATCAAGGGGCCATGAGCATCAGGCCAAGACGGAGCCCAGTGGGCATCCTAGGGGGAAAGGACTAGGTGCCCTCTGGGTGGACATGCATCCCATTCCTCTGCCCAGGAAACTAGCTTTCCCAGGACCTTTGTCTGGGACCCAGGAGTCCTGAGGAAAAGGAAATTCTATAACATGGGGGAAGGGAAGGGAGGACATCGGAGTGAAAAGGTGAGGCTAACAGACAGGGCAAGTGGCACCGGAGAGTGCAAGGTCCAGAGGATGGGGTGGCTTTCCTTCCCGGAGCACCGCTCAAATGTCACCAAAACAAATGTCTCCTTAATTTGCACCATCCTCCACTGGCCATCTTGTCCTTGGGGCAAGTGGACTGATGCCTTTGCTGGTTCCTGATTCCATTTTCACCCCCTGGGCTTACTGGCTGACTGCCTGGAGGTGGCCGTCCCTAAGCCAGTCCACTACTTCCTCCCTGCCTTCCTCCCATCTGAGTATTTAAACACCCATCTCCCTTCCCTTTCTGGCATCACCCTCTCCCACCAAACCGCTAGATCCACCCAGGCCTTTCTGTAAATAAAAGCCCCTGACTTGGGTACAAACCAGGATGTGAGTGTTGGGCTTAATTTCTTGTGGATTAGGGGTGGGCCTCCACGACCTGAGCAGGATGGTCAAGGGCTCCAGAAGGGGAGGGTGGAGGGCGGGGTACCTTCCTCTGGGTACATCCTGAATTATGAGGATGGCACAGCATATTTGAGGAACACCTGTGGGATGAACCTGCAGGTAGAGTTAGGATGGTGACCCTCTGTCTAACTTTGGGCAGATCCTTCCCAGCCTTTGTACAGCTGGGCAAGGACTTGGCCTTGCCTCACTTATTCAGTAGAGCGCACCCAGTGTCTTGCCAGGGCCTGACACACAGGAGGTCCTCTGTGAGTTTTGGCACCCACCGTGTGCTGGCCCTGGGGCAGGAGCTGGCAGCCAAGACTGGAAGTCCTGGCTCTTGCCTTCCAGGGGCTTCTAGGCCCGTGAGAAAAACAGACCTGGACCTGGATGATGAGGGCAGAAGTGACATTCACTCATGCCACTTTCACTGAGGGAACATCTAGGGGAGACTGACTCAGATCTGATGTGTGGGTCCGGGGGCTCCCAGCCTCATAGCTGTGTAGGCCAGCAAGGCCACTGCAAGCAGCAGGAGCAGGAAAGGGTGTGGCAGGTACCTCTGACCCATGCAATGATGGGAGCTTTGGGAATTCAGGGAGTGACCCATCCCTTTGCGCCATTATTGATTTGGGCATTTATTCCCCCAAATGAAGCATTCTGCCAATCTTCCTCCTGGAGACACAGGACTCCGGCCTGAGGTCCCAGCATGTGTGAAGCTTGGGCTCTCTTACACCTCACCCTAAACCTGGCTGTAAGTCTCCACTTAACGTTGGAGCAGCCTTCTCTTCCTCTGGCCAGCAGATGCCGAGAACTACCCTCAGTAGCCTCCCCTGCCCCAACACACACACACACACACACACACACACACACACACACACACACACACACACACACACACACACACACACCCATGGGCGACCTCAGCAGATGCCGAGAACTACCCTCAGTAGCCTCCCCTGCCCCAACACACACACACACACACACCCATGGGCGACCTCAGCAGATGCCGAGAACTACCCTCAGTAGCCTCCCCTGCCCCAACACACACACACACACACACCCATGGGCGACCTCAGCAGATGCCGAGAACTACCCTCAGTAGCCTCCCCTGCCCCAACACACACACACACACACACACACACACACACACACACACACACCCCATGGCGACCTCTCAGCCCCCTTACCTCAATCCAGGGACAGACAGGAAGGAGAGGGTAGGGTAGTCCTAAGGGCCACAGAGGTGGCTTCACCCTCAGAGCTTTGGCAAATCCGGAATCACAGCATCCCAGGCCCCAACGGGGCCAGAAGGCCCGCTGCTGCTGTGGCTGCCAGGGGAGCCGCTGGAATGCAGAATCCGGAGCTCAGTGGAGGGCTGGAGGGTGAGGGCTGCAGGAGGCAGCTGCATCCCGGCCCTGAGCAGCAGGCCCTCAGGCATTTCATGCCTGCTGGGGAAGGGTTCTCCTTCCCAAGGCCATGTCACTTTACTTGTCCCGGTGCCTGAAACTTTGGGCTTAGAGAGCCAGTCTATTCCTTGAGCTTTCCTCATGTGCTGGCCCTGGCCTCTTTCCTTCTCCCTCTCTGTGACTTTCCCTGAGAGTAGTTCCACTGGAGGATTTGAATTACACGATTCACAGATCTTATGCAGAGTTACACCTCATTCCTTACGACTCAGGCATTTGAAGGAGCCAAAAGGGGGCTGATTCCTAGGAACTAGTGGCTGGTAGCCTTTCTGATACTTCCTGGAGGGTGATTCACTCAGGAAAAACACACGTCCTTACTTTGATCTTACAATTCTCCCAGAAGCCTCTCTGACCTCATGTCCACGCTTGGACCCTGGTACATTTCATTCCAGCCACTCCAGCCCCTGTGCTGCTCCTCAAACATGCTGCGCCAACTCACATGCTATTTATGCTCTCTACCTGGAATGTTCTTTTTCAAAGTGTCACGGTCAGCAACCTCACATCAGGTCTTTACTCAAAAGTGACCTTCTCATCCCTACCCCAATATTGATACCCACCTTGGGTTTTACTATTTCTCCTTAGCACTTATCACTATTCAACATACAACATATAACATACAACATATAAGCTCCATAACGGCAGAAACTTTGGTCTTGTTTGCCACTCTGTTCCCCAGCACGTAAAACAGTGCCTGGTAAAACATAAGTGACTCTGGTTGATAAGACTATATAACTGAAATTTGCTAAGAGGGTAGAACTTAAATGTTTCACCAGAGATATATACATACATACCTCTGTACATATGAAAAAAATCATTTGAAAAGAGAAAAGTAAACAAAGTTTCAAAAACAAAACCTCAAAACGGTGCCTGGCACATAGCAGGTGCTCAATAAAATAGTTGTTAAGTGAATGAATAATATGTTCAGGGTGCTCAGAGAAGACCCCACCAATCGTCAAACCAGGAAGGAAGGGATTTGGTCTCAGCTTGTGTGTGACTGAGGCATTTTCCAAGATGACCCAGAGCATCCAGGTTATTCCCTCCACCGCCAGGAATGGGTATCATATGATGGCACCAGGTGGGCTTAGAAGCTGACAAACCCTCTGCCAGGTAAGCACTGGCAAGAGCAGTGAAGCAGCAGCAGACAGGCTAATCCAAAAGATCCTGGTGGGGGCAGACATTTCCCCAGGATAAATGGTGGGCTTGTATCTTACCTGTAAAGGAAGGCTTCCATTGGTGACAGGACCCATAGCCAGTTGTCCTGGTTAACGGACCTCTGTCATGCTGTTCATGAGGTTACAACCAACTGAAGTCAAGTGGATGAGAAGAAATGTGTCCTTTGCCCCTTGCACACCCTCTCTGATAAGCACCTCAAACTCAGCTCATCCCAAACTGGTCACCCCCTGCCCCTAACTTGTTCCTTCAGGGTCCCCTATCTCAGTAACTAGTTCTACCATCTAGCCGGTACCCAGGCCTGAAACCTGCATCATCTTTAACTCCTTCTGCCTTCACCCCTTCTTGCTAATTCATCTCCAACCCTGTCAACCACCTTTTCACTCATTTGTTTAGCAAATATTCATTCATTCTGTGAGCGCTGTTGTCTCAAGTAGAATGTAAGCTCTGTGAAGCAGGGGATTTTGTCCTGTTCCCTGCTGTACCCTCAGAGCCTACAACAATGTATGGTATTTAGCAGGGACTTAATACATATTAGCAAAATGCATGATTATATTATTCAGGATAATATCCATTTGCTTTATTATGGCACACAGGCCTTTACACCTGGCCCGTCTTCCTCTCTAGCCACATTTCTCACTCTGACTTCTCATAATCCCCCAAATGCCGCATGTTCTCATGGTTTTGTACCTCTGTCCCTGGAATACCACCCCCTTGTCCTTCCTTGTCTAGCCAATTCCTACTCCTCTTTCAAAACTTGATCATGTCTTCCAGTAATCCTCTCCTCACCCCAACTGCCAGCTGGGTTAGGCATTTCTGGTTTTGTGCTTATTTACATCATAGCAATTATGGTGAATTATTCATATCATTATTAACAATTATCATTATTAACCAGTTATTGAGCTCTTATTATTATCAGCTATTGTGCTAAACACCCTGCAAACATGATCTCATTCTACCCTTAAGACAGCCCTGCAAAGCAGGTATTATCCCCATTTGTCATGTTAAAAAATGAAATCTCTCTCAACCCCACTTCTCCCTATGGCTACCATCCCATACTTTTTGCTCCCTTTTATGGGAATAAAAGGTTGTATAATCTGGCTTCTAGCTAGACATCTAGTAGACATCTCAATTTTAACATGAGGGAAATGTTAAAATGCTCTGCCCCTCCAAAATTCCTCCCTTG
This sequence comes from Balaenoptera musculus, assembly GCF_009873245.2. Lineage (NCBI taxonomy): Eukaryota > Metazoa > Chordata > Mammalia > Artiodactyla > Balaenopteridae > Balaenoptera > Balaenoptera musculus. The sequence continues at coordinate 32,685,502 of NC_045785.1, read as the reverse complement.
TCCCCCTTTCCCCATCTCAGTTACTGGCAACACCATCCCTTCTGTTACTTAGGCTAAATATGCTGGAGGCATTCTCTACTCCACTTTCTTTCTTGCACCTCACCTCTGATCCATCAGCAAATCCTGTTGGCTCAGCCTTCAAAATATTTCCAGAATCCAACCACTTCCCATCACTTCCCTGACTACCACCCCAGGTTCCATTTTTACTTCTTGCTGGAAGTATTTTTTTTTTTTAATATTTATTTATTTATTTATTTGGTTGCATGGGGTCTTAGTTGCAGCAGACGGGCTCCTTAGTTGCAGCACGTGGGCTCCTTAGTTGTGGCACGTGAACTCTTAGTTGTGGGATGCACGTGGGATCTAGTTCCCTGACCAGGGATCGAACTTGGGCCTCCTGCCCTTGGGAGCGCAGAGTCTTATCCAGTGTGCCACCAGGGAAGTCCCTTGTGGAAGTATTGCAAGAGCCTCCCAACTAGTCCCCTGCTTGTACCCTTGCTCCTCAACATAGCAGCCAGTGATCCTGTTAAAACTTAGACCATGTCACTCCCTGGCCCAAAACCCTCCAATGACTTCCACTGTAGTCTAATAAAAGCCTGAGTCCCTCCAATGGCCTACAAGACCCTGTAAATCTGCTGCATCCCTACCCCTCAGACTTTATCTCCCACCATTTCTTCCTAGAACACCCCACCCCAGCCTCTCTGGCCTTCTGGTGTTTCTCAAACAGCAGGCCTGCTCCCACATCAAGACCTTTACACTTGCTGTTCGCTCTTCCTGGAATGCTCTTTCCCCAAACACCTGCAGAGATCACCCACTCACTTTCTCCAGGTCTTTGTTCAAACATTACCTTCAGTGACACCTTTTATCAACTCCCCTCCTCCCCCAACCCCACAAACACCTCAGGCCCTCCTTTTTCTCTAAGACATGTATCACCATTTGATATCTGTTTTGTGTATTCTGACTGTCTATTTCCCACACTAGAATGTAAACTCCACGAGGTGGGGATTTTCTATCGTTTACTTACTAACGTGTTCCCCAGCACCTGGAGCAGAGCGTGTGGTACAGTACACGTGGGCACAGCGTGTGGGCACAGTATTTGCTGACTAAATGACAGATGGAGAAATAAAGGCTCAGTCAAGTTCCTTACCCGAGGTCTTCATAGTAAGTGGTGTGTTGCATTCTAGAGCCCTGCCCCAGATCTTAACCCTAAGTTATGCTTCCCTGTTTGTTAATCATCAGGCAGAGAGCCAGAGAGGGGCTCTGACCTGAAGGCACAAGTTATTTGTTAACTGAGATGCCAGCTTCATCCTGCTCGCTGGGTAAGAACAGTCCTGGTTTCACAGGTTTTTAGAACACATGGAGGTATCTTCCTATCTGTCTCTGGTCATATTGTTTGGGAAACCCTCCTCCCTGGAAACTACCCTGGATAATAAGAGAAGAGCCAGAGGTTTCCCTATCCATATTGTCTGAATAGGGCTATACCATCCCACTATGGATTATTCCTGCTTTTCCACCAAACTGTACATAGCCTGACACAAGAGTTACTTGCTCACATCATCATGATCTTGAATCAGGAGTTTCTGGAAAGAAGTTCTCTGTACTTTTCTTTGTATAGCATCTATGACAGAACTGAAGGCCCTCAAGGTAAGCTTTCTGCTAAGGTAAAGCTTTTCTGCAAATGACAATAGAAAACTCAAAACAGTCAAAGCTACATAAAGTATATATGTACAAACGAATCCAAAAGATAGATGACAAAGACCAAGTGGAAGAAGGAGTCCTCAGGGAGGGGAAATACCACATAAAGGATTAGGGGTGAGCGTGAGAATATACAGGTAAAGGGCAAGCTGGAACCATCATTGATACTAAAGTCGTTGATTTAATCCCAGCTCCTATCCTAAACAGAGGTAGCATTTACTAGTAGCTCTCAGACTTCAGCAAAGAGCCAAGTCAGATAAAGGCAGTATGTACACACAACAAGGACTCCGCCTTAGATTCAGAGATAAACCCTGCTGAGGTCATGCCATTTTATCTGAGGCCTTGATCTACTTCATTCTGCCCCGTGCACATCCACCAAATATTAGGGTGCAGAGTGCCACCTCTTTCCCTCCTTGGCTGACCTCTTTACTCCTTCCCCTGATTGGTCAATACCTCAGGAACCTACCAGTATCCTCTGGCCATCCCTACGCCTCCCATAAACTGTAGGTGACCAGGTCAAAACAATCACATATTAAAAAGCTAGTTACTGGGACTTCCCTGGTGATCCAGTGGTTAAAACTCTGCGCTTCCACTGCAAGGGGCGCGGGTTCGATTCCTGGTCAGGGAACTAAGATTCTGCATGGCACGGGGTATGGCACCCCCCCCCCCCAAAAAAAAAGCTAGTTACTGCTGCCACACGAAAGGAAGACCAAAGAGGCAGCTGGAGCAGACCAAACAGGCCCAAGACAATGAGAGGTTATGGGAATGGGGAAGGAATGATTCTGAATGACACTTCTGAGGAAACATCAGCAAGAACCAGTGACACTCTGGGGTGGAGCAGGAGAAAGGCACTGAAGAGGACTCCGAGTGAGGTGCAGTGATGGTCCTGCTGCCACTCGGCACTCAGGCCGTTCCTTCACACTACTCTTCACGTAGTGGGTTGGCCAAAAGATTCATTCTGTTTTTTCCGTAAGATGGCTCTAGTAGCACTTAGTTGTCTTTAACGTCATTCAAAACAATTTTGTTAGACTGTATGTGACAGAGCTGCAGCCCTGTCATATCAGCGTGCATTTAAAAAAAGACTTATCAAAGTTGGTGAATTTTTATGTAGCCATTTTAATATTGAAGATGGAAGAAAAAAAGCAACATTTTCAGCATATTATGCTTTATTATTTCAAGAAAGGTAAAAACGCAACCGAAATGCAAAAAAAAGATTTGTGCAGTGTATGGAGAAGGTGCTGTGACTGATCGAATGTGTCAAAAGTGGTTTGCGAGGTTTCGTGCTGGAGATTTCTCGGTGGACGATGCTCCACAGCCGGGTAGACCAGTTGAAGTTGACAGCGATCAAATCAAGACATTAATTGAGAACAATCAACGTTATACCACGCGGGAGATAGCCGACATACTCAAAATACCCAAATCAAGCACTGAAAATCATTTGCTCCAGCTTGGTTATGTTAATCGCTTTGATATTTGGGCTCCAAGTAAGTTAAGCGAAATAAAACTTCTTGACCATATTTCCACATGCGATTCTCTACTTAAATGTAATGAAAAGTTCCATTTTTAAAACAAATTGTGACGGGCGATGAAAAGTGGATACTGTACAACAGTGTGGAATGGAAGAGATCGCGGGGCAAGCGAAATGAACCACCACCAACCACACCAAAGGCCGGTCTTCAGCCAAAGAAGGTGATGTTGTGTATATGGTGGGATTGGAAGGGAGTCCTCTATTATGAGCTCCTTTCAGAAAACCAAACGATTAATTCCAACAAGTACTGCTCCCAATTAGACCAACTGAAAGCAGCACTCAATGAGAAAAGTGTCCAGAATTAGTCAACAGAAAACGCATCATCTTCCATAAGGATAATGCAAGGCCGCGTGTTTCCTTGATGACCAGGCAAAACTGTTATAGCTTGGATGGGAAGTTCTGATTCATCCACCGTATTCACCAGACATTGCACCTTCAGATTTCCATTTATTTTGGTCTTTACAAAATTCTCTTAATGGAAAAAATTTCAATTCCCTGGAAGACTGTAAAAGGCACCTGGAACAGTTCTTTGCTCAAAAAGATAAAATGTTTTGGGAAGACGGAATTATGAAGTTGCCTGAAAAATGGCAGAAGGTAGTGGAACAAAAGGGCGAATACAGCGTTCAATAAAGTTCTTGGTGAAAGTGAAAAATGTGTCTTTTATTTTTACTTAAAAACCGAAGGCACTTTTTGGCCAACCCAGTACTAGCACTTGGTTCCTCTAGGGTAATAAACATATATCTACTAGGTAACAAATGACAGACAAATTTTGTCAAATTAAAGACAAAGAACATCAATATGCACTGGCAATTTTTAATGTTTCACTTGTGCAGAGCTGAAATTTGTATTTAAAGGCACGGAAGGAAGGAAAGGCAGTTATCACAGCATGAGTTCACAGATGAAAGATGCTGGATCAAACCATAGCACTGTTCCTCTTTAGCCTTAGGAAAATAAATAATGCGGTACTAAACTAGATGTTTATTTTTATTGTATTTCCATGTAAAGACATCACCCAAATATCAGCTGAGCAAAAGACTTTCTGGCCAGATACCAAGCATGCACAGTTGATCCCACTTTGGAATAAATGCCCAGAAGATACACATCACCAGCGGGTGGGAGCTCTAGGCACAAAGTTGGGTCTCATTCAGAAAGTGGACAGAGATTTGAATCAGTCAAACATGCAGCTTCAAAAACTGGAAATCTTTCATGACATTTATTTTGAAAATAAAAATTGTCTGCATATCAAGAACTATAATTTTCTAAAATGGAATCAGGCCTGATTAAATAGCGCTTATGACCTACTGATAAAAATTAGAAAAATAAAAACAGAAACTCTTCTGTCCTTGAAAGAGATAGAAAATTATATTTTTTCCTGTAACATCATAGAAGAATCATCAGTACTTCAATCTTATATCTCTTAAAATGTCATTTCTTCTTCTTTCCACATTCTTCCACTTTTAAAATAGCAAAGCCTGTTCAACATGGCAATTTCTGCTAAGTAAAAGGATGCACTGTTTATTGAATACAAGAGTATGAATGAGAAAAAGCTGAATGTTTAGAAAAATACTCGTTTACCCCTAATGGGATCATACCCACCAGGTGGAAAGAAAGAGAAAGACTTTCTTAAAAACAAAACCAAAACCCAGTGATTTAAAACATTCTGCACATAATTTCTGATTTCAAAGCATTATTAGAAACTCCTGATCAGTGTATAGCAAGAGAGGGAACAGAGAAATTTGATAGAACAGGAGAGAGCATATTTCTAACTACTTTCATTTACAAAACATCAGCCTTACCAATTATTATCTTTCTTCCTTATTTAAAATACTGATTAGCCAGCTTAAATCATAACAGCATGAAAGTAAAAATAAGTCTCAACTTAGGTATGAGCACAGTGATTCAGGACCACTGTTTCTGTCTTACAGAGAGGATTCAGAGGTGGTGTTCCCTTTTAAACATATGCCCCCAAACCCCTTATATGCAGGTTCCATATAAGCATGTAAATAAAACAAGTTCTGTATTTTCTCAAGTAATTTTACAAGTTGATGGTAAACTAGATTTTAAAGATAAAACTATGCCTTTAAAAACATGAAGCCTCAAAATTTCATCCAGTGTTTTCTTTAAGAAATGGATTATTAAAATCATTTTTGAAATGAGATATTAAATGTATTTAAATCTTGGCTTTTCCATACTTAATAATTTTTCTTAAAAAAAAAAAACGTTTAAAAACATCAAGAGCCAGAACATGCTGCCAGGACAGAAATAATCAGAAATGTCTTCAGTTGCAGACCTTGGGCAACTCAGTCCTGTTTTGAATTTTTCAAAGCCTGAAGTCTCTCTAGTAGTGGAGGATGAGAATAATGCCACATAGAAAACAACCAGTCAGAAACAGGGAAACCCAAGTTATCTTTGTTTAGTTTGATTAAAGCAGAATATAAGTCTTTAGCCTTCCCAAGTTTCTTGGCAAATGCATCAGCTTGAAATTCAAATCTGCGGCTTAGGACTGTTAGGCAAAAAGAAAGTACCTGAAAAAGTAAATAAAAGTGTTTTAACCACTGCTCCCCTCTTTGTTGTCACTAAAGGTTTCATGAGCCAAAACTGTAGAGGAAGTTTGGCTCAGGATAAGAGAAACAGCAGGCCAAAAGAAAGATCACTCATATTTAGGGGACCCAGGGTGGGGGAATTATTAAAAATTGAGCCTTTTCCCCCCAAGCCAACAGACCAGAAACAGATATATATCCAAAGGAATGTCAGTCTTAACAAAGAAATACTAATATTTGAGAACCTGCCATGTGCTGGGCACTGAATTGACACTTTACATATTCTCCAACAATCCTGCAAGGTAATTACTCTACTCCTGTTTTACGGATGAGGAAGGTGTATCTCAGAGAGATGAGATAACTTGCTAGTAGTCACACTGCTAGAAGGTGGCAGTGCTGAAATTCTTGATGATTCCAAAGCCCATGGACACTACCTTCCTCAGATACAGGTAAGATGTGGTGATTTATATTCAGACTCTTTTTTTTCTTTTTTAAAAAAATTCTTGCTCACTTATCCACCTTTAAATGATAACTGAGAACATTCTAATATATATATGTGTGTGTACACGCACACACACATATATATATACTATAGTCACTAATGACAATCTCAAAATAGAATTTTCTAAAGGTTCTGAGCTATGGTAGCTTCATCAGAATAAATGTTCAGTCCCTGAAGGTGACAACTATGAAGAGGACAAATTTCATCTGAAAATATAAATTTTGAGGGAAAAGTAATTTATTTGCATACTGAAGTATTACAGGTTGAATGACATGATGTCTATTTCTTACCTTAAAATATGTCAGCAATAAAAAAAAAAAAGTTTAAAAAGTCTCTCCTCTGTACCTCTTATTGCCCCTAGCAGATATAGAGTTTCAACATAAAGTCTGGGAGTTCCTGATACCTTCTTAGATATGTTCAAAGCTAATATCTGAATTCTACCTGAAATTTCTTTCCAAATCTTGAATGTACTTTTTGGGACAGAATCATTAACTAGTATCTATCTATCTATCTATCTATCTATCTATCTATCTATCTATCTATCTATCTCCTAATTTCAAGTGTCCCAGGCTAACTGTTCCTTGAATCTCACTATAAGACATAAATAGAAACATAAGCAGATACTAACCTATACCTACCTAACCTATACATACCTAGGTTTCCAAGCTCTTCTTGATGGGGCAATTTCCCCATTTTCCAGGAAAATATGTCTTTCCTATCATGACCTCTTAAATGCTGACATTAAACGTAAGATTTTCTGTTTAAATATTTAGTCTTTTTGAAATGAATCTCCGGGGCTCACCAAGGTTTTTAAAACAGTTGCTAATATCTCACATTTCAAATTACTCTAATACCCCACATTTACTTAGATATTTTTGAAGTGAACTCAACTACTCAATATAAGGAGACAAAGACAAAAACTGAGAGGCCAAATTAGATGCCCAAAGGAGAACCACTAACGTTACTGGTGCCTTACTTATAAGAGGACACTTATACTCAGTCAGAATCTAGTAACTTTTACTTAATGAGTTTGATTATCTGATTTCCCAGTCTATGATTGGTTGAAGAAGAAAATTATAAACAGATAATGACCATAACAGAAAGTTACACTGATATTAGCAAGGATTATCAGCCTGACAGTGAGTGAAGAGATAAGAAAATTAAACAAATAAATAAACAAACAAACAGCATAACTGCTTAAAGAGCAAAGCAGTCTGGGGCATTTCATACATATAGCTCAGTGTCCTTAAGGCATTCCTGAATTGTGACTGAAGACAGACATGACAATTACCACTATAAGGTGTTCTATAACCTCTTTAAGAAGTAACAGTCTGTATACAGCATTTTATAAATATTCTCAACAAAAGGTAAAATAAAAAATTAAAACATTTAGAATTTAAAGATAATAAATCTCAGTTCTCTGGAAAATGAATGTAGATTCTGTGGACAGCACTATACAAACATGATCTATTCCTCTCCATTTTTCTTTGCTGGTGCCTTACACCCCAGCCCACCCCCACCTTTTACGGAGAAAGTTAAAACCTTAACTCTACAACCGGTCCCAAGAAAGAATTCTTCTGAATGGAGACATCTCAAGATCCCCGACACTATTTCTTGGCTTAATGTGGAAGCCTAATCAATTAGTATCAGGACATGTTGCCATCACTGGATTTATTCATATACAGTCTCATTAATCTATGTCTTATCACATATACGGAGTCCCGCTACTGAGTGGTTCTTAAACTACACTTATCATAAAACACCCAATTCTGATTCAGAGGGTCTGGTGTGGGATGATAAGGCTATTATGAATCAGGTGGTCAGGGAATGCAATCAGAGGAACACTGTCATACAGCCTCCCTTATCCAGTCATACTTACACTCAATTATTATTTGCTTTGTCCCCTCACACACAGAAGATTTTCACCCAAGCACTGGTGAATATGTGGTCTAGGACATAGCATTCCAATAGTTAATCTCCATCTACCAAGTCTCTAGGTACCTGTTATATCAAGGTTTTCACCACTAAAGTCTAATTCTCCACTTTTTTTTTTCCCCTAACAGTATGCAAGCACTTATTATTTGGGATTGGGTTTTTCTGCTACTTTCTTATACTAGCTAGTATATCAAGGGACTAAAACTTTGTTTCATCTGCTTGTTAAAACTATAGTTTTGTTTTGTTTTTTCACTACCCTAAAGGTTCTAGATTTGAAATAGACAAGGGCATATGTGAGATAATTTTAAAGAGTATACATTACCTCATTATAAGGTGAAAAAATAAACTGGAAGATGATCAATAGTCCAATTAGAGTGGGTTGGCTGTCATAAAAACCAAATGCAACAAAAAGTTCCTTTCGACCAATTAATACAGCAAACAAGAAAAAACACAGGAAAGAATTCATCTAGAAAGAAGGATACAAAATTTCTAAGTTATTTCTAAGCTGATTTCACTGTGGGATCAGTAGAACAAGACATCATGATGTGACTTTAAGAATGATGTTAGTGTAACCACAGAAAAAGTTATTTAGGTAGTTTTATAGTTTTACTTTTATTCTAGAAGGAGAGAGGGCCTGAGTTGAGGATATATATACTAATTCATTGTTAGTGGACAAATAATGGTTTAGCTGGATGATTAGGGCCTTGGAGCAAACTAGTGGATGGCTAACAAGAAGATCTGGAAAGAGGTATGTGGTAAAACTTCCAAAATTAGCTCAGAGTATGATAATACTCAGGTCTAACGTGAATGTTCACCAAAAGCGTTCCACGGTAGAGGAGGCCCTCTCAGTGATCAGGTGGAGAAGATACCTGCTCTGTGGATGTTAGACGGCTTCTTTCCCTAGCCACTCTAGGACTTGATCAAGGGCTCATGAACAGAGTGGCTATGGTGATAGGGATGGAGTCAATGCATTAATCAACAACACAGACATCCCCCCACTGGCTCTTGCTGAGTGTCCAATTTTTCAGAAGAGGCAATCAACCCCAGCCCTGATGAGGTACCTCAGGGACCAGCCCACCACCCTCATGGTAGGCTGATTCTATTGGACCCCTCCCTTCATGAAAGGAGCAGTGATTTTCCTTATTAAACTGAATAACTTACATTAAACTTGGATTTGGACTTATTTAATGTCTTACTCACTGCCATGTATCCGTACAACATAGCTTCCAGCCAAGGAATTCATTTTTATACCTATAGATGTAAGGCAACAGGAAGGTACGTACAGGAGTACATAAGTCTTCCCATATAATCCATCACCCAGAACCAGCTGGCCTTTTAGAAAGGTACAAGGACCCATTTAAGACTCAGTTGAGGCCATAGATGCTCAGAACCAGTCAACAAAACACAGTGCTACTTCACTTAGAGCCTTAAAACTGTGGTCACTCTGTTGGTTTAGTGGTATTAATACCCAGGAGTATTACAGAAATTATTACCTTCTTTATATTTACTACCTTTTCCAATTTTTTTTCGATGGGTATATAATGACTTTTTTAAAAGAGAAAAAATGTCCTTCAAAAAGTATTTTAAGGCCCAAGTTATCTGGGCTCACTCCTTTTGATCTTCACAGCTCCTTAGCTTAGCGACTCAGGAGGTGGCGATGATGATGATGATGATAGCAACAATAAATACTTATATAGTACTTACCATATTCCAGGTACTACTCCAAACTCTTTACATGTATTAACTCATTTAATTCTTACATCAGTCCTATGAGATATCATCACTCAATAAGGGAATGGAGGCGGAGAGAGGCTCAGGAACTTGCCTGAGGTCACACAGGTAGTAAGTCAGGGAGCCGTGATGTGAAGCCTGGCTACAGAGTCTGTCTTAACCTCTCTGCTATATGAACTCTCATGCCTGCTATATTTATAATTTGACTATTCTGCCATAAAAAGAGAATTGTCACTCCAAACTTACCTGGCTAATAATGATATTTTTGACTGTGTGTCCCAACTTCCAGTGCCCCAGTTCATGGCCTAGCACAGCAAGCACTTCCTCATTTTTACATCCTTGTTTCTTATTCTGAATTGAAGAACAAATTGAAAATAAATTATCAACAAACTTCAAAAAGTTTATACATTTTAACACAGAAAGAGCCCTTCTTAGATTCTAACTTAAGAAAACAATCGGACTTTTGTGCAGAACTGTTCATTCACTTAACAAAACATTCCCTGAACCACTCCACATTAAACACCGGGTTAAGCTAGAACACAGAATCATGAACAAGACAGACATATTCTGACTTCATGAGTCTACTTTAGATTAGAAAAATATAAATCTTTATCAATAGGACAAGAGTTAAATAAATCATGACACAGTCATGTGACAGCCGTATTATAAACCCATTAGAAATTTTGCTTTCAAAGATTATGTTGCAGTATGGGAAACTGCTCATGATAGTGCCAAATAACATTTATGTTATACATCCACTAGATGTATATATACTAGATGTTTTCAAAGATTACGTTCTGACATGGGAAAATGGTTCATTAGGTGAAGAAAGCAGGAAACAAAACCAAAAATATATAGTATGATTCCAATTATGAAAAAATGCAAATGTGTATGTAAAAATACACAAATATAGAAAACAGACTGAAAGTATATCAAAATGTCAACAATAGTTTTTCTATATGGTAGAATTACAGTGATGTTTATTTCATATCTTTCCTATTTTCCAAATTATCTACTAATAAGCACGTATCACTTATGACCTCCCAAAACACCAGGAAATGCTATTTAAAAAACTGAGACTTCCAAGCTAAGATGGCAGAGGGAACATTCACAACTAATTTTATTCCCTCTAAAAACTCCAGTAAAACTACAATCAAGAGTTGTTTTTTTTTTAAGATATAAACCCACAAGGATAGGGAAAACAGGTGAGGTGGCAATAGCAACAACATTTTGGAAGCAGGAAAGCAGACAAATGATAATGGACTAGGCAGGCCAAAGAAAGTTACATCATAAGCTAGCAGTGGAGAAAAGAGAACCAGCCTGATTTACACTGGCTGAGAACACTGATTAACACTGAGAGTCTTTAAAGGGCTCGAGAACAAACAGTACCAGGTAATTCTGGAACTGGGGAACAGGAGGTGGTGGCTGAAATAAGAATTGAGAGCTGTTTGAGAAATGGTTAAAGCTCCAGATTCCTTCTCCAACTCCACACCAAAAGGCAATTGCTCCTCCCTCGTTCTGGCAAAAGCCTGAAAGCTCATTCTCCCTGGATAGGGCAAAAGAAAAGGACACTTCAACTGGGAGTTCGACATAGTTGAGGGCCTGGGTACACTAGCAACAGACCATGTATTTGCTTACCTAATGGTATGGTACACTGAACACTGAGAACTCCCTCTCCCAAACTAGTCCTCTCCCCATACCTGGCTCCCAGATAACTACCCACCAGGCAAAAGATTAGAAGAGTACTCCCTGGGAACTGACCATTCTACCAGGAAAGACCTGAAGATACTAACAGCAGGTATTCCTCAACTACAAGCACACCCAAGCCAAGCTACAGTGAAGCTCAAAGTTGATAAGCCTTATCTATAGGCTCAGAGATTCCAATCAGGTTTTCAGTCCCATTCCTTTACTAAGGAGTACAGGAACAAGGATTATCAGGTATACAAGGTAAGCTGTTAAGATGGAAGACCAGATACAGAAAAAATGCAGTGTGGAAGAAACAGAAATTATAGAAGGAGAAAATTCAGAGATAAGATATTACATTTGTGGAAAAACAGAGGATACTGTAAAAATGGGAAATTCAGAGAAAAATAAATCTTGAAAATTAGAGCTTAATAGAACGACTGGAAGGACTTCCCTGGTGGCGCAGTGGTTAAGAATCCGCCTGCCAATGCAGGGGACACGGATTCGAGCCCTAGTCTGGGAAGATCCCACATGCTGTGGAGCAACTAAGTCTGTGCACCACAACTAATGAGCCTGCACTCTAGAGCCCGCGAGCCACAACTACTGAAGCCCATGCGCCTAGAGCCTGTGCTCCACAACAAGAGAAGCCACCATAATAAGAAGCCCGCACACAGCAAGGAAGACCCAATGCAACCAAAAATAAATAAATAAATTTATTAAAAAAAAAAAAACATTGGGAGATGATGGAATCTCCCAGAAAATAGAAGAAATAAAGAAATGGAAAAGCAGGGGAGAAAAGCTAAGAAAGTTCAGTATAAGGAAGCCAACATTCAAATAATAGGAACTCTGAAAAGAGAGAATAAAAAAATGGAGAGGAGAAAATCATCAACAAAACAAATCCAGAAAGTTTCCTAGAACCAAAGAACCTCAATTTCCAAATTAAAAGGGCCCAATGCATACCCAGCACAAAGGGTAAAAACAGACCCACTATGTTGCACATTTTAAACTAATATAATATTGCAAATCAACTATACTTCAATTTAAAAAAAAGGCTCACAACAAGGCATGTGAAATTTCAGAACACAGAGAAAGGATCCAACAATTTTCTAGAAGCGTAAAAATTAAGGTAACATACTAAGGATAAGTAAACTGAATGGTTTCAGACACCTCACCAGCAACATTGAAATCAAGAAGACGATGGAGAGGGCTTCCCTGGTGGCGCAGTGGTTGAGAATCTGCCTGCCAATGCAGGGGACACAGGTTCGAGCCCTGGTCTGGGAAGATCCCACATGCCGCGGAGCAACTGGGCCCGTGAGCCACAATTACTGAGCCTGCGCATCTGGAGCCTGTGCTCCGCAACAAGAGAGGCCGCGATAGTGAGAGGCCCGCGCACCGCGATGAAGAGCGGCCCCCGCTTGCCACAACTAGAGAAAGCCCTTGCACAGAAACGAAGACCCAACACAGCCATAAATAAATAAATAAATAAAAATTAAAAAAAAAAAAAAAAAAAAAAAGAAGACGATGGAGAGAGCTCCCTGGTGGCCTAGTGGTTAGGATTCTGGGTTTTCACTGTTGCAGCCCAAGTTCAATCCCTGGTAGGGGAACTGAGATCCCACAAGCTGTGTGGCGTGGCCAAAAAAATTAATTAATTTTTAAAAATAGAAATAAAGCAATTAAAAAAAAAAAGACGATGGAACAATGCCTTCACGATCTTGAAGAAAAAGTATTTCCAATCTAGAAATCTAAACCCCAGTCAAAGTGACAGAAAAAAATGTGACAGAAAAGTGAAGGCATTTTGATGCAAGAACTCAAAAACTTTACTATGCAGTCTTTCTCAGGAAGGTACTGGATTGAGGATGTTCCTTACCAAAATGAAGGAGTAAATTAAGGAACAAAAAGTCATGGAATACAGAACACAGGAGACCCAATGCAGGAGAGAAGTGAAGGAAATCTCTAATGGTAAAGGGCAACCCCAGAATGACATCTATACACCACCTAGAGAGGGTAACCCATCCAGATTTGAACAGTGTGGCTCAAAAGAAAAGCTGTTGAGGGCTGCCATGATCACACTCTCAGTCACCACACCATCTTTTTAACCTGAAGAAACTAGCAGAAGATGTACACTATCAAGAGAACACAGCAAATCAACATGGAATCAAGGATGAGCACAAGGGAAGTCCAGTATGAGAGCTGAAGAGCAGGGCTTCAGAGAAACCACCCCAAACAAAGAAAATAGAGATCTCTCTTGGGGTGTGGCAGGGATGAGGGGGACTAAAACTAATAAGGTTAATGATGCAATTAAACTTGAGGAAATTATACTGAAAGACAGCAGAAGTCATGAGAAGAATTAGCAAAAAGATAAAAGGAAAACTAAGCACACTTTTAAAAAAAAGCAATTATTAAGCAAGAGGGAAAAAAGGTAAGGCATGCTCAGCAGTGAATAGGTACAACGCTGTTTTACAATAATGTTTAAAAAAATGTTTTGATTCTGATTAAACCAAGAACTGTAACAGGACTATATTGCAAGAATTGAGGGAAGGGAGGAGCAGAGCGGATGTTAGGACAAGAGCTAAATCCCCATCTACCGTAAGTGAAAGTCAAGAGATATAGTGTCAGGGACTTCGCTGGCGGTCCAGTGGTTAAGACTCTGCGCTTCCACTGCAGGGGGCGCGGGGTGGATCTCTGGTTGGGGAAACTAAGATGTCACATGCCGTGCGGTGCAGAAAAAAAAAAAAAAAGAAAGAGAGATAGTGTCAACAAATAATAGTACACATACAATATAGAAAAACGATATGTGTAAATGTCAGAAGAAGCTAAAAGAGTTGCAGTCTGTGGGGAAAGGGCCCTGGCAGGACGTGAGCAGCACAGAGAAGCGAGAAACATGAAACTGCTATATTTTATTATATGCTTTTTTTGTACTCTGAACTTTTAAACAATATGTTTATGTTACTTTAATAAAGTAAAATTTAATGTTAAAATTTATTGGAGCTCTGCTTCCCTAACTTTATTATAGCCTCTCAAACCAACATTACAAATATATATGTAAATACACACATACACACACACACACATAATACACACAAATGCATACATTTTTTTTTTCCTTCAACACATATAAAGAATAGTCCAGGAAAGATTAAAAAAGTAACAACAAAGTTGCTAACATTTATTAAACAGTGACTATGTACCAGGTCCTCTGTGCTAAATACTGTATTATAACTCATTTATACAGCATAATCACCATATGAGATAAGTACACTTATTACTGCTCTTTAAAGATGAGAAAATCTAGACAACTGATGGGAACATACTGTATAGCACAGGGTACTCTACCTAATGCACTGTGGTAACCTAAATGGGAGGGAAGTCCAAAAGGGAGGGGGTATCTGTATGTGTATGGCTGATACATTTTCTTGTGCAGTGGAGGCTAACACAACATTGTAAAGCAATTAATTAATAAAAATTAATTAAAAAAATAAAAAAATTAAAAAAATAAAGATGAGAAAATCTAGGTACAGAGAAATTAACTAATTTTCCTATGGCCACACAGCCAATAAATAGAAAACCTGGGATGTGAAGCCAAGTAGTCTGATGCCAGAGACCTGTGCTTTCAACTTTCACACAACTATAGATATAAAAGTAAATTATTCAACATTTATCAAATAAACAATTTTTTAGTTAACAGATATGTAATCATTTGCATATTATTATAGTACTGCTTTTAAAATAACTAAACATAGGGAATTCCCTGGTGGTCCAGTGGTTAGGACTCCATGCTTCCACCGCAGGGGGCACAGGTTCGATCCCTGGTCTGGGAACTAAGATCCCGCATGCTGCATAAAAATAAATAAATTAAATAAATAAATAAAATAAAATAACTAAACCTAAATGGTAGGTGGTCATATGAATGATAAAATATAATGTTTACAAAGCCAAATAAAATTCTCACTGTTTATAAACTTTCCAGATTCAATTTAAATAGTGCCAAGACACAATGAACAATTTAATCTTATATACACACTCTCACATGTGCATACCCACATTCACTCACCAACACACACATACTCTGAAAAACATCTAAAAATGCTTAATAAGGTAAAACAAATATCCTTTAAACATACAGTTTAGTTTATTTTAAAGTAAGAAAAAGCCAAAGGTGAGGAGTTGAAATTAACATCCCTTGCATAATCCCATGAAGGGGTATACTCTGAGTCAAAGAGTGAGCCAGAAAAAAAAAAAAAATGCTGGCAAAGTAACCCAACTGTGTCAAGCTCATCTAAAGTGGAAAAAAAAGAAAAGTCTCCATTAAAATTCAAAAACATTATCTGCATGGTCCAGAAAACCCCAAGATGAGATATTAAAGTGCTTCTGGCTTGGTAGCACTGGGGCCAACTGATAGAAGCAAATACAAATCCTCTATTGAGGAATGTACCCTAAACTCAGACCCTTCAAGATTCCCGAAGATTAAGATCATTGACCTATTATGAACTCACAATAAAAATTACCAAATACTTCAGAAAACAAGCCACAATGAGTAAGAGTTAGCAGAAACAATATGGAGCTGCATTAGCTCCTTAAGACTTCAGATACTGGAATTATCAGATACAGAATAAAAAATAAGCATGTTTTATACAAACAAGGGAACTAAAAACATGAGGAAGGAATAAGAGACTACCAGAAACGACTGATTTGAAAAAGAACCAATTAGAACTTTAAAACACAATGGACTGGTTAAAGAACAGATTAAATATAGCTAAAGAAAGAATCCATGAACTGGAGTGTAGAGCTGAAAAATTACAGAATGCAGCTCCAAGAGACAAATATAGAAGAGTGGTTAGCACCCATGGGAGACAGAATAAGATGGTATAACATTCATCTAATTGGAATTCTAGAAAGATAGACTAGGGAGAACGGGAAAGAAGGAAAACTTTAGATAATGGCAAAGAATTTTTAAAACTTCAGGAAAGATATGAGTCCTTAGATTTAGGAACCACAGTATATCCCAAGCAGGACTGGGATAAAGAAGTCCGTACTTTCACAACACGAAAATCAAAGAAAAATCTTAAGAATAACCAGAGAAAACTAAAAAAAAAAAAAAAAAAGACAATAAGCTCAGAGCAGACTTTTTTTTTTTTTTTTTGGCCATGTGGCAGACAGGATCTTAGTTCCCCAACCAGGGATCGAACCCATGGCCCCTGCAGTGGAAGCGCGGAGTCCTAAGCACTGGCCTGCCAGGGAATTCTCACAGAGCAGACTTTTTCAACAGGAACAAAGGAAATCAGAACAGAATAGAAAAAAATAAATAAACAAATATTAGGATGCTAGGATAAATAGCTGTCAATCTTGAATTGATATCTAGAATGAGAGTGATATACAAACAAAAACAGGGACTCACCTGGTGGCACAGTGGTTAAGAATCCGCCTGCCAATGCAGGGGACATAGGTTCAAGCCCTGGTCAGGGAAGATCCCACATGCCGCGGAGCAACTAAGCCAGTGCGTCACAACTACTGAGCCTGCGCTCTAGGACCTGCGAGCCACAACTACTGAGCTGGTGTGCCACAACTACTGAAGCCCTTGCACCTAGAGCCTGTGCTCCACAACAAGAGAAGCCACTGCAATGAGAAGGCCGCACACCACAACGAAGAGTAGCCCCCGCTTGCCGCAGCTAGAGAAAGCCCGCGTGTAGCAACAAAGACCTAATGCAGCCAATAAATAAATAAATAAATAAAACAAAAACAACTTTCCAAAGAAATTTCTAAAGCATATACTCTGGAAGAAGCAAAGTAATTTCTAAAAGGAAGGTGTGAGATGAATACGGAATGGTAAGCAAAGACACAGGTAAGCACATAGGTAAACTTAAATAATGATTGTATAAAATAATAATAATGCTAATTTTAGGGGTAAAAAATAAACAAGATAAAACTAAAACATAATATGAAGGGGGTATAATTAGATCAAAGTGTTTATTTAAGGTTCCTGGATTGCTCAGGAAGCAGTGAAGATACTGTATATTTTAAGATTTTAGGTTATATGGGCATGATTTATTTTTAACAGCAACCATTAAAAGAATAGTCATATATGAACCTTCAAACTTTAATGACAACCCAAATATCATTTTTTAAAAACCTTCAATAAGTTCTAAAAATAAAGCAAGAGGAGGATGTGTGTGTATATGTTTGGGGTGGAGGTGGGGGGGATATGAAAAGGATAGAGGGGAAAAAAGGCATAAAATAATATGGTAAAAATAATTCCAAATATATCAGTAATCACAATATACATGAATGAATAAAGCTTGTCAAAAAAAAAAGACAGTGAGTGTTAGACTGGATTTAAAAGCAACCATAACAACAAAGTCTATGTATGAGACATCTAAAATATAAAAACAGTAAGGTTAAAAGTAAAAGGATGAATGTGATATGGTGATGGTTGCACATTATATACTAAAAACCACTGAACTGTACACTTAACCAAAACATAAAACAGAAGCAATATTGTAACAAATTCAATAAAGACTTTAAAAAAATGGTCCACATCAGGGACTTCCCTGGTAGTGCAGTGGGTAAGACTCCATGCTCCCAATGCAGGGGGCCCAGGTTCAATCCTTGGTCAGGGAACTAGATGCCACACGCATGCCACAACTAAGAGTCTGCATGCCGCAACTAAGAAGCCCGCATGACACAACTAAGACCTGGCGCAGCCAAAATAAAAAAATGTATTAAAAAGTAAATATTTTTCGGGACTTCCCTGGTGGCTCAGTGGTTAAGAATCTGCCTACCAATGCAGGGGACACGGGTTCGAGCCCTGGTCCGGGAAGATCCCACATGCCACAGAGCAACTAAGCCCACGCGCCACGACTACTGAGCCTATGTCCTAGAGCCCGCGAGCCACAACTACTGAGCCCGCGAGCCACAACTACTGAAGCCCGTGCGCCTAGAGCCCGTGCTCCGCAACAAGAGAAGCCACCGCAATGAGAAGCCCGCACACTGCAACGAAGAGTAGCCACTGCTGACTGCAACTAGAGAAAGCCCGTGCGCAGCAACTAAGACCCAACGCAGCCCAAAATTAATTAATTAATTAATTTAAAAAATAAAGTATGTTGCTATTTAAAAATAAATATTTTAAAAATATTCTTGTTTTAAAAAAAATAAACAAAATAATAAAAAAGCTTCATCTATGGGACACATATCTATCCCGCAACAATTACACAATATATACCCTAGAAAGTGAAGGCTAACAGTTTTGAAATAAACTCCAGCTACTTAAAAGAGTGAAGTACAAATAAAAAAGAGACAAAAAGGGAATTTATTTTGTTTTATACACCTTAGAAAAATGCAACCTAATGGAAACACAGGCAGCAAGATACTGGAATCTAAATATTCTACCACTTTTCCACTCCTTCACCAATTCCTCATTTTTAAGGAAAATGACCGCTTAAAAATGAGGCTAGGTAGATGCATGAAAAAGATGGATAGATTAAAATGACTGGCAAGATAGCATTTACATTTATTATCTCTTTTCCTTTTAAACATCAGTATTTAGGTCAGAATACATTTGGTAGAGAAAGTAAAGAATGAGATAACTAGCCTAGTTTCTTAAATGGCTAAGAGACACGTGTACCTGTACCTTCAGGGAATGGCCATCAAGAGGGAATAACGGACAAAGCACCAATTAATAGACATGTATTCTAAGGGGGAAATTAAGAGGTGCAGCTGAAGATTTATACACAAAAATATTCATTGCAAGAATATTTTCAACAGCAGAACACTGGAAAAAACCCATATACCCAATAAGAGGAGAATGATTTTATTTTATTAATTAATTAATTAATTAATTAATTCATTTATTTATTTATTTTTGGCTGCTTTGGGTCTTCGTTGCTGCGTGCGGGCTTTCTCTAGTTGCGGCGAGCGGGGGCTACTCTTCATTGCAGTGTGCGGGCTTCTCATTGCGGTGGTTTCTCTTGTTGCGGAGCACAGGCTCTAGGTGCGCAGGCTTCAGTAGTTGTGGTACGTGGGCTCTAGAGCACAGGCTTGGTAGTTGTGGCGCATGGGCTTAGTTGCTCCGCAGCATATGGGACTTTCCTGGACCAGGGCTCAAACCCGTGTCCCCTGCATTGGTAGGCGGATTCTAACCACTGCACCATCAGGGAAGTCCCGAGGAGAATGATTTTAAAAAATGATGGTTTATAAAGACTAGAAATATATATAGTAAGATGTTTATGGTTAGTTGGATTTTTCATGTTTTCTAATTTGTCTATTAGTTTAATAATAAACAAAATAGGCTGCTTTGTTTAATAATAATGATATCAGTTCCCGCTCATTAAATGGTCTATGTACTAAA
This sequence comes from Balaenoptera musculus, assembly GCF_009873245.2. NCBI lineage: Eukaryota > Metazoa > Chordata > Mammalia > Artiodactyla > Balaenopteridae > Balaenoptera > Balaenoptera musculus. The sequence goes on along the minus strand of NC_045785.1, from coordinate 32,665,550 downwards.
CACTGTATTATTAGATATTTTACATACAGTTTGTTAATCTCCACTACTAGAAGGCAGCTATCATTAGCCTCATTTTATATAAAGTAACACAGTCTTTAGGCTTCTATTTTCACTAGTTACCTGCTTCCCAGTATGAGCTATGAATTAATTCTTTTATATAACAAGCAGGTCTCTATTAGATAACATAGGCTCTTGTCTCTTGGTTTGATGTCTGGGTTTAGGAAGTTATTCAGAACTGCATGGAGTCACATTCAAAGATATGGAATGAAAAGAGCTTAAATAAGGGTCACTTTCTGCAGAAAGGAGACTTGTTTATTGGTGGTAGATTCTTAGACAAAACTGGATTTTCTTTTCTTCCCATGCAAATTTCACATACAAGAACAAAAATAAGTACCACATATCTTTCACTTTTCTATAACACTTTCCTTTTCATAAAATTCATATGCTGATTCATTTGATCCTCACAACACAAAGCTGCGCAAGATGGGAATTAATATCTTCATTTTAGAGATAAAGGACACTGAGAAGTTAAAATGTCTTAAGATCATCTTGCTAATAAGTAGTGGGTAAAAGCCAAACCCACATCTCTGGATCTTGTCCTCTATTATACTTATCAACTGGGAAGACTTTCACATGACCCTAGCACTTGCTGGGGAAATACTTGTTTTCTTCTATAAAAGGGCAGCTTTTATATACAGCTTTTATATATTAAAATTTTTCCTTTTACTTAAACTGCTTTTGAGACAGGTTGTTCCAATGATCGAATTTGTCTTCTGAAGGATAAAACTGCAGAGAGTAAGTTTCCTAGACATCTTTTAAAATGTGAATAGCCAGTATGGAGATATTCATCAAAATGTTAATAGTAGTTATCTCTAAGAGGAGGGATTTCAGATAACTTTAGCTTTCTTCTTTAAACGTCTGTTCAAAATGAAACACTTCATCCTTTCTACGTGATCCAGACTTAAAACCATTTTTGCATCCCCCACTGTGTTGTACATAGTAGGCGTTCAGTAGCAGGTGCTGAATAAACCACTATTTCCTAAACTTCTGCCACACCTGTGTATTCTCTGCGTGATTATTTAATATCTTTTAAAAAATCAATTCACTTTTTAAAACTTAGCCTTATCCTAAATGACAATTTTCATGAAATCATGATAAGCTAGTTTTATCTTTTTCCTAATGGACATTAATACACATATAGCCATTCAAATTTTAAATATTGATATACTACCTAAAATCACCTTACCTGTGGTACATGCACTGACGTTCTACGTCAATCTTTGACTTTCTCCTTTACTCCCCATAATAGCAATCACCCAAGTACTTTAAATCCATCTTTTATTATGACTCCACACTTATTCTCACCTCTCACTCTAGTGTAGGCCCTTATTTCATGCTTATCTTGCTTATCTTGATGCAATAGGCCCCTAGAAGTCCCCCTTGCCTCTAATCTTTGCTCTATCATATATGTTGCCACCAAATTTTAAACTTCCTAAAACAAGCTTTGGCCTCTACCCAAATCAATTTAACTTTCCAGGCCACTGAAAACAACCACTCAATGTCTTCAGGAAGAAGTACTTTACAAACTGGTCCTGGCCTACCTTTCTATCCCCTTCTACAAGAATCCATTTATTCATTAGTCTCAGAATAGCCATTGTGTAGTTGTCTTTATAGCTTTATTCATTCCATATCTTCAACCTGAAAAGCTCCATCCCCAAGTCAAAATTTTGCCTAGTTCAAATATCCTCTCTTTTAAGAAACCTGTCTGACCATTAGCATCTGCATTAATTTCTTAATTTCTAAAAGCCACACTATTTCAGCCACTCATTTACCACCCTCTGCCTTAAACTATGGGCTATTTGTATACATATCTACTCTCCTCTACTACAGGTTCTCTAGGGTAGGACTATGTAACTTATACATAGATGCTAAAATATTTGCAGCTATTCTTCAAGAAGCCAACAAAATAACCCAAACTCCATTCAACAGGGTTCAAAAGACTAATCTTTTCTAAGATTTAAGCCAAAGAATACTGTTCTCACAGATACTAAAGGTCAGTTATTTCATTACTGAAATCAGCAGACCACTATCTAACACCCAGGTTTGGCTATAAAGTAATCCACCCTGTATGTGGATACCTCTTCAGCAGGTTGACTTGCTGAACTTGCATGATTCCCCACTGTTGTCACCTGGTTACTCTTTTTGGACTTCAGTTTTCCTGTCTATAAGATGACCTTAAGAGCTCTTCCTAGCTTAAAGTCCTATGACTCTTGGTCAGACCAAAATGACTTTTATTCCAATATCCGGACAGGACAAACCCACTTGTTTCCCCCCCCCCCCTTTTTTTTTTTTGGCCCTGCCACGTGGCATGTGAGGTCTTAGCTCCCCAACCAGGGATCGAACCCATGCCCTCTGCATTTGGAGCGCGGAGTCTTAACCACTGGACCGCTAGGGAAATATGATAAACCCACTTAAAAATAAATATAATTGGGGCTTCCCTGGTGGCTCAGTGGTTGAGAATCTGCCTGCCAATGCAGGGGACACGGGTTCGAGCCCTGGTCTGGGAAGATCCCACATGCCGTGGAGCAACTAGGCCCGTGAGCCACAATTACTGAGCCTGCGCATCTGGAGCCTGTGCTCCGCAACAAGAGAGGCCGCGATAGTGAGAGGCCCACGCACTGCGATGAAGAGTGGCCCCCACTTGCCGCAACTGGAGAAAGCCCTCGCACAGAAACAAAGACCCAACACAGCCAAAAATAAATAAATAAAATAAAGAATTATAAGAAAAAAATATATATATAATCAAAGGAGTTAACCTTCACCCAATGCTGTTTAACCCCTTCACAGAATTTTGTTCCATCTACATATTTATAACAGGCTAGGCACTCTATTAGACCATCTCTTTAGAGTCAAAACAGATGCTCAGTGATAATAGTTATTTTCTGGTACTTAAAGTACATAGAGTACAAGGTTATTCACATATATTATTTAATTTAATCTTAACAACCCTAAAAGGTAGGCATCTTTATCCCAGTGTTTTTCAACTAGGAGTGATCTTGCCCCCTCCCTCCAGCACCCCCCAACCCCAGGGACATCTGGCAATGTCTAGTGACATTTTTCATTGTCACAATTGTTGGGAAAGGAGGGATTGATACTGGCATCTAAAGGGAGAGGCCAGAGATGCTGCTAAACATCTTATGATGCACAAGATAGCCTCCCATGATGAAAAATTGTCCAGTCCAAGATGTCAATAGTGCCAAGATGAGAAACCCTGATGGCACTGTCTTTCAGTTAAGAAATCAAAGATTTAGAGAGCTTAAGTTACTTGCCCAGAGTTACACAGATCCCAAATCATCTCTGAATGACACCAAAGCCAATAGCACATTCCGTCACACACACAACTACTGGAGACTGTTTCTGATGAAATATGTACTGTTTTCTTATCAGTGTTTCCCCTCCCCATTTAGTCTTGGTATACTTTAGATTTTGCTAATCAGCATTAGCTGACCTCATCCAGGAGAAGATTCAGAAAATGCTTTCTCAGACTAAAAGGTCAGATTTAACAAACGTCTTACCTTGTGCTCTCACTGCATCCAGTATTTATAGCTTCACTGCAGCAATTACCATATTGTACTGTGCTTGTATGACTTTCTCCCCTTTAGACTATAAACTCCTTAAGAGCAAGGTTTGCCTCTTTATTTTTGTATTTCTAGTGCCAAGGAAAGTATCTCAGCACAGAGTTTACATTTCATAAATATTTGTTAAACAAACAAAAGAAAACTGACCAAGTTACATAGTATACCCAAGAATGCACAGCTACTAAATGACAGAACCAGGATTCAAATTCAAGTCTCTCCACTGCCAAAGCCTATAGTTATTATATCTCAATTAAGCTAAAAATGAGATGTTTATCACCTTTTTATCTTGCCTGTGGGAATTCTTCAATCATAAACATGTCAGGAATTATATATAAAGTCCCTGTTTTAAAGACAGCTTATAATCATAAGAATTTTCCTACCTTATACTTGTGTACATTCTGTGAAAGCTTGCAAGGTAGTTAGCATGTAACGATAGTGATAATCTCTCCCAAATACCACAGTTATAAAGGTGCCACTGTGTTTTTATTTGATAGTCTCCCTGAATCAACACTCACTACATAGAAATTAATGTTATTTTGAGTTGTCACAGGAACTGTTCATAAAAACTAAGCCAGGGTCTCTTAGGAAGAGAAGAACTCACTTTAACTTTAGCTTTTATTTCTTCACTGTCCCCTTCTCCATCATTGCGGGGTTCCATGCCAGACTCCTCCTGGTTGTCTTTGTTTAGTACAGAATACTCTTCTAGTAGAGTGTCAAACAAAACTATTCGCTTGTTCTTGAAGAAGCCATAAAAATAAGCATTGCTGTGGGAAGAGCGTTTAGATCCTAAGGAAAAGACAGTTCAAAATATGGAAAATAATTAAAAAGTATGGGGTTTTTTGGAGAGACGCCTAGAAACTGAATTACTGGAAAGGACGTCAACATTTTCAAATTGTTTAACACCTGAAGAATATTATATCAACATAAATCACCACCAGCAGTGGAAAGTGTCTGTTTCTTTGCAGTCTTGACAACAAATATTTATGCTCATTGCAGCTTTATAGCAATAAGTAAATAAATAAAGCCTAAATATCCAACAGTCATGGAATGATTAAATTATGGTAAAGCTATGAAATGGAATTTTAAGCAGCCAGAAAAAAAGTATACTTTTGAAATATTTTAACAAGATAGGAAAAAGCTCACCAACATAACTGAAAAGGATGTAAAATTTCATGTATATAAAATTCCATTATTATCATGAAAAAATGTACATGTAAATAGAAAAGCAGAAACACAAGCCTATTAAGAAATATATTAAAATACTGAAGTGTTTATCACTGGCTTCTAGAAATATGGATTTTTGTTCCCTCCCTTATACTTTTCTCTGTTCCAAGGCTTTTAAAGTCAGTATACTTATTTAATCAGAAAAAATTTAAAGTATGTAAAAAGACTGAAAAAAAAAAACCCTAAATTTTTAACAGTGGCTAACAGTAGCTGAACTATGGTTGATTTTTATCTTCTTCTTTATATTTTTCTTTATTTTCTATACTTTATTTTCTTTATATTTTATGTTCTAGCACGTGCAGTGAATTTAGTGGTTAAGAATGACTTTAGGTTCAAATCTTGGCTCTGCCATGTATTAGTTGTGTAAATGTAAGAAACTTTCTTAATTTCTTTAAGCTTTATTTTCCCGTTTATGATATGAGGCCAGGACTTTTTGGTTTGGTTGCCTGGAAGTTAAGAGCCAAACATGTGGTCCAATTTTATCAATAATATAGGACCTTAGGATCTGGAAAGCTGGGTATCTGGATCTTATCTCATTTCTGTCTTCTCTGATTCTAATTTTTAAATTAATTTAAAAATATTTCTTAGAAGCTACCTGAAGTTATTTATGGAAGTAGGTAGATAAATAAAACAAAATTAATGTCTTAGTATCTCCCACTGGTCTAAGTATCTCAAAGTGTGGCCCAAAGAATGCCTACACCAAAATCACCTACGGGTACTTGTTAGACGTAAATACTAGAAACACCCAATATCTGGGAATGGAGCCAAGGAATCTTTTAACAAACTCTCCAGGGAATTCTTATACTCACTAAAGTTTTAAGAGTCCCTGCACTAGACCATAAGCTTTTTGTATCACTATGCCTTGCATGTAGTTATTTATTCAATAATGCTTGTTTACTGAATGGATTTATCGTACCACTTGAGGTATGAAGTAATGTATTTGGGAACTCTGAAAACCAAAACGTTCTATGAAATTGTAAGGCATGGCCAGCTGTCTCTTCATCTTTCGTTTATGATGTCTTATCTTAATCAGCTTCTTGGCAGCATTTGACACCATTGACCACTCCCTCCTTGAAACACTTTCTTCTCCTATCTCAAGAGAAACACCATCTTCTCCTGGTTTTCTTCCTACCTCAATGGTCTCTCCTCTTCAGCCTCCTTTGCTGGCTCTTCCTCCTCTGCTGACTCTGACTTGAGCCCCCTTCTCTAAGTGCCCTCATCCAAGGAGGTATCTACATGCCAGATACAGATATTTCCATATCACTATTTCTAGCCCTGACCTCTCTCTAGGACTCTGGATTTATATATCCAGCTGCTTATTTGACAGGCCTACATCTCCACATGGATGGCTAAAGTGCCTATCTGTTGTTTATATTCTCAAGTATAGGTTTTTCCCTGACCAGTATTAGAATTCCCTTGCAGAGTTTAGGGAATTTCGCCTCATGCAAGTCTTGTGAGAGACTGCTTCTCATTTGAGAAATCTAAAAAGCTAGATATCTGCTTCCCCAAGCACTCCTGGCAGCTAGCCCAGTGCCCTCGCTCAGTCAATCAGATGCACCCACTGGGGACTCTGAAACAGTTAGCTAATTACATAAAGAAGCAGGGCAGTGAGGAATGAATTCTGCAGGTGCTAGTGGAAGGGATGTTAGGGATACACACTGCTGACTCCAACACCAGGAGCCACTAGCAGTGTCCTCCCCAGACTGGTTCTGCAGGATGATTCTGAGTTCCTAGTCTCCCGATGGAGAGCCCACTTCCCAAGTTTGGTAAACTTAACTTTCCTGGTGACTTTGTGAGTTATCAAATATTGTTTCAATAAGGAATTTCTCTGGTTAAATCAGCCATAGTTGGTTTCTATGGCTGGCGTGCAACTAACTACTGCTTGTAGAACTCTAGTACAATGTTCAATAGGTACGTAACACACTCATCAGAACTTAAACCCTCACAGACTTGCTCTTCTCCCAGTTTTTTCCCATCTCAGTAACCTACCATTTATCCAACTGCTTAGTCCAAAAATCTAGGTCGTTATCTTTGATGTCTCTTTCTCTCTTATTCCTTTACATGTCATCTACTGGCAAATTCCATCAACTCTACCTCTAAAACACATCCCCAGTATATCCACTTCTCTCCATCAATTACTACTATTCTAGTCTAAGCCACATTATCTCCTCCTGAACAGCATTGGCCTCCTAACTGCTCTCCCTGCTTCTACTCTTGCCTCCCCTATCGTCTATTCTCTATAAAGCAACCTAAAATAGGTAAAAAGTACAAACTAGGCCATGTCACTTTCCTGCCTAAAACCTTCAATAGCTTTAACCCTAGACTTAAAATAAAATCCAAGCTCCTTACTCTGATTTACAAAGGCCTATGTGGTCTGACTCTCGCCTATGTCTCAGATTTCATGTCATAACACTTTCCTGCCATGTGGTAGCCACACTGGACTTTTTTCTGTTTCTTGAAGATACAAAGCTCTGGAGGGTCTCTCCATTGATCTTGGCATGGATGGCTCCTTCCTTCAGATCTCAGCTTAAATTCATTTGCTCAGAGATGTCTTGTCTGATGACCTAATCAAAAGTATCTACTCAGCCATTCTTTATCACTTCACATCAGTTTAATTCTCTGTGCAGTACTTGCTATCTGACATTTTCTGAGAGCAAGACTCTTGGTTTTTCACTCGGTTTTTCCTTTCAATTTACAAATCCATCATGTGTGTTGTTATTGTTATTAACAACATTCATTCACTCAAAATATTTTTGACAACATTATTAACAACAACAGAAGCATGCATTACAGATGAGTAACTTCTGTTTAGCAGAGGTAAGTTGCCCAAAGTCACAAGGGGAATCTGTGCTAGAACTAGAATTTAAATGCAAGCCTATTGGCTCCACAGCCTGACCTCTGAAATGCTACCCTCCACCTACTCAAATCTTGATTTTCCACAAAACCCAGCTCATGTTATAACCCTCCATAAAGCCTTCCCTGACTATTTCAGCTAAAATCATATAGCACTGATGGTATATATCACATATCTTCTCAATTACCTCTATTGTCATAGCATTAGCATTCATGTTATCTGATTATAAGTGATCGGCAACTTAGGTTGCCCCTTCAGTAAAAGCGCCTCAGAGATTGTTCTACTCTACTGATCATTGTGCTACTAGTTTAATATTATTAAAAGACTAGTAATCTCAGAGGCCAAAGCAGTAGTATGAATTGGCTTCTTTTTCTACCATTTCCCCATAGACATGTTCTAATTGTGCCTTTAGTTGGCCACCAAATGCCTGAGATTTCTATACTCTTCTCGTTGCTGTTAATTCATTCTTTCCAGTTGTGACCATCTCTGTCCTCCCGGACCCTGCAATTACTTCTCAGTTTCTACTCCTTCATCCGCCATAGCTACTTCTCAATGGTGATTTTTACTTTAGAGGAGGAAAGGGCAAACTATGGCTTGCAGGTCAAATCAAACCTGCCGCTTATTTTTATAAGTAAAGTTTTATTAGAAAACAGCCATGCTTGTTTCTTTATGTATTACTATGGCTGCTTTTGTACTATCATGGCAGAGTTGAATAGTTGCAACAGAGACCATGTGACCTGCAAAGCCTAAAATAATTACTGTCTAGCCCTTTACAGAAAGCATTTGCCAGACCATAGTTCAGAGGAAGCAAAACTGAAACCCAGAGATGCAAAGTGACTTGTCCAAGATCCCACAGCTGGTAAGTGGCAGAGGCAGAACTACACTCATTCATTTACATGGATTTTAATTTACAGATTCTGAAAGTCATGGTACCACACAGTTTTTCTTTGCATCTTTGTAGGTTTCCTTGAGAATTTAGTAGTCTTACACAAGCTAACAGATAGATAGCTTAATTTTCAAAAGCAATCATCAGAAAAGCAGAGTATAACTAATCTAAAGTACCAAGTGGTACCAATCTTGGGTAATCTGCAGGTGAAATCAGAGTCCTGCAGAACACTGGAAGTTTTCTTGGTGGAGACAAAGCCAATAACATTGGTTTTGTTTTTGAGCCCCCAAACCAAGTGCCAAATGGAATCTAACTAAGCAAGAGTCCAACTCAATTACATATAGGAGCCAGGCAGGTAATAGAAGTGAATAAATCAGTCTAATATCATGACATAGCAGGGAGTGATAAAGGCCGTGGTGCAGAATTAAAAACAATAAAGCCAACCAAACATAGCTGCAGGCAAGAGCAGGACTTGGCATCAGGCCACCAGTTTCTATCCCTGGACTATGTCATCAACTCTTATAAATCTTCAAAAGCCAAAATGTAAATCCTAATCTTTAAATAACAAAAACAAACAAACAAAAAACCCCCCAAACCAACTGATTTGTTCTTTTATTAAAGTTTTAAGAATAAACTAATCAAATAAAACAAATCACTCAAATAAAATCTTCTTACCCCAGGGAGCCTTACCTTCAACAACATACACCTTAGTCAAAGGGAAGTCAATACTCTTTGCCATGACTTCAATTTCTTGTTTAAGCTTTCCCTCAGGAAGAGGTGTGAATTTGTCAAATAAAGGGGCAATGTAATCAGCATAGATGGTGACAAGCACCTGAAACGCAAATATGAGAACAACCTATGAATATGTCCTTAAAGAGAAACTACTCACTATACAGATTCAATATTAAAACTATGTGATCCCAGCCCTGAGAACAGGGACCTTATCTTATTTGCTCTGGTATTCCCGAAATAGTACCAGTACAGCATTCAATATCTGTTTGATGAATTAAATCAAAATGAATAGTGTCTATATGGTAATAACTGAAAAGCCAAATGGTCCATTCAAAACTATCTTGGGGATTTCTGACACTTCATAAGCCCATCATAACTTGGAATTCTGTCTTTCAAGGTAATCATAATAGACTTGAAGTGTTTGCTAAAAAAAGAACTACTAGAGCTTGACTGTGTGCTATTATTTGGTTTGCCTGCTAACATTACTGACCTGCAGTTCATAACTATACACACTGGTTGAAACAGCATTTCCTCTGCTCTCTCTCCTGTCACTTCAATTTGCCATACAACATATATTTGTAAGTCCAACTAGCACCCATTTTCCAGTCATGATCCCACCAGCAGGAGGTGAAGCAATGAGCATCATGGTAATTCAGACTAAAAGAAACCTCATCATCAGTGCAGCTGAAGAGCTGATAGGACGCATTTTCTGGGGGCTGTTAACAGACCATTTTGATTGTGTTGTAGTGTTTGTGCTGTGAAGCAGTTTGGAATATGGGAAAGAGAAGAGGAAAAGAAGACGTGAAGAAGGGACAATGGGGAAGCGGAGAGAGGAAAAAGGAGGGAGAAGGAAGACAGGGAAGAAGGGGGGGCTGTGGGGGGAAAAGGGAAGAGGCAAGGCGAGGGGGAGGGGGAGGAGGAGGGGGCAAGGGACAGAGAAGAAGGGGTAGAGGGCAAAGGGTAGAGGAGGAAGGGGGAGGAAGGGAAAGATAGGGGAAGGAGGGCAGGAGAAAGCAGATACGTTTATGCTTTCTTTTTCTTATCCCGCTTACATCTATTCTCTCTCCAAAATATCCATGGTTTTTAGACACTGGAGCTCAGTCAAGAGTCATCAAATTGTCAAACTTAGTCATCATTCTGGTGGCAACTCACAAATGCACAGCCCCAAACTGCTTGACAACTGGATCATTAAAGGTAACTAACAACTAGCTTCTAGAATCTATAAGAGCCAGTATAAGGAGAAGAAAATCTATGGTCAGAGTCAACTCTCCCATTTCTATAGCTAAAAGCAGAAAACAGAAGGGGAATTTATATGAGCACCTGTTTATATTTCTTCTGCTTCTTAAGAACCATTTAGATGCTAATGAAGATTAAATGATAGTTATCTCACCAAGGAACATTTTGTAAAAGAAAATCGAAACAAAGATTTCACTTACCAGAGACACAACTAGTGTGAACAGCCAGGCATAAATAAAAAAATAGTCTCCCCCAATTTTAATAATGTAAAGTAGAAGTGAAGACACAGGTAATAAAATGCACTGAGTCACAATAAATTTCTTGATTGCATCTTTCATGAAGAACCCCAAAGTCTGAAAAAATAAAAGGTCATCATGAGAAACTAAGAAACTGCTTTTAAAATAACAAATAAGTGAATAGAAAGGATACATTATTAAAGCAATTTTAAAAATTAAAAGGCAGTGAAACTATATGACAACAGGTAGCCTAAGATAATAAGTCAATGTCTTGTATTTTATAGTTTAAAATAAACTCATTTAAATGTTATTAGCTGAAAAACACTAGACATTAGTGCATTAGACATTAGACATTAGAGGAGTTTATGGCAAGACTTTAAACTATGATCTTTACCATATCTGCAGTTCCTTTTTCCTCGATTAATTCATGCTCTAAAATAGCAAATTATGTTTTAATTATTCCCAGCAGAGGACAAAAGCACAAAAGAGAACATTTGCATTCTCTATTTTACCTGCTGATTGAAACCATGTTTTTCTTCTATCACAAAAGTATTATAAAGACTCCACGGCAAACCAGTCAATGCACTGAAAAGTGTAGCCAACAGCAGAAACACCAAGGACTGAGTGATCTAAACACAAGAAAAAAAGAGGCAGTTTTTTAATATTAATTCGTTCTTCAAATGAATTATTAGCGAACAAATCAACGAGTATTTGCTGAGTACTTACTATAACTCAAGCAATGTGCTTGATTCTACGGGTCATACAAGGCCTGAAACATCACCACTACCCTCAGAGTTTATTTGCAAGATAGGGAGGCAATAAAACACTTCTTCTTTTATTACATGACACCATATGAAAGTTAACTGAAGTCATAGAGACAAAATGGTTAAAAGAACTTCAATTGAGCCACATATGCTGGTGAATTCAAGAAAGGCTTACAACGCTGATGAGAAATGGAATGCTACTCTGAAGAAAGAGATAAATTAGTGGGACAGAAGAGGCAAGGAGGAATTCCACACAATTTGCGAAAGCAAGGAGAAAGAAAAGAGCACCTTAAAAGTGAAAGATGACAAGATGATGGGCCTAGTTGGGACCAGGCAGAGAAACATAATGGAGCATCAGGAAAGCTGGGCCAGGGCAGGTGGGGCAGAGTGTGCTGAAGTTTTACCAGAGCCAAAATTCAAGAGAGAAAATAACCCTCTAGAACTCCTTTAATTGCCTTAACAACAGGTCCTTAGGAGATCAAAAGCCAAGAACTGCCTCATTTTTCTTTACAAATATCTTTTCCTATGACAGTGGAGGATGAGGGCAAATTGGTATGAAGGAACTTGTGGGGAGGGGAAGGCAATGAAGCAAACAAAACCCTCGCTCTCCCTCCCACCACGCCATCACTCTCCCTCTTACTCCCCAGAGTAAAACTGAATTCTTTTAAGTGTGAGTACACCAGCAAAGCATATTTGACTTCGTAGTAAAGACACAGCCACTACGTTTCTAAACACAGGAAGAGGGAGAAGGGAGATTTGTCTGGCTACAACATGCAGGGTGCTTTATGCCAGCATTTGTCCCCAAACGGGAAATGAGAAATTTTTTAAAAGTAGATTCTAGGGGCTTCCCTGGTGGCGCAGTGGTTGAGAATCTGCCTGCTAATGCAGGGGACACGGGTTCGAGCCCTGGTCTGGGAGGATCCCACATGCCGCGGAGCAACTAGGCCCGTGAGCCACAACTACTGAGCCTGCCGTCTGGAGCCTGTGCTCCGCAACAGGAGAGGCTGCGATAGTAAGAGGCCCGCGCACCGCGATGAAGAGTGGCCCCCGCTCGCCACAACTAGAGAAAGCCCTCGCACAGAAACGAAGACCCAACACAGCCAAAACAATAAATAAATAAAATAAATAATAAAATAAAAAATAAAAAAGTAACATAGGCAAGGAGAGAGCCCGTGAGAAGGGCTAAAAGCCTCCTTAAAAAAAAAAAAAAAAAAGTAGATTCCAGGACCTTCCTCAAAACTACTGAATCGGAATCCCATCTTCAAAAAATACAACCATATTGTATAGATTGTTTGAATACCTGCTTCACTCATTTAACATATCACGAACATCTTTCTATATCAATAAATATAGATCTATTTCTTCATTGCTAATGGCTCCATTACATATATTTCCATTATAGCATTCATTCCAATGCTACAATGAACCCCTTTCATTCATTCCCCATAAATTCGTAAAAGTGAAATGTCTGGTGTCAAACTTTTAAAAGATTTTTGATACACACTGCCAAGGTGTCCTCTAGAAAAACTATACTAGTTTTCAGTCTGACAGCATGAGACTAGTTCCCTATCCCTCAACAATTCTGTCCTATGATTCTTTTAACTGTTTTTTCCCCAATATGATACGATAGGCCAAAACAAAGAAAGAAGCACAACTCCTAGATTCTTCATTGTTGTATTAAAACACATTTCTTTGATTGTCAGTATGGATTTATATTTTTCATGTATTTTATAATTATACGAATTTCTGCCTTTGCCCATTTTTCTGTTGAGGTACTCAATTTTTTCTAAAGTGTTCTTTCGGGACTTCCCTGGTGGCATAATGGTTAAGAATCCGCCTGCCAATGCAGGGGACACGGGGTCGAGCCCTGGTCCGGGAAGATCCCACATGCCATGGAGCAACTAAGCCCGTGCGCCACAACTACTGAGCCTGCACTCTAAAGGCCGCGAGCCACAACTACTGAAGCCTGCGTGCCTAGAGCCTGTGCTCCACAGCAAAAGAAGCCGCCACAATGAGAAGCCCGTGCACTGCAATGAAGAGTAGCCCCCGCTCACCGCAACTAGAGAAAGCCCGTGCGCAGCAACGAAGACCCAACGCAGCCTAATTAATTAATTAATTAATTAATTTAAAACTCTAGATCATATTAAAATTTATAGTTTCTTCAGACTCACAGACTTAGAGAACGAACTTATGGTTACCAGGGGGAATGAAGGGGGGAAGGGATAGTCAGGGAGTTTGGGATTGACATGTACACACTGCTATATTTAAAATGGATAACCAGGACCTACTGTACAGCACAGGGAACTCTGCTCAATGTTATGTGGCAGCCTGGATGGGAGCGGAATTTAGGGGAGAATGGATACATGCATATGTATGGCTGAGTCCCTTTTCTGTGCACCTGAAACTATCCCAACATTGTTAATTGGCTATACTCCAATATCAAATAAAAAGTAAAAAAAAAAATTTATAGTTTTTTTTTAAGTATTGTCAGTGTATCTTTGTTTATATTTAAATACTCAATTCATCTAAGTCTTTCTTTTTCTTGGAGGATATAAAATTGGAATTTATTTTTTTCTCAGTTGTCCTAAGAAAATTTATAATCTATATATTCCTCACCAATCTGAAATGCCACCTTTATCATATACCAAGATTACATACATATACTTAGTTAGGCCTGTTTCTGGTACCAATACACTATTTAAGATTTATGATACATTTTAATATCTAAAAGTTACCACTCATTATTTTACTTATTCAGAATCTTTCTGGCTATTCCTCTGTCTTTAGTCATTCAGATTAACTATAAAATGTTTTATCATGTGCCCTTCACAAGCTGCTCTGGGATTATAAATGGGCTCTATTCTTTTTTTTTTTTTTTTTGGCTGCATCGGGTCTTAGTTGTGGCACGCAGGCTCTACGTTGCAGCATGCGGGCTTCTTTCTAGTTGCGGTGTGCAGGCTTCTCTGTAGTTGTGGCGTGTGGGTTTTCTCTCTCTAGTTATGGCACAGGCTCCAGAGCACGTGGGCTCTGTAGTTTACGGCACACAGGCTCTCTAGATGAGGTGCGGGGGCTCAGTAGTTGTGGTGCCGGGCTTAGTTGCCCTGCAGGATGTGGGATCTTAGTTCCCTGACCAGGGATTGAACCTGCGTCGCCTGCATTGGAAGGTGGATTCCTTACCACTGGACCACCAGGGAAGTCTCTCTACTCTTTTTTTTAAAGTTCATAAATCTCTTCCTTAATAATTCACTGAAGAATTGTGATAAGGCACTGATTATCAAGTTTAGCATTCTGCACAGAATCTACCATTTTCTCCTTTTGAAAATCTAGATTTTGCTCACCTGTAGTCTTCTGAAACATTCTCCATTCTCCCTAGTTTATCAACATATGCCATAAATTCAATTTCCTTCTGCATGCTAACATATAAATCATCTACGTCTGGAGCCTTGAATTAATTTAAGACAACTTGATTCCTTCTTAATCTCACTTACCTTATGCATAAATACCATTTTTAAATGAATAATTCTATCAATAAACCATTTTTCTTCTTAAAGAAGATGAACAGTAAGTCTAATTCCCCAATCAGTAGGCTTATTCCCTCCTTAAAACACTAAGATTCCAAGAGTGTTGTAAATTATTTTGCCTTAAACAGTAAAACAGCCTCTTAAATGGTCCCCCTGCCTAATATCAATCCCTCCCCTTTCGATCCATCCTACATACACACCAGATGAATCTAAAACTCCACTTCTCTACTTTAAAAGCTCGTAATGGCTCTATAACAGGGGCCCCCAACCCCCGGGCCACAGACCGGTACTGGTCTGTGGCCTGTTAGGAACCAGGCCACAGAGCAGGAGGTGAGCAGTGGGGGAGCGAGCGAAGCTTCATCTGTATTTACAGCTGCTCCCCATTGCTCGCATTACCACCTGAGCTCCGCCTCCTGTTCAGATCACCTGCTGCGCTAGATTCTCATAGGAGCGCGAACCCTACTGTGAACTGTGCCTGTGAGGGCTCTAGGTTGTGCACTCCTTATGAGAATCTAATGCCTGATGATCTGAGGTGGAGCTGAGGCAGTGATGCTAGCGGTGGGGAACTACTGCAAATATAGATTATCATTAGCAGAGAGGTTTGACTGCACAGAGACCATAATAAATCAATTGCTTGCAGACTCATATCAAAACCCTATCAGTGAGTGGCAAGCGACAATTAAGCCTCAGGTGGCAGGCTTTATTGTGGCAAGTGAGTTGATGTACTTCAATTGTACAGCTGCATCTGGTGGCAGGCTTTAAGTCAGAATCCGACACATTTTAGTCTGCGCGCGGCCCGCCCATTATTTTATCCACTTCCATCCACGCCTCTTTCCCACACTGCGCACTTGTCTCAGCCACAGTTTTGGTAAGCCCACAAGCTAACCCTAACCAGGATGAGTAAAAAAACAAACATCACTGGAGAGCTTCTTTGAAAAGGGAGAAAGACCCAGTGATGAGACAGCAGAAGACTCTAAGACTGCCAACAAAAAGAAAGCTACATTTAAAAGAAAATACCAAGAGTCCTACTTAAATTACGGGTTCATTGCAACAGGTGATTCACATTCTCCAAGCCCGCTTTGTATAATATGTGGCCACCGGCTATCCAACAAAGCCATGAAACCTTCAAAACTGCTTCGCCACATGGAGACCAAGCACCTGCATTGAAAGACAAGCCTTTGGAGTTTTTCAAAGGGAAAAAACCATGAACACAAAGAACGGAAGCAATTATTGAAGGCCACCACGTCATCAAATGTGTCTGCACTGAGAGCATCATTCTTAGTGGCTAACCGCATGGCTAAAGCTAAGAAGCCCTTTACTACCGGTGAAGAGTTGATCCTGCTTGCTGCTGAGGACATTTGTCATGAACTTTTAGGAGAGGCTGCAGTTCAAACGGTGGCACGTGTTCCTCTTTCAGCTAGCACCATAACTAGACGAATTGATGAAATAGCAGAGGATATTGAGGCACAGTTGTTAGAGAGGATTAATGAGTCACCATGGTACGCAATCCAGGTTGATGAGTCTACCGATGTTGACAAGGCAGCAATGTTTGCCTTGCGATATATTTCTGTGCGATATATTTTTCAGGAGGATGTGCATGAGGATGTTATGTGCACTTTTGTTGCCAACCAGCACCACAGCTGTGGAACTATTCAAGTCTTTGAATGATTACATATCAGGAAAACTGAATTGGTCATTTTGTGTCGGTATATGCATGGACAGAGCAGCTGCCACGGCTGGATGGCTTTCTGGTTTCACTACTCGGGTCAAAGAGGTCGCTTCTGAATGTGAATCTACGCACTGTGTCATCCATAGAGAACTGCTGGCTAGCCGAAAAATGTCACTTGAACTTAACAACGTTTTGCAGGATGTGATTAAAATTATCAACCACATTAAAGTACATGCCCTTAACTCACATCTGTTCGTGCAGCTCTGAGGAGATGGATGCAGAGCACACACATCTTCTATTTTTTTTAAAAAAAATATTTTTTTCTTTATTTATTTGGCTGAGTCAGGTCTTAGTCGCGGTGCACGGGCTTCTCTCTAGTTGTGGCATACGGGATCCACAGTGCAAGGGCTCAGTTGCCCCGCGGCATGTGGGATCTTAGTTCCCCGACCGGGGAGCAAACCCACGTCCCCTGCATTGGAAGGTGGATTCTTAACCACTAGCCTACCAGGGAAGTCCCGCGCCTTCCCTCATACACAGAAGTGAGATGACTTTCTAAAGGTAGATCACTGGCCAGAGTTTTTGAGTTAACGAGAGCCGCTCCAGAGATTTCTTTTAGAAAAACAGTCATCACTGGCCACACATTTCAGTGACACACAATGGGTCACAAAACTTGCTTACTTGTGTGACATATTCAACCTGCTCAACGAACTCGATCTGTCACTTCAGGGGAGAACGACAACTGTGTTCAAGTCGGCAGATAAAGTGGCTGCATTCAGAGCCAAACTGGAATTATGGGGTCGACAAGTGAACACTGGGATTTTTGACGTGTTTCAAACATTAGCAGAGATTTTGAAAGAGACTGAGCCAGGGCCGTCTTTCTCCCAGCTGGTGCATGATCACATATCTCAGCTTTCAAAAGAGTCTGAGCATTACTTCCCAACCACAAAAGACCCCCGAACTGGGAAGGAATGGATCTGCGACCCATTTGTGAATAAGCCAGGTGAACTAACTTTGTCTGTGCTAGAAGAGGATTAACTGCTTGAGATCGTAAATGACAGTGGCCTTAAAAGTATGTTTAAGACAACTTCAAATCTCCATACGTTCTGGATGAAAGTCAAGGTGGAATATCATGAGATTGCCACAAAAGCACTGAAAAGCCTGCTTCCATTTCCAACATCCTGTCTTTGTGAAGCAGGGTTTTCTGCGGTGACAGCAACCAAAACGAGATTACGGAGTAGATGGACATAAGCAACACACTTCGGGTGCCACTGTCTCCCGTCACCCCTAGATGGGACCATCTAGTTGCAGGAAAACATGCTCAGGGCTCCCACTGTTTCTGCATTATGGTGACTTGTATAATTATTTCATTATATTTTACAATGTAATAACAATAGAAATAAAGTGCACAATAAACGTAATGCGCCTCAGGGGTTAAGAATCCGCCTGCCAATGCAGGGGACACGGGTTCAAGCCCTGGTCCAGGAAGATCCCACATGCCAAGGAGCAACTAAGCCCGTGCGCCATAACTACTGAGCCTGTGCTCTAGAGCCCGCAAGCCACAACTACTGAGCCCACGTGCCTAGAGCCTGTGCTCCACAACAAGAGAAGCCACCGCAATGAGAAGCCCATGCACTGCAATGAAGAGTAGCCCCCGCTCGCCACAACCAGAGAAAGCCCATGCACAGCAACGAAGACCCAACGCAGGAAGGAAGGGAGATGGGGGAGGCGGGGGGAGGAAGGAAGGAAAGAAGGAAGGCAGAGAGGGAGGGAGGGAGGTAGGAAGGAAGATTGAACCAATCTAAATGTTCATCACCAGGACACTAGTTATATTAAAAATCTGTATGGATATTCACACACTTTTACTTACTTATGTTGCTTCATAAGTGACTTTTCCATTCAACAAGTTCCATTCAATAAGTTGTATGAAATAACAGCACTATAACATTTTTTCCCTGACTGGCAAAAGTTAAAAATCATGTATATAATAAGTACTGGTGAGGATCCAGGGAAAGGGTATTTTAGTGCTTCATACATTATGAAAAAACAAAAACCAAAAAAGCTGTTTCAGGTGGGAATTTGGTCAGCTGTTTCCTCTGTACCATGTACATCAGATTTGAATTTCTTTTTCTTTTTTTTGGCCGTGCCGCACAGCATGCAGGATCTTAGTACATCAGCTAGGGATTGAACCCATGCCCCCTGAGTGGAAGCGTGGAGTCTTAACCACTGGACTGCCAGGGAAGTTCCTAGATTTGAATTTCAATTCCAGTGTTATCATCTTCCATTTCTTTGCTACACTTTCATCTTTGTTGGCCAATTCCCTCTTTCAGTGATCCATCTTTGTAAAATGTCATGTGGATTTATAGCTGGGAGACCAGGAGGCAAGACGACTGCACGCTCTGATTCACTGAATAGCAGATGTGCAGTGACCAGTCACCAGCAGAATTTGAAAAGAGTGACATGATTGGTCACTGCATGAGCATCTGTTATTTGCACAGTGATTTGTGGACTGAAGAGCTAGCAGGGAACTTGTACTTTATGCAGTTATGCATGTAACATACTGTGGTAACTGAAATTTGAACCTGCTGAGGGACTGGTGTTATTAACTAAACCATGGTAAGTGAAATGTGTGTATATCAGAACTATGCAGAGTGAGGACTGCCAGTGCCATGCAGCCATTAAAGAAAACAAAGATCTATATAAACAGACAGGAAGAGATCTCTAAAGCATTGTTAAATACAAAAATAATGTCTCAGAACATTATATAAAATGTCCCATTAACGTAAGGAATATTTTTATATGTATGTATATAAATTGGGTTTATTTGTTCAACAAATACTTATGGAGTACCTACACCGTGACTGGCATTGTTCTAGGCACAAGTCACAGCAGTGAAGAAAATATGTAAGGTCTCTGTCCCCTTGGAGCTTAACAGTCTTGTCAGTGTGACAGATAAAAAGTAAACGAATAAACAATAAGATAAATGCAAATAGTGGTAAGTGCCTCTATAAAGAAAATAAAATAAGGTGATATGCTTCACTAAAGAGTGACAGGGGGGAATTCCCCAGCAGTCCAGTGGTTAGGACTCCATGCTATCACTGCCAAGGGCCTGGGTTCAATCCCTGATTGAGGAACTAAGATCCCACAAGCCAGGTGGCTCGGCCAGGGAAAAAAAAAAAAAAAGAGTGACAGAGGGATGCTATTTTAGATGAGAGTGGTCAGAGAAGGCCTCTCTGAGAAAGTGACATTGAAGATGGGAACTAAAATAGGAGCCAGTCATGTTTATACAAAACCACCTTAAATTGTTTATGAAACAATACAGAGGACATGCAATTAAACTATAACAGCGCGTATAGCAGGTCAGGACAGAGTCTATGAAGATACAGAGATATCACAGGAAGAAGAGGTCTTAAAGAGTTTGGCTCCTTTAGAAAACGGTACACAGAAAAGGGATACAGGATGAGCTGAATTAAAGCCCAAGGTACCTACACATATAGATAAGACCCATCATTTCAAATAAACAATCAGGAAGGAGAGAACAGACTTGGCAATTTCCAAGAAAAAGTCAAAAGCAGTGTCCCAGCATCCATTATAGGCAGAAAGTCTCAGGTCGAAGGCTTTGATTCCAATAACTGGTATTCCTGGAAGAGTGGGCAGTCAACTCAAGCAGCTCAGTGGAGATTCTAAGAGGTATACTCTCTGTCTCTGTTGAAAGTATCTGCTAAGCATGTGTGGCACAGGGTATCTACTTAGCGTGAGTTCAACATAGTTCATGCTTCCCCTTTCATAGAGTTGTTCCCAAGAAGCAGCTGCCTACCAGAGACTACATTACCCAGCTCCCTTGCATCTGAGACTAAATGACTGGCTCACCAATGAAATGTGAATGCAAAGGACAGGTATCACTTCAGAGCCAAGGGAGTTAAGAAGAGGATGTACTTTCAACATCCTCTCGTTCCATCTGCCTGTTGGATGCAGAGAACTTAGGGGCACTTAGGGAATGGCAGAGCCATATAACAAGAGACTGGGTCTCTGACTTACCACATAAAAGGATGTCACCTGCTGACACCCAAAATACTCACACGGGGCTATTATGTGATTAAGAAATAAACTATTGTAATAAGCCATTGAAATTCTGGGGTTTGCTACAGTAACTTGCATTATGCTAACACAGGTCAACAAGGACTGCAGAGACAGAGAAGCCTAATAACGGTAGGAGCCAAAAAATTAACTTTAGTAGAAAGCTGGCCAAGGAAAAAGAAAGACTGACAAATATATGCTAATGAGTGACATACCTCATATTCTGGTCCAAAGCCAGCATGGCCACAGAACCGCCCAGAGAGTCTCCAGAGATAAGGGATTCCTCCAAAGAGAAGAATAAGCTATAAAACAAAGCACATGTTGGTCACATTGAAGCAGTACTAGAAACTATCATATGAAAGTATGTTAAAAAAAAAGAGAGATCTTATTTAGGATAAAATACGCATTTAGACAGATACAAACCAATTGAGATACTAAGTTTAGACTGTTAAAAGGTTTTTGCCTGTACACTTTATATGGATGAACTGTATGATTTGCTAATTTACCTCAATAAAGCTGTTTAGAGAAAAAAAAAAAAAAAAAACTTTGGCCAAAAGACCACAAAAGACCTTAAGAATCAGGAACTAAGCTTAGAAAGGCTAAGCAACGTGTCAAAAATCCCACAGCTAACAAGTGAAAGAAATGGAATTTGAGCCAGGCTTTACGGCTGCATAGCTGGCTTTTCCTTGAAAGGAAATAGCCTCTTGGTTAGGACAAAGTATTAGTATCGGTGTTAAGTAGAGAGTCATGTCCACCTACCATGTTGGGGGACAGAATGGGCTATCAGAGCCTTCTCTGGGTCAGGAAAAAGTGAATCCTGAGGTAGGAGTCAGGGTATCATAGGAGTAAGGCCCTTTCTCAGCACCACCCTTTGTCTTGGGCAGATAAAGCAAACACAGATATTCACCAAACCAACAAGACATATGAATGAGGGAGCAGCTCTTAAAATGTGAAAAGAATACATGCTTACAAAACACAACTTCTCACAACAGATACCAAGTTCGTGGAATCATTTTGCCCAGAGGAGTCAACATACTGTTTCTTCACCTGTGGAGCCCCGGGAACACAATGATCACACTCCTTGGTTAGAAGCACAATATTCCCATCCGTTCAGACATGGTTCCTTGTGGCTTTGAGGGTTTTGGGCACTATCATATATTTCTTAGGTGTCCTTCCAATCTACTTTCCATTTTTATATATGTATCCATAAATAATAAAGCGGTTTACATATGCTTTTTAAGAATATATAAATATATATATATATACACACACACACACACACACACACACACACACACAGGGACTTCCCTGGTGGCGCAGTGGTTAAGAATCAGCCTGCCAATGCAGGGGACGAGGGTTTGAGCCCTGGTCCGGGAAGATCCCACATGCCGCGGAGCAACTAAGCCCGTGCGCCACAACTACTGAGCCTGCACTCTCAGTCCACGAGCCACAACTACTGAGCCTGCGTGCCACAACTACTGAAGCCCGAGCACCTAGAGCCCGTGCTCCGTAACAAGAGAAGCCACTGCAATGAGAAGCCTGCGCACCACAATGAAGAGTAGCCCCTGCTCGCTGCAACCAGAGAAAGCCCGCGCGCAGCAACGGAGACCCAACGCAGCCAAAAATAAATAAATAAATTTATTTATTTAAAAAAAAATTTTTTTAATGAATATATATATATATATACACATATAAATGACATCATATTGTATTTATCATTCTACAACTTACTTTTTACACTCTACATCTTTTTAGACCAATATATGGTGAGTTTTAACTTTATTTGGCATTATCAGCTTGTTCTTTAAAGTGTTTACATCAACTTACACTCCCATTAGCCATACTTGAGCATTCCCATTTCCCCACAATCGCACTCATACTTGATGCTATCCATCTCTTAGACTTTTACCAGTATGCAGGGGATTGATACAATACCATGGGTCTCAAATACGGTCTCTGGACAGCAGCAGCAGCATCGCTGGGAATATGTTAGAAATGCAAAGTCTCAGCCTCCACCCCAGAACTACTGAATCAGAAACTGGAAGTGGGGCCCAAGAGTCAGTCTCCAGTTAAATGTGATGTACACCAAAGTTTGAAAATCACTGTTTTAATAGACTGCCTTTTTAAAGGCCCCTTAACTCTACATCCGGCTATTTCCACTTTACTTTAACTAACTCAATCTTGGATATAAACTGTTTTCCCATAAGACATGCTTTGGCACCACTGTATGTGGTATATGCTCCACTTGTTGAACTAATGGACTTGGGATGGCATTTCCTTCATCCTATTCTCAATACTAATAAATAATGCAGAATTAAGGGTTTATAATGCTTTGGGGGAAAGGCTGGAACACCTACTATTAAAAGTCCAGCTTTTTTTTTTTTTTTTTTAATTTATTTTTGGCTGCATTGGGTCTTCTTTGCTGCCCGTTGGCTTTCTCTAGTTGCAGCGAGTGGGGGCTACTCTTCGTTGTGGTGCGCAGGCTTCTCATTGCGGTGGCTTCTCTTGCTGCGGAGCACGGGCTCTAGGCACTCGGGCTTCAGTAGTTGTGGCTCGCGGGCTCTAGAGTGCAGGCTCAGTAGTTGTAATGCACGGGCTTAGCTGCTCTGCGGCATGTGGGATCTTCCTGGACCAGGGCTTGAACCCATGTCCCCTGCACTGGCAGGTGGATTCTTAACCACTGCGCCACCAGGGAAGTCCCAAAAGTCCAGCTTTTAAGTATCAAGGGTACCTTTAATGTGAACTTTGAATGCATTTATTAATGCATTTGGAAACTGCTATTGCAAACTTGCTTAGCATGCTTTGGGGAATGAAAAACAAAACACGGTGAACAGTAAAGTTTCTCTGTATTGATAGGATGTCCTGTAAAAAGAACTAATGATGCCTACAAAAACAAGTCCTGTGCTTCCACATATATTATTTCACTAAAGTCTTGAGAAGCACGCAGGGCAGGGAGCATAGTCATCTCGATTTTACAGATAAGGCAACTGAAACTCAGAAATGTTAAAGTAACTTGCCCAGAGAAACCCAGTGACTAAGTAATTGCTATGTGTTGAGTACTATACTAATTGCTTCATTTCATTATCTTACTCAGTCCCTGCCACAAAACATATGAAATATGGTTTAATATCTATCTTCTTCTCATCTTAAAGAGGAGAAAAAATGAGACTCAAAGAGGCTAAACTGCTGACTCAGAAACAAGCAGAAATTGGAGAAGTTACAATTTGAACTTTTCTACTCTGCCCTACTCTACTCCCCAGCCATTCCATTTCTTGAGAGGGCTCCTTATTGACACCTATGAGATATAAGGAAAGTTTGTCTCAGAAAGGGGGGACATTTTATCTCTACGTGCTCTGTCACATTTGTGTGAACAGTGGCATCTGTAATTGGTCACAAGGGCCTCTTATGTTCCCTCAGGTAGAAAGAACCATGGCAAAAAAAAAGTCTAAATTAATCTTTGCACTTGTTCTTTGTGACCAAAGCTTACAAACCAATTAATTTTAATCAACACAAAACAGGAATTAATGAACTTGTTTTCAAACAGAACAGGATTTCAAAGTAACACAAAATACTTCCTATCTAATGGCAAATGTAGTTTACTAATTCCCCAAGGATAAATTTAGCACATTCATGTTGCAGTCCTTAGAGTTTCAAGAATGGTTTCTTCTGTGTAATTTTAAAGACTCAGAAGAGCAGAGTTTGAAATTCAGTTCTCCTATTTAGCAGTGAGTGTCACCTGGCCATTATATGGGCAAGCCATTTAATTTCTCTGAGTCTTTGCTTTAACCACACTAGTCTTAGTATTCAATATTTGTCAGTGCAAATTTTGTGACTAACTAGACAATTTTGTAATCATTTAACAAAGCTACAAACAGCCAGTTACTTCTCTTTAAGTGAGGAAACAATTATGGTAGCCAATCTCAATTATTTTTACGTCTGTATCTTCGCCATAAGCTTCTTTGCCTTAAATACCTTGCTGCAAACATTTTCACTGCATAACCAAATGGCTGTAAGGAAATTTTGCTGTGAAAGATAAAATAACTGGTTGACAGTTTTGGGGTTGACAGTTTGGTTTCAACTGGTTAGCATATCCTCCAGTTAGTGATGTTATTGATGGCTTTGTTGAGCTGACAGATGATTTGCCCCAAGAGTTGGTTTCTTACTTTGAAACACACTACTTTGGAGGAGAAAGAGGTCTCGAAGGTGCAGAGTTGAACCCACATTTCCCATAGAGCTTCGGAACGTCTATCAGTGGACATATGACTACATACCAAGAATGAACTATGGTATAGAGGCTTTCACAACGCAATACAGAGCTCAGTTACAAATATGCCTCCTAGTATTTGAAAACTGATACTTCTCTTAACAAAGGAAGAAGTTTTAGCAAAAAAGAAAAAGTGCAATGCTGAACGATGAGACAAATCAACAAGAAAAAAATTGTATAAAATACTATGAACAGAAGACTTGGAAGACAAGTGCTTAGGTACAATTCACAAAATAAAATCAGTTATTTGCGCAGTATTGTCATGAATCCACACACATTTTAAATGTATTCAAATGTTTTATATTTTGCAATAAAGTCTTTTTAATTTTGTTATTCATTTTACGTGTTTATGTCCTTTTTAATGTCCCTCTTTTATTTGTCATTATTTTATCTTTTACTGCAAAATTGCCTTACAGTCAATTGGTTATGTGGTGAAAATGCTTGCAGCAAAGCTGTCTACAGCAAAGATGCTTACGGTGAAAGTACCTACAACCTTATTTTCAATTTAGGAATCTTTCTCTTAGTGGTACTGAGGGACCTAAAAGAGTTCTGGAGGAATTATGACAGAGCATTTTTTCAAAAAGAATATAAAATCAAGCCATGCAAAGACATGGGAGACTCTTAAGTGCATATTACTAAGTGAAAGAAGCCAATTTGAAAAGGCTATAAACTATATGATTCCAACTATATAACATTTTGGAAAAGGCAAAACTATGGGAATGATAAAAAGATGAGTTGTTGCCGAGGATTAGTGGGAGGCAGGGATGAATAGGCAGAGCACAGAGGATTTTTAGGACAGTGAAGCTATTCTGTACGGCACTGTAATGATGAATACAAGTCATTATATTTTTGTCCAGACCTATAGAATGGAAAACACCAAAGGCGATGATAATGTAAACTATGGATTTTGAGTTATTATGATGTGTCAGTGTAGGTTCATCCATTCTAACAAATGTACCACTGTGACTCGGGACATTGACAATGGGAGAGTTCTGCGCATATGTGGGGGCATGGGGTGTATGGGAACGCTCTGCACTTTCTGCTCAAATTTGCTGTCAACCTAAAACTGCTCTAAAAAATAGTTTATTTTTTAAAAAGAATATATACCCATTTTTCATTAATATAAACTTCTGGATTCTATTCATGTTTATATCACTTTATATTGCACTATTTTGTAGCCCTTAAAAATTTCAACAAGGGATTTCCCTGGTGACACAGTGGTTGGGAGTCCACCTGCCAATGCAGGGGACACAGGTTCGAGCCCTGGTCCAGGAAGATCCCACGTGCCAAGGAGCAACTAAACCCGTGCACCACAACTACTGAAGCCTGCGCGCCTAGAGCCTGTGCTCCGCAGCAAGAGGAGCCACTGCAATGAGAGGCCCGAGCACCTCAACGAAGAGTAGCTCCCGTTCGCCCCAACTAGAGGAAGCCTGCGCAGCAACGAAGACCCAATGCAGCCAAAAATAAATAAATAAATAAATAAATTTTAAAAAAAATTCAACAAAATATAACAACTTATTTTTTTGCCTAATGAAATAAGTAGAGTATGGTGGTTTGGCTCAGTTAAATATATGATAGATATGTAGAATCAGTTACATTTCAGAATGACATAATGGTGCTGAATTTTAAACTGTTTTATAAATGAATAAAGAGTATTAGATCTGTCTTTAAATGTTTATTACATGTTCCAGTTATTTATTGCTGTTAGTAAACCACCCCAAAACTTAAAGTAAATAAATAAGTAAAAGAGTTCTGGAGGAATAGTGATGATAATCATGCTTATGATGATAAAAAACACAAAAGCCAATGCTTCTGGAGCACTTACAGCAGATCCAGCACTATTCTAAGCATCCTACGTATATTAACTAATTTTCAATCCTCTCACCAACACTATGAATGAGGAACTATTATTAACATACGATTTTTTTTTTTAATATAAAAGCCTCAGTCATTTTTTTTTTTTTTAATTTATTTATGGCTGTGTTGGGTCTTCGTTTCTGTGCGAGGGCTTTCTCTAGTTGTGGCAAGCGGGGACCACTCTTCATCGCAGTGCGCAGGCCTCTAACTATCGCAGCCTCTATTGTTGCGGAGCACAGGCTCCAGACGCGCAGGCTCAGTAATTGTGGCTCACGGGCCCAGTTGCTCCGTGGCATGTGGGATCTTCCCAGACCAGGGCTCGAACCCGTGTCCCCTGCATTGGCAGGCAGATCCTCAACCACTGCGCCACCAAGGAAGCCCACCATACGATTTTAACAGAAAACCGAGGCACAGAAATGTTGAGTGACTTGCTTGAGGTCTCATAGGTGGTATGGTACAGCTGAGACTCAAACTCAAGCCACCTGAGTTCAGAGTCAGCTCTCAGCCTCAATGCCATGCACTTTCAATTGTTCTTAGGGGT
This sequence comes from Balaenoptera musculus, assembly GCF_009873245.2. NCBI lineage: Eukaryota > Metazoa > Chordata > Mammalia > Artiodactyla > Balaenopteridae > Balaenoptera > Balaenoptera musculus. The sequence continues at coordinate 32,638,054 of NC_045785.1, read as the reverse complement.
AGAAAACCAAGAACTGGTCTGCAGTGGCAGGGGGAATCTTACTCATTGTATGTGTAAGGCACAATATATATATATATATATATATATATATATATATATATATATATATGTATACATACAGTACAGAAACAGACATACAGTATATCTCTGGTATTAAAATTTCATGAGGGGGCAACTAGGAAAATTGGCTAAAAAGGTACCAGGGTCAGGGGCCAGGGGAGATCATGAAAAGAAGACTGAGAAACATGGCTCTGTACTTTACAGCCTCTCTTCTTTTAGCATGGGAGAAGACTGGCCCTGTTTTACTAAGTAAAAATTATCTGTCACTCATTATTTCATTCAACATATATGAATTATGTGCTTATTATATGTCAGGTACTAGGTATAAAATGATGAACAAGACTTTAAAGTACCCTATCTTTAGGGAACTACCAGTCTGTCAGCTAAACAGGCAAATTCAATACAATATGCTAAGTACTCTGATAGGAATAATGATGGGATGCTACTTTATCCAGACTTGAGGGATGGGGAAGTTTCAAACAGTTTCTTAGAAGAGATGATGTCTCAGCTGGATCCTAATGGAACAGTAGGGATTTATCAGGCCCCAGTGAGAGAGTGGAGACGAAGGGGGAGAGGAAGGGCACCCCAGACAGAGATACCAGCATGTGAAAAGACTCAAGGTCATAAGAAACCAAGCTGGGTATGAGATGGACAATAAAGACACGGAAAGAATTAGGGGGAAGGAATAAAAAGATGAAGCTCAAGTAAGCAACTGCCAGGTCAAAAGGACCTCATAAAGCGTGCCAAGAAATTTGGACTTTACCCTGAAGGAAACAGCGGGCCAGCAAAAGGTTTTATGTAGGAGAATAACATGATCAGAATCGTGTTTCAGGATTCCTTGGGCTACAATGTAGAGGATAGGTTACAGAGTTGAGAGGCAGGAAGAGGAGCTGGGATTGCTACAAGAATAACTTACAACAAAAGGTTCTTTTTTGAGACTTCCCTGGTGGTCCAATGTGTAAGACTCTGCACTCCCAATGCAGGGAGCCCAGGTACAATCCTTGGTCAGGGAACTAGATCCCACATGCCTCAACTAAGAGTTTGCATACTGCAACGGAAAGATCTCGCACGTTGCAAGGAAGATCCGGCACGCAGCCATGAAGATCCCACGTGCCCCAACGCAGCCAAATAAATATTAAAAAAAAAAAAAAAAGGTTCTTTTTCATACCTTGCCTCAGGGTGACAGTTACCATATTCTACAGTTTTCAACTGCCTAAACAGTTATGTTTCTGCCTCTTTTGCTCCACACTCATTACCATCAATAACAAAGGTTAAGAAAGCATTCTGGGATTTGTAGGTGTGGTACCCTCTTTTGTGTCACAAAAATACAAAAATGAAAATAAACATTCCAAAGTATTAAATAAGTTGACAGACTGTCTCCCCAAGAAGTAAATTACTCACGGTGCCTTCAATCTCCGAATAGAGTCCTGACCAGAAGCTGAAAGTACTTTTATCCAGCTGATACAGTCGAGATTTCTCAAATGTTTCTGAATCCATGATCTGTCCTAACTCCAGTGGTACATGAGTTGTTGTTTTATATATCCGTCTCTGAAATATTTTGAAGAAAACACCTTAAGGAAACAGTCAAGCCAACTCATTACTTATTACAATAGTCATTTACGATCAAACTTTGAATGGTTTATAACATTAACTTGTCACTTAAGCCTGTTGAATTTGCTTTATACATACACAAATACTGCGTTTGATGAAGTACACTGACCACTAAAACAACTCGTGCAGGAAAGTAAAAGCACGAGAAAACCTGCAACTAGTTGACTAGGTGAAATTAAAATCAAAGCTGTCACACACTTTGGTTTGCACAGGTAAACCAAAATTGTAACATTACAAAGAGTACTACTCATTCCAGGTATAGCATACATCCTATAATATAGAAAACAAATTCATGGACAGAAGGAAGTAAATATGCTAATCATGAGTTTTAACAGTTAATGTGGCTAGTCATTAAATTTGATTCTAGAAGCCAAATTAAGGGAAATTTGAGGAATGACAGAAAGAGATCAGGTCTTCAAGAAAGACAAACTTTCTCATTACACCAAATTCTAGAAAGTAATTTCAGCCCATGGTACATAATACAGAGAACAGATACCAAACAATATAATGGACAGCATTTTCTACAATGGTTTTACAATAAATCTCTATTCTCTATTTATTATTGGATATCTTACCAAACCCTTGATAAAGGGCATTACATTAAAGCATAACTGAAGAAAGAAGACATTATTGAAAAGTAGTTTCTGTAACTAGGCTTATTATTAAGGTAAGACAAGTAGGTAGATGTTCAATACCCCATCTCCAATTTAGACAGTACATACTGTGTGCTTACTTTCTGCAAAGGATCTTCTCTAGGCCTACAGCATTCTGTACCAACGAAGCTATCTTAAGAGCTAATCAGAGAACCTAGTGTTATACAGCTTAACATCTCTTTGAATATCCTGGACTAAAGAAAGAAATCTAGATATAACCCAGACAATGACAGATATAGAAAATTTTTTAATTTTCAATTTAAAGATTCATACAGAATGTAATCTGAGAGGAGAAATTTGCAGAGGAAAAAGATTGTAGTGCTCAAGGAAAAGGTTCCAGCAGTTAAAAAAAGAAAGGTTTTCCTAACCATTCCAGTTGACTTGATTCAGTGCCAACACAGAAGAAAACCATTAGTGAAAGACTGCCATAAAGTGGTCAATTAAACTTCAAATCTATCTCATTTAAAAGTTCAGATCTCAGAAATTCCCTGGTGGTTCAGTGTTTAGGGCTCCTGCGCTTCTACTGCCCGCCAGGGTGGGAGAACTAAGATCCCGCAGGTCACATGGTGCGGCCAAAAAAATAAATAAATAAAGTTCATATCTCTAATCCATCAAACTGTTAATTGTGATTATCTCCAGGGAACTGTTATTAAGTAACTTTCACTTTCTACTTTACTGTTTAATTGTTTGAATAAAAACAATAAAGAAGCTTTTAAGAAAATCTTCTTTGGGCAAAAACAACATATACACTTTTTTTTTCTTTCTTTTTTATTTTTTAAAGGGAAAAGAGTTTAGGTCTTTGGAAGGACTGAGAAATCTTCATTTTCAGAAAATGGCTTCCCAGTGCTGTGGTTGAGCATGACACAAATATCATGGGGAAGTTGTGATTCTAAAATTTTAGCACCTTCTTTCTGAAGGTTTATGAGTTGCTGCCAAAAATAAAGGAAGTAAGTCTGTGCCCGAGAATCCTTAGGAAGCTGTGCGGCAGGTACAAGAGCTCAGGCCTGAAAAGGCGGCAGCCCTGCCTTCCCTTTCACCAGACCCTAAATGGCCTGGGGCCCATGATCACGTTGCGGAAAACGTCCTGAGGCACCAGATCCCCTCAAGGCCTACCCCATCATCGGGCCAAGTTAGGAGGCTCAGTAGGGACCCATAAGGTCGAGGCCGGTGCTGGGGCCGCAGCAATCATCCAGGGACTTGGAGTCGAGACCGAGGCTGGCCTAGAGCTGGCCGGGTGTCGGGGTCAGGTGGGCCCTGTCTAGGCTCACCTGCCGCCGTGATAGGAAGGTCTCCCAAAGATACACTGTCCAGGAGAAGAGCAACACGGCCCCGAAGATACGCTTCTCGGCCGACATGTCCCACATCGCGTCCAGCGACGCCCACATCCCCATGACCACCCCGTTCCGCCGGCTCCTTCGGCGTGCGCTGGTGCGACACCAACACCCGTCCCCTCAGAGCATCCCCGCAGTGTCACAGCAATATCCGTCCCTCCCGAGAGCCCTTATACCGACACCCGTCCCATCCCACTCCCTCGGCTCAGCCCGCAGTGTTACACAAACACTCTTCCCCTGGCTGACGCTCCCTAGGGCCGCCTAGTGTCTGTAGGAACAGGATAAGCTCCGCCTTCCTCACTTCCGGCCCACAGTCCGAGTCCCGACCTCCGGCAGCCCCTGCTTCCCTGAGCTGCGTTGCACCGACATTCTTTCCCCTCCCCTCCACGGCGTGTTCCTGCCGAGGGTCCGGCTTCCCTCCTGGGCCTGACAGAGCCGCGGACTCTCCGCTTTCTAGCCTCCCGAGGGGCAGTTTCTTCTCTTCGTTCCGGGGCTTGCCCTGGCTGGGCTGCAGCCTGCGCCGGTCTTTCCGCGGTCAGGACCACTGGTCTTCGGGCTAAGCGGGAACGGACAGAGTGGGCCGCCGCTCCGGCCCTGAGGTAGCTGGGAGGAACAGCAGAGGAGCCGGCTTCCCAGGCTCTAGAAATCATTCCTCTGAACTGGTGCTACTCAGACTGTGGTGTGTTCATCCCTGGGATACCTTAAGACTAAAGTTAAGAGCGGGACTAAGCATTATAAGTGTGTTTTGGCCTATATTGGGCTGTTCTGAATTCAGGCATATTAGAGAGTGGGTAATGAGTTTTGGTTTTGTTTTGAACCCCTCGTGCAGCTTGCAGGTCTTAGTTCCCCCACCAGGGATTGAACCCGGGGCCACGGTAGTGAAAGCCCAGAGTCCTAACCACTGGACCGCCAGGGAAGTCCCATGGGCAACATTTTTTGTTTACTGAAATGGCAGGCAGCATTTTTTTTTTTGTCCACAAAACCAAAGAATTGATTAATATTCTAACAAAGCTACCAGTATTATCATACATTAATGTGAGTAATATTTCTCGGCACCGTATCTACTAAAACAAAAAAGAAATGAAAGTGAACCCTGCTTATCTAACAGTAAGAAATAGTCATTCAGATACATGAATTAATAGGTGGAGAAGCCCCATCTATCTCACTGAGAGATGCATTTCCAGTAGAATTTTACCTTTTACGTTTATGTATTATCAAATTTGTAATCGTGTCAAAAGAGCAGCTACATGTTAAAGGTAATTGCAAAATTACTCAGTTAAGAATTCTTTCTAATATGTAGAGCCATACAATTACAGGAAAAAATTTTACTTTAATACATACATATTTTTATTGCAAAGATGTAATCAATAAAATGTTTTTCAAACATAAAAAGTGTTACATTTGGATAACATTTTATGGGGAAGTGGAACATAAATATAAAGGAACAGTGTAGAATTATCGAATGTTAAAGAGCTCATTCATGTACTTTTAAATGGGTGATGGTTATTCAATTGTTATGTAGATTCTGTTGGACACACTATGAAGAATGATTTAACAGTTTTATCTTAAATTGTCATTATTTACAATTTGCCAGAATTTACATCCATTGCAACTATTTCAATTTATGATGAAAACTTTTAGATAGCAACTTAAAAATATGAGGGGATAAACATTTTTTCAGAATGCTCACTTGGACTGTCACTGCTATGTCCTCTTCAGTCTTGTCTTCTCCTGTCTGGGTCCATCCAGCCTGCTGCAGTTAGTCCAAATCCTCACAAAGCCCCTGCCACCCAAACTGTGTAGCTAAGGGCACAGGTTTAGAGTCATTGTTTACGTTCTAGTCACAGCTGCACCACATATTAACAGCTTAACCCCTCTGTGCATCACTTCCTCATTAGTAAAATGAGAATAATAGTATTTACCCCCTCACACTGTGAGGATCAAATGAGAAAAATCACATAAAACTCTTAGTCATGTGTCTGGCTCTGAATAAGTGCCCAATAAAGATTAGCTACTAGCTCACCATAAGTGGGAGAATTGCACCATAGTTGATCTGTCACCATGTGTCTGAGGAGATAAGGGATCAGGAAGCTGGTATGCGTTTTCTAAAAGTCAAAACTGGAATTCACTCATTTATTCAACAAATACTGTGTGTCTGTTAAGTACCAGACAGGGTACTTCACTGTGACAGGGTGCTGTCACTGCTGGGGATATAGCAGTGAACCAAAGCCCCTTCCTCTCCTGAAACTTAATATTCTTAGTGGGCTGGGGTGGATGAGGAGTTGACAGATAAGAAGCATATATGTAACAGTAAAAGCAGAGGAGGTGATAAGTGCTATGAAGAAAAAGCAGGGAAAGAGGGATGCAGTGTGTTGGCAGGGGCACTGTAAGATGGTCAAGGAAGACCTCTCAGGTTGTTACTCAAAGACTGGGTCACCTCTTGGTTGGTATCGAGCCAAAAAACACAACCAATGGGGATTCCCTGGCGGTCCAGTGGTTAGGACTCCGTGCTTTCACTGCCGAGGGCCTGGGTTCAGTCCCTAGTCAGGGAACTAAGATATTGCAAGCCGCGTGGCACAGCCAAAAACAAAAACAAAAACAAAACAAAAGACACAACCTAGCCAAAGAGTGGGAGGAGGAAGGATTTACTACTTGCAGCAAGTAAGGAGAACACCAAGGATCTTTCCCAAAGCAGTGTCTCCCCGAACAGCAAAATTGGGGAAGTTTAAGCATATTCATGAAGGAGCTTGAGCAGAGGAGAATTCAGCATAGAATTGGGGCAAAGGTTGCCAGAGCCCAAACTCTAGTTGACTGAAGTCATGAGGGTCAGAAAAGGTCAACATCATCATTCTTTAGGTTCCACCCAGTTTGGGATCTTTGCATGTAGTTACCATCCTTCACCTGGGTGGGGACTTGAGTTCCTGAAGAACAGCTCAAAGATATGTACCAGATTGCTATAGGACTCTGTTTTAGCGCTGAACTATTGTTTCTTTTCTTTCTTTCTTTTTTTTTTTACTGGTGTATAGTTGTTTTATAATGTTGTGTTAGTTTCTACTGGACAGTGAAGTGGAGTTCCCTGTGCTATACAGCAGGTTCTCATTAATTATCTGTTTTATACATATTAGTGTATATATGTCAATCCCAGTCTCCCAATTCATCCCACCTCTCTTTTCCCCCCTTGGTGTCCATACGTTTGTTCTCTACGTCTGTGTCTCTATTTCTGCCTTGCAAACCAGTTCAACTGTACCATTTTTCTAGATTCCACAAATATGCGTTAATATACAATATTTTGGACTATTGTTTCTTGACTGCTTTTCCTTTGTTCCTGCCTTCTTTTGTTCCCTTAAGCTCATTAATTACTGAGACCTGTTCAAGGGCAAGCATTGTGGCCAGGCTTAGATCACAAAATGGCTTAGGCCTAAAATGGCTTCTCTTATATCAAGAAAGCCATGCCTGGTTCTTTTTCTCTGAGGACCCCTACCCTATCTGCTTACAAGATTAGCTGACATTTGAGTACAGACCCAAAGAAAGTAAGAGAAGAAGCCAAGGCGTGTGGGTCTGGGAAAAGTGTGCTATGCACAGTGAACAGCAAGAGCAAAGGCCCTGAGGTGTGACAATGCTTAGCATATTTGAGGAGTAGTAAGAGAGTGGGGAAAGAGTGGAAAAAATAAGAAGGAGGGGTATGCAGATCATGCCGTAATGCATAGTCTTTTAGTTAAGAACTTGACCTTTACTCAGAGGGAAATAATAAGCCATTGAAAGGTTTTGAACAGAGAAGTAATATGATCTTTTCAGCTACTCTGTAGAGAATAAATTGAAAGGGGCACAGATGGAAGCAGGGAGTCCAGTTAGGAGGCCAATTCATAAATCCAGGTGAGACATGCTGGTGGCTTGGATTAGGGTGGTAGGGGTGGAGGGAGAAGGGAATCATGGAAAGTGAGTAATAACTTGTTCCCCTTTGCAGAAAGAGAGTGTTAATAGATGGGCTGGTCCATGTGGAGACTGACATGGGAGCCTCAAAACAGGCTATTGTCAAGGTTTTGCCAAAGAAGAGGATAAGGATGCTCCTCCCTAGAGTGGTGGCCACTGGTGTAAGGTAGTTCATCTACCCCATCTAACCTGAATGATAAAATGGCTCTCAAACCCTTTCCCTATTTTGCCTTGATTCTCTGTTTGCCAAGCATCCAAGATCTCTTAATTGATGCCTTGGACATAAGTGATCTGATCTCAAGAAAAGAATGACCCCCCACTAGGAATGAATACTTGGTATCAATCTCTTATGATTGTGGTGAGAATCACATATATTTTCTGGGGAACTGAGGGCCAGGAACAAGGTGACCCCAAAACCGTGTAACTCAGATTGGGACTTGAACCCACGGTCTTTTTTTTTTTTTTTTTAATTTCTGAGATACACATTTTAAAGTAATAACTAGAATTATGACTTATAACATTATACCAGAACATATAAGATTTTTAGAAATTTCATGTAATGTCTGAAACATTTATATTAACATATTTCCATACAAATAACCCAAAGAAAGTTTAGTATTAGTTGTTTTTTTGTTTGTTTGTTTGTTTGTACTGCAGGTTCTTATCAGTCATCAATTTTATACACATCAGTGTATACATGTCAATCCCAATCGCCCAATTCAGCACACCACCATCCCCACCCCACCGCGGTTTTCCCTTTTGGTGTCCATACGTTTGTTCTCTACATCTGTGTTTCAACTTCTGCCCTGCAAACCGGTTCATCTGTACCATTTTTCTAGGTTGCACATACATGCGTTAATATACGATATTTGTTTTTCTCTTTCTGACTTACTTCACTCTGTATGATAGTCTCTAGATCCATCCATGTCTCAACAAATGACTCAATTTCGTTCCTTTTTATGGCTAAGTAATATTCCATTTTATATATGTACCACATCTTCTTTATCCATTCGTCTGTCGATGGGCATTTAGGTTGCTTCCATGACCTGGCTATTGTAAATAGTGCTGCAATGAACATTGGGGTGCATGTGTCTTTTTGAATTATGGTTTTCTCTGGGTATATGCCCAGTAGTGGGCTTGCTGGATCATATGGTAATACTATTTTTAGTTTTTTAAGGAACCTCCATATTGTTCTCCATAGTGGCTGTATCAATTTACATTCCCACCAACAGTGCAAGAGGGTTCCCTTTTCTCCACACCCTCTCCAGCATTTGTTGTTTGTAGATTTTCTGATGATGCCCATTCTAACAGGAGTGAGGTGATACCTCATTGTAGTTTTGATTTGCATTTCTCTAATAATTAGTGATGTTGAGCAGCTTTTCATGTGCTTCTTGGCCATCTGTATGTCTTCTTTGGAGAAATGTGTATTTAGGTCTTCTGCCCATTTTTGGATTGGGTTGTTTGTTTCTTTAATATTGAACGGAATGAGCTGTTTATATATTTTGGAGATTAATTCTTTGTCCGTTGATTCATTTGCAAATATTTTCTCCTATCTGAGGGTTGTCTTTTCATCTTGTTTATGGTTTCCTTTGTTCTGCAAAAGCTTTGAAGTTTCATTAGGCCCCATTTGTTTATTTTTGTTTTTATTTCCATTTCCCTAGGAGGTGGGTCAAAAAAGATCTTGCTGTGATTTATGTCAAAGAGTGTTCTTCCTATGTTTTCCTATAAGAGTTTTATAGTGTCTGATCTTACATTTAGGTCTCTAATCCATTTTGAGTTTATTTTTGTGTGTGGTATTAGGGAATGTTCTAATTTCATTCGTTTACATGTAGCTGTCCAGTTTTCCCAGCACCACTTATTGAAGAGACTGTCTTTTCTCCATTGTATATCCTTGCCTCCTTTGTCATACATTAGTTGACCATAGGTGTGTGGGTTTATCTCTGGGCTTTCTATCTTGTTCCATTGATTTGTGTTTCTGTTTTTGTGCCAGTACCATATTGTCTTGATTACTGTGGCTTTGTAGTATAGTCTGAAGTCAGGGAGTCTGATTCCTCCAGCTCCATTTTTTTCCGTCAAGACTGCTTTGGCTATTTGGGGTCTTTTTTGTCTCCATACAAATTTTAAGATTTTTTGTTCTAGTTCCGTAAAAAATTCCATTGGTAATTTGATAGGGATTGCATTGAATCTGTAGATTGTTTTGGGTAGTATAGTCATTTTCACAAAATTGATTCTTCCAATCCAAGAACATGGTATATCTCTCCATATGTTGGTATCATCTTTAATTTCTTTCATCAGTGTCTTATAGTTTTCTGCATACAGGTCTTTTGTCTCCCTAGGTAGGTTTATTCCTAGGTATTTTATTCTTTTTGTTGCAATGGTAAATGGGAGTGTTTCCATAATTTCTCTTTCAGATTTTTCATCATTAGTGTATAGGAATGCAAGAGATTTCTGTGCATTAGTTTTGTATCCTGCAACTTTACCAAATTCATTGATTAGCTCTAGTAGTTTTCTGGTGGCATTTTTAGGATTCTCTATGTATAGCATCATGTCATCTGCAAAAAGTGACAGTTTTACTTCTTTTCCAATTTGTATGCCTTTTATTTCTTTTTCTTCTCTGATTGCCGTGGCTAGGACTTCCAAAACTATGTTGAATAATAGTGGTGAGAGTGGACATCCTTGTCTCGTTCCTGATCTTAGAGGAAATGCTTTCAGTCTCTCACCGTTGAGAATGATGTTTGCTGTGGGTTTGTCGTATATGGCCTTTATTATGTTGAGGTAGTTTCCCTCTATGCCCACTTTCTGGAGAGTTTTTATCATAAATGGGTGTTGAATTTTGTCAAAAGCTTTTTCTGCATCTATTGAGATGATCATATGGTTTTTATTCTTCAATTTGTTAATATGGTGTATCACATTGATTGATTTGCGTATATTGAAGAATCCTTGCATCCCTGGGATAAATCCCACTTGATCGTGGTGTATGATCCTTTTAATGTGTTGTTGGATTCTGTTTGCTAGTGTTTTGTTGAGGATTTTTGCATCTATATTCATCAGTGATATTGGTCTGTAATTTTCTTTTTTTGTAGTATCTTTGTCTGGTTTTGGTATCAGGGTGATGGTGGCCTCATAGAATGAGTTTGGGAGTGTTCCTTCCTCTGCAATTTTTTGGAAGAGTTTGAGAAGGATGGGTGTTAGCTCTTCTCTAAATGTTTGATAGAATTCACCTGTGAAGCCATCTGGTCCTGGACTTTTGTTTGTTGGAAGATTTTTAATCACAGTTTCAATTTCATTACTTGTGATTGGTCTGTTCATATTTTCTGTCTCTTTCTGGTTCAGTCTTGGAAGGTTATACCTTTCTAAGAATTTGTCCATTTCTTCCAGCTTGTCCATTTTATTGGCATAGAGTTGCTTGTAGTAGTCTCTTAGGATGCTTTGTATTTCTGCGGTGTCTGTTGTAACTTCTCCTTTTTCATTTCTAATTTTATTGATTTGAGTCCTCTCCCTCTTTTTCTTGATGAGTCTGGCTAATGGCTTATCAATTTTGTTTATCTTCTTAAAGAACCAGCTTTTAGTTTTATTGATCTTTGCTATTGTTTTCTTTGTTTCTATTTCATTTATTTCTGCTCTGATTTTTATGATTTCTTTCCTTCTGCTAACTTTGGGTTTTATTTGTTCTTCTTTCTCTAGTTCCTTTAGGTGTAAGGTTAGATTGTTTACTTGAGATTTTTCTTGTTTCTTTAGGTAGGCTTGTATAGCTATAAACTTCCCTCTTAGAACTGCTGTTGCTGCATCCCATAGGTTTTGGATCGTCGTGTTTTGATTGTCATTTGTCTCTAGGTATTTTTTTATTTCCTCTTTGATTTCTTCAGTGATCTCTTGGTTATTTAGTAACGTATTGTTTAGCCTCTATGTGTTTGTGTTTTTTCCATTTTTTTCCCTGTAATTGATTTCTAATCTCATAGCGTTGTGGTCAGAAAAGATGCTTGATATGATTTCAATTTTCTTAAATTTACCGAGGCTTGATTTGTGACCCAAGATGTGATCTATCCTGGAGAATGTTCCGAGCGCACTTAAGAAGAAAGTGTAATCTGCTGTTTTTGGATGGAATGTCCTATAAATATCAATTAAATCTATCTGGTCTATTGTGTCATTTAAAGCTTCTGTTTCCTTATTTATTTTCTGTCTGGATGATCTGTCCATTGGTGTAAGTGAGGTGTTGAAGTCCCCCACTATTATTGTGTTACTGTTGATTTCCTCTTTTATAGCTGTTAGCAGTTGCCTTATGTATTGAGGTACTCCTATGTTGGGTGCATATATATTTATAATTGTTATATCTTCTTCTTGGATTGATCCCTTGATCATTATGTAGTGTCCTTCCTTGTCTCTTGTAACATTCTTTATTTTAAAGTCTATTTTATCTGATATGAGTATAGCTACTCCAGCTTTCTTTTGATTTCCATTTGCATGGAATATCTTTTTCCATCCCCTCGCTTTCAGTCTGTATGTGTCCCTAGGTCTGAAGTGGGTCTCTTGTAGACAGCATATGTATGGGTCTTGTTTTTGTATCTATTCAGCAAGCCTATGTCTTTTCGTTGGAGCATTTAATCCATTCATGTTTAAGGTAATTATCGATATGTATGTTCCTATGACCATTTTCTTAATTGTTATGGGTTTGTTTTTGTAGGTCCTTTTCTTCTCTTGTGTTTCCCACGTAGAGAAGTTCCTTTAGCATTTGTTGTAGAGCTGGTTTGGTGGTGCTGAATTCTCTTAGCTTTTGCTTGTCTGTAAAGCTTTTGATTTCTCCATCGAATCTAAATGAGATCCTTGCCGGGTAGAGTAATCTTGGTTGTAGGTTCTTCCCTTTCATCACTTTAAGTATATCATGCCACTCCCTTCTGGCTTGTAGAATTTCTGCTGAGAAATCAGCTGTTACCCTTATGGGAATTCCCTTGTATGTTATTTGTCGTTTTTCCCTGGTTGCTTTCAATAATTTTTCTTGGTCTTTAATTTTTTCCAATTTGATTACTATGTGTCTTGGCGTGTTTCTCCTTGGGTTTATCCTGTATGGGACTCCCTGTGCTTCCTGGACTTGGGTGGCTATTTCCTTTCCCATGTTAGGGAAGTTTTCAACTATAATCTCTTCAAATATTTTCTCTGGTCCTTTCTCTCTCACTTCTCCTTCTGGGACCCCTATAATGCGAATGTTGTTGCATTTAATGTTGTCCCAGAGGTCTCTTAGGCTGTCTTCATTTCTTTTCATTCTTTTTTCTTTAGTCTGTTCCGCAGCAGTGAATTCCACCATTCTGTCTTCCCGGTCACTTATCCGTTCTTCTGCCTCAGTTATTCTGCTATTGATTCCTTCTAGTGTAGTTTTCATTTCAGTTATTGTATTGTTCATCTGTGTTTGTTTGTTCTTTAATTCTTCTAGGTCTTTGTTAAACATTTCTTGCATCTTCTCGATCTTTGCCTCCATTCTTATTCCAAGGTCCTGGATCATCGTCACTATCATTATTCTGAATTCTTTTTCTGGAAGGTTGCCTATCTCCACTTCATTTAGTTGTTTTTCTGGGGTTTTATCTTGTTCCTTCGTCTGGTGCATAGCCATTTGCCTTTTCATCTTGTCTGTCTTTCTGTGAATGTGGTTTTTGTTCCACAGGCTGCAGAATTGTAGTTTTTCTTGCTTCTGCTGTCTGCCCTCTGGTGGTTGAGGCTATCTAAGAGGCTTCATGGGAGGCTCCGGTGGTGGGTAGAGCTGACTGTTGCTGTGGTGGTCAGAGCTCAGTAAAACTTTAATCCACTTGACTGTTGATGGGTGGGGCTGGGTTCCCTCCCTGTTGGTAGTTTTGCCTGAGGCAACCCAACATTGGAGCCTACCTGGGCTCTTTGGTGGGGCTAATGACAGACTCTGGGAGTGCTCACGCCAAGGAGTACTTCCCAGAACTTCTGCTGCCAGTGTCCTTGTCCCCAAGGTGAAACAGAGCCACCCCCTGCCTCTGCAGGAGACCTTCCAACACTAGCAGGTAGGTCTGGTTCAGTCTCCCCCGGGTTCACTGCTCCTTCCCCTGGGTCCCAATGTGCACACTACTTTGTGTGTGCCCTCCAAGAGTGGGGTCTCTGTTTCCCCCAGTCCTGTTGAAGCCCTGCAATCAATTCCCACTAGGCTTCAAAATCTGATTCTCTATGAATTCCTTCTCCCCTTGCCACACCCCCAGGTTGGGAACCTGACGTGGGCCTCAGAACCTTCACTCCAGTGGGTGGACTTCTGTGGTATAAGTGTTCGCCAGTCTGTGAGTCACCCACCCACCAGTTATGGGATTTGATTTTACTGTGATTGCGCCCCTCCTACCGTCTCATTGTGGCTTCTCCTTTGTCTTTTGATGTGGGGTATCTTTTTTGGTGAGTTCCAGTGTCTTCCTGTCAATGATTGTCCAGCCACTAGTTGTGATTCTGGTGTTCTCACAAGAGGGAGTGAGAGCACGTCCTTCTACTCTGCCATCTTGGTTCCTCTCTCAAACCCACGGTCTTTTAACTGAGATCACACCTGGTCTCAGGACTTAATGAAGCTCAGGTTCTTGATGTCTCATCGCAGAAAGAATTCAGTGAGAGACAAAGTGATAGGTAAGAAGTGGATTTATTTAGGGAGAAACAGGTTCCACAGACAGTGTGGGCCATCTCAGAAGGTGAGAGTGGCCCCAGGGTATGGGGTTGTCAGTTGTTATATGGGTGGGTAATTTCATAGGCTAATGAGTGGGAGGAGAATTCCAGCTATTTTGGGGAAGGGGTGGGGATTTTCAGGAATTGGGCCACTGCCCACTTTTTTTTTTTTAATTTTTGTATTTTATTTTATTTATTTTTTTATACAGCAGGTTCTTATTAGTCATCATTTTATACACATCAGTGTATACATGTCAATCCCAATCTCCCAATTCATCACACCACCACCACCCACCCACACCACTTTCCCCCCTTGGTGTCCATACATTTGTTCTCTACATCTGTGTCTCTATTTCTGCCCTGCAAACCAGTTCATCTGTACCATTTTTCTAGGTTCCACATATATGCATTAATATATGATATTTGTTTTTCTCTTTCTGACTTACTTCACTCTGTATGACAGTCTCTAGATCCATCCACGTCTCAACAAATGACCCAATTTCATTCCTTTTTATGGCTGAGTAATATTCCATTTTATATATGTACCACATCTTCTTTATCCATTCGTCTGTCGATGGGCATTTAGGTTGCTTCCATGACCTGGCTATTGTAAATAGTGCTGCAATGAACATTGGGGTGCATGTGTCTTTTTGAATTACGGTTTTCTCTGGGTATATGCCCAGTAGTGGGCTTGCTGGATCATATGGTAATTCTATTTTTAGTTTTTTAAGGAACCTCCATATTGTTCTCCATAGTGGCTGTATCAATTTACATTCCCACCAACAGTGCAAGAGGGTTCCCTTTTCTCCACACCCTCTCCAGCATTTGTTGTTTGTAGATTTTCTGATGATGCCCATTCTAACTGGTGTGAGGCGATACCTCATTGTAGTTTTTTTTTTAATTTATTTATTTATTTATTTATTTATTTTTATTTTTGGCTGTGTTGGGTCTTCGTTGCTGCATGCGGGCTTTCTCTGGTTGTGGCGAGCGGGGGCTACTCTTCATTGAAGTGCGCGGGCTTCTCATTGCAGTGGCTTCTCTTGTTGTGGAGCACTTTTTGACCTTTATGGTCGGCCTTGGAACAGTCATGGCACCTCTGGGTGTGTCATTTATCACGCTGTATTACAATGAGTGTATACTGAGGCTCAAGGTCTAGTGGAAGTAGACTTGTCTGCCATCTTGGACCTATTTGTTTCTAATCAGTTTATGTCGTGTCCTCGGGCTACGTCATTCTTTTAAAGGTTGTGCCCTGCCCCCTTCCCTCCTGTTTCAACCTCATCAGTTTCTTTTGCATTTAGCTCATTCTATCCTCTGTCTCCCACACAGACTACCAAATCTATGTTACTCCCCTGTTTAAAAACCTTCACTGGGCCATTCCCAACAGTATGGCATGAACTTTAAGGCCCTTCATTACCTGACATCACTCTACTCTTCTAGGCCTTCTTCTGACACTTTCCTTTGATATACCCCAGAGCGGTAACCAAGACAAGAAGACTGGAACTATGCATGAAGGCACTGAAATTTAGCACAAAAAATCGAGACACTGACTTTCAAAGATTGCATGGCACTCCTTCAGCAGCACAGTTAAAAACCTTCCCACCTACACTGTCAGATAATGCACATTGTTGATAACTCCCGTCTGTTCTGTTCACATCATAAATTAAAGCTGATTTGAGGATGAGGTTAGTGTGTCCTTCCCTGAAGCCAAAATCCTTCATTGTCGCTCTGGAAATAGGCAGTTCTCAGTCACCCTGAAACTCTCCTTGCCCTCCAAGTAAGCCATCCTCTTTTTCACATGGCTCTGTGGTAAGCCCACCAGCAGGAATACTTTCCATTTCAGTGTCTGCCTGTGTAACCCCTTATGGGACAACTCAGTGTCATCTCCTCTGCCAAGGCTTTCCTGGCCCCACCCCCCCTGTATTCACCAGCCTGTTTTTGCACTACACAGTGAAGTCTCATCTTTATTCAGGAGTCGCATTTTAACTCCCATGCACTGGACAAAAATTATGATCAGAATTACCTGCAGAAATCCCTTAGGAAGATGTCACTTGTCATGCCAAAACCTTGGTTCTCTGTACACCAATGCCAAACAGAAATACAGAGACAGAGCTATGGAGGAGAAAGAAAGAGTGGCTTTATTTCTTTGCCAGGCAGAGAGGGAACACAGCAGGCTAGTGCCTCAAGAACTGTGCCCCCCTCACTGGGGAATAGGGAGAGGTTATACAGTCCGGGGTAGCGGTCAGAGGTATGTGGTAAGGATCAAGGCAGCGACAAGTCTTGCATTCTTCTTTCTTCTGCACAGTTTCAAAAGGGTGGGGTTGCTGACAGGATTAGCGTGTGTGCAGGGTCTCTGGTGGTCTCCTAATCTTGATGAGCTTCTCTGGTCCCTTTAATCTTGCCTCAGGTGGTTTCCTGGCTGCTCCTCCCTAGATTAGCAACTGTTCGAATCTGCCCTTTGGAACTCAGGGAAGGTCATGGAGGCTGGAATCTTGCCTACAAGAAATGAGGGACAAAACACCCTCCATGCCCGGGAACCCCACAGGGCTCTGCTCGGCATCACTTGGGAGACTGCTGTGTTGTCTCCTGTGGAATAAGGCAGCCAGTTTTCCTCCAGCATGGCAACAAATCACTGTTTATAAAGTATTTCATTTAGGTGTCAGATGGTTACAAACTGTTTCAATGACTGTAATCACGTTTACTGTGGCAAAATGCACACACTATAAGGCTTGTGGAATCTGAGACCCACTGAGACGACCGTCTACCACCATCTCCCCAGTACGCCATCTTTCTCATCAGGGGACACACTCACTGAGTGGAATGGCAGGTAGGTGCCTCCTTCCCTTCTTCCCTCCCTGCTAAGCTAGCATTCACATGAGGAGAATTCACCTAAGTTAAGATATGACCCTTGTTCTGTATTATCTTTTTTTTTTTTTTTTTGGCTGCACGGCTTGCGGGATCTTAGTTCCCTGACCAGGGATTGAACCCACGACCTCGGCGGTGAAAGCGCGGGGTCCTAACCACTGGACCGCCAGGGAATTCCCTGTATTATTTTTATAATTCCTTGTTCTGAAATGACCTGTCCAACCAACCAAACTGAGTGCTCCAGAAGCACTCAGAATAGATTCCCAAGGATGATCACAATGCTTTCTTAGCACAGAGAATTAGTAAAAGAATTAGTAAAAGTTGGATAGGACTTCCCTGGTGGTGCAGTGGTTGAGAATCTGCCTGCCGATGCAGGGGACACGGGTTCGAGCCCTGGTCTGAGAAGATCCCACATGCCACGGAGCAACTAGGCCCGTGAGCCACAACTACTGAGCCTGCGCATCTGGAGCCTGTGCTCCGCAACAAGAGAGGCCGCGATAGTGAGAGGCCCGCGCACCGCGATGAAGAGTGGCCGCAACTAGAGAAAGCCCTCGCACAGAAATGAAGACCCAACACAGCCAAAAATAAATAAATTAATTAATTAATAGAATGTTTAAAAAGAAAAAGTTGGATAAAATCAAACAATCTCCTTTATGTCCAGCCCCACCCTTGCCCACCTCTGAATAATTAATGCAGGGAGACTCCAGGCCACATATTTACCTTTAGGCCAAAAACCAGCACAAGAGCCAGCCTCCCTCTCTATAGGACAGTCCACAGCATCACCCTTAACAGCACTTTCTTGCTGTTTTTATTATATCGAATCCAACCTCTTCAGCATGGAGCTCAAGGCCACATCCCTGACCACTCTCCCTTCTTTTCCCACTCCCATGATTCTTTCTATATGGCTGCTTAGGGTCTCCAGCCTGCCAAGTGGGCACCACAATCTCAGACATTTTTAACCACCACGATCCCCCACGTAACCCCACCACACACACAAGTGGGAGCTGGGCCCTGCTGAATAGAGAGCCAGTCCTGGCTGGGTAATTTCAATATAGTTCTCTGTCTTTATTGATACACCACTGCACACATGAGGGAAACAGTGCTTTTCTAGAAAACATTGGAGTCCATCACATTTCAGATGTGGATGTAAACCCTGATGTAAGCAAGGGACTCTGGCAGTCGGAGCAGCTGCAGTAGCGCTCAGAGGAGCAATCGCTCTTTGTGGCAGGTTTTTGGGAAATGATCATCCCTTCCAGGTTCTTCATTTTGTTTTCCACTGTCTGAAGTTTTTTCAGAATTTTCTCTTGCAGACCCAAAGATAAGAAGATATTACTGTCTTGAAATGGGAGACCATTCCCTTCTGGGTGGACCAGCAAAGCCTGAAAAAAATCTGAGCCTTTCTTGTAAAGTTTGTAGAGGGTGATTGCAAACAACAATATTTTCTAAAATAAAACAACAGAAGTTGAACGTTACTTGTTTATTCATGTGAAATGCCACAGTTTACTGTAGATGCAAAAACAAAAGACAACTCTAAAAGTAATAATAATCCCTCATTCCTATGCCAAGCCTTCTAACAAAACATCTTCACACCTATTTTGTCTTTTGATCTTTACCACAGAATGGAGTGGTAGGCAGGTCAGGGATTATTATAATTAATATAATTAATAAAGATTATAATAGTAGATACTGTTTGCTGAAAGTCCGCCTCATGCAAGGCTCTATGCTAGGAGTTTCCTTCCCTATGCAGGACCTACGTATGTAGAAAAAAACAGAGCTGGATAACCATTTAGATGCCTTCCAGTTTGGCCTCTGTCATTGTCCAAGGTCATATACTTGGAAATGGTAGAGCCAGGACTGGAATCCAGGAATTCTGATTTCCATGTATATTCTCTTAGGACACAGTGGTCTGAAACACTGGATTTCCTGGTCATAGAAAAAAAATTTTTTTAATGTGCTAGGACAGAGTCCTGGTAGGAAAAGAAAGAAAAATCATCTTTTTTCCTTATAATAACTAGCACTGCTTATTGAGTACTACTGTGTGCTAGGCTTTATACATACAAGATCTCCTTTAATCCTCACCAAAACCCTGAGGGAGGCACTGTTAGCAAGCCAATTTCACAGATAAGGAAAGTGGGGTTTACAGGCTAAGTGATTGCTCTCAGATCACACAGCAAGTGACAGAATGAAGAAGCCCCTGTAGTCTGACTCCAGAGCTTATTAATCACTCTGTTATACTACCTCTTTTTCTTGGCTGAGGTGTCTGGAGGGCTGCGAATTCATCTTTCTGATTGAATTAAACAATAACCAAACAAGAGCAGAACCCAGAAGTACAGATAAGAGTTTGGTGTTTTGCCTTCTATTCTTCTATATTCTAATTGAAATACATGTATATGAATATGTAGACACACAAATCCCTGTTGGGGATTTAGGTCATTTGGACTATATTAAATGAGATTTTTAGAGAAGAATTTAATTTAGAATCCTAAAAATTGGGTTCAAATCTCAGCTTTGCCAGCTTTTACAATCTATGTCACCTTGGGTCAGTGATAACCAAGTTCCCTCACCTACAAAATGGAGATAATAACCCTGCCCTGCCTACCATGCAAGGTTTTGAGAGGTTAAGAGAATGCATGTGACTGATTTCTCAACAGTAGTGACATGAAAATAAGTGAATGCTACAAAATAATCCAGTAATAACTTATCTCAGCATTTACCAAGTAAACCAGTCACCCTTTAACAAAGCCCTTTTTAAATCCCATCTCCTTAAATTTAGGCTGAACCTCAATGCACCTCAGTTTCCTTGTTCGTCATGTGAAAATAACCTCTATTTCATGGAATTGTTGGGATTCTCAAAGCATTTTAACTATATTGTCAATATAGCTATTATTGGTAATTAAACAGAGGTATGTAAAATCCTAAATGTTTTTCATGATCCCAGCCAATTGTTCTCCTATTCCCAAAAAGAGCCCCCGTATATTCATTGTGATGACTAAATAAATATACATTCTTCCTCATCAGTTACAGAGCAAAGGCACAGTAAAAACAGAAAGGCGAAACCCAAGATCCCACTTCTACTTGCAGTGCTATTCTATAAGAGGTACTCCACACGGTGTCTGGCACACGGTTAGACACTCAAAGATGAATACAAATATATGATCAAATAAATTTGGAGGTAAGGCTGCCTTCTCAGATTATGAACTTCTTTAATGTGTTTTATTATAAGACAAGCCAAAGATCATTGTGAGAAAGACCATTTTTATGCCAAAAACCTAACTGATGGAAGTTTTTAAGGATAACGTAGTTTCAACCAACTTCAGAGACAAAGGTTCACTTTGGTTTATCTGCATGGCCTTAAAACTGGGTGGCAGCCATATGGGAGAGAACTGACTAAATTTCAATGTAAAACTATTTAAATTTCTCTGTAACAAAAGAGTATAACCTGAATTGACTGAACACTTCGTTTCCATAAGGCATATACTCCTATTCCCAACAAAATCAGAAAGGAAATCCCCAGGATAACTTGCACAGCCGGAACAAGATTATCTAGTAGCCCCAAATTTGTTTGCTGAGGCACACTAGTCTCTCCCAGAAAAGTTGCTTGTAGATAATTCCATATCGAGCTCAGAGAGAGATAATCTATTATGATGTCCCAGATAGAAGACAAAGGTGACATTTTAATATAACAGCAGCTCCAGGAACTGCGTATGCAGAGGCTTTAGGAACCTAGATACGAGTTAGGAAGAGTGGTCTGGGAGTCCAGTTCTGAAGCCATTGTGAGCTGTGCTTTGTGATATCACTGTTCTGAAGCTCAGCTTGTTTCCCACTCACCCACTGAAACTTCTCACTCAAAATCAAGCAGACAGTGGCCTGAGTTTTCAGTTCAGTCACAGCACTCTCTCTAATCTTCGGCAAGTCCTAGCTCTAACACAGCACTGTCCAACAGAACTTTCTGCAATGATGGAAATGTTCTGTATTTGCTCTGTCCAACATGGAAGCCACTAGTCACTTGAAATGTGGACAGTGTGGCTGAGGAACTGAATTTTACATTTTATTAAATGTAAATTTAAGTAGCCACATGTGGCTAGTGGTTACCCTCTTAAACAGTGTATAGAACATTTCCAACAATCCATGGGCTGGAGAGCAATTATTTTCACAATTCAACTGAGAAAACCGAGGTTAAGTGGAGATTAGAGGAGACAGGATCTAAAAAGGGCTTTCCTAAAGAGCGAATAGTTTACTTGGTAAATGTGGAGGGAGGTTATTACTGGATCATTTTGTAGCATTTCCTTTTTCATATGTCACTACTGCTTAGAAATCGTGATCTTTGGAAAAGCTTTTGACATATTTGAGCCTCATTTTGCTCATCTGTTTACATCTCCTTCATAAGATTTATATTAGGAACAAATGGTATAATTTCCTAAGCACTTTGTAAACAGTAGCATGCTGTACCATAACCTATATGCCATGTTATCAAATCCATTATTTACTGACTAGTACCTATCTACTCAACAAGGAGGTATGAAAGTATAAAATATAAGGTCTGTTCCCAAAAATCTTACATGAAAAAAGGTAGTTCACACACAAGCGTATAATATAAATTGTGAGATCAGTTACCAAGACAGCAAGAATCCAAAAGAGGGTTTGCACCAAGAGGAGGGGAGGGGCATGGTAAGTAAGGAGAGAAAGGGTCAGTTATGACAACTTCTAGAAAAATATTGTCTGATGCTATTCTGATTTGTTCATCTGGTTGACTGAAAGAAAGAAAATGAATAGGGAAGCCTGGTGGAGAAAGAATAACTGTTTTGTTCTTGCAGGAAGCAGAGGTATGGCAAGTTGCTTGAGATGTCAGGGACACATCCAGAAAGTGGAGTCTAGAATGTTGTTGGATATATAGTACCATGTCAGGGCGAAATGACCTACTGATTTAGGAGCGACTGCTAATGATGTTAAACCCATAGTCAGCTAGTGACTGACCACAACCAGAATCTTTTCTAGAAAGGAATACAAATTACTCAGATAAGACTTGGGATTTTACTATAACAAGTTAAACCTAGGTCAGAAACCATAAAGAATGATAACCAAAAACTTTTTGGAGAAAAATATGGTTGTGACAACTGAATCATTACCCAAGACTTCCTATACTAGATGAGATCCCCCTGTTACATGGCACCTTAGACTTTACTTTCAAAGCACTTAACACGATTAAGGTTATTTGTGCAATTTTGGGTTTAATGTATCTTCCCTGACTATTGTAAACTCAAGGAAGACAGGGACCATGTCCATTTTATTGACTACTGTATCCCTAGTGCTTGGTACTTAGCAGGCATTCGAATATTTTTAAGTAAATACAAAGTCCCCTAGAAGAATTCCAAATATCTTTATAGCCTAAACTGTTCAATCATCAAGTGCCTATTACCGTATTTGTGTACTCATTTCTATAGAAGCTTTATAGAGTAGCTGTTAAGAGGATAGGCCTTTGGGAGTATAATGGATCTGGGTTCAAATTTTGGCTGTACTATTCACTAACTTTGTTACCTTGGGCAGGTTACTTAACTTGAGGCTCAATATCTTCATTGTTAAAGTGAGAGTAATTCCTACCTTGTAGGGCTACTATAATGAGAATTCGATAATTTGTGTAAAAGAGGGCAACTATTATTTATAGTGATGTTTATGACCAAATGCAAGGTATTGTGGATCTCAATAGTATAAAGTCCCTCAAAGAGAATCTAGTCTGAAAACCCATTTATTGTTTGACTCCCCTCTAGGACACCTGAACGCCTCCAATGATGACTTTATCACCATGCAAGGTACCTCAGCCCACCTTTAGTGTCATCCATCCATCCATCCCTCAGTCACTTCCACATTGTGCCCTATTAGGACTTCTTGACTTACACTGCAACTTATGATTTATGCAGTGCCTACTTTCAAACCTTCACTAGGTTCTTCATTGTCTTTCAAACAATCCAAAATCTAGACCATGGTTATAGGCACTAAAATACCTGGCTCCTGCTGACCTATCCAATCTTCTCTCCTACCCCTTTCCCTTTTATTCTCTTAACTCTATAGCTCTACTAGATTTGTCAATGTCACTAACACACCAAGCTGTTGTACCACAAAGCCTTGGCACATAATTGGATTATCCTAACTCCTATTATTTCTTCAGGTTTAAACACTGCTTCCTTTAAGGAAGATTTTCCTGTCCTCTTTTTTGGTTCCCTCAGTCAGGGCATCTTTTGTAGCACTTTTATTTAACTAATTATTTGTAGTGTTTTGTTTAATGTCTGTCTTCCTGACTAGACTCTAATCTCCAGGATGCAGGAAACTTACCCTGTCATGTTCAACATTCTCCCCAGGAGCTGGCAGAAGGTGTGTGCTTAGTAAATATTTGGCTATAGCTTTCCTATGCCTCTTGTCTTCTCTTTTCCAGGCTAAACCTGCCAAATACAGGTTGACAGGTTTTTAAATCTCCTGACTATCCCAGTTACTTCCTCAGAGAGGTTCAGGCCTCCAAATGCAGGCCGTCACAGACTATATTTCTGCAAGTGTAGACAAGGCAGGCCTGCTAGCACAGTGGGCCACTCTTTGCAGACTCAGCTGTACATAATTGGAGGCTGTGTCCCGAATCTGGAGTATAAAGCCGCGAGGCCTCACAGTCTACCATGGGGGTGAAGAGGGGACCAAGCAACTTCTCTGACTTTCAGAAGTTTCTTTCCCAAAGAAAAACTGACTTTTTCATAGGTCACATGATATTCACAGAAACAATAGTTTCTCCTTTCCACCTCTTTCTCACATGAGTAACTGTCAACACTGGACGTATGAGTGGAGTTGGATCTGCATGCCCTGGCTTTTACCTATGCTTCAAACTTTATCTCCCACTACTCACTTTCACAAAAAATACAGCTTAATTACAGAACTGTGGTATTTTTGGTACTTTAAATACCACCTGCCACTTTCCACCCTTCTTCCTTCACATTAAGTTCCCCTCCCTGATATTTTTCCAGTCAGATGAGATTGGAAACTGGGCTCCACCTCTTCCTAGCTTTTATCAGCTAGGCAAGACACTTCATCCCTCTCTTAAGTTTTTATCTGTCAAATAAGAATACTAACAGTACTGACTTCATGCTGTTATGAAAATTCAACAAGATAATTTTATGTAAAGTGCTAAAAAAATAAAGTGTAATTATCCTGCATTCTCACAGCACTTCCCACTTCGTATTCTGGGCCACTGCCTCTAGAACTTTTCTGTGCCTATGAATCATCTGGAGATCTTACTGAAATGCAGATTTTGGACCAGGAGGTCTGGACTTGACATTCTACATTTTGCACAAGCTCCTAGGTGATGCCCATGCTGCTGACCCACGGCCACACTTGGATTAGAACGTGTAAGCTACCCCCGCTCTCACACTAAAGCTCCATGATGGCAGATCCTGTCACAAATCTGCTTTGTTAATCTCCCAAAACATCTGGAATTATCTTTAAATATTTGGCTAATGACTCTGTTCTCCAGTGACTGCCCTTCGCAGTGCAGGTCAAAAGTAGGTAACCTGGGACCGAGAGGATAGGTTAGGGATGAAATCCCTAGGAAGGCTAATCAAAACCTTTCTTCTCCATTATTCCCCACTCACTCTCTTTCACACATGTGCTCTTGAACATGGGGAAACACGGAAGCAAGAGAATTCTGGGTAAAATTCAAGAATCAAAGTGTCTGGCATTCTCGACTTCCACCTATCATTTTAGGAGGCACAAACTCAGTGCTTCCAGGTCTGTGTCAGGGGTTGGGGACAAACCCCAAAGAGACATCAAGTAAAAATGACAGTACTAAAAACTTCAAAAATAACCCTCTGATCTTCTATAGTATCATATAATCACACATGCTGGTTTTTAACAGAACATTGTCTTCAATAAAGATCAAACGAAGCAAGCCACTACAACTGGAACAGAAAATGATCTTAGGGTCATCTTAAAGCAAACTTTCAATTGGGTTCTGAAAATTAGGGTTTGGTTCCACTGCAAATGGACTCACTTGTTCCTTTCAGGAGGTAGGAGTCAGAGGTGGTTGAAAGGATATAGTTGTCTATTTTATTTTGGCCGAACTGGGCGGCATGCAAGATCTTAGTTCCCTGACCAGGGATCGAAACTGCTCCCTGCAGTGGGAGTGCAGAGCCCTACCCACTGGACGACCAAGGAATTCCATTTTATTATTTATTTATTTATTTAAAAAATTTATTTTTGGCTGCGTTGAGTCTTCATTGCTGTGTGCAGGCTTTCTCTAGTTGCAGCGAGCCGAGGCTACTCTTTGTTGTGGTGCGCGGGCTTCTCATTGCAGTGGCTTCTCGTTGCAGAGCACGGGCTCCAGGTGTGCGGGCTTCAGTAGTTGTGGTGCATGGGCTCAGTAGTTGTGGCTCGCAGGTTCTAGGGCGCAGGCTCTGTAGTTGTGGCTCACTGGCTTAGTTGCTCCACGGCATGTGGGATCCTCCTGGACCAGGGCTCAAACCCGTGTCCCCTGCACTGACAGGCGGATTCTTAACCACTGCGCCACCAGGGAAGCCCTCCCCTTTATTTTTAAATTTTTACAATTTTTTTTTGGCTGGATATAGTTGTCTTAAACAAATTAGCAGCTTTCTCTTGCTCTGATCTAAAAATCTCTAGTATTAGGAATTCTTTAAATGAGGCCACTGGTTATTTCTCATGCTCAGATCACAGATAAGGACCTTTCAAAATGATCACCTACACCTCCTCACTTCGTAAGTGAGGAAACTGAAGCCCACAGAAGAAATTAGCCAAAGATCCCAAAGGAGTCAGTAGTGACCTCAACCTCTAAGATGTTCCACTCTGTCACTTTTTCTTTCAACAGAATCTTGAGAATCCTGTTACCTACTAGGATCTGAGCCAAGAAATGACTTGGGCTTGGGGGGTGCTTTAGACTCTTAGGGTGAGGAGGTGGCAGAATGAAATCCCTGAAGAGCTGATAAAACAAGGTTTAAGGGTCAGAGAAAAGATCTTAAAATCTTAACCAGAGGCATAAGAGAGGGACATTAGGAGTATGAGTCGTTTCATTGCTAGCTAATGAAAGTGGCTGAAAACTTTAAAAGGAACAGAGAATAAAGCTTCTGTATTTATAAGAATACATTCCATCCTCTTCCCCCAAATCCATTTCTTCCTTTTGTAGTCCCACCTCAATTGGCTTTATCACTACTGAACCTTAAGTTTTCCTCAAAACGTTTCCTTCACCCTCCAACATCCAATAATCCTCTTGAATTTTTCAATTTCATCTACTCATCCCTCTACTGCAGTTGTCAGTACAGACTCTCACCAAGTTTGCCTCAATTACTTCAATAGTCTTAATATCTACTGTTTCCATTCTCAGCCCCTCAAATCACACTCATTTCAAGTGATCTATAGATTATTAATATGACTGTTTTGTTCAAAATTCTTCAAAGGCTCTCAGCTGCCTATGGACTCAAGTCCAAAGTCCTTAGTGTTCATGGTTTGGTTCCTGCCTATCTCTACAATAATCTCATCTGCTCCAGTGCTCCCCTTTTACTGCCAGCCTATCAAATTATTTGTAGTTGCCTGGAAACATGACTTTACATCTCTGAATTTGCTGTGCCCTTCACATTATGTTCGGCATACGCTCTCCTTTCTACCTGGACAACTCCTGGACATCCTCTTCTGGGAGCTATCTTGACTCCCAGAGCTAATTATTCTATCTCGGAATTTTCTTTCCACAAAAATTTTAAGACAATAGTCATTCAAAAAGAAGCTTGATCTGAATGGTTTGGTTAATAAGAAACAAAAAACTACTGGGGTAAAATATAAGTGCACATTCCAGAAAATATAAGTGCAATTCCAATTTATGTGTGGCATGAAAACTCATTATGACTAAACAAAAAATGGGTGAAAAATTGTAATTTATTGAAACTCAACTCAAAAAATATAAGATGCTGTAGTGTACAATATATTACACAGAGCACCCTCAGGTGCACATTCAAGTCAAGTAAGAACATATCCCTTTCCCTAGCCCTCCCACCCTGGGATCTTAGTATTTGTTCCATATACAATCATGCACACTTAATTTGAAAAAGGAAGCCCCAATATATTTTGATGTATTAATTAGCACCAAACAAGAATACAGTTCCATTTTTTTTAATAAACAAACAAAAAAAAACCCAATCAATAAACCAACTGGAGAGCTAATGGACTCAGCCAATACTGCTGACATAGATATTATACATTCATGTAAATACACAGCCTATTCTACCCTAAACAATGGTGTGGCTGGTTCTCAGCCTTTGTTCGAGTTGGCAATTGTCCCCATGTTGCAGTGTTGGAGCCAGTCTGTTTCTAAAACAAAATTGCTATTTAGGAACTTCCTACACAAAGCTCATCTGTCTTTTTTGTTGGAAACAACTCTAAAATTGGTGTGGAAAACTTAGATCTTTCAAGGACAACCACTGGCCGAAGATAATGAAGCTGTTTTAAGGCAAGTTCTCCACAGTCTGTTAATGCTTTGTCCAATACAACCCTCAGGTTTTCCAAGGGAGGAACTGTTGTCGTCTCAGCTACTATTAAAGGTGGGATTGCAGTCAGGTTCTCATGAATTGCAGAGTCACTGGAAGAATGAGGTATGTCAACTGCAGGGTCATTGTCATTCACCATATTATTTGCCATAACACTCCCTGTTAAGTCATTACTGGGTTGTGAAGAATTACTTAATGGTAAGTGCTCTGAAGGCTCCCAATCATCAAAATCATCTTCTTTCTCTTCACTTTCCTGAATAAATTTCAGAAATGAAGATTCAAATCCCATAGGTTTGTAAGTCTTCAAATCAAATGACCTGGGATGTGGATGCTTCCTAAAATTCTCTTTTGGGACATGGGTTGAATTTTTTACAGTGTTTTCTTGCCCTGAACTTTGCTGCCCGGTTTCTGAGTCTTTGATCCTTGGTAAAGGCAGCTGGAAACTTGTGAAATAAGTCCCACTTTCAGTCCCATCAGGATTAGGAATGGAATTTTCTATTTTACAAGGAGGAGGCTGAACTGTATTACATTGTTCCAAAGAAGTGGTTTCTGGACTATGGTTACATTTCAAAGTTCCTCTGTAGAGCAGAGTATCTGCATCAAAAACTGGGTTGCTTTCTGTACATCCTTTCTGACCTCCATCCCTTTCACCTGGATAAAGGGAATCGGCGGTCTGGACAGGTATGCTACTGTCACCTGGGGAATGGCTGTGCTTTGTGAGCTCTGATTCACAGCTTCTATCTTCTTCTTTCTTTATACAGGGCTCTGCTTCAGAAGGGGGCTCCTCCTTAATTTTGGTACCGTACTTAACACAAACGACAAGATTTTCCATCTGTTGCTCTAAATAGGCACTACTCATCTGATGGGTACGTTTGTAATGCCTCACTATGCTGCTCTCCAACTTTACCACAGATAAGCATCCTTGAACCATGCAAGGGTACTGCGTGTGCTCAGAATGCTCCACACACATATGGAGGGCTTCAGCTCTTGTTTTAAAACTAATCGGAGCTTTCTTTTCTTTGATTAAGCCACATTTTTTAGCCTTAGCATTAAACGATCTCCTGGTAGTCTGATGTTCATGCCCCTGAGTGTGAGTTGTTTGACACACCTTTTCACTCCTTAGTAGCCTTTCATTTGCCACTTTCTGGCTTCTAAACAGATCATCATAATAGTCCTTATGTCGATAATACACATGTTGAGAATAATTACTGCGATGGGTGAAAATCTGGCCACAGCCATTAAGATCACAATGAATTTCATAATCTGAATGTATTTCTCCTTCAATATTATGCTGTTCCATCAAGTGGTGCTTCAACTTGCTGAATGTATAAAAAACAGCAGGGCACTGAGGCTGGTTACAGGAAAACCTGGCCACTGACTCAGCTTCAGAAAGCACTTTCGGCTCTTCAATGTGGTCTAGGTTATGAGAGTCACTACAGTGCTTAGCAAGAGCTTTGGAACACAGGAAACGTTTGTTACATTCCTTGTATTTGCAAGCAAATATCTTTTTGCATTTGACAAGTTCCCTTTTGGTTCTCGCTTTGTCTTTCTCTAAACATAACTGTTCTTTGTTGTATTGATGTACAGTCCTGTAATGGCGAATCAAGCCTTTTAGATTAGTGAATGAGGAGTTGCAAGTTTTATGGATACAATGGAATGGTTTGTGGTATTTATTCAAAATATAGCAGAGATTTCCTTTAGCAACAGTTCTCCTGCTACCTCTCCCCTCTCTTCCTTCTCCTTCTTCTCTATGGCTACTTATTGGTGATGAAATATCAGATGTTTTACTTTCTGTTTCTTCGCAGGATGACTCCAAATCTGT
The DNA here is from genome assembly GCF_009873245.2 of Balaenoptera musculus. Lineage (NCBI taxonomy): Eukaryota > Metazoa > Chordata > Mammalia > Artiodactyla > Balaenopteridae > Balaenoptera > Balaenoptera musculus. The sequence goes on along the minus strand of NC_045785.1, from coordinate 32,608,614 downwards.
TTCTGAACTGCATTCATCCTTTTTAGAATGACAGTGTGGCTTCTGAGAGTTACTGTTGGGATCACCTCCAAGTTCCACGGAACAATCACCTTTCAACCTGTCTACTGAGCATGGGCCTTCATGATCACATTTTTCATTATCTAACAGTTTTTGAGTTACTCTGTCGCTGCCAATTTGATGTTTATTTTTATAATGAATCCTAAGGTGTGTTTTTCTCGTAAATGACCTTTGGCAGATATGACACTGGAACGGGGAATACCGATGTTGAAACATGGTTAGCTGAAGGACTTTTTCTTTTGAATAATTATGTTTTTTAAGATAATGCATTAACAAAGCCTCTCTGGTCACAAATTCATATTTGCATCCTTGAAGCTCACAGAAAAAAGGCTTGGCTGCCAGCTGTGCCAGGTACTGACTTGGCATATTTTCATCTTGATTCTGAAAATTAAGGTCTGAGATTGTAGGTGACACCGCTTGAAGAGACTTAGCACCACTGGATGGGTACCCCTGCAATGACCCTGAGAAAGATCCATGTGTTATTGAGTTTTTCAAGCTTAAATGCTTCAAGCGTAACAGAAGTTCCAACATGGTATCCTCTGTACACGGCCTTTTAGAAGCACAAATGGAGGCTTCTGAGGAATAACCCTGATGTTCTCGTTTACATTTAGTATGAATATTGTGATCTAGACCTTCATCTGGGGAGTCACTGTTTGTGTCTGAGCTAGGTTTAGGTTCTTTATCAAACTTTTCAGTTGTTGGATTATGTTCGTTACCCAAACAGGGAAAGAGATCTTTTGTCTTTACCTTTTTGGGTTTGAAATGGTATGGATGAACCTTCCTTAGATGCTTCTGCATGCCTCTTGCGTTTTTGTACGTGGAACCACAGCCATCAAAACCACAGGTAAACTTAGTCCCATCAAAACAAACTGCCACATTGGAACATTTTTCTTTTAAACCGGAGGGCACAAAGACTTTCTCGTGAGACAATAATATATCCTGCATGGTTTCAGAGTGATCCAGTGTGTCAATTAACTCTTCATTCATGGAAGCTGAAGAGCTATGACTTAATTGATCACTAGAATTACTGTCACTGTTTTCTTTCAGATTTTCTGCAGTTTCTATTTGAGAACTAGCTGATCCTGCACAGAAAAGAAGATCCTCTGGTAAATGTGATTTATCAGCTTGGTCAAGTAGATGGGGCTGATCAATACAATCTTGCTTTTCCCCTGCTGCAGGCTCAAGTTTCACTGATTTCTTCACAGCTCCATTTGAACTTTCAACATTATGCATTGAGAGGTGATTCTGGTATTCAATTTTGGAATAATAGAACTTTTTACAGCCAACGAAGTTGCATGTGTAAGATGCATCCCTAAAGTGTTGTGCTTCATGGTGGTAAAGCTGTCCCAAGTCACTGAAAACAATATTACAGCCATTTAATTCACATTTATAACGCAGATCATCATGTTTTTGTTTATGGTTAAGCAGTTCATTCACTGATCCAAACCTAGCATAGCAATCTATAGATACACACATATAAGGCTGAGGACCACAATGCACTTGTTCATGCTCTCGCAGGTGAAAAGCAGACATGAAATGTCGTCGACAGTAAGTACACTTCTCTCTTCTATTTTTCATATCTAAGTAGTGCTTGGCATTTTCATCGTTATTTTGGTGTTCAGCTTTAAGATGCACACTTAAGTATTTAAACTGCTTAAACACACGGGAACAGTCTGTGCCAGGACATGGGTACAAATCTCTGTCTTGCAGGTGGCAATCTTCTAATTTGCTGAATGTAACATATTCATGTGACTCTCCTTTGGCTTGTTCATTCAATGACTGACCTTGCTCCAGGGCTGCAGAAGGGCTCTTGGGACAAACTCCCTTTTGAGAGCCTTTCAACAGTAATTTCTTTCTAGAGCGGTCCCTTCTGCTTGGTGGCATTTTAACATGTTCCATCACATGAGGAACAAATATTTCTTTTCTCTTGAATTTTTTAATACAAACCGGACAGGTGTAAATTCCATCTTCCATATGCATCTTAGAATGATGAAGAATCCTGGCCTCTATACATTCCCGCTTACATAACAAACAGAAAAATTTATACTGAAGCCATCTCTGGTATCTTTCAGAAGAACCAATGGGTTTTTTGTCTCTTTTCTCCTTATGTTGATCTGTCAAATCTCTTCTTCTATATTGTTTATCTTCTTTACTTTCCTCGTAATCACTAAGAAATGACTCTAAAACATCTGTGTCATTAATAGACAGTTCATAGCCACTTAGGTCATCATCAGAATCTGAGGCTTCTTGTCCTAGAAGTTGGTGGCAGTGTCGTTTTAAAGTTTTCCAGTCCCAAAATTCAGGATCGAAAGGCCAGTGGGCTTTTAAAGCTAGTAAAAGCTCACATCGGAGAGAATTCGGAACTGGTGCATTTTCTTCATCAAATTTTTGATCTGGCTGGGAATACAGTTCTTCCAACATATTAAATCCATCCAAACTGGGTTCAATTAAGAATTCTGTAAGCTGACAGGCTCGTCTGACTTCTAAATCTTCTGGTAAAAGACAAGCAATTGTTTTACAAACTGATGCCTTCATTTCTTCATCCTCACTTGATCTGAGTTGAAGAGCTCTGACACATAGTAAAATCGACACCCCAAGACCAGCATCTTGTGCCTGTTAAGAAAAATAGGGAAGAAAAGGTTTTTTTTCCCAGTTTGGAAACATTACATAACTTTCACTGATAAGATACACATACACACACACACACACACACACACACTTACTTCTTAAAACTTAAAGTTCTTAAATTTTATCTTAAATCTTTCTTCCTGCAAGTTACATTTAGATCCTCCTTCTTTCAACATGCAAAGGACTGGATTAGATGTTACAACCATGAACAACAACAATGTACATTTATAGAGTATCCAACTTTATAAGGCACTGCATATTAAAGCAGTCCTTAACCCTCAAGGAATGTATCTGTGTGCAAAATGTATAAAGGCACATAAATTCAAAGGAGCTCAGGATAAATAAGGTCACTCAAGGATTCAAAAAAGAATTGTCTCAAGCTGGGCAGGAAGGATAGGGCTTAAATAAATGGGTGCAAGAGGAAACACATGTATAAAAGTGAGTCTAAGATTGAATTCAATTTAAAAAACTCATATGTCATGAACAATTGGGTGTTTTCAAACCTCAAGGCTTAGAATAAATGATCCTTTCCATTTCCTCCTAAAAGAATTAATACTCTATAGTTACAGGTGTACTGAAATCTCAGTTTCCCATGGAAAAACAACAGAAAATTTCTCTATAGCAGCAGGTTCTCAGAAATCAGTCAAAAATCACAAAAAAGATCTGGTCGTATATGATAAAAGGCAAGTGCATTTAAGATGATTCTTTCATGTGAGAGGCTGAAAGGGTGCGTGAAAATAATATAAACCAAGAAAAGCAGGATCTTATGGCAGAGTGGCTTAAAATACAGTACTTAAGAGCACAGAATTTTGAGTATGACTTTGACTGACTTTGAACCCCAGCTTCACTACAGTGAGAAGTTTTTAACGCCTCTAAGCCTCAGTTTCCTCATCTGTACAATGATAATTATAGTGGCAGTACTGGATTTTCCTCCTAATGTTGTTATAAAAATGAAATAAGGTAACACAAAATGAGTATTACAATGTTGGCACATAGTAAATATTCAACAGAACCCCATGTAAAATATTTGAGGATAAATTCCACTGTTCAAACATCAATTTGCTAAGCAATTATTCTCGTTGGGCACCATTCTAAATGTTGAGAACACAAAGAAATAATTGCCATCAATTTACAGACTCCTTACTACATCCTAGGCACTATTCTAAATAAACTTTTTGCATACATCCTCCTCATTTTATAGATGAAGAAACCAAGGCTCAGAAAATTAGTTGCCCAATGTCACCAGCTAGTGAGCAGAGGAGCAAGAATTTAAACTTAAAGCATGTTTTCCCAGTGTCTGAGTCTTAACCACTTTACACTCTATACCAACTCCAAAGTTAACTGACTTGGCTATATCCCATGTGCCCTTGATACAATATGCCAAGGCACTTCTTCAGCTTCCTGGTTTAAAACTTATCAAATTATCCATATCTATCAGTTTCTTCAAAATTCAGCTTCACATTCCATAACCTAATTCTAATTTATTCATCACTCCTTTAACAAGTAACTTCTTGGTATATCTGTTCAGAATGTATAATGGTAGTTATTTTTTTTTTTTGAAAAGTGTTCTTAATGATTTCACAAAATTTTACCATTTCAACTAGATTAGGCTGTTTAAGAAAGAACAGACATTCTTTGCTCTTTATCTCACAGTCTTCCAAGGGGGTTAAGTAACTTGTTGAGAACCTATGATTTTAAAACTTAACAGACTTTCTCCAAGTCCTCTGTGCTCTGACTTACAAATGATAACCTTACATCACATTATGCCATTTGTCAAGATACCCATGGTCTAGATCCTTAAAAGTCACGCATCTCTAATTTTCAGCTTCTTTATTACTAAAGAGAAGGGATTAAACTAAACAACGTCATGTTTTGCCAAACAGTACTACTTATGTGTTCCACCAAGAAGGGCCCTAAGGCCAGATAAACTGGCTTCAAGATTATCCCTCTTCCTAAGCCTTCTACTTCAAGTATAACCACATCCACATCCTTTCTTCTGTCATACTATTTTTAAAATCTTGAGAGAGACCCTAGATTCTCTAAAGTCATCCCTTCCAATATGACTTTCTCAAGTCACAGAATCAAAATTTAACAACTCTGAGCACTTTTAATTGATCATTTGGTTTAAGCTCTTTGTTTATAGAAAACTGAAGCCCAGAAAATAAGGAAGTTCTATTACAAGGCCCTCCTTCCACAAGAGACCCAACGCCCACAAAAGCTTTTCAGCATCATTAACCTTTTCCTTCCCAAGGGCTATGTGACTGGTTGCTAGTTGTGCTAATATCGTTTCACCTCTTCTTTTATAAAAACAGAACACCTGGTTTTATCTGGTTACAAAGTCACCTGGAATAATCAAATAATCAACTTATCTCCTAGCTCTCCCCTGCAGCCAGATGTGAGTGTGTGTGTGTGTGTGTGTGTGTGTGTTGCAAGGAGTGGGGGAAAAGGTGTGTTGTAGTGTGGTTTGCTCTCCACTCCACTTCTTGCTATCTGGAATGGAGACGTTATAGCTGGGATTGGAATATGAGATGGAAGCTAAGTGTTAACAGCAGATAAAAGGAACCTGGGTTTCTGATATGTGGAGCCATGAGAGCAACCCTGGCCTGTCTACCTGGGTTATCTACCTGTATAGGACAGGGAGAAACTTCTATCTTCTTTACACCACTATCACTGTGGGATATCTACCATTCACAGTAGAACTAGATCCCAACTGATACAGGTTAGATCACCTCTCTTTTAAAAAGCTAGAGGTAAGTCTCTCAATTTGAAAAGAATTCCACACTCACTCCCCTTCCACCTACCAGTCCAGATCTTTCCTACCCTTCAGGACAAATATAAACAAGGATTACAGTGGAAAATGTCCTAGACTGAGATGAAAAAGAAATGGGTTCTGGTTATACAAATGGACAGCAAATTCCTTGGTCTGTGTCAGAAGCCCACCTTCCCTAATCCTCTAGCAGCTTTCCCATTTTTTGTGGTTCCTTGAGGTAAACAGAAATCTAAGACGACCCCCACTGACCTTCACTTTTGTATAATCTCCTTGCTTTGAGTATAAGCAGAACCTATAAATATCATTCCTATAATTACGTTACGTTACATGGCAAAAGGGACTTTGCAGATGTAATTAAAGCCTCAAATCCACTGATCTTAAGACAAGTGGATTACCTAGACCTGACCTAATCACTCAAGCCCTTTAAATCTAGATCTGGAAGTCAGAGGTAGAGGAGGTCAGACTTGAAGAATTCCTAGCGCCTTTGCTGGATTGAAAATGAAGGCATGGCATGAGGGTGGCTTCTAGGAGCTGAAAACAGACCGTGGCTGACAGCCAGCAAGAAAATGAGGACTTCAGCCCTACAACTGAAAGGAACTGAATTCTGTCAACAATAAAAATGAGCTTAAAAGTGGATTTTCCACAGAGCCTCCAGATAAAAACTCAGCCTGGCCAACACCTCAATTTCAGCCTTGTGATACTGAGCAGTGAACCGTGCCACACTGTGCTGGACTTCTGCCCTACAAAACTGTGAGCTAATAAATGGGTGTTAACTGAAGTGCTAAGTTGTGGTAATCTGTTATGCAGCAACAGAAAACTCATACTTCCCTTAAAGATTGGAAAAAAAAAAGAACACAACTTTTTAAAGGCCAGTTGTACCACTAATTTTTTTTAAACAAGGCAAGTTTTGTAATTACTTGAACATGTTCTCTCTGAGATAGGAGACACAACTTCATTTGCAGTGATTAGAAATAATTATCACCTAGCTTATCTGACCATGAATTTGCTTCTGACAACTTTTACCTTTTCCTATCTTCACTGGAGAAGACTAGATACACGTATTTCAAATAAAGTATAGGATATGGAAGGTTACATTAAAGGAGATGGGAGGTATCAAAGATACAACTGTGCCTTGACTTTAGTATAAACAATCCCTGGATGTTGTCAAAGATGTAACCCATAAAACATACACATAAACCATTATAGATATGGGTATATAGAGACCTCAGTCATGAGTAGGTATTAAAAACAAAACAGAAACAGAACATAGCATAAGAATCATCTCAAATCTCCAGGCTGGCAGTCTTAGCATACATTTATGGGACTGAACTAAAAAAACAAGGCACTTCATTTCATTTTAGGAAATATTTATTTCTTTAAGAAAAACAAAAAACGAAAAAAACCTAACTTGTCCCCTAATTTGCACAGAAGTTTATAATTTGTGTACAGTCGATTCTGGAACTGTTCTGTTACTCCAAAACCTAGAGAATCTATCACTCTATCCTCAAGGAGCTGAAAAATACAATTTTACTTTCTTTATTTATAATTATTATGTTAATTTGCAAACAAACATGCCTGTATAAAATATAGAACACTGTTCTAGGAAAAGCAGATATAGGGTGGTTGAGGTGACAACCAAGAAACATAATCTTTCCTTCCTCCAGTGGTCTGTCAAGTCAATCACTATTTCCCATGAAAAAAAATAGTAGATTCCCAGGAAGTAAGTCTGTAGAAACAGCTAGATATGTCCCATTCCATAACCTTATTAAACCCCATTATTTCTCATTTTCCCTTATTTAAAAGGAGTTGCCTGAGAAGTTATCTCCCCACTCATTTCTTCCCTCCACAACAATCAGCATAAAAAGCATAAATTACTCACTTCAGTTTGTATAACTCTAATCAGGCAAAATAAATGCTGCTGTGTTTTAGCTATGACACCAAACTGACGACAGCGCTCCAAAAAAGTGTCTATAGAAGGATCGATTCTTCTTTGCAGTTTACTCCAAAAGAGAGTCAATTCCCTATAAAAAGAAAGATTACGGTAAAACATTTAAAGCAACTGGTATTTGCTACCCCAATTTTTGGTTTGTGAAAAAAAGGTGACAGTAAATAAAAACTAGAAGAAAAAAAATGTCTATATTCTGCTTCCTCTCAAACTAGTAAAATTATTAAGAAGAATCCTCCTTGAAAATTCCCCCACTTCTTTCTTCTTTGTACCTGGGAAAAATAAAAACAACAAAAGACTACTTCCTTTATGCTGACACTTTCAAAGACTTACTTAGATCCCATCTTGTTCCAAAAGGTTTTACCCCTTACATTGGTAATTATACTGACTGAATTAAGCCCTGTCCTAGTGGGCAAGGATCATCAGACATCAATATGCTGCCAACAAAGTGTATACAACTATGAAATATTCTAATGGTATAGTACTTCACCACGTTAACCTCATGGGCCCTTTCCATCTCTAAAATGTCATGATGCTACTTAGGCCTGTATCTTGGAATGATAATATCTTAAATATTACTAATAAAATTATTAAAATGGCACTCTTGGAAATGGCTAAAATATAAGAATCCCACAAATATTCATTATGAAAACAAAGAAAAGCTTGAAAAGAATAAGTTAAATAAAAGTACTGAATGGGCTAAGAGAAAACTGTAAAGCAAAAGCACTAGAAACTCAACAAATGCCCAGAATAGAAATGCTAATGTTAATATGAAATGTGAATTCAAGGAAAGTTCCTTAGCAAAACAGAAGAGAATGTTATCACTTTAAAAAACATGACTCTGGGGACTTCCCTGGTGGGGCAGTGGTTAAGAATCCACCTGCCAATGAAGGGGACACGGGTTTGAGCCCTCATCTGGGAAGATCCCACACGCCTCAGAGCAACCAAGCTTGTGCGCCACAACTACTGAAGCCTGCACACCTAGAGCCCGTGCTCCGCAACAAGAGAAGCCACCGCAACGAGAAGCCCGCGCACTGCAATGAAGAGTAGCCCCCGCTCGCTGCAACTAGAGAAAGCCCTTGCGCAGCAACGAAGACCCAACGCAGCCAAAAATAAAATAAATAAATTTATTTAAAAAATTTTTTTAAAGTAACTCTTTTCTGTACAACCTCAATGGATACTGTGTATTTGTTAAATGATTTCCATTAAAAAATAATATTATTTTCACGAGCCAGTTTTAGAACACTAATATCCTATTATTGCTATTAACACAGACTATTCCAGGAAACGGTACAAATCCAAAGCTTAAGAAATGAATACACCTCTTTTTAGAAATAGATTTAAAAACAAACATGTTTAACAGACGTATTTTCTTATACTTTTAAGGAGGTAACTGGGATTCCCATATGGTAAAATTCTTATGTAGATATAAAACTCGCTTCAAAGATTGAAATAAATATATGTCTCAAAAGACATATATGATTAAAGCTTATAATATTTAATGATGGAAAATTTGAGCTATATATAACAAGTAAAATTAACTTAAAATGCCTTTAAATATTTGTGTTGGTGACTAGCATTGCTTTCCTAACCAGAAAAAGTAAAAACTGAGATAGGCCAGCTTTGAAAATAGCTACCAGGCAGGCAAGTAATTGGGATGACTGTTCACTTTTAAACTTAGAAGACTGCTTCATTCACATGTAAGCATGTTACTAATAAAACTTTAGAGAATAATGCAAAATTCTGAATAACAAAGGAAATGGAGAATTACATATGCTCCGAGATAAAAGAAGTACCTACCAAAATATATGTGAAATCTATGCTATTTGAAAAGAACAAAATTATCAAAGCTAGTAAAACCTGATTATGAAGATAAAGGGTAAAGGATATCTACTATCTAAAATTCACCAACTAGGTACAAGTTTAAAGTTAGGCAAATCTGATAAAGTGATAAAAGGCACGTTGAGAATTAAAGTCTCTCAAAATGATTTTTTTAAAAAAATCAGAATGTCTAGGGCTTGATTTATTCCAAATTAAATATTTCAAACTCTAGTTAACTAGAGTTAAGTTAACTTAACTCCAAATAACCATGATCAAAAAAGAACATTTCTATCATGTATTTTATATTTGTACACTTATTTCCACAGTTACAATTGAGCGATTTAAAACTATTACCAAAACAAACTAAAACTATTACCCACCCAAACATACAAACAGGCCTGACACCATGAAAACCGGTGGACTACTAGTGAGAACGTCAAGATGTCACTTTAATCATCCATTCAAATCTGCACGCTGGAACAATGAAACCACCAACAGCAACTTATAGCCTCCTGGATCATACATGCACTAGGACAATACTTCTTCAACCACTACAATGATGTGATTTTTAAAAAAATGGACAACCATTAAAGAATATACTGAAAATGATTCTACTGTATGGATGCTTCCAATGTTCAGATGATTTACTGCACACTCAAATTAGCCCACCACCTACCTCAAGACAACAAATTATATACAAATTCATAAAAATTGGAAAGGATATTTAGTTCTATTAATAGTAGGAAACACATTTTGGCAGACATCTAGCTACCAAGCAAGAACCTTAAACTGCACTGTTTGTGCAAAGCAGGAGGCCTACAATGTCACACTGTGATCCAGAATTTAGGTATTTTAGAAATGAGGCAAAGAAAACTTTGTGGAATTAAGGAATGACCACTCCCTAAAGAGGGCTCCTGCAAATATAGATGATTCTCATGACTTCATTTTTCCTCTAAAAAATTCAGTTAAATAAAACATGAATGGATATCTGGATCTGGTCTTCGCCAGGTGCTGGGGACTGAACTGTAAATTAGACAACATACATGACGACCCTGGTATATTACAGTCTAGTTGGGAGAGAAGCAACACGAAATTACATCTGAAGAAACACAAATATACAACATAAAAGATTTAAAGCTCAGAGGTGTTACAGAAACCAAAGGTCAACCTATCAAATACTCACTGAAAGCTGAGTGTGGAGGTTTAAGGTTCAACTGTATCATTTTATTTTTAAAGAAGCAGTAGCAATTACACATCTGTATGTACACTGTCCCATTCAAAAGGGTTATCTTTCTCACTTGCATGGCTACTCTAATTATGTTACCATTGCTAGACATATATAGGGAACTCATTCCTCCAGCACTTCTTTGATTTTTGCAAATAGCCAAAAATCTTTTGGGGTTAAGCTTAATGAATAAGCTGAGTGATATACCTTTTGAGATCAGTAATATGGTAATTGCTATAAAGTAATAAGATATATTTTATTGTAATCTGTAAATGTCTCTGAAGGAAATTTCTAAAAGAATAAAAAACTGTTTTGGGTGATAGTTACATAGTTTACCTTTCAAATATCTTCACTGGTGACCAAATTCGAGAATGACACTTAATAAATTCTAATATGTATATTTAAAATAAGTGACTGCTTTTATTATCATATTCCAACTTTATTGTCATCAATAAAATACCAAGTAATAAAAAATTTTTTTCTTTTCTAGACAAATACTCCCATATAGCCTACTATCTTCAACAGAGGACACCTCTAGCACAACAAAAGAATCTATCCTATTTGAACAGAATTCCTGGGACTCATTTTCCTTAGTAAAATTCACTGTTTTTATGTTATGGCTATGCTAACTCCAATATCCCACTACCACCGCCTCCCCCCCCCCAAAGCCTTTGAAAACAACAGAAGGGCGAAAAAAATGTTTTAAAATTCTAAAATTTTATATTCTATTTCCCTCTGAATTGCTCGGAAGAAGCTTACTTTTAACAAAGTGTGAAGTGATTTAAGATTTTCTTTCCTCTCCTTTACTCATTATAGCTCCTCAGGAGGCCAATAAGAGGGAAATCCCTTTTAATCCTTTCCTGCTGCAGGAGAACAGCATTAATCCTAGACTCACTAAAAAAAAGGGAAGCTATATCAAGAATATTAAAAGAACTGTGTGACTATAGTTTGAAAAACACTTTATAATCTGTAACACATCCCATATGTGATTTAATGTATTCTTTGCCCTAAAAGCCTCGCTATAGCTAGCAGATATTTTTTCATTATAGGCAAAGAAAACAACTGTAAAAAGAAAAAATGGGGGTTATTCCACAAGTAAATACATCTGCTTTACTGAGGTTAAATCTCTAATCTCTAATGCATGAAAAACAAATTCTTCTACTTGATAGTGATCAAAAATCTCACTGCTCTGCTAAAATTCTTTTTACTTTTAGCACCTTTTTTTTTGGTTAGCTAACAGAATGCCCCCAATGATATTTAAGCCCCTATCCTAGTATCTCCTTTCTCAGAGGAGATATAAGTCTGGCACAGAGGACTTGGTAGAAGACTGCGATGTGAATTCTGTCCCTGTGCCAAGAAAACAACTGCACAGAAGAAAAGCACTGTATTAGGGGTCGAAATGCCTGGGCTTTACCCTCTACCCCTTTAGCTCTGAGACTGTGGGCAATTATAAGACTTCTCAGATCCCGTTGATCCTCCACTGCCTTATCTGTACGATGATTATTAGGAGGATTGGGAGAGATAATTTAAGGAACTCAAATAGTATTTCTATAAAAATTAGTAAATAAAAAGAAATACAGCAACATAAAAAGTGCTAATAACTATAAAACTTTATAGATATACACAGATGCTCCAGAGGGAGATCAATAAGGGCTGAAGTATATGAAAGGTTTTATTAGGTTTTCCTATAAACAAAATGCTTACTTCCAACTTCAAGTCATTCTTAGAAGCTCCTCTAATCAAGGTTATGCAAATCCAACCCATTCTTTGAATTAAAGCTCAAATTCTACCTCCTCCCTGACAACTTCCTTAAACACTGGTGTACAGTGAGCACCCTTCTCTAATCTCTTACAGCGTTTTCCATACCACGAATCTGATACTTATAGAGTCTTGCATTTTAGAGGTTTCCTGTGTACATTTGTCCTGCTGTCCTAAACAGTTTCATACAGTTAGGATGAAAGAACAAAGGGTTACACTTACTGTGTCCTTTTTAGCAACTAAGTACTCTGTAGGCAAACAAGATATAAATTGAATTAAAACCAAATAATGCAATTGTGCTAAACAGTACCAAAGTTGCAAAAAAAGATTACAATTCAAATGGGTTTCCTTCTCTAGTGCAAGTTTGACCTAGAAACCTAGATAATTAGTGAGTTTCCAAATAAGAGGGGAAAAGTGACTATCAGAAGATGTAATAAATGTAAAGGAAAACAACCTAACACCAATTTGGTTTATACTGCCATAATTTTATCTTCAAAGAAGAAGATATATATTGAAGTTAACAGACAACTCTCCATGGAATAATCAAGAGGAGCTCAGACTTTTTACTCTTTCTTTATTTTTGGACTCTCCTGGAAAAGATTAAACCAATAATATTTTTAATTAAATGGTTTAGCTTTTAAGAAAGATTTAATTCTCATGTCATCATTTAATCTGCTTAGTCTTTAAGTTTGAAATAAACCAACATTTTACATAAACCCTAAATGCTATATACTATGTACTAACAAATAAAGGGAATAAAAACTAAATATACTTACCAAGAACAATATACACTTGCAGTTTGGAGCTGCTGGGTAAGATAAGTCGTACAAAGAACAAATGCTGTGTTATCCTGACCCTCGGATTCCAGATTACATATGATGTCTAGTACCTCCTTGCAGTCGACCTTTGCAATCTATCAAAAATGAGATGACTAAGTCAAAAAGAAAATGGTGACTTTTCTGTAAACTTTGTTATATAACATGAAACTTCTTTATAACATTTTCTATCTTTGGTAATTGATGAGGCAAGAATTAGGGATATATAATTTTCTTCTACTAATAGCTGAGTCTTCTGGAATAAAAATTTCATATAAGAAATTATTAAACAGAGAAGAGAACAGATGCTATGAGGAAGTTCCACTGCAGTCCCAACACAGATAAAACATTTTTGTACAGTTAAAAAAATTACTCATGAACATTGTTACTATGTAAAAGAATCAAATTATGTATAACTTCAGGTTATTTTCACCTGAAGTACCATCAACTTTTTTTTCCCTGTTTTTTGTTTCTTTCTTTCTTTTTCAATTTAATTCAAGTCACTCTAGTTATAGACAGAAAAATAACAAGCTTACCCTTACTCCCAGTAGGGCTAAAGGAGGCCAGCTGAGAAACTGTTTTAAATATAAATACTATATCAACATATCATTTTCTCATGTAATTAAGGAAAAACTATTTTGTATAACTGAGTTTTTCACACAACTAAAACACTTTTAGAAACACATCTTTTTCATTTACACTATTTATAGGAATCTTAAAAAAAAAAACAAAAACAACCAACCTCTGGGCAAATCAGTAGAATTTTCCAGGGCTCTTTTTGTATAGTGGTAAAACAGTAGATTAAGACTTCTGAAGACCCTTTCTCACTCTCTATTTTATCATTTCCCTGTCTTAATAAACAGAATATGAAGAACATAGTCTATTTCATGACTGTGTCAGCATTATAAATGTCAATTATACTAGGCACCAAATATACAAAACAGTGATACTTTCAGGACAAATGAAGTGTGCATCAGGGCAAATGAGGCATACAGAGTTTAGCTCATCTCCTTCCAGAGTGCTATGCAGAACCACTCTGGTGGTTTTAAGTCTCTAATTTTAGTTATACCCTCAGGTAGGCACAGAAAGGCTTCTTTCTCAGCTTAGCTCAAATGCCATTTTCTCACTGAATCCTTCCCTAACTGCTAAAAGCACGTTAGAATCCCTGGCAAAAACTCTACTCTCAAATTCTCCTTTGTAGCATTTACCACAACTGCAATTCAATCATTAGTTGAACAACTTATTAGCATGTCTTCTCTGCTAGAATATAAAATCCATGTGGTCAGGATTATGTACATCTTGTTCAAAACTCAGCACTTATCACAGTGTCTGGAACATAGAAGACACTCAGTAAATACGTGCTGATAAATGGAATAAATGAATCAAGTTTAATTTAAAGGTAAAAAGTTCGTGTTGAAAAAGTGAAACTTATTTAATACTGTGTTTTCTAATCTTTGGAAAGATAATGCAATGACATAATAAGCAGTGTAGTGCAGTGGTTAAAAGCAATTATTGTAGAACCAGACTGTATACATTCTCTTCCCAGCTCTATAGCTACTAGCTGTGTGATCCTGGATAAGTTACATAACTTCTCAGTAACTTAGTGCCTCAGTTTCCTCATCTTTAAAATGGGAATAACAGAACCTTCCTCATAGTTATAAAGAATTTTTAACATGTTTCAGTACAGCACAGTGACTATAGTTAATAATACCATATTGCATATCTGAAAGTTGCTGAGAGTTTATCTTAAAAGTTCTCATCACAAGAAAAAAAGTTTTTGTAACTATGTATGGTGACAGATGTTATCTAGCTTTATTGTGATGATCATTTCACAATATATACAAGTACTGAATCACGATGCACAACTAAAACTAATATATGTCAATTATACCTCAATTTCTAAAAATGTGCTATGTGTACCTATTAGAGCTAAGTCTAAAAAAAATATGTTTTAAAAGGGATTGGCGGGGCTTCCCTAGTGGTGCAGTGGTTAAGAATCTGCCTGCCAATGCAGGGGACACGGGTTCCAGCCCTGGTCCGGGATGATCCCACACGCCACGGAGCAACTAAGCCCGTGCACCACAACTACTGAGCCTGCGCTCTAGAGTCCGCGAGCCACAACTACTGAAGCCCACGCGCCTAGAGCCCACGCTCCGCAACAAGAGAAGCCACCGCAATGAGAAGCTGGCACACCTCAATGAAGAGTAGCCCCCGCTCGCCACAACTAGAAAAAGCCCGCGCACAGCAACGAAGACCCAGCACAGCCAAAAATAAATAAAATTAAATTAATAAAAAGAAAAAAAAGGGATTGGCAAAAAGGAAGCACTTTAAAAGTGCTGTTAAAAATTGTTTTCATTAAAAGTATAAATAAAATGCTAGACAAAAAAATTGTTTTCACAAAATATATAAATTTTAAAAAGAAAAAATAAAAAAGAAAGTGAACCTTAAGAATACTAGAAAGTATTTCAAAAGATCACTCTCAGATGCAAAATCACTCGATGTAAATTTGTATCTAACGAGTATTGGGAGGGAAAGTTAAGTTGTTAAAGCCTAAACATAATTAAAGTTAAACTCAGGTTTCAGGGAAAAAAATAAAATCATACATTATGAAGATGGAATTTTACTGATGCCCTAAACAACCATATCCTCATCCATAGCTGAATGAATCAGAAGGGTCATCCAGAGAGGAAATGCTCACCACAGAACCACTTAAAATTGTACTGATTGAAGGACCAAAGTGAGAATTCCACAGCAAGTAAAACCAGCTGTTCCAGAACAACCACCACCTACCATCCACACCATGTTAAAGCTCCTGCTGAAAACCAAGAATTCTAAAATTCCATTTTGGCAGCAATATAACATCTCCAAGCTGAGAAATAGCATGAGAAGCTCTCTATGCCAGACATATAAATCAGAATGGAAATAACACACAACTTATATTTCTAGAATATTTTTTATCCATTTCAAATAACTTTTATTGTATTTTCTCATTTTATCAACATGGTAAGATCTGTAAGACTGGCAAGGCTTTCTGGATATATATCTGAAAGGAATGACTTGAAATCAGTATAGTTTTTAGTTTGATTAACTTCTATTTATTAGATTTCTCCTGATTATAAAAATGTTTATAATAGAAAACCTGAAAAATATAGAGAATAAAAATTAGCCTTAGATCTTACAACTCAATAATAACCAATGTGAGTTTTACTCCAGTATTCTGTCTATACACACTAACTGTATAGCAAACAATACATGACTACTGCAAATATGTACCTATTTTAAAGAAAGGTTGGATTGTGTGGATTGTATATCTGTTCTTTTACCCTAATATTCGGGTGTGACTTAAGCAAGAGTTTTTATCAGTCCACAAGATAGACAGGAGAGGGTAAGCTGACTGTCCAGGCAGAGAGAGCAATAAGGAGATGTGAAGAAGAAAAAAAAAGGCAGTGAAAAAGTAATACTAATGATAATAATACTTCTAAATCTTATACAGCATTACTATATATCAGGTACTGTTCTACAAATTTACATAAACATCCCCAGATCTACCCCAGATGGTCTGGCTCCAGAGTCCATACTCTTAGCCACTATGCTACAGTGAGATGCTTTAACAGTGGAAATGATAATACCTTATTACTGTGTGCTCTTTGAAGGCTAGGAAAACAGTGACTGTTTTATGTCCAAGGGTAGTCAATAAACATTTACTGAATTGAAATGAATGGATAGTGAGCAGAACCAGCCAAGAACTCAGAAGCATGTGAAAGACTATTCAGGCTCATTCATTTCACACCATGTTCTCACCTTAAGCCTCTTTCAAATCCTCACCAGTCCCTTCAGATCTTTCCTTATCAAGGTCTACCTCATAACGAAAGTCTGATAAACTTAATGATACAAAAATATAAATCATGCATAAGCACTATCAATGACATTTGAATTGACCAGAATCAAAAATTTTTAGGATAAAGACAAGAAGTGGCTAATGCTGGGAACTCAGGGGTCAAAGATGAAAACATACCACCTTACGCTATGAATTTTATATATAATGGTTACATACTTTCCTGCCAGCCCTGGTGCTGAATAAGGAATAAAAACAAAGAGTTGGACTTAACAAGAATAATTGCTTAAAATTCTCCTGTGGCAAAGCACTTAGAAATCCTGGATAAAACACAACAAATATGTTTCCTAAATACATAGCTGAAAACTCAAGAAAGAAGTTTAAGTGTGAATGGACAACTGCCTTAACTTGCTGGGTTGTACATAATTTCACTAAGAGGCTTGGGTTTTACAAGTCGTGTTAGGAGATGATAAAGCCTGAACCTGAGAAGTTGGCACTGAACCCTCTGGCATAAAGTTGGAACCCCTGAAGAGCTAAAAACTCAGAGAAAGTGTAGACTAAAAAAAGGTGGGCGGGGGGGCAGGGATATAACAGGAAAATGTATTTGTCCATCTCAACCTGGGTTCTTGTGGGATCAAAAAAATTTTGAGAATTTATAATCTTTCCTCATTCAAACTTGGAGTCTGATATAATACTATTCTATTGTCTAAAAAACCCAAACTGAGAAAAACAAATAAAATAAAAAGAAGATTCTGGCTGGTAATATCTTTAAATTACCTGGCAGAAGCAAACGTAAAAATGATTTATAGAGATATATGCTAACTAAGGCCTATGAGAATTCTCAGACATAAAGTATTCCCTACCCCCACTCAACCCACCAAAACTGAGGCTCACAATCCCAAACTATAAAAAGCACAAATAAACAAGCCACTCCAGAAAATGTCAGCACACACAATAAACAGCAGGATTAGACTCCTGAGAATTGCAGATTACAGAATGCACAGCACAAAGACTGAACCCTAACCATGGACTTTGGTTGGTTTAAAAAAATTAAATAAGGGCAATATGAGTTTGATAATAACTTGGGAAAAAGAGCGACAGAGACAAAAACATGGAAGAACCTTTAATGCCAATCTGAAGCCAATCTGAAAAGGCTACATACTATATGATTCCAACTACGTAATAGTCCGGAAAAGGTAAAACTATGGAAGCAGTAAAAAGATCAGTGGTTGCCAGGGGCATGAGAGGAGAGAGTGAGGGATGAATAGGCAGAGTATAGGAAATCTTTAGGGCAGTGACACTATTCTATATGATACTGTGATGGTAGATACATGTCATTATACGTTTGTCAAAAGCCATAGAATGTACACCACCAAGAGTGAAGCCTAATGTAAACTACGGATTTTAGTAAATAATAATGTACTGGCTCACCTACTGTAACGAATCTAACACACCAACCGCAAGACGTCAATAGGTGACTCTGGGGGTGAGGGAGAACATACGGGAACTCTGTACTTTCCACTCAATTTTTCTGTAAACCTAAAACTGCTCAAAAAAAAAAAATCTAATGATTAAAAAAACCCTTTGATCATTTAAAAATTTAAATTATTTGTCTTTTGATTACTGATTTTTAAAGAGTTCTACATGTATTCTGGGCTCAAGTCCTTTATCAGATTATATTACATATATATGGTTTGCAAATATTTTCTCCCCTTCTGTGGATCAACTTTTCACTTTCTTGACTTTGACACACAAAGTTGGATGAAGTCCTATTTACTTTTCCTTTTGTCACCTGTGTTTTTGGTGTCACATATAAGAAACAACTGCCTAATCCAGGGTCTTAAGATTTATTCCTATATTTTCTTCTAACATGTTACAGTTTTAGCTATTACATTTAAGTCTATGATTCATTTGGAGTTAATCTCTACGTGTGGTATTAAGGGTCAAACTTCATTCTGCTACAAGTAGATATCCATTTGTTAAAGAACCAACTACTGAAAAGATTATTCTTTCCCCCATTGAATTACCTTGGCATCCATGTAGAAAATCAACTGGCTCTAAGTGTGAGGGCTTATCTCTGGACTCTCTCTCTTTTTTTCTTTGGCTGCGCCACACAGTACGCGGAACTTCCCCAACCAGGGATCAAACCCATGCTCCCTGCATTGGAAGCAGAGTCTTAACCACTGGACCACCAAGGAAGTCCTATTTCTGGACTTTCAATTTTAGTCTATTGATCTTTTCGCCTACCCTTTTGCCAGGAAAACACCGGCCTGATTACTGAAAATTTTTAGTGAGCTTTGAAATAAAGAAGTGAGTCCTCCTACTTTGTTCTTTTTACAAGACTGGTTTTGGTTATCCAGGGTCCCTTGAATTTCCACATGAATTTTAGGATCATCTTATCAATTTCTGCAAGAGAGGAAGGTAGAATTTTGACAGAGATAGCATTGAATCTGAGGATCAATTTGGGGAGTACTGCCATCTTAACAATACTGTCTTCTGGCCCAACAACATGGATGTTGTTCCATTTACTTAGTTTCTTTCAACAATGTTTTAAAGTCTTCAGTATACAAACAAGTTTTGTACTTCTTTTTAAAAATTTATTCTAAATATTTTATTCTTTTTGATGCTATTGTACATGGGATTGTTTCCTTACATTTTTTGTACTGTTCATTGTTAGATGTATATAAATAAAAATGATTTTTGTATATTGATCTTACTAGGATCATTTATATACAAGATCGTGATATATGCAATTAGAAATACTTATACATCTTCCTTTCCAATCTAGATGCCTTTTAGCTATTTTCTTGCCTAACTGCTCTGGCTAAACTTCCAGCACAATATTGAATAGAAGTGTCAAAAGCAGACATTCTTGTTTTGTCCCTGATCTTTGGGGAAAACCCCTCAATCTTTCATCACTAAGTATTACGTCAGCCGTGGGTTTTCACAAATGCTCTTTATCAGGGTGAGGAAGTTTCCAGCTTATTCCTAGTTTGCTGAGTGTTTTTAACAT
Source organism: Balaenoptera musculus (assembly GCF_009873245.2). Lineage (NCBI taxonomy): Eukaryota > Metazoa > Chordata > Mammalia > Artiodactyla > Balaenopteridae > Balaenoptera > Balaenoptera musculus. Next base: position 32,588,747 of record NC_045785.1, on the reverse strand, counting down.
GAAAGGGTGTAGGATCTAGTTAAATGCTTCTTCTGTCTCTTGTGACAAACATGTAGCTTTTGTCCTTTATTCTATGGCACAGTATTTACATATAACCTACGCACATCCTTCTGTATACTTTAAATCACTTCAAGGATACTTATAATACCTAATACAATGTAAATGCTATGTAAATAGTTGTTGGAGGGTGCAAATTCAAGTTTTGCTTTCTGGAACTTTCTGGAAATTTTTCCCCTGAATATTTTCAATCCACAGTTGGAGGCGGAATCCATGGATACAGAGTGCAGACAGTACTCCTTTTTCTATATTGCTGGATTTGTTTTGCTGGGTTTTGTTGAGGATTTTTGCATCCATATTTGTTACAGATATTGGTCTGTACCTCTCTTTCTCTTGATATCTTAGTCTGGTTTTGGTTATCAGGATAATAATGGCCTCACTGCATGAGTTTGGAAGGATTCCCTCCTCTTTTATTTTCTGGAAGACTTTGCGAGGGACTGGTGTAAATTCTTCTGTATATGTTTTGTACAATTGACCAGTGAAGCCATGTGGGTGTGGGCTTCTCTTTGTGGGAAGTTTTTAAATTACCTACTCGATCTCTTTACTAGTCGTGGTATATTCAGTTTTTCTATTTCTTTCTGAGTTAATTTCAGTAGTTTGTTTCATTCTAAGAGTTGTCCATTTCATCTAAGTAAATCTAACATTTTGGTGTATAGTTGTTCATGGTATGCTCTTTTTTTTTTTTTTTTAATAAATTTATTTATTTATTTATTTATTATTTATTTTTGGCTGTGTTGGGTCTTCGTTTCTGTGCGAGGGCTTTCTCCAGTTGTGGCGAGTGGGGGCCACTCTTCATCACGGTGCGCGGGCCTCTCACTGTCGCGGCCTCTCCCGTTGCGGAGCACAGGCTCCAGACGCGCAGGCTCAGTAGTTGTGGCACACGGGCTTAGTTGCTCCGCAGCATGTGGGATCTTCCCAGACCAGGGCTCGAACCCGTGTCCCCCGCACTGGCAGGCGGACTCTCAACCACTGCGCCACCAGGGAAGCCCCATGGTATGCTCTTATAATCCTTTTGATTCCTGTAATATCAGTAGTCATGTCCTCTCTTTCATTCCTGATTTTAGTAATTTGAGTATTCTTTTTTTCATGTTCAGTCTAACTAAAAGTTTATCAATTTTGTTGATCTTTAAAAACAAATTTTTATTACTTTTTGCTATTGATTTTGTATTCTCTATTTCATTTATTTATACTCTAATCATTATTATCTCCTTCTTTCTGTTAGCTTTGGGTTTAGTTTGCTCTTCTTTCTAGTCTTTTAGGGCAGATGGTTATTAATTTGAGATCTTTTTTTTTTTTTTTTTGCCACACTGCGCAGCTTGCAGGGGGATCTTAGTTCTCCGACCAGGGATTGAACCTGGGCCACAGCAGTAAAAGCCCAGAATCTTAACCACTAGGCCACCAGGGAACTCCCAAGATCCTTCTCTTTTTAATATTGACATTTTACAACTGTAAATTTCCCCTAAGTGCTGCTTTAGTTGCATCCCATAAATTTCAATATGTTGCGTTTTCATCATTCATCCCAATGTGTTTTCTAACTTCCCGTTTTTTTTCTTTGATCAATTGCTTATTTTGAGGTGTTGTTTGATCTCCACATATCTGTGACTTTCCCAAATTTCCTTCTGCTACTGATTTCTAATTTCATTCCATTGTGGCCAAAAAACATACTTTGTATGATTTCAATCCTTTTAAATTTATCAAGGTTTGTTTTATGGCCTAACATATGTCTATCCTGGAGAACGTTCCATGTGCATTTGAGAAGAATGTATATTCGGCTGCTCTTGGATAGAGTATTCTATAAATGTCTGCTAGGTCTAGTTGGTTTATAGTACTGCTCAAGCCTTCCATTTCCTTGTTGTCTAGTTGGTTTATCCACTATTGAAAGTGGGGTATTAAAGTCTCCAACTATTATATTTGAATTGTCTATTTCCCCCTTCAACGCCAGCTCATGTATTTTGGGGCTCTTTTGTTCCTCAGATTGAGTAATCTCAATCGACTTCTTTCTTTTAAGTTTGCTAATTCTTCCTTCTGCTAATTCAAATCTGATGTTGAGCCTCTTCAGTGAATTAATTTCAATTATTGTACTTTTTCACTCCACAATCTCTATTTGGTTCTTTTTTTCTATTTCTTTACTGCTATTGTCTACGTCTTGAGACATTTTTCTCATACTTTTCTTTAGTTGCTTTAGTTCTTTGAATATACAGTTAATCTTCATTATTTGCAGATTCTGTACTTATAAATTAGCCTACTTGATGAAATTTATTTTTAACCCCAAAATTCAATACTCACAGTGCTATCAAAGTCATTCATGAACATGCATATAATGGCAAAAAATTTGAATCCTCTCTTGAGCATGTTCCCAGCTAAGGTCAAACAAGGTGTTGCTCTGCCTTTTTGTTTCAGTTCTCATACTGTAACAAGTATCTTTTTCATGTTCTATTTAGTGCCACTCTTTAATGTTTTTGTATTTTTCATTGGTGATTTCACTGTTTAGAATAGCCCCTAGTTGTAGTGCCAAAGTGCTGCCTAATTTCCTAAGTGCAAGAGACTGTGATGTGCCTTATGGAGAAAATACATGTGTTAAATAAGTTTCATGCAGGCATGAGTTACACTGCTGTTGGCTATGAGTTCAATGTTAATAAATCAATAATATAAATTAAATAAGGTATCTTTAAACAGAAGCGCACATAAAACAAGGTTATGTATTGATCAGTTGACAAAAATTATGTGACCAGAGGCTTGCAGGAACCTAACCTGGTATTTCCCCTAGGAGCAATGGATTCAGTATAAGCTAATTCAGTGTTTGCAGTGACTATATAGAACATAACTACCACAAATTGAGTGTATTTGCAATAACTGATTTAAAGTTCCTTTTCTAGTAAATCCAGCACCTGGGCATCCTAAGTTTCTGTTGGCTGCCTTTTTCCGTGTGTATGGACTACCATATTTCTTTATAATGATAAGTGGATATTTTAAATAATATATTGTGGCAACTCTGGAAATCAGAATCTTTCACCTCTTTGGGGTTTATTATTGTTACTGTTTGTTTAGTGACTTTCTTGGAATAATTCTGTAAAGCCTGTATTCTTTGTCATGTGTGGCCACTACAGTCTCTGCTTGGTTAGCTTAATTCAAGATGTTGAATATGCTGCTTAAATGCCTTGAACAAACAAGTCTCTCTGCTTTTGCCAAGCAGCTGTGTGTGTGTGTTGGGGAATCCTTTCAATATTTCAGTAGGCAGTTTACAGCTCTAACCTGCCCTTCATTTCCTACTTGTGCGAAGCCTCAAGGTAACCAAGAGGTGAGGGATTAAAGCCTTCTCAGGTCATTCCTTGGCAGACATACAGCACTATACATTTGTGTTACCTTACAGAGTACTAGGAATATATCAGAGGTTTTCAAAGTCCTCTATGGACATCTTATATCCCAGTTTTTCTTTTTAATTTTTTTGTCAGTCTTTTGTTAAGCCCAACTGGTAATTCCTCCTCAGACAACTGTCATGTTAAACAAGTACCAATCATTATTTTTGATAAATGCCCCGGGACAGAACTTTCGGTGGAGTGAGCTCTGAGTCAAATAAAGACAAATCCTGAGAACACAGCTTTTCAGAAAGTTGCCAAGTAGGTCAAATAGTGACAATTCTGTGGGGATGGGCTTTTGCAGAGTTCCAAAACCATTCTGCTTCCTCGGGTGGCTGCTAGGCTGCTGGTTTTCAAGGTTACTGTGAAGCTAGGGAGAGGGAAATGAGAAGTAGGGCAAGTTAAAATGCCACCAAGCTCACTGTTCTGAGATTCATGCATTTTTCTTGAATAAAACGTCCTAGGATTATGGTAAGCCTTTAGTTAATTTCCAGAGTTCTGAAAAAGTTAATGCCCTCCACTCTCTGGTTTTAAATGCTGATAACTTGGAACACAATTTCCAGCACAGACCTTTCCCCAAGCCTCACATTGTGTGAATACTGTCTGCTTTTGCTCTCCCTTGTGTCTTTTCACCTCTGTATTCCTAGTGCCTAACACAGTCTCCAGTGAATATATATTAAATGACTGGAAGGCATGCCTGTATTATTTCTTACAATAACATCTGAATCTAATATTATCTCAAAATAAAATGCCTAATTTTATTTAAGAAAGAAAAAAGATCACCTCGGCTATTGCAGAGAATGAATTTTGGGGACAAGAACAGATGCAATTAGAAGGCTTTCATAATAATCAGCGAATTAAACAGCAACAGGTAGCCAACTGGCATAAGAGAAGGTGGGTAGAGATGGCTTATTTGTCTTAAGTTATCTTCATGCTTAGGCTAACCAAGGTAAACTAGTATTCTGGCCAGTGCCATTACTGGAATATTTTAACATTTACCTTTCTCTAGGACTATGGTTTTCAATCTAGTATTTTCCTCATCAGTTCCGGCGTATAATGCAAATAATTTATTCCTAATAATGGATTTTAAAAAACAAGCTGGTAAATGGTCTTTTCAAAAAGGAATCAAAGTGGAAGTTATCCACATAATAAGATTTCTCTCACTTGCATCCCTGAGTAGGAGAAAGGGAGGAGTCACTTAGCAAGCCTCCATTTCATGTAACCCTGGGTCTACTTTTATTTATTTATTTATTTATTTATTTATTTATTTATTTATTTATTTATGGCTGTGTTGGGTCTTCGTTTCTGTGCGAGGGCTTTTCTCTAGTTGCGGCGAGTGGGGGCCACTCTTCATCGCGGTGCACGGGCCTCTCACTATGGTGGCCTCTCTTGTTGCGGAGCACAGGCTCCAGACGCGCAGGCTCAGCAATTGTGGCTCACGGGCCTAGTTGCTCTGCGGCATGTGGGATCTTCCCAGACCAGGGCTCGGACCCCTGTCCCCTGCATTAGCAGGCAGATTCTCAACCACTGCGCCACCAGGGAAGCCCCTGGGTCTACTTTTGAGAGAATCATCCCTGTTAGGTTCATAGACATCACCTGGAAAAAAGGTTGTGCTTCTAAAAACCAGGTTTCTTTTAAACTGCAGCAATACCACAGACCAACACTATGCTATCGAGTGGTCACTTGTATGTTTCCTAAAGAAATAAATGGTCACTGATGCTTCTAGTTAAATCCTATGACTCTGAGTATCTGAGAGAAGCCTGAATTGTCCTACTGAATTCTTGAACATGACTGTGTCTAACTCTCCATGATGACCTCTCCAATATAATCATATATCAACCAAAATACCCACACATAACCCATGAAAGTAACAGCAGAGGTGAGATCCAAATATATACTAAGTTTTAGGAAGATGTCTCTTCAAAGCTATTTAAAAGAACTCTGCTTTCGGAGATAAAATACTTAAATAGGCAAATCTTCCACTTCTTCATACAGGCTTTCTACCTTTAGTGTATTTTCTGAAAGTACATCTCATTCACCATATGACCATAAGGATACATAAAGTAATATTATCGATTTTAATTTTAATTATACACTTTATTATTCCTTGTTCGGGATCCATCTTAATCTTCTTATTTAAGGTACATCTGGGGACTTCCTCGGTGGCGCATTGATTAAGAATCCGCCTGCCAATGCAGGGGACACGGGTTCGAGCCCTGGTCCGGGAAGATCCCGCATGCCGCGGAGCAACTAAGCCTGTGCGCCACAACTACTGAAGCCTGCGGGCCTAGAGTCCTTGCTCTGCAACAAGAGAAGCCACCGCAAAGAGAAGCCACCGCAATGAGAAGCCCGTGCACCGCAACAAAGAGTAGCCCCCTCTTGCCGCAACTAGAGGAAGCCCGCGCGCAGCAACGAAGACCCAATGCAGCCAAAAATAAATACATAAATAAATAAAAATTTAAAAAAAAAGGTACATCTCGAATCTCTATGCTGTTGTTTACTGTTTCTTCTACTCCCAAACTGGATTCCCAATGGGTCCTGTTTAAGTGTATTTGCTCTGTTTATCATTTATATACCTAGTGACTGTGTCAATTCCCAACAGTGTTAGACTGGTGAGTAAATTGGGTCCTGTTTGTCTTTTCCTTTCCTCATCAAGAGAAGAAGCAAGCCTTGTAACCACATGAGACACTGAAGATGCAGTTCATTCAGGGATCAAGACTGAAATGAACCACTTCTTTATCTGTGCCAAGAACTCTGCAGACAGATTTCTTGCTCTTCATAATAATAGAAGTGCTTCATGTTTAAAACATCGTTATCCTTTATACTATATGTGGGAAACTTGACCTGTGCAAAGAATCTCCTCTTTCAGTAATAAAAAATATACACATAGGAAACATCCACTTGCGACACTAGGCCATGGCCAAGTCTGTAACTTTCCTTAAAATCCTTTCATATGTAAAAGGACTTCCCTGGCGGTCAGTGGTTAAAGACTCCACACTCCCAATGCAGGGGGCCCGGGATCGATCCCTGGTCGGGGAACTAGATCCCGCATGCCACAACTAGGAGCTGGCACGCTGCAGCTGGGGATCCCACACACCACAATGAAGATCCCTCGCGTGGCAACAAAGATCGCCTGTGCCGCAGCTAAGACCTGGTGCAGGCAAATGAATGAAAAAATAAATATTTTTAAAAATATTTTTTAAAAAATCCTTTCATATGTAAAATTAATAACAGTGTCATCTCATCCAATTCTAAATAAGGTATTTACAACCTAGAACTTGAGGATTCCATGGAGTTCTAAATTTTGGGTTCTGAATTCTGGCTTTCAAGCTGACCCCATCAATTAATCTTAATTGTGCGTGTCTGCCTAAATCTTCCCCAGCAGAGGTTTCCTATTACACACACCCATTATTGTGATACCCGCAGGTGCCAAAATATAAGTACTTTTATTCCCAGTTGTTACTCAAGTTAATTTGACTCTTCTCCTGAACTCAGCTGAAGTAGATGGCAAATGTTGTGTTATAACTTTGCTGCCTTAGAACATGTGCTGATTTTAAACTCCAATTAATGAACATCTAGTGATTCACTGGTCCTTTCCCAAAGCAAATTTTTAAAGATTTAATTCTGCTCTCACTTGCAAAAGAAAGCATCACTGGATAAGAGACTAATTATGATGGTACTAGTGTTCCTTTTAAAATAATTTTATGATGTGTGCCAAATGTTGTCACACTGACATATTTAACAAATGAATCCCAATCATTATAAAAATATTTTAAGTTGCACCTATACATAAATGTATAACTATGAATGGAATGAAAATACCACCAAAATGTCTCCTGTTAGAACATGACTCATCAGTGTTTACCAACTAGAAGTAAGTTGTACAGTGTAAAGAGAGCTGGCCAGTGAGCCAGGAGATCTGTGTTCTAGCCTGGGCTTGGACTTAATAATTAGCTTAATGAAGGGAGGGCCTTGGAAACATTACCTCTTGGCCTCAGTCTCACCATTGGTAAATCATGGAAGGTTAGACTAAATGATATTTAATGGTTGTAATATACTAGGAAATCTGAATCTTGCATAGCAAAGGTCAGCAAATATTTTTTGTAAACACCCAGACAGAAAATATTTTCAACTGTGTGGGCCAGATGGTCTTGGTTACAGCTATTCAGCTCTGCCATAGTAGAGCAAGACCAGTCATAAACAATAAACAAGTAGGCGTGACTGTGTTCAGTAAAACTTTATTTACAAAAACAAGTAGCCGGGTGGATTTGATCCACAGACCATAGTAAATCAGATCACATTTCCAATAACCCAGGTTCCTTGCATTCTCCACAAATTTGTTGAAAGGAATTAATTCTGTAACTTCAGGAAGAAATCCTGTTTTCTTGATTTGTTATTAATAAACCAGGAAAGATCCTGTACAAAGCATCCCATATCCTCCCTGTCCTCCCATACCCCCCTCTTCTTTGCCATTCTTGTCAGTAGCAGAGCACCCCCATTCTTCCAGTCTCCCAGGTCTTATGAGTCTCTTGAAGGGATCTCTGCACATTATCCCTTATTTTTGTCCTGTCAGCAAGTCCCATCCTTTCTCCTCTTGCTAACTCCAATCTCTTCTCCTAAATCTAATATATACTCTTTCTGTCTATGCTTCCTAAAACACCGTTTCAGTCATTTCACTTCCTATCTTCAAAACCTTCCTAATTTCTACTGCATTGAATCTAAGTTCAAATGCACTGGAGTTTCCAAGGCCTTACTTTTCCCCACCCAACAGGTCTTATTTCTCACAAGATCTAAACATCCACTCTCTGACCCAGGCAAGGTGTTCCCTAGTGGTTCCCTACAAAGTGCATATTCATTTCTGTGCCTTTACTACCACAGTCAGTTGTCCCCAAACCATTCTTTCTACCCACCTAAACCCCACCATTATTTCAAGGTCCAACTCAAGGATCAATTTTTATAAAGCCTTATACGCCAGTCCACAAAGATATTCTCTACCTCTACACTTCTACGGAATTTAGAGGCACTATCATATGGCTTAGTACTTATCTTCCTATTACTGTTTCTGGCAACCAAACTAGGCCATGTACACCCTTATGTATTTGCCAATGCCTAATACAATGCTAAAAACAAAATAGGTTTTAAATAAACAAAGGTTGAGAGATTAAAGGAAAAGTTGTTATTGTTATAGGAGAAAGAGGAATCAAATCCAAGATCTAGCATTTTTGCTTCTTCTGAATTCTTTTGGCATATATTAGGTGCTGAGAATAACCATTACTCCATCTTATTCTGAATAAGCTTCCCAAACACATGATATTGCAGCTGTTATTAGAGGTAAGCAGTCTCCCATCTCCTTACCCTTCCCAACATTGCAAACAAATAAATTTACAGGCTTATATTTAGTCCCTACTATGTGGCTACGTATTTGTCTAGGATGTAGAGATACAGCAATGGACAAACTTACGTCCCTGTCCTTACAATGTTTTCAATCTAGTGGGAGGAAACAGAGAATAAGCAAACATTACGTCCAGAAGTAGTGGTATGTACTATAAATAAAAAAACAGGTAGGTAAGGGGGCAGAGAGTGATGGGGGCCATTTTAGATGGATTTGTATACATTTATAATAATTTACAGGAGATATTTATTAAAGAAAAACAAGACTGAGTACGGAGAGATAGGGTATTATTTTAGGTGGGACAGTGAGGAAGGTCTTTCTGATATGGCAATATTAAGGAGAGATGTGAATGATGTAAGGGAATGAGCTATCCAAACTATCTTGTGGCAGGGCATTCCAGGGAATGATCTAAGGCAAAACTCTAAGGTAGGAATATGTTTGGCTTGTTCAAACAACAGCAAAGACAAGAGGGCTGGAGAGGAGTGAGCGTTAAGTTGTACAAGATATAGTCAGAGATGGTTAGACAAGTAGCCAGGGGCCATGGCACACAGAATATAAAGACTTCTGGATTTATTCTGAGCAAGACAGAAAGCTATTGAGTGGTTCTGATCAAGGAAGTGACATGGCCTGATTTAAGTTTTAGAGATTATTCTGGCTACTTTGGGGAAAAATAAAATGTAGAAGGCAAGAGTGAAAGCAAGTACACCAGCTCAAAGGCTTCTAGATTCATCTTTGTATCTCCAATGCCTAAGACAGCATATGACATATAGACACTTAGGTATACACCACCTAGAATAGTATTTATCATCCTATATCTTTAATATAATATTAGTGGTAGTACACCAAACTCAGGTTTGAATCTCAGCTTATCTACTTTAAGTTTTATAACCATGAACATATTACTTAATCTGAGCCTCACTTCCTTACCAAAATGGAGCTACCTAAGAGTTGTGAGAACTAAATGTGACAGTGTATACATAGCATTTAGCATAGTGCCTAATACATGGTAAAAGCTCAAAAAAGTGGTAGCTGGTTATTCTCTACCCGCCTCCTCCCCCTCCAACAATGAGAATATAGTTGGAAGGCAATTGACTTCATTTATATTTATTCTTATTCTTCCATTAATTTTTATTTCTTAACTATTGTCTTTTTTAAAATTAATTTTTATTGGAGTATAGTTGTTTTACAATTGACTTCATTTAGAGGAAAGCTCATAAAAACAAAACAAAGCCCTAATACCAGGAATATCAGGAGCTTAGTTATGGACATGTTAAGTTTAAGATGCCATTAGCCATGCAAGTCGAGATAGTGATTAGGCAGTTGAATATATGAGTCTGGAGCTCAGAGGAGAGGACTGAGCTGCAGATAAAACATCTGGGATTCAGGCCATAATTGGCATTTAAGACCGTGAGCCTAAATGAGATCACCGAGGGAAAACGTGTAAATAGAAAAGAGAAGACACAAAAAGTCCTAGAGTAATATAACATTCAATCATCAGAGAGAGGAGGAGGAAGAGCAAGTAGAAATGAGAAAGATCAATCAGCCAGGTAGACAGAAAACCAAGAGAGTACAGTACCCTAGAAGCCAAGTGGAAAAATCTGTTAAAAGTTTAAAAGACAGAGTTAATAAGTCAGATGGAGTAAGGTGAAAACTGGGAAGTCATCGTTGGATTTTTTTCTTCCAGTTGTATTGAGATAATATTGACATACAGCACAGTATAAGTTTAAGGTGTACAGCATAATGATTTGGCTTACATACATCTTGAGGCCATTATCACAATAAGTTTAGTGAGCATCCATCATCTCGTATAGACACAAAATTAAAGAGATAGAAAAAAAACTTTTTTCTTGTGATGGGAACTCTTAGGATTGACTCTTTTAACAACTTTCATATGTAACATAGAGCAGTGTTAACTATATTTATCATGTTGTACATTACAATCCCGGTACTTACTTATCTTATTAACTAGAAGTTTGTACTTTCTGACTGCTTTCATCCAGCTCCCCGTCACTCCACTCCTCACCTCTGGTAACCACAAATCTGATCTTTTTCTATGAGATTGTTTGCTTTTGAAGTATAATTGACCTACAACAGTATGTTAGTTCCTGTTTCACAACACAGTGATTCAATGTTTCTATACATTTCAAACTGATCACCACAATAAGTCTAGTTATGCTATGTCACTATACAAAGATATTACATAGTTATTGACTGTATTCCCCATACTATATATTTCATACACATGACTCATATATTTTGCAACTGGAAGTTTGTACCTCTTAATCTCACCCATCTATTTCTTTCCTCCTCCCTGCCCACTCTCCTCTGGCAAACACCTGTTTGTTCTCTGCATCTAGAACTCTGTTTCTATTTTAAGTTTGTTCACTTGTTTTGTTTATTTAGACTTCACATATAAATGAAATCATACAGCATTTGTCTTTCTCTGTCTGATTTATTTCACTTAGCATAATACCCTCTAGGTCCATCCATGCTGCAAAAGGCAAGATTTCATTCCTTTTTATGGCTGAGTAATATTCCATTGCATATATGTATACGTATACGTATATGTATACACACACAATGTGAGATATATATATATATATCTCTCACATCTTCTTTATCCATTCATCAACTTAGGCTGCTTCACATCTTGGCTATTGTAAATAATGCTGCTATGAACATAGGGGTGCATATATCTTTTCTAATTAGTGTTTTGGTTTTCTTCAGATAAATACCCAGGAGTAGAACTGCTGGATCGTATGGTAGTTCTATTTTTAGTTTTTTGAGGAACCTCCACACTGACTCCATAGTGGCTGTGCCAATTTACATTCCCACCACCAGTGCATGAGGGTTCCCTTTTCTCCACATCCTCGTCAACACTTGTTATTTGTTGTCTTTTTGATAACAGCCATTCTGACAGGTGTGAGGTTATACCTCATTGTAGTTTTGATTCAAAGTTCCCTGATGGGGCTTCCCTGGTGGCGCAGTGGTTAAGAATCCACCTGCCAATGCAGGGGACATGGGTTCGAGCCCTGGTCTGGGAAGATCCCACATGCCGCGGAACAACTAAGCCCATGTGCCACAACATCATTTACTGAAGAGGCTGTCTTTTCCCCACTGTATATTCTTGCTTCCTTTGTCATAGATTAATTGACCATATAAGTGTGGGTTAATTTCTGGGCTCTCTATTCTGCTCCATTGATTTAGGTGTCTTTTTTTGTGCCAGTACCACACTGTTTCGATTACTGTGGCTTTGTAGTGTAGTCTGAAGTCAGGGAACATGATACCTCCAGCTTTGTTCTTCTTTCTCAAGATTGGTTTGGCTACTCGGGATCTTTCATGTTTCCATACAAATTTTAGAATTCTTTGTTCTAGTTCTATGAAAAGTGCCACTGGCATTTGATAGGGTTTGCACTTTATCTGTAGATTGCCTTGGGTATGGTCATTTTAACAATATTAATTCTTCCAATCCATGAACACAGTATATCTTTCCACCTGTTTGTGTCATCGTCAATTTCTTTCATTGGTGTCTTACAGTTTTTGAAGTACAGGTATTTTCTTCCATAGTTAGATTTATTCCTAGGTACTTTACTCTTCTTGATGCAATTGTAAATGGGATTGTTTTCTTAATTTCTCTGATAGTTCACGTTAGTGTATAGAAGTGCAACAGATTTTGTATCCTGTCTTTAGGATTTTCTACATATAATATCATGTCATCTGCAAACAGTGACAGTTTTACTTCTTCCTTTCCAATCTGGATTCTTTTTATTTCTTTTTCTTGTCTGACTGCCTTGGCTAGGACTTCCAATACTATGGTGAATAAAAGTGGTGAGAGTGAACATCCTTGTCTTGTTCGTGATCTTAGAGGAAATGCTTTCAGCTTTCCACCACCGAGTATGATGCTAGCTGTAGGCTTGTCAGATATAGCCCTTGTTATGTTGAGGTATGTTCCCTCTATACACACTTTTTGAGAGTTTTTATCATACATGGATGTTGAATTCTGTCAAAAGCCTTTTCTGCATCTATTGAAATGAACATATAATTTTTATTCTTCAATTTAATGTGGTGTGTCACACTGATTGATTTGTGAATACTGAACCATACGTGCATCCCTGGGATAAATCCCACTTGATCTTGGTGCATGATCCTTTTAATGTATTGTTGAATTCAGTTTGCTAATGTTTTTTTGGGAATTTTTACATGTATGTTCATCAGTGGTATTAGCCTGTAATTTTCTTTTTTCGTGGTGTCTTTATCTGGTTTTAGTATCAGGGTGATGTTGGCCTCATGTAATGAGTTTGAAGTATTCTTTCCTCTACAAGTTTTTGGAACAGTTTGAGAAGGATAGGTGTTAACTCTTCTCTAAATGTTTGGTAAATTCAACTGTGAAGCCATCTGGTCCTGGGCTTTTGTTTGTTAGGAGTTTTTTAAATTACTGATTCAACTTCATTACTGGTAATTGGTCTGTTCATATTTTCTATTTCTTCCAGGTTCAGTCTTGGGAGATGGTAAATTTCTAGGAATCTGTCCATTTCTTCCAGGTTGTCCATTTTATTGGCATATAGCTGTCTGTAGTAATTTTTTATGATCTTTTGTATTTCTCTGGTGTCAGCTGTGACTTCTTTTCCATATCTGAATTTATTGATTTGGGCCCTCTTTTTTTCTTGATGAGTCTGGCTAAAAGTTATCAATTTTGTTTATTTTTTCAAAGAACCAGCTCATTGAAAGTTTCACTGATCTTTTCTATTGTTTTTTTAATCTTCATTTCATTTATTTATTTTTATTTTGGTTGTGCCGGGTCTTAGTTGCTGCAGGTGGGCTCCTTAGTTTCAGCTCGTGGGCTTCTTAGCTGCAGCACATGAACTCTTAGTTGCGGCATGCATGTGGGATCTAGATCCCTGACCAGGGATCAAACCTGCGTCCCCTGCACTGGAATGCAGATTCTTAACCACTATGCCACCAGGGAAGTCCCTCATTTACTTCTCCTCTGATTCTTTACGATTTCTTCCCTACTACTAACTTTGGGTTTTGTTGGTTTTTGTTTTTGTTTTAGTTCCTTTAGGTGTAAGGTTAGGTTGTTTATTTGAGATTTTTCTTGTTTCCTGAGGATGTTATAAACCTCCCTCTTAGTACTGCTTTTGCAGGTGGATTTAGTGATGTGGTGGACTGGCACAAGTCAATGCCGTATTAGAATACGTTCAAGGAGAAAAATGTTAAACAGTAAATTCAGACAATGATTCAAGAAATTACACTGAAAGGGCAGGAGAGAAATGGGGTGGTAGCTGGAAGAAGTCTTTCTCTTTTAAAAATGGAAGAAATAACAGCATAAATGCTGATGAGATAGTTACAGCAGAGGGGGAAATTGATAAATGCAGTAGAGAAAGGGAAAACTGCTGCAGCATTATACTTGAGGGGGCAAGCGCAGATGGGATCTGATACTGAAGTCAAGGGGATTGTTGGCCTTAGCAGGGGAAAACAGATATAGTTTATCCTTAGTAACAGAAGAGAAGGTGTAAATGCATAAATGCAGGTAGGTGAATAGATGTCATGGAAATTCTCTTCCAACTGTCCCAGTTTCCTCAGAGAAATAGGAAGAAAGTTCATCAGTGGAGACAGAGATGGGACAGAAGGTATTGTAGCATAGGTTTAAAGAAAAAGGAAAAAGTATGAAATAGTAATCTAAGAGAGTGGGAGAGTGAATGAACTAAAGAAACACAGTGTGACTGAATTAAAGTAAAATCAGTTGCCAGGTTATTCTCCACCTAAGTTTGGCCCCACTGGCGCAGGTAAAGATACAAAACAGGTGGAGATGTAGGGATAATGAGGATACAGGTTAGTCAAATAAGTACAATTAAGGGAGAGACCAGCAGAGGAATTGAGGGTGTATGCAAAGGAGTGCTAATAATGATTGACTATGGAAAAGCAGAGTAAGGAGAGTGAAAAGCTGATCAGACTGATAGACTGTTGGTCCTGGTGGAGTCTGAATATTAAAGGGAGTGAAGTGTAAAGGTGGAGAGTTTCATTTGGAGAGTAAGATATTTACAGCTGAAATTGTCATAAAAGGTTAAGAATTACTACAGCATAGAACCAGATCCTTGGGATTCCTATATTTAATAAGAAAGTTCAGTGTAGAGGTAAAATGAGAATCCATGTGTAAGACCTGAATGGCAGGTAAGAGAATTAAAGGTAGATGATGGAATATAGCCTTGGAATTCCTCATTTTCTCTGTATAATTTATCAAAAACTCTTAGAGAAAACTAATTCCAACTTTTCTAAGGAAAACAATGATTCAGGTTAAAAAAAAAACCCTGTTTGTCTGCTTAATCATTGTTCAAAATGTATTCATGGTTTCTAAAGTCCTACACCTCTCTGCTTACAGAGTTAAATATATAAACTAACTTAAATAAAGTTAACTGACATTCTCTTTAGTTTATCTCTTGACACCAGTATTAATAATTTCCACATTTCCCAGAGAGAAATCATTAGTTTAAGAAGAAAAAGCAACTTTCATATTTAAAGATTTCAAAGCAAACCATCACCCAAATACATAAACATTCATCTGCATATTCTTTAATTATCTACTTTTCAAATCCACCTACAAGACATAACTTTATATCCAATCTGTTGAACAGTTAAATATACAATTAAAATGGTACTTTTCATAGCCTGAAAAAAAATGAGTCTTGGGTTTCAGCCTGGCATACAATTATTAAAATCTATTAAATTCATAGTTAGTGTGAATGACAACAGCAGTTATTTGCTTTACTTACCTCCTTAATAGCATCTTCATTAGGAAGAATGGAACATAAGCACGTGATATAGGCTTGCTGAAAAGATGACACATTTGAAATTTCTTTAGATTCTGCACATAGTTTTGATAAAGCAGTAGCCTGGGGGATGCAGTTAGATTTCAACAAATGTTTTATTCGCATTTGCAGAAAGAAAGGTCCTTCTTGTGCAATCAATTTATTGACTAGAAAAAAGGAAAAATAAAACAGTTTGATAACATACCACATAACATGTCAAGGTTGTAAAGATGAAAGTTTGATATCTTTTGTTGTTGCTTGTTTTTAGTGGACAAAACGTCAGCTGATATAACTGGAAGTTTATTCTGATCTCAGTACTCATCTAACAGAGCAAAGAGCAAAATAAATTAATGTTGCTAATTATTCCCACATTACTTAGTAGTTTTATTTTGAATACCATACCTTTTAATAAAGCTACTACTAACATTTCATCAAAATTCATTCTTTCACCTTCTCTTCCCTCACTTTCTGATAAGGATAGTAAGGAAGAATGAAATGAACTATAAACATAAGTACAAGGCAAAAAGGCAAGTATCCTGTGTAATATTAACAACTACCACTTGTACACTTATGAGGTACCAAGCTTTAAGCTGACTGTTTTTATATACCTCTCATTTATTCTTCACACCACCACCAAGGCAAGTATTGTTATCCCCAGTTTAAGGTTAGGAAAATTAATACTCAGAGAAATTAGGTAACTTGCCAAGGATTCCAAAGCCAGTGGTGGTCTTTCCTCTAAACCAGGCATTTCTCAAAGTGTGTTCCACCGACCAAAAGACCTGAGAGATAGTCCTAGAAAAAAAAAGGATTCCTTGGTCAAATCTCTGAACAGTCCTGCAATGAAGAAAACTGTTCACTTTTATTTAACCCAATGTTTCCCAAACTGATTTGACCAGAGAACCCTTTTACACATATCATTAGCACAACGTAAAATCTACGTTCCTGGTTCAGTACACACTTTGGAAAATGCTGCTCTGAGCAGTACTCAATATTAAGCACCTGAACACCGATTTGTACAGTGTTCTGGACAAGCCCTCGATTTATAAATAGTAAATACTTACCAAGTGTGTGGCATCGTTACACAGTATTATTTAAAGAACAGAGGTGGGAATATACATGTCAAGATGAGTGGCAAGCAAACAAACTGCTTTAGGTGGTTCACCTAAAACAGTGTTTCTTAAACTTGAAAGTGCCTTCTTCTGAACCACTGGGGGAATTGTAGTAAAATGCAGATGCTAATTCAGTAGGTCTGGGATGGGACCTGAGACTGTGCTTTTCTAATAAGCCTCTCAGGTAAGAGCCATGCTACTAGGTCTACAGGCCACATGTGGAATAGAAATCATTAATATTAATGATAAACCACCGGGATGGTGGGGAGGGGAGGGAGAGACCACTGGCCCAATCTTAACTACATATCAGAATCAACTGTAGAGATTTTAAAATTCTCTTTTTAAAAAAATAGGTAACATCATATATGCAAACGACACAAAATTCAAAAGGCACACCAAAAGGTATACAGTTAAAAGTTGTCTCCGTTCTACTCTGACTCCAGTCCCTTAGTCTCTCTCCCCAAGAAACAATAATCATTTCCAATTTTTTGTTTATCCTTCCAGAAACATTCTTAGTACAGAAGACATATTTCTTTTCCCACTTACTATATCATACGGGTCATTCTATCACATCACTGTACATTGAGAGCTACCTCAATACTTTTAACAAATAAGTATTGTTCCACTGTAGGGATATAATTAATTTAACCAATCCCCTCCTGATACACTTGCAAGTTGTTTCCAATCTTTGACAACTGTCAATAATGCTACAATTTACAGTCCTGTACAGAGGCCATTTCACACATGCACGACTGTATCTATAGCAAAAATTCCTATAAATGAAATTACTGCCAAATTAATCTCCAGAGATTGCACCAATTTACACTCCCAGCACTTATAGGTGGAAGGTGCCCGTTTCCTGTGGCACTTCAAAAAGGTCTGTATTCCAGAGCTCCAACCCTGGAGATTTTGATTTAGCAGGTAGAGCCTGGACCTTGGGGGTGTGTGTGTGTGTTTTGGTTTTAAATTCCATAGATACTCTAATACACAGTCATGGTCAAAAGGCATGGACAGAAAATAGATCATTTGCATTTGGACTTTTCCCTATTTTAGTCCCACAAGCACTAAATTCCACAAAATGAACTCACAATCATATCTCAAATAGCTCCTCGTTCCTTACTTCTATTTTCAGTAATGGTATTCTCTCAATCATAAAGAAATGAAATTTTGGCATTATCCTTCCTTGCCAACTCCTTTCCTAAGGAAATCAACTTAGTTACTGTGTCCTAGCAATTATTTTTTAAATTCTCTCCAACCTAGTTCCTCCATATTATTTCCTGCCACATCTGTCCCCTACATCCTAAACTGGCTAATATCAGATTATGCTCTATTTATCTGCTCTACCAAGTTGTATGCATTTTCACAAATCTCACACCTGAAAACAGGCATGTTATCTATACAACCCACCCCCTTCTAAATTCCCACAGCATTTT
This sequence comes from Balaenoptera musculus, assembly GCF_009873245.2. NCBI lineage: Eukaryota > Metazoa > Chordata > Mammalia > Artiodactyla > Balaenopteridae > Balaenoptera > Balaenoptera musculus. The sequence goes on along the minus strand of NC_045785.1, from coordinate 32,570,594 downwards.
ACTACTTTTACCACACTTAGTTTTCTCTTTAAGTGCAATAATAAATGATTAGAGTGTATGAAGGTTAAGATCTCAGGTTGTGGAATCACAAAACTGAGGTTGAATCATGACTCTCACATATACTAGCTGTGAGGCCCTTGGACAAATTAGTAGACCTGTCTGAGCCTCAAGTTTCTTCATCTATGAAAAGGTTAGTAATATCTACCCCAAAGAGATGAAAGAATCATAAATGAAATACCAGAATGCAAGTAAGACACTGAGCACAGGGCCAGGCAGAGTAAATGCTCAATACTACTTGCTATTATTTGTCCCTGATATCCCCCTTATTACACTGTCAGCAATTTGTGTACAAATACCATGCCTTGTTAACTTTTGTATTCCCTATAGCACTAAGCACAATGCTTTATATATTACAGATGTTTAATAAAACCATGTATTTAGCAACCAATGGTTATCACTTTAATCAATCAAAACCTTTTAGGGCTTCCTTGGTGGCGCAGTGGTTGAGAATCTGCCTGCCAATGCAGGGGACACGGGTTCGAGCCCTGGTCTGGGAAGATCCCACATGCCGCGGAGCAACTAGGCCCGTGAGCCACAATTACTGAGTCTGCGCATCTGGAGCCTGTGCTCCGCAACAAAAGAGGCCGTGACAGTGAGAGGCCCGCGCACCGCGATGAAGAGTGGCCCCCGCTTGCTGCAACTGGAGAAAGTCCTCACACAGAAACGAAGACCCAACACAGCCAAAATAAATAAATAAATAAATAAATAAATAAATAAATAAATAAATAAAGCAAGGAACATGACTTTAAAAAAACAAACAAACAAACAAAAACTTTTAGATATCTCCTCATCTGGGCTCAGATCCTGCCTCCACAGTTTTAACTACACGGCCTTGGGCATGTGTAATCTCTTGCCTGCTTAATAGATTACAGGAGATAGAAAGCACTAATACTGTGCCCATCACAGAGTAGGCACTCTATAAATCGTAGCTATTATTTCTATGAGGTAAAACTATTTTACTCAACATATTACAGCCACAGTTAAACCACTATATCAATTTTTAACACACAGATCAAACTTGCATTTTAAAAATCATTTTAAGTTACGTTAAAATCAATACTTATCTGTATTTTTAAAAAGGAAATCCATCCATACATTTCAATATTTAAAATGACATAATGAAGTGTACACTAAGATGTCTCACTCCCAACTGTGATCCCTTCTGTGTATTATTTTTTCTAAACATTTTAATACAAAAAAAATGTTTAATCATATACCCTCTCCTCCATCTAGATTCAACAACTGAACTGTTTTGCCATATTTCTTTATCTAGCTTTTCTTTTTCTCAGCCACTTAAAAGTAAGGTGCAAACATCATGACAGTTTACCTCATATATACTTCAACATGTAAAAAATGGTAACATTTAAGGTCCAGCTAAAATTTTTGTTTTTTTCTTTTTTAACAGAAAAGAGTGTTTTTGTTTTTACTGAAGGCTCAGGTGGCACATGACAATTCATAAAATGGCTTCAGAGGTAGGTGGTAGAAGGGAAAAAATGAACTGGGGTGGGAAAGAAAAACAACCAGGAAGAATTAAGAGCTGGCTGGTTCCTTCTCAGCTTGATTTAGGGGAGGAAGTTAGTACCTCTGAACAATTAGGATGGATCTCTTCCTTCAACCCTTGGTAGGGGAGAGAAAAAAAAGAACAAAAGGCTGCTGCTTTGGCTCTCCTGAGTCTCAAGGAAAATGGGGAAAAGCCAGTGCTTTGATGTCATGAATTAAGGGGGGGAGGAGGGAACTGGGTAGGGCACAGGTCAGCTGGAAAAACTGGCAGATACCAGATGGTAGCTCTGGGTTTCCTCTAGTTGGAACCACTCTAGAACAGTGGAAGGGGGGTCTCCAAGGTTGACGGGCCTGAGGTCTTTAGGGCTGTGGGCTGCTGCCATCACCATTGGAACCAGGGGTGGTTTGTGGGCACTGGGGCTCAAGTCAGGAACCATCAGTGGGGCTGGGTTTGGTCCTGCCAGCCCTACGTTTTGTGGTAGGCTGCCGGGGTGACCTGGGGTAGAAAGGCGTTTGATACCTGGGTGGGAGGACCTGCTCATTTCCCTGCTGATCATGCCAGGCAGAAGTGTCAACAGCTGGTACTAATTACATACTTCAGTAATAACTGGTTTTTGGTGGGGACGGGGTTACAAAATTCAAGAATTTGTGGCAGGAAAAATAAAAATCTTATACACTTTTTTTTTTTAATTCAAAAAACTAAACCAAAAAGCATTTACTGAGTTACTTGGAGGCTAAACACTTTGTACTTTTATGCTTCTGATTACTATGTTATTGAAAAAAGGCAATTAATGAAATGATAGTCACTGCTTTCTAGCATCAAATATGTTGATATCTGGGCTGCAAGGACAATGGAGCTATAAAGGAGGCTTTCTAAATCTGCTGACCTGAAATTAGTAAGGGCCAGTTGCAGAAGTAAGCAGGCAACAGGCTGCTCACCACTTATACTGTGGTTCTCAGAAAAATTCCTTACATATGTAGGTAACCTATACCCATTCAGAGTTTATAGATAGTGGGTACTTACTTAATCTTTATTGAATATATAGGATACCATGGGATATTAGGTAAACAGTGCTTCTCCCCATTTCTTGATTTTTTCTATGTGAAAAGAAATTGAGTACCGTTAACTCCTGGGGTGGGGGGGATATATTTGATTAGTACATTGGGGAAAATAAATTGGGGACATTTAATGCAACTCCATCTTTTCCCTCTGGGGTTTGGGCCTATCTACAAAAGTCATGCATTCTTCACTCCTGAAGCCTTATCTGGACTGGGATCTGCCTAATTCTGGGATCCTTTTGCAACTATTTGGCTCTGTCCTCTAACAACTTTTAATAATAATAAAGGCAATAATTTAGCCTCCACCTGCCTACATTTACAAAAGGATGCCATTTACTGGGAACCTCAACAGAAAACAATAAATATCAATCTATTTTCTATTTAACAGCTATTCTCCTTATTCATTTTTTTTTCTTGTCAGTATAACTGATAAGCAGTAGAATTACCAGAGGAAAGGGACCAAGAGAAAATCTAAACACTCTTATTATCAATCTTCTGACTATACAGAAAAACCCAAACAGCATGTATACAATAGGTTATCAAACTTGGTGAATGAATAAGCTAACTGGAATATTTTAAGATATCAACATTCAAAAGGCCTGTCCTGAGACCTGAACTAAAGATCTATCAAAAATGGGACTTCCCTGGTGGCGCAGTGGTTAAGAATCCACCTGCCAATGCAGGGGACACGAGTTCGAGCCCTGGTCCGGGAAGATCCCACATGCCGTGGAGCAACTAAGCCCGTGCACCACAACTACTGAGCCTGCGCTCTAGAGTCCGCGAGCCACAACTGCTGAGCCTCCATGCCACAACTACTGAAGCCCACACGCCTAGAGCCCGTGCTCTGCAACAAGAGAAGCCACGACAATGAGAAGCCCTCGCACCGTAACGAAGAGTAGCCCCTGCTCGCCGCAACTAGAGAAAGCCCGCGTGCAGCAACAAAGATCCAATGCAGCCAAAAATAAATTTTAAAAAATTTTTTAAATAAAATAAAAATTAAAAAAAGATCTATCTAAAGTGTAAATAAAAACTGTTCTGAAACTCATTCTTATTCCAGAAACATACTTAACAGAACGTGATCCTTTTTAACTTTCCACTAACTTAAAGCAAATGAAATCATAATTGTTGGACATATAAAATGAGATATTTTGTGTGTCTAAAATGCAAATGTCAACTATGTCAACTCAAATCCATAAATCTTCTGGACTTAAACTGACAACTTTGTAAGAATTTTCTTTCTTTGCATATCTCTATAAAAATGCTAAATTCCAATGTTTCATAAATTTAAAATAAGAAGTAATTTTTTTTCATAATCCTCAGCTGTAGTAACCAGTAAACAAAATATCATTATAAGCAAAGCTCTACTAAATACCAAGGACTGGAAGCAGATTATTGATTTCTATCTCAGGAACTCTGTATAAACATTGTCAGTCAATGCAACATTTAAAAACAAGTATAAAGGGATACTTTTAAAACACTACATAAATATTTAAGAATCCTTAAGCAAAACATTAAGTGCTAATGGTTAGTTTTTACTATTCAAAGGATAAGAGAATGATTGGCTATAGATACACAGGTGAAATTCACAAAATTTTAACCCAGAAAAAAATTTTAATTCTCTTAGAACTGAATCCTCCTTCAATAGTCAGTATAGTTTTAAGCTTACCTTCTTCTGTTTCTACTGGCTGTTGAGACAGAATTTTAAGAAGAACAGGGTTTTTCCACACCCCCTCCTTGGTAACATGAACCAGTATTTGTAGGTTATTATTCCCAAATTCCAATAATGCATCATGTGACTCCTTAAAAAAAAAAAAAGCATATCCAGAAAACAGGCAATATAAAAAGTCATTTTGCCCTTTCAATATATCTGAATGTCTATGAAAAGACCTATATCTTGGATTTCCTAAAAATAAATAAGCAGAAAAAAAACTATCAAAGTTTTGTGAAATTCTGTTGCTGCTTTTTAAAAAATGAAACTAGGGCATTTTCACTAAGTTAAAGAGTACCTTTAAAACGTTTTCCTGAATTCTCCTAGGTAAAATTATCACAATTTAATTTACATCCTTGAATTACTCAATCATTTTAAGGCCACTGGCACAGATTTCTTTTAAAAAGATTCTGCAGTATTCACACAGGCAACCTATTCCTTCTAAAAGAAGTATGACTTAATGACATCTATTGTTATATATCTTTTTAATTGTTTAAATTCTTCTATCAAAGGACTTTTGGGTTTCCCTGGTGGCGCAGTGGTTGAGAATCTGCCTGCTAATGCAGGGGACACGGGTTCGAGCCCTGGTCTGGGAAGATCCCACATGCCACGGAGCAACTGGGCCCGTAAACCACAACTACTGAGCCTGCACGTCTGGAGCCTGTGCCCCGCAACGGGAGGGGCCGCGATAGTGAGAGGCCCACACACCGCGATGAAGAGTGGCCCCCCGCTTGCCTCAACTAGAGAAAGTCCTCGCACGAAACAAAGACCCAACACAGCTAAAAATAAATAAATAAATAAATAAATAAATAAATAAAGTAGCTATTAATTAAAAAAAAAAGTGGTAACTCTTGGGAAGAAATAGAGAAAGATCACTTTTTAAAAAAAAAGGACTTTTAAAATGATAGATGGCTCCAGGGACTTCCCTGGCGGTCCAGCAGTTGGGACTCTGTGCTTGCAATGCAGGGGGCGCGGGTTCAATCCCTGGTGGGGGAACTGTGATCTCACATGCTGCGCAGCCAAAAAATTAAAAAAAAAAAAAAAAAAAGTACACAAAAAAATGATAGATGGCTCTAGCTAAAAGTCATGGAAATGTAAGTTATTAGCTGTCATTCTATCTCCTCAGAAAACAAACAAAATATAATTGCCAATAGTTTATTCTTTAAAATACTTATAAACACAAAGGGCGGGGAGGTAAGGGGTCAGAAGTTTAACTTGACATAAATGATTAAGCATATATCTCACTGTCCTTTATTACTAGTGAGGATTATTGGTTGTTTCCATATTCTAAAATTTTAACTTGTTTTCCCTTAGTTTAGACTGCTGAAGTTCTCAAGGAACATAAGCTTTCACTGGTAGCAGTATTTCTTTGGAAAATAAAATATAGGTTAAAAATGTTCACAGACCTAAGACTATAATCTTATATTCACCTAAGTGAAATATAAAAAATAAAGTTTGCTTTTTTCCCCTTAATTTTCATGTCAGAATGACAGGGTTTTAATACACACACACACACACACACACACACACACACACACACACACACACACACACCATATACTGAGTTATCTTCTGCTAAGAAAGGGTTTAAAATATAAAACTGACACAGAAAGTGATATTTCCAATTAACAGTTAACTAACAGCAATATTTAAATGCTATAATTTTCCTTTAATGGCTTGAAATGGCTTGACCTGTCCTCAGGCTTCTTTTTACTTAACTTAGGACAACAGGCATTTACTTTGCAGTGAAGATGAAGATTCTATGTCAGAATGTGCTGTGTCTGGTTACCATATTTGTAATACCTAACAGACCTATACCATTACACTTTAGCAGAACACTGTCACCCCCATGATACATAGCAACTAAAATAAAAAGCCACTGTTTGGGTTAAAAACAAAAACAATTTTCTAATTTTTCATCTGTTCAAAATACAGTTTATTCTGAGTAAGAATGATGTGTAATCCTTTATTACATATATATACACATACACATATATATATTATAGCAAAGTTACTTTTAAAAACATTAGGGAATCTCTGGTGGTCCAGTGGTTAGGACTCCGCGTTTCCACTGCAGGGGGCATGGGTTCAATCCCTGGTCAGGGAAGTAAGATCCCACAAGCCTCACAGTGCAGCCAATGAATGAATAAATGAATGAATGAATGAAGAGAGAAGAAGGAAGGAATGAAGGAAGGGAGGGAGGGAGGCAGGGAGGAAGGCACTTTAAAAAATTTAAAAATAACATTAAATAGTCCTTAAAAACTATGATGGAATTTTAAAAGTAATTTAAAAACTTAGATTTGTTTCTTTTTTAAGGTAAAACTATCTTGAAATCTACAATACAGAAATACTAGCACAAGATGTTCACTCTAGCACTGTTTACAATAAACAGCAAAGAGATTTGGCCAAATAATTTATGGTGCAACCACATAACAGAATCCCAGGCAGTCATCAAGGGAGAGCTACATATGCAATCCTAGATACATGTCCATGTTAAAATCATTAAGTTAAAAAAAGTTGCAAAAAAACAGGATCTCATTTTTCTTTATTTAAAATTTCATTTCAGAACGTATTTTTATATCCATAAAGAAAAGGTCTGGAAGGGTTACACAAGCTGTAAACAGTGGTTGAGAATGCTCTCTGTGGCCTGCTCTTGTAAAACTATTCTCTTACCAAAAGTATCCTCAAAACTACCTGCTGCCTTATCCATTTATCACCTAAAATAAGAAAACCTCAAGGTTTTATGTTTCAGATTTCTACAGGGACCATGTCTTGTATTTATCTGTACCTCTACTGCATTTATTAAACACATATTCAGAAATGTGAATATATATATCCTAAATGTCTGATAAATACCGGGCAAAGTTACACAGGTCGGAGGGAAGGCAAATATTTTATTCAGGCATACGATCTAAGAAAAGAACAAAGAAATATAAGAGTATTCTCTCTTCAAAGGATACTACTAATAATAATAGTAACAGCCTTAAGAATAAGTACACTTGCCCTTCTAGAATGTCGTATGCCAGGACAAAACTACTGGCAGGCCGAATGACAAAATCAATATGCTCTGCATGAAAGATGATTTTAACAGCAGCTGTATGAATATGTGAAGAGTTAGGACATTATAGGGATTAAATCAGGCCAAGAACATGACAAAGAATTCTTCTCCTCAAACAGAAAATCTAAAGATTAACATTATATCATTTCATTTTGGATTTTTTATCCTAGAGGAAAGAAATTTCCAGATAACGAGGTGTGACTGTTAACATGCAAATCTTTACGTATGCCTTCATGAAACAGGTGCAGGCTACTATGGAGTTTGTGTCCTCGAGGAAGCAGTTAAACAAAGCAAGCTCTAGGTATAAATCTAGGTGTAACTTTGGGCAAGCTAATTCACCTCTCTATGCCTGTCTCCCCATTTATAAATGGAGATTCAAATGATCTCTACGGTATAAGGTTTGCAATTTGATTAAAAGATACAAAATGTAAAAACAATGTAGAGTACTGTTTGGTACATAATTAATGATAATAAATGAATGGTAGCTATTCACTTATTATGTCTATTTTCTTTAAATAGTTTTTCTACCTCTACTGGTAACAGGCAAATTTGCTTCCTACTGTTTTTCCTCCTACCTTACCCTCCCCTCCCCAACTTGCTACTTTCTGATCTGCTCATCTAAGAATTCTGATAATCAAGCCAATATAGGAGCCAACGTAGCTCTCCTGTAAGAAAAATGCATGCACAGAATCTCTGATGACTATTTTGACGGTTTAAGAGACTTAGCATTGTAAGTCCCTGAAGTGTTAGGGGGAAATTACTAGATAAGTGTACTATCAATGAAGCAAATACTGCTACCTTATAAACATATACAATTTTACATTTTTAATAGCTTTATTCTGTCTAAAACTTTGTTTCTGAAGAATGAAAACTTTTTTTGTTGATTTCTAAGCTATGTAAAGGCTAACAAAACCAAATGATAGGGAAAAAAACAACAACTTTTAGCACACTCCCTTCATCTGGAAGGCCTCCTTCTCATTTCATGAACTTACTACCAATATATAATGAATTTGTTTTTGTTCTAAGTTTCCAATTTTAGTTTGCTGGGAGAAATTAACTACGTGTCTTGAATACCTAAACAGAGACCTTTTTTGAGGCCACATCAACTCACCTGTAAAGACTGAAGGAAGAGTACCCAGGCTTCACATGGCAGTTCACTTTCAGACACTGAAAGCAGTAATTCAAAACAACTCCTAGAATATGAATAACTAAGTCAGTATATAACAGTGGTTATAGTCATAATCAAGTACAGTATGACAGTGATACTGAATATACATTTTACATTTATTTAGACCATTTTAAATTTGTTTTTCACTCTTCAAAGTTTCATTCAACATTGTTATATTAACTTTTCAACTTTAAAAAAGAGAAAAAAGAAAAACTATGAGGCTTCAGAGGAGGAATAATGGGATTATAAAACCAGGAATGTTTATGTTGCAAAAAAAAAAGTATAAAGTTAGAGGTTTGGGGTTTGGGAAAATAGGAAGGAAAACATGTAAGACCAGAGAAAAATAAAATGGACCACCCAGACTAGAATTTATCCCACCAAACAATCTGCAAACTGAATCAAGGTGATTCCACAACTGAAAACTAACAGCTGTTGTATTTTTTCAATTTGCAAATAAATACATTAAAGGTGTAACTCTGCCATTAGGCAGCCAAATACTAAAATAGCAGCTAGATTATCATGGACCCTTGGGGTGGTAATCTTATACTGTACCCTGATATTTTCTGCTAGTATAATTCTTAGTTCAAATAATATAATTGTATTGAAGAATTTCACAGTGTTTCCCCCCAAAGTGTTTCTCAAAGACCACCACAGCTTCCAGATACTCTTGTCACTTCACTTGATCTATTCCTAAGGACAGAGAGAAAATGCATCATTCTAAGCCTGAGTAGGAAAAGAGACTCAAGGCAATTAAAGATTATGTTGCTTGGCTGGAGCTTCACTTATACTTTATCTCCTGAAAATGTGAATATAAAGTGCTCAGAGCAAAGGAAATTTCATTCAAAGGTATGACCCTGATGTTGCTTTGAACAGTGTGATGCCATAGTAAAGAGAAGTCAGGCAAACATTACAACCAAAAATACTCAATTTTAAGAGGGATTTAAGTTCTTAAACTTACAGTACTAATCTGCCAAGCACTAAGAGGACATCTTCGCATTCAGTAGTTAAATACGGGCGAGCACTGGCAAAGCTTTGGATGGCAAGTCGATATACCTCCAGAAGATACACAATATGTTCTGATGCATTCTTGCTGCTTGCATATTGCAATAAGGTCTAAAAAATAAAGTTAGAGTTTTAATCATTTAAGAAAAAATAAAGACAATGAAACAAACAAGACTATCTTTGTTCTCAAATGCACTACCCCTTCCTTTTTGTCTAACAGATGCATACACCTTTTATTTGCCTTTTTAGGCTCTGGTTTGTTTAGAGGATTCTATTTTCATCACTTAATGAACTGTTTCTGCTGAGTTAAAGAAAAGGCAGAACTGCTCTTTTGACATGAGAATAAATCTAAGAATAAAGCCATAAAACACCTATAGCTGTTCTCACTAGAGGTCTGGAGTTACCATCTCTGAAATTCAGTAATGTTTCATTAATACAACATTAAATTGAACACCAACCATGTGCCAATACACTGGGTATATAAGGATAAGAATATGATCCCTGACTTACACAAGAGACTTACTGCTGAGTGTAGCCCTCTCAGCTCTTTTTTCTACACACGTAGAACTTATTAGGCTTAATTTATACTTACCAATTTATAAAAGGTTGAGGTTTTTATTTTTAATGAAGTTTATTTCAAAAACTAATATACATGCCAAATGCCAGTTTATTTGTTTACAATGGGGGACAGTCATATTACCACCTAGGGTCCCCATTCCCCATACTTTGATGTAAGAGGTCCCATTCCCCATACTTTGATATAAGAGATTATCTGGTGAGTTTAAAATCTAAAACAAAGGAAAACACAACCACAATAAAGCCTGATAAATTACATGTGTTCAAATGACGACAGAAAGCTGGCTTCTGTTCTCCCTGGACAGTGTGGAAAATCTGCCAAATTCTTGTTTGGGGTCTCTCTTTCTAGGTTCCACAAAGTTGCTCTCCCTACTATTAATATATTTCTTTCCTCTAACAACTGAATAGGTTTTGCTTATGCTTAACTGATATATGTCATTAGGTTAAGACTTGAATTGTGCAACTTTTCCCCCCTAGAACACACATTCTAACTGGGCTAGGGAGTTAAGGCTACTTCAATAATAATTTCTTCTAACTTCCTGTCTTCTGATTTTTCTGCTTAGCAAACTACAAATAACTGTGGTGGCACTGCAGGAGTCCACTGATCTTCTGCAGTTTTTTCTGCAGTTTTCATAATAACAGTCCCTATATCTGTTCTGATAATTAAGAACTGACTGGTCTTGATTATTTAAAACAAACAAACAAACTTAACAGGGAAATATATGATCAACCATTATACCATATACAGTAAAAGCTCTCTTAACTAACACATTGGATTATCTGATCTTTGCATACTTGAATGATCAAGCCAGTTAAGCTATATTAGTACACCCATTTCAATTCAGTATCTTGCTGCTTTATCACAGTCACTCTAGAGAAGTGGGCTCTTTCTGTTATTTTCAGAAAAGCATTATATCCCCATCTAATCAAATCCCAAATTTTAGTAAAATAAGAAAAAAACAATAATAACAGAGGATCATAAAACTGACCCCACACCAATCCTTTCTAGCTAAAACAGTGAAGAGAAGGAACACAGAATCGTGTACTTATCAGTTACGTAAATAACATTTCACATAATCTCTCTTAAGAAATTTATTAAAATTTATGTCAGAAAGAAATTGTTTTAGGTCAGCAAATTACTTACGGTCTGCATTGGCTAATCTGAAAACCAGAGGGCTTTACAAATTTACATTCAGTACCAGATTTTATGCTCCTGAGGTCAGATTTATCTTATCAGTCTTTACAGGCCTAACACTCTTCTACCCCCTTCCATCTTGATAGGACATTCAAGTCTCATCAAATGTTTACTGAATAAATTTACCATTTTACTGAATAAACTCATCATTCTATTCACTTGACAAATATTTTTTGATAGCCTACTCTAGTAAGGAGCTAGGTACTGGGGGGAAAGAGATGGGGGCCTATCCTCGTGGAGCTTTCAGAATGAGTCAACACAGCATGATAGTTGAAACCACAAATGCAAATTAACCCACTACTGGCTAAAGTATGCAAAGAGAAGGGCACAGTACATACAGATGAGGTTATTCTTTCCACAGTCCACCTTCCCACTCAGAAGCTCCTGCCAGCAATCTAGTATCTTCTGACACAGACATTCCATTAAGATTCCCAACAAGTTACACAATTTCAAAGATTCAATACCCCATGACTATTTATGTTTACATTTTTCCCTATACTGATTTATATATTTTTTATATTCCTAAATCTTTTCCCCCTTACATGTTAATCACATTAAGGTGTCCTTAACATGTCCACTATGAGCATACTCTGGACATTGGAAGAATCGCTGGAACAATCTTATCATCTTTTTAAAAAATGCAAGATTAAAATGAATGAATTATAGCCATCCAAATGACATTTTAAGTACCTCACGTAAACAAAATTCCATCAGAAGCAGAAAAGTAAAGTGGAAGTCTCTTATTTTTTTTAGACATTTAAATTTTAGACACCAACAAAACTGAATAAGAAAGGGGCAATAAATGATAACTATGACTCCCTCAAGTTCACTGGCATTCTTCAGAGACCAAATTAATGGCCTCTTCTCTTTGTTTCAGTAAATTCATTTACGCTACAAAAGCTTACTATGTGGCAATACTGTGCTGGGTACTAGAGATGAAGACTCTTATCCTGTCCTTAAAGAACTAAATACACTGAGAGGTCAGATAAATTAGCCCAATCAGGTACCATTTTTGATTATTTTAAACATTCTTACTGGGGTGCTCTCATTCATATCCCAGGCAGATTATCTCTCAAGTCCTTGCTGTATACCTCAAATGCCTGTTAGACATTTCCATCTGGATGTCCTAGTCAAATCTAAAATTCAACATGTTGAAAACAAACATCTTCCCCAGCAAATATGTTCTTCCTCCTATGTTCCATCTGCTTCTTTTCAGGAGCCAGAGCTAAAAAAACCTGTCTTTGAAACCACCACACCGAAGTTTGCTGATTCAACTGCAGAAATACCTTTGTCTGTGATCTTATGCTTTGATTTCTACAGCCAGCGACCTAGATCAGGCCCCCAACATCCCTCACCTGGAATGCTACAACAGTTTACTTCTCTAGGCTAAATATCCTCCAGTTCTGTGTATGTGTTGTAGTCATAACATATTTGTACACACAAAAAATTAATGCACAGGGAAAAAAACTAGAAGGAACTCAGCTAATATGGTTATTAGCACTGGAGTAGTAGCAGGATTATAAACAATTTTCTACCATTTTTATAATTTTCTGAAATTCTTCCCAAATTTTCTTTAATAAGTATTATTATGTTTACATTGAAGGAAAGAATCTCTTCCCTATCCCAATTCTATCTATATTCCTCACTACATGGTTTCATACATTCCTTACTACATGGTTTCAAAGAGGTTGGTAGCATCCTGACTATTCTCTGAAACTATCAAGGAAGGAGAATTTTTTTCTTCATGATGGTCATATTTTATGCAGGGATGCATTCCAATTTAAAACTCAAATGGTTCAAGACTAATTTTTCCAGTGGAATAACCATAGTTAATATTTTTGAGCACACAGTATGCACTAGGTATCTTCCTAAGAGCTTTACATGCTATGAACATTTAATACAACAACCTGATGAGCTAGGTGATTTATCATCAGCTCATTTTTTTAAATGGGGAAACCAAAGCACAGAGAGATTAAGTTATTTTCCAAAAGACACCTGGTAGTAAATGTTAGGATTTGAACTAGGGTCATCTGACTCCAGAGCCCACACTTAATTACTTTGCTACAAGACTTTTCAGAATGCACAATTTCACAACTGTTTTAGGTGTGTTTTAAAACTCTACTTCCGGGCTTCCCTGGTGGCGCAGTGGTTGAGAGTCTGCCTGCCGATGCAGGGGACACGGGTTCGAGCCCTGGTCTGGGAAGATCCCACATGCTGCGGAGCAACTAGGCCCGTGAGCCACAACTGCTGAGCCTGCGCGTCTGGAGCCTGTGCTCCGCAACAAGAGAGGCCGCGACAGTGAGAGGGCCGCGCACCGTGATGAAGAGTGGCCCCCCGCTTGCCGCAACTAGAGAAAGCCCTCGCACAGAAACGAAGACCCAACACAGCCATAAATAAATAAATAAATAAATAAATAAATAAATAAATAATTTTAAAAAAAAAAACCTCTACTTCCCCCACCAGGTGTTAACTTTAATCTTTTACAGCAAGTAGCATCATGGTCATCATCTGGCCTTCTTCCTGAGAGTTTACAACATTTAATTTCCATTTAAAGTGACTGCTTCTGGGGAAAGTTTTCCAGCAATAGTGCTGATTGACACTCCACAGTTCAGAATGCCGGTGGTTCACAAAGAAATGGCAAAAAATATCTGGTACCTGTTAAAGCTGCACGTCCTATGGCAACAGGAAATTATATGACTTTTAATAGAGGAGGATTTTCATTATTTCAAATTTTGCACATAAAGCGAGAAATCTTATTGATTTTAATTTCTCAACTCGTGAAATTCCCAGAACTACATAAATTTGAGTAAAATGTGATTGCACTATGACAGATAGACTTCCAGCAGGGGGTAGCACTTGAGCTGGATTTCTGAGGTACGCGTCAAGTTTGAAAATGCAAAAGTGAGGGGAACAGGACTCCAAGTAGACAGTAACCTGAACAAAGTCAGAAAAGACCAGTAGAACAGATAGGGCAAACAGTGACAATACTTTACATTCGTTGGTGAGGAAGCACGGGAGGTTTCCCTAGAAGAGACTAAGCTGGGTGTGAGATGGAATGGAAAGAGAACAGCTGGCTGCTTACATTCAGAAAGTGGCTAGAGTAAATTACAACTTTCAAGTCTTTTACATATGTTGCTATTAGGCCCCACCTCACACTTTCTATATTGGTTACAGTTGTTTTTTTAAAATCCAGAAATATGACGTACTTATTACTCTATCTACCTACCTATTCATCTATCCTGGATTCAGTTCATCATCCCAGCCTACCAAGATTATTTTTAGATAGTGATTCTGTCATGGGATTTAACTATGCTTTCTAACTTCATTTCATTTTCAAAAATATCTTTTTGCTGTTTTTTCATAAAATTAATATCCTTTATTGTTTAAAAAATACAGATCAATAGAGAAGTAAAAATTAAAATGTCCACAATCTACACTATCACTACCCAAAAGTAGACCACTGTTAACAGGTAATATTAAGTTAGAGAGGTTTTTAATGCGTAAATAGCAGTATTTTAATGGACTCAAACTATACATTGTTTTGTAAAATTTTCTTCAACGTCAGTATTTTTATAGTTCATGTGTGTATCACAGTTTATTACTCAAGTCCCTGTTTCTGGGCATGATGGTTTCTAACTCTGCATTATTATATATAATATTTAGGACAATGTTCTATAAATGGAATTGCTGGGTCAAAGGATGCATAATTCTTAAGACTTTACATAGTACCAAATTCTGCACCAGAAAATTTGTTCCAATTTACATTCCTATTATTTATGTAAGATAGTGACAGATTGAGGAACTGTCATAATTATTGTACATTACAACCTAAATACGACTTTTTGAGGGTCAGCTGGATAAGGGAAATACATTATTTTGTTTATTCAATTTATAATCCTTTCATTACTACTGTGGTTGAATAAAAATTTTCATGTTTCTTTTACAGCACCCATATGGTATCTTCATTTTAGTTATCAATAACAGTAAGGAAGAGAGGTTGGATGAGAACAGCATCAACAGTTAATCTTCCCAAAAAACTGAAGAGGGAATACATCCTAACTCATTCTATGAGGCCAGCATTACCTTGATACAAGAGCCAGACAAAGACTACAAGTAAAGAAAACTACAGATCCATATGCCTTATGAAGACTGATACAAAAATCATCAACAAAATACTAGCAAACTGAATTCAATGGCATATTAAAATGGATTATACACTACGACCAAGTGGGATTTATTCCTGGAATGCAAGGATGGTAAAGCATATAAAAATCAATTAGTGTACTACACCACATTAAGAGCATGAAGGGAAAAAACCTCACATGATCACCTCCACTGATGCAGAAAGAGTGTTTGAAAAATTCAACAACCTTTCATGCATGATTAAAAAAAAAAAAAAACCAAACACTCAACAAACTAGGAGTAGAAGAAAATTACCTCCACATAATATAGACCATGAATGAAAAACCGTAACATTATACTCAATGGTGAAAGACTAAAAGCTTTTCCTTTAAGGTCAGGAAGAAGGATATCCACATTCACCACTTCTATTCAATACAGTACTGGAAGTCCTAGTGAGAGCAATTAGGCAAGAAAAAGAAATAAAAGGCATCCAAATTGGAAAGAAAAGTACAAGTATCCCTATTTGCAGATGACATGATTTTACATATATAAAATATTAAATATTCCACACCCAAAAAACTATTCATATAAACAAGTTCAGCAAAGTTGCAGGATACAAAATCAACATACAAAAACCAGTTGTGCTTTTTGTTTTTTGTTTTTGGCCACGCCGCACAGCTTGCAGGATCTTAGTTCCACAACCAGGGATCAAACCCGGGCCCACAGCAATGAAAGCACAGAGTCCTAACCACTGGACTGCCAGGGAATTCCCTCAGTTGTGGTTTTATACACTAACAATAAATAATCTGAAAAGGAAGTTAACTATTCCATTTACAATCGCATCAAAAAAACAGGAATAAACCAAGGAAGTGAAAGACTTGCACACTGAAAACTATTAAAACTTGATGAGAGGGCTTCCCTGGTGGCACAGTGGTTAAGAATCCACCTGCCAATGCAGGGGACACGGGTTCGAGCCCTGGTCTGGGAAGATCCCACATGCCGCGGAGCAACTAAGCCCGTGCGCCACAACTACTGAGCCTGTGCTCTAGAGTCCGCGAGCCACAACTACTGAGCCCGAGTGCCACAACTACTGAAGCCCGCGCGCCTAGAGCATGTGCTCTGCAACAACAGAAGCCACTGCAAGGAGAAGCCAGCACACCACAATGAAGAGTAGCCCCCGCTCGCAGCAACTAGAGAAAGCCCGCGCACAGCCACGAAGACCCAGTGCAGTAGCAAGCCATCAATCAATAAATGTATATATTAAAAAAACCTGATGAGAGATATTAAAGAAGACACAAATAAATGGCAAGACATGTCATGAAAATGTCCACGAATTGGAAGACAATATTGTTAAGATGTCAATACTATACAAAGCAACCCACAGATTCAATGCAATCCCTATCAAAATCCCAATGACTTTTTTGGGGGGCAGAAATAGAAAAATCCATCCTAAAATTAACAGAGGATCTCAAAGGACCTTGAACTGCCAAAACAAACTTGAAAAAGAAGAATGAAGTTGTAGATCTGATACTTTCTGATTTCAAAATTTACTACAAAGCTACAGTAATCAAAGCAGTGTGTACTCGAGTAAAGAGGGACACACAGACCAATGAAATAAAACAGAGTCCAGAAATAAACCCTCGCATATATGGTCAAATGATTTTCCAGGGTGCCAAGACCTTTCAGTGGGGGAAAGGACAGTCTTTTCAACAAACGGTGTTGGGAAAATTGAATATCCATATGCAAAAGAATTAGACTCTTACCTTATACCATAAATTAGCTCAAAATAGATCTAACATCAGACTGCAAAGGCAAAAGAAATAAAAGCAAAAATAAACAAATGGGACCTAATGAAACTTAAAAACTTTTGCACAGCAAACAAAACCACCAACAAAACGAAAAGACAACCTATGGAACGGGAGAAAATATTTGCAAATGATGTGACTGACAAGGGGTTAATATCCAAAATATACCTACAACTCAGTATCAAAGAACCAAACAATCCAATAAAAAATGGGCAGAAGATCTAAACAGACATCTCTCCAAAAAGACACACAGATGACCAACAGGCACATGAAAAGATACTCAACATCACTAATTATCAGAAAAACACAAATCAAAACCACAATGAGATATGAGGTGATGTGAGGTGTCACATCAGTCAGAATGGCTATCATCAAAAAGTCTACAAATAACAAATGCTGGACAGAACGTGGAGAAAAAGGAACCCTCCTACACTGTTGGTGGGAACATAAACTGGTGCAGCCACTATGGAAAAAAGCATGAAGATTCCTTTAAAAACTAAAAATAAAGCTACCATATCATCCAGCAATTCCACCTCTGGGCATATATCCTGAACAGACAAAAACTCTGATTTGAAAAGATACATGTACCCCAATGTTCATAACAGCATTATTCACAATACCCAAGATGGAAACAACCCAAGCGCCCACCAAGAGACAATTGGCTTAAGAAGATGTGGTATGTGTGTGTGTGTGTATACACACACACACACACACACACCCCACACACAATGGAATATTACATAGTCATAAAATAGAATGAAATATTGCCATTTGCAGCAACATGGATGGACCTAGAGAATATCATACTAAATGAAGTCAGTCAGACAGAGAAAGACAAATATCACATGATATCACTTATATGGGGAATCTAAAAAATAATAAAAATGAATCTATATATGAAACAGAAACAGACTCAGACATAGAAAACAAACTTATGGTTACCAAAGTGGAAGGGGGGGATAAATTAGGAGTACTATGGGATTAACAGATACAAACTGCTACATATAAAACAGATAAGCAGGGCTTCCCTGGTGGCGCAGTGGTTAAGAATCCGCCTGCCAATGCAGGGGACACTGGTTCGAGCCCTGGTCCGGGAAGATCCCACATGCCGCGAGGCAAGTAAGCCCGTGCGCCACAACTACTGAAGCCCATGGGCTTAGAGCCCAGGCTCCGCAACAAGAGAAGCCACTGCAATGAGAAGCCTGCACACCGCAACGAAGACCCAACGCAGCCAAAAATAAATAAATTAAATAAATTAAAAAACAAAACAAAACCAAAAAAACAGATAAGCAACAAGGATTTACTGTATATCACAGGAAACTATATGCAATATCTTGTAATAACCTATAATGGAAAATAATCTGAAAAATATATATATAACAATAATTTTGCTGTACACCTAAAACTAACCCAAGATTGTAAATCAACTACACTTCAATTAAAAAAAGAAAAGAAAAAAGGAAAAAATAGATCTAAGAGCTAAAATCATAAAACTCTTGGAAGAAAACAGTGGAAAAGCTTCATGATATTGGACTTGGAAATGATTTCTTAGTCACGATACTGAGAGTACAAGTAACAAAAGTAAAAACAGATAAACTGAGCTATATCAAAATTTAAAACTTTTGTACCCCGAAATTTGGATACTATCCATGTGGTAAAAAGAAAACCTGCAAAACAGATGAAATATCTGCAAGTCATCTATCTGTTAATGGATTAATATCCAAAATATATAAAGCTTTAAAACGCAACAACAAAACCCAATTAATAATGGGCAAAGGACTTTAAACAGACATTTCTCCAAAGAAGATACACAAATGGCCAATAAGCACATGAAAAGATGTTCAACATCAGTAAGTAGGAAATGCAAATCAAAATCACAATGAGATACCATTTCACACTCATTAGGATAGTTATTATCAAAAACAAACAAACAGAAAATAACAATTGTTTGCAAAAATGTGGAGAATTTGGAACCCCTGTGCATTGTTGGTGGGAATGTAAAATGGTTCAGCCACTGTGCAAAATGTTTGATGGTTTCTCCAAAAATTAAACAGAATTACCATATGATCTAGTAATTTCACTTCTGGATATACACCCAAAAGAACTGAAAGCAGGGACCTGAAGAGCTATTTGTTCCCATGTTCATAGCAGCATTATTTACAATAGGTGGACATAATCCAAGAATCCATCAAGGGATGGATGAACAAACTGTGGTGTATAAACACAGTGGAATATTATTCAACCTTAAAAAGAAAGGAAATTTGACACATGCTACAACCTCGATGAATCTTAAAGCCATTATGCTAAGTGAAATAAGCAAGTCACAAAGAGACATATGTTTCCACTTATAAGAATGCACCATAGTCAAATTCATGGAGGCAGAAAGCAGAATGGTGGTTACCAGAGGCAGGGGAGAGGGACGAATGGGGGATTAATGTCTGATGAGTTCAGAGGTTCAGTGTGGGAAGATGAAAATGTTCTGAGGATGAATGGTGGTGACAGTTGCATAACAACATAATATACTTAATGCCACTGAACTGTATGCTTAAAAACAGCTAAAGTGGCAAATTTTGTATTATGCATACTTTACCACAATATAAAAAAATACCCAAAAAAGTTAACTTTATGTCTTGAGATTTAAGAAGAGCAATTTTCAAGAAACAGAAGTGTGTGAGCATGATTAGGAAGACTGGGGAAAGAGGAGGATAAATTCAAATACCCCACATTTCTGTTTTAGTAAGTCACTAGTACTAAAGCGATTGATCTAGAATACCTCTTAAGTCTTGAGATTTTTAAATCCAAGCTTTATCACACTGGGGAAAAGGATCACAATTCTGAGGCGGTTGTGTAATAAATAGAGTGAAATAACATACCTTTCGGCTGTGGATTCAAACCTCTACCCCCATCATTTGCCAGCTAACCTCTCTGGGTCTTGATTTTTAAAAATCACTTAACTGAAATGACTGAGTACTTATTTTGCACCAGACATTGTGCAATATAGCTTAAACTGTGGCAAAATACACGTAACAAAACTTACTATCTTAACCATTTTTTTAAATGTACAGTTCTGTGACATTAAGTATATTTACACTGCCGTGCTACCATCACCAACATCCATCCACAGAACTTGTTTCATCTTGCAAAACTGAAACTGACCCATTAAACAATAACTCCCCATTTCCCCTTCCCTCCAGCCCCTGGCAACCACCATTCTACTTCCTGTCTCTATGTGTAATATAGCTTTCATAACATTGTATTTTCTGTTTGAAAAAAGCAACACAAGAGTGTGGTAATGGCATCAGGGTATACAAATAGATCAACAGAACAGAATAAAGTCCAGAAACAGACCTACATACATATGGCTAACTGATTTTCAGCAAAGCGCAAAGGCAATTTCTCAATTCAATGGGAAAGCAGTCTTTTCAACAAATGATTCTGGAACATTCAGATGTTCATATTTTTAGAAAAAGAACTTCCACCCATCACTCACACAATACACAAAAATTAACTCCAAATGGATCACAGATCTAAATGTAAAACCTAAAACAGTAACATTTATAGAAGAGAACATAGCCTTTGTGCTCTTGGGTTAGGCAGATTTCCCAGATATAACATGAAAAATAACAATCAATAAAAGAACAAGTTGGGCTTCCCTGGTGGCTCAGTGGTTAAGAATCCACCTGCTGATGCAGGAGACACGGGTTCGAGCCCTGGTCCGGGAAGATCCCACATGCCGCAGAGCAACTAAGTCCGTGCGCCACAACTACTGAGCCAGTGCTCTAGGGCCCGCGAGCCACAACTACTGAGCCTGTGTGCCACAACTACTGAAGCCCGCGCGCCCTAGAGCCCGTGCTCTGCAACAAGAGAAGCCACCTCAATGAGAAGCCTGTGCACCACAACAAAGAGTAGCCCCTGCTCATCACAACTAGAGAAAGCCCGCGTGCAGCAATGAAGACCCAACACAGTTAGAAATAAATAAAATTAATCAATTAATAAAAAAAATAAAAGAACAAGTTAATAAACTGAACTTTATCAAAATTAAGGACTTGTGTCCTTCAAAAGACACTGTTAAGAGAATAAAAAGACAAAGCACAGCCTAGGAGAATACATGCCAACAAGCCATGGCTTGGCTGCTCTTATGCCCATCTAGTAATGCAGGACTTTTTGTTCCTGTTAATGTCTCACCCAGTTTTTCCTTGAAGTTCTTGATAGTGTCTCTCATGAGTTTAGAACAGTTCTGTCCATATGTGTGTCTGCCACCATGTTGTTCTGCCTCAGTTCATCCTTGTCATGATCTGCTCCTTCTAAGCTGGTGGAGAGCACCTCAGGCTTTCTCCATGCCCACATCAACACAATGGAATCTGTGTCACAGCCAAGGGTGTTCCCTCCAGAGATCCCAAGTGAACCAGAGGCAGAATGTGTGTAACTTAAAAGTGATACAAATCACCATCCCCAATCTGTCTACCCTTTGCCATCTAAGTCACAACATTTAAAAAAGGAAAAAAAGAAGAAGAATATATTGCATAAAGGACTTGGGTCCAGAAACACACACATACACCCCTCAAAACTCAACAGTAAGAAAACAAAC
This sequence comes from Balaenoptera musculus, assembly GCF_009873245.2. Lineage (NCBI taxonomy): Eukaryota > Metazoa > Chordata > Mammalia > Artiodactyla > Balaenopteridae > Balaenoptera > Balaenoptera musculus. Next base: position 32,548,753 of record NC_045785.1, on the reverse strand, counting down.
AATCCAATTTTTTCAAATGAGCAAGAGTTGAAAAGATACATTCTCAAAAAAGATATATGGTTGGTAACTAAGCACATGAAAAGATACTCAACAGAAGTCATTAGGGAAAGGCAAATGAGAACCACAATGAGCTGCCACTAATTTTAGAATGGCTAAAACTAAAAAGACTGGCCACACCAAGTGTTGATCAGGAGGTGGAAAACTAGAACTCTCATACATTGTTGGTAGGAATGTAAAATGATACAACTACTCTCAAAAACCTGACATGTGACCCAGCCATTCCAGATATTTACCCAAGAGAAAGAGAAGGCGTTTGTTCTCACAAAGACTTACACATGAATGTTCATAGCAGCTTTGTCTGTATTAGCTAAAAACTGGAAACAAGCCAAATATACCAACAGGTGAATAAACAAATCATGATAAAGCCATACAATGAATACTCAGCAATGAAAGAAATTAATTATTAATATATACAACAACATAAAAGAATTTCAAAATAATTATACTGAAAGAAACCAAAAAGAGACTTATAGATTTATTTATGTAAAATTCTAAAAATGCAATATAATCTATATAGAAAGAAAGCAGCATAGCTGAGTGAGGATGGAAGGTTATGTACGGGAGGAAAGTAAGAAAGAGGAAATACAATGGGAGTAGAAAGAAAGTTCTAGGAGTGATGGATGTATTTGTTATCTTGATTATGGTTTCATGGGTACACAGATATGCCAAAGCTTATCAAATTGTTCATTTTAAATATGAGCAGTTTACTGTATGTCAATTATACCTCAATAAAGCTTTTTTTAAAAAAACACAATGCTCCACAAAATGCACAAAATCATAAAAGGAATTAAAATAAATTTTACATTTCAATTGTCAGATTTACTATTTTTACTGCAATAAAGTGTAAAAATTCTGTGCATAAAAATAATATAAGGGACTTCCCTGGTGGCACAGTGGTTAAGAATCCTCCTGCCAATGCAGGGGACACGGGTTCAAGCCCTGGTCCGGGAAGATCCCACATGCTGCGGAGCAACTAAGCCCGCGAGCCACAACTACTGAGCCTGTGTGCCACAACAACTGAAGACCGCATGCCTAGAGCCCGTGCTCCACAACAAGGGAAGCCACTGCATCGCAACGAATAGCCCCCGCTCGCCGCAACCAGAGAAAGCCCGCGTGCAGCAACGAAGACCAGTGCAGCCAAAAATAAATAAAATTTTAAAAATAGTTTAAAAATTACATTAAAAATAACAATATAGGGCTTCCCTGGTGGCGCAGTGGTTAAGAATCCGCCTGCCAATGCAGGGGACACGGGTTCAAGCCCTGGTCCCGGAAGATCCCACATGCCGCGGAGCAGCTGGGCCCGTGAGCCACAATTACTGAGCCTGCGCGTCTGGAGCCTGTGCTCCGCAACAAGAGAGGCCGCGATACTGAGAGGCCCGCGCACTGCGATGAAGAGTGGCCCCCACTTGCCACAACTGGAGAAAGCCCTCGCACAGAAACGAAGACCCAAACACAGCCATTTTATTAAAAAAATAAAAAAAAAAAGCTACATTTAAAAAAAATATATATATATAAAAAATGAAAAGATAAACAGAAGAAAAGATAATTCCAAAGTAATGACCAACAAAGAATTCATGTCTAGAATATAATTTCATAAAAACTGTTAAGAAAAAGAAAACCCAAATGAAAAATGAGCAAAAACTGGGAAAAAGTAATTCAGAAAAGAGGAAATCTGAATAGCAATAAATATAACCAGAAAGATAAGCAACTCCTCACAAGTAAACAGAAAAAAAAATTAAAACCACAATGAGATACCACAGTCTATCCGCCAGAACAGCTACAATTAAACTGTCGACTATACCAAGTATTGGCAAGAATGAGGGGCAATGGTAACTTTCATACACTGATAACTGCATAAACTGCTACAAATACTTTGGAGAGTAACTTGGCAGTATTTATTATAGTTGAAGATAGGCTTATATATGAAGCTAGCAATTCCACTGTAAGCATATACCCTAAAAGAAATTCTTGCACCCATGTATAAACATATAAGGAAAAGATATCTACCCCAGCAGTTAATGTAAATGCCTCTAAATCGATCAGTAAAAGAATGGACAAATGAACTGTGATATATTTACATAATGAAATACTACACACCAGTGAAAAATGAACGTATCAAGACTATACATACCAGGGCTTCCCTGGTGGCACAGTGGTTGAGAATCTGCCTGCCAATGCAGGGGACACGGGTTCGAGCCCTGGTCTGGGAAGATCCCACGTGCCGCAGAGCAGCTGGGCCCATGAGCCACAATTACTGAGCCTGCACGTCTGGAGCCTGTGCTCCACAACAAGGGAGGCCACGATGGTGAGAGGCCCGCGCACCGCGATGAAGAGTGGCCCCCACTTGCCACAGCTAGAGAAAGCCCTTGCACAGAAACGAAGACCCAACACAGCCATAAATAAATAAATAAATACTTTAAAAAAAAAGACTATACATATCAAAAAGTATACATACATACTAGATACACCTTAGAAACATTATGTTGAATTCAAAAAGCTTCAGAAGAATACATACAGTACATCATTTAAGCAAAGCTGGAAAACATAAGAAATAATATTACACATTATATTAAAATACACAAATACAAAGTAAAGAGATGGAGGAGAGATTAAATATCAAAATCAGGATGATGGTGGGAGGTAGATGATGTCTGTAACAGGGTACACAGGTAGCTTCAATTATTTTGTTTCTTAGGTTGTGTTCATTTTAGCGTGCACTTTACTACCTGTATGTTGGAAATATTTGATTTTTTTGAAAAGTAACATACCCTTCAAAGTTCTGAGCAAAACGGATTTTCAACCTAGATTCCTATACCCAGCCTAACTAACACAAAAGAGAGGGGAAACCTCCTCAGGAAGCTACTGGAGGGTAACTCCTCACATCCCAAATAGGGGAGTAAAACAAGACAAAGACAGGAGGACCAGGAAATAGTATCTAACAAAGGAAAGAAGCAAAGACAAGTACTGAAACAATAGCTGATAAAATGAAAATTAATTTAAAAGGGTAATATATAAGTACAAACCGTATAAAAACACAAGAAACATAAAGTGAATGTCCCACTTATTCTTCACTGAAATGCAACAAATGATAACACTTTAGTAACTGTCTTTCAAAACTTTTTCTATACATCATTGCTTTATAAAATGGGATACTATATAGTTTTCTAACTGTTTCTAAAACAACAGATCTTGGATATCCTTTCATACCAATACATATAGTACTACCTTTTTGCCTGTTTAAATTTTATCTGAAAAAATACTGAAATACACCGAAAAGGGAAAATCCACTCATAATTCCACCACTTTAAAATTTTCTATGCAACAAAGAAGTGAAAGATCACACCTGTGTTCCATCTAATTCTACCCCTACTCTCTATCGCCAAATAACCCCGATAAATACAATTTGGTACATATGCCTTATATACATAAACAAAAGCTTTCTAATTCTTTGTAATAATCTCCTGGGCTCAAATGTTTTATGGCTCTGGGATGTTCAAAGGGTACTTATTTTTTGGCATTTCCAAATCTAAAAGATCTTATAAAAGCCCTCATCTAGTCCAAGATGGATTCCTGGCATTCCTTCTCTCCCTTAAATTAGTAGGGTCTTCCCTTCTTAACCATACACTTGCTTCAAATTTTCAGTTTGGCAACAAACACTAATGAAGCTGATTATAGAAAAGTGGCATGGAAAATCATTTCTTTATAATCTATAACAATTGGAAAGAGCAATAATGTTGCTTACTCAAAACCATTTATGTTAGACCTCAAAATTACTATGCAATAGTTAGTCAAGGGAACTGTTTTACTTATGTTCGCGTTACCTAAGGACAAACTAGTTGGAAGGCAGATAAATACATATAACCGTCAAACACTGACTACTGCTCTATTGTACCAATAAGCATATATAACAGGAAAAACTGCTTAATATTTATCTTCTCCACTAGACAATAAGCTCACTGCAGACCAGAACCCCAAGTAGCACATAACAGGTATTTTGTAATTATTTGCTTTTAATTCTTTGCCCAATTATTAAAGGATATGCTAACTTATTTTTGAAGTTTGATTAAGACAATTTTTCTGATACATATCTTTGATTAGCATGAAATATGCCTGTATACTAAGACAAATTCAACTAAGTAGATTGAACTCCAAATTCTCACTGCTTCCTTCAAACCTTGTAAAGGAGGAAAGCAGCAGAATGTTGACCAAACTGCACTTGTGGGAATTTTAAAAAGAAAATGCTTAAGATCACAGTATTTTTTAGAAAGGTGCTCACATCAGATTACAATGATAATCCTGAATTTTGCTTGATAGTAAGTAGATATGTCAAAGTTCAGAACTTTATTGATATTACAACTGTCATATAATATCACAGAATACTGATATAATTATTCTGATCCTCAGCTCACATCCTCGACTGAGAGGGAGTTTCTAACTTACAAGTTTTAAGCTGGAAAGGGAATGGGGCAGATAACCTCCAAAGTTCTTCCCCCAAACATAAGATTCTACAATTTCATGAAAACATGGCCAACTTTTTCCCAAGAACTCAAATCCAACATGTTACAAATTCAAATCACTTTTGATATATGCACATTTCAATAAAATGAAACACATAATTTAAATGCCAAACAATAAACCAAGTTAAAGCCAACAGCCAAATGAATAAAAAATATTTCATATAGAATGATCCATTAGTTGCAACAGGTCAAACGCATTATACCTACTATAAACCCCAAAAGGCATCCATATTGCTTCAATGTAATAGAAATTTTCTGTAAATTACACTTCCAGTCTACAAAACTCATCATAGGCTCTCTGAATCTAAAACTATGTTAGCAAATGCTCTGAAAGCATTTAGGAAACTTTTTTCTTTCAGTGAGCTCTACATTGACAGGAAAATGGAGGAAAACCACGCTACATGAAATACTTCTTTAAAACAATATTCAGTATAGAAAGGAAATAAAGAAATGGACACGCTGGGTACCTATCTGCTGCTACCAAAAACTATGCTAAGGGTACTGTAATATTGTCCCATTTGATCCTCACAACCACCTACGGGGTAGCTTTCTATTACCCCCAATTTTATAGACAAGAATATAGACCCACGGCAAGGCTTAAGATCACAAAAGTGTTGGAATGAGGATTTAAAGTGAAACCTCTTGACTTCAAATGTACTTTCTATTGTATATGTTCTCCATTTCATAAGACAATAAAACATAATACTGACGAAACATGATGTTTTACCCACATTTACTGTTAGAACTTCATGGGATAATTTGCTCTAGGTTTAACATTTTCATTTACCAAAATCAAGCTTTCATTATGAAGGAAAGAGCCAAATAAGGATAGTGAGCATAACAACTAATGTAAACAAATAATTTCAGCTCAAATTAGTAGAGTGGTTTCCACTGGGATGGGCATTTACCCTAAAGGTGTAAATGATAACCCACCAAGGGGCAGAAATATAATATTGAAACTTTTATTTAAATTAGTTTTAAAAGTCTCATCCCCTTTATACTTCTGTGTTTGCTTGTAATTTATATACTGGTACTGCATAAATAAAACATTTAAAATTTATTTATTTCAATAAGGATACACAAGGCAAATGTTTGGAGATGACTTAGAAAATAATCCTTAGCAAATGTTTCCCAATAGACTTATGTAGTTTTGGAGGAGAATCACACCTAAAAGGTCATCTCATTTAAGCAGTAATTTGAGGCCCCATAACGAACTGATTTGGTGCAAGGTAATACATCCATTCAGTGACACTTTATTTGAAAACATATAAAGATAACAACATAAGAAAAAGTTAGCTAATGTAAAGCACTAGGGTCTCTCCATTTATTCAGCTATGACTCAGTCTTCCCAAAGATTCCCAAATCTCCCCAAAGCAGTAACGATCAATAAATGTTTGTTGGAAATGAGTACACTGACAAATCTCTCACAGCAACAATCAATCACTAAATTGTATCATACATTCTGATGGCCTCAGGTTAGGCTGCAACTAACTCTCTGTAGTATGTTCTGCTTCTTGAGAACCTCAAAGCAGCATGGAATCTTAAGATTACAAGGTCACACTGGATGATTAGACACAACCAAATTTTAATGACTTTTAAATAATAACATTTTAAAACAGAAGTATGTTAAAAAAAAAAAAAAGGGAAAGACAAACCTCACAGGAAAAAAAAAGTAAATATCTAATACACATGAAAAAGTAACAAGGACTTCCCTGGTGGTCCAGTGGGTAAGACTCTGTGCTCCCAATGCAGGGGTCCAGGTTCAATCCCTGGTTGGGGAACTAGATCCCGCATGCATGCCGCAACTAAGTGTTCACATGCCACAACTAAGAAGCACATATGCCGCAACTACGAAGCCAACGTGCCACAACTAAAGATCCCGCATGCCACAACGAAGATCCTGTGTGCCACAACTAAGACCTGGCGCAGCCAAAATAAATAAATATATAAATTTTTTTAAAAATGCTGTTAAAATACAAATTAATAGTGTGATAGCAATTATCTGCCACTATCAGATGGGCAAATATTTAAAAGTTTAGTAATACCAGGGTTGGCAAGGATATAGTGAAACAGGGACTCCATAACACTATTGGTGGAAGTACATACTCAACTTCTCGTAGGCCAGTATCTATCAAAATTTTAAAAAAACACTCTCTTTAGTCCAGTACTGTAATGTCAATGCCAGGAATTTATGCTATGGATATAAATAATGCTTAATGTTTAAGGTTGTTCACTTCAACATTATTTGTGGTAACAACAAAAAAGAATACAAATTATTTAACTATGGTAATGTTCAACATGTACTGATACAGAAAGTTGTCCTCGGTATATTAAATCAAAATGTAGGGACTTCTCTGGTGGTCCAGTGATAAAGAATCCGCCTTACAATCAATGCAGGGGATGCGAATTCTATCCCTAGTCAGGGAGCTAAGATCCACATGCCACGGGGCAACTAAGCCTGTGCGCCACAACTACCGAGCTCGTGTGCCTCAACTAGAGCCCGCGTGCTGCAAACTACAGAGCCCATGCGCCCTGGAGACTGCGTGCCACAACTAGAGAAGACAAAACCCGCACACCACAACTAGAGAGAAGCTTGTGCACCACAACGAAGAGCCCACGTGCCACAACAAAAGATCCTGCATGCCTCAAGGAAGATCCCAAGTGCTACAACTATGACCCGACGCAGCCAAAAATAAATTAAATTAAAAAAAATAACTAAATCTTTTCAAAAATTAATTAAAATGTAAATTGCGGAAGAGTGTGCATTTTAATTTTTAAGAACACACAAGACACCATTAACTGCTCTGGGGAGTGACTGGAGAAACTGAAGGCAAAAAAGGGCTTCTACTTTTCCCTTAAACCTTTCTGTAGCTTCATATATTCTGCCTTGAGCATAGCTTTTACAGTTTAAAAAATTTTTAAATTAAGAGTGTTGAAGGTTTTGGGACTTCCCTGATGGCCCCGTGGTTAAGAATCCGCCTGCCAGTGCCCAGGACATAGGTTCGAGCCCTGGTCCGGGAAGATCCCACATGCCGCGGAACAACTAAGCACGTGTGCCACAACTACTGAGCCTGCTCCCTAGAGCCCATGAGCCACAACTACTGAAGCCTGCACACCTAGAGCCCATGCTCCACAACAAGAGAAGCCACCACAATGAGAAGCCCGTGCACCGCAATGAAGAGTAGTCCCCGGTTGCTGCAACTAGAGAAAGCCTGCACGCAGCAGCGAAGACCCAACGCAGCCAAATAAATAAATAAATATAAATTAGAAAAAAAAAAAAGAGTGTTGAAGGTTTTGCTACCTGCATAATTTAAAATCAATGCAGTTTTGGACTTCCCTGATGGCACAGTGGTTAAGAATCCATCTGCCAATGCAGGGGACACAGGTTCAAGCCCTGATCCAGGAAGATCCCACATGCCGTGGAGAAACTAAGCTCGTGCGCCACAACTACTGAGCCTGTGCTCTAGAGCCCACGAGCCACACTACTGAAGCCCACGCACCTAGAGTCTGCGCTCCACAACAAGAGAAGCTACCGCAATGAGAAGCCCACGCACAGCGATGAAGAGTAGCCCCCGCTCAGCCCCCGCTCTAGAGAAACTAGAGCCCGCAACTAGAGAAAGACCCGTGCACAGCAATGAAGACCCAACGCAGCCAAAAATAAATTAATTAATTAAAAAATAAAAATAAAATCAATGCAGTTTTCAATGGAATACTATGCAGTTTTTTTAACGTAGTTAATATGTGTGTGTTCCATATGAAAAGATATCTACAATATATTAAATAAAATAAGCAAGTTTTAGTATATAAACTTGACACTATTTTTCTAAAAATAATACATATCATATGGAAAAATTCTGTAAGTATACATTCCCAAACTGTTAACCTAAGAAAACGTAGTACTGAAGTATAGGGAGTATATGGTAGTTTTCATCTTTACTTTCTCTTCTTTTACGTTCTTCTAAGTTTTTACAATTAGAATGTGTTCATGAGTTGCTTGGGCAACTAAAATTTTTAGTATTTATATACACACATATACTATACGTGCTTTTCCAAAAATCAGAATAATACATCGATTTATTAACAGTGAGACAACATGGTACTTTCACTTTTTACTTCACGCATTTACACATCTTGCCTTAAGCTTCTAGAATGAGCATGTATCAGTTTGGAGTCACAAAAAACAAAAAATATATATAATTAGTTTTATTTCTTTAAGATACCTTATATATTTTAAACATACATATGGAAAAAAGAAAATGAAATCCCAAATTAAAATATGCCTATTTTATACAACCACATATCATAAAAATACAATTCCCAAGCTAAGTCATTCATTCTATCATATCTGGTAATAATTCTTATAAGTGTCCATATTAAAAGGCATTACTGTGCTGGCTAATGTGACACACTCAGGTTATTTCTTTGGTAGTAAAAATACTATGAGATAAATGTCAGCACAATAAGCTACTAGATCCCCCCAAAAAGGATAAGAAAAGTCCTCTAAAAAACACATTAGAGAAATCAGGCACAGCACAAAAGTGAGGAGAAACAAATACATCTGTAGTTCCCAAGCTTGCTATGTGCAGAAATATAGGTAAACCTAGATTAATAAACTTGAACTCAAAATATGTCTGAAATGTAATTCATTCTCAACTTCCAAAAAATTATAATACGTTAAAATATTTTTCATTTGGGACAATAAGTATAATCTTACACCTGCGAAAACTTCGGAGGGAAATTTTTTTTATAAAAAGCTCACAGTCGGGACTTCCCTGGTGGCACAGTGGTTAAGAATCCGCCTGCCAATGCAGGAGACACGGGTTCGATCCCTGGTCCGGGAAGATCCCACATGCCATGGAGCAACTAAGCCCGTGTGCCACAACTACTGAGCCTGCACTCTAGAGCCCACGAGCCGCAACTACTGAGCCCGCATGCCACAACTACTGAAGCCCATGCGCCTAGAGCCCGTGCTCCACAACAAGAGAAGCCACCGCAATGAGAAGCTCGCACACTGCAAGAAAGAGTAGCCTCTGCTCGCCGCAACTAGAGAAAGCCCACGCACAGCAACAAAGACCCAATGCAGCCAAAAAGGAAAAAAAAAAAACCTCAGTCATGTTTAGGCTAAAACCAGGAAATCAAAACTCGGTGGTGTGCAGAAACATAAAGCCATCAACTCTTCACCACAGTAATTTGCTTTACTATAATGAAAGTAAAGCATGTGATTTGGCGGCTGATATAAGGTTTAGAACATGGCAAAATGTTTCATTTATTTTTTTAAATTAATTTTTATTGGAGTATAGTTGCTTTACAATGTTGTGTTAGTTTCCACTGTACAGCAAAATGAATCAGCTATACATATACACATATCCCCTCTTTTTTGGATTTCCTTCCCATTTAGGTCACCACAGTGCATTAAGTAGAGTTCCCTGGGCTATACAGTATTTCTCATTAGTTATCTATTTTATACATGGTATAAATAGTGTATATGTGTCAATCCCAATCTCCCAAATGTTAAATGTTTTAGACACCTTAATTTTGGCAAATGTTGTACAATATTTAAATGTCTCTCTAGAAGAGTCACAATGTGTCATATTAAAAAAACGTTTAGGGACTGCCCTGGTGGCGCAGTGGTTGAGAGTCCGCCTGCTAATGCAGGGGATATGGGTTCGGTCCCTGGTCCGGGAAGATCCCAGATGCCGCGGAGCAGCTGGGCCCGTGCGCCACAACTACTGAGCCTGCGCTCCAGAGCCCGCGAGCCACGACTACTGAGCCCGCTTGCCTGGAGCCCGTGCTCCGTAACGGGAGAAGCCACCACACTGAGGGGCCCACGCACTGCGGCAAAGACACCGCAGCTAGAGGGGGACCGCCTGCAGCAACGAGGATCCAACGCAGTCAAAAATAAATTAATTAATTAAAAAACAACAACAACAAAAAACGTTTATCCCAACATTTTCCCAACTTATATGAACAAATAATCCTTATTTCAAGAAATGCTTATGAATACATATATTTCATGGAACAAAACATAATTTAGGAAATGCTGATATAAGAAAAACAGCATGGGCTCTGGAGTCAAAGACTTCGCCACAGCTGTGTAATCCTGGGAAAGTTTCGTAATTTCCCTGGATCTCAGTTTTCTACCTGTAAAAGGAAAATACCACCACCTACCCAAGTGCCTGGCACACAAAAGATGCTCAATAAATTAAATATCCTTCTATTTTTTCATATGGTTTCTATGTTGGCTTATGTCAGCAATGAAAGTTTGAGGAATCTATTTTTTATACCATCTTGCAATCTATGTTTGGGTTTTAGAGTATAATGTCAATCATATCCAAAATAAATGCTTCAATCTGGCTAAGAAAGCTTGCTGAAAAATTCATTACTTTAAATATTTGTGGAATATAAGCAACCAGGAGAAGTTCTTAGAAAATATAAATAAAATTAAAATGAGGTTCTACTCTTAGTTAATCAAGATACAAAGAACAATAAGACCTGATCCCTACTAGGAAGCAGCATAAACCTGTTGACAAGAAACGTTCCTATTTCTTGATAAAGATAAGCTAAAGTCTTGCTTATTACTCTTAAGAAGTCTAGTCAGGGACTTATGGAAGGAAGGAGATGAAAGATCAATAAATACTGATTGAGTAGCCATTAAGTGCCAGGGACTAGTCTAGGCACTGGGTAAACAAAACAATAAACACCCTCATGATGCTTACATTCCAGGTGGGGATACAGACAAATACACGTATCAGACAGAGTCAGTGATTAAAAGAAATATAAAGCAGTGTTAAGGAGTCGAAAGAAGATGGGGAAGTGCTGTTTTAGATAAGATAGTCAAAGAAGACCTCTGGGAGAGATGACAGATGTCTAGAACTGAATGAAAACAAAGCACATTTTAGTTTGCCAATGCCTTTGCAGTCTTGAAATAAGTGGTGTGTTCTATCTAGATTTTTTAACTAACATTGTTCAGAAGAGCATGATCCACAGGTAGACACAGAAGTCACTAGGGGCCACAGTACAAGAGACTGGGTGGTACCACAGTAAATAACAGCACCCAAAGTTCTCACTGCTTCACAGGTCACATTTATAATATGTTTTGGTTACACACACTGAAAAGCTGGCTTTTGCTGTTATAACTAACTGTCACTTAGTTCCTATTTAGACCTCTCCCAGGAGAAGGCAGCACAAGAAGAAAAGCTAATGCATTTAATAAAAAGCCCTTTAAAATAAATAATTGAAAAAGGTAAAAATAAATGAAAGAGGTAATGCTCAAGAGTCTTCATGGCCAACAACCTCAAGGAGTTAGGAAGACTGATCCTCCCTATCTCAACATCTCCAAACTGTTGTCCTATTAGACTGGTAACTCTTCCTCAATACTATATAATGCCTCCTATTTTCTCCCTCCATCAACACTAGCCCTCAACCCACACATGTAAATGTGTATTTTATTATATTTATTATATGAATGTAAGCTAAGTTGACAAGTATTGTCTCGAAGAAATGACCAAAATCTCCTATCCTGTTCCTTTACAGGAATTTCTTATGGTAAAACTGCCTTTTAACATACTAGATTTTACATTAGGTGTTTCTTTTGAAGTACTCATCTCTTGAGTATATTATGAAGTTCCTACAATATAATTCATTCAACAGATTAGTTTTGTGGGCCAGGCATTGTATTAATTGCTAGGTACCAGGTATACAACAAAGACTTGTTGGCTTACTAGTCAATACAAGAGATAAACATGGACAAAAACATTCAGGTACCATGCCGATGTACAAGATGCTACTGGAGTACATATTCTAAGTGAAAGAATCACCTCATTCTGTCTGCTGAAATCAGAAAATGCTCTAAAAAACGTATTATTTGAGCCAGGTCTTAAAGGATAAATAAGCAGATGAGGAAGGGGTGACTCGGGTTAATCAAGTGGACTGAGAGATGAACACTGGGATGAAGGTAGACAAAAAAAAAAAAAAGTTGGGTGTAAGGGGTAGAGCAAGTTCAGATCCTAAAAGGCTTTGCATGCCAGGCTGATAAGTGTGAATTTTATCTTGCCTTTGGGGAAAAAACCATTGAAGAATTTTAGGGAATAAAGTGACTAACAAGATTATGTTTATAATTTAAAAGGAACACCAAAATGCATTGCTGATAAGGCCAGTAAGAAGGCAAGAAAGATCAGTGACGAGTTGCTGCAAAAAGACATTATGAAGCCTGAACTAAGACGGTGACAGCAAGGAAAGGAGTTAAAACCATAGGTATGTGCAAAGTGTCAAAAGAACACAAACAACTAAGAGGAAATCTATCTAGTAAAATCAAAGAAAGCTTCACAGACAAGGTGACATTTGCACTGGGCCCTAGAGAAGGAAAACTTGCCATGCAGAAAATGAGAGAAAAGGATAGAACAGCACAATGAAAGGGAAAGACATAAAAATGCTTAATGAGCTGAGCTTTTGTTAAAGTAGTAATTCCATCCTTTTGTAGATCAGTCACTTGGGAAATATTTACTGAAAACCTAACATGTGTCTTGGATCTTGAAGAATCCAATGAAAATTAAGATTATCTTTTCCAAAATAATGCACCTGGAAATTCACAGGCAAAATTTAATTATAGGAGTAACTGAGATCCGACTTTGATCCATGAACTCCAAGTAAAGTACTCCTGAATAAGTAACAGTAGAACTGGGGTGATGGGATAGGCTAGGTAAGAGCTGAAAAGTAAGCTGGGGTCAAGGCTGTTAAGACTTTTTATTCCAAGAAATCTGGATAACTCAGATAATTCTGAGGTCACTGTTTTTTACAGAGATTGTTTTATTTAGTCCACACAACAGTGTATTTACATAGAGAACAGTAAGTACTGTTATTATTCCATTTGCAAATGAGAAAACTAAGGTTTAAAGAAAATAACATGCGCCAAGGTCACACAGCTAGTTTAAATGTAAAGCCAATATGCCCATCTGATTTAGGCCCTTTGAACTCAATCACTAATCTAGGGAAAAATGAAATACATTCAGTACTTACCTAATTTAACATTTAAAAATCTACAAAGTCACTGTTAGTTCCAGAACTCAAAGTGTCTCATAAACAAGGTTTACTCATAAAACTACTCTGCTTGATAGTCTCAAAGTATAATTTCAAGTTGTTAATGAAGTCTACTTTAAAAGTGTTCAAAATTTGTGTTACAAATACAACAACCAGTTGGAAAACTTCAGGAATCTGGGTTCCCAAAATATAGCAAGAATTTGAGAGGATATCATCAATTTTTCAGCAAAACAAAGAAAGACTGTTTTCTGGAGTTAATCTTATCCACACTGTCTGTCTGGCAGACAATGTTTTCAGAAAAGGAACTGAGGGAAGGGGAAGAAAACACACACACACACACACACACACACATCCCATAATCACTGCATACAAATTTTCACTGACTACAACTTCATCTAAATATCATTTTCTTAGTAACTATTACTTTACTTCTGAAGTTTCATTTTGATCATCTTCACAAACTTCTGAAAATTGAAAACATGCCCAGAATGAAACAAGCTTCTCTATCCTTTCATATGTTAGTTTATTTCTTGATTTGGTGCAATTCCAAAGACAGAGCCATTTCTTTCAAGTGCTGCAAGAGCTAGAGAGAATACGGTCCCAGCCTGTTGCAGGAGGGATCTACTTGGCACAGTATAAGTCCTTAAGACAATATCTCTATACTAAACACATGATGGAAATAATTTTGTGGCAGTTAAGCATCCCAGAGAGTACAGGTCAGGCCTTTATGATAATGTAATACAACTACATCTCTCTACACATTCATTAGGTGCTCCTGCAGGACAGGCTCCTATCTCCAGCACTTAATGCAAGGTCAGGCACACACACACAATCAGTAGATGAATAAATTTTATTCTGCCTTTCAGATGTGAAACCAAAAGCTATTCAACCAAATCTGTATAGTGAAATTATTCCTACTTCATCATAAAATTTTTAAAAACTTTTCTGTATCTGGTAAGAAAGAATACCCTATTGATTTTATCTGGGCTATGGGGAAAATGTGACAAAAATATTGTGATAAATACTGTGAAGAGTTGAATATAAACTTTCTGTCTACTGTTCGTATAAAGCACTACAATATAAAGGTCAGAAAACAAAACATAATCTCACAGTCATAGTTTGTCCCAGGTTATTAGCTAGTAAGTGGCAGAGTCACAATTAAGACCCAACTAACTTGCAATCCAATGTGCTTTCTATTACAACATACCGTCACAGATACTCCTTTTATTTTATTAGTGCAAAAAATTGTTTTGGGAAAATTTCAGGCCAAAAAAAAGAACTTCATAAAAAAGACAAATTACAAAAGTACTTTCTTTTTAAAATTCTTCTGTGCCCTCACATATCTAAGTATCACTAAGACTCAATACATTAAAATTCAGTTAAAATAAAATCAGAGCTGCCAGCAGTAGGCATAAAGCAGAATATATATATATATATATATGTTATCCTCTGACAAGCTTCAATTTGATGGGTTATATCCATTCTTGCTATTCTTCTAGGAAGACAACGCAAGCTTAGGAGGCTTACCCAAAACCAACAGTTTTTCTGCTCTCCTCCTCACTAATCCGGGTCCAATTAGCTCCCTCTTCTCCCACAGCACTGTTTTCCTTCTCATCTCTACCTTTGACACTGGAATACCACCTCCTTCCCCGATATTCAAGACTCATTTTCATCCCTTCAGCCATAGGGCCTTCCCAGGCCACCCCATCTAAATTGGCCTCTCCCAGTATTTCTACAACGCCTCCTCTTCCATCATTACCAAAACTGCATTGGCAATACTGTTATTTCCACTACCGCCTCCCAACCGTAAGCTCATCAAGGGAAAGTGCAGTCTTATTTATGTTTCCTCAGCACTTGGTAAAGTGTTTGGCACCATCCTATGGAGTCAGTAAAAGTTTGTAGAGTAAATATGTGTACTAAGAATGTTCACTGCTAGTGAAGAAGCAAAGAACACCTTAGTACTTAAGAGTTCAGGGAAAGGCTGAGGATTATAGACATAAAAACTGGAGTGATACAATGTATGGAAAAGATTAGCAAGGACAAAATCCATTCAGAGATGAAGTGCTTCTGGCTCAGCAGAGAGGAGGGAGAAAAACATTCAATCAAGTCAATTTCTGATTCTTCTCCGGACCAACAGAGCAAACTGTCCCACAAAATTATAACTTTGGAACACCGCAATTTATTCATCAGCACACTCAACTACTCATTAAGAGCCCAAGTGCCAACGATTATTTTGCGTTTTCTAAGGTGCACCAGGTGAGAAGCAGAGGGGCGGCTCCAAAACCTGATTAGAACAAACAAGCAGACGTAGAAATAATAATGGCACATCTTTAAATTTATAAAGAAAAATCTCAGCGTGATCCTGGAAACGAAACTAAGCATACCAAGAAATACGTAATCATAGGTTTAGGACCTACTACGGCACAGAAATGGTGACAGAACTGCCAAAAGAGACCACACTCCTCATCTTTCCCAATCCTCTTCTACTCAAAGCGCCTAATAACCACTACAAGGATCACGAGCCTCATTTCTGGCAGCACAATTCTCAAAGGAATATAGAAGAGGCGATAAAACAGCTTTGATGCCCCCCCCCCAAAGGCAGCAAAAACCAAACAACCAACCAGCTCCACAATCCTTAAGCAGAAAGCCCTAGACGCCTTTCAAAGCCAACTGTCATACCTTTTAGGGGCCCAGAAGACGTTGACTCCAAACATAAGTCTCCGGCCCCAACATATATCTCCGGATTATTTAGGAAAACCCAGGTTTTCCAATCTGGAGATCTGCACTCTACTCAAAAAAGCATCTCCGGGAAGGAACGAGCAATCAATCCCTCAGGAGGCAATGGCGCTCCAACCACCAGCCGGGGGGACAGGCAACGACGACAGGGCACGGCCCTTCCAGGGAGCTGCCGGCGCCCTTCGGGCTCTCAGTCTAACCCAGCGCAACCCGCCCTGGCGGTGGCCGAAGTCGGGCAGTGGCTGAGGGGGGCCAGCGGTCGGGCTTCCGAACTGGGCCTTCCCGGCCCGGGGGCGCGGCAAGACATGGAGGTGGCGCCTTTCAGTCCGGCCCCGGCTGCAGCAACGGGTCCGGGGCCTCTTCCCCTGGCCTCCCCGCCCCGCCACCCTCAGCCAGCCAGTCCGCCCCTCACCTGGCAGAAGCTCCGGCAGTAGTTCAAAGATGAGACCTCCGACACCTCCTGCTCCCTCAGCTCTGTCTCCAGCTGCCACAGACACGGTCGCAGCCCTGAGACTCCCGGCGCCGGAGATGCAGGGCTATGACCCCGAGCCATGGACTCTGTCTCGGTTCCGTCTCCGGCTCCGACTCCCGCCGGAGCCTCAGCCCCAGCCCCGGCGGCGGCGGCGGCGTCTCCCTTTCCGTCCGCCATCTTCCCACGGCCCAGCAGCGCGTAGGCAACCAAGCCACGTGACTCAGACCTGGACCCGCCCCCGGTCGACCGCGCTCTGTGACGCACCCTTGGGCGCCGCCGGCGCCCGTTGGATTCCGTCACTGGAACTCGGGGTGCTCCTCCCCTCCGCGGCCTCCGCGACAGCCGCCTGGGCAACAGCCTGGCAACAGCTGACCAGGGGCTCATGCCCACTGCAGTCCTTCCAGACCTTTTGGAGTCGTGGGGTCACCGAGACGGACATACTTGTAGATATAATCTAGTTATGGGGGAATGACATTTGAGCTGCGATCTGAAGAAAGAGAGAGATGCAGCCCTGAGAAGAGCGTTAAAGGGAAGCATCCCCAGTAGAGGAAAAATAAGCAAGCCTGTGGAGGTTGTGAGGCCGAAATGAAGACTAGCCCATGGGAACGTGGTTTATAATAGAGAGGGCATTACAAATCAGTAGGTAAAGGGTGAACTTTTCAATAAATGGCGCTGGAACATTTTTTTCCAAAAGGGAAAAAAAAAATTAAATTGGATTTTTACCTCAAAGCATATCCAAAAAATAAATGCTGGATGGAGTAAAGAAAATATAAATATCTTTATGATATCAAAATAGAGAAGAATTTCTTAAATAAGATCCAAAAAGCACACACCATAAGGCAAAATATTGTTAGTTTTACTGCATTAAAATTTGTTAATTCTGTAATAACAGAAGTTTTAAAAGATGGCACACAATGACAAGGCAAAGACTAGACAATATTCACCATATATATAGCCATCAAAGGATTAGTATCCCAAGAAGTTCCCAAAATCAAAAGGAAAAAAGCAAACAATCCAATAGAAAAGTAGAGAAAGGATATTGCGGTAGATCACCCAAAAAAGAAACCCAAATGGCCAATAAACCCATGACAAGATATTTAACTTTACTGTAACTATCAAAGTACAAATTAAAACAACAGTGAGATATAATTTCATACCCATCAGATTGGCAGAAATTTTAAATTAGTACCATGTGTTAGGAGTTAGGAAAATGGAACTTACGTACTGCTGGTGGAAGTATAAATTGGTACTTCATTTAGGAGAAGAATGTGTAATACTTAGTAAAATTAAAGATGCACATGGACTTCCCTGGTGGCGCCATGGTTAAGAATCCACCTGCCAATGCAGGGGACACCGGTTCGAGCCCTGGTCCGGGAAGATCCCACATGCCGCGGAGCAGCTAAGCCCGTGCGCCACAACTACTGAGCCTGTGCTCTAGAGTCTGTGAGCCACAACTACTGAACCCGTGTGCCACAACTACTGAAGCCCGCGCGCCTAGAGCCCGTGCTCTGCAACAAGAGAAGCCACCGCAATGCGAAGCCCGCGCACCACAACCAAGAGTAGCCCCCGCTCGCTGCAACTAGAGAGAGCCCGCTCGCAGCAAGCCAATGCAGCCAAAAATAAATAAATAAAATAAATAAATTTATATTAAAAAAATCCCTGGCCGATCAATAGAGCACCCAGAAATGTATAAAAATTAAATTCAGTCATCTTTGATATTTTGCCAATTTTCAGTCACACACACAAAAATATTACAGTTTTGTAATGCACCTTTTATAATTTCATGGTTGTAACGGTGCATTTATTAAGTTAGAGGGATAGAACGTGTTTTATCTAAGACTGTGTTGTTAGCTTGGTTATAACTCTAAATGGTTAGACATATGGTGTGTGTGCCTCCATTTATGCTCATGCTTCCAGGCCCTACAAATAATAAAGGTGGGCATGCTATCACCACTGCCCTGAAATCCAGCCTCTGCCCCCTAACTATCTCCTTTGGCAATCTAGTAGTCATCTCACAAGAAAACATGTCAAAACTGCTCCTCTCTCAGTAAGTGACCCCTCTATTCATTCAGGTGCTTAAGCCAAAGACATTGGATTCGTGCTCAACTCCATTTTCTCACACTCCATAGCTAATCCCAGCTCTAAATTGAAAATATATTCTCAAATCTGACCCTTTCTCACCTCCTCAAGATATAGCACCCGAGACCCCTCCACTAATACCTCCCATCTAAACTTAGGTAATAACCTTTTCAGTGAACTAGCTATTTCTATTCTTGCCCTCCTCCAGTCAGTTCTCCACAGGATAGCCACATAACTCCTTTTAAAACATAGTTCAGGGACTTCCCTGGTGGTGCAGTGGTGAAGAATCCACCTTCCAATACACGGGACACGGGTTTGATCCCCGGTCAGGGAACTAGATCCCGTATGCATGCTGCAACTAAGAGTTTGCATGCCACAACTAAGGAACCCACGAGCCGCAACTAAGGAGTACACATGCCGCAACTAAAGGAGCTGGTAAGCCACAACTAAGGAGCCCGCCGGACACAACTAAGACCCGGTGCAACCAAAATAAATTAAAAACAAAACAAAACATAGTTCAGATCACATCACTCCCCCCTGCTCAGAACATTCTAGTGGCTCCCCATCATCCTTACCAGAGCCTACAAAGTCCTATCTGTATTTGCCCTGTTACCTCTCCAAATGCTCTTCCCACCACTTCATCTCACTCATTGGGCTCCAGCCACACACTGACCTTGCCATTCTTAAACAAGACAGACAAGCTCCATGACTTTTGTACCTACTGTTTCCTCTCTCTGGGGACTCCTTCCTTTTTTTCATTTCGTTTAGGTTCAAGTATGACCTCACAGGGGCAGATGACCCTGTCTAAAATAGCCTTCTCTATCCCTTGCTCTCTTTTCATTTTGTTCATATTAATTGGCTTTACATTATCACTATTTTGTGTGTCTCACCTGCTAGAAGGTAAGTTCTTTGAAAGTAGGATGACTTATTTTATTCAATGCTATATCCCTAGTGTCTGGTAAGGTAGTTCCTGGCATGTGGGCAATCAGTATTTGTTAAACAAAAGAAGAAAATGTAAAAGTTTATGGTATTTAAGTGGGACTAGGTGAGATTACCTGGGGAAAGGTAAATCAGGCATCATAAGCTCATATTCCTACATGACTTAGACAGGTGACCTAAATGAGTAAAGCTGTCTGGATATCAGATGTTTGGAAGTAGTGAACTGGTTAAGGAACGACCCAGGCACGCCAGGGAATTCCCAAGTTTGGTAACTTTTAAAGAGAAATATAAAATCTTCAACTTACCCACTTTAACATTAAAAATGAGGAACACGTCTTTATTCAAAAATTACAACAAATATAAAAAAGGAGTAGCATAAGATAGTAGAAAGAACGTTGGATGAGAAATTAGTAGAACTGGGTATGGTTCACTTTTTTTTTTAATTTATTTTATTTAGTTGTTTTTTGGCTACGTTGGGTCTTCGTTGCTGTGCGTGGGCTTTCTCTAGTTGTGGCGAGAGAGGGCTACTCTTTGTTGCAGTGCGCGAGCTTCTCATTGCGGTGGCTTCTCTTGTTGCGGAGCATGGGTTCTAGGTGCACAGCCTTCAGTAGTTGTGGCGCGCAGGCTCAGTAGTTGTGGCAAACGGGCTTAGTTGCTCTGCGGCATGTGGGATGTCCCGGACCAGGGCTCGAACGCTGTCCACTGAATCGGCAGGTGGATTCTTAACCACTGCACCACCAGGGAAGTCCTGGTTCTCTTTTCATTAACAAGTTTTATAAACTAGAAAAAGTTGCTTAGCCTCTTTGGTGCCTCATTTTATTCAGGTGTAATATGAAGCCCACCCCATGCTCACTCACTCATTCTTTCAAGAAACACTGATTATGCCTAACTGTTGGGAGATATTGTCATGAGAAGTGAGATGACAGGAGGCTTTGACTTTCTACTTACACATTTCTGTATAATTTGATTTAAAAAAAGCATGGATTACTTTTATAATCAACAAAGATCATAAAGATGTTATGGGCTGAATTTTGCCCCCTAAAATTGATAATGTTGAAACCCTAACCCCCGGTAACTCAGAATGTTACTGTTTTTGAAGACAGAGCCTTTAAAGAGACAATTAAGTTAAAGTGAGGTTGTTAGGGTACTAATTCAATCTGACTGTTACAAAGCATGATATTAACCCAATCTGACCAGTGTCTTTATAAGAAGAGGAAATTTGGATGCACAGGCACCAGGGATCCATGTGCACAGATGAAAGACCATGTGAGGACACAGTGAGAAGGTGACCATCTGGAAGCCAAGGAGAGAGGCCTCAGAAGAAACCAGTCCTGCTGACATCTTGATCTTGGGTTTAAAGACTCTATAACTGTGAGAAAATAAATTTCTGCTGTTTAAACCACACACACAAAAAGAAATGACCCAGGCAGAAGGTACTCAGCTCCAGCAAATTACAGCATTGTGAGAATGCAAACCCTATTTTGCTAGATCTTCTAATTCTCCAAGAGAAATTGGAAATATGGGCTTGTTTTTTTTTTTTTTAAACACAATTCCCCATTTTAAAAACTGCAGGACATATAATACCCACCTGTGAGTTCAGTTTGGGTGATGAGTTGACAGTTTGTGACCTCAAACAGAAAAAAGAGAGTCCTGGACCACTCCAAGATCGACATGTCAGAAGAATAGGATCCAGCCAGCAAAGAATGTTGAGAAGAAGCAACCAAAGAGGTGGAGGGAAAACCAGAGGAATGTGATATTTGATATCTGAGGACAAAATAATAAAGTAGCAGGAAGAGAATAGTCAGCGGTGTAGACCGTTAACAAGAGTTTGGGTAAGATGAGGACAGAAAGTGATCATTTGATACAACATCATGAGTATTGTTGATAACCTTGACTACAGAAGTTTCTGTGGCTGTCTGGTATGGACCCTGACTAGAGAGGGTTGAAGAATTAACTCAAGAAGAAGTGAAAAGCAAAGGGATAGGGTGGGGAGAATTAACCCCTTTGAGAAGATTTTTCTGTGAAAAAGGGCATAAAAATGGGGTTGTGCTATAAGGGGATGTGAGGTTGCTGCACGTGTGCTTTCTCTAGTTGCGGCGAGCAGGGGCTACTCTTCGTTGCAGCACGCAGGCTTCTCATTGTGGTGGCTTCTCTTGCTGCGGAGCACAGGCTGTAGGTGCGCGGGCTTCAGTAGTTGTGACGCACGGGCTCAGTAGTTGTGGCGGACGGGCTTAGTTGCTCCATGGCATGTGGGATCTTCCTGGACCAGGGATCAAACCCGCGTTCCCCACACCGGCAGGCGAACTCTTAACCACTGTGCCACCAGGGAAGTCCCAGGCTAGAATTTCTGACTTGCAAATTCAAGAACTTGATTCTGTCATTTCACCTAGGTGGTGATTAAATCACAAGAGCCCAATTTACTAATTTATCCTAAGAAATATAATGGCATACCTATAGAAAAGTTGGCTTGGGAAAAATATTAGCATCAGAAGGTTGCTTACGGAGGGTAAGAATCAGTGTAAAGGCAGCTAGAAGATCTTAAATCACCCCTGTTCCAACACCCAGGCTTCTCTCATAATTATTTTCTATTCTCTCTTTCCTTTCCTCAAAATCTAATCGGGTTAGATGCCAAATCCTACCAATTTGTCCATAGGAAATTTTCTTCCATCCATGTCTGACCTATTTCCACTTAGCCATGCCCAGGGAAGGAGAACATATCTTCTAAAGGTCTAAGAAGAGCTTGGTGGGAGGGAGTAGCTGCCACGTGAGGTAGCAGTATTTATACCCTAGAACCTCCTTTTGAGTGATTATCCCCCATGCCTGTCACCACTCCTTCCCAGGCCCTCTCCTTTGGACTTGCTCTCATCAGCTCACAGGAACCCCAGGAACTTAGGTATTCCTTGCTAGGAGGCTTTGTTGCTGTGTTTTGATGAAGAGTCAGGGGCCTCAAAGGTAGAGAACCTCCAAAGGAGGTGGAAACTCTGAAAACCTCACAGACACTGTTTCAACCTTTTCCCTCCTGCCAGAGATTTCCCCTGGAGAACTCTTCTTTGCTCTTCCTTTTGGGGAATTTTATATCTGTTGGATATAAGGAAGGGGCAGTTCCTTCATTGTACCACCTACCCTTAGGCAAGTCTTACTTTCCTCTTGCTTGGGCTATTGCAAGAGCGCTCCAAGGGATATCGCTGTTTCCAGGTCATCCACTTACTCCCTGACCATCTTCCTAAATTTACCTCCATTGCTTAAACATGTTAGCCCCTTCTTGCTTCAAATAGAATAAAAATACTCAACCTGGCTTTTTTTTTTTTTTTAAAGATTTATTTATTGATTGATTGCTATGTTGGGTCTTCGTTTCTGTGCTAGGGCTTTCTCTAGTTGCAGTGAGCGGGGGCCACTCTTCATCGCGGTGTGGGGGCCTTTCACTATCGCGGCCTCTCTTGTCCAGACGCACAGGCTCAGTAGTTGTGGCTCACGGGCCCAGTTGCTCCGCGGCATGTGGGATCTTCCCAGACCAGGGCTCGAACCCATGTTCCCTGCATTGGCAGGCAGATTCTCAACCACTGCGCCACCAGGGAAGCCCTCAACCTGGCTTTTAAGTTCAACCGCTTGCTACTCCTAAGAGCACGGAGTTGCTTGTTAGCTCCCCAAACATGTCACCACTCCACCGCACTTTATAGTTTCCCTGCCTTTGTGTCTTTGCTCAATCTGTCACCTCTTCTTGGAACTCCCTCCCACTTGCACTAAATGGAATTGAGACACAGTATCATCCAGTGATGGTTGAGCGGCCCCAGCTACACTGGCCTTCCTTCAACTCCTCAATTCCTCATTTTTTGTTACCTCAGGGCCTTTGTACTTGTTGTTCTCTCTGAAACATTCTTCACCTGTCCAGTCAGTGCCTTCTCAATCTTTGGGGTTCTTCTTTTAAAGTAGGTTCCTTTCTTTTCTCTCTTCTAACAACCTGTTCTTTTCCCTTCATAGCACTTACCACAATCTGTAATTATACATGTGAGTGTTCATTTATTTGTTTATCCCTCCCCCTCCACGAGATTGTAAACTTGCAGACAGTGTTCATATCTGTTTGTTCCCCACTCCATCTCAGCACCTAACACAGCCCCAGGCCATTGTGAGCTTGAATATTTCATGAGTGATTGAATGGGTTACAATGCATGGAACTTGTAATTTTTCATCAGCAAAATCCCCTAGCGCATCAGTCTCCTCTCTGCTTTAACTGAGACCTGGTTCTCCCCAAAGAACATTTCTCCTCACAAGTTCTGTCTTTTCTCTTTTGTTCACATCATAGATTGGGGCCTGGCACAGAGCAGTTGCTCCGCATATATTTATTTAATTACTCCTTACCTGCTATGTCCTTTTCCCTTTAGTCTAAAGAATGGTCAGGAAGATAGCCCAACAGAGTGAAAAGCAGTCGTTGTCTGAAAGTCAGGCAGATTGAGATTGAATTCTAGTTCTGTTGCTGACCAGCTGGTGATCTTGACCAAGATTTTTAACTTCTCTGAGCCTCAAAGCTTCATCTTTTACGTGAACTTGAATTTCAACTTGTGCAGAGCTACCTCCTTAGGTCAGCCCAAAGAGTAAATCTACACTGCCCCCTAGAAGATCTGTGTTTCTGGGATAGTGGATTCAGAATCCCAGGACTACTGGAGAATCTTTGTGAGCAACCCTCACACCCTGGAGAGGTAGGAGGGCTCCAGCACAGCCCTGTGGGAGTTGGCTCCAGCGTAGACAGTGGGCCAGAGGTGAAACGTTCACTGGTCAAGGAAAGGGCAGCACAGACTTGGACAAGATCAGCAATCCTTGAGCCACAGAGTGACAGTGGTAGTTCTGGTTATTTCTGAGAACTAGGGAGGGCACCTGGTTTAACTGGATTTACTGCTACTTAAGTATGTGTTGGGTTGTTTAGAGCTTGGAGATTTGGGGTATTATTAAATGTGTGATACATTTGTGTTAACCATACTTAGTTTAGGTCAGCGGTACTTCTAAGCCACATGCAAAATGATTTTAATAATGAATACCCAGCTGTTAGGGTGGCTGTGAGGATGGAATGAGAAAATGGATTCATGTAAAGTGTCAGTATGGTGCCTGGTGCATATTAGATGCTCAATAAACGGCAATTGTTATTATTGCTCTTGAAGATACAGCAGCCTTTCCACTTTTCCTTCTTATGCCACATGACAAATTTACTCTCTCATAAAGAATGAGAAAAAAAAATGAATTGAAACAAGAACATGGTCAAACTATGCATTTTTTTGTGTGTGGGGGCCAGCATTTGCTTTTTGATTTAATAGCAAAATACAGACTTCCTGTTAATAAATTAAATGTGTTTAGTTAAATATATTTGAAATCTATTAATAGATGGTAATGTGATTATTCAGTGGTTGCCAGTGGCCAAGGGTGGGAGGTTAAAATTGATTGAGAAGGGGGACCCAGAACTTTTTGGGGTAACAGAAATTTTTTATCTCTTGATTGTGGTTATTACATGTGTACATACCTTTGTCAGAATTCATCAAACCCACTTAAATGGGTGTTTTATTGTTTGTGTCCAATTCTCAATAGAGCTAATTTTTTAAAAATTCCAGTGTTTTTATAGGCTTTATATTTTAACAGTTATGTCATTTAAATTAGTTTAATAATTGAATTTGAAATTTATCATTTTTATTATTCATTAATTTTTATGTTTGACATTAAATAATTTAATACAGTTTAATTTAACTGAGGTAATATCAGTAATGCAATGGAAATGAATCAGTGGGGGGAAGGCTATTTTTATATACGTATTAAGAGCCAAAATTATGACTCTGTCCTAGACACAGTGCTGGGCTCTTGGAGTACAAATTGAAATGGATGTGGTCCCTGACCTCAAGCAGTAGCTTACTGTCTAAGGAGGGGCACACCTACATAAGCAGATAATTTCGCCTTTAAAAAATTATATTTTTCTCTTTTTCTTGGCCTCACCACGCGGCATGCGCAACCTTAGTTCCGTAACCAGGGATCAAACCCATGTCCCCTGCAGTGGAAGTCCCAACTACTGGATGGCCAGGGAATCCACCCCCCCGCCACCCCGCCAAATTAAATATTTTTGACTAATTAAAATATGCACTTAGTTTTTTAAATTAGTACAAAAGAATAGATAGTAAAAGTGTCTCCCTCACATCCCTGTCTCTCAGTCTCATAGTTTCCCTCCTTGAAAGTCACCACTGCAAAACAGTTTATTTTTATCCCTTCAGAGATACCTTATTCACAGCTTTGCATACAGTAGCTTTATTCCCTTCAGAGATACTTTATTCACAGCTTTGCATACAGTAGCTTTATTCCCTTTATTCTAGTTCTTCTCCTTATTTTATTTTATTTTTTCACTGAACAATCTACTCTGGAGATAATTCCACAACAAACATATAAAATAGATAGTCTTCAATATAAGAAGTGATGACAAATTGAAATTATAATGGGGGTAATCACAGTTCAGGCATACAAAAATGAAGTCAGGTGGCCATTGAGGATCTGGTCTCAGACACCTCTCTGCACCACTGAGAACTTGAACTTTCTCTGAACCATACTAGACCCAAGAACACTACCAGCTGTATTCGGAACAACACCTGCCAGCTGCAACCTTATGGTCTCAAGGTCTCCCTTGTAACTATGCAACCATTTCTGATCCCAACCAATCCTTACTTAACAAGTACCCTTACTGCTTGCCAGCTCCAATTATAATTCTTGATAAACAACTCATGTAACTAACTGTAACCTTGCAGTTTTGGCCTTTATAAGCCTCCCTCATTTTGTAGTTCGGTGGAACACAATTCAAGTGCTTCTTGAATCTGTGTCTCCTGGGCTGCAGTCCTAACAAACCACAAACAAACACCTTTTCATTTCAATCAGGTCTTTGTTTCTAAAATTTTGGTTAACAGAAGATAAAAATACTGGTAGAGGAATGAAAAGAATGCCGTGGGTGTACAAATTACTGGCTAACTATGTAAAGCTTTCTGGAGGATGGCATCTCCTTTATGAGTATTCCGAGATAAAAACACATGAACTAATTAGTAAACTAAACTCTCTAGTTGTAGACTAAACTGTGTACAACTGTCTGTAACTCTGACAGCTCTTTGGAGGGGAGAAAAAGCAATATGTGCAGGTCAAGCATAGAGAAAAGATGTGGTACAGAAAGTAAGCGTAGAAAGGGGCACACCTTGCGCCTTTGAAGCAGAAGTGTGAGGTGGAAAGAACTCAGTATAGGAAGAGCTAGGAGCCCAGCGTGGGCAGGGAAGTCTTGAGTTATAGATGGTGTTTCAGGATTAAAGGAAGCTTATTTGTAGTTCTCTCTAACTAGGATTGCCAGATTTTGGCAAATAAAAATGCAGGACATCAGTTAGATTTCCAGTTCAGATAAATAATAAATAATGTTTTATTATTTATAAGCATGTCCCAGATGGCAACCCACATGACTGAGTCAAATTGACGGCTTGTCACCATGCACTTAAAAACAATAGGGAAATAAGCATTTTTAATGGGAAGAGTAGACAAAGAAGGAAATATGAGGAGCTAAGGTCAAGATTTGGCTGGTGAGTTTAGGGCAGGTGGGGCCCAGGCCAAGGAGGCAATTCCGATGGTCTGGGCTGGCAGGGCTGGGGCTTAGGTATAGCTTGAAAGGTCTGTCAGGACCAGTAGGTCCAGGGCCAGATAAATGGCCCTCATGCTCAGGGCAAAGGAGGCAGTTGTCTTGGTCAGGGTCAGCGGAG
Organism: Balaenoptera musculus; assembly: GCF_009873245.2. Classification (NCBI taxonomy): domain Eukaryota; kingdom Metazoa; phylum Chordata; class Mammalia; order Artiodactyla; family Balaenopteridae; genus Balaenoptera; species Balaenoptera musculus. The sequence continues at coordinate 32,521,163 of NC_045785.1, read as the reverse complement.
ACAGGGCCAAGGAGATGGTTCGTGCAGTCAGGAAAGTGAGTAAGTCAGTCAATATACTGAGAATAATGGGAGTCAGGTTTCTTACTACTGGAGAAGATAGTTACAAATATAGAAACAGGAAAGACTAGAACAAACTGTGTGATGTTGGACTAGAATTAGAGGTAGAGGTGTGAGCCCAATGGGTGTATGTATGTGTGTGTGTGTATCTGTGTGTGTGTGTATACTTACATATATAATATCAAATATTATGTATAAAGAGAGAGAGGGTATGTGTGTGTGATACATATGTAGTAGTGTGCTGGTAAAGTGGCTTTCTCATTTAAAAAAAACATTGATTTTAAAGAAAAAAGAAAAAAACCTACTGATTTGTAGTGTTTGCTGATTTCCATGGTATAAATATTCCCACCACAGCTTATTCAAACTGCCATTAGTTTAACAGTCACTCACAGAATTCCTGAATATTTAACTATTGGCTTTTGGCTATACAAGCTGACTCCAGCCCAACACTTCAGAATGCACACAATATGTATGTGTGTATGTGTGTGTATGTGTGTGTGTGTACCCATACGTTATTTCCTAGTTGGTGTCCTATTTCCTAGTCCTAGTGAAAGGACATACAAGAATGACACCCTAGTAGCAATAAGTCCACCTAGCATCTACATTTTGACTTTCAAATATCATTCTTCACTAAAAAGGAACAAAAACTTCTGGAGAAACAGCTGATCCCATGACTGGGACAGTAAAGCATGTTACTGGTTCCTCATTAAAGAAAGGAAGTGGTCAAAGAATGAGGAGGTAGTAAGCTAAATAATGGCCCCCACAGATATCAGGTTCTAATCTTTGGAACCTGTAAATGTTACTGTATATGGAAAAAAGATCTTTGCAGATGTGATTAAGTTATGGATCTTGAGATAGGGAGATTATCCTGGGTTATCTAGGTGGACTGTAAATGCAATCACAAGTGTCCTTTTAAGAAAGAGGTGGAGAAGGATAACATGGAAGAAGATGACAAGGCAGGAGGGAGAGACTGGAGGGGTGTAACCACAAGGCAAGGAATATCAGCAGCCACCAGAAGCTGGAAGAGGTAAGGAACAGATTCTCCCCTAGAGCCTCCAGCATGACCTCTCCCCATCCAGTGGACTTGCCATTCTTATCAAAAATCATTTGACCATATATGCAAGGGTTTTTTTCTGGGCACTCTATTCTTGTCCATTGGCCCATATGTCTGTCTTTATGCCAGTACCACACTCTTTTGATTACTGTAGCTTTGGATTAGCTTTGAAATCAGGAACTGTGAGACCTACAATTTTGTTCTTCTTTTTCAAGATTGTTTTAGCTATTGGGGATCCCTTGAGATTCTATATGAATTTCAGGATGATTTTTTAAATTAATTAATTAATTATTATTTAAAAAAAATTTTTTGGCTGCGTTGGGTCTTTGTTGCTGCACACGGGCTTTCTCTAGTTGTGGCGAGCTGGGGCTACTCTTCATTGCAGTGCACAGGCTTCTCATTGCGGTGGCTTCTCTTGTTGTGGAGCATGGGCTCTAGGTGCATGGGCTTCAGTAGTTGTGGCTTGCAGGCTCAGTAGTTGTGGCACACGGGCTTAGTTGCTTTGCGGCATGCTTCACGGCATCTGGGATCTTCCCGGACCAGGGCTTGAACCTGTGTCCCCTGCACTGGCAGGTGGATTCTTAACCAATGCCACCAGGGAAGTCCCCAGGATGATTTTTTTACATAAAAAAAAGAGCAAAAAAATATTTTTCTATGGAAAGAAATGGTACACATTCTTTTTTTTTTTTAATATTTATTTATGTATTTATTTGGCTGTGCTGGGTCTTAGCTGCAGCATGCAGGATCTTTAGTTGTAGCATGCGGGAATCTATAGTTGAGGCACACGAACTCTTAGTTGTGGCATGTGGGATCTAGTTCCCTGACCAGGGATCACACCCGGGGCCCCTGCATTGGGAGCTCAGAGTCTTAGACACAGGACCACCAGGGGAGTCCTTTTTTTTTTTTTTTTGCCATGCCACGCAGCTTGCAGGACCTTAGTTCCCCAACAAGGGATCAAACCCAGGCGGGCAATGGCAGTGAAAGCACCGAGTCCTAACCACTGGACCGCCAGGGTATTCTCTGGTACACTTTCGTATAATTCAAAAGTCTCCTTAGAAAGCTCGTGACTAGCCACAGACGTGAAATTCGGGACCCTTTTGAGACATGCCTTAGTGGTACTGGATTCCTGTAACAAAGAATGTTGAAAAGCCCAAGACAGTATTTTATGAGATCTCCCATCCCTGTTTCTACCCATAAGAGATCAGGCTCAATAACCCTCCAGGTCCACTTTCCCCAAGGCTATTACATCGGAAAAGAGAGCTTATCTGTCATTGGTGTTTGTTCCAAAGACCTTTTCAGAGCTATGAGGAGTTTAGTGGTTCTTGATAGGATTGCTTTATCCTATTCATGGAGAAAAAATAATTCAACAAATACTATGCAGTCACAACATCTTTAATGACCCAGTATCACTCAGCTGTATAAAATGATCTTTGATTAATTTGCTCAATACATTTGAAATCAAATCATTCAACATGACCCTTCTCTAAGACAAGAAAAATAATAAGTAATATATATTTTTAAAATATACATACAAATTCTGGCTCTGCACTTAGATGGCTCTTAATTTCTTTGTGTCTCAGACCTTTAAAATGGAATAATGATAGAAATAGCATCATGGGGGCTTCCGTGGTGGTGCAGTGGTTAAGAATCCGCCTGCCAATGCAGGGACACGGGTTCGGGCCCTGGTCCGGGAAGATCCCACACGCCACGAAGGAACCAAGCCCGTGCGCCACAACTACTGAGTCTGCGCTCTAGAGCCCGCGTGCCACAACTACTGAAGCCCGCGTGCCTAGAGCCCATGCTCTGCAACAAGAGAAGCCACCACAATAAGAAGCCCGTGCACCACAAGGAAGAGTAGCCCCCACTCACCGCAACTAGAGAAAGCCCGCGCACAACAACGAAGACCCAATGCAGACAAAAATAAATAAACAAAATAAATAAATTTATTAAAAAAAAAAAAAGAAATAGCATCATGGGATTGCCTGAGGATCAAATGCATTAATATATGCAAAATTTTTAGAACATTATTATATAAATGTCAACCATTATTGTTGCCTTATCAGGTATTGTGAAGATTAAAGGAAATGAGATAACCCTTGTGAAGCTCATGGTACAGTGCCTGACACATAGAAAGTGCTAAATAAGTGTTGGCTATTGTTATAAATAGATATTTCTGTGATTTCCTATGAAGCCCACCACTTTATTAGGTACATCTTGCCTTTCTTCACAACTTGGACATATGAGGAATATGTTATCATAGTAAGCATTGATATTTTATTTTCACAGTTATTCTTCAGCCAAGCAACTCATTTTTGAGACCTTACGTCTGCATTTCCAAACATGGTAGCCTGTGGCCACATATGTCTATTGAGCGCTTGAAATGCGGCTTGTACAAAATGAGATGAGCTATGATTGTAAAATACACATCAGTTTTTAAAGTCTTAGTATGAAAAAAAAAATTGAAAAATCTCATTAATAATTTTATATTGATCACATGTTCAAATTGTTATATTTTGAATATATTGGATTAAATAAATATATTATTAAAATTAATTTTAATTTTACCTTGTTTTTTTAATGTGACTACTAGAAAATTTAAAGTTACATATATGGGACTTCCCTGGTGGCGCAGTGGTTAACAATCGCCTGCCAGTGCAGGGGACATGGGTTCGAGCCCTGGTCCAGGAAGATACCACAAGCCACAGAGCAACTGGGCCAATGCACCACAACTACTGAGCCTGCGTGCCACAACTACTGAAGCCCACGTGCCTAGAGCCTGTGCTCCACAACAAGAGAAGCCATTGCAATGAGCAGCCCACACGCCGCAACGAAGAGTAGCCCCTGCTCGCCGCAACTAGAGAAAGCCCGCGGGGCAACGAAGACCCAATGCAGCCAAAAATAAATAAATAAAATAAATAAATTTATAAAAAGAAATTTTAAAAATAAAGTTACATATATGAGAATGTGGAGAAAAGGGAACCCTATGCACTGTTGGTGGGAATGTAAATTGGCAAAACCACTATAGAGAACAATACAGAGTTTCCTCAAAAAATTAGAAATAGAACTACCAGTGGATCCAACAATTCCACTTCTGGGTATTTATCCGAAGAAAATGAAAGCACTAATTCGAAAAGATATATGTACCTCCATGTTCATTGCAGCATTATTTAAAATAGTCAAGACACAGGAACAACCTAAGTTGTGGCCCTAAGTGTCCATTGATGGACAAAAGGATAAAGAAAATGTGATATACATGTATAATGGAATATTACTTGGCCATTAAAAAGAATGCAATCCTGCCATTTGCAACAACATTGATGGTCTTTTAAGTCATTATCCTAAGTGAAATAAGTCAGAGAGAGAAGACAAATATTGTATGATCTCACTTATATGTGGAATCTTAAAACAAACAAATAACAAGTGAACTGAGCTCATAGATATAGAGAATAGAGAGAACAGACTAGTGGTTGCCAGAGACAGGCGTGAGGGTTGGGGGAGGGGACTGACAAAATGAGTGAAAGGAGTCAAAAGGCACAAATTTCCAGGTATAAAATAAGTCATGAGGATGTTTAAAAAAAATAAAGACTTACTATAAAGCTACAATAATCGAGGCAGTGTGTTATTTGTGAAAGAATAAACAAATAGATCAATGGAACAGAATAGAACACCCACAAATAGAGCCACATGAGTATAATCCGCTGATCTTTGACAAAGGAACACAGGCAACACAATGGAGCAAACATAGTCTCAAACAAATGGTGCTGGAACAACTGGACATCCACATGAAAAAAAAAAGAATCCAGACACAGACCTTACACCCTTCACAAAAATTAACTTGAAATGGATCATAGACCTAAGTGTAAAATGCAAAACTGTAAAATTCCTAGAAGGTAACAGGAGAAAACCTAGATGATGTTAGGTATGGTGATGTCTTTTTGGATAAAGTACCAAAGACACAATCCATGAAATAAAGAATAAGCTGAGCTTAATTAAAATTAAAAGTTTTTGCTTTGTGAAAGACAATGTCAAGAGATTAAAAAGACACCACAGACTGGGAGAAAATATTTGCAAAAGATATATCTGATAAAGGACTGCTATCCAAAATAAACAAAGAACTCTCAGACTCAACAGTAAGAAAAAAAACAACCTGATTAGAAAATAGGCCAAACATCTTAACAGACACCTCAAACATCTTAACAGACACTTCAGATGGCAAATAAGCATATAAAAAGATGCTCCACATATGTCATTAGAGAAATGCAAGTTAAAACAATTATAAGATACCACTATACACCTATTGGTATGGCCAAATCCAGAACACTGACAACATTGAATGCTGGTGAGGGTGTGGAGCAACAGGAACTCTCATTCATTGTTGCTGTGACTACAAAACGGTTGAACCACTTAGAGGACAATTTGGCAGCCTCTTACAAAACTAAACCTACTCTTATACAAACCAGCAACGTGCTCTTTGGTATTTACCATTTACACAAAGAAGTTGAAAAGTTACGTCCACAAAAAAACCCATGTATGAACATTGATAGCAGCTTTATTCATAATTGCCAAAACTTGAAAGCTACCAAGATGCACTTCAGTGGGTGAATGGATAAATAAACTCTGGTATGACCAGACAACGGAATATTGTTCAAGTCTAAAAAGAAATGAGCTATCAAGCCATGAAAAGACATGGAGGAAACTTAAATGTATGTTTCTAAGTGAAAGAAACCAATCTGAAAAGACTACGTACTGAGATTCCTCTATGACATTCTCAAAAAGGCAAAATTGTGAAAACAGTAAAAAGATCAGTGGTTGCCAAGGCGATAGGGAAGAAGGAAGGATGGATAAGTGGAGCACGAAAGATTTTTAGGGCAGTAAAATTATTTTATATGATACTATAATGGTGGATATATGTCATTATACACTTGCCAAAACCCATAGAGTGAACAACACCTAGAGTGAACCTTAATGTAAACTATCAACTTTGGGTGATAATAATATGTCAATGTAGGGTCATCAGTTGTAGTAAATGTGCCACTCTGGTGGGGGATGTTAATAATGGAGGAGGCTGTGCCTGTGTGGGGACAGGGGGTATATGGGAAATCACTGTACCTTCCCTCAATTTTGCTGTGACCTTAAAACTGCTCTAAAAAATAAAGTCCACTAAAAATTTTTTTTCATAAAAATAAAGTTACATATGTGGTTAACATGTCATTTCTACTGCACAGTGCTGCCTCATAGGATAACAATTTGTGATCGTTTACTCAAGTCACGACCACAGCTTTAAACTGGACTTCTCATAATTTCGCTTAATCAATAAGTAATATTTCCAAAACATTTCCAATGTTTATAAAGATATATCAATAATTTACCTCTACAATGCCATTATATTTTAACCATACTTCATGTTAAGATCTCTTTTTTTCCATATTGTCCTGGATTCAAGGCAATTTTATAGCTTCAACTTGTTCCAGTTGATTACAGTCATTGATTTTCAATATTCAGCTTGTCGTGCTTGACTGTCCCTGGGTGTGAAAACTTTCTTCTCAAACTGGCCTGTTTGCCTCCTCCAACACTATACATGAAATCCCTAAAGAACTTCTGCTTCCCATCGGTAACAAAACGTACCAGGAGTTTCTCTGCCTGGAGATTTGGCACTAGCTGCCTTCCAAGAAGCACGGTTTCCTTTTAGTGAGAAGGATTTAGGCTCTAGGGCTGCATTTGTATCATTCTCAGTGACTGTTGGGTGTCAGCTGGCCAAAAATAAACATTAACCATTTCACTGGCAGTGGAAGCCTTTCAGAGTCATGAGTTCAATTTAACCCCAACCTCATTACTTTTATCTTAGTCTAACATAAATAACAATTCTAAATAAAAATTTTCATTCTAATCATTTAACAGTGCAATTCCCCCTCTCCAACCTTCCTGATCCCTCCTCTCCTGCTCTATTTTTACCATGGTGCTTATATTTTCCAACAGACCTCTCTCAATTTTCATTTCTTTTCTTACCTAAAATTGTCAGCTTTAAAATTTTTAATACATAGTATATTCATATCACAAACATTCTTAATATCGTGAGAAAGTGAAAGCAGTACCTAAATGCTTTCTGGAACTGTCCTGGCACTCACATCTGGGCCTTAGCATAGCTAGGAGCTAGCCTGGTACTCACAGCTTGGCCATAGCGTTCTCCTGTTGAACATAAACACAAACGTCAGATAAGCCCACTCTGATTTTGACAGAGGCAGACAAAACAAGACCACTCCATAACCATGGCTGAGCAGATGGAAACCAGAGTGTTGTCTAAACCACAATAAAGTATTCCGTTTTCCTGGATAATATGAGTGACTACTGCTTCTTTCCCGAGTACAGCTTTAACTCTGCTTTATTCCTCCTGCCTTCTGGCTGAAAACCACAAGAAAGAAGGAACTTCCCTGGCGGTCCAGTGGTTAAGACTCTGCGCTTCCAACACAGGGGACACGGGGTCTGATCCCTGGTCAGGAAACTAAGATCCTGCATGCCGTGGGGCGAGGCCAAAAAAAAAAAAAAAAAAAAACCCACAAGAAAGGAAATTTATATACATTTATATACATTAGAATTTATGATTTGGCTTTGCTCTGAATAATAATTACATAGTCAAAACAACAGAAGTATTATGTCGTTGATTTCCACTTCTGGAATCAACTTATACACAAAGCACAGAAGACCGGATGTAAGTATTTCCAATCTTGATCATGTAAAAGTGAAAATACAGAGGATAGAAGTTCGGGGGGTGAAAGTGGGAAAGATGCTGAAGGGTAGAGGTTCATGACAAGGGTCAGAGGGGAGGAGGGTTTGTTCCAGGGGACATTTGACAATGGCTGGAGACATTTTGGGTTGTCTCACTGGCAGGGTGCTACTGCCACCTAGTGGGGAGAAGCCAAGGATGCTGCTTAGCATCTTAAAATGCACAGGACAGTCCTCCATAACAAAGAAATATCCAGCCCCAAATGTCAGTAGTGCCATATTGATCTAGAGTAAAAAGCAAGGTCCTTACCATGGCTGATACAGTTCTACCTGCCCCGGGCTGGCTGCCTCTATTGTCAGCTCCTTCCACTGTCCTTCAGTCACACTAGTCTATTCTTCTTTCTCACCAGGGACATTTCTGCCTTGGAGGCTTTGCATGTGTTACTTCCTTTAGTTAGCAGCCTCTTCCCCCACTAACCACATGGCTAAATCCCCCTCCTTCTACAGGTTTTGAACAAATGTCCCTTCTCAATGAGATCTACCTTGACCATGTTACTTAAAATACAACACCCTTGCAGGCACTAGCAATCCTTGTCCGGTTCTATTATTTTTTTAATTTCATTTTACTTATTGCCTACTAACATTATTTACTTATTTTTTGTATTTATTGCTGGTGTCTGTCTTTCCTATGATAAGCACCACAAGGAACTTTGTCCAGTTTGCTCACTGACCTACCCCAGGTGCCTGGAACAGTGCCTGGCATATAGCAGCTGTCAATAAATATTAATTGCATGAATTCAATGAGTGAACTTGATAATTTCCAAAGCCTTTTAAAGCATATAGGTATTGTCAATGCCATTTGCAGCGACATGGATGGACCTAGAGATTATCATACTAAGTGAAGTAAGTCAAAAGAGAAAGACAAATACCATATGAGATCACTTATATGTGGAATCTAAAATATGACACAAATGAACTTATCTACGAAAGAGGAACAGATTCACAGACATAGAGAACAGACTTGTGGTTGCCAAGGGGGAGGGGGGCGAGGAACGGATGGATTGGGAGTTTGGGATTAGTAGATGCAAACTTATATATAAAATGGATAAACAACAAGGTCCTACTGTATAGCACAGGGAATTCAGTATCCTGTGATAAACCATAATGGAAAAGAATGTGGAAAAGAATGTATATATATATGTATAACTGAATCACTTTGTTGTACAGCAGAAATTAACACAACATTGTAAATCAACTATACTTCAATAAAGTAAATTTTAAAAATATATAGGTATTCTCTATTCACTATCAATTCCAAATTTCCAGAAGACTTTTAAAAATCAAGAATTTTCAAAAAATCCATATTACATACTACAAATTATACCTAACAATACACTCTCACCTGCAGACAAGACTTTTTTGAAAGTCCATGGATTGAAGTAGGAAATGATCAGACTATCTGTGCTGGTCTCCAGGAGATAAATTGCACAGCCAGTTAAACTCTAACTGGGTTCCCAGAATCTCACTGCTTCCATATTAAGGATTCAAGATAAAATTGCATTCTCGTAAAGCAGTGGGCCAGCCTGCTTACCCCAGCTCTGTCTATTACATTTTGATAATGCATTGCATTTAGATATTAACAAAATTAATTAAGTTAAACTCTGTTCATTTTTGGTTTTGCCCCCAAATTTTCCAAATAACTGCAGACACAGAAAACACTCCCCCTGTACAAACATACATGCACATGCACACAAATTACAGGAAAAGTTTCTCCTTAAAAACAACAGTTTTTTTTGTTCATAAAAATTTGGAAAGCTCCCAAATTATTTCCATGAGTCAGGCAGCTCTTATTTGGCAGTCAACAACCCCACCATATTGAATCAAATAATTCCTAATTTTTAACCCATAATAACTTAAAAATTGGTCAGGAAGACAGCTTTTGCTTATTTTTCACTTTGTAATATATTCGGTCAACAAACATATCATTTTAAAACTTATATGTTGATAAATTATGAGTTTTCTTAAATAATTAAGTTGAAATAAGTTAAAGAGTGTGTGTCAGTTGTCAAATTGGAAAAAGTTTAAATTTATCTCTCTGTCATAAAAATAATTTAAAAACTGTGTTAAAAATGAACTTTATAATAATAACATATTTAGAAATATGCTAAACTAAAAGAAGTTTTACTGGAGTAGAGGTTACACTGAAAGGGATTCAAAAAACAAGAAGGTGTGTTAAATGTTGATCTCTAGCATGAGTATTTTAATATATTTTAACGTTATTTTATTCTATGCTTTGCTCAGTACATGTCTTATAGTTAATAAACTAGCTTGCTAAATTTGTATTGTCTTAAACTGAAATTTAAGAGTATTTTATTTTCATATTAAATATGGAGCTGTTGCCTACAACTTTAAATTCTTAAATATGGTACAATTTTCTTTGCTCTCTTCTTTTTAAAAAATGAAGTAGGAAACTACTAAATTAAGGTCTACTGATAAATCTGACCCCATAGAACCCCAGAATCTTGGAGCTGAAAGAATTAAACAGTAACTTAGCCCATTGCACCCCACTCCCAGTTTTATAAGTGAAAAAACTCTGGTAAGAGATGTTGTAGAATGGTCTGGCTCCTTCTCTTGATCTCTTTATACCACATCCACCTCTCATAAGTAAAAAAGGAGTTTCCGTACCAACAATATATGACTTATTAAATAGATTTATTTGTGTTCAAACTCATACAAGATAAAAAATATTTGAAGCAACTCACAGCCAGAACACATGCAATAAACTAGAAATTGAAATGGAGCACCATATCCATTGAGAAAGCCAGGCACCCACCCAGCTTTGGGTGCAAAGGCCTGCCATCCTTGGACATCTTGACCTCATATCTCTTCCTTTTCTTTGATTCTCTTTCAATAGTATGTTTTACAATCTCCTTTGGAGTGTGGAGAACAGTTGGGAAAATGTTCTTAGGATTTATCTTCTCTTGGTGTATTGCTAGATAATATGGGGAAGGAATAGCCTTGTTTTGAAAGTATCAGGCCTTCTTGGGGGGCCATCTGAGGGCTTTTAAAGGTTCATAGGAAAGTGCTATATATCACAACACTCCATGATGCCACAAGAAGATAAGGCAGCAAGAACCCCACACCTCCCCAGAAAAACAGCTCTTAATCTGGGCCTAATGGTTTCCTCTTTCCAGCTGTCCTGGTTAAAAATCTGTTCCACCCACCAGGGTTTAAATGCTACTAGTATATAGGATTTGATTGGGATGGATGAGGCGGGACTGGACCGGGGGGAATGGTTTAGCATGTGCAGGCTTAGACCACATAAAATCCTTTATAAAAGTTGATTCCTCAGAATTGTGACTCCAGGATGCCATTGTGCCTTGTGGGTTCGTAAGTCTCATAAGAACTTGCAAGTCATAGGTAGCAGTGGTTCTCTGGAGTAAAAACTGTTGGCTTCAAATTCTGTTTCTTACCTGCTCTCTCACCTTGACAACTTCACATCTTGGGTTCTTCATCTGAAAATTGAGGATGATTGGGCTCACTTCATAAGGTTGTTGTTGGCCTAATTAGATAATCTCCGTAAACTTCTGTGAATAATAGAAAAAATATGTATTGTTCTCTGCCCCCCAGTTCTTGGCACACAGCTCCTAAAACCTTTGTAATTTCTCAAGTGATAAGAACACTTAGGAGCATCTTTTGTTCTAATATTTGGTCTTTGTCTCTGGTTCCTGACACAGAGCTCCTAAATCCCTTGGAATTTGACGGGCAATAGGAGTGTTTTTTTGTTCTAATGAAGCAACTCTTGGTGGGCTCCTGGATGGGGCTGGTCACCAGAAAGAACAAGCCATGATTCGATGCTTAGAACTGTCAGCCCCACCCACCTCCATCCTGTGGGAAGGGGAATGGAGCTGGAAACTGAGTTAAGATCAATCATGCCTACACAATGAAGCCTCCATAAGAATCCCAAAGGTACAGGGTTTGGAGAGCTTCTGGATTAGTGAACACATTTACATGCCAGGAATGTGGCACAGCCCAGCTCCATGGACCTGACCCTACATATCTTTCCATCTCGCTGTTCATTCACATCCTTTATTATAACCTTTACAATAAACCTTTATAATAAACCAGTAAACGAAAGTGTACCCCTGAGTTCTGTGAACCATTCTAGCAAATTATTGTGCCTAAGGAAAGGGTCATGGGAACCTGGATTTACAGCCGGTTGGTCAGAAGTACAAGTGACAACCCGGACTTGTGATTAACATCTGAAGGGGTCAGACAGTCTTGTGAGGCTGAGCCCTTGACTTGTGGGATCTGACAAGTTAGTGTCAGAACTGAATTAAACTGTAAGACATCCAGCTGCTGTTGGAGAATCGCTTGATGTGTGGAAAGCCCACACATCTGGTGTCAGAAGCAAAGTGTCATAGTAGTGTGAGAGTAAAGGAGAAAGACACAGGAGGAGTGTAGATTTTCCTTTATGACCTCCTACAAAGTTCATGGCTCATAGCAAGTGCTCCATAAATGTTAGTGTTGTTGACCTTAAAAATAAAACAGTCGGTTCTTTTACCAGCAAAAATGGGTTTATCCAGGAATAGCAGGGGAATTGCAATTGGGACAAACAAGCCATAGCAAAAGCCGTAGGCAAACCCAATAACTAAAGGAGAGGAATGTTACTTTACAGAGAAAAAGGAGGAAGTTGGAAGGGGTTGTTCTGAATGAAAGTCCATTGGAGAAAAGTGAGAGTTCAGGGTGATGATGGTTTCTCATTGACTGAGTTGCTGGTGTAGTCAGTTTCTTGCAGGAGATGCAGTGCACATCTTTTCCTGTTAGGGCCTTTAATTGATGGTTCTTTCCTGTGGATTCTTCCCCTGGGGTCTGTAATTGACAGCTCCTCTTGTAATCGTCCTGTAGTGCTACTGCAGCGAGAGCTCCCCCTTCTGGCCTTCTGACTTCACGTTAGTGAGGTTTCCCTTTATTAATTTTCACAATGATAATGACTGGTCTTTGTCTTTTCTCTGGGCCTCCAGGGAGGCTATGGCTACTAACAAATACTAACAAACAAATACATAGCCTTCAGGTGGTTTTTATCTGACCCGTAGATGGTGTTAAGATCCCCCCTTAACATGCTACTGAGCACGTGGGCTCAGTAGTTGTGGTGCACGAAGTCAGTAGTTGGGGCTCACGGGCTCTAGAGCGCAGCCTCAGTGGTTGTGGTGCACGGGCTTAGTTGCTCTGCGGCATGTGGGATCTTCCCGGACCAGGGCTCGAACCCATGTTCCCTGCATTGGCAGGCGGATTCTTAACCACTGCGCCACCAGGGAAGCCCCATGTGATATTATCTTGTGTGCATGTTTTATTTCACTTAGATAAGAGTTTTTATTTGTTTTAAGCAAATAAATGACCATGTCCACTTGAATAGACTCCGTCTGCCCTGTTGGCTTAGTGTTTCTGGCTAATATCCAATAAAGCTGAGCTTCAAGCATCCCAGCGCTTTTCAGGGCTCACCTGCTGCCTTTTATTTTGCTTCTCAGCAGACAAGAGCAACTCCTCAAAGAGAATATTTTTTTAATAAATTGGGATCTCTTTTGTTCTGAATAGTTCTCAAGTGAGCCAGGAGAATTAAGAATAGAAGAAATTCCAGTTCTTCCTAATCCATCCACAAGAGGCAATTGAAAGGGTCCCTCCTAATGTGAGGCTATTAATAGACGGGAGAAAGGTGCTTGTTTATTGGGTACCAGCAGACAGAGGAAAAATCATGGCACCAATGGCCTCATTCTCCCTAAGTGCCCATCTTTCTACCAACAATGCTCTCCCTCGGGGTGGAGGTAACTAGAAGTGCTGCTCATGGTCCCCCCTGAACCAAGACTATTCCTGGGCTATCAATAATTGTGTATTCAGAAGGAGAAAGCCACTGAGTCATCTGTGGTCTCAGGATATCATCTGACAGAGCAGGATGCACCCAGCAGGAGGCCTACGCCCAGAGCACTCAGTCCTCTTAGAGGGTTTCCAGTCTTCTCTGCCACTGAACTATCTCCCACTTTCCCACATGAACAGACTAACCCCTGTACTCCTTTTCTCATCTCTCGGGGCATGACCATCACAAGCAGAACTTTCACAACTCCTTTATGAAGGCTCCAACTTATACCCACTTAGTTGGCTCTACCCTAAGAACAAACCTTGTAGATGTTAAAGGGACACACCATGGTTCAGGAGAAGCTGGCAGTGGGGAAGGGAAGAGTTATATCCTCTCACCCCAGAGTGTTCAAAAGCAGAGCTATCTTCCACCCTTACCTAAGACCCATTCATTCAATCATCCTTTCCTTCAACAAATATTGGTTATCTACTTATGCTATGAATTGTTTTAGGTGTTAGGGATATAGTAGTAAACAAGAGAAAATTCTTGCTCTTATGTATCTTACAAAGCAAGTAATAAACTAATGTATGTATAATAGGTAGAAATTAAACAGGAAAGGGGATAGATAATTGTATATATATAAACACGTAATATTATTTTTATTTATTATTTATTTATTTATTTTTGGCTGAGTTGGGTCTTTGTTGCTGCCCACGAGCTTTCTCTATTTGCGGCAAGCGGGGGCTACTCTTCCTTGTGGTGTGTGGACTTCTCATTGCGGTGGCTTCTCTTGTTGCGGAGCAGGGGCTCTAGGCGTGCGGGCTTCAGTAGTTGTGGCTTGAGCGCTCTAGAGCACAGGCTCAGTAGTTGTGGCGCATGGGATTAGTTGCTCCGTGGCATGTGGGATCTTCCCGGACCAGGGCTCGAACCCTCGTCCCCTGCATTGGCAGGTGGATTCTTAACCACTGCACCACCACGGAAGCCCCAACACGTATTATTTGCTGAAAGCTTTACATAGGTGACCATTGGACAGAGATGAGAATGAAGTGAGGTTGTCAGCCATGCAAATACTTGGGGGAAAGAGCATTTCAGGCAGAAGGGATAGCAAGTATCGCTCTCTTTTTTTTTTTTGGCTGCGCTGGGCAGCTTGTAGGGTATTAGTCCTCTGACCAGGGACTGAACCTGGGCCATAGCAGTGAAAGCCCGGAATCTGAACCACTAAGCCACCAAGGAACTCCCAATAGCAGGTATCTTGAGGTGGGAGTAGGTTTGGTGGGCTCATGGAGTAGCAGAAGGCCAGTGTGCTGGAGCTCAGGGGATAAAGTGAGAGCCGTGAGAGATGCAGCCAGGGACATGAGACTGGAGGCTGGGTACAGATAATGTAGGGCCTTGCAGGCCATCGTAAGGATGTTGGGTTTTATTCTAAGTGTGATGGGACCTTACTGGAAAGTTGAGAGGAAAGATTAACATGATCTGATTCACATTTTCAAAGAATCACTCTGGCTGCTTGTGGAGAACAAACTGTAGGGACCAAAGTGGAAGCAAGGGGACTCGTTACAAGACCTCTGCAGTAGCTCAGGGGAGAAATGACAGGCAAGGATGGTAGCAGTGGAGGTGGTAAGAAGTTGTCAGGTTTTGAATATATTTTGCTGATGGGATTGGATGTGGATTATAAGAGAAAGGGAAGACTGAAGGATGACTCCGAAGGTTTTGGTATGAGCAGCTCAATATTATAAAAACAAACAACCGAATCCAAAAATGGGCAGAAGACCTAAATAGACATTTCTCCAAAGAAGACATACAGAGGGCTAAGAAGCACATGAAAAGCTGCTCAACATCACTAATTATTAGAGAAATGCAAATCAAAACTACAATGAGGTATCACCTTACACCAGTTAGAACGGGCATCATCAGAAAATCTACAGACAACAAGTGCTGGAGAGGGTGTGGAGAAAAGGGAACCCTCTTGGGAATGTAAAGGGATATGTAAATTGATACAGCCACTATGGAGAACAGTATGGAGGTTCCTTAAAAAGCTAAAAATAGAATTACCATATGACCCAGCAATCCCACTACTGGGCATATACCCAGAGAAAACCATAATTCGAAAAGACACATGCACCTCAGTGTTCATTGCAGCACTATTTACAATAGCCAGGACACGGTAGCAACCTAAATGCCCATCGACAGATGAATGGATAAAGAAGATGTGGTACATATATACAATGGAATATCACTCAGCCATAAAAAGGAACGAAATTGGGTCATTTGTAGAGACGTGGATGGATCTAGAGACTGTCATACAGAGTGAAGTAAGTCAGAAAGAGAAGAACAAATATCGTATATTAACGCATATATGTGGAACCTAGAAAAATGGTACAGACGAACCGGTTTGCGGGCAGAAATAGAGACACAGATGTAGAGAACAAACGTATGGACACCAAGGGGGGAAAGTGGCGGGGGGGTGGTGGTGGGATGAATTGGGAGATTGGGATTGACATATATACATTAATATGTATAAAACAGATAACTAATAAGAACCTGCTGTATAAAAAAATAAATAAAATAAAATTCAAAACACAAATCAAAAAAAAAGGTTTTGGTATGAGCAGCTGGATGCATGTAATGTCATTTACAGAGACAGGAAACCCTGGGAGAGGAAGAGGGTTTTGCAGGGGTTGGGAGGGTTGCGGTAGAGAGGGGGGATGGTCCAGCGTTCATTTTAGACATGTTGAGTTTGAGATGACTGTTAAACAATCAAGCAGAAATGTTGAATAGGCAGTTGAAAATTCTCGTCTGAAGTTTAGGGGAAAAAAAGTCAGGGCTTGAAGCATAAATACAGAAGAGTTCAGTATATAGATAGTATTTATTTGCTTGGATTATGGAAAAAAATTTTAGGCACATACAAAAGTAGAGAGAATAATATACCCATCACCTATGTACCCATCACCTAGCTTCATCAATTATTAGTATTTTGTTAGTCTTGTCCCATCTTCCCCTGCTCCTCCCTGGGTTGGAGTATTTTAAAGCAAACTCTGGATATTTATTGTTTTCCGCATAAATACTTCAGTATGTAATAGATTGTTTTTAAACAAATGACATTACCCAGGGAGTGTGTATAAATAGAGAAGAGGTCAGAGAACTGATTTGTGACTCTGCCTTTAGAGGTTAGGACTAGGAGGAGGAACCAGCTAAGGGGGCTGAGAGGAGCAGCAAGTGAGATAGGAGGGAAAGTGTAGGGAGTGTGGGGTCTCGGAAGCCAAATGAAAAATGGGTTTCAAGAAGGAGGGAATGATCACTTGTGCCAAATGCTGTTGAGAAGCTGGAGAAAGGTGAGGGCTGAAAAATAACTCTTGGATTTAGCAAAGTGGTAATCACTGGTGACCTTGCTGAGAGCAGTTTAGTGGAGTTATAAGCATAAGAGCTTAATTAAAATGGGTTTAAGAGAAAATGAGGGCTTCCCTGGTGGCACAGTGGTTAAGAATCCGCCTGCCAGTGCAGGGGACATGGGTTCAAGCGCTGGTCCAAGAAGATCCCACGTGCTGCGGAGCAACTAAGCCCGTGCGCCGCAACTACTGAGCCTGAGCCCTAGAGCCCGCGAGCCACAACTACTGAGCCCACGCGGCACAACTACTGAAGCCCGCGTGCCTAGAGCCCGTGCTCCGCAACAAGAGAAGCCACCGCAATGAGAAGCCCGCGCACCACAACGAAGAGTAGCCCCCGCTCGCCGCAACTAGAGAAAGCCCACGCGCAGCAACAAAGACCCAACACAGCCAAAAATAAAAAATAAATAAATAAAAATCAAGATAAAAATTGGAGTATTTTTTAAAAAGAGAGAAAATGAGAGGACAGGCAATAGAGACTTCTAATACATACAACTTTAAAAGGGACCTTTTTTTCTGTTAAGAGAAGCTGGGAAATGTGGTAATTGCCAGAGGAAGGTGTGAGGTTCAAGGGAGGTACACTTTTTAAGATAGGAGAAATTACAGCATGTTTGTATGCTCATGGAAACAATCAAATAGAGAGGGAAATTCTGATGCTGTAGAAGTGAGAGGAAATAAATTAGTGAGCTAATTCCTGGAGTAGTTAAGAGGAAGTGGGATCTAGGGTTGTAGATCACTCATTTCAGTAGCTACAGGAAATTCTGAAGACGCAGGCCTTGCCTCTTGTGGGTCAGGTCCTAGGGTAGAGGCAGACCCCCTTCTTTATCAGCACTGGTTCCAGGGAATGAGTATCTTTGCCCAAAGCATGGTTGGGGCTGGTCACTGAGATAGATGGGATCCTCTCTCACTAAGTGGAGTCATTTGGATGTGTCTTACCCATTGTCGAATCTGCATCTATCTAGTGACTCCCACAGCAAGCCCAGTCCCAGCCATACAGAGATGGGGGTCCCCCCAAGAATTAGCAATAAAATTGAGTAGGTCAGATATTAAGAATAGAAAACTTTTTTGTGTGTGTCTCTCCTCATAGTATTCATTTTGTCCAAGGAAGCTGACTCTAATTCAGGGGTGGAGCAGATCAGTGCACACTTGACCACAGTCATAGATCCAGGGGTGGACATGTGATCTAATCCAATCCAATCATATCTTTTTTAGGAATGCTAGGCTAAAGATTCCCTGTTTTCTATAAAATATAAAAGAGAAAGTGCGAGAATAGTACCAGCTCTTACTTACATGAAAGTCTGATATTTGCTGATGGCAGAGTGATTATTCTGTACTCTGGTTGATGTTTAGAGTAGATTGACTGGGGCTCTCAACTGTTTTTATTTATATCTGTTGTTTTCTGGAAAAAAAATTTTAACGAGATAGAAGACTTTGTGACAAGATAAGCCTCCTGCTTTATATATAGCTTCTTGGATTCAACTGAGAGATTTAAAAACTAATGGCATAAATGCCCCCAACCAACTTTTGCAGTTATTTTCTAGCAGGAGAATACTGTCTTCATAGTCTATTCCTTTTAAATTCTTTCACAAGGCAAAATAGGATTGCCCTGTATTATGTACAAATAAAAATGTCTATACAGAGCTTGTAAGGTTTGCTGGGTCAAACAATGGTTCCAACCTAAAGTCTATCTCATTTCCACTTTAACTACTTTTAGTCGTATTTATTAAGTAAGGCAATTTGTACTTTTTAATTTTGTAATGTTTTGTGATTTTTTTGTACAATACTGTATTTGTACAATAGAGCAATTCTCAGCTGATGGAATGAATGAATAAAATGAGTGATTTTACTTTAGAAAAAAAGAGGAAATGCGTAATTGTGGAGGTCTGGGCATCAATCAATCAACAAAAGAAGTCAGTCTTATGATGAAGCCAACATTTTAGAAGGCAGAGTTAAGGGATGAAAATAAATTACATCCTTGTTGAGCTGTTGGACTAAGTATTGCCTGAAGTTCTGATAGTAAGTTTCAGCATAGTTCTGAAAATTTTTCAGTTATGTGGAATAATAAATCCCCTTTATTGCTTAAGCCAGTTTGAGTTGGACTTTCTATTAATTGCAACCAAAAGCATCCTAACTGAAGCACAAAGAAAGGCACAGTTCTCTACTGGGGTATGCATTTGTTAAACATGTTTATCATACACCAATTCTGTGTCAAGCATGTGCTATGCTCCAGGGATATAGTAGTAAACAAGGATGTGTCCTCACAGTCTAAAAGCAACCCCCCAGGCACTTTCTTCTTGAAGGGCTTTTGAGTTATTTACTCTTTGTGTGAGCCCCAGGGATTCAATCTTCTCTCTTCTCAGAGCTGTCACCTCCTGCCTTTACCACATGGGATCTTCTCTAGCCAATTTCGTCTTTTCTAAAAATTTGTTTGTTTTTTTGGCTGCACCATGTCACTTGTGGGATCTTAGTTCCCCAACCAGGGATTGAACCTGGGCCCTCGGCAATGAGAGCACTGAGTCCTAACCACCGGACCGCCAGGGAATTCCCCTAATTTTGTCTTAAAGCATGTTTATCTTCCAAGCTCTCCTTGTCTTTGTCACTGTGTCAGTTGGAGATCAGTCAGGGAAACAGAAACTATTTTAGATATTTCAAGCAGGAAGGAATTCATTTCAGGGAAATAGTCTTTTAATCAAACCATTAGAAGAGCTGGAGGATTGAAGGTCAGAGTAAGTCATCCTTTGCTCTCAGACTTGTCACTAGCTTTCAAAGAGTCAGAAGTTTTAGGAACTGCAATGATTAGTCCTGCATGCAGCACCAAGGCGGGTAATCTGTGGGGAACTACTTGGAGGCTACTGTAAAACCTCTTGTCTTCCTGCTGCTGGCCAAGAAGCAATAATATATAGCTTCCGCTTCTTGTTTGCTTTCCAAATCTCATCTGAATGCCTTTCATTGACTGGGCAGTAACCTGAACTCCACTGGTGAATTTCCAACAGACAATCTGACACAGCCATTCATCAAAGGAAGAACCTAACTATTTTCTTTTAAGGGGTTGTCTGCTAATCACATCATACCTGCTCTTTGAAGACAGTGGGGACTTGACTGGAGCAGGCTCCTAGAGAGAATATTTCGTCTGACAAAAGGTAGATTTTGTATAAAAGGAAGGGGTGGGTGAGTGGGACAGCAGCTTCACTCAGGAATGATTCACATAATGCACTCCACCATCATGATGGAGTCAGTTATAGAGGTCACCAGCCTACCTGCCTACTCCCCATGCACGCTACAATGAAGACTGCCTGATGATATGATATCCACCTCCTGCTCACATAGAGCCCAAAGTAAAGGGATAGGTCTATTGGAAAATCACAGATGCAGAGGAAATTCAAGCTAACTCCCTATGTAGGAATATGAGTGGGAAACCAAGCATCCAAAGAGGCAGAAAAGCAAACAAACAAAACAGGTTCTCTTATAAAGGAATGAGACTTGTCATCATTAGCAATGAATGTCTTCAAAGTTGTGAGGAAATAATTATTTGAACCTAGAATTGTTAAAAAGAAATAGAGCCAGACACTAGTTAAAGGCTATAAAGACAGATTTTATTTAGTACCATTGCAACAAGGGAGAGAGGCTTCAGTAAAACTGAGCTCAACTCCAAATATAGCAAAGACAGCTGGCAAAGAGCAGAGTGAGGGAGTCAGTGGATGGAAACTACTAAGAGGAGAGACCTGAAGGGTAGGGGGATTCTTGTTAAACTTGCCTAACAGGATTCTTGCTAAGGGCAGGACAAGGACTTAGACATCAAGGGTGGGGAATGACTAACTTCATCAGATATCAATGGTGATCAGATATTAAGAATGGGGGAATTCTTGCTAAGCTAACTTAGCAGGATTCTTGCTAAAACTGGGCTAGGCAAGTTGAGTACAGAGCCCAAGGGTGAGGAATAGTCAAAAAGAGGGCTCAGAGTAGCCTGTCTAAAGTTTGGTCAAGAAGAGAGTCTTTGTCAGAATTCTATACATAGCCAAACTGCCAACTGAATGTGAGGGCAAAATAAGAAACATGTAGAATTTAAAATGCTTAACACCATATAGTCTATGTGGAAAAATTACTCATAGATATACTTCAGCAAAATGAAAATGGAATCTAACAAAGACGACCATATGGAATATAAATAATAGAGGTATAAGACTAAACAAAGTGAAAAAAGCTTGGAAAAAATTAAAGATCCATAAGATCCTGATACATGGAAGGCTCCCTTTTGAGTTACAAAGTTTTAATGATATAGGAGTATATTTCCATCACTAAGGATCTAATCACGTTACTTGGTTCTACAGTTAATATTTATAGAATTATAATATGTTGTCACTTGGTGAAATCTGTTTACTTTATTGAAAAGTCAGTGTGTGTCTAGATCCTGGTTATCAATAATCAGGTTTTTTAATAGCAAGCAACTTTATTAAATTTTTTTAATCTGTAAAAAGCATTTTTGGGCTTCCCTGGTGGCGCAGTGGTTAAGAATCCATCTGCCAATGCAGAGGATATGTGTTCGAGCCCTGGTCCGGGAAGGTCCCACATGCTGCGGAGCAACTAAGCCTGTGAACCACAACTACTGAACCTGTGCTCTAGAGCCCGCGAGCCACAACTACTGAGCCCACACACCACAAGTACTGAAGCCCGTGTGCCTAGAGCCCATGCTCCACAACAAGAGAAGCCACTGCAATGAGAAGCCCACGCACAGCAACGAAGACCCAATGCAGCCAAAAATAAAATAAATAATAAATTTATATTTTAAAAATTGGGTATTTTAACAACAACAACAAAAAAGCATTTTCATTTCTTCTCTGCAAAAAAGAAAACTGAAACCTATGAGTGTTCGGATACTCCTCTAAGTTCTCATTGTTCCCTGCCTACTCAGGGAATGTATACTTATCTTATGAACTTTCAGTACTCTTTGAAGTTACATTGAAATTTGGACTTTGCAAGCTCTCACTTCCTATTATAATATTAATAAGCGTCAGAAGCTACTTATTAAAATAACAACCTGAAATTGACTTAAATTGAAAGAACTTTGTCTCATTCTAAATGGTTCCTCTTAAAACCAAATCCAGAGGAAGTAAGAACTCTACTGCTACTTCTCTACGTGGATACCTTTAACTATTTGATTAAAAAATGCTTGGGCAGGGGGTGAATTATGAAGATGTCAATGGAAGAGGCAGACCAGAGGTTGAGCTTTGTGCGATGGACTGTATTTGCCAGGAATAAGGATGGTGACCCCATTCAAGATGGTATAAATTATTTGGGAAAAGGAGCAGAGCAGGGATTTTCAGGGAGTATCTCTTATAGATCAGCCCCGTTAATTTGAGACTAAAGGGAGATAGGTTTGGAAAGATAGTTTGTTTTTTTTTTAAAACAAAAGCATCAACCACATCCTGAAGACTAGGGAGAAGTGTGGAAATTTTGTTTTTCAATTTGTTTTGCTTTAAGAAAAATCTGGTTGTTGTTCTTATAAAAAATAACATTTTCATTGTAAAGAATTTAAGCAATGCAACACACACACACACACACACAGGGAAAACATTTTAAACCCCTTAAAACCCACCATCTAAAATAAAAATTATTAACATTTGGTTAACATCATTCTAAATCTTTCCATGCTTTTACACAGATAGAATGATAGATAAATAGGTATGTTAATGGATATACCTAATTTTTAAAAATAGTATCATAATATATGTGTTATTTAAAAATTAAAAAGTATTGCATTCAAGCTTAGTCAAATTTAACAGAATTTAAAAAAACTAAAAGAAAAGCTGGACATCAAATAAGGGTTTATTCACTACAAGAGTTATCATTTTTTAAAATATCAAGTTAAGGTTAGAAAAAATGGTTTTGATATTATGTTATTATTATTTTTTTAATTAATTAATTTATTTTTATTTTTGGCTGTGTTGGGTCTTCGTTTCTGTGCGAGGGCTTTCTCTAGTTGCGGCAAGCAGGGGCCACTCTTCATTGCGGTGCGCGGGCCTCTCACTATCGCGGCCTCTCTTGTTGCAGAGCACAGGCTCCAGACGCGCAGGCTCAGTAGTTGTGGCTCACGGGCCTAGTTGCTCCGCGGCATGTGGGATCTTCCCAGACCAGGGCTCAAACTCGTGTCCCCTGCATTGGCAGGCAGATTCTCAACCACTGCGCCACCAGGGAAGTCCTATTATGTTATTCTTATTTTTGTTTTCAAAAAACATGTTTTAAATTAAAATCAATTGACCTTGATGTGGAAGATCAGGACATTGGCGCACTCATCCTATCTTTCATAACCCCTTCCCATGGGGTCAATATTTCTTAGTCATACTATTTTACATTGTTAATCTGTATAACATGTATATGCTCCAAAACAATAACTCATGCAAGTGATCATTATTAATTCTGTATTTAAATGGATTCAATGATCATCACACATCCTTTTACCAAGACTTCTCAATTCTTAAAATCTTAATTTTGCCCTATTTCTTAATTGGCTGAATTTCACTTTCAAGTATTTCTCTTTTCTAGGAGTTCTTTTATATTTGTGGGAACTGTCCAGTACCTTTATTTTTGAATGACACCTTGGCTGGGTATACTATTCTTGGATCACACTTTTGTCCTTTCAGAACTCTGTAGACAATGCTCCACGTCTTCTGTCTCTGAATGTTGCTGTTGAGATATCTGAGAACAGCCTGACTTTTTTTCTTGTAGGCAATTTGATTCTTTTTCTGCCTGGATGTCTGAATTTCAATTAATTAACTAAAATATGTCTCAGGGTTAAATATTTTTTTTTTATAAGCATATTAGTGGTTTTTTCTTTTTTTTTTTTTTTAATTATTTATTTGTTTATTTATTTATTTATGGCTGTGTTGGGTCTTCGTTTCTGTGCCAGGGCTTTCTCTAGTTGCGGCAAGCAGGGGCCACTCTTCATTGCGGTGCGCGGGCCTCTCACTATCGCGGCCTCTCTTGTTGCGGAGCACAGGCTCCAGACGCGCAGGCTCAGTAATTGTGGCTCACGGGCCTAGTTGCTCCGCGGCATGTGGGATCTTCCCAGACCAGGGCTCGAACCCGCGTCCCCTGCATTGGCAGGCAGACTCTCAACCACTGCGCCACCAGGGAAGCCCCTCAGGGTTAAATATTTTGTATCAAATATTTGACCTTTCAAGCTACAGATTAACTCATCATTTTAGAGGAACTTCTGTACTTATATATATATATTTTTTAAGTAAATGTATTTATTTTATTTATTTATTTTTGGCTGTGTTGGGTCTTTGTTGCTGCGCACGGGCTTTCTCTAGTTGCGGCCAGTGGGGGCCACTCTTCATTGCGGTGCACAGGCTTCACATTGCGGTGGCTTCTCTTGTTGTGGAGCATGGGTTCTAGGCGCATGGGCTTCAATAGTTGTGGCATGCGGGCTCAGTAGTTGTGGCGCACGAGCTTAGTTTCTCCACGGCATGTGGGATCTTCCTGGACCAGGGCTTGAACCCGTGTCCCCTGCATTGGCAGATGGATTCTTAACCACTGCGCCACCAGGGAAGCCCTGTACTTACATTTTTGAATGCTTTTTCTGTT
The DNA here is from genome assembly GCF_009873245.2 of Balaenoptera musculus. Lineage (NCBI taxonomy): Eukaryota > Metazoa > Chordata > Mammalia > Artiodactyla > Balaenopteridae > Balaenoptera > Balaenoptera musculus. Next base: position 32,496,514 of record NC_045785.1, on the reverse strand, counting down.
CCATTTAAGAGTTCTCAACTCCAGGGACACCAACAACCTCTGTCTTCCATATCTAGTAGCTTCTCTCTGATTGTTTTAATCTCTTAGTGTTTTTCACTTCCCTTTATTGTGATTATTTCAAGCCTTTTTCCAAATCAATAATTCAACCTCGGGCTTCCCTGGTGGCGCAGTGGTTGGGAGTCTGCAGGCCAATGCAGGGGACATGGGTTCGAGCCCTGGTCTGGGAAGATCCCACATGCTGTGGAGCGGCTGGGCCCGTGAGCCACAACTGCTGAGCCTGAGCGTCTGGAGCCTGTGCTCCGCAACAAGAGAGGCCGCGATAGTGAGAGGCCCGCGCACCGCGATGAAGAGTGGCCCCTACTCGCCGCAACTGGACAAAGCCCTTGCACAGAAACAAAGACCCAACACAGCCAAAAATTAAAATAATAAATAAATAATAAATTAAAAATTAAAAAAAAAAAATTCAACCTCCAGCCATGTCTATTCTCTTCCTTGCTGTTTTGATGTATTTTTTAGTTCTTTAATGACATTGTTTTGGTCTTCGCTTTGTCAGATGTGCAATTTCCCTATTCATCTCTTTCAGTTGTTTTATTATCTCATTTTTGAATTTCATCTACTGAGTTCATTTTCTTTTTAGGTTATTCTAGTGCTCAAAGCACTTGGGGTGAATTTTTTTCTGTTTCTCTACTTGCCTCCTGAATTCCTTCCCACTTGATCTGAAACTGGTCTGGTTTTCCTAATGAACAGCAACTTGAGGCTGTTATTTTATGCTGTATGCACTTTTTCTATGACTTACAAGCTTGTCTGAAGGAGGGGAGGGGGAAGAACTCAGGGAAGGTGAGGTGCAGTCTTTGTTAGAATACAAACTTCTGCAATCACTTCTGAGGTTTTAAGTGTCTATTCCAGAATTCACTCTCCTATGGGAAAGAGCCTCCTCCGATTCAGTATGCTTTCCTGGAGTCTTCACTGTTACCTAAAGACTTAGTCTATTCTTCACTTCTCACTCCACCTTCATCTCCCCAGTAGCTATTTTCACTTTTCCAGAGAGAAGAGATAAAAGATAAGGAAACCACTTAATTTTCTTCTCTCTTGGAATATATGCTCATATGTATGTGTTATTTTCCAGGATTTTGTGGACCTAACAGTATGAGTTTTGATGGAATGGAGGCAGGATTGGAAGCCGTGACATGCTTGCTCCAGACCAGAATCTTCTACTTCTTTCCTTGACTGCCACTTATTGACATTTAAGATACTGAGCTGTAACCCTTTGCTTGCTGTGGATGAAATTTTAACTTTTAAAACTTTCTTGGGTATTGGTGGAAAACAGAGTCTATGAGAAAGCTTTATTCCATTATCTTAACTGAGAAATACAATAATTTTTAATGTATATATATATCCTTTTATCTGATTATAAAATTTATGTATCTGTACATATATCATTCATCATGTTGTATACCTTAAACTAATACAATGTTTTAATTATATCTCAATAAAACTGGGGGGAAAACCTGGGAAAAATAAAAGTTATGTATCCTTCCTATAAAAATTCAAACTATATAGAAGCATATAAAGTAAAACATGAAAGTTCCTTATAATTGTCAGCTAAAAATTGTTGCTCATCATGTCACACTACAAGAATGAAGTCACTAGCCACTGTAGTCTTTGACCTTCAACACCCCCTGAAAGGAGTTCAGGGTGGAGATCAGGAATGAGGCACTCTCCGCTTGAAAAAACTGGCAGAACAGGCCTCCAGATAGTTAGATATTTTCAGGAGAAGATTTTAGGAGCCCAATTTCTTACATCTTCTCATATCCAGGAAAGCACTGAAATCATTAACAGAAACATCTGCTCCTCCTGACTAGCAGCTACCTTCTTGTCACTAGCAGCAACCCTCTGCCAAAATGTGTGTTTGACTGCATGCATCCCCCTTCACCTAAATCACATATATACCGACCTCTCCCTTACCTCTTCGGAGCAGTTCCTCAGAGCTATCTGAGAGGCTGCATCCGGGGCTATAGGGCTCACTTTGCCCCAAATAAAACTTAACTCACAACTCTCATGTTGTGCATTTTTTTTCAGTCAACATAATACAGCGCCAAGAATATCACTCTTAACAGTTCCCTGATCTTTTTGTATATTTATTTTCTTTCTTTTTGCTTGTCAGTTCTTCGGCCTTTCAGTCAAAATCACTAGAAACACGTGAATATATAGATTAAAAAACAGCTGTTTTAATGTAGGTTTTACATACCATAAAAATTCACCGATTTCACGTATACAACCCAATGATTTTTGGTAACTATAGAGCAGTACAACCATCACCACAACACATGTACTTCTTGCAAAAATACAGTTACTAGCTCTTCCTTTACAATATATCGAAAACATTTTTCGTGTCACTATATACAAATTTACCTTATCCTTTATAAAATCTGCTTCACAATATTCCATTGTATAGTGGATACACTTTAATTCACTTAACGTATTCTCCATTTAAACAATTTCAATGTTTTTCTGAAAAAAAAATTTTTGAGCAGGGAACTAAAATGGTGAAAGTGGATTGAGATCATGAATCTGGAGGCAAATGAAAAAGGGTAAAATGGTGGATGAGAGTTTCCTGCAATAACCCAGCTCTAAGATTAGACCAGGAAGTGGCAGTGGCTTTTTCCATCACTCTTGCATCCATCAGATGCTCTTGTCAGTCTGGAAGCTCTGCCATTTCTAAAAAACAGGTAGCTTTCCTGTCTACCTTAGCTCATAACAGTCCTTCTCCCGCATTTCATCTTTGCCTGTTGAAGTCCTATCTTTCCTTCATGATAGAGAATACCACACTGCCATGATTAGCCCTGGAAATTATCCCTCCCCTTCAATTTCTGATAGAGAGCTGAGTCCTTCCTTCTTTTCTTCCTTCCACAAAGTACTTTTCTTCCAAAGGCAGTGTAATGCAGAGGTTAAGAGCAAAGACTTTGGATCCACCAATTTACTCTCTGTGAACTTGGTTCCTAACCCAAATGCTCAGTGCCTCAGTGTCCTGACCCATAAAATGGGGAGAAGTGTATTCGGCGTTGTTACGAGGATTACATCAGATACCAGATGTAAAGCGCTTAGAATAGTGTTTGATGCGTAGGAAGCGCTGAATAAATGTTGGCTTGCATTTGATTCCTGCTGGCGGTCTGTTCGCTAGGGTAACACTCCAGGACAGACACCCGTCCGCGCAGCTGCCCATGCGGAGCTGTGGAGGATGCGGCCCAGCCCCTCCCGCGCCAGGCCCGGGAGAGGGGAGGGCGGTCATGTGATTGAGTCAAGATGGCGTCGTCCAGCTCCTTGTGGCTCTTGGCTCTCGCTTTCCTGCCGGTGTCCTGCGCTTCCCTGGCACTGGGGCATCTTGACCCGCCGGCCCCGCTGCCTCTGGTGATCTGGCATGGGATGGGTAAGTGAAGGAAGGAGGAGAAGAGAGTCAAAAGGTTTTGGCGACTCTTTCCCTCTCCCAACCGGTGTTCGCGTCTGCAAAGTGCAAGTGTGGTGGGCGAGGACCGTGGTCACACAGCACCCGGCTGTCCCCACGGTTTAGGATTTGGGGGTTACTCTGCATTGGAAAGGGAGATGCGGAAGGAGCTGTCTTTTGGTGAGCGCTCACAGAGGGCTGTGCACTGCGGTAGGGTTTTACGTGGTGTCCTGGTTTAATCCCCATGGCAGTGGCGTCAGGGTGCAGCATCAGACACTTGCTCGGGGAAGGCTGGGCTGTGGCTGCATGACCGGGGCATCCATCCTTTTGTTCATTCACACATTGAAGAGATTTGTTAGGCACCAGTAGTTCATTTATACATTTGACACATAGTTATTGAATACCTACTGGATGCTGAGGATACAGCAGTGAACGAAATAGACTAAATTCTTTGCTCTTTTAGAACTTTCCAGTGGGAGAGACAGACTATAATATAATATAATAATATGATGTAATATAATATGTCAAATGGTGATATGTGCAATGGAGAAAAATAAAGCAGAGAGGGGGATAGAGACTGCAAGTGGGGGCTTGCAGTTTTATAGAGCAAGGTCAGGAAAGGATTCACTGAGAAAATGACACCTGAGCAAAGACCTGAAGTTGATGAGGGAAGATGCTATGTGAATATCTGGTGGAAGGAACAGCAAAGGCAAAGGCCATGAGGCAGAAGTATGTCAGGTATGCTGGTATGTTCAAGGAACAGCATTCATGTCATTGTAGCTGGAAGAAAATAGGTGTTTAGTGAGCAAGAAGGAAATAGGTGTTTAGTTCAGGGATGGGAGGGGGATGTGGGTGGCCTGCTGATGTTGTTGGGCCTACTAAGGCTACTGTAGGAACTTTGGCTAAAATGAGATGGGAAGTTCTCGTGGGTTTTGAGCAGATGAGTGACATGATCTGATTTGCACTTTAAAAGCACTCTAGGGCTTCCCTGGTGGCGCAGTGGTTGAGAATCTGCCTGCCAATGCAGGGGACACGAGTTCGTGCCCTGGTCTGGGAAGATCCCACATGCCGCGGAGCAACTGGGCCCGTGAGCCACAATTACTGAGCCTGCGTGTCTGGAGCCTGTGCTCCGCAGCAAGAGAGGCCGCGATAGTGAGAGGCCCGCGCACCGCGATGAAGAGTGGCCCCCGCTTGCTGCAACTAGGGAAAGCCCTCGCAGAGAAACGAAGACCCAACACAGCCATAAACAATAAATAAATTAATTAAAAAAAAAAAAAAAAAAAAAGCACTCTAGTTGCTATATGGAGAATAGATTGTAGGGGGTTGTGGACCTTTGCAAGGAGAAAAGTTAGGAAGCTTTTGCAGTAATCTAAACAAGAGGTGATGGTGGCTTGAAACAGTTTAGTAATAGAGGAGATGTTGAGAAGTGGTCAAAGTTTGGATATAGTTTGAAGATGGAACCAATGGGATTTGCTAACAGGTTAGATGTGGGATGAGAAAGGAGTCAAGGATGATTCCACGGGTTTTGGCCTGGACAGTGAGAAGGATGACATTGTCATTTTACCAAAATGGGGAAGCCTGTAGGGTGAGCAAATTTGGGATGAAAACCAAGAGTCTGCTTTTGGGACTCTTGAGATGTTTGTTACACATCCAGGAGATGTAGAGGCATTTGGAGTGTGGAGTCCAAGACAGATACAGGCTGGAGATTAAAGTTGGGAGCCTTTGGCATATGGCTGGTATTGAAAGCCATGGAACTGGGAGAGATCACCTAGGGAGTGAGTGTACACAGAGGAGGGAAGAGGTCTAAAGACTGAGACCTGAGGCAGTCCCAGCATTTGGAGGTTGAGGAGATGGGGAGGAATTAGCAAAGGAGACAGTGATGGAATGACTAGGGAGGCAGTAGAGTCAGGAGAGGGCAGAGTCCTGGAAGCCACATGAAAATGTTTCAAGAGGAAGGGAGTAAAAAACTGTGAGATGTTGATGACAGGTCAAATAAGATGAGGGCTGAGAATTGGTTATTGGATTTAGGAATAGGAGGATCACTAATGACCTTGACAAAAGCACTTTTAGGGGAGTGGTGAGAGTGAGAGCCTTTTTGAAATGGCTTAAAGAAAAACGTTCAGAGAGGAATTAGAGTCAATAAATAGAGACAGTTCTTTCAAGGCTCTGTGCCAGGGCCTGGGGCTACTACAGTGGAGTTAAAGGAGAACAGGGGAGCTCCGTGCCCTCCCAGAGCACAGTCACTCTGTATGGGAGGCAGTTAAGTAACCCACGATTATAGTTCAGTGCAAGAAATCAAAGATGCTTGAGGCCTTTTCCTTCTTTAAAAACAAATTCTTAAGCTTATTCTCAGGTTGAAAATGGGATGATTAAGTTCAAAATGGAAAATGATCTCAGCCCAGTTCTCCCACTCAGCGGCCACTTTGCTTCCTATTCTTAGTTCTGGTTCCTTGAAACAGGAAAAAAAAAAAAAGCAAAATGTAAGTTCAAGGCCAGCACTTACATGAAGGCAAGAGTTAGCACCTCCTTAAATTTTGTGTCCTAGTCACTTTACTTGTCTTACTGTAGTCCTGGCCCTGAAGAGAAATCAGATTCCAAAGTGCTTTTGAGTCTATTAACCCCAAATGTTCTAGATGATAAGGGAATCTGCACCCCTGCTTATTTTCAGTTGTGAATTTGGTGTCCCCATTATATTGTGTGGGCTTTTGAAGTTTGTTATTACCTGATAAACATGAGCTGAGCAAAAAATGTTGTTCTCTCTTTTTGTTGTTGCTGAGGTGAAATTCATATAACATACAATTAACCATGTTAAAGTATACAATTCAGTGACATTTAGTGTATTCACGTTGTGCAATCACCACTTCTCTCTAGTTTCAAAACTTTTTCATCACCCCAGAAAATACCTGTACCCATTAAGGAATCACTCTTCAGCCCCCACTTCCCATCATCCCCAGGAAATGTTCAGTCTGCTTTCTGTTTCAATGGATTTGCCTATTCTGGATGTATCATATAAAAGGAATTATACAATATGTTACCTTTTGTCTCTGGCTTATTTCACTTATAATAATGTTTTCGAGGTTCATCCACATTGTAGCATGTGTCAATACTTTGTTCCTTTTTATGGTGGAATAATATTTTATTGTATATATGTACCACAATTGTTTATCCAATCATCCATTGATGGACATTTGGGTGTTTTCCACCTTTTAGCTATTACAAATAATGCTGCTTTAAATATTGTTCTACAAACCTCTGTAGGGACATACGTTTTCACTTCTCTTGGGTATGTATCCAGAAGTGAAATTGATGTGTCATATGGTCATTGTATGTTTAAATTTTTGAGGAACCATCAAATTGTTTTCATGGTGGCTGCACCATGTTACATTTCCACCAGCAATGTAAAGGGTTCCTATTTCTCCCTATCTTTGCCAACACTTGTTATTTTCCATTTTTAAATGAATTAATTTTTTAAAAAATTAAAGCCATCTTAGTAGTTGTGCAGTGGTATCTCATTGTGATTTTGATTTGCATTTCCTTAATGACCACTGATGTTGAACATATTTTCATGTGCTTGTTGGCCATTTGTATATCTTCTTTGGAGAGATGTCTGTTCATATCCTTTTCCCATTTCAATTAGATTGTCTTCTTGTTGTGGAGTTGTAGAGTTCTTTGTATATTCCAGACATTAAACCCTTATCAAGTATATGTTTTGCAAATATTTTCTCCCATTCTGTATGTTGTCTTTTCACATTTTCATTAATGCCTTTAAAGCACAGAAGTTTTTTTAAAAAAATAATGTTTTTTTTACTCATGATTAAATTAATTATTGCCTTTGTTGTCTAGGAGACAGCTGTTGTAATCCCTTAAGCATGGGCGCTATTAAAAAAATGGTCGAGAAGAAAATACCTGGAATTTACGTCTTGTCTTTAGAGATTGGGAAGACCCTGGTAGAGGTGAGGCCCCTCACGGCTCTGTTCCTTTGAAGGTTTGCTGACTGATTTCATAGAATATATTATTAAGATGCTTAACCTTGTATTTTTAGCAGCAGATCATACATGATACTTTAGTTCTTGAGTGGCTTCTGTGAGGGTACCAACCTAAACAAGTTTGCTCTTAGAGAAGGTGCCAGTGATAGTTTTCAGCCCCATCCTTTCACTTCTCATGGCTCTTCTTTTAGGATGTGGAGAACAGCTTCTTTTTGAATGTCAACTCCCAAGTAACAACGGTGTGTCAGATTCTTGCTAAGGATCCTAAATTGCAGCAAGGCTACAATGCTATGGGATTCTCCCAGGGAGGCCAATTTCTGTAAGTCCCTTTTTGTTATATCACTTACATGGAACTGATTTTTTTTCCTTTGATTCAGATAGATCTACCCATTCAGTTCTTTTGGAATCTTCACCTATTTTGGAAGGGAAACTCTTCTAAAATATCCCCATGGAAGAAGTTCTATGGAGCTTAATTTATTTTCTGTGAAGGAGTAAAGATTTGTTTGGCGGTATCAGAGGAAAGTCCTGAAACTTTGTGATTTTGGGGAGCCACAGAGGATTAAGTAGCTTAATCTGGGAAGTTAATTGCTGATGATACATTTCCATCTGACAGTTGGAACTGATAATCCTTTTTTTTCTCCAGGAGGGCAGTGGTTCAGAGATGCCCATCACCTCCTATGATCAATCTCATATCAGTTGGGGGACAACATCAAGGTAACTTTGTCCCCTTTGCCTAAAAAATTCTAGCAGCTCTATTTGTACAAGAAGTCAGCCATCCTTGCAAATATCCTGTTTTTCTAATTTATAACAAATTAGCCAGGAGAGATGATGAAATAGGATTCCAGAGGCCTGGAACACAGGTGAATCATTAGGTTACCACCTACTTCTCTCTAATTTAATTGACATGATTTCATGGAGGTGAGATGGTTGCAGCCACGTAGCAGGTGGTGGCTTAGGAGTTAGGAAAGTCCAACAACCTTTCCTTTTTTTTTCCTTTAAAAAATTTATTTATTTATTTATTTGTTTGTTTTTGGCTGCGTTGGGTCTTCGTTGCTGCGCGTAGGCTTTCTCTAGTTGCGGCGAACAGGGGCTACTCTTCGTTGTGGTGCACAGGCTCCTCATTGCGGTGGCTTCTCTTGTTGCGGAGCACGGGCTCTAGGCGCGTGGGCTTCAGTAGTTGCAGCACGCAGTCTCAGTACTTGTGGCGTGTGGGCTCAGTAGTTGTGGCTCGCAGGCTCAGTAGTTGTGGCACACGGGCTTAGTTGCTCCACGGCATGTGGGATCCTCCCAGACCAGGGCTCTAACCCGTGTCCCCTGTGCTGACATGCGGATTCTTAACTACCGTGCCACCAGGGAAGTCCCCCAACAACCTTTCCTGTTTTCTGACATGGGTGATGTCCTACTGAATTTAGACTTAGGCAAAGAGTAGTGTCTAGGCTTTTTGTTAATTTTATAATTAACAGTAGAGATTAAATCTTTCAAAAAACAACAGGTTTGCTATTTAGACAGAATTATTTACTTTTGGGGGAAGATGTGTCTTTGGGATAGAACGTTATCTCTGTTCTGATGGATATAGCTGTTAGCTGGTAGGGTGTAGGGACAGACGGATTCTCCTTATAATCAGGAAACTGGCTTCACCCAATTAACAGTTACTGATGGGCAAGTAATTTGGTATCGTAGGTCCGTTTCACAGATGAGGAAAACTAAAATAAGACTCTGCCCATCTTGTGGGAATTTTTCAGAGGATGAAATGAAATAATAGGTAGGAAAATACTTTTTTAAAATACACGTATTATTTAAATGCAAGTTGGTAGGAACAGCTTTATCATTCATTCATTGATTCTACAAATATTTATTAAAAACCTAGAAACAAGACAGACAAGGTTTCTGCCTTCATGAAACTTCCATTCTAGGGGGGGAGAATAGACATGAAATAGGTAAACAAATAAATACAGATAGTGGTAACTATGATAAAGAAAAAAAAATAGGATAATAGGAAGAATGGTGGTTGTATTGGTGAAAGGTGTGGGCTCTGGAGCCAAACTGCCTGTGTTCATATCCTGGCTCCATCACTTACTGTCTAACCTTGGACAAGGTATCTAACCTCTCTGTTTGAAAGTTTCCTTAAAAAAAGAAAAAAAAAGGGGGCTTCCCTGGTGGCGCAGTGGTTGAGAATCTGCCTGCCAATACAGGGGACACGGGTTCGAGCCCTGGTCTGGGAAGATCCCACATGCCGTGGAGCAACTAGGCCCGTGAGCCACAACTACTGAGCCTGCGCGTCTGGAGCCTGTGCTCTGCAACAAGAGTGGCCACGACAGTGAAAGGCCCGCGCACTGCGATGAAGAGTGGCCCCCGCTCGCCACAACTAGAGAAAGCCCTCGCCCAGAAACGAAGATCCAACACAGCCAAAAATAAATAAATTAATTAATTAATTTAAAAAAAGAAAAAGAAAAAGTCAAGGTAGGCATAAGAATTGAAAAAAAAAAAAAAAAAAGAAAAAGTTTCCTATCTGTAATATGGTGCAAATGATTTCTACTCTACAGGGTGGTTGTGAGGATTAAATTAATTATTGCCAATATATGCTTAGAACTGGTATGTCTGGTACCCCCCAAAATGTTATTAATGAGGATGATGAGGATGCAAGTATAATTGGGGGAGGGGAAGGAACTGGGGTTGGGCACTGCTTGAGTTAGGGCACTCAGATATGACTTCTCTAAACCAAGAGCCAAGAGATGAGAATGAGGCCAGCCATTGAAGCAGTAAGAGAAGTACATACTCCAGAGAGAAGCAGATGCAAAAGTCCTGAGGCAGAAAAGAGTGTGGGAACACCAGGAGGAAGCTGGTTATAGTATTAATTCTCAAAACATTATTTTCTTGAGGAATAAATGAACAAGATCAGGGTCTAGTTCTGGTTTTTGTTTCTTGCAATGCCCTTCACATAGTAGGTATTCAGTACATGACTACTGAAGGCATGGATGTTTGTCTTCTACTACTATAGGTGTTTTTGGACTCCCTCGGTGCCCAGGAGAGAGCTCTCACATCTGTGACTTGATCAGAAAAACACTGAATGCTGGAGCTTACAACAAAGCTATACAGGAACGGTATGTATGGTTAGCTGAAAAGGATACAGAACTGTCACTAATGAAAATATCATACTGACTTTCATGCTAACCGTGATTCTAGGAGTAGTTGCTAGTGATTTTCAAATGAGATATTTATTGTAAATATGTCTATACTACCTGCTTCATTTTATTGTAAACCTAAAACTGCTCTAATATTAATTTAAAGGAAGGGAAGACATTTTTCTATGAAAGAAGAATGTAATTACAACAATATTTTTTTTTTTTTTACTTTTTGGCCATGCCACGAGGCATGTGGGATCTTAGTTCCCCAACCAGGGATTGAACCCTGGTCCCCAGCAGTGGAAGTGCAGAGTCTTAACTGCTGGACCACTAGGGAAGTCCCCACAACAATACATTTTCATCTGTAAAACAAAAAACAAAAAAGCCTTTAGAAAGTAGTAAACCCAAGGAATTGATGTTAATATTTGGAGGACAGATTCTTTGTTGTCAGCAGTGAGGGGTTAGCCTCCTACGTCAGTGTTCTTAGCTACCTGTGTTTGGGTATTTAACAATATACAAAATCACTTTCAGAGTGTGTTCTCCTTCAGTTGTTTCCAAACTTAAATTATACATCAGACCCCCTGGGAAATTCATTAACAATGAATTACAGGGCTCCATCCCTAGAAATTTGAATTCAGTAGGTCTGGAGTATTCTGGGTGATAACTGAGATTTGGGATCAACTAGTATGGTTTTGGTATCTATCCTGTGGGTCTTCCAAGTGTATGATTCTTGTTTGATAGCAGCTCTTCAATACAACACTTCCTTGAAGGCCTGTCCAAGGTACAGCCTTGTGAATGACTGGCCTGTAGAAGAGACCTGCAGCTACCTCTCTTTTCCTTTCCTACCCGTTGGCTGGCTACACGTGTAGCCACAAAGCTGTCTTGGGTCAACAGTGCCACCTGATGGTCAGTGAAGGAAACTAAGAGACTTTATATCTCCACCTCCTACCCACTCAGGCAACTCAAACCACTGCTAAGCTTTACCCCTTCCCTGGTTTGACTAGTCACAGCTTGGTTATTTATGTCCAAATATTCTCTGTTCTCATGGGTATGTATGATCTGTTTAAACTACATTGTTCTTTATTCTTTACTCTTTATTCTTCTATTGCCCAGATGCCTCAGAAAGAATCCACCCTTTTCTTCCTTTGTGTTTCCTTCTTTGGTGAACCAAACACAATTGGAATTATTATTCACTGTAGAGGAGCAGTCAGCTGGGGGGTGGGGGGGACAGTGACACCTAAGTACTGATTAAAAGTGATACATGGATGTGTTTATCTTCACTTCCTTCTTAACCGTTAATAAACTGGTAGCAAAAGAAGAAAAAGTGATAAACCCACAAGGGCAAAGAGAACAGGAGAGGAGAGAAGAGATAATAAAAGACGTCAACATTTCTTTTGAAAGACAGAAAGCAAATTAATGAGTGATAACTGTTTTAGCAGAGCAGAAAATTCTGAAACCTTTATGTCTGTGGAGGGATACACTGACAAGAAGGAACCAGCTTCACTTTTTACAGTCCCAGAAAGACTCAGGAATTAGATGCCTAAGATGCCTTGGAAGGTAGAGTAAGTGCATGGGACTTTTTGTTGAAGATCTATATAAACAATGATCAAACTCCTTAGTTCCCTGAAATGCACGTCCAAGTGACTGCTCCTCCCCCACCCTGACAAGAGAAGCCAAATTTATTTTCTGGAGCAGTTTGACTAAAGAAGTACCAGGGGAATTCCCTGGCGGTCCAGTGGTTAGGACTCCATGCTTCCACTGCAGGGGGCATGGGTTTGATCCCTGGTCAGAGAACTAAGACCCCGCATGCCGTGTCACGTGGCCAAAAAAATTAATTAAAAAAAAAAAGTAGTACCAGATTTTGAGATAACAAGCACCTGACAGTGGCAAGACACCATATTGAAAACCCACCCCGTCCCATTCTGCTCGTAGAATGATAGCAGCCAGGCTTATTACCTGCTAGGCAGAAGTTTGACAGATCCCTCTCTGAAAAAAACTGATTGGTCCCAGAGAAAAGACCTACAGGTTCATGTTTTGGAATCCTTCAACAAGTAAGGACTCCTCCTGACTACCACGTAGTCAAGCCACCAGTAGATAAGCTCTGTTCTTGCATGAAGAACTTTCAGTCAGCTTCTTTAAATATGAACAGTGAGCCAAGGACCCCCAGTCAGACATCTGGGGAAAGCTTCCAAAATGAAAGACCAAAACAAGCAAAAAGTAAAAAGGAACTTGGAAGAAACAGATGGCAATTCAAGGAGCTGAAGAAAACCTTAAAAAAAAAAAAAAAGCCTGTATTATTATCTTCAGAGATAAGAGATCATCCATGACGCTAGAAGAGAATGCAAATAAAACCAATCATCAGAGAGAAAGAGATCCTGGAAGTTAAAAATAAGATAACCAAAACAAAAATGTGATAGCGGTATGGGAATATAAAGTTGAGGAAATTTCTTGGAAATTAGAACAAAATCTCAATGAGGTAGAAAAAAGGGGGGAACAGGTAAAATTAGAGAAGCCATTCAAGAAGTTCAATACCTGCCTGATTGGAGTTTCAAAAAGAGAACAGAGGAAAGAGTGGATTGGAATTATCAAAGAAGTAATATGAGAACACTTCTCAGAACTATGGGACATGAGTTTCCAGATCGAAAGGACTCACCAAGTAGTCAGGGGTGAAAAAAGACCCACATCCAGGTATATTCCCATGAAGTGTCAGAACACTGTGGGTAAAGAGCAGACCCCAGTGAGGCCGCCGACTGACTCTCTGACAGCAAAACTACTAGCTAGAAGGCAGTGGTGCAGTACCTTTGTCTTCTGAGAAAAAATGATTTCCAACGTAGAATTCTCTATTGAACCTGGAAGTAGCAATCAAATGTGAAGGGAAAATAAAGACATCTTCAGACATGTAAAAAGAAGAGACATGGCCTTCCATATTCTCTCTCTAGGGGGTTGTTGGAGAGGCTCAGTGCTACACTGTCCAGCTGTGTGGCCTTGGATGTCCTTGAGCCTGCTTCTCCTCACCTCCAGCATGAGGCTAATGGTGCCTTCCTGCAGGGTTGCTGTGAGGATTAGACCAATGGAGTGTGAAGCCATCAGTGCAGTGCTCAGCTCATAGTGAGTAGGCAGCGTTGGGCTGGTACCACTAGTGGTGCTGTGTTGAAAATATTTATTCAACTTTAGCTTTCTCTTTCCTTTATTTATAAGTATTGCGGTGGTTGTGTTGTCTCTAAGTTTTAGTTGCACTTAAAATATTTTGTTCATAATTTAATCAAGTACTGAACTATTACTGTTTGCCAGGCCCCATTGTAAGTCTTGCAGATACAGTGGAGAATAAGACAATTAGGGTAACATGCTCTTGTAAATAAGACATTTAGGGTAACATACTCTGTTTACTTGGGGAAAGGGGGTCTCCAAGTAAACAGATGCACTAGATAACAGTGCTAAGCCCGTGGCAGAAAGAAACAGGGTGCAGCCATGGGCAGTAATGGAGGAGGTGCCTACTTTGGACAGAACAGTCTTTGAAGAAAAGATATTTAAGCTGGGATCTCAACGACAAGAGGGAGCATAGGAGATGCTAAGGAAAAAGGGATCAGGCAGAGGGAACAGAAGACTCTGGTCCTTTGTCCCTTTGAAGTCTCTTGGTGGCCTGTGCACAGGGGCATGCCCCGGGAGTGCTGACCGAAGTGCAGCTTGGTCACCTTTCTTTCTTTTTCTCCCACAGCCTGGTGCAAGCAGAATACTGGCACGACCCCATAAAGGAGGACATATACCGCAACCACAGCATCTTCTTGGCAGATATTAATCAGGAGAGAGTAAGCACCCAACCCAGGCTACCATAGATGTGCATTCATTTTCCTGTTTAGGGCATTATAAACAGATTAGCAGTGACCGTTTATTCATAATATCCTAGGCAGAATCCAGGAAACAAGAAGTTCTGTTTTTTGGGAGGCGGTGCTTATGAGATTCCGTTCCTTTTAGGGAGGCTGAAATTCATGTGGCTTTCTTCCTGTAGGTTCTTCCTCTTTCCTAGTGTTGAAGCAGCAGGGTGAGCTCAGTAGGTGCTGGCTGGCTTACATGGAACTTCAGCTGCTGCCTTACTGAGGGAAGCCTTTCTAGTGGATCCTTTTTGGGTCATATTTTCTCAGAAGAGTAATTAGAAGAGAGACTGCAGAGGGGGCTGAGTGTGTCCCAAAGCTGAGCATGCTTTGGGAGGTTCTGGTAAACTAGATGGCTCAATTTATATTGGGCTTATCTGGAGGTTTAAAGCAAACAAAAACAGAATTTGAAGGGGGGCGGTGGGAATAGAATAGTATAGCAGAACCACTCAGAGTTTGTAGTTTCTTATTTTGCCTTGGTTTTCTCTGGCTAGAAGCCTTTAACCTATGTGATGGAGGCCTTTGGAGTGCAGTGACGGATTCATGGTGGCACCAGTATGCCATGGTTGGTGGGAGCATTGTCAGTCAGATACGATGGTAAGAAAAGGCTGTACCTGGTATATTCTGGGAAGGAAGCTAGAAAAGCAGCCCATACCATGGAGAAGAAACATGGTGGTCCAGGGTCAGGGAGACCAGAGCACTGAAAGGTTTTAATTCCCCAGCTATAACCTGATGGTGGTGTCCCTGAGGTGCTTACTGTTCGCCTTTTCTCCAGGGTGTCAATGAGTCCTACAAGAAAAACCTGATGGCCTTGAAGAAGTTTGTGATGGTGAAATTCCTCAATGATTCCATTGTGGACCCCGTGGATTCTGAGGTGAGATGCTGCTTAGGCCACAACATGCCAGGAGACCATCAGAGTAAATGGCATTAAAACACAGCTGCATGACTTCCCTGGTGGTCCAGTGGTTAAGAATCCGCCTTGCAATGCAAGGGACGTGGGTTTGATCCCTAGTCGGGGAACTAAGATCCCACATGCCACAGGGCAACTAAACCCGCATACCGCAACTACTGAGCCCATGCGCCCTGGAGCCCACATGCCACAACTAGAGAAACCTGCACACCGCAACTAGAGAGAAGCCCGCAATGAAGAGCCCGCGCACCACAACAAAGTCCGAGTGCAGCTGAACTAAAAAAAGACAAGAAACAAACAAATGAAATGAGCTGCCTGCTGGGAAAAACTGTCAGTCCCTTTCACCCACCTTTGTGTAGAGCAGGGGTTCTGAGGTCTATAAACGGGACACTGAGGGTTGTAGCCCCCCAACCACCCAAAATTGTGTGCAAGCTTAGTTGACCCTTGAAAAACGTGGGGATTAGGGACGCTGACCCTTCGCACAGTCAAAAATCTACATATAACTTATAGTTGGCCCTCAGCATCCACAGTATTGGAAAAAAATCCACTTATAAGTGGACCAGAGCAGTTCAAACCCATGTTGTTCAAGGGTCAACTGTAGTTGCATCCTCTGAGGAAGGGTCTATAATTTTTATCAGATTTTCAGAGATCCGTGATCCAAAAAAGGTTCGGAACTATGAGTCCAAAGTCTATAAATTCCTGAGGTTCACATTCAAGGTCTGCCTTGACCTGGCTTCGACCTGTCTTTCCAACCTAATCTTAACTTCATGACCACTTCATATCCTCTCTGATCAAGCCATACTGTACTACTTGAAACGACCCGGGCCTGGCATGTGCTTTTTCTTTTGTGTGTCTTTGTTCCTTTGTTCATGCTTTTCAGTCTCTAAAACGCCCTTCTGTGGGCTTCTCCGCCTGACAAGTTCCTATTCAGCTGTCAAGGCCAATCTCAAGTGTCACTTCCTCCATCCAGGATGCCACCCCTCTTCCAAGCAGAATTTGCTACCACCCACCTGCTTTGTTTTTGGTCGCGCCGCACAGCATGCGTGATCTTAGTTCTCAGACTAGGGATCGAACCCACACCCCCTGCAGTGGAAGCGCAGAGTCCTAACCACTGCACCGCCAGGGAATTGCCTTTGCTCCCTCTTTTAAAGAATCATCAGCCTCTGTTCTATCAGCATTCATCACATTGTGTCAGAGCACCAGAGACTAGCAAACTACACCTGTGGGCCAAATCCAGCCTGCCGCATGCATTTGTATGGCCCACAAACTAAAAATGGTTTTTATATTTGTAAATGGTAGAAAAAAGTCAAAAGAATATTTGATGATGTGAAAATTATGTGAAATTCAAATGTCAATGTCTATAAATAAAGTTTCATTAGAATGCAGCCATATTCATTTCAGAAACATTGCCTGTGGCAGCTTTTGCATTACAATGGCAGCATTTAGTAGCTGCAACCACGTGGCCCTTAAAGCCTAAAATATTTTGTATCTGGTCTTTATGGAAGTTTCCTGACCCCCATGCTGAACAATTAGTTGTTTCTGTGCATTGGACTAGAGCTTCTTGAAAACAGGGACTGTATACATATTCATCTTTGAATGTTTAGACTTCAGCACAAGGATTTTCACAGAGTAGGTGCTCAATAATTGTAGGAAGCAGTTCCAACTCCCAATTCTGGGGAGTTGGAAAGCTCTTTGGAATGATTAACTCATACCTCAGGACCCACCCTTAAGAAGAGATGACTCGAGACACGCTGTTTTCCCTCCTTGCTGCAGTGTTAGGGTGTTCAGTTTGTTGGTAGTCTTAGCTACTAGCCAGTCTTAAACCAGTTTGGCAGTACGCGCCATGTGTCTGATCTGACCTCATTTCTTCCTTCTCTCCTGCAGTGGTTTGGATTTTACAGAAGCGGCCAAGCCAAGGAAACCATTCCCTTACAGGAGAGCACCCTGTACACACAGGTAACTGGGGAAGAGAGGCGCAGTCCTTTTCAGCTCCTGCTTCCGGAAGCTGCTAGGTGCTTTGGTGACAGACCTTGTCTTGTACACCCCAGCACAGCAGGTGCTCGAGGCGTCTGACTTGTGTCTGATGTGGGCGAGGCTTGTTAGGCTGTTGATTGTTGCACTAGCTTATCAGGCATTGGTTTACCGAAGCCTACATCCTGAAGGTTGAAGGACCTGTACGGCATATGTTTTCAGGCATGTACAAGGGACACATCATCTCTGACTCCTTCCTTCTGATAACAAGGTTTAGAACCGGCTTCCTTTGCTGAGGCGTAGTCCACTACAAATCCAAGAAGCCCCCACGCGTGACAGAAACACACTTCCAAACTAATCCTTACTTTAAAACAATAGATGCGCAAGTCCTGTTTTTTTTTTTTTTTTTTTTAAAGGAGGTTTGGATTTTTTTTTTTTTAATTTTATTTATTTATTTATTTATTTATGGCTGTGTTGGGTCTTTGTTTCTGTGCGAGGGCTTTCTCTAGTTGCGGCAAGTGGGGGCCACTCCTCATCGCGGTGCGCAGGCCTCTCACTATCGCGCCTCTCTGGCTGCGGAGCACAGGCTCCAGACGCACAGGCTCAGCAATTGTGGCTCACGGGCCTAGTTGCTCCGTGGCATGTGGGATCTTCCCAGACCAGGCCTCGAACCCGTGTCCCCTGCATTGGCAGGCAGATTCTCAACCACTGCGCCACCAGGGAAGCCCAAGTCCTGTTTTTAAATCAGGCACTGACACGGGGAACTCCTGCAGGAGACTGAGAGGAACAGAGCTGTGAATTTTGTTCAGCAGTAGGTCCTGTTTCTCAAGCAGAGGTGGCAGCATTTCACCACCTCCAGTTCTGAGGCCTTCCGTACTCTAAGGCTTTTATCTTGGGAGATACTCTCCCCAAAATGCAGAAGTGTTACATCTGAACCACTTGCCTTCTTTCTATTCAGATTCCTCCAAGTAATTTCAGAGGCCAGTTGTCATCTCTTGGCTTTTCTCCTGCATCTGGTGCCCCATCTTGGGTGAGGTAAAAGGACAGGGAAGCTAGGATCTGTTAAGAGTTTTGGATATTACAACTAAGAACTTGTCATGAAACTCAAACTGATGGTAGCTACAGCAGAAGCAACATTCTGGCACCATCATAACTGCTCATCTTCCCACCCATACTTGTTCTTCAGCACCCCAGCTGTGGGTCATGACATGTTCAGCTGCAGGATATGAAAGTGTCTGAGTTTTGTTATCTAAGGGTTGGATCTGTTGTTAAGTTATCTAGCTAATGTTCTCCTGTCTTTGGCTCAGTCCCACTTAACTTGACATTTTGAGGCAGTTTTGTCCATGGCTTGCCCACTCATAGGTGGTCCTCCAGAAGCTTTGGGAAACTTTTCAGAAAGCAGAATATAAAACTGTATAGAATAACCTCAATTGCACATACGTTTTTAATGCTTAGGGAAAAAACTGGAGGCAAGTATCCTTTTTGGCATTTTCAACAATACACCTAAACTTTAATACTCAAAAGAGAAAAGACTGCATTTTGAGAATATATCTCAAGTTAACTTTCTTTACGATTTCACTGTGAAGCTTTTCATTAAGCCTGTTGATTAATTATGGCCTTTCTCTCTGCAGGACCGCCTGGGGCTAAAGGCAATGGACAACGCAGGACAGCTGGTGTTCCTGGCTCTCGAAGGGGACCATCTTCAACTGTCTGAAGCATGGTTTTATGCCCACATCATACCCTTCCTTGAGTGAAACCCTTGTAGTTTGCACCAGAGCTCAGGGAACCCCTCACACTTCCAAACCAGTTCCCTCCATGCCCAAGCCTGAGCTCAGATCCAGCTAGAAACTAATCCTTCTCTTGTCACTGTCTAACATGCCCTGCTTGGAAAGATCCAAGATAGGAATCTTATCCATTGCCTCATCCTATCAGCATATGGTGTTGAATGCAAGTTTAATTAGCTAATAACCATGGAGATTGTTTTACAACCCTTTGATGTGGTCAGACTGTTTTAGGAATCAGGAGTTTGCTGCAGGTCAGTGGCAGAACTGTGCCCAGGCCCGGAAGAGACTAAACAAACTAAACCAATGAGATAGATAGAGTCTAAGGCAGATGCCTTTCTCAGGAAAATCTAGCCACATCTCAAACCAAGAGGCCAGTACCCAGGCCTAAGGTATTCACATAAATGCTTTCTCAGTTGTGCTGGTGGAGATTTGACCAGTGCTTGGAGAAGTATTGCTTGGATGATGTGTCCACATAATTTCTTGAGGCTGTCCTCCTCTCTTTGAGTGTGTTGCTTTCTGTGGTGTCTTAGCTATTATTAGACAAATTTGGGCAGGCCACCATCTTGCCTTGGTAGCACTTTTTTTTGTCTCCTCAGGTAGTGATGAATTTGTTGCTCTGTCACAAAAGGAGGGAAATAGCACCCAATTGGCTTGCTTAAGGGAGGAAGTGTACATATTGCTTAACTTAGATGGGGCGGGGGAGGTTTAAAGAAAAATAGGAGGAGGTAGTTGGTTCTTTCCATTCCATCCTTGAAGAACCTGCCCTTTCTAAATATGACTAGTGGTGTGGATTCTAGAGTCACTCTATTGCTGGCATTAGCAAAGAATGGGAGGAAAAATGCAAAGAGATCAGGCTTTCTAACTTCCATCTCAAAAATTTGAGATTACCGCACACTTCAAACTGCTTCTGATGTGTTCTGTGAAAAAAGGAGTGCTCAAAAAGCTTAGGGAGTATTCCATATCCCTTTTCTCCTCTTGAAGATCAACCCACCTTAGAATATTAAGGACTCTGAGAATTTCTGTTACAGTAAAGAAAACTAACTGTAATCTACCGTTTCCCACGCTATTTGAGCATGGATGTCTTAACCCCCAATCCCTTATCCCATGAAAACCAAGCAACACTTTTTGGAAGATTATTCTGCAGAATGCCAGTTTGCGGAAATGGGTAGCTATACTTGAGGGAAGCACTTTGTTAGTGCTGCAAAGTTTACCCTCTGTGATTCTTCTTTCACCTCTCTCAAGACTTTTCAACTAAGAGGATGAAAGGCAAGAAGTGGGGACGTGTGAAAATAATTTTATGAAGTTGTTTAAAATAAAGAGTAGTTTCTTATCCTTGGTGTCATTTTTCTTTTCAAAGTTCTTACATCTCTGTACAGCAAATATACATAAATACTAAGCAAGTTTGGTATTAATTTTATTCTATTTTCTGTATAACTTTAAGTACATAAAGGTTCATTTCCGCAGGCCTCAGGAAATGGGTAGAAATCACAGGACAATCTCTCTTCCCACCAAAAAAAGTTGCATATTTTGGTAAAGTGTTTGTCCTAGAGGAAAAACTGAAATTTACATTAGCAATGCTGTGCAAGATTTTTACACAAGACCTAAAACCAGCCTGCAGTGGAGATTTTAGTCCTCTGTTCAGGTGCCCAGACAGAAGCCAAAAGCTGTTGAGCATGACAGGGCAAAGGAAGCAATGAAGATGGATGATGGGCACCCAGCATGGAAGGAGAAAGAGAAGCCAGATTCCTGGGAATGGTGTGGTTTTCCTTTTTTTTCTTTTTAAGTCATCTCTGTAGGAAGGTGCTGGGCAGGGGCCCCAGAGAGAGGAAGGGTCCAAGACTCCTTTAGCTGGCCTGGGTGCAGGGCACCACCACAGCAGCTAACACAGGACAACCTACTATCTCAGGTTCGGGCAGATGCAGGATGGAATGCAGAAGAAAAGGAATGCTTACAGGAAATCATTTTGCTTGGAATGCTAGATGGCCAAGCTTCAGCCTTTGGTCCTGTGCAAACCCTTGCCTCACTTGTCAACAGTGAAAATTAGTTTAAGTTAGAAGAACCAACTAGGATCACACCAGCTTCTGCTACCTTCACGCTCATTGTTAGAAAAATATTAACTTGTGTGAACATTGTGATCTGTTAATTCCTGGGGACTACTTTATCCTTCCCCAAAGACTATTTGTTGGTCAAATAACCCCAAAGGCTGAAAGCTAAAACACACCTGTCCTGATGTGCAGTTCCTTAAGAATGGACTGGCTGTATGGTTGAGCTGATACGGAAAAGCTGCACCTTCCTGCAGAAGATCAAAGACCTGCTATCCCACCCCAAATCTCAGCCTGAGGTATATTTCAGTGAAGGCAGGTAGCTGTGCTTCTCAAAGCAGAGAAGCAGTTTAAGAGCAGAAAGGTAGAGGAAATCTAAAAAAAGAACCATCTTGATACAGATTTATCCCACGGTGTGAGGGAGAGGGCAAAGAACCCAGTGGCACTTCGCTTATCCAGCAATTTCTGTCACTGTGGTGACCAACTTCCGCCCATTCCATACGGTCTTGAACTGCTCAGGGACTGGGAACTCATTCTGCAAATAAAGAAACAACAGGTTTAAACCCAAGCTAGGCAATACACTGGGGTTAATTAAGTCTTAACTTTCAATGCTCGCTTGCACTAAACTGAGAGCAAGTAGGATGTAATGAGAGAGAAACTGAATCCACCTGAGAGAGCAAGGCTGTGGAACTGGCAGCGCCACATCTTCCAGACCACCTCCCCCACCGCTGACAGTGGAGGAGCAGCGCAGTGTAGGAACGAGAACAAAGGCTCCAAAGCTAGACAGATGTAGGTTTGAGTCTGTCTCTTACTGTTCACTGATCAGTGAACTTGCAGACTGTTAAACCTCCGAGGCGTAGATGGGAATGTGTATGGCTTCATGGCACCAGCTCAACAGGGTGCTGTGATTCAATCCCATTCCTTTTTGACTACCCTGAGCATCTGCTCTGCCTAAGAAAGGCAGAAACCACCCTCCTTCGGGGGTCTGCTTCGTGGGACTACCTCATGCGTCTGTGTGCCTGAGGTGTGCACTGCTGGGCTGCACCCACTTGGTGCGGAGTGTCCATCAGCTGCGTTGGAAGACTTCTCCTCCAACGCAAGTCTTCAGTCCCTTCTGATTTCAGATCATACTACTAAAGAGATCAAGGAACTTACGAAGTCATCGCCCTCTGTAGGAATGAGGACATTCATCTCAGAAGACTTGGCACTGACTATCTCACAATCCAGTGAATTCTTGCTCAGGTAAACGTGGCAGCCATCTGTTTTGTTGATGGAAATGGTTGGCACTTTACCCATTACCTGCAGGGGAAACCAAGAGCACTGAGTCCCAGCAGCCAGGAGAACAAGTTAGCTGTGGGAAAAGCTTTCACTGTTTCACGGGATTACATGAAAAACTCACAGGTGTACAACGGATACTGGATACTAGGGGCGGGTGAGAATGGGTACTGGAAAGAGCTCGTGATAAGGGCCAACTTCTTTTCCTGCCACATCCAAAGCAGCTCAGCTTACAGACTCTGTAGAGTCAGATTCCCACCAAAGCAACATCTGTGGGTCGGCTGTGTCTCTTTCAATTAATTCCTCAGGGACTAAAGGAAGGAGCCAAGATATCAAGTTACCTGAACTTTGACATCCCTACTATTGATTATCTCCACAATGCCCACCACGTCATCGAACACCAGACCGAGTTTCTTACAGTTATCTAGGAGAAGAAAGGGAGCGGGTCAACAGTGTAACTTCAAAGGAAAGTACTCGATTTAAGAATTAAGAATTTAAGAATCTCTAGAAATAGGGTAGGTATGGTTCCAGCCCTCTCAAGCTCTAGGACAGAGCCTGCCTAGGTCAACAAGAACTCACCTACTGTAATGGAGTTAATTTTGCCCTTGATTTGCAATGTTGAGTTGACACACTTGAATATGTAAGCCACCTGTTTCAGCTCTGTGTCATCTATCACCAGGTTGGAAACATTCTCCTGATTTTCCTGTTAAAGAGATACCCCTTTCAGGAATCTCATCATTAAGCACATGCCACCCCAAAACACAGGCTATGCCAAACTTTCATTCTTGCAATCTAAGCCAGAACCCTGTACTCATTTGGCTGTGCTCCGTTTAACCGCTTTGTCCCCACTCCTTGTTCCCCCAGTCCTGGCATTTTTAACTCACCACTCTCCACTTCTTGCCCTCCAGTTCAAGTAGAGCTGGCTCCTTCTTTGTGACTGGTTTGGGGCAAGGACTGATTCCTGGTTTAGATGCAGAGAATGGTTTGGGGCCACTTCGTACTGGAGCACTCTGAGTCTTCAAGGCAGGGTTCTTGTGAGTCTTCAAGTCATCAGATACATGTTTCAGGGCTGTAAGAACAACAGCTGCCTTGTTCCTGTCCTTCATACCAGGGCTTTGGGCTGAGGCAATAACCAACTTCTGCTATCAGAAGTTAAACTGACCCTTACGAAAAAATTCAAAGCCCAAAACCAGAGCCTTTGAGATGTTCTCTCACACACAGCTTTGGAGAAGCACTTTTGTAATTTTTCTTCTACCCCAAGACTAAATTATAAAGTTCCACTAAAAAAAAAAAAAAAAAAAAAAAAAAGTGGAATGTGTGTGTATGGGGGGATGGGTATGTACAAAGATCTAGAAAGACACATACTAAGTATCAGTATATACTCACAAAGTAAGTATGTAGTTTTTAAAGCAACAGAGGAAGAAAAAGTAGTATGTGATAATAAAGAAAATTTGGTAAAAGGAAAAAAAACCTCACCCACAGCTAACCTACGATCCCCAATCAGTGTTAGCATTTGAAACTCCCCTTCCAATAATTTTTCTATTCATAGTTGTTTTTTATTTAGATATAAGCATGCACACTGCTAAGAAATTTGGTTTAACCAATTAACAAAATAAAAATTTTCTCAAGTTAACCTATAGTTTCTAACAATATCTTTTTTGGGGGCTTCTCTGGTGGCTCAGTGGTTAAGAATCCGCCTGCCAATGCAGGGGACATGGTTTCGAGCCCTGGTCCAGAAAGATCCCACATGCCGCGGAGCAACAAAGCCCGTGCGTCACAGCTACTGAGCCTGCGCTCTAGAGCCCGTGAGCCACAACTACTGAGCCCACATGCCACAACTACTGAAGCCCACGTGTCTAGAGCCCGTGCTCCGCAACAACAGAAGCCACCGCAATGAGAAGCCTGTGCACCGCAACGAAGAGTAGCCCCCGCTCGCCCCAACTAGAGAAAGCCTGAGTGCAGCAACGAAGACTCAACACAGCCAAAAATAAGTAAATAAACAAATTTAATAAATAAATAAAAATATCTTTCTTTTTAAGGAAAAACATTCCATAATCACCCTCAACAGGCTGACACATGCCTTGCTTATGGACACGGCCCAATCTATATAACCAATACTGGCGTTTTAGCTCCACCACTCCTAAACACTGCATGGTTCACTGCAGAAAAAGATTTAATGGCTGCATAGTATTGCGTCAAGAGGAACACACCACAGTTAACCACTTCTCTTACAGTGGGATATACAGGTTGTTACACCATTTTTAGCTACTATGAATAACAATGTATAAAACTTGTTCTTTCAGTGTTTTTATAGGTAGATTCCTAGGAGAGTGCTGTTATAATTTAGACCTCCACCTACTGTGTATAAGGGTGTCTTCTTTCTCTATACCAACATCAGGTCATTCTTATGCAAATTTTCCATATGACTAATATACACCCTCTGAGGACATGAACCACCCCCTCCACGATGACCTCCTAAAGAGACCACATGGTAACCTGGAAAAAGCTCTGGGGAAAACTGCCGGCACCATGTCTTGGCACAACAGGGTAGCTACTCTGTATATGCCCCTTAATATTAAATCACTTTCCTGTGGGGAGAGAGATTCCCCCAACTATAATGATCCATTTTCAATTTCCATTTGAGCCAGCTCTGCTATCCCTTTAGGCAACCTGAAGGAATGTGACACCCCAAATGAATCTCCCATATACAAATCACGGTTCTGGTTTACAGACTGTCAGGTCTCTAGTTGGTAAGTTCTTGCCAAAACAACTTATTTACCAACTCTTGTTGCCAAAGCATTCACTTACCATGTGTGATGCTCTCCCCCTGATTAATCTGTGCAAACAGTGCAGAGCGTGAAGCAGACTCATCTGAGCCTGAACTGGTGGGGACTGGGGGGGGAGGTGGGCCTGGTGGGGGGGGAGGAGGACCCGATCCAGCAGAGGGTCCCGATGGCAATCCACTCAGTTCTTTTGCCACAGGCCCCTGGAACAGTAAGTGCAGGTAACACAATCAGCCTCTCTTCCCCTCTGTACCATCCCCAATAGGGCCCTGCATGTGTCCAAGATACATGGGGTACCCACTGTGGCCCCTGATGCAATGATTAATGCTCCCTACCCACACCCAACTTGGCTTTATTCCTTCTCACCCCTTCCCAAGGATCCAACTCAACTCCATTTTTCAACCTTCACATTTTTCCATTGGCCTCTACCTAATTCCAGCTCTGAACCTATAGTTCTAAATACTTACTTAGTGTGTCACTGGTACCTCAGACTCACAAAGTCCAAGACTGATTTCACCATCACACCCATGTCTCTATTTCAGTGAGAGATATTATCATCCAAGCTTGACCGTTCCATCGTCTTTGAGTCTTCCAACCCCCTCAATCTCATTAAATCAGTTTATTACCTTGGTTATATCTCATTCTTTTTTGTACCAGCCCCTAGCACCATGAGCACCTCCATAGTCTGAGCATAAGCCCTTACCCCTAACCTATATACTAAGACTCTTTTAAGGACAAATAGGATCATTATCACTCTCTTGCTCAAATACCTCTGATAGTTACTTATCACCTATTATAAAGTCTAAAAGTCTCAACTACCTTCCTTTCCAGCCTTTCCTCCTAAATAGGTGACTCTCTCTCCTTATTGAAGCCAGATGACCAATCTCTACATTTACTCTGCATTTACTTTGTTTAAGCTTTGCTGTTTACTAGTATTCCCATTTCCCCCACTTCTGTCCTATACCTGAAAAGTCTCAGAGTATACCTCTTCAAAGTACAGTCTCTCCCAGTGAGAATCATTCTTCTCGTCTTCATACTCTGTAGTGTGTACCTTTATTACAGCACTTAGCTTGGTGATTTGTAGTGGGGTTTCGTACTTGTATTTTTACGCTTCTTGAGGGTTGGCACAGTGTAACTCATTCATCTATCTCTCCTCCAGCCCAATCACTGTCCCTGACCCATGTTTACTGACGCTGAATAGAACTGACTATTCCTTCTCTGACCCTTGCTTTCTTTTCTCTTTTTTCCCCTTTCATTCTCTCCTTTTTCTTTCTACCCTCCACTGAGAAGACTAACATTCCTTCTTAGACCTTGGTAGTGCTAAAGTCTAAGAAACCTGTAGATCCAGTCCTGGAGGGATGAAGGGAGGGGAGGAGCACTCACCGTTTTGCTCCAGGCCAGTCCAGTGCTATGGAACTCCTTAATGTAAGCCTGCAGCTCTGTCCATATACTCAAGTAAGCTCTGACCCAGTCCACATGCTTCTTATCCCTGGGAGAATTAAAGAAGAACTCATCACAGACAGGCAGGGTACACTACAATAGTGATCCCAGATCCCCTCCTATCTGTGAACTCACATCCTCTTGCCTGTGGCGTTTCTTAGGCTCTGCTCAACGGCAGCTTTTCTGTCGTAACTGAGCTTTCCTTCTTTCTTTGAACCTATTCTCTTACCCTAATTAGACCAAAGTCCATACGGATAGGGACTCCAGATTATATCTTTCTCTTACAGCAGTATTCCTCAAACTTTTTTTAAAAGTAGCAAAACCACTATTTCAATGTAGACCTTAGGCAGAGCCTAATATACAAAACTGATAAAAGCAAACATTCCGTGCATGAAGCCATGGTAGAGAGGTCTCTTAAGCATCACTGTGGATCTCTAGGACTCCAAGAAACTCAACTGCCTTATAGCATAATGCCTTATGTCAAAAATATGCCCTCCTCCCAAGAAATTAAAAATAAAAACTTCCTGTTAGGAGGAAATAATCAGTATTAAATTATAGAAACAGCACTGCACTATAGTTCAAGTATCCTCTCTCTCTCTCTTTTTTTAATTTAAAAAAAAAAAATTTTTTTTTAATTTTTTTGGCTGCGTCTGGGTCTTCGCTGCTGCGCGTGGGCTATCTCTAGTAGCGGCGAGTGGGAGGCTACTCTTCGTTGCGGTGCGTGGGCTTCTCATTGCGGTGGCTTCTCTTGTTGCAGAGCACCAGCTCTAGGCGCGTGGGCTTCAGTAGTTGTGGCACGCGGGCTCAGTAGTTGAGGCTCGTGGGCTCTAGAGCGCAGGCTCAGTAGTTGTGGCGCACGGGCTTAGCTGCTCCGCGGCATGTGGGATCTTCCCCGACCAGGGATCAAACCTGTGTCCCCTACATTGGCAGGTGGATTCTTAACCACTGCGCCACCAGGTAAGTCCTCCTCTCTTCTTATACATTATTAGCTGGAAGAGTTTATGATTGTTTAGCATAAAGCCTAATTTCCTCAACTGTAAATTGCAGAGTATATGGTGGAGTATAATGAAAACACTGTGATGTTTAACCCCAGGTTACTGGAAGGATCAAGGAGCGGCCTGGTGTTCTGGGACATTTTTCACCCACATGAAGGCTTAATCCTTCACAGATGTTGGTTAATTGATGATGGACGGAAGAAAGGAAGGGTTTGGAGAGTTATGCAGCTAAGTAATAGCTGCCTGTAGTCACTCCAGCTCAAAACCAGCAATGGAGAAGTAGGCACTGGTGTACATGTGTGGTTGGACGTACAATGACTCCCCTTATGCAATACCTGCAGTGGTCAGGCAGCCTTCATCTCACTTTACCTGACCACGTGAATAGTCAGGGTCATTTTCTAGTAAATCTTACTGAATCTTTTGTAACTGGGCCAGTTAGAAGTTTTCAACAAAGGAACAAAATCTTGACCACATAGGCAAATAAAAGGGCATTAGTCCATTTTGCCTCCTAAACCTGGAAGGGTAAGGATGAGAAGACTCAAAAGTCCTCTACAAACCCTGGAGAAAAAGCAGAAGAGGAAACAGAAACACTTCCTGCTTGCTTGCAAATACAGCTTCTATGAGCCAATATCTATCAAACTTTCCAAAAACCAGCCCTGAGATAAGAGAACCAACACAGCAGCCAAAGGCAGTCTTAACTTAACCCAAAGCACTACTCCAGCAAGTAACCAGCTGGGTTTGTCCTTTACCCCTTGAGCACAGGCTGGACTTACACATCTTTGTACTCCTTGAGGACTCGGTTTGTATAAAACATGGCAGCATCATTCATTTCCTTCACATAGGGACCAGGCTTGGGAGACTAGAAAAAGAGAAGCTGTCAGTGACTTGGGGCCTCTCCAGCCATATCTCCTTGCCTCTTTCAATCTGTCCCTTCCCTCCCATGGAAGCTGTGCCGCTCACCATAGCCACCCAGCCCAGGGCCTGGATACTTTCGCTGACACCTGACAGGTGATTGAACAACTTGCTGCCTCGGTTCTTCTCCCGAAAGGTTATCACTTCTTGGATCTGCTCGGAGATGGGTGCCAACAAATCGGAAAGCTTATTCTAGAAAAAGATGCAAGAAAAGACTGAGGTTAGTGTATTTTTATAAAAGCCTTTATGTTGCTCAACTCTGATCCTCAAGGCAAGAATTCTTCACGAACTACAACAAGCATGCAAATAAACTCTGTATTTATCGTGCAAAGATTCACATGGCTACAATACTGCTCATCATCTCACTCTCCTTAGACAGTTCTAACTCCCCAGGCTGGATTTTGTGGTTCTTCATGATCAGGACCCATACTCCAGCTGTACCACAAAATTCTACCATTTCTGCCACTTGCCTCTTTTCTGTCCCACTAACAGGAGACACTAGTTCATTTCTGGGCTCCTCTTTTTCCATCTATCCATGTGCTCCTCTGCGTCATGAGGGACAGCACTCCACCAACCACACCGGCCTCCTACAGCATCTATCATCAGCATAACCAATTCTGGCACCTTATCACACACCAGCACAATTTATTAATGGACCCATGTAAACATGCTTTTCTTTGTCATTGATTCTTCAAAGACAAGGGCTTTGTCTTAGCCCTCTTTTATAATCCGTATAGCCCTCAACACATTGCTAGCCATATAGCAGCTGCTGAGAAGAGATCTGTTGAATCAAATGCAATTAGAGGGCTTGGCACTTGAGCAGACAGCTCAGCAAAATGGATGAATCTTGTGTTTCTGTGTTTTCATCCTTCATCCGAAGCTTGGTTTCCTGAACATCTCATTTCTCAGATCTTAGCATGAGAACAGTCTAAAGCAGGAGTCGGCAAACTTTCTGTAAAGAGCCAGACTGTAAATATTTCAGGCTTTGCAGGCCATACGGTCTCTGTTGCTATTTTTCAACTCTGCCGTTGTAGTGCACAAAGCAGCAACAGACAATACTTAAAAAAATGGACATGGCTGTGTTCCAAAAGAAACTTCATTTAAAATAGGTGGCAGGCCAGATTTGGCCTGCAGACTACAGTCTGCCAATCCTCGATCTAAAGCAAGGGAAAGATAATAATGTCTCAGCTGCCTGATTTGTTGTGGAAAGTGTGGGCTTGGAAAAAAGGTTTAGACAAAATGCTTTAACTATTCGAGATAGATTAAAAATTAGAGTCTAACATATTTAACATTATCTTACGCTATTTTTACATTATTTAGGCATGCCAAGGGTTCACAGGTTTTAATACAGCATTAGTAGGAAGACTTATTTTATTAGCCTTCTGCCTAGGAAAGCCAAATGCAAAAAGAAGAAATGAAACAAAACTAAAATGTTTGGCTCTGAGAAAAATCTAAATTTTCTCTAATTTATTTTCATACTTGTGGCAGCATAAAATCTTGAGGTAGGAATAAAGTTAAAGAGAGATGCCTAACCACTGAAGGGTGAGGGGAGAAGCAGTACTTTGGAGAAGCAGTACTTTAGGAGTTTTAGGATCTCCCCAGCAGCCTTACTAAGCCCACTCATAGTGGAGCAAGAGAACCACTCTCTAGGTCCCAAAGGGCATAAGGGACAATATGATGAATTTGGGCTAAGAATGTCTATTGAGAGAAGCAGCAAAGTCCCAGGGATAACTACAGTCTTAAGTAAAATGACAGAAAAAAAGCCATTAGAGCCCAATAAATATATACTCAATGGCACATTCCCATAGTGGCGCTTAAAATCTGACTCTCCCTCTGGGACTTGGTGTGAACATACATGAGCCTAGTAGGTCTATCTTAGCATGCTGTGATAGCTTAGCAGAAAGCTCTCAACCTGTCCTGTGCATCAAACCAACTAGTAATGAACTTACGCCTGCTGGCTTCTGGCATTGAGAGGCTGTAACCAAGAGCGCTCGTTCCAACTTCAGACCCGTGTGGACCATCTCCGCCTGAAAAGGAGAGGAAAGGAGAAGAATCAGCTATCAATGACACTTTACAACTGGAGAGGTCCTGGTAAGAATAACCTGAAACCTCCACTTCCATGTACTCTGGTAGCAACCCAGGCACTTCACGCTGATTTCTTCAAGTACTCCTGATTCTTGGGACTGATGGCAGACTAATATATCATTGTTCCTGCTGGAACTAATCAGGGATATAATCCAGAGTTGGAAATGAAGATAATTGGGGCTAGCTTTCGATGAAGTCAAGTCAGCAACTAAACATGCAGTGTGATATGAAGTGCACTGAAAATCCCTCTTACCTCTCATCACCTCCCCCGCCCTCCCAAATCTGTTCTCAAGAACTAGAGGTAAGAGTTAAAGCAAAAGCCTAAATTTATGCCTCAAATTCTCAAGGTATTTACTCCTCTGTGTTAAAGCTATTTTTCAAATGCTGGACCATGACCTATCACAGATAATTAAATCAACTTTGTGACCCCATAACCAGCACTTTATTAAGTGAAGGAGAATAGAACAATGAGTGCAATACATCAACTGGAAATTATTTCCAAAAAAAAAAAGTGCAACACAAGTAGCATAATGTGAAACTTATATCTTAGTTACAAATATGCATTTCTTTCTTTCTTTCTTTCTTTTTTTGGCTGCGCCGTGCGGCATGCGGGATCTTAGTTCCCCAACCAGGGATCGAACTCATGCCCCCTGCAGTGGAAGTGCAGAGTCTTAACCACTGGACCACCAGGGAAGTCCCACAAATATGTATTTCTTACTGAAGGTCATGACCAAGAGTTTAAGAAACATGAGGCTATAAGCACTACAAATACAAAAATTCAAATTGAAGTCATATATTTTTTCTGGATTTGTATTTTTAAAATATAAAAGTAAAAAATATATATATAAAAGTGATACGTTTTAAAACCTTTTCAAATGTGACCTACTGTATAAAGTAAAAATGCAAGCCTCACACTCCTACCTAAGTCCCAGTCCCACTCTCTAGAGTTAACACCATTGCCAACAGATGGTATATAAGAGGCTCCAAATAGCTCTTCCAAAGATCAAGCAACCAGTTTTGCTGACGGGTCAGGAAGATCCTAAACATGGTTCTTGCTGACAAAGGATCACTTAGAAGACTAGCAGGAGGATTCTGGGTCTCAGAGAGAGAGACAGAGTAGGGGCGGGGGTGACAACGTGGGTAGCAGCACATGAAGGGAGGTTGGTGGAGAGGCACCTGTCATTGCCTACTTCACATTCTTACTGTGGGCTAAGTGTGAAAATAACTCACATTAGCATAGCTTTAGCATAAGTACCATGCTTAGTTTTATAAATGCTAAGTCATGATGATGACTCCTTTGAATAAGCCACCCCAGGCTTGGTTATATAACACACTGGGATCAGACTGGTAGCATGTTCTCACTACAAAGATGAACCAAGCCACGTTTTATGCACCAAGCAAACTATCTGTATAAAAGAAGCCCATGCGGAATATGTGATAAAAGCAGGGAGCCTGGAAAAACCTGAGGAAATGTTCCAGTGCGTGGACTGAGTTCCTCAGTGCAGGTAGAAGAGAAGGAGCCAGGAGCCTCTCAAGGGGCTCTTCAACCAAGGATGAGTAGGATCTGAAGAAAGCCACCAGTCCTTAAAAGAGGGAAAAAAGGGCCAAACCTCCTTACATGCTTCTGCACATCTCCCCCAATCTCTTTACTGATCTTGAGGTACTCTGCCACAGGACCGGCCAAGAGTGAGTCAAATGCTTGCACATACGGAGTCGTTCCTGCTGAAGACAGACACACCACGAAGAATTGGTCACACATCAGAAAGAGGATTTGTTAAAGGCACTTCCATATGAAAGCAGAGAGGCAAGGTAACACAGTAAACAGAAGGCTGGAGCATGAGTCAGGAGCCTGTGTTCTAGCTCCAGAACCACCATTAACTTCTTGTGCGACCCTGGCTAAGTCCCCTTTTCTTGCTGAGCTTAATTTTCTTTATCAATAGAATGAAAATAAACAAAATGATCCCTCTCAAGGTTCCTTTTAGCTCTAACAATCTGATTCAATTGGGCATGTGCAAAATGGCCAATTTGCCAATCGTCTGGAGAGAGGAAATTTAATATCACTTGTCATTTGACTTATACTAGAGTCATTTTGCTAAAGAAAGAACAGGAAGTATCACACAAGCAGGAAGTTCTCATGTTAAAATAACTTAACCACAGGCCTCCCTGCACAAGTCACTTCCTCCCTTATCTGTTCACAGCAATACGAATTATAGGCAATGAACTTTCTAGATTAAACGTTTTAGGGAGTTAGCTCCAAAGGAAGGAATATACTGTGACAGAAGAATTTCCGGCCAGGACACCAAGTATTCACCACTCAAGGTATTCTGCTGGCTTGTATGCTGCTTACCTTTTGCAGCACCGTCTGCATACCCACAGTGCGTGCCAGAGGCCTGGGAGACTGCCTCCAGGCGGCCCACCGCTCTCTCCAACCTTTCTACCAGATTTTGCATGTCAGCCATAATGTAGCACCTGCTGAAACAGATCAAATAGCATTTGTTGTTTTAATATTACATAGAACCTAGGGAGAAAAGAAAAAAAGAATGCCCTGGGAGTGAAGAGGATGCCAATTCTGAGGAACAGAATCATTTTACAGTAAAATAAGATGGAAGATAGTCTAGCATATTTGCAAAATCATAGAGACTTCATTAAGCAAAAGAAGTACCCAGGAAACAGTGTTAACTGAAAGCAAATGCTTACTCATTCAAATACTTACTGAATATTTACTATGATATCACCAAATAAATATTTGTGTAAGAATTTAGAATTTACAAAGTACAGTCTCATATATTATCTCAGTTTAAGCCTCTCAACAACTATTTAGGAATGGAAAGATAACTACTATCCTCTCAGAGATAGGAAACAATTTCAGTGAAGTTAAATGACTTGCCTATAGTCTCACAGTTAGCTGGTAGGGAAGCCAGTCCTCAAATTCAAGCCTTCTGGCTCTAAGTTCTGTGTTTTTTCCTACAACATCCCGCTGCCTACATATGGAATGCCCAAAACCAAGATGAATAGGGTATTTATCCTGCCCCCAATAACTTACAGTCTAATAGAGGAGACTTTACATGTGCACTAACAACTGTAAAACAAATAGAAAAAAAAAAATTAAGGTGACATAAGTTGTAGAGAGAATAACACAGGATTTCAGAGAGGGGAAGAATATATCAGCTGGAAGGATCAGATAAGGCTATTATGGCAAAGCTTCCAATTGAGCTGGGCTTCACATGAGGGTGGGTAGGATCTGGATATGCAGCAGGGAAGGAGAACAGACACACCCAGAGAGCTTGTTACAGATCTTTCACAAGTACCAACTTATCTGAACTAGCCTCATTCAATGTCTAATATCCTAAAGAAAGTAAGCTCCAAAAGAGAAGGGACCTTCTCTGGTTTGTTTCCTAAACACGTTTACCCTCTGTCATCTAGACCACTACCTGGCAGGTAGAAGGTGTTCAATAAATATTTTAGAAGTTAATGAACCTGAAGTATAGTATCCCAGAACTCCAGAGAGACAAGGGTTCTGAAAGTTACCCACAAATATACATAAATGAGTGTTAATGTTATCAATATGCATCGACATAAAGTGCT
Source organism: Balaenoptera musculus (assembly GCF_009873245.2). NCBI lineage: Eukaryota > Metazoa > Chordata > Mammalia > Artiodactyla > Balaenopteridae > Balaenoptera > Balaenoptera musculus. Next base: position 32,462,313 of record NC_045785.1, on the reverse strand, counting down.
TTAGACTATAGGTGATCTCATAAAAATCAGTCAGTGTAATCACAATCAAAGACTTGACTTGGAGAGATTCCATTTCAAAGCGTTAATTTATTCAGGCAACTGAAGCCGAATGAACTCAACTCCCTTGAAGCCACCTAAACTGACCATAGCAATTATAATTCCCTCAAAGACAGCTACATGACAGAGTATCTCATTTAACACACATTGTCTTCCCTGTGGAAGAGAGAAGCAACTCAAAAGATAAACTAAGGAAGACAATATCATCCCTGTCCGTTCTTTTCCGTGTACAGGCTCTGATCTCTCAGAGCCCAGTGATTTGCCAGAGAATGTTGTTTAAAAAAGAATCAAGGAAAAAAATAAGAATGCGAACCAAATAAACCTTTCCATTCGCCGGCCTGAAGAGGTAGCAGAAGCCTCCAAATCTGTACTCTACTCAAAATGGAACAGACTATGGAGCAGACTAGAAGCATCCAATATACTCTCCCTTATGTTATGGCACAATCACCCAGATATCCAAACTGCTGCCCTGTTCATTCTGGGTACTATCCAGGGACAGACACATATAATCCACCACACTCTGTAAATCCCAGGGGAAAAGGCAGTGACTGCAATAAACTCCCAAGCTACCTTGCATTAATAAATACCACCCATTCTGTTATAAAACATGTTCCTTCGGACATAATGGATGCTATAAGCTGCGGCCAATGTGAACATGGTAACACAGTACAAGCATCTCTAAAGGCTGCCAGGGTTCGTGAATACTTACCAATCTGAAAAGTTTAATAATACAGCTTCATGGATTTTGCTTCCTTCTTTTCCATCTTTTACTTGTACTTGTAAGCTTTCAATGCTAAACAAGCTATGGTTCTGCTGTTTAACTTAAGCAGAATGAGAAAAGACAAAACAGCTATCATAGCTAATCTCATTCCACCACTAATCAAATATAGGAGAACAGTTCCTAGTTTTTTGTTTTTGATGGGGTGGAGTGAAATTTGAGATGTTATGGGAAAGAATGTCTAGAATTGAAGGACCGAAAGACACACCTTGTCTTATTCTTTATGTACGCATATTCGTTCTTTAGGTGGTCATGTCCACTCCAAAGCCGTCAACTACCATTATCGCGTTACTATCCAGTCCACTTGCTGAGTGATACCACCACAACCACCTATAGACTAACAACTCCCAGAGCAGTATATTCAGCTCAGGCCATCCTTCTGGGATTCAGAATTTTAGATCCAGCTTCCACCTAGACATCTCTACCTGGATGTCCCAAAGGACATCTGAAATGTCCAAAACAGAACTCATCATTTTCCCTAGCACTGCTCCCACAGACTCACTGTCTCAGTAATCCAGCACTACCAGCAATCAAGATACTAACCTGGAAACTGTTAAGCAGTACAGTATAGTGGTTAAGAGCGTTGTTCTTTAGAGAAGTCAGAGAGACTGGGAGTTTGAACAGTGGTACTCACTGGCTCTGTGTCTGAGTGTTACCAAGCTTTCTCAAACTCAGCTTCCTTATTTGTAAAACAGGAACAACAACAATATAAAATCCAAAGGGCTGTAGTGAGAATAAATGAGGAAATACATGTGGAAGTGACTGGCTCGCTCAGTCCTGAAAAATGGTTAGGATTCCATAAACATTAACTAAATGATCTTCTTACTAATCTCATCAGTCATCAAAATCCATAGGCTCTATCTTGCATATCATAAATAGATGCCCCTTGTCTTCATCCTGATTGATAAAAATTCGGTCATCATGACTTTGCCTAGATTACTGCAATAACCTCTTCACTAGTCTCCTCTAATTCCAGTTACAAACCCTCTTTATCCATTCTCCTTATTACCACAGTGATTCAGAGTAAAGTCCAAGCAAGGGTTTCCATAATCTGGCCTTGCTTTATTTCCTACCACTCTGCCAGTTTTATCTCCTGCCACACCTTTCCTCAACATTCTACAGCAACCCAGAACTACTTGCATTTTCCAGAAAGAGTTATGCTTTCTCTCACTTTTGAGCCTTTACAGTGCTATCCACTCTGCTTGGTTGCTTTCCCTTCCCAACCTGTTCCTTTTCTCATAACTCCTACTGCCTTTTTCAGATTCAGTTAAGGTGTCACCTCCTCTAGGAAGCTTTTCCAGTTTGGTATGTTTTCCCTTCTCAATCTGCCCCCTCTCCAGAATTCCTACTGTCCATTCAGTCTCAGCCAAGGTATCACCTCCCCAAGAAGCAGTTCCAATATGTGCTCCCACATATCATTGTGTACTTATCTCTACCACACATTTAACACACTGGTTTAGAATCATTTAATAGTCAACAGGCAATTAGTCACCCTACAGAAGAGACCATGTCTTGCCTTTGTAATTCCAGTACTATAAACATGGTAGGCACTATAAATACCATAGGTTAATAAAGGTCCTTGGGAAATAAATACATCAGCGCCTTTACCCCCTCTCCCCTCAACGCAAGTCTGGCTATCTCCTCTCTGCGTCAAATCTGGGGAGAAGTGCGGGGGCCGTTTCTCTTTCTTTAAAAAAACATTTTTTTTTTGCCTGTTTGTAGGCTCTAACAAACATTCCCATCTTTCAAATAAACGCTGCCTTCTTGGGCACAAATTAAATTGATATAGAGATCTTCAAACCAAGTGCCATAAGGTAGATAACCTTGTTTATTAGACGATATAATATTAATTAAAAACAGAACTCCTTTAGAGTTGTAGGTGCTTTATATCATCAAACTGCTGCTTCTTTTGAGACTTAAAATAATTCTGTGACATATGTTATAAAGATACTGATCCCCATCTTTAGAATGAAGAAACTGACAGAAGTTAAAAAGCTTGCTAGATATCAAACAACCGGTGGGGAGAGAACCTAGCCTTGAGCACAAATTTTCTGAGGCTCTTTTAAGCAATTAAGTGACTAACGGGTTCTTCACAGCATCCAGCCCCAGCTGTTTGCTGAGCACAGCACTGTGGGTTTAAGGTCTCTTTATGGTGTCTTTAGGCACATTATTAGCAGCTTTCAATTCCTCTGCTCTCAATTTCCTCTACGGAGGCCAATATTTTTTCACATTCAGTACAGATGACACATGTGTGGAAAGCAAATATTTAAAATAAGGTTTTTCCCAAGAATACAGAATTGCCAGAGCAGAAAACTATAGCTTTGCCTAATCTTGCTCCCTGCCATTTCTGACTGACAGTAGCCAAGAACTACATGTAAGCCTCCGTAAATGAAGGTACAGATTCCCAACTATTTAAGCATTCATCATAAAAGCTTCAGAAGGAGAGGCAGTCCTAATTACCCAAGTCTAAATAAAACTTGGATTCAGGAGACCAAGGTTTGAGTCTCAATTCTGCCACGTATTAACTGTGTAAGTTTAGGATAGTCATTTAATGGACCCTCACCTAGCACACAGAGATGTAAGGATCAAAGGAGTTGGTTTTACAGATGAGTAGTTACTTTGGGAGCCTTAAAATGCAGTTCAAATGTAAAATGTTATCGCTGCATACCATGTACTAGAATACAGGCTCCAGAAACATGGCAATTTATCCATTCTCCCCACCCCTGCTCCCCCAGCTGCCCCCACCCCCCAAATCTGCAGCACCTAGAACAACCTGGCACACAGAAGACACTCATAACATGAAAGTGCTTAGCATTGTGACAGCTACTGAAGAAACAGAAGACTTGCGGTCTCTGCCCTCTAGAAGCTTTCATTCTTATTGGGAAGGGCAACGCAAATGAAATGACAATCGACTAAATACTGAAGACTATATTTTTTAAAGTTCTGTTAGAGATTAACTAATTTCATTTGGATTGGGAAAAGTTAAAGTTATCAGTTAATACAGTGGAGCTTTTTCTTTGCAGAATGTTGTATGGTCCTGAATTATATAGTATAGATGACTACATGCTGGGAGAAGAAATCAATGAGGACTAAAGGTAGTCTCAGGAGGTTTCAGGAGGGAAGTGGGGCATTTTGACAGAAAAAGTAAAAGAAAAAAGGGAAGACATTCCAGAGCAATCAAAAGCAAAGAGAGACCAAGAAGGCTATGTACAGAAAGTGTGAGGTTAGCCCACATAGTCTCATGGGAAATAAGCAAGCTGGGCTAGGTTATGGAGGACACTGAAACATGGGCAATATTTGAATTTGATGTTGTGATAAATGTGAAGCCATTCAAGGGTTCTGAGAGAAGGAATAATGTGATGAAAGCAAAATTTTTACAAGTACTGTCTGATAGAATGGGTTTTGGGGAAAAAACCGGAAGATATTAGGGTCTAGGTTAGGTTGAAAGCTGTTCAACTAGCTGCAAAATAAAAAAGTGGTACTGTAAAAAATATTTTTGGTATTGCAAAGGAAAAAAATAATCACTTTTAGGCTGCTAAGTGACCAGCACCTGAATTAACAGTAAAATAGTTTTTCTGCCCTGAGGGAGTCTAGCAGGAGTGACAAAGCTACCTTCCACTGAATCACTGGCTCTCAGGATCAGGAGGGAGTCTAGAAAGCACCATCTGATGACAGAACAGACCCTTCAACATTCTCATCAATTAGTCAGATAGCCTCTATTCAAATACCTTCAGTGTGGAGAACCCAAGACTTCTGGAGGCAGCCCATTCCATTCACACAGCTCAAAGTATTTAAAAGTTCTTCCTTATATGGAGGCAAAACCAGTCTCCCTGCAACTTCCACCCACTGATCTTGGTTCTGCCCTTGGAGGTCACACAAAACAACTGAGCATTAAACACAGAACAAGTATTAACTGTGTGGTACTGACTACTGAATTACAGTAGCATTCAAAGAAGGGAGTCAAAGATGACTCCAGAGTTGCAAATCCAGGGGAGTAAGAGAATGATGACACTATAGGAAAAAACAGGTTTCTGGCACGTCTAGCTAAGGCAAGAAGATGAGGTCAGTTTTGGATACACAGTTTGAACAGAAGATGAAGCTTCCAAGTGGGAATGTCCAGTAAATAGTTAGAAATGAGCTTGGGGAAGGATCAAGGCTAGAGATCAATGTTTACAAAGTCATCAGCAAGGAAACGTCATAAAGTCATGAGATTGCATAGGCTTTTGGAGGGATATCATGCAGAGAGAAAAGAAACCAGGAGCTTGATTCTCCAGCAATTTCTTCTGTAGTCTGAAACCAAGCAAAATCAGAAATGGTCAGTGATTCCTGCCAAAGCTGCTTCATATTCTCATCATTCTAACAATTCAAGCAACCCAGTTCCTTCTGCCTGTCACTCAGAAGCAAATGGAACCAGGTTACTCCTGCAGTTCTTGCCTCTTCTCACCAGGCAATTAAGGCAGTGGAATGAATTTCTACTCATAAGAAGTTGCTATGCTTAAAATGTTTTCTACTTTGCCAGGTAGTTGTTCCTCTAAGTCATACCCTTAAGTAAAATCGAAAAGAAAGCAACTATACAAGTCACCCTGTATGCTATGGTAGCCCAACTGATCTGCTTCAAAATGCTTCTGTTGGCCTTTGCTTTGTAATTCTGTTCCCTAGATGTTATCCTAAGAAAATAATACTAACATGGGAAAACTGATAGGCATGAAGATGTTCAATGCCGTGTTAGCTTAGACTTCTAATTACAGGGGAAGAGCTAAATGCACTGTGGAAAAAGACCTGAAAAAGAACACAAAATTTACAGTATTTGTCACATTCGAGTGATGGAGTTTTAGACAATTTCCCCGTTTTCCAAAATTTTTTTAACATAGTAATATAATTTCTTTATAATAGAAGACGACAAAACAAAACAGCTCCACTTGGATATCTCTCCTAAGCTACCACTAAACTATAAGGCATTAGTTAGTTCTACTCCTAACAATATAGAAATTCTCATCACTAGGCTCTAACATGTTACAGAGCAAAATCTACACATGCTAATAGGATACTTACAAGTTGGCTGATTTAACCCAGAAACCAAAGAACAGACACCACTTTGCCCCAGTAAGATGCCATCTAAATCTAACCCAAATCAGGAGCCACTGTTCTTCCCCAAGCATTTGGTTTCTCTGATGAAACCAATGACATTTAGTGCCTGAGTCACTGCCACCTGAGGTTTAGATTAAAACAGAAAGAAAGGCCTGTCTCCTGCGGAGGGAAAGAAATCTACCCAATATCAGCACTTGTCTCCTGACCATTAAACATGGTCCTCTATCTAAAATTCCAGGAGTGAGTAAAGCTAGTAATAGTGTACAAGCTGAAGTCAGACTTGAGCACTAGCTGCTTCAATGCTCTGGGGCAAATAGATAACCTTGTGTGGTCAAGGGTTCCCCTCTCTCTCACATTCAAGGAATATTACGAAGACTAACACCATAAAAGCATTCAGCAGGAATCTTTTATATTGTATAAGGAAAAACTGCATTGGCTGATTTCAACTGGTAGTTGCTGTAAACAGAACAGCATTTCCCATTCTCATGCATAAAGATAGATTCAAGGATGCCATTTGTCCCTAGCCATGATTCAGCTACAGCTAGAGATACGAAAAGATCTGCGACTGTAAGTCTATAATTAACTTAAGTGTAGGAATTTTAATGACCTCTGGAGGGAAAAAAAATAAAAAATAAACAAAAAAGCAAGCTCACTTCTTCCATTAAACATTTCAACTATAACTACTTTCCAGTAGAATAGAAAAATTTGATACAACAGGTCTGGTAATACAAGGCAAACAAAGCTGCACTGTAGCTGAGGAGTATTTTTAGAGTTGATGGTTTTTATTAGGTTTACATGATGGTATATCAAGAACAAATAGTTTCATGGTGAATGCTAGAGCTGCATTAATTTAAGGATGATGAAACTACAGTCGACCCTTGAACAACATGGGGGTACGGGCACTGGCCCTCAGTGCAGTGGGAAATCCTCCAATAACTTTACAGCCAGCCCTCCATATCTGCCCGTACAAGTGGACCTGCGCAGTTCAAATCCATGTTGTTCAAGGGTCAACTGTACAATAATTTTATCAGTCAAAATAAATCTTGAGTAGCAACATCATAAACTACATCCAATGTAAAATAAATGATAATTCCTGTCCACTAAACCAAGCTGTCTAAATGCAGGCAAAGAAAACAGGAATTTATATAGCCCCAGTATAGGGGAAATATAAATCTGCTGACTTGCGCTGTCAACTAACACCAACCTCATTTCTAGTGAGGGCCTAAACAATGGCCTTTCTCTATTAAGATCATATCCTCTGAGGGAAAAAAAACACAAAAAGGCAAGTTCTTCAAGGCCCACCCAGAAATTCCTGGAATGAACAATAATTCTTGATGCCTCAGTGAAACCCATGATTTATTCCTTGCAAGGTACCCAGCGTTTATCATGTGCATACACTGTGCTAACCACGGCCATGGAGCCTGCCCTCAGAGAACTGAGTTGGAGAGATAAGACACCGCACAATCAGAGCTATGATATTTTCTCATGCACTGTTCTCAATCAGGGGCAATTTTGTCCTCCAGGAGACATTTGGCAATGTCTGAAGACATTTTTGGTTGTCACAGTTGAGGGAGTGCCCCTGGCATCTAACGGGTAGAGGCCAGGGATACTGCTGAAATCCTACAATGCACAGGACAACCCCACGAAATGAAGAATCACCTGGCCCAAAATGTCAATTATGCTGAGGTTGAGAAACCCTGTTCTAATGTAATAATGAGCAAAAGGTAAGTGCAAGAGGTACAAATAAAATGCTGATGTAATAGTTCAGGACTTTCTAAATTAGAATTTCACTCTGTACCACCCAATGAAAACTAAGATGAGGGTCTGACTGTGGAGAACTCTGTAAATTGGACAATAGAGTTTAGACTTGATGCTTTGGGAAAATGAAGCCAGTGAAGGGTTAACAAGATGAAAATGGTTCTTTTTAAAAGAGTAGTCTGGTTATGGTAGAGAAGCTGAAGTATAGATACGAAAGCCAGTTTAGTAGAAAGTAAAGAAAGAAACTGATGAGGACAAGTCAAAGGAATAATCACTAGGACTGGCTAAGATATAGCTTGAGGATACTCAGATTTCAAATCTCAGGATTAAATTTCAAACCAGAGGGTTCAACTTTCAATGACACTGCATTTGCCTGTTTAAGTAAAATGAATCTTTGACTCACCATACTTCACAGAAAACTGAAAGGAGGAAGTCACTTTTTAAAGGCTCAGTCCCTAGTTAAAAAAATAACTGCAACTAAACAAAGGTATATATAAGCAAGAAAAGGGGTGAAAAAAAAGTTCATCCTTCAGGTTGGAAACAAAACATTTTACAAACTAAACAGCTAACCTCCTCAAAGCAAAAATACACTCACTGAATCTTAACAATACCACCACTTTTGGTTTGCATGACAGGTTATACTTGAGAAAGTACTTTCACAGTTACCATTTTATTTAAACTCCTCTGAAACATAAATTATGTCCATCTGATTGATGAAGTATTTCTGGGGAAGAAAAAGGGGGGAAATTCCAACAGAAATTTCTTTATACTGGACAGCAGCAAGTCAAACAATTAGCAAAATACCAACCATAGAATAAATCCAAACGCATTCATACAAGGCATCAAAAGCCCTTCACAACCTGGCAGCACCTACCTTTTTTTTCTGGTCTTATCTTCTCCTACAAACCCCAGGCTCCAGTACTTCCCTGAACAATATAAACCCTCTCCTGCCTCCACATCTTTCTCTTGCTCTTTCTTCTAGTTGAGATACCTTATTAGACATCTTTGCTTAGATGTGCTGCAAATACCTCAAACTAAATATGTCCAAAATTCATTTTCTTTCCATGTCACCTCTCCAACTTAACCCTCCTCTCACAGTACCTATAACGGTGAATGATGCTACCCAGTTCCCTAAACCAGAAGACCAGACAATCACCCTAGGCTACTGCTACATTTTCATTTCCATAAACAATCAGCCTTCAACTCTATGGATTCCATCTTTTTAATATTGCTCAAATTTGATCCCTCCTCTCCTTCCCATTCTCATTGTCTTCATGGTTCAAGCCATGTTCAAGCTTCCAAACACTGGTCTACTTCCCCATTATGTTCCTTCCCCCGTGCCAGGCCGAACTAAAACATCAATCTGACCACATCATTTTCCTAAATAAGAGCCTGCAAAGCCTCCCCACAGCTTTCAGGGTAAGCTCCAAATTCCTTAGCATGGTTTACAAGGGCCTTCATATGTGATCCACCCCCACCCCACCCACTTCCTCCACTTCTCTGAGCATTACTGGAATTCCAGTCATGGTCTTTCACATGTCCAGATTCCATGTCCTTGCACTGGACCCTTTGGCTGGAAATCCCTTTTCCAGATTCACCATATGGCTAAACAAATCCTGCAGGACTTAGCCTCCCACTTCCTCCCCAAAGCCTGGAAAGCTGGCTCAGGTATTCCTCCTCTCAGAGCCCCGTGCTCACACACTATGACACTGTAAGCCACCCCCGATTTACTTGTCTGCCTCCTCCTCCACTCCATGAGAGCTACTGTATCCTTAGTCACCAGGGCTAGGTGCCTCATTGAACATGTGCCTCACACGTATCAAGGGCTCAATAAATGGCTGGTGAATGATTAATGTGCTGGGCTGCCCCGGTTTTCACTTGAACAGGGATCCCTATAAAGAGCTTCAACTGACAGTTCTGATACTAACTTCTGCCTTAACTTTCTCATGCTCTCTTCATTGAGCTCTTCATGCTTCGAAACTCATCTTAAATCCTGCTTCTGCAGAAGGGATTTTCCTGAGCCCCTCGTTACATACTGCCAAAGCACCCTGCTCTTCTTTCCCAACACTAATCACATTTATAATTATTTGTTAAATTCCCTGCAAACACTGTCAGCTCCGTGAGGGCAGGGTCTACCTTGTTTTGTTTCTGCCTTCCCTGGATATGGCAGAGTGCCTAACAAAGAATAAACACAATTTGTTACACTGAATTTAATCCTGTGAGGTGAGCAGAGATCTCCACTTAAAAGATGAGAAAAATCAGGCTCAAACAAGTTAAACAAAGCGCCTATGGCTACCGATGCTTGACAGTGGGACCAGACCAAAACTGAGCCAACTGGTTTCACGTCCAGAAGTATGCAACACCTTCAACAAAGTTAACTTGGCTTTTCAGGATCAGAGCTATAGACTAGGAGAAAGGGGAGGCTCTCTGATTGCAAACACAAAAACCCGATCCTCTCTTTTTAAAAAAACTGCCCAGGCGTTCCAAACAGGCTGCATTTTTAAAAAGTTCCAAGCAGCGTGTAGCCTTCAACCTGCAACTGCCCGCGAGACGATACCTACTGGAAGACCACCCCAAGGTAGAGAGAGGTTCCTGGGAAATGAACGGGGGAAGGATCTGGGGCTGGTAATCTAAGGAACTGAGGTCTAGATTCCGATTGTTTCCCTCGCTCGCTGTAAGATCTTGGACCAGCCTCCTCTCTCCGGGGATCAATTTACCCATCCAAGCAATGGGGGCGAGACCAGGGATAGAGAAGATTCTAAGGTCTCGGAGGTTCCTTTCAGTTAGAGCACCTTAGGAATCAGGCCTCCGCTGAGGCTGATGGCCAGAACCGCGAAGTCCAGCGGAAGGGACCTCCCCAGGAGAGCCTGGCTCAGTTGGTCACCGCGGCCCCACCTTAAGAGACCGCGCCCAGGATCCCGGATCGGCCTGAGGGCCCCGGAGCCGGCCGCCTCAGGGGGGCTCACCGCACGCGCCTAGGCCAGAAGGGTCATTAACAACGCCAGGGGCCAGTGGGCCGCGGAGGGGACCATAGTCCCTACCCCGCCGCGCACACTCACCTCAGAGATCTGCCTCACCTCGGGACTGCGATCAGCCCTGCCGCTCTCCACTTCCGGCAAGAACCGCCCAGCAATCTTCGCGCGACCCACTTCCGGGCCCTCACTGGGCGCGGCACCCCCACCGGAAATGAACCGCCGGCCGAAACGCCGGCCCAGAGGAGGGACCGAGGAGGAAGTCTGGCAGCTCCGCTCTTGACTCCGCCCCCTATTCGCCACGCCCGGGAGAGAGAATCCCCACTAGCCTGGGAAAAGAGTCCCGCCCCCAAGGCGGGATCGACGGGGGGCGTGCCTAAGACTAGGCCACGCCCTTCTATCAACTGCTGCTGCCGGAATCACCCGGACCAATGAAGGGCCGAAGTTACTGGCTAAGCTCCACCCCCGGAGAAGGAGGACAGATGAGTGGTTAATTCTCCTGTCAGTTTGGCCTCATTGGCAAAGGCCGGTTCCTTTTCACAGTAGTCAGGAAGGGGTTCAATCCTTCAGTCCCTATTAGGGTCATAGCCGGAGGATTCTCTGAGGGCGGGTATCACGGGCGGCTGTCTACTCTCCGAGGGGGATCAAGGCTAAGCTCCGCCTCCCTCTGGGTGTTCAAACCTCGGTTTCCCCGTTTGTGACGTGGGGAGGCCATTGCTCTGGACAGTGTTTCGGGAGGACCTGCGGAGGCTGGGTGTGGGGAGGGGTCGACGGGGGCGCTCGGGCCCAACCCCGCGTTTCTGGGCATGCCCGCCGCCGCCCCGCTCGCTCTGCCCCGGGCTGAGAAGGTGGAAGCTCGCCCCACTTCCTGTTTGTTCGGTGCGCTCTGTGACCATAGATGGTCAGGTCTGGGGCCGCGCGGAAGCCTCCGTCTGGCGGTTTGGGAGTCCTTCCTCTCCGCGCGCAGGGTGTTGTCCCCGAGAATAAGATGAGCGGGGGAAAAAAAGAGAAAAAAGATGAGCGGAATTAGAAGGGATCCGGCTCCACTCGGCTAAAACCCGGCTTCTGAGGCACCTTGCCCGGGCTGGGCGTGGCCAGCCGGCTGCCACTCAGACCGGGGGAGGCTCTGCACGGTGGCCGCGGCGCGCGGGGAAGACTTCTCTTCGGTGCTTCTTGGGCCTGGGGATCAGAGCTTTGTTCCCTCAAGGCTCACACTTTCCAACCAGTGATTATCCTCCTACAAAGATTTTATTTACAGAAAAAAGTGTCAAGTTCCCACCCCTTCAGTTGAACGGCTGTGACGGCTGCAAGCTTCAAGCTGAATGCAAGCGTTATATGCCAGAGTCACTCATTCAACAAATACAATTCTTATAATAACAGCTACCATTTACTGCGCGCTGAGTACATGCCAGGCCTGTGCTGAGTGCTTCAAGCGCATTTTCATTTAATTCTAACGAACTCTCTGCGGTAGGTACCATTACGGCCTACAGTTTTCAAATGAGGAGGCTGAATTACTTGCCAAGTTCATAAAGTGTCGGAATTTTGAAGGGGACACATCTAACTAAATCCCAGAACTTAACCCCTATGATAGACCGTACTGGAATCATTTGCTGCAATTTGGAGGCAGTGATGCCCCTGGTGGGGAGACATCCTGGGTTCCAGTCATGGCTTAGGCGCTTACCAGGGGTCAGACTTGGGTCAGGTTACCTGACTTCTCTGAACCTGGGCCTCTTCTCAATTTTATGACTCGCAGAATATTTACAAGTAAATGACCACATGACAAAATATGGAACAAAAACTGCAGTACCTTTTAAATATTTACATTTAACAAAAACACTGTCACACATGCACACCAACTCTATTCAGACATAAAATTAAAAGGTTATATTTGAGTGATTCACGTGTGTGTAACCTAGAGCAAATAGCCTCCCTGGCCCTTATCGTAATCAGCTCTACATTTAGCCCTTCTAAATCTCTTTCCGGATTAGAGACAGGAAATACCAAAACCATACGTGCATCCTAGAGGAAGGGGAGAGAAAGTGGGAAACAGGAAGGAGAAGGAAGAAAATAAGGAAGAAAGTTTCCCCATGCATAAATTGGGGATAATAATTCATGGGGTTGTAATGAGAAACAGAAGCAATGTTCACAATGCCTGCCCTTCAGGAACTTCTAATCTTTTAAGAAGTCTGAACACAGGTACTTGTAACTCCAATGGGAGGCAGTTTAAGAACAGTATCTGTGACTTTTTTTTAATAAATTTATTTTATTTTTGGCTGCATTGGGTCTTCATTGCTGCGTGCGGGCTTTCTCTAGTTGCAGCGAGTGGGTGCTACTCTTCATTGTGATGCGTGGGCTTCTCATTGCGGTGGCTTCTCTTGTTGCGGAGCACGGGTTCTTGGCATGCAGGCTTCAGTAGTTGCAGCACGCGGTCTCAGTAGTTGTGGCTCACGGACTCTAGAGCACAGGCTCAGTAGTTGTGGCGCACGGGCTTAGTTGCTCCGCGGCATGTGGGATCTTCCCAGACCAGGGCTTGAACCTGTGTCCCCTGCATTGGCAGGCAGATTCTTAACCACTGCGCCACCAGGGAAGTCCATGACTTTTATTCATTCATTTATTTATACACGGAAAAAAAATTACTGAGTTCTTCTGTGCTAAGCACGATGCTACTTTGTACCAGGCACAACTAGGAGTATAGCAGTAGACAAGTCAGACCATGTCACTGCCCTCGTAGACCTTCCACAGTCTATTGTAGAAACCAGTATCACCATCTGGGGAGGTCATCAGTAGATGTGCTGACTACTGGCTTCCAGTTTTTTTCCTCCGCACTGATCTTGCCCAGTGCCCAATACTCAGTGCCTCATCCATGGTGGGCTCTCATCAGGCTCATGTTCAGTGAGCCTCTTGAATTCAGAACAGTCATTTCCTGGACTGAGATGGATGGGTGGAACATTGCAGGGCAAACATGAGTAAACAGTAGTGGAGGTGGGAATCTGTGTCTAGATGAGGTGAGAGGTTCCTGTAGGAGAGGAATAGGAGATAAGGCTGAAAAAACAAAAAGAGGTTGAGCAAGCTGTGCCAGGCAGGAGAGGTGAAACCCTAGTGTGAAAGCGAGAGGGAGCTGGTCAGATCGCATTTTAGAAATACAATTCTAGCTGTGGTGTAGAGCATGGGCTTGAGTGAGTAAGAAAAGAAGCAGGGAGACCCGTCAGAAAACAGATGCAAAGATGTAGTGATGTCTGAATCAAAGCTATGGTATCGGGGATGCAGCAAAGGGGACAATGCAGGAGATAGCATTCTTATAAAGGGGCTAGGGAGGAGGAGGAAGACAGATGGAAAGGGGATGATTTGAATATGAACCTTCAGACTAGATCTAGTTCCCCAGGGATACACTCCCATTGAATATTACTTTTCCTTCTTGGCAGATATCACAATCTTAATTAAATAATTATTTGTGCAATTATTTTTTAATATCTTCTTTCTCTCTAAATACCTTGAAATTAGAGTCCTTGCCTCTCTAGCACAAAAATCTGTCTCAATGGATAGTTATGGAAAGTTGTGACTAAGTGAAAAGGGTGGGAAGGGCCTGGGTGGCTCTGAGACTTGGAGATGGGTGAATGAGAGATGGGTGGAAGACTGGATTTTGGGGTTTTCAGCCTCAGACCTTCAAAATCCAGCCTGGGGAGAGAAAGGGGGAAAAGAGTGCAGTTAATCATTTTTCAAACAAGAATTGTCAGCAGAGAGTTGATTGATTCTCACACATGCCCCCTCTTCATGTATTTTGCCTGGATTTCAGCAACATTCTAAACCTGCAGAATCGCATTGTCTCTGAGGGTGCCACCCAAGATTCTTCCTTATCGCTCAGAGTTTCAGACACAGAAGTCTGGTGGTTCATCTGGAGTGTTTCCCAGCCTGGCTCAGAGGAGCGCCTGCATCTGTGCTGCCTGGCCCAGAGCCTCTCTGCATTTGGGCAGATCCTGTATCCCCCTGCCAGAGGGGCTGATGACAGACAACGATCTATCTGAGCCCATCTTTCTTTTCCTCCCAGGATAGAGTCCCTGACTCCAGCCTGAGTTAAGGTCTCAGGTCCAAAAATTACAAGTAGGCAAAAGAGATATTGGCAATATAATAATGTAGTGGTTAAGATCTGGCTTTGGCATCACTCTGACCTGAACCTGAACCCCAGCTCTTCCACTTAATGTGTGATCTTGGTCAAGTCAGTTAGCCTTAGAAAAAGATATTAAAATCCATCTTGAGGGACTTCCCTGGTGGCACAGTGGTTAAGAATCTGCCTGCCAATGCAGGGGACATGGGTTCGAGCCCTGGTCCGGGAAGATCCCACATGCTGCAGAGCAACTAAGCCCGTGCGCCACAACTACTGAAGCCCATGCACCTAGAGCCTGTGCTCCGCAGCAAGAGAAGCCACCACAATGAGAAGCCTACGCACTGCAATGAAGAGTAGCCCCCGCTTGCCGCAACTAGAGAAAGTCCACGCACAGCAACGAAGACCGAATGCAGCCAAAAAATAAATAAAATAAATAAATAATAAATAAATTAAAAAAAAATCCATCTTGAATGGTTGAGATGACAATTAGGAGAGAAAATTTATAAAACATTTGGCGCACAGTAAATATGCAATGAGTAGTAACAATTATTATTCGATACAGAGAGTCTATTGTCTGTGTCCCTGGTAAAGGCCACCAGGAAGCAAAATAAGGTCTGAAGGGTCAACACACTGGATGGTGCCACCAGAGGCACCGCCACTACTGCCCCATCTCCAAAAATATCTGCTTCTTTATATCTCTAACTTTTTTTTTTGGCCACTCGGCTTGTGGGATCTTAGTTCCCCAACCAGGGATTGAACCCGGGCCCTCGGCAGTGAAAGCACCAAGTCCTAACCACTGGACCAGGGAATTCCCTTTATATCACTAACTTTTTTTTTTTTTTGACTGTGTCAGGTCTTCATTGCTGTGCTCAGGCTTTCTCTAGTTGCGGCAAGCGGGGGCTACTCTTTGTTGCAGTGCACAGGCTTCTCATTGCGGTGCTGAGTTAACGTGACACGAAACCTTTCTGTAACTGACCACAAGGCTTTAGTTGATAGTTGTGACTTCACATATCCACTACCCATTCCATATTCTCTTTGTCTTCAACCAACACCTAGGTTCATTAGGGTCGTAGCGATGGGAAAAGAAAGAGGACATGAAGGAAGCATGCTACTATCTTAAAGTTCCTGACCCAGAAGTGGCATGTATCACTTCCACTTATACTTCATTAACTAGAACTTAATCACATAACTTAGTTGGGGCTACAACTGATTTTCTGTAGGTCACCCAAACCTTTTTTCTTGAGGGATTGAAGACCTTGGTGGTCCTGCCTGTATAATATTTCCATAATTTTTTGCACTAAGCATGGCAGAACTAGGAGGTGCCCTAGGTATCCTCTGGATTATATCATAATCCTCCCTCCCTCTATTGCATAGTGACAATTCTCTTTTGCCTTAATAATGGCTCATTCACCTAACCAACCATCATAATCAGAGGTATGCAGGTAAACTTTAACAATATGCCCTCCATGGGTAAAATACCGGATTTGTAGCATTTGCCGATTTCTGTATTGTAAATACTCCCACCATGGCCAACTTTAAGCTACCAATGTTATATTACTGAAGAAAAATGCACTGTGGTATGTGGAATAGTGGCCCTCCAAAGATGTCCATGTCCTAATCTTTGGAACCTGTGAATGTGGTACCTTACATGGCAAAAGGGATTTTGAAGATGTGATTAAATTAAGGATCTTCAGATGGGGGGATTATCCTGGATTATCCAGGTAGGCCAAATACAATCACATGGACCCTTATAAGAGAAGGAAGGAAACAGGAGAGTCAATCAGAAAAAGAGATGTGACAATGAAAGCAGAAGTCCTAGTGATATGACCAAGGAATGTAGGTGGCCTCTAGGGGCTGGAAAAAGCAAGAAACAGATTTTCTCTTAGAGCCTCTTGAAGGAACACAGCTGGGCTGACACCTTGATTTCAGCCCTGTAAGCTGCATTTTGGATTTCTGATCTCCAGATATGTAAGATAATAAATTTGTTTCTTTTGGGTTTTTTTTTTTTGAATTTTTGAATTTTATTTTATTTATTTTTTATACAGCAAGTTCTTATTAGTTATCTATTGTATACGTATTAGTGTATATATGTCAATCCCAATCTCCCAATTCATCCCACCACCACCACCACCCGCCACTTTCCCCCCTTGGTGTCCATACGTTTGTTCTCTACATCTAGGTCTCTATTTCTGCCCTGCAAACCAGTTCATCTGTACCATTTTTCTAGGTTCCACATATATGCGTTAATATACGATATGTGTTTTTCTCTTTCTGACTTACTTCACTCTGTATGACAGTCTCTAGATCTATCCACATCTCTACAAATGACCCAGTTTCATTCCTTTTTATGGCTGAGTAATATTCCATTGTATATATGTACCACATCTTCTTTATCCATTCGTCTGTCAATGGGCATTTACGTTGCTTCCATGACCTGGCTATTGTAAATAGTGCTGCAATGAACATAGGGGTGCATGTGTCTTTTTGAATAATGGTTTTCTCTGGGTATATGCCCAGTAGTGGGATTGCTGGGTAATATGGTAATTCTATTTTTAGTTTTTTAAGGAACCTCCATACTGTTCTCCATAGTGGCTGTATCAATTTACATTCCCACCAACAGTGCAAGAGGGTTCCCTTTTCTCCACACGCTCTCCAGCATTTGTTGTCTGTAGATTTTCTGATGATGCCCATTCTAACTGGTGTGAGGCGATACCTCATTGTAGTTAATTTTTTTTAATTAATTAATTAATTAATTAATTTTTATTTTTGGCTGCGTTGGGTCTTCGTTGCTGTGTGCGGGCTTTCTCTGGTTGTGGCGAGCGTGGGCTACTCTTCATTGAGGTGTGCGGGCTTCTCATTGCAGTGGCTTCTCTTGTTGTGGAACATGGGCTCTAGGCATGTGGGGTTCAGTAGTTGTGGCACACGGGCTCAGTAGTTGTGGCACGTGAGCTCTAGAGCACAGACTCAGTAGTTATGGTGCACGGGCTTAGTTGCTCCACGGCATGTGGGATCTTCCCGGGCCAGGGCTTGAACCCATGTCCCCTGCAATGGCAGGCAGATTCTTAACCACTGCACCACCAGGGAAGCCCCCCATTGTAGTTTTGATTTGCATTTCCCTAATAATTAGTGATGTTGAACAGCTTTTCACGTGCTTCTTGGCCATCTGTACCTCTTCTTTGGAGAAATGTCTGTTTAGGTCTTCTGCCCATTTTTCTATTGGGTTGTTTGTTTTTTTAATATTGAGCTGCATGAGCTGTTTATGTATTTTGGAGATTAATCCTTTGTGCATTGATTCCTTTGCAAATATTTTTTCCCATTCTGAGGGTTGTCTTTTCATCTTGTTTGTAGTTTCCTTTGCTTTGCAAAAGCTTTTAAGTTTCATTAGGTCCCATTTGTTTATTTTTGTTTTTATTTCCATTACTCTAGGAGGTGGATCAAAAAAGATCTTGCCGTGATTTATGTCAAAGAGTGTTCTTCCTATGTTTTCCTCTAAGAGTTTTATAGTGTCCGGTCTTACATTTAGGTCTCTAATCCATTTTGAGTTTATTTTTGTGTATGGTGTTAGGAAGTGTTCTAATTTCATTCTTTTACATGCAGCTGTCCAGTTTTCCCAGCACCACTACTGAAGAGACTGTCTTTTCTCCATTGTATATCCTTGCCTCCTTTGTCATAGATTAGTTGACCACAGGTGCGTGGGTTTATCTCTGGGCTTTCTATCCTGTTCCATTGATCTTTATTTCTGTTTTTGTGCCAGTACCATATTGTCTTGATTACTGTAGCTTTCTAGTATAGTCTGAAGTCAGGGAGCCTGATTCCTCCAGCTCCGTTTTTTTCCCTCAAGAATGCTTTGGCTATTTGGAGTCTTTTGTGTCCCCATACAAATTTTAAGATTTTTTGTTCTAGTTCTGTAAAAAAAAATGCCACTGGTAATTTGATAGGGATTGCATTG
Source organism: Balaenoptera musculus (assembly GCF_009873245.2). Lineage (NCBI taxonomy): Eukaryota > Metazoa > Chordata > Mammalia > Artiodactyla > Balaenopteridae > Balaenoptera > Balaenoptera musculus. The sequence goes on along the minus strand of NC_045785.1, from coordinate 32,443,609 downwards.
AATCTGTAGATTGCTTTGGGTAGTATAGTCATTTTCACAATATTGATTCTTCCAATCCAAGAACATGGTATATCTCTCCATCTGTTTGTGTCATCTTTGATTTCTTTCATCAGTGTCTTATAGTTTTCTGAGTACAAGTCTTTTACCTCCTTAGGTAGGTTTCTTCCTAGGTATTTTATTCTTTTTGTTGCAATGGTGAATGGGATTGTTTCCTTAATTTCTCTTTCTGATCTTTTGTTGTTAGTGTATAGGAACACAAGAGATTTCTGTGCATTAATTTTGTATCCTGCAACTTTACCAAATTCATTGATTATCTCTAATAGTTTCCTGGTGGCATCTTTAGGATTCTCTCTACATAGTATCATGTCATCTGCAAACAGTGACAGTTTTACTTCTTCTTTACCAGTTTGGATTCCTTTTATTTCTTTTACTTCTCTGATTGCTGTGGCTAAGACTTCCAAAACTATGTTGAATAATAGTGGTGAGAGTGGACATCCTTGTCTTCTTCCTGATCTTAGAGGAAATGCTTTCAGTTTTCACCATTGAGAATGATGTTTGCTGTGGGTTTGTTGTATATGACCTTTATTATGTTGAGGTAGGTTCCCTCTCTGCCCACTTTCTGGAGAGTTTTATCATAAATTGGTGTTGAATTTTGTCAAAAGCTTTTTCTGCATTTATTGAGATGATCATATGGTTTTTTTTCTTCAATTTGTTAATATGATGTTTCACATTGATTGATTTGCATATATTGAAGAGTCCTTGCATCTCTGGGATAAATCCCACTTGACATGGTGTATGATCCTTTTAATGTGTTGCTGGATTCTGTTTGCTAGTATTTTGTTGAGGATTTTTGCATCTGTATTCATCCGTGATATTGGTCTGTAATTTTCTTTTTTTGTAGTATCTTTGTCTGGTTTTGGTATCAGGGTGATGGTGGCCTCCTAGAATGAGTTTGGGAGTGTTCCTTCCTCTGCAATTTTTTGGAAGAGTTTGAGAAGGATAGGTGTTAGCTCTTCTCTAAATGTTTGATAGAATTCACCTGTGAAGCCATCTGGTCCTGGACTTTTGTTTGTTGGAAGATTTTTAATCACAGTTTCAATTTCAGTGCTTGTGATTGGTCTGTTCATATTTTCTGTCTCTTCTGGTTCAGTCTTTGAAGATTATACCTTTCTAAGAATTCATCCATTTCTTCCAGGTTGTCCATTGTATTGGCATAGAGTTGCTTGTAGTAGTCTCTTAGGATGCTTTGTATTTCTGCGGTGTCCGTTGTAACTTCTCCTTTTTTATTTCTAATTTTACTGATTTGAGTTTACTGAGTTATTTAGCCTCCATGTGTTTGTGTTTTTTACATTTTTTCCCCCTGTAATTGATTTCTAATGTCATAGCATTGTGGTTGGAAAAGATGCTTGATATGATTTCAATTTTCTTAAATTTACCGAGGCTTGATTTGTGACCCAAGATGTGATCTATCCTGGAGAATGTTCTGTGTGCACTTGAGAAGAAAGTGTAATCTGCTGTTTTTGGATGGAATGTCCTATAAATATCAATTAAATCTATCTGGTCTATTGTGTCATTTAAAGCTTGTGTTTCATTATTAATTTTCTGTCTGGATGATCTGTCCATCAGTTTAAGTGAGGTGTTGAAGTCCCCCACTATTATTGTGTTACTGTTGATTTCCTCTTTTATAGCTGTTAGCAGTTGCCTTATGTATTGAGGTGCTCCTATGCTGGGTGCATATATATTTATAATTGTTATATCTTCTTCTTGGATTGATCCCTTAATCATTGTCTAGTGTCCTTCCTTGTGCCTTGTAACATTCTTTATTTTAAAGTCTATTTTATCTGATATGAATATTGCAACTCCAGCTTTCTTTTGATTTCCATTTGCATGGAATATCTTTTTCCATCCCCTCACTTTCAGTCTGTATGTGTCCCTAGGTCTGAAGTGGGTCTCTTGTAGACAGCATATATATGGGTCTTGTTTTTGTATCCATTCAGCAAGCCTGTGTCTTTCGGTTGGAGCATTTAATCCATTCATGTTTAAGGTAATTATCGATACCTATGTTCCTATTACCATTTTCTTAATTGTTATGGGTTTGTTTTTGTAGGTGCTTTTCTTCTCTTGTGTTTCCCACTTAGAGAAGTTCCTTTAGCATTTGTTGTAGAGCTGGTTTGGTGGTGCTGAATTCTCTTAGCTTTTGCTTGTCTGTAAAGCTTTTGATTTCTCCGTCAAATCTGAATGAGATCCTTGCTGGGTAGAGTAATCTCGGTTGTAGGGTCTTCCCTTTCATCACTTTAAATATATTGTGCCACTCCGTTCTGGCTTGTAGAGTTTCTGCTGAGAAATCAGCTGTTAACCTTATGGGAGTTCCCTTGTATGTTATTTGTCTTTTTTCCCTGGTTGCTTTCAATAATTTTTCTTGGTCTTTAATTTCTGTCAACTTGATTACCATGTGTCTCAGTATGTTTCTCCTTGGGTTTATCCTGCCTGGGACTCTGTGCGCTTTCTGGACTTGGGTGGCTAGTTCCTTTCCTGTGTTCAGGAAGTTTTCGACTATAATCTCTTCAAATATTTTCTCAGGTCCTTTCTCTCTCACTTCTCCTTCTGGGACCCCTATAATGCGAATGTTGCTGCATTTAATGTTGTCCCAGAGGTCTCTTGGGCTGTCTTCATTTCTTTTCATTCTTTTTTCTTTATTCTGTTCCATGGCAGTGAATTCCACCATTCTGTTTTCCTGGTCACTTATCCGTTCTTCTGCCTCAGTTATTCTGCTGTTGATTCCTTCTAGTGTATTTTTCATTTCAGTTATTGTATTGTTAATCTCTGTTTGTTTGTTCTTTAATTCTTCTAGGTGTTTGTTCTTTAATTCTTCTAGGTCTTTGTTAAACATTTCTTGCATCTTCTTGATCTTTGCCTCCATTCTTTTTCCGAGGTCCTGGATCATCTTCACTATCATTATTCTGAATTCTTTTTCTGGAAGGTTGCCTATCTCCACTTCATTTAGTTGTTTTTCTGGGGTTTTAACTTGTTCCTTCATCTGGTGCATAGTCCTCTGCCTTTTCATTTTGTCTATCTTTCTGTGAATACGGTTTTCATTCCACAGGCTGCAGAATTGTAGTCCTTCTTGCTTCTGCTGTCTGTCCTCTCAAATTTGTTTTGTTTTAGTCCAGTAAATCTGTGGTCATTTGTTATAGCAACAATAGGAAACTAATACATATACACAGTCAACTCATGTAAGTCTGTATGAGCTGGCTCTAGCAGACCACTGAATTAATCTTTTCTTTTTTTTTTTTTGGTCTGTTCACCTACTGGCATGACAAATTTGCCCAAAATTGGCAAATGGCAGCCTTCGCTTCCAATCCAGTGGAACTATTTTCATGTCCTCTGGTAGAGGCATTCTTCCCTTGGGTAATAAAACTTGTCAATAGCCATAGTCAGACTCACAGAGACATGAAGATAAACATTTAAACGTAATCATTTAGGTATAATAGAAGTGTCACTCCACATATACCCTTTTCTTCTGGGATCCATCTATTTTGGCTATGAGTGAAGCGCTACCGCACATTGGTTGCTGGTTCAGAACAAATAGTGCATCCTATGTAGGCTAGAACTTCAATCTGGCAAGATGTTGTCTCTTACTTATGGCCATGTATTGGGCACTTTTTTCCTCTGGGCGCACCTTCTACTCCAGCTATTGCTATGGCAACCAGGTGGGTGCAGGTGTGACCTGACAGTCCAAATCTTCATCTGCTTTCTCCAAATATCTCGCTTTCTGCCCTTGGGCTTCTCTCATGGAACTCATCTCAGGGGTTGCCAGGGAGAACTTGCACAGTCATTTTGATTCATGTGTCAGCCTGAAAGTGCCAACTTGAGAGAGTACAAGGGAGTTTACCAGCATTCAGGAAACCCTTGACCAGTAAAGAACAGGAGCTGGTGAATAAATACTCGCCTCTTCCTTCCCTTGGTTGGACAAATGAGAGTCACATTCTACACTGCCTCTTCAGGGAAATCAAGCCCTACGTGCCCAAAGCAGTGACCTTCTGGAGCACTCCTCCTTGGATTGGCTTTCCTGGTTTGCCCATTTTATTCTTCCTAGTCAATCTCTGACTCTTGTCCTTTGGGATCACTTGTGAGAATAAACTACGTACCTGTTTGCAAGCCCTTGTTCAGGCTCTGCTTTAAATCAAGTCTAAAAGTTTTGGTGGTAGAAGTGACCCTAGAAAGCAGATTCTCAGGATGGGATTCTGGAACAAGATCAGACCCTAATGAGTACCCCATTCCTGGTGCAGTGGTGATAACCCTTGACATGTAGTATCCTCATAATTACTAAAATCCTTACCAGTGGTATCTTGTAATAAGGTGTAAAAGGAGGGTGAAGCGTTGATTTAAGAGACTAAGGTAGCATTTGAATGGCCCGGAGCAATGGTATTATAAGGATTATGGTGTCAGCTGGCTTTTCTTTCTTTTTTTTTTTTTTTTATTTAATTAATTTATTTATTTTTGTCTGCGTTGGGTCTTCTTTGCTGCGCGCGGGCTTTCTCTAGTTGTGGCGAGCGGGGGCTACTCTTGATTACGGTGCACAGGCTTCTCACTGCGGTGGCTTCTCTCATTGCGGAGCACAGACTCTAGGCGCGTGGGCTTCAGTAGTTGTGGCACGCGGGCTCTAGAGCACAGACTCAGTAGTCGTGGCACACAGGCTTAGTTGCTCCGCGGCATGTGGGGTCTTCCCAGACCAGGGCTCAAACCTGTGTCCCCTGCATTGGCAGGCGGATTCTTAACCACTGTGCCACCAGGGAAGCCCCAGCTGGCTTTTCTTTTTTTTTTTTTTTTTTTTTTTAATTTTTTAAATTAATTTATTTATTTTTTGGCTGCGTTGCACAGCATGTGGGATCTTAGTTCCCCGCCCAGGGATCGAACCCGTGCACCCTGTGGTGGAAGCATAGGGTCTTAACTATTGGACCCCCAGGGAAGTCCCCAGCTGGCTTTTCTTAATGCCTTTTGAGATCTTGGAAAAAAAACAAGATAGGATCAGGTTAGCTATCATTGAAGATAGGTATGTCAACCCTGGCTTGAGTGTTACACCAGGCTATACTTGTGCACTTGTCCTCCTCCATCAGTAACTCCTTTCTGCCCCTTCCCCTGACTTCTCTGCTGCATATGACAGTTCCTGAAAGTTCAGTCCTAGGTTCTTCATTCCCTGCTCTTTCCAATGGTGAATTACCCTTGTCTCGTGTCTTTTATTATCAGCTTCATTCCAATGTCTCTCTGGTGTGTTTGCCATCCTTTTAGGTAGCTCTAGGTTCTTGAACATTTTACTTCAGATGTGCTTAGTGACATTGGACAGTGTGTCAGTAAATCTCCACAAGATGGCAACCTTGCTAACTTTGGCCACACTGTATGCACTCCTTCCAGTTGGAGGGGGTAGGAGGGACTTCTAATAAGACTTTAGTCTTATTTATTTAACATTTGTTGAGAGCCTACTCGATACAGATCCTTTTAATATATTAGTATTGTTTGTTTTTAATATTTGCAAAAGTATAGTCCCGTTTGCAGATGAGAAAACTGAGTTGAAAATGATTAATTTGCCTGAAGTCAAGACCTAGATTTGAAGCCAGTTTTCTGACTCCAAACCCAATTCTCTTTTCATTACATAAATGAATCTCAAGCTGCAACAGTATTATTTAAGGTTCTTTGTTTTTGTTTTTTAAAAATTACAAGTAACAGAAAACCAACTTGAGCCAGCATAACAACAACACAACAAAGCATTTGGGAGTGTCTCATGGAAACCTAAACAGAAATGATGTCCTGGCTTTAAAAGAGCGAATAGAGCCAGGAACTGGAAAGTCTTCAAGACCTGGGGGAGAAAGGATGAAAAGTGAGAGAGGGGAAAAGAAAGGGAAAGCTAGGGAGGCTTAAGAGATGAAGATCTGCCCCATCCCACATTCAACTAGAATAGCCCTATTTTAGTGCATCTTACATTGGTGTCCTATTCCAGGTTCTATTTGAAAAATAGGGATTAGATCTATTAGACAATTATTTTAAACCACTGGTGTAATATATGAAGCCATTCCCACATTGTTGGATATTTAGGGGCTATTGGCTTTTTCCGATTTTTCACTCTAATAAGTAAAATTGTGATGAATATTCTTTCATATTGTACTAGACAGTGCATGAAGTCATGCAGTACTTCCATTTCCCCTGGCCCTTATAACTGCCCTTAAGGGAGGAAAGGGTGGGGGGGTTATAGCCTCAGGCAATTCTAGCCTGTGCCCAAAGGACAGTGCGACTTGGGCCCTCCCCAGTTGTCAGCCAGCCCAGAAATACTTAGTGAGCATCTAACTATATGCTCTTCTACAATGGTGAGTAAAATAAGCATGGTCTGTCATAATGGAGCTAACGCTCTGGTGGGGAAAACGGACACGAAACAGATACTCTACAATGATTACAAGAATCACAAGCAAAGTGCTGCCCAGCAGAAGTTCAGAAGGTTAAGAAAACACACAACAGAGTGAACTGAGTTAATCTGGGGTGTTAGGGTAGGCTGCCCTGAGGAAGTGCCACTTAATCCGAGACTTGAAGGATGAGTGAGAGCCAGACAAAGAGAATGGAGAAGAGCTGTTTAAGCAGAGGGAAAGTGTGAAGGCCCAAAGGTGAGAAAACCTTGGCAGGTTCAAGAGACTGAGATCAGATCGGTGTGACTGGCCACAGAAAAAAAGGGCAGTGATAGAAGACTGAGGTGGAAGAGACAGCAAGGTCCAGATCATGCAAAGTCTTATGAACTATATTAAGCAATTTGTAGTAAATTCCAAGGATATAGGAGATCACTGAAAGACTTTAAACCAAGGGAGTGCACGGTCCTATTTGTGTTTGAGCAAGAACATAGCACGGAGGGCCAAAGTGGATACAAGGAGGCCAGTGGATAGAGGTATGAGGCTGATGCAAAAGTCCAGGCAAGGGATAATGGCTTGGACTACAGTGGCAGCAGTAGATGAAAAGAAATGTACAGATTTGAGAGTGAGTGATAGAAGAGGTAGAAATTACAGGAGCTCTTGATTGATTATCTGTGGGGTTACGTGTAAGAAAGGGTGAGTAGCCAAGACTATTAGCTTTCTGGCTTGAGTGGTTGGGTAGATGGTATTTCCTTACAGAGACTGGGGACCTGGAGGAAGAGTAGTTTGTTGGGGAAAGTGATAACTTCTGTTTTGACAAGTTCAGTTCGAGGTACCTGTGGGATTTCCGGAATATGCAAGCAGACATATAGAACTGGAGCTCAGAAGACAAGTCTGGCCAGGAGGTGTTGGTTTAGGAATCCTAGGATTGATGGAGTATCGAGTGAGACCAGAAAAGGGTCATTCAGAGCTACTGATCTACGTTAATAGTGAATTAGAAGAGAAGCCAGAAAAGGAGAATCAGAAGGGGCAACCAGAGGGGTAGCAGAAAATCAGAAAAATACATGGTTCAAGAAAGCCAAGAGAAGAAAATGTTTCAAAAAAGCAGTGACTACCTGTACTAAAAGCAATAGAGTGATCAAATAAAAAGAGGACGGGAAAGTGTCCATTGGATTTAGAAACACGGTGGTCATTGATGATATTGTCAATAGCAATTTTACAGAGGTAGTAGGCAGAGCCTAGCTAGGAGTGGGATGACAAGTGGGAGGTGAGAAAATGGAGACAACAGTGTAGGTCATTCTGGAAAATTCTGCTCTGAAAAGAGGCAGACAAAAGAGGTTGAAGGAGGACATTCATTCACCCTGTTCTTCCAGATAGAGATTATGAAGCCATGTTCAACTTTCCTTTTTTTCTCATGTCCTAATCCAATATATCAACAAAGCCTGTTGGCTCTAATTTCAAAATACATTCTGAATCTCACCACTTATCATTTTTTCCACTGTTCCCTACTCAAAACCAGCACTATCTCTTGCCTGGGCTATCTTATGAGCTTCTGAATTTATCTCCTAATTGGTCTCTCCCTCGCACCCCTTCCCTATATAGCAGATCTGTAAACTAAAGGGGCAAGTTATCTCTCCCCTACACACATCGTACATACCATAGTGGGAAAGGCAAAGGATAACCTCAAAAGGAGGGAAAGCGGGAGGTACACAACAGAGCCAACTCTGAAATGCTTGTTGGATTAGAGCTTTGCCCGATTGCTTGAGAGTCGTTCTTGTTCCCTGTGGTTTTTGGCTCCAGTGTCTGGGCTCTTGGTTCCACCCTCTGAATCATCCTTACTTTTCCAAAAGAAAATTGAGTTTGCAACTGAGTAGCCTTCTCAGTCTCCTTCTTGCCTATAAAAGGGATGCAAAGGCCTCTTTTCATTCTGTACTATGTCCCTGTTAGTCTGAGCTGATTATGCTTCTGCCAGGACAATTCCCTTAAAGGATTTGTGGGGTTTTTATGCATCGATTTTTAACCCACTCCATTCAACAAAAGCCACACCCACAACTGTCTTTGAGATCAGCTCATCTCTACCCTGGGCTCCCTGAGAGACTGCTGTGAGTGAACATCCTTAAGATCTTCAGAGAGACTTCTCTCTGACAGGTTCTATGGGGCTCCTCCTTAGATCTTTTTGAAGTCTTAATCCTTAACTTCACTTTTAGATAATGTTTTCCGAACTGTGTCTTGGATTTTATTTTTGCCATGGGACACTTTTTTTTGGGGAGCGGCGGGCATGCTGCATGGCTTGCTGGATCTTTGTTCAAGCCCAGTAAGTCCTGGTCCTGGATATACAGGGAGGCTTTATATAGCATACAATTCACCCATTTAAAACACACAGTTTGGTGGTTTTTAGTATATTCACAGAGCTGTACAACCATCACCACAATCAATTTTACTTATTTTTTATTTTATCTTTTTGGCTGCATTGGGTCTTCGTTGCTGTGCACGGGCTTTCTCTAGTTGCGGCTAGTGGGGGCTACTCTTCGTTGCGGTGTGCGGGCTTCTCACTGCGGTGGCGTCTCTTGTTGTGGAGCACGGGCTCTAGGCGTGTGGGCTTCAGTAGTTATGGCACGCGGGCTCAGTAGTTGTGGCTCATGGGCTCTAGAGCGCAGGCTCAGTAGTTGTGGCGCACGGGTTTAGTTGCTCTGCAGCATGTGGGATCTTCCCGGACCAGGACTCGAACCTGTGTCCCCTGCATTGGCAGGTGGATTCTTAACCACTGCGCCACCAGAGAAGTCCCACCACAATCAATTTTAGAACATATTCATCACCCACAAAGGAACCCGGTACCCATTAGCAGTCACTCCCCATATCCCCCCAGTCTCACTGCCCAGCTGTAGCAACCATTAATCTGCTTTCTGTTTCTGTAATTTGCTTATTCTGGGCATTTCATATTAATGGAATCATACAATATGTGGTCTGCTTTATAGCTAAGTTTATTTTTTTAGTTTATCTCTCTCCTTTCATGTTTTATCATAGGCAACATGTAGAAGGCAGGTAGCACCTTCAGTATTCTGCCTAGAAATCTCCTTGATTGACTCCTTGAGTTCAACAGGGACATTTCTTATTTTCTGTATTACTGCATGTGACAGTATTGCCAGACATTCTGGGAAAGGACCCCCTTTCCTCTCTTTCCTTTGTGTCCCCCAACAACCCCCTTCAGGCCCTTTAGGTTTCAGCTCACACTCTTACTGAAGCTCTTTGAAAGCCTTTTCCCTCAAGGCCCTTCCAGCCTCTCTGCCGGGCAGTTCCAAAGCCAGTATTTTAGGCTTTTGTTACGGCAGCACCCACACCAAGCTGTTTCATTATCTATTGTTGTACAGTGAATCACCCCAAACTAAATCTGAGTCCTCTAGCAAGCAGATGCCGAAGATGGAATTAGAAGTTCAGGGTAAATGCCAGTGAAAGATAAAAATGAGAGGAGGCAGGAGTAGACAGGGAGAATCTGCAGACCGTGACACAGGACTGGCACCCATGAAAGGAGGAATGAGTAAGAAGAGCCTCAGGAGGCCGTGCAGACAGCTCTGAGAAAGCCTTGGCCAGGCTGATTTCCCATTAGAGGAGCCCTACATGAGGCGCAAATGGCCCAGCCCCAGGCCCACTGGACTCAGTCATGGCCTGGGACAAATCCAGGGAGAGTGTGCCTTGGCATGAGCATCGTGGCACATCCCAGCAGTATATGAGCTGGAAGCCGTCAGCCACCTGCACTCCTCACTGCACTTCTCTTTCTGAATGTAGATCTGAGAGGTCAGGCACACAGTCCACCCCTTACTGACATAGTCCATTCCTTGCACGGTTCAGGGATCCACTCTTCCACACAGCTTTGGAAAGCAGCTCCATCTCTGTGGTTCTCACAGGCTCCTCTTCCTGAGGGCACACTTAGAAGAGGGAGGTTAATGGGATGAAATGTAGCCCCCATTGCTGCAGAGGGTTGACTTGCCTTTTTTAAAAAAAAAGTAATTTATAGACTCTCATTGTATATTGCAGGTATTCATCCCTTTTCAATTCCATGCATTGCAAACATTTTTCCAATCTATCTTTTGGCTTTGTTATCTTTTCCCATTAAAAAAAAAAAAAAGAATTTTTATGAGTTCAAATAAACCTAATTTTTTCTTGATCTTCTGAATTTTTCTCTTGCTTAAAAGGTCTTTCTACTCACAGACATAGAGAACAGACCTTGGTTGCCAAAGAGGTGGAGGGAGGGAAGGATTGGGAGTTTGGGATTAGCAGATGCAAACTATTACATATAGGATGGATAAGCAACAAGGTCCTACTGTATAGCACAGGGAACTATACGCAATATTCTGTGATAAACCACAATGGAAAAGAATATGAAAAAGTATATATATATGTATAACTGAATCACTTTGCTGTACAGCAGAAATTAACACATTTTAAATCAACTATACTTCAATAAAATAAAAAATAAGTAAATAAAAGGTCTTTCTAAATCTTAAATTATATGTTAAACTCCAAAATATTATTTTAAAATGTTTTTCTCTTACCTTTGTTTCATGTATCCAGAATTTATTTCTGAATGTAGTGAGTTTGGGAGTCCGATTATATTTTTTTTCTGATGGATGGCTAATTGTGCCAGTGCCATTTATTAAATAAACTATACCTTCCTCCCTGAGGAAGGATGACCATTTTGTGATTCCTAAAATTCCCATGTACACTGAAATGTATATCTGAATTCAGTCTATTTCTATGCTACCGTATACTTTTTTATAACCAATTTTTTATTATTTTTGTTCGATGATCAGAACATAGACACTATGACTGGTTTGCACATAATTCTTTTTTTTAAAATAAATTTATTTATTTATTTTTGGCTGCGTTGGGTCCTCATTGCTGCGTGCAGGCTTTCCTCTAGCTGCAGTGAGCGGGGACTACTCCTCGTTGCGGTACACCAGCTTCTCATTGCAGTGGCTTCTCTTGTTGCAGAGCACGGGCTCTAGGCATGCGGGCTTCAGTAGTTGTGGCTCACGGGCTCTAGAGCGCAGGCTCAGTAGTTGTGGCGCACGGGCTTAGTTGCTCCGTGGCATGTGGGATCCTCCCCGAGCAGGGCTCGAACCCATGACCCCTGCATTGGCAGGCAGACTCTCAACCACTGCACCACCAGGGAAGCCCCTGCACATAACTCTTAATCTAAGTATTGAAACGCGCTATAAGTTACATGGTTGTAATATTTTTTTGTACAATTTTGCAACGACTTTCCAGCTTAAAATTTGGAGTCAACTTTTTCATATAAAGGGGATATCAGGGGAATACCCTGGTGGTCAGTGGTTAGGACTCCAGGCTTCCACAGCAGGGGACCCAGGTTTGATCCCTAGTCGGGGAAAGAAGATCCTGCAAGCCGCGCAGTGCAGCCAAAAAAAAAAAAAAAAAAGATATCAAATGCCAGTATCTTAAAATATTAACAAACTATTAAGTGTAAAACTCCATAAATTCATAGTTTAATATCAAGCATACTGCCTACACCATAAAATTTTGAAATATTTTATATCACATTAACAAAAAAGGAAAACTGGATTACCCCCTGCAAAAGATGTCACAAATGGCATACAATTATGACAGGGGACCCAAGACTAAGACACAGTTTTTTTTTAAGGTGTGATTTAATAGATTTTATTTAGAAAACTTACCCAATATTACAGAGCATATATTTTCATCGATCATTTCCATGGAGCTTCTGTAAATATTGACCATACTCTAGGCCATGCTCTAGCCTTGTTGAAAAACAAATCTCAAATACCAAAGAGTAAGTATTATACTTACCACATTGTGTGTCTAAATCATAATCTCTAGAGGACAATAACAGCAGCTACTAAAAATGCCCTGTATATTTGGAAAATTTTAAACATACTGCTTAACTGATCACGGAAGACATCAGATAGGAAATCAGAAAACACTTCGAATGAAATGACTTTGAAACTTGCAGGATGTACTTCATGCAAAGCCTTGAGTGCTTATATTAGAAAAGAAGATAAGCTAAAATTTAAAGAGCTAAATGTTAAAGTCAAGAAGTTAGACAGGGCTTCCCTGGTGGCGCAGTGGTTGAGAATCTGCCTCCAATGCAGAGGACGCGGGTTCGAGCCCTGGTCTGGGAAGATCCCGCATGCCGCGGAGCAACTAGGCCCGTGAGCCACAACTACTGAGCCTGCGCATCTGGAGCCTGTGCGTGGCAACGAGAGGCCGCGATAGTGAGAGGCCCGCGCACCGCAATGAAGAGTGGACCCCGCACCGCAATGAAGAGTGGCCCCCACTTGCCACAACCAGAGAAAGCCCTCGCACAGAAACGAAGACCCAACACAGCCATACATACATACATACATACATAAATAAAAAGAATGTAAGCAGATAAGCAGACAAGAATATCATTAAAAAAAAAAGAAGTTAGACAAAAAGGGAGTTCCCTGGTGGCCTTAGTGGTTAGGATTCGGGGCTTTCACAGATGTGGCCCGGGTTCAATCCATGGTGGGGGAACTGAGGTCCTGCAAGCCTCGGGGCATGGCCGAGAGAGAGAGAGAGAGAGAAAGAGAGAGAAAAGTTAGGCAAAGAACAACAGAACTAACCCAAAGAAAATGGAAGTAATGAGTTAATAATAGTAAGAGGAGAAACTAAATAAGCAAGAAACAAATACATGTGAATTTTAAAAGATTGACATAACCGAAAGTTGATTCTTTGAGAAGAATAATGAAATAGATAAATCTCTGGTGAAATGATGAAGAGAAGTCACACAAAATTTTTGGAGTAAAAAAGAAGCTACAGGAGAGAAAGATGGTGTAACATATGTAAAGACTACCTACCACAGCCCACCCTCTGGACAACACAATTCACGTCCATTGAATGTGCAAAATACACTCACCCTTCTCCCACAACTCCCAAAATCTCATTTGATTATAACATCAGCTCCAAGTTCAGGATCTCATCATCTAAATGAGGTCTAGGTGTAGATGAGGCTCTTTAGATGTGGGTCTTTGGGTGTGGTTCCTCTTGATCTGAAGATCTATGAAAAAAGAATCAAGTTGTCTGCAACACAAACACAACATACAATGATGTTATAGGGATAAGATAACTGCAATAAATACTTCTGTTCAAAAGGGAGAAACAGGGCACACATAACAGTCAGTGTTCCACAGCAATTCTGAAATCCCAGCCAGGTACATGTTTCCATTTCTTTGATTGGGACTCAGTCCTGCTCCCAGCGAGTGATTCTCTGTGGCTTTGAGCTCTGCCTTCTGGACTCTTGGTTCTTCACATTGAGTCATCCTTCCTTTCCCATAAAAAGTGGCTTATATTTCCTGCTGTGTAGCTTTCACAGCCTGCTTCCTGCCCATAGGAATTTGGGTGTTCCAAGGGCTCTTTTCATTTTGAACCGTCCTTTTTACGTGAAGCTGGTGGTACTTCTAAAAATGCAGTTCTCCTGAACGTTGTGTTTTCTGGGAATTTTATTTAGGTTCTCAAAAGTCACATCCACAAATATCTTCAAGATAGGCCCTTCTCTACCTTGGTCTGAGATTCAGTATGCTATAGGAAACACCCTTAAGATTCTTAAAAAGATTCTCTTGACCTCTTCTTTATTTGAAGAGTATTCTTCCTTTGAGAAACTTTTAATGGCTGGAAAAACTGTCCTGAGCCCTTCATATAGCCTCTAAATTTTTCTAAAAAGCCGACTAGTTCCCTTTTAACGTATCTCTCTCTTTCAGTACCTTATCATTGACAGCTAAAAGAAACCAGTTGGCACTTGGAACAGTCTACCTAGCAATCTCCTTAGCCAAATTCACCTATGCATTAACTACATTTTCTATTTTGTGTTTTACAGGTGACGTTCTTCTGAACTTTTTGCTACTACCTAACAGGAGTTATCTTTTCTCCGGCCTCCAATAACAATTTCCTTTCTCTCCTTCAAGTCTTCACTAATGGTCTCCCTGAGGCCCTTCCAGCTTCCAAACACTTCTTGGTCCCAAGCCATTGCCACATGTTTTAGGTTTTTGTCACAGCAGGATAACACTTCTGGTATCAATTTCTGTTCCAGTTATCTATTACTGCATAACAAACCACACTAAAACTTAGTAAATTAAAACAATAATTTATTAGCTCTCATGCTCCAGTGAGTTGCCTGGGCCCAGCTGGGCATTCCTCACTTGGGCGGTCTCTCATGTGATTACTGTCAGATGATGGCTGGGGCTGGAGCCATCTGAAGGCTTGACTGGGCTGGATATCCAAGATGGCTCGTTCACATAACTGGGAATTCATGTTGACTCTCTACTGGGAGTTTAGCTGGGCTGTTAATCAAAGTGCCTACAAGTGACCTATCCATGTGGCTTGGGATTCTCACACCATGGTGTCTGGGTTCTGAGGGGGCGTGTCTGAAGAGAAAACATTCCAAGAGATCCCCATGGAACCTGCAGTATTTCTTATGATCTAACCTTGGAAGTCCCAGAATGATACTTTCTCTGCATTCTATTGATTAAGCAAGTCAGCATTCTATTCTGTTGATTAAGTGAGTCGTTAAGTCCAGTCCAGGTTTAAGGGGAGAGATAACTCCGCATCATCAAGGGAAGGAATTGATCACATTCATCTCTGGAGACTGTCTACAAAATCAAGTTAAAAATTATTTTGTCCATTTCAAAAAATATTAAGTTTATAATTATAACTGTATTAAACGTATTAATTTTGGTAGACTGGACATTTCAAGTCTTCCCTTCCAAGAATAGGAGATGTTTTTCTGTTTGTTTAGATTTTGTCTTATAACTCAGTCGTATTTAGTTGGTGAGAGAAACTTTCTTTTTTGGAACAAGAATGTAAAAGAAACAAAGCATTGTGTATACTTGGAATACATTATATTCATCCAAGTTCCTATATGAGGCTACATTGTACAGATTTATAATTATTATGTTTAAGAAATTTTTTAAATTATAGAATAAATCTATCAGTATCCTTGTGGGAATAAATGTCTGCATGAATTTAAATTATGGCTGATGGTTAAAGCAGTGGCTTAAAGTCAGAAAAACCCAGTGACTTCTGGATTTTCATTCATTCATAAGTTGATTGAACTGAGAAATAGTCCACTCTCCTCTACTTGGCCTAACTCCCTTTTTCCAGCCCATGAAATTAAACCAAAGTCAGATTATTGGTCTTTGAGGGCAAAGATAGACAGTCTCTACCATAATCAATATCGTTTAATGAGTACCTACTATATGATATGTAATGGCTAGGTACTTTGCACCTATTTTCTCACTTAAGATTAAGTTAGACCAATAGGCCAAATAGAACAAAAGAGAGATCTCAGAGATAGACCTATGTATAAATATGGGAATTTAATATATGATAAAAGTATAGCACAAATAAATGAGAATACGACTGTATCAGTCAGGGTCCAAGCAAGAGACAGACACCATACAGTAATATGAACAGGAAAAGTTTAACATAGAGAACTATTAACTATAGCAGGGGATGAAATAACAGGAGATTGAGTAGTAAGAAATAAAAAGAGCACCTAAAGAATACAAGAATCTCAGATGTAAGGAACTACCTCTAGGACAATGCCCACAGAAGAGTGGGCAGCCTGAGACCCAGAATGGGTTGACAAAGGAGTGTCCTCTTCACTGGATGATGAAGTTGCACCAGTGAATTTTTCTGGAAATCTATCCAAGAGGGTGCCAGGGGAAGCTGCTGCATGCTGGACACTGCAGGCCACTGCACAATCTAGGAACCAGGTGCTGGAGAAGTTACGTGCTGCAAGCCCAGTGTCACAGAAACTGCATACTGCAAGAACCTGATGAGAGAAGGAATCAGGAAAAATCTTTTTCCTCAGTGTTCCTCCAGCATCCTCTACTGACTAGCTTAACATTATGCCAGATGCTAATAGAGAATGGAGACATATTTAAAAGGATCATCTTAAGTTTTGCTAAGCAGGCAATGAAGGGTAGATTTGGAACTGTGAGGCAGTACATTGAAAACTGGCACAGAGGCTAACTGGATTGTTTAATAGATAGTTTTTAATAAATTGGCTCACTATATCAAGAAAAATACTAGATCTCTATTTAATACCATATATAAAGGTGAGTTCCAAATGGGTTAAAGACCGAAACATAAAAGGTAAAATTATGAATTTAATAAGAAAAAAAGTAGGAAGATATTTTTGTAACCTAGAGGCAGAACAGAAATGGTTTTTCAAACTTCAAAAAAGTGTAACTTGAGGTAAAAAAGAAAAATCAATGGATTTGATTACACTAAATCAAGATTGTTTTTGGTTCAATAAAGGACTGTATAGACAAAGTCAAAAGAGAGATGACAAAATGGGAAAAGATATTTGCCTTGTCTCACACCAATAAGAGATTATTAACTAGAGCAGGATTTGGCAAACTCTTTCTGTAAAAGACCAAATAGTGAAAATTTAAGCTGGCTTTGTAGTCCAAATGATCTTTGACACAACTATTCACCTCTACTGTTGTAGTAGGAAAGCAGCCATAGACAGTAAGTGAATGGGTGTGACTGTGTTCTAATAAAACTTTATTTACGAAAACCAAAAGTGTGCCACATTTGGTCTATGGGCTATAGTTTACTGGTCCTTAATCTAGAAAAGACAAAGAATTCCTGCATACTAACAAAAAAAATACAGCAATTTTTTTCAGTGTTTAAAATGGAAAGGGGACTTCCCTGGTGGCGCAGTGTTTAAGAATCCGCCTGCCAATCCAGGGGACACAAGTTCGAGCCCTGGTCCGGGAAGATGCCACATGCTGCAGAGCAACTATTCCCGTGCGCCACAACTACTGAGCCTGCATGCCACAACTACTGAAACCCATGCGCCTAGAGCTTGTGCTCTGCAACAAGAGAAGCCACCACAGTGAGAAGCCCGCGCACAGCAAGGAAGAGTAGCCCCTGCTCGCCACAACTAGAGAAAGCCCACGCGCAGCAACGAAGACCCAACGCGCCAAAAATAAATAAATAAATAAAACTTTTATTTTATTAGACTTGAGATGTCAGGATTTGTTAAACTACCACCATACATTAGCTCATAAAATAGGATTTAGGAGACTTTAACTTTCTACATTATGCATTTAGGTATTGTTTATATTTTGTAGAATTTTACATGGCATTTATAATTAGCCTTGTATACAATATAGATTTTTTTTAAATTAATGTTCTGTAGCTTATAATCAATTCTTTCTCCTTATTCCCTGAGTAATTCCTTCTTGCATTTTGGTAGAAAATGCAAAGTTGGATGGTGTTACCAAATGGCTGACTGTCCAAGATCTATAAGTATAGAAGTCAGCTTGCTATCCTTTCTGGTTTTCTTTATAGAGATATAATTCACATAGTATAAAATTCACCCTTCTAAGTGTACAATTCAGTCATTTTTAGTATATTTAAGAGGGTTTGCAGCCATCACTACTATCTAATTCCAGAACATTTTCATCACTCCAAATAGAAACCCCATACTGGGACTTCCCTGGTGGTCGAATGGTTAATTAAGACTCCACGCAGTGGGGAACGGGTTCGATCTTGGTTGGGGAACTAGATCCCGCATGCTGTGCGGCCAAAAAAAAGAAAAAGCTCCATACCCCTTAGCAGTTATCCCCCATGTCTCCCACCCAGCATCTGACAACCACTAAGCTACTTCCTGTCTATGAATTTGCTTATTCTGATTTTTTTTTTTTTGGCCACACTCAGCGTGGCATGCAGGATCTCATTTTCCTGACCAGGGATCGAACCCGCACCCCCTGCAGTGGAAGCACAGAGTTTTCATCTCTGGATCGCCAGGGAAGTCCCTGAGCATTTCATACAAATGGAATCATACAACATGTGGCCTTTTGCGTCTGACTTCTTTCACTAAGCAGAATGTTTTTGAGGTTTATCCACATTGCAGCATATATCAGTAGTTCATTCTTTTTTGTAGCTGAATATTATTTCATTTATGGATGTACCATATTTTGTTCATTCATTCATCAGTTGATGGACATTTGTTTTTTTCCCACTTTTTGGCTATTATGAATAATGCTGCTATATCTTTTTAAAAAAATTTTTAAATTATTATTATTATTACTGACTTTTGGCTATGTTGGGTATTCATTGCTACGCACGGGCTTTCTCTAGTTGTGGCAAGTGGGGGCTACTTTTCATTGTATTGCATGGGCTTCTCATTGCAGTGGCTTGTTGTGGAGCACGGGCTTTAGGCATGTGGGCTTCAGTAGTTGTGGCGCATGGGCTCAGTAGTTGTGGCGCACGGGCTTTGTTGCTCTGTGGCATGTGGGATCTTCCCGGACCAGGGATCGAACTCGTGTTCCCTGCATTGGCAGGCGGATTCTTAACCACTGCCCCACCAGGGAAGTCCCAATAGTGTTGCTATGAACGTTTGTGTATAAGTTGCGGCATGAACATATGTTTTCAACTTTCTTGGGTATACCTAGGAGTAAAATTGCTGGATCACTTGGCAACTCTGTGTTTAACATTTTGAAAAACTGCTAAACTATTTTCCACAGCAGCTTCACCATTTTACATTCCCACCAGCGATGGATCAGTGTTCCAATTTCTCAATATTCTCTCTAAAACTTGTTATTGTCTGTCTTTTTTATTATAACCATCTTAGTGGGTGTGAAGTCATATTTCATTGTTGTTTTGATTTACATTTCCCTGATGATTAATACAATTTCTGTTCTAATGCTTATGTGTGTGTGATTGTGGTGGTGGTCATGGTATAATAATTACTTTGCTATACTGACAAGGTATTTATGGATTGTATGTTGAAGAAAACATAAAACATAGAAAGAGTTGATTCTATTCTCTCCCACATTTTCCATTCGCCTGTCCTCCCCCACAACAAACAAAAAGACACCCAGTCAACTCATTTTATCTTCTTCATGTAGCAAGGTGGCTAGATTGGACACAGTTTGGGAGTCAGTATTTCTGATAAGTGAAAGTCATTAATGCCCTTCTCTCCACCTCCACATACCTATTTAAATTTGTCTTAGTCGGCTTGAGTTGCCATAACAAAATACCACAGACTGGGTGACTTAAAAAACAGGAATTAATTTTCTCACAATTCTAGAGGCTGGAAAGTCTAAGATCAAGGTGCCAGCCAATTCAGTTTCTAGTGAAGATCAAGGTGCCAGCTAATTCACTTTCTGGTGAGGACTCTCTTCCTGGCTTGCAGATGACCACCTTCTTACTACCTCCTCACATGGCCTTTCCTCGGTGTATGTGTGTGGAGAGAGAGAGAATGAGAGTTCTCTGATATCTCTTCTTAAAAGGACACTAATCCTATTGGATCATGAACCCACTTTCATGATCTCATTTAACTTTAATGACTTCTTTAGAGGCTCCATCATCAAATACAGCCATATCTGAGTTTAGGGCTTCAACATATGAATTTGGGGGGGATATAAATAGTCAGTGTATCCTCTGATTTCCTAGGAACCTCCTGAGAATCAGTCTTGATCTATGTCCACTATTTGATTCTTACACATGCAAACTCATCTGATGGATTGGTTTAGCCCTGACTGATTGGAAGGAAATTCAACTGTGCACTTGGGGGGAAATTCAAGAGGAGGAGACTGTATGAAGCTTACGCAAAAGCCAAATCCAGCAACAGGGACTATGAGAGGGGAGTAATAGGTCACTGCACTACACAACATCAAGGGCACCATTCACATCATAATCTATGTGAATGGCACTCCCTGGAGTTTTGTGTAGTGCAAAACCTATAAGGCCATATCCTAGGTAGTGGTTCTGAATATAATGTATCAGCAAGTACTGGTACCCTTCCTGAAACCTTTTTCAGTCCAGACACTATGGAGGTATGCCCGGGGAGGAAATTGCTATATGCATGTGTTGAAAAAGCTGGATCACTAAGTATCAGCTTATTTGGGGGTCCTCTTTGCTACAAAACCATTCTAACTGAATTTAGTGTTCTTTTTTAGTGGGATTCTTCTAACTGAGCTTAACACTAAGGAATCAACTACCAAATAAAGTTCTTTGGCTACAAGCAACAGAAACCAACTCTGGCTAACTTAAGGGGGAACATCAAAGGATTTGTTGAAAGAAAATGTGAAAATTCACAAAATCAAAAGACAGTCTGAACAGTTAAGTATCAAGATAATCGGGAATCAGGGAAGTTCTGGATATGTAGGTAACAGAAACAAACAGAAAGTCCCTTCAGGATACTGCCCCAGAATGAATCAACTTGAAGAGTTTTTTGTTTTCCTGTCTCCCACTAAAATATTCTCCCAGAGAAAGCACTTTCAAGTGGCCTAGTCGGGATTAGACGCCATCCCCTGACTAGGGAAATGCAGAGAACCATGACTGACAGCTCCACCAAGCCAGCGTATAGTGGGGGAGGAGGCATTCTCCGAAAGAAGGAGATAGAGGAAAACAACAGATGTCCTCTGCATTCCAACCATGGTTGCCAAGCAACGTCCTCCCACTTTTTTTTCATACCATATACAATTTTTAAATGCCTCTGCCTAACATAATGTAATTATCTCACATGCAAACAAAGAATACACTCAACTCCTTCCAAAAGGCGATAACCCATGTCCAGTTATGGCATCCATTTCTCCCCTCATTCCATCATGATCCCCCTCCATATTCTGCAACTTGTGGACAAAATGACAAATTTAACCATCACAATTCACATCATACATGAGTCTAGGGGAAGGGAAAAGGAAAGAGAAGGATAATTACTTTCTAAATATATCTGACTTTCTGCATATTACTCTATGTCAGCTTGAGAAGGAAAAACCCAGTCTTCCCCCTGTGTTTCCCCTTTACTTTCATACCACTACCACACTCAAAACATTTCTGACACCAGATGTGTGGGGTTTATCCCCACAACAAGCAATTCTCTGTGATGCTAGCTGGGTGTCCTACAGTCTAACTCAATCCTGACACCATCTACCTGGAGTTAGCTTCAGATTCCATAGATTAAGGGCTCAGTCCTACAAGACTTCTCCTCCCCCCCATACTTCGTCTGCCAATTGCAAGTCCAGGTTGTCACCTGTGCTTCTGGCCAACTGACTATCAGTTGGAGGTTCCCATGACCTCCTCATCGGGTTTGATTAATCTGCTAGAGTGGCTCACAGGACTCAGGAAAACTGTTCGCTTACTGTTTACCAGTTTATTATAAAAGGTACGATAAAGGACACAGATGAACATCCAGATAGAAGAGATGCACAGAGCAAGGCACCAGGGAAGAGGCACAGAGCTTCCATGCCCCCTCTGGGCATGCCCCTCTCCCTATATCTCCACGTGTTCACCAACCTGGAAGCACTCAGAACCTCATACTATTGGGATTTTTATGGAGACTTCATCACACAGACGTGATCAGTTATTAACTCCATTTCCAGCCCCTCTTTCCTCTCTAGAGAGTGGAAGGTAAAACTGAAAATTCCAAGATTCTAATCATGGCTTGGTCTTTCTGGGGATCAGCCCCCATCCAGGAGCCCACTGAGTCACCTCATTAGAACAAAGGCATTGCTATCACTCAGGAAATTCCAAGGAACTCTGTGTCAGGACCTGGGGTCAAAGACCAAATATTAGAATGAAAGATGCTCCTAGTGCTCTTATTAATTAGGAATTAATTAATTCCTTGAGATTAGGAAATTTCAAGGGTTTTAGAGCTCTGTATCAAGAACCAGGGGCAGAGAACAGTATATATATTTTCTGTTATCTCACAAAGTTATATCTAAATAAAAGAGAAAACAATATCCATGGCACGGCAAGGAAGGAAATGTAAGTACAGACAGCAGTCCTCACTTAACGGAGCCGATTGTGGTATTTATGACTTCTCTCCTCTCCCACCAATCCAGATTGTCTTGTCATTGGCCAGCACCTTGGTTGGACTAGTGCTTTGCCAGGTGGGATGTGGTAGTCAGCCTTCAAGGTAGCACCCAGTGATTCTCACCCCTGGGGTTCATGTCCTTGTTTAGTCCTTTCCCACACTGAATAAATCCTAGAATATTTTAGATTATTGGGATTGAGCCTTCCCCCAGGGTAGCTACATCATCTGCTCTCATGCTTACCACTCTGGTTTTCAGCTCTCTCTTTACTTTGGACCCTGGAAATTACTCTTTCTTCTTACCAGTTCAGTTATGCATTTCCTTAAATTTCAGTCAGCATTTCTTAGTGTTTATCATCTGAATGTTTTCAGGTTATCTAGTATTCCAGATTGCTGAAGTTGAAAGTTGCCATGGGTTTACATTTCTATCTCCCCAACTAGATTACACGCTCCACAGAGACAAGGAAGTTGTTTTGTTCATAATTACGTTCGATAATTTTGCAATGTGCCTGGTACATAATAGACATTCATTACATGTTTGTTAAATGAGCACATGTAACCAGGGAAGGAATGGATGCCATAATTGGACATGGATTGTCTCCTTTTGGAAGGAGTTGAGTGCATTCTTTGTTTGCATGTGAGATTATTAACAAGTTATTAATCAATCAATTAATGAGAAGGCATGTAAAAGACTTTCTCCATTTAAAAAAAAATTATTTAATTTATTTATTTTTGGCTGCGTTGGGTCTTTGTTGCTATGCACGGGCTTTCTCTAGTTGCGGCGAGCGGGGGCTAATCTTCGTTGCAGTGTGCGGCTTCTCATTGCAGTGGCTTCTCTTGTTGCAGAGCACAGGCTCTAGGCAAGCGGGCTTCAATAGTTGCAGCGCACGGGCTTCAGTAGTTGTGGCGCCCGGGCTTAGTTGCTCCGCGGCATGTGGGATCTTCCCAGACCAGGGATCGAACCCATGTCCCCTGCATTGGCAGGTGGATTCTTAACCACTGTGCCACCAGGGAAGTCCCAAGATTTTCCCCATTTAACAAAATTCTCTTTCAGAATTCTCTGTTGTTGATAATTAAACCTTGAGACTTGCCTTTTAGATATTATTGTTTGGCCTGCAAACATGGTGGTCATTTGAGTTTTACTTCTTTTTTTTAAAATTTTATTTCAAGAAGTATAGTTGATTTACAGTGTTGTGATAATTTCTCCTGTAGTTTTACTTTTTCTTATACTTATTATTTTTTTAACCTTGAAAGTCTCCAGAGGATGTGGAATTTGGTTATGTTGACCTAGTTATAAC
The DNA here is from genome assembly GCF_009873245.2 of Balaenoptera musculus. Classification (NCBI taxonomy): domain Eukaryota; kingdom Metazoa; phylum Chordata; class Mammalia; order Artiodactyla; family Balaenopteridae; genus Balaenoptera; species Balaenoptera musculus. The sequence continues at coordinate 32,420,096 of NC_045785.1, read as the reverse complement.
ACTGACAGGACATGAACTTCTCTGTGTCAGGGTAAAAGAAACAAAATTTATTTATATAAATATATTATTTGCATTGGTTTTTATAGAGCTTGTTCTTTAACGGATGGATATTTTAGTGATTGACTTGAAATTTTGCATTGTTTAGAATAGCTGTTCCAGAGTCTGTGGAACTTGACTTGATCAATTTCATGATCAAAAGAGAATTCTTGATTCTTTTTTTCTACACTTGCCCCCATCTTCCCCTTCTCTGAATCTTACCTAGTAGTTCAGGCCAAAACCTTAGGAAGCAGTTGCGAATCCTCTTTTCCTTCCCATCCTACAGCCCTCACCCCACATCCAATTCATTAGCAATCCTGTTGACTCTCCTTTTTAAAGACTCTAACCTTTTCTCTGAAGTCTTACCTACCAAGTCTAAACCCCCATCATTTCTTGTCTAGACTACTGCAGAGCCCCCAACTCACCTGCCTGCTATCACTCATGTCTCCACTATCAGTTCTCCACACAACAGCCAGAGGGAACTTTTCAAAATATAAATCAGATCACATCAGATATACAGTCATGGGCTAATTTAAAAGGCAACTGGAAAACATATCCTCTTGTGTCATCCCTGGCTATGTTGTAGGAAGCCAGGGGACATCTCAAAAAAATGGTGTGACTTTCCATCCCTAACAAATTAAAAAAAAAAAAAAAGAGGGAAGTGTTGCTGCCTGAGAACTTTATGGGAAGTTATAAATTGCAGAGCTTGGCCTGATCATCTTGGCTGTCCTCTATCCTTCATTGTGCAGCTAGCACAAACAACCTCTGGGCAATCAGCACGAGAATGCTGAAAAAATAGTCATAATAACCTGATGTTTTCCAGATACATCCCTGCTGTTCTGCTTGCTTCTCTCATTACAAAGTTGACCTTTGATGAGCTAGTGAAAGGCTAGTTCCTATGATGGCCCAGGGTTGCTGCTCTGATGTTATGCCATCACTCGGCAGGAATGAACATGATGGATTTTGATCCTTTTCTATGATGCCTTCCAGAAGGACCAATGGCCAGAAATACAGGGGGCAGAAAAATGTTTTCTGACTCAGGTCAAAATAGACACACATTTAACATAAAATTAATGAAGCTTAAGATTTAGGACCCCTTCCTTGTGTGAGAGCCTTCCAAAATCCTGTATCCAATTTTGTGTTCATACTTATGTATTCTTTTGCTCCCAGCCATTTGCAGCCAAGTTTACAACCCTTATTCCCAGGTTTTGTGACAGCTACCAGGAAAAGGAGATTCAGGGTGTTGATGATATGAGCTGGGAGAAAAGAGCAGCAAATACTGTGTCCCTGGGACCTTCTATTTTGCTGACACCCTGAGAGAACTTCTGTCCCAACCATTCCAAGCCACTCAACATCCACACCCTTAACTCAGCAATCACCACTTTTTGTCATTCCCAAGAATCCTGGCAGATTGCCAGCTGCGTGGTCATCCGTGAGACCCCATTAAAAAAAAAATGATCCTAAATATCTTTATTAGGAATTTCTTTGTCAGCTTGACCATCTCTTCTCCACAGAACAGAGAGAGGCCAGTTTGTAATAGGTAGTTCCACTTGGCCCTTCCTCTCTACCATCCAAGATATGAATTGTGATTCACTGAAGTCTGGGCAGTATGTATCAATATTTGAACTTCTTGGAACACAGCAGACTCTCTGACTTATTAAACTTAACTAGAAGTAAGATTTTTTGCTTTGATCTCTGTCCCCAAGTCATGGACAATCAAAATACTCTGGATTTGCATTGACTTCGATAGCTCCATCTTTAGGCAAAATTGCACAAAGTGACTTAACTTGTGTCAGTCAGCACTTCCCCACTTCCCCTCTCCTTCATCATCTCCAACGCAGGACATTGAAGTCTCACTGAGTTATATTTATACTAATAATTTTTTAATGTTTAAGAACCACCATTTAAAAAAGCACCCAGTAATGGGACTTCCCTGGCGGTCCAGTGGTTAAGACTCCACACTTCCACTGCGGGGGTGCGGGTTCCACCCCTGGTCAGGAAACTAAGATAACGCATGCCATGTGGTTAAAAAATAAAATAAAATAAAACATAAAATTAAAACTATACCCAGTAAAACTATATAATCCTCAGGGCCCACAAAACCCATCTTTGTCTTCAGGGAGTGGCAACTTGAAGGCTTCATTATTGAGAGACCTTAATTTCTATTTAAAGATCAAGTTAACAGAAGATCAGTATATTTCTGACTAAGCCAGATATGCAGAATATTTCACATTTCCCAGCAATGTGGAGGTCCAGGTAACAACTCAAGTTCTCACTCTGGCTAAAAAAAAAAAAAAAAAAAAAAAAATCACTCTACTTCATCTTTACCTGATATTCTATGCCTCCTATTTACTAAGCATCACATTACCCAGGAGGGTCACCAGCATTTCATGGTAAATGAAGCTAACATTTTTTTCCCCTTAGGTTCTCACAACTGTATCACATGTATGGTGTTATACGAAGGGTGGATTCCATTAAATATAAGACCCCCCACTTGATGAGTTTAGATATCCATGTTGCAGATTCAGAGTTGGGGAGAACTGAATTGGTCTGCATAATAGAGGAAGGCAAATTGGAGTACAGAAGGTAATTCTAGAGGGAGGGATATATAGGAAAGGGAGAATGAGGGGAGCCAGCAAAATTCTGGAAGACTGGATGTACATGGGGTTAAATGTCAGTGAGAAACCTATAGAATGGCAGGATAACTGAAAAGAATTTTAAGACTGGGGGACTCCCCAGGCTTCCATGGTGGCGCAGTGGTTAAGAATCTGCCTGCCAATGCAGGGGACACGGGTTCAAGCCCTGGTCTGGGAAGATCCCACATGCTGCAAAACAACTAAGCCCGTGAGCCACAACTACTGAGCCTGTGCTCTAGAGCCCGCGTGCCACAACTACTGAAGCCCGTGCGCCTAGAGCCCCTGCTCCGCAACAAGAGAAGCCACCGCAATGAGAAGCCAGCCCACTGCAATGAAGAGTAGCCCCCGATCACCACGACTAGAGAAAGCCCGTGTGCATCAACAAAGACCCAACACAGCCAAAAGTAAATAAATAGATAAGATCGGAGGACTTCCCTGGTGGCCCAGTGGCTAAGACTCTGAGCTCCCAATGCAGGGGGCCCAGGTTTGATCCCCGGTCAGGGAACTAGATCCCGCATGCCGCAACTAAGACCCGGCGCAGCCAAATAAATAAATATTTAAAAAAAAAAAAAAGAATTTTAAGATTGGAGTTTTCCCTTTTTCAATGTAAATACTTCCCTGCCCACCTCTAATCTTATACATCTACTCTCAAACTAATGCTTAGTATGAGTAGTTTTTGTAAAACTTGGAGAAAGAAGTGAGGTCATACATGTGGAAAGGATCAGGAACCCAGTGGGATAACCTGAGAATGTAATCCCTAGGAATTCACAGGATTCTTAAGAAGGCTGTGGATTTCCTTCACAGGGTTTGGGATTGGAGGCCAGAGGCAATTGTTTGTTTGTTTGTTTTGTTTTTTACTTTTTAAAAATATTTAGCTTTCTGCGCCAGATAGGGGTCCATACAGCTTTGTTCTGGATTCCCGTCGTAACTTAAAGGGAAACTTTCACGATGTCCGGAGCCCTTGATGTCCTGCAAATGAAGGAGGAGGATGTCCTCAAATTCCTTGCAGCAGGAACCCACTTAGGTGGCACCAACCTTGACTTCCAAATGGAACAGTACATCTACAACAGGAACAGTGATGGCGTCTACATCATAAATCTGAAGGGAACCTGGGAGAAGCTTCTGTTGGAAGCTCGTGCCATTGTTGCCACTGAAAACCCAGCTGATGTCAGTGTCACATCCTCCAGGAATACTGGCCAGCGAGCTGGGCTGAAGTTTGCTGCTGCCACTGGAACCACTCCTATTGCTGGCCGCTTCACTCCTGGAACATTCACTAACCAGATCCAGGCAGCGTTCTGGGAGCCAAGACTTCCGGTGGTTACTGATCCAGGGCTGACCACCTGCCTCTCACAGAGGCCTCTTACGTTAACCTGCCTACCATTGCTCTGTGTAACACAGACTCTCCTCTGCGGTATGTGGACATTGCCATCCCATGCAACAACAAGGGAGCTCACTCAGTGGGTCTGATGTGGTGGATGCTTGCCCGGGAAGTTCTGCGCATGCGTGACACCATCTCCCGTGAACACCCATAGGAGGTCATGCCTGATCTCTACTTCTACAGAGATCCTGAAGAGATTGAAAAGGAAGAGCAGGCGGCAGCTGAGAAGACTGTGACCAAGGAGGAATTTCAGGGTGAATGGACCATTCCAGCTCCTGAGTTCACTGCTACTCAGCCTGAGGTGGCAGACTGGTCTGAAGGTGTGCAGGTGCCCTCTGTGCCTATTCAGCACTTCCCCCCTGAAGACTGGAGTGCTCAGCCTGCCACTGAAGACTGGTCTGCAGCTCCCACTGCTCGGGCCACTGAGTGGGTAGGAACAACCACTGAGTGGTCTTAAACTGTTCTTCCACAAACTCTTAAAATGGAAATAGGTTGATGGAAAATAAACAGTTTCCAAAAAAAAATTATTTATTTATTTTTTTAGAGGCAATTTTACGTAATCTTAGAGGGTAGGGAGCTGGGCTGCATGCTTGGCCTCTCCTTTTCTCATCCCACCAGGTGTGTCTTGAGATGCGGGGAGAGCTCTGGGCATCACCCTTGTTTGGGCTCCATTTGGGTCCGTCCTCTCAGCAGACCTTCCTTGCAGCTCACTAGTCTACATTGAGGACTGGCACTCAGGGCTGCTGAGCGTAGCCTTGGAGACCATGAATGCGTGTGAGGTGCACAGGTCACACTCCACTCACCAAACCCTGCACCCTGGCACAGAGCTGCAACCACTCAGGGAGGGGGCGCCCTTTACCAACTTCCTCTAAGGGGCTCTTTTAGATTAGATTAGAGGTGGCCTGCTGCCACTGACTGGGTCAGAACAGGAAGGGGAAACCTACCCCTCCCATACTTGTCCTAGTTGCCTACCTTCCCCTAGAGGTTTATACAATTCTCTGCTCTTGGGTTTCACTAATTGTTCCTGACTTAGCTACCTCACCCACTCTACCCCAGTAATTTGCAAGGCCACCTCTCTCACAATGGGTAGGACTTCTATCTGCAATGCAGAACAGTTTTATTTTTTTTCTTTGATCCTTGGCCTCCCAAACTGTGTTCACTTAGGCCGCTGGGAATAATGAGCAAGGCTATTGAAGAGCCAGGTACTTCTTAATGGCTTTTCCTTTTTCTACAAAGACACAAAGGCCCTGCCAAAGCTTTGAAACTAAACCCTTAGACTCCTCCCATCTGTGCCTGTGTGTGTTACATCAAAAGGAGCCCAGTAAAAGGGAGAAAGAAGGGGACAAAGAGGGTGGTTTTCTTTTTCTAGTTATAACTGTTTGCATTTTCTGATTTTTCTGAAATGAGTACACAGAGGCTCAGGGAGGTTATATAACTTGCCTGAGGTCACGTAGTCAGTAAGTGGTGACCTGGACGTCGATCCCATCCCAGGACTTCAGGTTGCATGGAAGGCTCTTTCCACTATAACTGAGCTGTCCCTGGAAGATTGAGGCTGGCTGCCAGGCTTGGAGAAGAAAGAGCTTTTTCCATAAGGACAGAGACATATTACTGTCCCTGAGCTGGTGAAAAAGAACCTAAATATCTCTATAGTCCAGCAAGTGAACGTACCGCCTCCAAGTGATTGGAGAGCAGTCATTTCCAGATTCTAGCTGGGCTAATAGGGTCTCTCTCTCAGGGAAATCCATAATTAGAATCAGGAGTGTCCAACTCAATCAGCAGAGGTCACTTGAACAGAGAAGTATGCTTCAGAGCTATGGGTTGGTCATCTTCTACCTGCCAGTGGAACAAAATGCTGAGCAAAGTTATGCAGAGGGTCACATGAGTGGAAGACATAGGACAATTCCTAATGTCTTTAGTTCCTGGATCCAGTGAATTCCTACTTTGTTTGGGGAGGCCAAAGAACTTGGGACAAAGGCCACTACATCCCAAACTAGTCATTTCCAAACTGTAAATCCGTTGCCATTTATCACACATTTTCATGAAACAAGAGGCCAAATAGCTTAATGGCTAAAAGCCCCAACAAGGACACAGACTTCCTGGGTGACTTGGGTAAGTTTCTTTTTTTTTTTTTTTTAATAAATTTATTTATTTATTTATTTTATTTTTGGCTGCACTGGGTCTTCATTGCTGTACGCAGGCTTTCTCTAGTTGCAGCGCATGGGGTACTCATTGCGATGGCTTCTCTTTGTTGCAGAGCACAGGCTCTAGGCACGGGCTTCTGTAGTTGTGGCTCGTGGGCTTTAGAGAGCAGACTCAGTAGTTGTGACTCACGGGCTTAGTTGCTCCACAGCATGTGGGATCTTCCCAGACCAGGGCTCGAACCAGTGTCTCCTGCATTGGCAGGCGGATTCTTAACCACTGCACCACCAGGGAAGTCCGGGTAAGTTTCTTAATATCTGTTTCCCCAAATGTAAGATAGAAATGGTACCTTTCTCATATGATTTTTGTGATGATTCAATGAGTGGCTATATGAAAAGCCTTCAGAATAATGACTGGAACATAGAAAGTAATGTGTAAATATTAGCTATTACTCAAATTTGTTTTCTTCTTCTTTCTCCCATTTTATAAATGGGGAAAGTAAGACCCCAAAAGTCAAGGGTTTTGTCCAAGGCCATGTAGTAATCACATAGTTAGGCTGGGCCTAGAACTAAAGTCTTCCAATCCTATGTGCAATATTTAATTCATCACCCTAAATGTCCTGCAACCAACCACCAGTGCAGAGTTTCCTTGGGAAAAATGTTAGAACCCCAGTCTTGAGGGTATTATGAAAGCTGGTAAGGAACAGCTCTCTTCCTCTGCTCCCAGTTGGAGAACTAGGCTACTGCAACTTGGCCTGCCCAGCTGGGCCTCCATGCCTGTACAATCGAGGAAGAAGAAGAGGGCTTGGTAATGATAATACAAGATTTTGAGAAGTATCTTGCAAAGAATCTTGCAGCCAAAAATATGTCTGCTAATGTTTAGGCAATCAGGAAGTGCAGAAATCATAAGGGACCAACACCAATGATCTCAGTTACCAGAGACACAAAGTGGGTGATTCACAGGAGGAAGCCTGAAGCTACACTCCAAACCTCCACCTACCGCCTGCAGAAGCCCTAGCCTGGTCACCACTGACAGAGTAATAATGGTCTCTCCCTTCCTCTGCTTTGAAAATCTCACACGTGCACCTCTCATTTGCAGGACACAACCCAGAACTGTGCTGTCGAGGGAATCTGGGAAACACAGTCTTGAGGCTTCCAGCCTCCAAAATATAGGTGAAGTGAGGATGAATCTTAGAAGGAAGTGAGCATGGTGCTGAGATGCCAACAATCTGATATGGTCTACCCCTTTAGCTAGTCAGTGAAACTCATATACATTCTTCTGTGCATATTTAACTTTCAAAGAACAGTAATGTTTTCCTTAATACAATGCAACTATCCCTCATATGAATAGGGATGTTGTTATAGGCTGAACTGTGTTTCTCCAAAATTCATATGTTGAAGCTCAATCCCCAGTACCTCAGAATGGACTACTTTGAAAGAGGTGTTTAAGTTAAAAGAGACTGTTCGGATGGGCCCTAATCCAATCTGACTGGTGTCCTTACAGGAAGAAGGAATTTGGAGACACAGAGAAACCAGAGGTTCCCATTTCACTTAGAACCTTGCAGGGTTTTGAGTAGAGACGTGAGCTGATCTAACTCACATTTTTTAAGTGATCTCACTGGCTGCCATGTTGCAGATAGAAAGTAGAGACCAGGGTGGAAACAGGGAGACCGTTTTGGAGGCTGTTGTAACAGTTTTGGGAGATGACAATGGCTTGGACCAAAGTGGTGGTGGGGATGGTAAAATTGATCAGATTGGAATGCATTTCGGAGGTAGAGCCAACTGAATTGACTGATGGATCCCATGTGGAGCATGAGAAAAAAGAGGTGTTGGGAATGATTCTAATATTTTTGGCCTGAACAACTAGAAGAATTAAATTGTTACTTACTAAACTAAAATAAATCTTGGGACTTCCCTGGTGGCGTAGTGGTTAAGAATCCTCCTGCCAATGCAGAGGACATGGGTTCAAGCCCTGGTCTGGGAAGATCCCACATGCCGCGGAGCAACTAAGCCCATGTGCCACAACTGCTGAGCCTGCACTCTAGAGCCCACGAGCCGTAACTACTGAGCCCTTGTGCCACAACTATTAAAGCCCGCACGCCTAGAGCCTGTGCTCCGCAGCAAGAGAAGCCACCTCAATGAGATGCATGCACACCGCAATGAAGAGAAAGCCCATGTGCAGAAACGAAGACACAATGCAGCCAAAAAAAAAAAAAAAAAATCTGGGGGAGGAGAAGGTTGGGGGTGCCTGTGTTCAGGAGTAGGTTCAAGGTTTTGGTTGTAACATGTAAACTCTGAGGTGCCAGTTAGTGATGTAAACAGAGACAGGAAGTAGAAATTTAATCTACAAGTGTACACTCAGGAGAGAGGATGAGACAATGAATAATTTGGAAGCCGTCTGTGTACTTAAATCCATGAAACCGGAGGAGATCACTTAAGCCAATGATTCTCCAACAGGATGATCCACCCACTAGAAAAAATTTTGGAAAATTGCCAGGACATTTTTGCGGGGGGAGGTTATGTATTCATGATTAGGGTTGGGGCACTATGAGGCTTTAGTGGGTGGGGCCGGGGCCCCTCGGCATCCTGCAATGCACAGGACAGTCCTGCATAACAGAAATTGTCCCACATTCCATATGATTTTCAAATGTTCTATCAGACATTAATTTGGTAAAAAATATGTTTATTATTTATCTCAACGTAGAGCCTAAATCTATTCTCCACATAAACACAGAGTATTCGGGGTATTGTTTTAATATACACCAAGTTTCCCAGGAACGCCATTTCCCTGTAATTGATGCAAGAGGGTGCTTGGTCTTGATTCGAAAATCAACAACACAGCTTCTCTCTGTATTTGAGATGCCACTCCAGTTCTCCTGGATCAGTCTGCGTGTGCAGCTTTGGCAGACACAGTGATTCTAGGAACGACTGCAAGCATCTGATGATTTCATTAGGGCTTCTGGTGAAGTTGTGCAAAATTTTTGCATATTCAAATATATAATGCTTTATACATTAGTTTCCTCTTGCTTCTCCTTGTAATACAGGAAATTCAATTCATTATTTTGAAATTATGTGTGTAGATTGCTTTGAGGGGTATACTTCATTTGTCCCTCTGGACCTGATCTACTCTCTGCTCTTCTGCACCCTGCTACCTGCCCCAGGAGGCCAACTTTCGTAAATGACATCAACCAGCTCCCTTGCCCAGTGGCTTCCTGTGGGGTTCAGCCAAAGGGAGATACCACTCCCTCACCTTGGTCTTTCAGGCCCAGGGATGGCAGACACGTCCTCTAGTGCTTCCTCATTTCTTGTTGGTTCCCTTAACTTTGCCCAATCTTTGTCAATAATCCCTTCATAAAACTGGCCTTGATTGGACTCGGCTTGAGTGTGCCATCTGTTTCCTGCCAGACCCTAACTAATACAGTAGCTACATTATCTCTCAATTTCATTTCAGGACAGTAAAGGGCAAATTACAAAAGATTTGCTATAAAAAGGAAGTAAATCCAGAATATGGAACATTCTACAGGAATATTGAGCTGGTTTTTGCAATAAGTCAATGGTGTGAAAAATAAAGGGAAGAGGAGGACTGCTGGCAATGAATAAAGTTGAAAGGATACGGCAGCAAAATGTAACGTGGAGACCTGTTTGGATCCAAGTTCCTGTTTGGAACAAATCCACTGTAATAAGACATATCTGAGACATTAGGGAAAGTGTAATTATGGACTGGCTATTAAATGATACCAAAGAACTATTTTAAATGCTGTTAGGTATGGTCATGGCATTGTGGTTTTGCAAGACAATGGCCCATGTCTTTAAGAAATGCATACCGATCTTGCTTGAATTACAAAAGAAAGAAAGAAAAAGAAAAAAGAAATGCATACTGAAGTAGGTAGGAGTGAAATGACTGGTGTCTGGGATTTGCTTTCAAATCCCAGACTTCTGCAAAGAAAAAAGAAAAAGAAAAAAAGGGATAGATAAAGCAAACGGGGAGAAGTATTGTTAAATATTGAACCCAGGTAATAGATATATGGGAATACATTGTACTATTCTCTCCACTTTCGTTTGTATGTTTGACATTATTTATGATAAGACATTTTAAAAATAAATTAAATTAAATTAAAAGGGAGCATTGGATCTGATAGGGTTGAGAACCATCAACCAAGTGTAGACAAGAGAAGAGGTCTGAGACTGGGTCCTGGGCACTTCAGGTAGAGGTTGGGAAGATGGGAGGAAAGCCCGGGAGGGAAAAAGAGAACAAAGAGAGAAAGGTGTCCCTGTGAGGTCAAATGAGTTTCAAGGAGGAAGTGATCATCTGGGCTGTAGATGAGCAAGTAAGAGGGCAACTGACCACTGGACTTAGCAACATGGAGGTCATTGGTGACCTTGACAAGAGCAGTTTTGGTGTAATAGTTGGGGCAAAGCCTGACTGGATTAGAGTCCAATCATCCCTCTCTCTAGATACTGCTCTTTTCTCTGCTCCCTGTTACAGCACTCCCTGCGGCTAGGGTAAGTGGATTGGAGTGGGTTCAAGAGAGAATGGGAGTAGACAAAGTAGAGAGAGAGGATAAAGGCAATCTTTTGAGATGTTTTGCTATAAAGTAGATTAGAAAAATGAGACAGTACCTAGAAAAAACTGTGCTGTCAGAGGAGGGATTTGGTTTGATTTTTTTTTTTCTTTTTTTGGCTGCGTTGGGTCTTCGTTGCTTTGCGCGGGCTTTCTTTAGTTGCGGTGAGTGGGGCTTACTCTTCGTTGCGGTGCTAGGGCTTCTCATCACGGTGGCTTCTCTTGTTGCGGAGGACGGGCTCTAGGCACGCGGGCTTCAGTAGTTGTGGCTCGCAGGCTCCTGAGCACAGGCTCAGTAGTTGTGGTGCACGGGCTTAGTTGCCCCGCCGCATGTGAGATCTTCCCGGACCAGGGATCAAACCCATGTCCCCTGCATTGGCAGGCAGATTCTTATCCACTGCGCCACCAGGGAAGCCCTGATTTGGTTTTTAAGACAGTAGAAAACATGGCCTGTTTGTAAGCTGCTGAGAATGAATCATTAGAGAGGGAGTAATGGAAGATGTGAGAGAGAGAAAGAGATAAAACTATTGTAGGAGGAATGTGCTCGAATAAAGGAGTGCAGATACTGGTGGGTAAGTTGATGTGGTGGTCGTAGAATGTAGAAGTTCTCTTTTGATTGCTTTTCTAATGAAATAAGAAGCAAGATCACCATTTGAGAGTGAGGGTGGAGAGGAGGCTTTGGAGGTTTGAGAAGACAGAGGGTGTGAGATAGTCGGTTAAGAGTGGAAGAACAAATGGACTGGGGAAATGAGTAGCACCACAGGCCCATTTATAGTGAAACTAGCCAATATCGTTGTGCCTTTTTCTCAACCATGTTGAGCCTGGGATTTGGACTTAAACAGGAGTGTATCCAGGCAAGATCTATATAGAGGGAAGTGGGCAAGAAAGTAATGATAATGATGAGACCATGGACCCCAAGAGGTAAGTAGGCAAGGTGAAGGGCAATAAAAAGGTGGTAGGGTCAATGGGCTGGAGATCCTGAAGAGGTTAGAAAGTTAATGGATTCAGGATATTTAAGAGGGTGAGCCAGAAAGATAAGCGGTGATGGTCAATAAATGGGATGCTTTAAAATAATGAAAATACAAGCTGGAACTTTAAGATCGATGAAGATGTTTTTTAAATTAAATATGTGGAAGTTTCATAGAATTAATAAGTGAATTTAAAAAGGTTACTGGATACAAGGTCAATATACAAAACAAATGTATTTCTGTCGATACATACTAGCAAGAAACAATTGGGAAATGAAACTTACAAAACAATACCATTGGAGCCGGTGTCCGGGGCCGCTGGTGGGACGTGTCCCGCGCTTGGCACAGCAGGAAGCAGCGGCGATCTCAGCCTGAGTTCCAGGCGCCTGCCCGGCTCCTTTCCCGCTGCCGCCACACTCAACTTCTGCACCATTTTCTCCAAAGGTGGCTCGTGCTCTGGTGCTTCCAGGGCGTGAGCGACTCAGGCACCCGGCTCATTAACGCGTTGATTCGTTCGGTACTGCGGCAGGAAAGGGGAGGTAACAACTCCTTCACCCATGAGGCACTCACGCTCAGGTATAAACTGGACAACCAGTTTGAGCTGGTGTTTGTGGTAGGTTTTCAGAAGATCCTAACACTGACGTACGCAGGCAAGTTGATAGACGCTGTGCACCGGCTGTTTTGTGACCAGTACCGCACTGAGATCCAACAGCAAAGTAAGTGCCTTAAGTCTATTGAATGGCACTTTCAATTGCCAGAATGACTTTCTGCGGCTCCTTCGTGAAGCAGAGGAGAGCAGTAAGATCCGTGCTCCCACAACCATGAAGAAATTTGAAGATTCTGAAAAAGCCAAGAAACCTGTGAGGTCCATGATTGAGACACGGGGTGAAAAGCCTAAGGAAAAAGCCAAGAACAGCAAAAAAAAAAAAAAAACCAAAACAAGGGCACCAAGAAGGAAGGTTCTGATGGCCCTTTGGCTACCAGCAAAGCAGTCCCTGCAGAAAAGTCAGGTCTCCCAGTGGGGCCTAAGAACGGGATAGAACTTTCCAAAGAGGAACTGATCCGCAGGAAGTGAAAAGAGTTCATTCAGAAGCATGGGAGGGGTATGGAGAAGTCCGGCAAGTCCAGTAAGTCAGATGCTCCCAAGGAGAAGGGCAAAAAAGTGCCTGGGGTGTGGGCACTGGGTGGCACTGCTAACAGGGAAGTCCTGGACTATTGCACTCCCACCACCAATGCAGCCCCCGAGGTGGCCCCGGCCAAGGGCATCAACTTGATTCGAGGAACTGGGTCTGGGAGGCAGCTTCAGGATCTGGACTGTAGCAGCTCAGATGACGAAGGGGCTGCTCAAAACTCCATCAAACCTAGTGCTACCAAGGGGCATCTGGGTGGCATGTTTGGGATGCTGAAGGGCCTTGAGGGTTCCAAGAGCTTGAGTCGTGAAGACATGGAATCTGTGCTGGACAAGATGCGTGACCATCTCATTGCTAAGAACGTGGCAGCAGACATTGCAGTGCAACTCTGTGAATCTGTGGCCAACAAGCTGGAAGGGAAGGTGATGGGGACGTTCAGCACGGTGACTTCCACCGTAAAGCAAGCTCTCCAAGAGTCCCTGGTGCAGATTCTACAGCCACAGCGCCGTGTAGACATGCTCCAGGATATCATGGTTGCCCAGCACCATCAGTGCCCTTATGTGGTCATTTTCTGTGATGTGAACGACGTGGGGAAGTCTATTAATCTTGCCAAGATTTCCTTCTGGCTGTTAGAGAATGGCTTCAGTGTCCTCATTGCTGCCTGCGATACATTTCGTGCCGGGGCTGTGGAGCAGCTGCGGACACACACCCGGCGTTTGAGTGCCCTACACCCCCCCGAGAATCACGGCGGCCACACCGTGGTACAGTTGTTTGAGAAGGGCTATGGCAAGGATGCTGCTGGCATTACCATGGAAGCCGTTGCCTTTGCACAAAACCAAGGTTTTGATGTGGTGCTGGTGGACACAGCTGGCCGCATGCAAGACAATGACCCTCTGATGACTGCCCTGGCCAAGCTCATTACTGTCAATGCACCCGACTTGGTGCTGTGTGGGGGGGGAGGCCTTAGTAGGCAATGAGGCCGTGGACCAGCTGGTCAAGTTCAACAGAGCCTTGGCTGACCATTCTATGGCCCAGACACCTCGGTGTCCTTACCAAATTTGATACCATTGATGACAAGGTGGGAGCTGCTATTTCTATGACCTACATCACAAGCAAACCCATCGTCTTTGTGGGCACCGGCCAGATCTACTGTGACCTACGCAGTCTCAATGCTAAGGCTGTGGTGGTTGCTCTCATAAAGGCTTAATGTGGCTCTTGGCCAATACCAAATCACCACTTCGCCCCAAAGCCCCCATCCCTGTATCAAGAACGTGCTCTAGAGCATGTGAGCAACTTGTCTTCAGTGTCGTTCAAAGGCAGAGTGAGAGGAGCTCCGGGCGGAGGCTTGCAGCCCCTCCTAACCCCACTCCAGGTTCAGCCCAGCCTCCACCTGCAAGGAGGACCTAATCATGTTATAATCACTGCCCATTACCTGCCCCCATCCCCACGCTCCTCCCCCTTCCTACTCAGGCATCCCTTCACTGCCTACAGACTCGGTCTCGTTACAGTTTGACCAATGGTTAGAAGATCCAACACCAGAGCTTTGCTAGCTAAGTGTGGTCATGGGGACGTCCAAGAATCATCCCCAGCTCCATTAGATAAAGAGACTTCCAGAGCCATCCCTGGGTCTTGAGTGGCACCTCTCCCTAGGATACACAGCTTTCAGGTCCCTGGGGCCAGGGACCCCCAGGGACTATGGCACACTGTGGCAGTGTATGGCCTATTCTTAATTGTTGCTAATTCGAGGATGACCCCTGTCCCCGTTTCCCCAAAGCATCAGCTACGCCAGAGCAATGTGTTACAGATGAGTGAAAGAGGAGTCCCTGCTTCCCTCAGAGATAAAGGGAGCCAAGCTGCAGTGTTGCATTGGGCTTCTCAGCCTCCAAGATCTCCTCCCGCTTTCAGAATCCAGACATAACTTTGCATATTCCCCTTCCCGGGAGAAAACCAACTGTCAGAGGGGAGACACGCTGCCCTCTCCCCATTCTTCACCTGAGGTGGATCCTGGCTTTTCCTCATCTTCTTCTACAGTGCCCGGTAGACAAGTGCTACGTTGAATACAGACCTTGTTAAGAGTTGTACTGTAGCTTGGTATTACAGATGCACGTGCTATTAGTGCAATAAGGTGAAGGTTGTCTGCCCAGAGAAATATATAATTTATATAGGAAAATAAATTTCATAAATAAAAAAACCAATACTATCTGTAAGTGCATGAAAAATATTAAATACCTAGGAATAAATCTATTGAAAGGTGTGCAAGACCTTGATACTGAAAACTATAGAACATATCTGGAGAAAAATGAAAGATGACCTCAGTAAATGGACAGATATTCCATGTTCATAAATTGGAAGACTCAATATTGTTATTGATTTTTTCTAAATTGGTCTATAGGTTCAATGCAGTCCAATTAAAATTCCAGCAAGCCACGTGTGTAGTATGTGTGTGTGTGATTGTGTGTAAATTGACAAGGTGATAGCAAAATTTATGTGATAATTAAAGGACCTAGAATATCCAAGAACTCTTTTTTTTTTTTTTTTTTTTTTGGCTGCGTTGGGTCTTCGTTACTGTGCGCGGGCTTTCTCTAGTTGTATTCTCTAGTTGTGGCGATCCGGAGCTGCTCTTCGTTGCGACGCGAGGGCTCCTCATTGCGGTGGCTTTTCTTGTTGCGGAGCACAGGCTCTAGGCGTGCAGTCTTCAGTAGTTGCAGCACGAAGCCTCGGTAGTTGTGGCTCGCGGGCTCTAGAGCGCAGGCTCAGTAGTTGTGGCGCATGGGCTTAGTTGCTCCGCGGCATGTGGGATCTTCCCGGACAAGGGCTCAAACCCTTGTCTCCTGCATTGACAGGTGGATTCTTAACCACTGCGCCACCAGGGAAGCCCAGAATATCCAAGAACTCTTGAAAAAAAGTTGGAACACTTACATCACCAGATTTCAAGATCTACTATAAAGCTATAGTAATTAATAGCAGGGAGCTTTTGGAGCAAAAATAGACAAATATGATCACTGGAACAGAATAAAGAGTCTAGAATGGACCCACACATGTATGCTCTCTTGATTTTCATCAAAGGTGTCATTGTAATTAAGTAGAGGAAGGATGGCGTTTTAATAAATGATATTGGAACAACTAGATGTATGTGGAGGAAAAAGAACCCTGATCCTTAAACTATACACAAAAAAATAATTCTAAGGCGGATCATAGACCTAAATGTAAAAACTTCAACACTCAAACTTCTAAGTAAATACATAGAATTTTTTTGATATTGGGGTAGGTAAAGATTTCTTAATCAGATCACAAAGTGCACTTAGCTATTAAAAAATTGATAAGTTGGACTTAAAAACATCTAATCATCAACAGATATCATTAAGAAAACAAATTAGCAAGGTAGAGACTGATAAATCATATCCAGAATATAGAAAGAACGCTTATAAATCATTAAGAAAAATGCATTCAATTCAAAATGAGTAAAAGACTTGGAACAAGCATTTCACAAAGGACAAATGGCCAGTAATGTATGAAACTGCTTAAAATAATATCTCATCAAAGAATGCAAGTCAAAGCAACAATGAGATACTTGATACATTCAGAATAATGGCTTTAAAAAAAAACCTGTCATCTAGGGTTGCTGAGGATGCGGACTAACTTGAACTCTCATATGTTATTATTTGGCAGTTTCTTAAAAAGCCAGACATACATCTACACTATGACGCAACAGTTGCACATGCAGACATACACCCAAGAAAGATTAGTTCATATGTCTGTCAGAAGTCTGGTACAAGAACGTTCATAGCAACTTTAGTCAACAGCCAAAATTGGACAAAATCCAAATATCCATCAACAGGAGAATAAAACACTTTGTGATGTATTCACAAAATGAAATATTACCAGCAATAATCAAAATGAAAAAAAAATACTAGTACACAGAACAACACAGATAAATCTCAAAAACATTGTGCTAAGACAAAGAAACCAGACACAGAAGAATACATACTATATGGTTCCATTCATAAGAAGTTCAAGAATAAGCAAAACTAATCTATGGTGACAGAAATCAGAATAGTCGTTACCTCTGGTGGATTGGATATTGATTGAAAAAGGCACAAGGAAACTTCCAGGGAGATAGAAATGTTCTATATCTTGAACTGGGTGGAGGTTATGTGGGTGTATACATAGGGAAAAATTGAGCTGTACAGTTAAGATTTGTG
Source organism: Balaenoptera musculus (assembly GCF_009873245.2). Classification (NCBI taxonomy): domain Eukaryota; kingdom Metazoa; phylum Chordata; class Mammalia; order Artiodactyla; family Balaenopteridae; genus Balaenoptera; species Balaenoptera musculus. Next base: position 32,403,047 of record NC_045785.1, on the reverse strand, counting down.
CATTTTCCTATATGAAATTTACCATAATAAAAAAAATTTTAAATAAGGAGCTTCCTTTATAATTACAAAAGCAAATAAATGCGTGCTCTTTACAGGAAATTAAAGCAACTAAAGGAGTGAAACCAAGTCTTGAACCCATTTCTGGGGACATGGGTCTATCTTCAACTCTCTGCAGGTCTGAGATGAGATTGCGGGAGGTTGTGTTTTGTGCAGACTCCAAAGGCAGATCCAGGGTATGTAGCGGCAAACCACAAGCACCCAGTTTCCATTTAGGATGAGGAATATCTTCTTACACCTTTCTTTAGAAATAAAAAGACTGACTTGAACCATAATGAACCGTCTGCCACCGGCGTGTGTGAGCAAAATGCAGCCAGCCAGCCACAGGCAGGAATGTCGTTGCGGCGTCCAAGCATCAGGTGGCAGTTGGATTAGACAACCTAGTCTCTTCCCTTGTGGCCTCTGTGCGTGAGTCCCTTTAAGAAATAGCAGGGAGGGCTTCCCTGGTGGCGCAGTGGTTGAGAATCTGCCTGCTAATGCAGGGGACACGGGTTCGAGCCCTGGTCTGGGAAGATCCCACATGCCAAGGAGCAACTGGGCCCGTGAGCCACAACTACTGAGCCTGCGCATCTGGAGCTTGTGCTCCGCAACAAGAGAGGCCGCGATAGTGAGAGGCCCGCGCACCGCGATGAAGAGTGGCCCCCGCTTGCCGCAACTAGAGAAAGCCCTTGCACAGAAACGAAGACCCAACACAGCCAAAAATAAAAATAAATAAATAAATAAATAATAAAAATAAAGGAATTCCTTTAGAAAAAAAGTCTTTAAAAAAAAAAAAAAAAAAAGAAATAGCAGGGAGTGGATCTGCATCTCGCCTGGGTGTTAACAGAAAAGACCAAACCCATCTGCTAGGAAACTAGCTCTGGAGTCTGGGCCCTGGTGGAAGTAAAGGGGAAGGGACTGACACAGGACAAGAGTCTTTGTCCTTCAGAAACTGACAATTCCACTCAGAACTATAAACAATAAATTCTGGGGAACAAGACTTTAACGAGGAAAAACAAACAGGAAGCTATTGAAAAGATGAAAACCTGAACCAAGAAAACTGCAGTGGGGATGAAGGGGATGGAGATCAGTTCCTCAGCCCTGAGACACGACTGTATTTATTCATCCCTATGCCCATCCATGCCCCTCCCTCAGCAAGCTCTCCTCTAAACTGTTCCTGTGTTCTACAAATTTACCATTTACCCCCTTTAAAAATTATGATGTATTTCAGACATACAGAGGCTACAAGGACTAATGTAATAAACACCTGTGAAACCACTACCCTGTTCAGGAAATAAAGCATTAATACTGGAAAGAAAAAAAAAAAGAAAGAAAGAAACTGACAATTCGGAGGGAAAACAAAAATAACTCTGAGTGTGGGAGTGAGAACTAGATTCCATCCTCCTTCTGTCTCTGGTTGGCTGTGTGACCTTGTGTGACTCCATTGCCCTCTCTGAACCTGTGGGCTACCCTGGGTGGTTCCCCTACCTTCCCCAGTACAGATGTCCTTTGAGGCTGCATGGGGGTCCTAAGGGAAAGGTACTGGGTTGAGTGACTGCGGTGACTGCCATGGGAGACAGAGAGACTTCAGGCCTCATCTCTCATCTCTGATGAACCACTATAAGGGCAGACAGCCCTGCCCCCTCCTTGCTTCTCTGACCTAGGTCACCCCAAGATATCCCAGACTCCCTCCAAGCTATCCAGGCCATATTGGATCACCTTGGAGTGGGGACTCAGTCCACCCACCCCAGGTCATTTTCAACAGGATCTCTGCCAGACAGAAGGTAATTTCCTGGATGGGTGAGCAATCAGAACTTACTCAAGGCTGGGCCACTTTAGGGCTTAGGCCTCACCCCGGAAAATGGAAAGCACTTTAGGCCATAGCAATCGGGCACTTCCTTGATTGCCCTGGAGATGTGAGCCCCACCCTGCCTCTCACAGCTGCCCTGGAGAAAAAGAGGGAGGCTCTAGGAAGCCACAGGAGCAGAAACAAGGGAAGCCAGAGGCCAGGGACGCTGGTACAAACTGTTGGACTGCTTGCCTACTGTCTAGAACTTGTCTCAGTGGATCTGGAACATCGATGGCCATCCTGATCACCTCGACCACCTTTGAGAGACCCACCTTGCTCGTATCAAAATGGTCCCTTTTGGTCCTTTGCCCTGGACCTTTGACATTCTGGACTAGTTCTGTTCTCACTTGTGGCTGAATGTAACATGTGTACAATAAGTCATCTCTTTTGCTGTCTTTGCTGAAGAAAAAAAAAAAAAAAAGGGGGAGGCTCTGGATCGCATCCAAAACACCCAGTCCTAAACCTTCCCTGGTTCTCTACCGCCTCTGTCATTGCTGCTGCTTTCTTCTCCCCTCTCCTGCCCCCCTTCTTGGGGTTACAAATGAATTTTAGCAAGTAGGAAAATTTGCAAACACGGAATCTGCAAATAATGAGAATCAACTGTATGCTGCACTGGGGGGTACTGGAGGGACCTCTGAGTCAGCCTGGAAGAGTCAGGGAAGATTCCCAAAGAGATGAGACTTTGGCTGTGACCTGAAATACAGAGAGGTCTAGACAGGGGGTCTGTGACCAAATAAGTCATGTGGTTTAACAGAGAGCTATTTTTTTCCTATTCCTAGGTAATTTGTTGCTCTCATAAGTGTGGTCTTCTCTTTCACCTTATCTTCTAACTTAGCACTGGACGATAGAACTTTGTACAATGATGGATATGTTCTATAATTACATGAATACAACAGCCACTAAGCACACTTGGCTATTGAGAACTTAAAATGTAATCAGTAGGATTGAGAAACCGAATTTCGTTTCATTTAATTTTAATTATTTTGCATTTAAATTCAAATAGCCACACATGGTAGTGGTTATCATGTCAAACGATAGTTGTTTTTTTTTAACATTTTTATTGGAGTATAATTGCTTTACAATGGTGTGTTAGTTTCTGCTTTATAACAAAGTGAATCAGTTATACATATACATATATCCCCATATCTCCTCCCCCTTTCACCTCCCTCCCACCCTCCTTATCCTACCCTTCTAGCTGGTCACAAAGCACCGAGCTGATCTCCCTGTGCTATGCGACTGCTTCCCACTAGCTATCTATTTTACGTTTGGTAGTGTATATATGTCCATGCCACTCTCTCACTTCGTCCCAGCTTACCCTTCCCCCTCCCCATGTCCTCAAGTCCATTCTCTAGTAGGTCTGCGTCTTTATTCCCGTCTTGCCCCTAGGTTCTTCATGACCTTTTTTTTTTTTAGATTCCATGTTAGCATACGGTATTTGTTTTTCTCTTTCTGACTTACTTCACTCTGTATGACAGTCTCTAGGTCCATCCACCTCACTACAAATAACTAAATTTTGTTTCTTTTTATGGCTGAGTAATATTCCATTGTATATATGTGCCACATCTTCTTTATCCATTCATCTGTTGATGGACACTTAGGTTGCTTCCATGTCCTGGCTATTGTAAATAAAGCTGCAATGAACATTGTGGTACATGACCCTTTTTGAATTATGGTTTTCTCAGGGTATATGCCCAGTAGTGGGATTGCTGTGTCATATGGTAGTTCTATTTTTAGTTTTTTAAGGAACCTCCATACTGTTCTCCATAGTGGCTGTATCAATTTACATTCCCACCAACAGTTCAAGAGGGTTCCCTTTTCTCCACACCCTCTCCAGCGTTTATTGTTTGTAGATTTTTTGATGATGGCCATTCTGACTGGTGTGAGATGATATCGCATTGTAGTTTTGATTTGCATTTCTCTAATGATTAATGTTGTTGAGCATTCTTTCATGTGTTTGTTGGCAATTTGTATATCTTCTTTGGAGAAATGTCTGTTTAGGTCTTCTGCCTATTTTTGGATTGGGTTGTTTGTTTTTTGGTCTTGAGCTGCCTGAGCTGTTTATATATTTTGGAGATTAATCCTTTGTCTGTTGATTCGTTTGCAAATATTTTCTCCCAACCTGAGGGTTGTCTTTTCGTCTTGGTTGTAGTTTCCTTTGCTTTGCAAAAGCTTTTAAGTTTCATTAGGTCCCATTTGTTTATTTTTGTTTTTATTTCCCTTACTCTAGGAGGTGGATCAAAAAAGATCTTGCTGTGATTTATGTCAAAGAGTGTTCTTCCTATGTTTTCCTCTAAGAGTTTTATAGTGTCCACTCCTACATTAAGTCTCTAATCCATTTTGAGTTTATTTTTGTGTATGGTGTTAGGGAGTGTTCTAATTTCATTCTTTTACATGTAGCTGTCCAGTTTTCCAAGCACCACTTATTGAAGAGACTGTCTTTTCTCCATTGTATATCCTTGCCTCCTTTGTCATAGATTAGTTGACCACAGGTGCGTGGGTTTATCTCTGGGCTTTCTACCCTGTTCCATTGATCTATATTTCTGTTTTTGTGCCAATACCATATTGTCTTGATTACTGTAGCTTTGTAGTATAGTCTGAAGTCAGGGAGTCTGATCTCTCCAGCTCCGTTTTTTGCCCTCAAGGCTGGTTTGGCTATTCGGGGTCTTTTGTGTCTCCACACAAATTTTAAGATGTTTTGTTCTAGTTCTGTAAAAAAGGTCACTGGTAATTTGATAGCGATTACATTGAATCTGTAGATTGCTTTGGGTAGTATAGTCATTTTCACAATATTAATTCTTCCAATCCAAGAACATGGTATATCTCTCCATCTGTTTGTGTCATCTTTGATTTCTTTCATCAGTGTCTTATAGTTTTCTGAGTACAGGTCTTTTACCTCCTTAGGTAGGTTTCTTCCTAGGTATTTCATTCTTTTTGTTGCAATGGTGAATGGGATTGTTTCCTTAATTTCTCTTTCTGATCTTTCATTGTTAGTGTATAGGAATGCAAGAGATTTCTGTGCATTAATTTTGTATCCTGCAACTTTACCCAATTCATTGATTATCTCTAGTAGTTTTCTGGTGGCATCCTTAGGATTCTCTATGTATAGTATCATGTCATCTGCAAACAGTGACAGTTTTACTTCTTCTTTTCCAATTTGGATACCTTTTATTTCTTTTTCTTCTCTGATTGCTGTGGCTAGGACTTCCAAAACTATGTTGAATAATAGTGATAAGAGTGGACATCCTTGACTTGTTCCTGATCTTAGAGGAAATGCTTTCAGTTTTTCACCATTGAGAATGACGTTAGCTGTGGGTTTGTCATATATGACCTTTATTACGTTGAGGTAGGTTCCCTCTATGTCCACTTTCTGGAGAGTTTTTATCATAAATGGGTGTTGAATTTTGTCAGAAGTTTTTTCTGCTTCTATTGAGATGATCATATGGTTTTTATTCTTCAGTTTGTTAACATGGTGTATCACACTGATTTGCGTATATTGAAGAATCCTTGCATCCCTGGGATAAATCCCACTTGATCATGGTGTATGATCCTTTTAATGTGTTGCTGGATTCTGTTTGCTAGTATTTTGTTGAGGATTTTTGCATCTATATTCATCCCTTATACTGGTCTGTAATTTTCTTTTTTTGTAGTATCTTTGTCTGGTTTTGGTATCAGGGTGATGGTGGCCTCATAGAATGAGTTTGGGAGTGTTCCTTCCTCTGCAATTTTTTGGAAGAGTTTGAGAAGGATGGGTGTTAGCTCTTCCCTAAATGTTTGATAGAATTCACCTGTGAATCCATCTAGTCCTGGACTTTTGTTTGTTGGAAGATTTTTAATCACAGTTTCAATTTCAGTGCTTGTGATTGGTCTGTTCATATTTTCTATTGCTTCCTGGTTCAGTCTTGGAAGGTTATACATTTCTAAGAATTTGTCCATTTCTTCCAGGTTGTCCATTTTAGTGGCATAGAGTTGCTTGTAGTAGTCTCTTAAGATGCTTTGTGTTTCTGTGGTGTCTGTTGTAACTTCTCCTTTTTCATTTCTAATTTTATTGATTTGAGTCCTCTCCCTCTTTTTCTTGATGAGTCTGGCTAAAGGTTTATCAATTTTGTTTACTTTCTCAAAGAACCAGCTTTTAGTTTTATTGATCTTTGCTATTGTTTTCTTTGTTTCTATTTCATTTATTTCTGCTCTGATCGTTATGATTTCTTTCCTTCTACAAACTTTGGGTTTTGTTTGTTCCTCTTTCTCTAACCTTCCTTTAAGGTTAGATTGTTTATTTGAGATTTTTCTTGTTTCTTGAGGTAAGCTTGTATTGCTATAAACTTCCCTCTTAGAACTGCTTTTGCTACATCCCATAGGTTTTGGATAGTCGTGTTTTCATTGTCATTTGTCTCTAGGTATTTTTGATTTCCTCTTTGATTTCTTCAGTGATCTCTTGATTATTTGGTAACTTATTGTCTAGCCTCCATGTGTTTGTGTTTTTTACGTTTTTTTCCCTATAATTGATTTCTAATCTCATAGTGTTGTGGTCGGAAAAGATGCTTGATATGATTTCAATTTTCTTAAATTTACCGAGGCTTGATTTGCTACCCAAGATGTGATCTATCCTGGAGGATGTTCTGTGTGCACTTGAGAAGAAAGTGTAATCTGCTATTTTTGGATGGAATGTCCTATAAATATCAATTAAATCCATCTGGTCTATTGTGTCATTTAAAGCTTCTGTTTCCTTATTAATTTTCTGTCTGGATGATCTGTCCATTGGTGTAAGTGAGGTGTTGAAGTCCCCCACTATTATTGTGTCACTGTCGATTTCCTCTTTTATAGCTGTTAGCAGTTGCCTTATGTATTGAGGTGCTCCTATGCTGGGTGCATATATATTTATAATTGTTATATCTTCTTCTTGGATTGATTCCTTAATCATTATCTAGTGTCCTTCCTTGTGTCTTGTAACATTCTTTATTTTAAAGTCTATTTTATCTGATATGAATATTGCTACTCCAGCTTTCTTTTGATTTCCATTTGCATGGAATATCTTTTTCCATCCCCTCACTTTCAGTCTGTATGTGTCCCCAGGTCTGAAGTGGGTCTCTTGTAGACAGCATATATGTGGGTCTTGCTTTTGTATCCATTCAGCGAGGCTGTGTCTTTTGGTTGGAGCATTTAATCCATTCACGTTTAAGGTAATTATCGATACCTATGTTCCTATTACCATTCTCTTAATTGTTACGGGTTTGTTTGTGTAGGTCCTTTTCTTCTCTTGTGTTTCCCACTTAGAGAAGTTCCTTTAGCCTTTGTTTAGAGCTGGTTTGGTGGTGCTGAATTCTCTTAGCTTTTGCTTGTCTGTAAAGCTTTTGATTTCTCCGTCAAATCTGAATGAGATCCTTGCTGGGTAGAGTAATCTTGGTTGTAGGTTCTTCCCTTTCATCACTTTAAATGTATCGTGCCACTCCCTTCTGGCTTGTAGAGTTTCTGCTGAGAAGTCAGCTGTTAACCTTATGGGAGTTCCCTTGTATGTTATTTGTCATTTTTCCCTTGTTGCTTTCAATAAGTTTTCTTTGTCTTTAATTTTTGTCAGTTTGATTACTATGTGTCTCAGCGTGTTTCTCCTTGGGTTTATCCTGCCTGGGACTCTGCGCTTCCTGCACTTGGGTGGCTATTTCCTTTCCCATGTTAGGGAAGTTTTCGACAATAATCTCTTCAAATATTTTCTCTGGTCATTTCTCTCTCTCTTTTCCTTCTGGGACCCCTATAATGCAAATGTTGTTGCGTTTAATGTTGTCCCAGAGGTCTCTTAGGCTGTCTTCATTTCTTTTCATTCTTTTTTCTTTATTCTGTTCTGTGGCAGTGAATTCCACCATTCTGTCTTCCAGGTCACTTATTCGTTCTTCTGCCTCAGTTATTCTTCTATTGATTCCTTCTAGTGTATTTTTCATTTCAGTTATTGTATTGTTCGTCTCTGTTTGTTTATTCTCTAATTCTTCTAGGTGTTTGTTCTTTAATTCTTCTAGGTCTTTGTTAAACATTTCTTGCATCTTCTCAATCTTTGCCTCCATTCTTTTTCCAAGGTCCTGGATCACCTTCACTATCATTATTCTGAATTCTTTTTCTGGAAGGTTGCCTATCTCTGCTTCATTTAGTTGTTTTTCTTGGGTTTTATCTTGTTCCTTCATCTGGTACAAAGTCCTCTGCCTTTTCATTTTGTCTCTCTTTCTGTGAATGGGGTTTTCCTTACACAGGCTGCAGAATTGTAATTCTTCTTGCTTCTGCTGTCTGCCCTCTCTGTATTGATTTTTGTATGTTAATTTTATATCCCATATCCTTATGGACTTTTCTTGTTTAGAGCAGTTTTTCAGTTGATTCACTTGGGTTCTCTTGGAATACAATCATTGACAAATAAATATAATTTTACCTACTTTCCAATTTTATTTTTTTTTTTATCTAATTGCATTGGCTAATATCTCCAATGAAAGGTTACATAGTAATAGTGGTGACAGTGCATATCTTTGTTTCTTATTTAGTCAAATTTCTAAGTGTGATTTCTTCCTTTTTTCATATAAAAATGATACAAACAGGTGACAAATGAATTGTTTTGTCCCCCAAGCTTGCTCCTCCTCCAGTGCTCCCTCTGTTACTGAGTAGAAGCACCCCTCTGTTCCCTAAGTTAGAAATCTAGGCATTGGACTTCCCTGGTGGCACAGTGGTTAAGAATCTGCCTGCTAATGCAGGGGACATGGGTTCGAGTCCTGGTCCAGGAAGATCCCACATGCCGTGGAGCAACTAAGCCCGTGCACCACAACTACTGAGCCTGCGTGCCACAACTAGTGAAGCCCCCATGCCTAGAGTCCATGCTCCGCAGCAAGAGAAGCCACCACGATGAGAAGCCCTCGCATCACAATGAAGAGTAGCCCCCCTCGCCTCAACTAGAGAAAACCCACGCACAGCAACGAAGACCCAATGCAGCCAAAAATAAATAAATAAATTTATTAAGAAAAAAAGAAATCTAAGCATCACCTTCATTTCTCTCTTTCCCTCTCCCTCTCTCACCCTTTCTCTGTCAATTGCCCAGGCCAAACAGCTGCCAAATCTGTCTTCTTTCTGTTTCCACTGCCACCACCTCTGTCTGGTCCTCTTCATTACCCAGGAACATTTCAAGAGCAGCCTCTTCATTAGTCATCCTGCTTCCACTTTCACTTCCTTCAATCTTTTCTCCACAAAGCAGATGATGCAGTCTTTCTAAACTCTTAATCATCATATGGTCCCCCTACTTAAAACTTGTCAACGGATTCTGTCTGCTCTTAGGATAAAGACAAAAATCCTTTTGGTTCACATGGTTCACAAAGCCCTGTGCCATCTGCCTCTGCCTACACTTTTTTAGAAATGTAAATCAATTTTGTAGAAATGTAAATCAACTTTTAAACCTCTTCAATGGCTTTGGCTGCTCTCAAAATAAAACTGAAACTCTCACTGTGGGCTGCAAGGCCCTGGGTGAGCTTGTTCCCATATAGCTCTCCAAATCCACATCACACCATCTACCCTCTCCTTCACAGCTCTCTGGCTGCACAGTTTTCTTTCAGTACTTCAAACACACTAGGCTCTTTCCTACCTCTGGGTTTTTATGCTAGCTGTCTCTTCTACCTGTAATACTTTTCCCCAAGCTCTTCAAAGGTCTGGCTAATTCTCATCCTTTGTGATTTGATTCAAACATCACTTTCTCAGAACATTCTTTTCTGAGCACCTGATTTAAAATAACCTCCAAATAAAATAAAATAAAATAACCTCCATTACCAGTTCCCTCTATTAGTGCACCCTGCTTAATTCTTTCATGGTGCTTATTGCAATCCGAAATTATCTTATTTGCATGTCCATTTATTTGTCATTGGTCCCCACTAAGAATGTAAGCTCTGTTTTGTTCACCACTCTATCCTCAGAGCCTAATCGATGCACGACACATAGTAGGCCCATTATAAATATTTGTTCCGTAAATGGATAACCAAGGTCCTAGAGCCAGTCAAGGACAGATCTGGAAATCCTTCTTTGCAATGTTAAAAGGTGTTTCCCCTTTCTTCCAGCAGGTGGAGTCAGAGCCACATCGGGTCCTCAGCAGGGGTGGAGTGGAGGGGTATGTGCTTTGCCTGGCTGAGGGCAGCAGGACAGTGAAGAGGGAGAGGCAGGGTTTGTTGTAGTGCTGCTGGATCCAAGCGTAGAGGAAGTCAAGGTGGCAGCGTCTCCCAAAGGACAGGAAGGTATGAGCTGTCCAGAAGGCACCTGGAGCAGCCAATGATCCAAGGAGCCCCTGGGATCCCAGATCACTTTCCCACTTCCCCCACCTATCCAGCCTCCTAAATCACACCCCCAAGAGTCAGCAAAGGGTCTTTGAGGAGGAGAACAACCTTCTGTGAACACGAAACTGGAGAGGCAAGGGTTTTCAATTCCAAATCCCCATGGTACAATGGAGGGAAACTGAGACCAGGGAAGCCTCCCAGTGGGTTAGTGGGAGTTGGGTCTGGCTGACAAAGCCCTCTCTAGTCTTAGCTCATTCATTCAGCTCCACACGCCCCACCCCTCCGCTTCATGCCCGCCCCTGGGCGCCGTGTGGGCGGCCATGACGAGGGCATGGATTCCCAGAGCTGCCCCAAAGATGCAAGGGACAGGTATAGCTTTCGAGAGGCATGCTGGAGCCAAGGCACACTGGACCAGTGTCTGCCAAGGGGACCAGGGGCCAGAGGTGTGTTCCAGGGCCAGGCAGGTGACCTGCAAAAAGGGCTGCATCTAAATCTAGAGCTGGGGAAGTCGGCAGGGGTCTTGGATTTCCTCCTGAAGACAATGAGGATTCAAAGGAGTTTCTAAACAGGAAATCTACTAGGTTATCTTAGATAGCTTGCAGAAGGAATCAAATCTGATTTGAGATCAAATCAGTCAGTCAGCCAGTGAGGACGCTGGTATAATCATCCAAGGTGAGAGAAGATAAAACCTGAGAAGTAATTGCAGGGATGGGAAAGAAGTAAGCTTGGGTGGTTTAGGAAATTTCTGTTTTAAAGATGGGATTGAGTGGTTATTGGTCAGAGTGGAGGGAGAAGGGAGGTGTGAGTGGACCTCTGCAAATGTCATCCTGGAGTCCTTGAACGCTCCAGCTATGGAGGTCAGACCAGAGCAGCCTCTGACCCTGAGGGCAGCTCCAAAGGCAGCAGCAGGACCTGGCTTGGTGGTGGCAAAACTATTGAATGGAAATGTACCTACCTCACTCAGAGGGAAGTTATGAGGACTAATTAAATTGATATTTATTAAGCATGTGTAACAGTGCCTGTTATTAACACTTTATAAATTTTAAAAAGTGGTTGAGGGCTTCCCTGGTGGCGCAGTGGTTAAGAATCCGCCTGCCAGTGCAGGGGACACGGGTTTGAGCCCTGGTCCGGGAAGATCCTACATGCCGCGGAGCAACTAAGCCCGTGCTCCGCAACTACTGAGCCTGCGCTCTGGAGTCTGCGAGCCACAGCTACTGAGCCCGCATGCTGCAACTACTGAAGCCCACGAACCTTAGAGCCTGCACTCCGCAACAAGAGAAGCCACCGCAATGAGAAGGCCACACACTGCAAAGAAGAGTAGCCCCCGCTCGGCACAACTAGAGAAAGCCTGCGCGCAGCAACGAAGACCCAACGCAGCCAAAAATAAGTAAATTAAATAAATAAATTTAAAAAAAAAAAGTGGTTGAGTAGAACTTCATCCAAAAAATGGAGCTCCAACTCAAAAAAAAAAAAAAAAAAAGCCCCAAACCCAAAGTAAAAACCAAGCCTAAATAGTCTAAGCATGCCTCTCCTCTGGGCCGCATTTATCCATCTATGTAAAATAAAGAGGTTGGATTGGTAGCCTCTTGATCCTGCCAGTGTTGCTTTCCTGATTTTTTGGAGTTTCATCTAAGTGTGTAAAACCCAATGACTTGCTGAGGCAAGTTCCTACCAGCTTGTGAGGGCAAATTATTAAATTTTCAGGAATTTTGCAGGAGAGCACAACTGCTGGTAACTTGAAATTGGCTATAGTGGGAATATTTACAGCCTGGAAATAGGCAAATGCTACAAACTAGGCCTTCCCCACCATCCTCCTCCCCGCCATCAGTGGTGAGACACCCTCCCCTCAACCAACACATACACCCAGCTAGGTACATTCCCGCCTTCCAACACTGTCATTGTCAGTGGTGGAGGAAGAATCACAGGTCTCTGGGGACCCCGCAGGGGCCCAGTCACAGGGTCTGCCCCAGCACAGCCAGCGCCACATGCTCAGGCAAGCCTAGGGTGGGAAGCAGAGCATGCAGGCCTGAGCAGAGCAAACTGGTTGTTCTCAGACACAGGGGAGCAGTGGGTAGTGGTTAAGGTGCTAGAGTCTCGAAGACCTGGGATGTTACTCCAGTTAGGTCTCTCTTGGCTGTGTGAGTTTAGCCAAGTCCCTTTCAACACTGGGGCTCAGTTTCATCATCTTTAAAATGGGGACAGTCCTGACCTAGCAGGATGCTTCCCAGTATTAAGTGAGAACATCAGCAAAGTGAGAGGAAAGCTTCCACACCTGGGCCGGGTACAGACAGGTGTTCAGTAAATGTTAGCTGATGCTGTTATCACACCTCTACACACATTCTCGCCCCCCAGGGCACCTGCGGCTGAGCGCTCCCTCTCACTCACTGCACCTTGGCACAGAAGGGCTCAGTGTCAGGACAAAGACAGAAAACAGGCAGCTCCGTTTCCCAGCTTTTATGAAAATTAATAACATTAATAGCTCACAGACATATACAAACACACACACTGCTATGTACATGGTCATTAAGTTATTAATTAGTCTCTGTATAAAACGTTTCTACATTAGTGTTCCGGGCTAGGCCCGATCAGTCCTTGTGGCATATTCACAGTAGCAGCCCCTGGGCTTAGCCCCTGGGGTGGGCAGAGGGAGGCTGGTGGCTGTATGAACAGCCCGCCTCACGATGGGCACAGGAGGCGTCCTGGGTCGCTCACTCTCGAGTCTTTGGCTCCCTTCCTGGCATCTGGAGACCAGCTGTTCAGTGAGCAGGCAAGCAGGCCCGGATTCCTCATGTGGCCTGGTGACCCAGGCCCTGTGCATGGTGGCTTCGCGCCACCCAGCAGGCCCTAGAGGATTCTGGCTAGTTCTGTAGAGTCTGTGTCAGAGCAGCCCGAGCTGCTGGCCTCTTCCCTGCAAAAGCCAGAGGAGATGGGCTGGAGGAAGCACCCTTACCCACCTGCTTGTTCCCCGCAGGATCTTGGCTCTGAGGTCTTAGCTGACTGCCAGGCTGGTCTAAATCACAGGACATAGTTTGCTCACTCCCACTCTCAGCCCAGAAACTGCTGGTAGGCTTGTTCGCTGTCCTTGCAGCCCACAAGGCATCCCAAGCCCCAGGACTACGCCCTGGCCCAGGGCGGGTTGATGAGCTCCGCACAACTCACTCCACCCTGCCCTCTGGCCTCCGCACCTGAGGTCCTGCACACCAGGAGAGCCGTGAAGAGTGCGGGCTCTGGAGTCAGAACACCAGGGCTCAGACCCCAGCTCTGCCCCTTATCACTTGTCACTCTTCCTGGTTAAGCCTCAGTGTCTTCATCTGCAGAGTGGGAATCATAGGAATCTCTGACACCCAAGGTTGTTGGACGACCATAGGAGATCATGAGTACATTCTCTAAAATGTAAACTCCTTGAGGGCAGGGATTTATCTGTTTCATTCCCTAGAGCAATGCCTGGCACATGGGCGTCCCATTAAGTACTTGTTGAATGAATAAATGTAAAACCACTCAGCACAGGCAGGCAGCAGGAAGTGTTCAAGAAATGTTGACTGCCACGGTGATGAATCAGCTGGGGGAAAGGGCAGAGGAGCTGTCCCGGGAAGATGTGTGGAAGGCAAATCTGGCTTTGGCCCCAGGAGGCACTAGTCGAGGGCTTAGACTGGATGATGTCCCCTCGTCCACCTCCCTGTCCCTTCCCCACTCACCTCAGAGCCTGCAGGGCCTTCTTGTTCTGCCGCCGCTTCTCCTCGTCAATGGGGTACAGCTTAAAGAGCAGCAGGCCTATGAGGATGAGGACTATGGGAGCCATGGTCACCAGCATCTTCAGTGTGAACTTGACAGGTGCTGGCTGGGAGCAGCCACGGGTCTGGTACCCAGTAAAGCTGTGGGACCCAGTGGTTAGGGGAGTGGTGAGGATGGGGCACCTGGGACCTACCCCTGCCCAGCACTGCCCAGACCCCCACCCCACTCACTCCAGACTGAGGGTGGAGATGCCCAGGGAGACTCCGGAGGCAAACTTGGTGAAGAAGACGTAGAAGGAGAAGAAGATGGGCTCGGTCCCATGGATATGGGGCTGCTTCAAGTGGAAGTCATCAATGACGTCAGGCAGCATGGACCTGTACACAGTGGTGGCAGCCGTGAGCACCCTTCCACCTAGCAACCCCAGGCCCCCACTAGCCCATGTGGTCCGTGTCAATAAGATTGGTCCTCTGAGAGTTTGCAGTCCCACAGCTCACACACAGTTCAATGAGGAGAGGGCAACTTCATGTGAATAAAAAAAGAAGGCCCCTTCCTCCAAGATGAAGTAGCCCCAGATCTAGTTGCTCAGCTAGGCAAGTATAGAGTGCAGGCTAGATCTGAGCCCCCATTTCCCACCCTGACTGGATGTGGTTGTGCAGTTCACAACCTGTACAACTGTACTGGGAAGACCTGCCCCACCCCCAACCTGGACCCACAGAATGGCCTGCAGGGAGAGAAGCCCCCACAGGATTCTCCCTAAGGAGCTTCAGAACTAGGGGGGGTGGGAGGCTGGGAAACATACCCAGCTGGGCCTATATACACTTACCAGGGTAGTAAGAAGGCAGCTGCTACACTGATGCCAGCTGCCACAGCTACCACATATGTGACAATCAGGTTACTCTCCATGAGGGCCACCAAGATGAGAAATGGCACTGCTGACTAGGGGAGCGGGCACAGGAATACGAGTCAGCTGGGAGGCTCCCATCAGTAGCCCCCAAGTCAGCCCAGGCCCTGTCCTTCAGCCCCACTCACTGAGATCCCAATGTACACAGCCATCTTCTTGCCAAACCGCGTTAGGAACCACTGCCAGATGGGGATGGTGACTGTGGCCGAGAACTGTGAATGGGCAAAGGGGGAGAGGGAAGTGGGTTAGAGCCATGCAATCCCCCCTGCTCTGCCCGGGACTCTAAAGGTGCTCCCAGCCCTGCTCAAGAGACAGATGACAACATCTGGACAGTTGAGGACAGGCACCCGATGGCTCTTCAGGGGAGCTGAGAGCGAGTCCCAATCTCCTCTCCTGCCTTCTCTGAGCACAGAGCTCCGGAAGTTCTGGCTTCCACACCTTTGCTTTTGCTATGCTGTCTACTTGAATATCTAACCGCAAACCCTCTTTTCTTCCCCCCAGTGTAATTGAGATATAATTGACATATAACATTGTACTAGTTCAAGGTGTACAACATAAAGATTTGATATATGTACCCAAACTCTTTCTCTCATAGTCCTACCTAAGCAGTGGTAGGTCAGATCCAAATGTTCTGAGAAGCCTCCCTCATCCCTCATGACCTTGGGCCAGTCTGGGAAACGTCCTCTGGCTATCCAAAGAACCACCTCGCAGCCTAAGCCACTTCGGCCACCCTCGGGGGCCCCACACGCACCATGATGGCCAGGAGCAGATTCTGGAATTCGTTGCGAAAACCCAAGGTGTAGGTGCAAAACAGAGCGAAGTTCCCCTCCACCAGCTGGGGGACAGGAGAGCGTGGTGGGAAGAGAGGTAAGGAAACAGGTGATGTAGCCGGGGCTGAGCCTCCGTGACGTTCCCCGTGCTCCAGGGACCTCTGCTCACCCCGCCTCCATTCCACCTGCCCCTCGGGCTTTGTCCCATCCTGAGTCCGAGGCCTACCCCACCCCTTGTTCCACATACCCCCTCCCGCCCAGGCTGCGCATGTCAGGGCCCCACTCACCATGAAAGCCAAGGAGGTGAAGAGGAAGCCGGCAATAAGCTTGATGTACGGGCCATGGCTCATGACCAGCCGGATGCCCCGAAAGAAGGGCATCGGCTTGGCCTGCTGAGTCTCGTAGGGTTCTGGGGGCCAGAGGGGACAGTGAGGCAAGAGCAGAGGCCCCTCCCCAAGCCTGAGGCCCAGGCAAAGGGACAAAACCACCCCACGCTGGGGGCCTGCACCCCTCCCCAGGACCCCTCACCTCTCTGCTCCCGCACGCCCAGGGTCAGGATGACAGCACAGATGACATAGATGGAGGCAATGACCCCTGCCGCCAGCAGGTATGCGTTTTGCTGTAAAGAGGGTAAAGGTGACATAGAGAAACAGTCAGTCTGATTTCATCTCAGCTCCCAGCAGCTCTACTCAATGACCTTGGATCAGTCCCTTCGCTGGGGGCCTCACTGTCTCTATCTGCGAAATGGGAAAATCAGCCTGGGCCTGCTGCTGTTTCCCAAGGCCAAGTCCAGATGAACAAACGGTTAAGAAGGCCAGGCTGTGGAGTCTGAGAGCCCACAGTTCAAATCTCCCCAAATCTAGTTTCTGCAACTCACTAGCTCGATTACCCTGGACAAATCATTTAGCCTCCCTGTGCTTCAATTTCCTTATCTGCAAAGTGGGCATGTTAACACTTTGTATAACAGATGCCCAACATTTACAAACACTAGCCATTATTAATATTTTGAGGATAACGGCAAAATCACCCCATCGTTCCTCATCTCCCCCACCCCTGCCCTGCCAGGGCCTTACCGTTTCTCTGAGCGAGGTGGCGCTCTGCGTGCGATTGGCACCTTCCAAGGCTACTGTAGAAGCATTGGCGTCCTGGACACAAGGTGTATGTGCTTGGCCCACAATCTGCCCCTGGATTGCTGTGCCCAGCACTGTACCTAATACCTCCACGGTCATCCCTGAGCAGGAAAAAGCAAGTCCTTTTAAGGGGCCGCACGGCTTGTGGGCCCCCAGGGAGGAAGGTCAGATGGATATAAGCCGAGCTCTAGCCACAGGTGATAGTAGCAGCTCCAGACAGGATGGTTACTGGGTACTGGGGTAGATGGCACCTTGGCCTAAACTCATGGCCTCGCTATGTGACCTCTCCCTGGTCCTTCCACCTCCCTGGTCTCACCAGAGCAATAAGTTATTTTTAAGATGGTTTCACACCCACTCCCAAGAGCAGGGAGCTGGGCCCACAAGGGAAGAAACATGGTAGGAGGGTCAGGGAGTGGGGGCCCCTGGGTCCCTGGTGGGTGGGATCAGGGGGCTGGGGACACTTACGATACGCAGTGGCAGAATCCCTCTCACTTTGCTCTGTGCTGATGAACATGGTGAGAGCTGAGTAGGGAACGTGGAAACACTGGCATGGAAGAGAGGCCCTCGGCCAGTCAGACGATGGACAGACAGATGTGGCTTCGGGCACCAACCCCGGAGGCCCCAGGGACTTCCCACACCCCTGCCCATACTCACCGTGACCAGTGTCTCAAAGAGGCAGTAGAAAAGCAAGTACCACAGGGTCTGGCCCTGCTGGAAGTCAGGCACAAACCAGATGAGGAAGTAGGCGATGATGGCCAGGGGCGTGGAGAAGATGATCCTGAGGAAGGGGAGGGTTTGAGTGGAGGCAGGATGCCAAAACGCCAGGATCGGGGCCCAGGCTGGACTGCTCTGCAGCCTCACAGGGTGCCCGGCAGGAAGGAAATTCCTCCCCCTGGATGCACCCACCCCAGGGTCTCTGGGAAGGGACTGACGGCCCAGCCCAGAAGGGCACACTGAGGCAGGGCCCCCAGCCTACAATCCTGAGCATGGGGTATGAGGTCAGACCCTCCTGAGTCTTGCCTGCATCTCCCCAGGTGTGAAGGCTCCAAAGACAGGGGCTTTCTATGGGCTGAGGGGCTGAGAATGCAGGCCAAGACCTCAGACGGTGGGGCAGGGAGGCGGGGGGGAGGAGCAATCCCAGTGGGATCTCACCCATGTGTGCATACATAGGAGTGGGGGAGGCCAGCTCCAGGTGAAGGTGCTCCTTCTGGAGCAGCCACAGGGGAGGACTGGGCCCCGTGCCTCCCCACGTGTGAGTCCCACACCATCCTAGTTAGATCTCGGGATGGTCCAACTTCACGGCATCAATATAGAAAGGCAGCAGAGAACCATGGTGAAAAGGCCTTTGGAGCCACCCTTCCGGGATCCAGTTCTGGCTCTACCAGTAACTATAAATAACTTGGTCTTGGGCAAGTTATTTAACTTTTGAGGTTCATTTTCACATCTGTAAAACGATAATAGTAATAGCACCTACCTTACCTTCAACATTTACTCAAGAAATATTCAAGTGCCAACTCTGTGCTGAGCACTAGTCTAATGACTTGGGACGTATCAGTAAACAAAACAGACAAGTCATTGCCCTTGTGGATTTACATTCTGGTTGGCAAACAAAAAATAAACATAAGATATATACTATCCAGCCTTAAAAAGGAATGAAATTCTGACACTTGCTACAATCTAAAACTTGAAGACCTTATGCTAAGTGAAATAAGCCTGACACAGAAAGACAAATCTGGCATGATCCCACTTAGATGAGTCAAATTCACAGACAGAAAGTAGTTGGTTGCCAGGGGCTGGAGGGGTGGAAGGAATGGGGTATTAGTGTTTAACGGGTACAGAGTTTCAGTTTGGAACAAGTTCTGGAAATGGTCGCACAACAATGTGACTATACTTAATGCCACTGAATTGTACACTTGAAAATGGCTAAAATGGTAAATTAAAAAATTTTTAAATAGTGTATTCTACCACACACCAAAAAAGCTACATAACATAGTAGACGGTGATTAAGTGCTGTAGAAAAAAAGAAGGAAAGCAGGCTAAAGGGGATTAGGAGTATCTGGGTACAATTCACAACCAGGTGGCCAAGGTAGCCCTCACTGAGAAGGTGACCTCTGTGCCGGGCCTCGAATGAGAGGAGGGAGTTGGCCTGGCAGCTTGCGGGGCAACAGTGCTCAGGTGGGAAATGTGCCCCAGCAGGCCTGGGGAGTAGGAAGGAGGCCAGGGGGCCAGAGTGCCTGGCGTGAGCATGGGAGATGGAATTAGGAAACGAGGTTGGACAGGAAATGGGATGCCAGGTCATGTAGGGCCCAATAGGCCATTGTAAGGACTTTGGCTCTATTTCACAGGGTTGAAGTAGTTTTGAGACTTCAGTTGATATTAAAATGTAGAACAGTTCTTGGGACACAGCAAGTGTTTGCTGTGATTATCACACCAGGAAAGCTCAGCGGGAGAGTTCAGGGAGCTGCCGAGGGCACTGGGTTGGGAATCAGACCTCAGATCCATCCCTGCTGCATCTCCCATGTGACCCTGCTGACACTCTGCCTCTCAATGGGTGGCCGGGAACTCCAGGAAATTGTTCGCCAGAGTCTTCCTGGTCTGAAATGGAGGATTTAAATGCTGGCTGAGGGCAGGGGCTGGTCTGAGGCCTGGGAGGAGAGGGGGTCCCAGGGCTCATGAGCCCTGGAAGGCCCAGCTTCTTTCTACACCAAAAGGAGAAGGGGTGCCAGGTCCCAGGCCCTAACGGGGGTGGATGAAGAGGAGGGTCATGCACATTACACGGCAGCGCTCAGCATGCGCTCAGACAGGGCTGGGGGTACCACTCAGAGGTATCGCCAGGAGTTCCCACCCCGACAGCTGAGGCCATGTGCTGAATCACAAAGCAGCCTGAAGGGCCCTCAGCTACTTCACCAAGCTGGTTGCCGCACGCGCCTGCGTGGGCGAGACGTCCTCAGATCTCACCTCCCCAAGGGAGGGCTTCCTCTGCTCTCCCACCCTTGCCCTACCCCACCCCTCCCAAATCCTCAGAGAACCAGGGCTCCTCTGGCAGCCTTCACCAAACACTCGCATCCAAGCAGCCGGGCTGTGGAACCAAATGTGACTGGGAGTAACCCGGGCTGCTGCTATTGCTGCTGCTTCAGGCTGGCCGGGGCAGCTGCCTGCCATTGGCTGTGTCTCATGAGGAGATGTGGCAGCACAGCCCCGCCCCTGCCCGGCTGCCAGGGAGGCGGGTACAAGGCCCCGTCTCAGGGGCTGGCTCACCGGGAGCCCCAGCAGCCTGTGCAGGTAAGGCAGACTCTCCTGCCCCCTGGCCCTGAAGCTTGGATCAAAGGCCCCAACCTGGGCCTTTGCCAGGGGCTGGCGGGATTTCAGTGGGAGGGGGGCCTCGTGGGAAAGGAAGCTGTGCTGGGGGGCAGGGACTGTGGGAAGAGCTTTGAAGGCCTTGAAGGCCGGAGACCAGGTATGGGCGCCCCTGGGGCAGGAAGGCGCCCACTCGAGTCTGGATGGGCTAGAGATGAAAGGGGCATGTCCTCCCCCTGCCCCCCAACCACCAAGCAGGATGTCCTGGAGGGAACCAGAGCTCTGGCCTGTCAGCCTGTCCCTTGCGCCTGCCTTTGCCATCTGATCTGTAGCACCACCTCCCCCAGACTTGCCTCAAAGCCTGAGGCTGAGGCGTGTAGGCTCTGTATCAAAGGAAAAGGTAGTTCTCACGGTCTAAGGAGCCAGAGGTTATGCTGTCCCTTCTCGGTTTTACCTTCCACGCTTACCCCTCCACCAGGAGCCACTCTGCAGGGGTGCCAAATTATACATTACTTAATAAGTGCCAGAAATGGTTCTAAGCACATTACGTATTAAAAAATTTAATTCTCACCACAACCCTGTGAGACAGGCATAATCATTATCCCCACTTTGCAGATGAAGAAACTTGAGGCTGAGATGTTAAATGTCTTGCCCAAGGTCGTACAGCTCTAAGTGGCGATGTCGGTATTCAAACTGAGGCAGGCTGGCTCCAGAGTGTAACCTTTCAACGATTATGGGAAGTGATGGAGCGGGAGAAGTTAGAATTCCAGCTTCATGGAAGGGAAAAGGACCTTGGGGAGGAATGGGGCCTGGGCCAGGGGAAGTTGCTCAGTCTAGCAATTCGGCCAGCCTGGGAATGAACTGGCGGGAGTTCCAGTGCCCATGCCTGGGGCAGCTGAGGCCTTGCTGGGGTTTTTGCATCATTCTTTCTCCTCACCCCCCAGCCTGTGACAAACCATGTGGAAGGACCACGGGGTAGCAGACATGTCAGAAGCCCCGCCTTCTACCACCTCAGAAGGAGCATTTTCTACTCACCAGGGCATGAGGCGGCCCAGGCGGGTCCAGGGGGATTTGCTAATGCAGAAGCCCACCAGGGGGTCTGTGATGGCATCCCAAGCTCGGCCCACAAATAGGATGATGGAAGCAGAGAAAGGATCCACCTGGGATGGGGAACAGGCAAAAGATGACTCCCTCATCCTTCAACTGATGGGCAACATCCACCCTCACTGACGGGCAAAAGCAGGGCTCCCTCCCCACTTCAGCCTGGCCATTAGGACCCTGTACTGCTCCCACCCAGGCCTTAAGCATCATCACTTGCCTTGTTAATAATGACAACCACAGTTTCCCAATAGAAGTAGCACTGTGTGTCTCCTTGGAAACTTTCCCAGATATTTCCCCTTATGTCCTCCCCTCCACTGCCCTTGAAAACACTCCCATCAATTAGAATGAATCCAGAATTCAGTTCCTTGCCTCCCTCTCACAAGCCCCAACCACCTGATATCAGAAATGGCATTTGCTGGGTCACCGCAGTGGCCCTCAATTTCCCCATCTGTATAATGGGGTTATGATCCCTGTCTTACAGGGTCAAGCTCTATCTTGGATGTGGAAAAAGGAATTAATAGAAAAAATGTTGAAAAAGTAGACTGTTACTGTCACTACCCATTCAAGCTATCCCCCTCCCCCCAAACCTTCTAGGCCTAAATAGACAGTTTCTCTGGACTCTTCCTCATCCATCAAGGCTCTACTACTACTATCACTCCAGGAAGCTGGAGAGGCCTCTCCCACACTGCAGTTTCCCCAGTCTGACTTTTCTAACTTTTTACATTTTGACAGCAGGTTCCCCATATTTGCACCCCATTTAGGGCCTGGCCCATGGGAGTTGCTCAAAAACTAGCTGCTTAAATGAAGTCATTTGTCCTTTCTGGGGCTTAGGGTTCCCCATCTATTAAGTGAATACAAGATGCCTTGCTTGCAAAGTCACCAACCCCTGAGCCAAGCCAGCTACTGCTGTCCAGCTGGGGGCATTGTGTGCCAGTCTCTTCTAAGAACGTCACAGCGGGCTCCATTCTATCACACCACCGCCTACCCCTCCAGGCTCTGTTGCTCTTGCCAGGCAAGGAGGAGTGAGCTGACCTTGCCAGTAAGACTCCTGGGGCAGAGACTCCCCTTCTGGATACTCTCCAAACCTTCTTATTTCTCATCCACTGTGACTCTGAGAGGCAGGAGAGTAGGGATTCCCAGTCCCATTTCACAGTTGGGGAAACTGACCCTACCCTGGAGTCCGTAGTCTCTCCCACCTTGGGGTGATGGAGGAGCCCTAGCGGGCTAAGCTCACTCACCTGAGCTACATCCAACAGGTAGATCTGCAGGAAGAACCCCAGGGCACAACCCGTCACCTGGTAGGGGGCCCCCCCAACTGCATAGCAAAGTTTGTTGCAAATGGACAACTGGTTTTTCTTCTTTGATTCCTTCTGGGAAGAAGAGGAAAGAATGAAAAGAGATCCATGACCCTGGCCTTCATCCTAGAAGTTTCCAGAGGCAGGAAACTCTGGAACTCTGCCAGGAGGAACAAGTCTGCCTTGCCCTATTCCCACCCAGGGAGAGCTCACTTCCCACAAGAAATGAAAGGTATTCTCTGTTCTTAAAAATCTGGAAAAGGGGAATCCATACTGAGGAAGTAGCCCCTAAGCCACCCCACCCCAAACCCAGATCCTTATCAGCTCGTCTTCACTTAATGACTCCCCCCAAGGCCTCAGTTCTGTTTCTTTCCAAGTTGGAGGGGGAGCACGCTCCAGCAATGGACCTGTCCCCACCTGGCACCAGCTGCCACAACCTGAAAATCCTCTTGCCGTCAAGAGCTGCCTAAGCCCAGCCCTGGCTTCTGCCCTGGTTCAGAGGCTAGTGAACCTGCCTACTGGGTGAGGGCTCTAGAGATCCCTAAGGGCCCAGCCCAGCTGGCTGTAGGCCCAGCTGTTCCTTCCATCTGTCCCAGAGTCTCCCTGGCCCCTGGAGGCAGCCAGATCTTCAGGCAAACCCAGGAGCTGTCCTACCCTCCCTCTCTCCCTGTCCCCCTCCCCCAGTTCCCAGGGGATCTTGGAGAGGGGAGGAAAGGCCTCTAGGTGCAGGGCTGGACCCTCTCTGGGTGAGGCACTAGGGAGGTTAAGGTTGCCCAGGGAAAGTAGATTACTCATACATGGGAGCAGCATAATTGCTTACCCAGGCTTCTTCCAAGGATCGGTTAATAAAATTAAAACGAAAAGGCAGTCACCTCCTAGGCGGATATCTTTTGCCTGGGATCCCTCCCTGGGGCCGCCTGATGTCATTGGGTCCTTCATTATGTCCAGAGAGCTAGGAATGGGGCCGAAGGTCAAGACGCGCAAAGCGCCGCGCGCGGGCCGACACCTACACTCACACAAACGCCTGCGGAATGCGGCTCCTTTAAGAGCAGAGCCCTTGCTCTTATGAATGAACTTGAGCGGCCCTCACAGCGGAGTTGAGAAGCAGGCGTAGCATGTGGTGGTGGAGAGCAGGGGGATGAGAGATTTGGGACCCAGGTGGGTTTCCCAGATTTCTGGGGTCTCTCTGGCGTCTAGGGCAGCAAAATTAAGCGGCTGGTCACAGAGGAACGGAAACCGACTAGGCAGAGCGGAGCCGGGCACCACGTGGAGCCGCCGGTGGGGCCGCTCCCCAGAGACACCCAGAGTCGGGGGTGGGCAAAAGGGGGCCGGCGCCTACAAAGCTTCTCCATCACTCCCTGCCTCCAGGGCACCCCAGGGCCCTCTCCTGCCTCTGGGTCCTCCTGTTCCCGGCTTAGCCCAAGGTGTCCCAGAACCAGGTTTATCCCGTGACGCCCCCACCTCAGCCTGCCGCCCACCCTTGACCCTCCACCCGGGGTGCCCGGCCCTCACCTTCACCTGGACCGGGCGTTCACCGGCTTGGAGGATGCCAGTGGGCAGCAGCCCCGCGGCGGAGCCGCTCTCGGCGCCCTCTCCTTTGGCCATGAGCCGCGGGCCACGCCGCCCCGGACCGGGAGGCCGGGATGCTCCTCTGCTCCGCGATGTTCCTCTGCTCCGTGGGCCTCCGCTCCGCCCGGGCTCGCGTTGTAGTTGTAGCCGCCGCCGCCGCTACGAACGCCGCTGACTCGCTCACTGCACTCCCCACGCGCCTCTTAAAAGGTTGGGCCCTGCCCTCTCTAACTGGCCAATCCTGGAGCTCTGCTACACCGCCGCCAGCCAATCCTGGAGCCCGTCGGTCCTCCCGCCGGCCCAAACCCCTCTGCAGCTTGTGCCACCAAGCCACGTTCTCCAGCCTGGAACCCGCATCCGGCTGCGCGTCTCCGCGCAACCCCGGGGTTAAAGCCGGAGACCCACTTGACAAGCACGAGGAAACTGAGGTCCAAGGCTAAAAGTGACCTGCCCGATGTCCCCCAGAGTGAGTTCTACCTGAGTGAGATCTACACCCCATGACTTCCGACCCCCAGGCCTAGGAAAGGCAGGGGCTTGGAAACCCACTGCCCTCTTTAACGTCTGGAGTTAGTTCGAGTCTCCCTCTGCTCCAAACCTGGAGGATATAGCGCTGACACTTTCCTAACCGACACCCCTCTCCCCTCCCCCAAGACGGACCATTTCTTCTTCCCAACATTGGCATCTGTAGGGCCCTCGCGATGGGAGAGAAAGACGAGGCAACGCAGTCGCAGTCGCTGCCGGCAGGAAGCTCCTAAGTTGTGGAGAGGAGTCGGGACCACAGCCATTAGCACACAATGATGATAACAGCGGCATTTTATGGAGAGCTTCCTTCATGCTTAACATGATCTAATTCAACCTCCATAACCACCGTGTGAGGGTGGTACTATTATTATCCCCATTTTACAGCCGAGGGAAGGAAAACTCAGAGAAATGAAACTGCTCTCATGTGGCAGAGCCAGGCCTATAAGGTTTTGCCCCATTTCACATCCTTCCCTCTCCACAGCCCCGCGCTATCCCTCTCAGCAAAAATTATGAGAAGGCTAAACCTGTCTCCTCAAGAAGAAGCCTTGGGAGAGGGAATTCCCTGGCGGCCTAGTGGTTGGGACTCCGTGCCTTCACTGCCGAGGACCAGAGTTCAATCCCTGGATCCCTGGTCGGGGAACTGGGATCCCACAAGCTGCGTGGCACGGCCAAAAAGAAGCCCTGGGAGATACAAAGCTCTGGGTTGAAACAATCAAGGAAAGTTTCGAAAGAGTGCTGAATAATCTGGTCCTTGAAAGAAGATGGGGGACTTCCGTGGTGGCACAGTGGTTAAGAATCGGCCTGCCAATGCAGGGGACACGGGTTCGATCCCTGCTCGGGGAAGATCCCACATGCCGCAGAACAACTAAGCCCGTGCGCCACAACTGCTGAGCCTGCACTCTAGAGCCCTCGACCCACAACTACTGAGCCCACGTGCCACAACTACTGAAGCCCGCGTGCCTAGAGCCCGTGCACTGAAACAAAGAGTAACCCCCACTTGCCACAACTAGAGAAAGCTCGCATGAGGCAACAAAGACCCAACGCAGCCAAAAATAAATAAATTTATAAAAAAGGAAGAAGATGGGAGGCCAGACCCAGATGCCAGAAAACAGTCTTCTACCACCTCTGGGTCCCTTATGTCACCATCACCCCTGGCTTCCCAGGCACTCAAGAGGCTGGGAAGGGGCCAGTTGGCACTGACTAGTGAAGTGGTTGCTGGGACGCTCAAAGGCTACTCACTCCTGTGCCTGTGGTTGCTCAGTGTCAGTTTCCTTTTTTCTTTCGTAAAACCTGATTGCCAGCAGGAGAGATGAGGTCTGGCTGCCCCAGGATGGCCACGCCAAGCTTCCTCATCTGCCCTAGCAGATCCCCATCTTGGCACACAGATCTTGGCCACTGCTGAGCCTAAGAGAGCCAAGATGAGGCAGCTGAATACCGTGAAAAGGGCCTGGACTGGCCCCCATGGTTCTGCCATGAGCTGTGTGACACTGTTCTGTCTCTTCCCCTCTCTGCGCTTGAGTTGGCTGAGGTGACTGTACGATCCCTTCCAGCCCTAACATCCTCAGTCCTATGGGATCACACTACATCACAAGTGATTTAGACGCCCGCCAAACCGTGAGCTCTGGGAAGGTAGGAACCACATCTTTTCCACTGCCGTATCCCCACTGACTAGCAGGGACCTGACTCAGATGTGTTCAGTGATGCCTGCTCAGCTTCCCTCAGGCACAAGCACAAGGGTAGCCCATTCAGAAAAGCCCCAGGCTCCTCCGTTTACTAGCTGTGTGGTTGATCCTGGGCAACTCAGTTAACCTCCCTGTGTATAAGGTGGAGATATTAAGTGACTACCTAATAGAGCTGTTTGGGATATGAAACAAGAAAATGCAGGGGAAGTGCTTAGCACAAGTGCCTGGGAGCCAAGGCTGGGCTGGTCCCCCCTCCTGGCCCGATTCCAGTCTGCCAGCATAGCAGTATAAGATTCCAGATATGGCCTGACCAAGCCAGCACAATAGGTCTATTATTTTCCCCAGTCTGGACACGACACATTGTTAATGCAGCCTAAGACTGCTGGGCTTTGGAGCCTTTCTCTCCCATGATTAGTTCCCATCAGGTTGTGGTCAACTAAATCATTCAGATCCTTTTCACTGGAGCTGGGGTCAAGTCAGGTCTCTCCCTCATACTCTGCTTTGTGTAGTGTCTCCCCCTTCTTGAAGCTCACAGAACAACAGTGTCATCTTGCTTATTCCAACCTGTTGAAATTGTTTTGAATGCTGGTTCTATTGCCCCCTGTTTTCTCTCCTTCTCTAAGTTTAGATCCAGGCTGCTCCTTGCGACTTCAACTATACCATCCAGCCTGTTGGTCAAGACAGAGCCCCATAACACATCACTAGAGACACTCATTCACCACTGACCGAATCAGGGCCCTGCTAATACAACAGCTCCCAATTATTGCTGGGCAAGCACTGTGCTAAGTGCTTTAGGTATATACCATCTCATTTACTCACAACATAACTGGGGAGGGTAGTTTTTATTACCCCCACTTTATAGATGATGAACCTGAGGCTAAGAGAGGGAAAGCAGCGACCAGTTTTATACACCCAGAGTCAGGCCTCTCTTTCAGACCATGAGCTTGGCTGTAAACTCATCACTTAGAGATGTTGTCCTCTGGCTACACACAGTCTTGACCACGTGTCTCCATGGCCCTCTTGGCTACTCTCGTTCCTACCCCCTTTCCCCCACACCACCAGGCCTGGGGCCCAAGAGGCTTTGCTGAGGCTCTAGTCCAAGGTGGGCAGAGGGCAACCTTATCAGCTCCATTAGCCTCAGGACCCTGGAGCAGAGACCTGGGCCCATTCTTCATAACAACATTCTTTTCATCTAGGATAGCAGTGAGGACAAGGGCTTCTCCCTTAGGAGCAGAAAGGCAGCTCCCCACTCTGAGGGGTACTATCCTTGTGGCCAACCTTGACCTTTTCTGGATCTAGCCCAGCCTCACAGTCAAGGACTAATACATTTCAGAGATCCCCTTGTTGCTCTCCACCTGTCTGTGCCCTCACAGGGCACCATGCCCAGCCTGGTGGGCTTCATCATACCCTAGCGTACTCCCCTGAAGGCCTTTGGGGAAGGCCACCGGGTCCCCTGATCTTCTTGGGAGACAGAGCAGCAGAATTAAGTGCAAAGATTCGAAGGACAGGTCACCTGGCTTCATAGCCTATCTCTACCATACAGTTTACTCTTGGGCAAATTACAAAATCTCCTGAGCCTCACTTTCCTCACCTGTCAAATGGCGATAATAATTCTGTGTATCTCACAGTGTTATCATGAGGATTAAGTAGGGTCCTTACAACAGTGCTTGGCCTATAGTAAGCACTTAAAAAGTTTTATCGTGGTCATTAATATCATCACCACCATCATCATCATTAGTAGTATCCTGGGTGAAGCCACACAAAGTTAGGCCACTTAAGTCAGAGGGGAGAAAATTTGATGTAAATGTCTAGGGGCTAGATTTATATCTGGTGATTCAGGGTGGTATTTCTAGCCCTGTGGGATGCTTCCAGGGCAGGATTACCAGGTAGAGCTGTTGGGGTGTTGGTGCTAGGAGATTGTTGCTAAGTGAAGGTGTTGTCAGATGCCAGTGTTGCCAAGTGGGATAGTTTGCTTGCAGCCTGTTATCCAATGGTAAGATCTCTTTAGTCCCTAACTGGCAGATCTACCACCCTGACTTCTGGAGAAAAGGAGCCCAACCCATGCCTTAGAACATACTTATCTCAAGAGCCACTAGTAAGTTTATACCCTAGGTGGTGGTGGTCTGAGGCCTGAGGCCAGGGAATGGCCAGGTTGAAGAGCTTAGGGCTGGGCAAGCTATTGCCTGAGGCTATTCCCCCACCTAGCCCTTTTGTTTGCCCTGGGGGGAGATGGAAGGGCAGAAAGTAAGAAGGAGGGACTCTTGAGGGTCCCAAGAGAGGCTCTTTGGGAAGGAAGTAGCTGAGGGCCCTTGAAGTCATCTGAGGCTACCAGTTCCTGCCTGGATGTTGGTTGGGCAATTGAGAGACAGGAGAGGCCTCAAGGCTGATCCCCCAACTCAAGGCTGATCACTCCACAGGGAAGCCTCCTATCCGGGCTTCAGGACTGGGCTGGGTGATGGGTCTAACTTCTGAGCCTCAGTTGGGGCTGAGGGACATGGAGAGTGCCCAGAGACTCCTTGGGATACTTGGTGCCCCCTTCCCTACCTAGTGCCTGTGCATCTTCTCATCATCAACTCCCCCAGGTTCAAGGTCCTCTCCAGAAGAGAGAGACAGCCCTACTTCCCAGGAAGACTCTGACTGCTGAGGTGACGTGAGAATGATGGAGTGGAAGAAGCTGGGTAGGTCAGCCTTGGCTCAGAAAGCCACGCCGTGGCACAGCTCTGAGGGAGCCCCAGTGGCTGGACCAACCTACCTGGTAGGCTCCGGGGTACAAGATCAGGTGAGGTGCTCTCTGGGCAGAAGCCCAAAGCCTGGCCTCAGAAGAAGGGGTGGGGACTGAAGCCTGAGTGATACCGCTCTCTTACAGTCTGGCCAGGCCTCTGCCCTCCTTCTCTTCATGCTCATTCCATATTCCTGCAGAGCAGCTGTGCCTTGGTCTGTTGGCCTTGACCCTCTGAGAGCCGGAAGACTCTTTCAGAGTAAGTGACTTGTTGGACTCAGACCAATGTGGCAGAAGCAGAACCTGCCTGAGGTCCCGCCTCCCATCTGGGCCTCCTTTTACCTCCTTTTACCTATCTATACAAAAAGCACTCTGGACAGCCCAGCACCGTGCAGTGGCTGCTTCCACTTCCACTGTGGCATGCAGAGACCTTCGTCTTTTGGTGACTACCTTCAGACATGTAACCCTGTGATCTCATGGTGATTACGTGTAAGAGATAAGCATAGCTGGGGCCCTTAGAGAGTGTGGCCTGGAGTCAGGCTCATCAGGGTTTGAATCTAGCGCTGTCTCTAGCCAGCTCTGTGACTTTGGGCAGGTCGGTTAAGTTCTCCAAGCCTCATTTATCTGATCTGTAATTTATCAGATCATCCTGTTATAAGATCAGGTGAGACAATGTATGTGTACAAAACAAACCTTACAGTTGGCTCTCAACAAATGTTAATTTTGGGACTTCCCTGGTGGCGCAGTGGTTAAGAATCCACCTGCCAATGCAGGGGACACAGGTTCGAGCCCTAGTCCGGGAAGATCCCACATGCCCGTGCACCACAACTACTGAGCTTGCGCTCTAGAGCCCTCGAGCCACAACTACTGAAGCCGGCGCGCCTAGAGCCCATACTCTGCAACAAGAGAAGCCACCGCAACGAAAAGCCCACGTGCCACAACGAAGACCCAACGCAGCCAAAAATAAATAAATAAAATAAATAAGTTTATTTTAAAAAATGTAGATTTCTTTCCTCTGATCCCTCTGATTGGCAGGATGTCTTTGATTAATAGACAGTGGAAAAACACTTTCTGATCTGGGTTTAAAACTTAAAGGTTGAGGGTCTTAAATTAAAAGAAAAAAAAAAAAGGATACTTGGAGGAGCTGTAAAGGTGGCCTTGTCAGTACTTTCACTGAGACTATTCGGTGTCCACCCAGCAACACAGAGATGAATAAAGCGTGGATAATCTTATCTTCTGAGAAAGTAACATCTAATCGTAGAGACAAGTGTAAGCAGACTAAGTTATGGAATGATGTGACAAAGGCCTTATAGAGATCTGTCTGAGTACACATTTGAAAACATCAGCTTCTGTTTGGGGGGTAGAAGTCTGCAAAGGCTTCACAGGAGGTGGTGATGCAACCAAACCCTGAGGAATGAGTAAGAGCTCCTGAGACAGGGAAAGGCATGCCAGCCACAGGGAACACCACAGACATGGAAGTGTGTTGGAGGATGGTGGGTGCAGGAACACTGAGCAGCTTGGACTGGCTGGGCATTTGCTGGCTGGGGATCTGGTAAGCCCTGAGGCTGAGAAGATGGAAAGAGGCCTTGTATCCTCATCCTGAAGACACTGGGGAGCCATTCAAAGGATTAAATGCAGAGGAGTAAAATGACCACATCTGTACTTTATAAAGATGACACTGTCACTAGCCATCCTCAGACCCTCATCTCATCTCTCCTGTACTGTTGCAGCAATGCACTAAATGATCCCCTGTGAGCCAATCTCCAACAACAGATGAATCTTTTTTTTTTTTTAATTTGGCCGCTCCACGTGGCTTGCAGTGTCCTAGTTCCCCGACCAGGGATCAAACCCGGGCCCTCAGCCCCTCAGCAGTAGGAGCGCGGAGCCCTAACTACTGGACTGCCAGGGAATCCCCCAACAGATGAATTTTTAAAAAACAAATATGACCTTTTCATCCCCCTATTTATTTATTTTAAATTTATTTATTTATTTATTTATGGCTGCGTTGGGTCTTCATCACTGCACGCTGGCTTCCTCTAGTTGCGGCACGTGGGGACTACTCTTCCTTGCGGTGCGCTGGCTTCTCATTGCGGTGGCTTCTCTTGTTGTGGAGCACGGGCTCTAGGCGCGCGGGCTTCAGTGGTTGTGGCACGTGGTCTCAGTAGTTGTGGCTCATGGGCTCTAGAGCGCAGGCTCAGTAGTTGTGGTGCACGGGCTTAGTTGCTCCATGGCATGTGGGATCTTCCCGGACTAGGGCTCGAACCTGTGTCCCCTGCATTGGCAGGCGGATTCTTAACCACTGCACCACCAGGGAAGTCCCCAATAAATGTTTGATGAGTGAAAGACTAAATGAGTGAAGGGGCTGTAACAGCCCCTTCCTCCATGTTTCTGGGCCTATGGGTCTACATAAAGTGCTTCCTAATTTCCTTTCTGGTAGAAGTGAGACCAGAGAAAGGAAGGAACTTACTCAAGGTCACAAAGCAAGTCAGCAGCGGTGGGACTCTGTTTCCCATCCCATTGGGATTCTGAGGGCCAGCCCTTGCAGAGAAAGCCCCAGGCCATGTTTTGCCTGGTATCTGAGTCCCCAAGATGGACCCTCCAGACCAGGACTGGGAGCACCACAGAACACTCCCCCTGCCACACACACAAACACCAGCTGCTTGTTCCCTCCTGCCAGGAGTAAGGTTGAGATCTGGAATTCTTCCACCTTGGCTTGCAGTCTTGATCTCTGCCTTTGGGGCTGCCTCTAGGAGGAGCGTCAAAGATCTGCTAGGCTCTGGGCTGAGTGTGGGGTTCTAGGCCACCCTAACTAGTAGGTTAGACTCTGAGTTCTGGAGCTAAGATGAGTCTGTGCTGGGTTCTAGGCTTTGGGGCAGGTTCTGAGCTGGACTCTAGGCTGCTCTGGGCTCTAGATTTTGGGCTTTGTTTTGACCTGAATTCTGGACTCTGAGCTTTGGGTCCTCTGGCTCTGGGTTCTAGGCTGTGACCTGGATTATAGGCTGAGGGTCCAGCTCTAAGTTCTGAGCTCTGATCTTGGGCTCTGGCTGGAATTTGGGCCAGGTTGTGCTCTGGGCTCTGTGGTCTGGGTTCTGGGCTGGACTTTGGACCAGGGCTGGGCTTGTTTGGGCTCTGGGTTCAAGGCTCTGAGCTGTACTTTGGGGCTGGGGTGGGCTGAATACTAAACCTTAGGTGGTAAGCTGTGATCTCAGTCCTCTGAACTCCA
The DNA here is from genome assembly GCF_009873245.2 of Balaenoptera musculus. NCBI lineage: Eukaryota > Metazoa > Chordata > Mammalia > Artiodactyla > Balaenopteridae > Balaenoptera > Balaenoptera musculus. The sequence continues at coordinate 32,370,942 of NC_045785.1, read as the reverse complement.
GGCTCTGGGCTTACATTGGGTGGGAGGAGGGGGTTATAGAAGGGAGAGTAGCAAATTCTTGAGTTTCTCCCTTTGCCCCACTTCTCTTCCTGGAGACTTTCAGCTTTAATTCCTCCTCCCAGAGGAGAAGGCCAAAGTGAAGGTGGTAGTAGCCTTCCTTGAGGTGCCGAAGACTTCCCTGGTCACCAGGAAGAATGAGAAGTGAAGGGTAGGGCAGGTGGCATGTGGAGGTGTCCTCAGGTGGGCAGGATCTATTCTGCTTGTTATCAAGGACCTTCCCACAGAGCAGAGTGTAGTGAGGAAGCACAGGTGCATCTCATAGCAACCATGGGGTGAGAGCAAGGGGTTCCCACCCCCACCTTTCCTTTCCTTTCCCCGAGATGTCACCCCACCCTCTGTTCCAGCCAGGAGTTGGGCTTGAAGCTCTTGGACCCCAGAAGAGGTAATTTCCAGGGCTCACTGAAGCCTTTGCTCAAGTCCATCCCCTTACCCTGACTGCTTTCTCCCTTACAATGGACTTCTCCACATTTTATTCCCCTTCCTCCCCCATCTGCTCTGGAGCCTTTTGCCCAGCAGGACTCCTCCCCAGCCCCACTGCTGGACATGCTCACTCCACGACGCTGCCATGAATGCAAGGCCCACGTGCTGGTGACAGAATTCACTGAAGGACCAGGAATTCCTGTAGGGAAATACAACTGGGAAAAATCATTTAAAATTGTACATGACACATGACTGCCCGAGGGGAAAAACAACGAAAACCTGTTAACAGGATGTCCCCTCATGAGTACACTCAGTTCCTAACTTTATTCTCCTGTCTCAGATCTTTCTTCCCTCACACCCACAGAAAGAGACCACCTTTTCAGTTCTCCATTGGACAAAGCCTCCATTAGGCTCTGTGCAGGAAACCTCACCCCCTAAGCCACATGGGATCAAATCAACAGGATAAGAAACACTCAGCAGAATACTCCCCAAAGTCTGAATTATTCAGACTAGACGAATTTCACAGCAAGAGCATGCAAAGGTACAGGAAATAGCCTTCACCAAACGGCCTAGGCGGGGTTTGGCAATTTTGATTCTCAGTGTCCTGTCCTTTTAAAGTCTTTCCACCAATGAGAAGTAACAAGCTATGCCTCCTCCTCATTGTTCAGATTTGGCCTTTTGGGGTGTGTGGGGATGGCGGGGTGGGGGTGGAGTGGTTAAATGCAGATCAAATACACACATACACACATACCCCTATAAAATACAAGTGTTTATTCTCCGCAACAGTATAGTCTAAATCCATATTGAGGAAGAAAAACACTTTCCTAAGAGCCCTGTAATTGGGTCCCTGCCCATAGTGGGGATAACTCGAATTATCTTTTAGAACAATGGCAGATCCTCTGAGCACATCCTCTTGTTTCAGGCTATGCCACAGCCTACCATGTATAAAAACAAGCCTGCAAAGAGCATTAACCTATGATAGTTCCTCTTGGGTATCTAATGTCCTTGTAAGAGCTTTTTTTTTTTTAATACATTTATTTATTTATTTATTTTTGGCCGCGTTGGGTCTTCATTGCTGCGCGCGGGCTTTCTCTAGTTGCGACGAGTGGGGGCTACTCTTCATTGCGGTGTGCGGGCTTCTCATTGCGGTGGCTTCTCTTGTTGCAGAGCACAGGCTCTAGGCGCGCAGACTTCAGTAGTTGTGATGCGTGGGCTCAGTAGTTGTGGCTCATGGGCTCTAGAGCGTAGGCTCAGTAGTTGTGGCGCACAGGCTTAGTTGCTCCGCGGCATGTGGGATCTTCCCAGACCAGGGATCAAACCCGTGCCCCCTGCATTGGCAGGCAGATTCTTAACCACTGCACCACCAGGGAAGTCCCATAAGAGCTTTGAAATGATTACTTCCTTCCCTTTGGACCAGATGAAAATCATGGGGAATGGAGGGCTTGAATTCTTCCTGTCCCAGAGCGGGCATTCCAGAAGTGTGGGGCATTGGGTTTTCCAAGTACATATTCATTCTTTACATCTCAGCTCCAGTCCCCCACTGTGACCACTGCATCCTCCCTTACAGCTCTGTTTGTCCTAAAAAAGCCTCGACCTAAAACACACAGGGCTGTGAACCTCCTGGGCAAGCTCAGTTCTTAACATGTTTCATGTTTGTTCATTCTGTCTTCCCAGTGTTCAGGAGCCCCAGGATGCAAGGACGAGACCAAGATCCCTTCATTCAGATGAGTATTCACTGAGCCCTGACTCTGTGTCAGGCAGAGTCCTCAAGGAGTTCAGAGTCTAGAGGGAGAAACCAACAGGAAAATAAATCATTACAGTAAGGATCTGATTAAAAAAATTATGATAAAGGGAAACAGAGGAGAGATATGGGCAGGGTTGCCATGTTGCACAATTCTGGGGGTCTATATGATGGGTCCCTCCAGAGTTGTGCAACGAGACTGCCCTGGTCATGTGCGAGCCCAGAGGAGGCATCTGACCTAGTCTGTAAAGTCCCTTGAGGATATCAGGCATTAGCTGGGGCTCGAAGGGCAAGTTTGCCAGGCAGACGAGGAGTGAAGGACCATCCAGACAGAGCAAACAGCATGTATGAAGCCACAGAGGGGTGAGGCAAGATGCTAAGTGCTAGGAAATGTCAGGAAATCCATTTTGGCTGAAGCACAGAGCACATGTGTGGGAATGCCGAGAGCATTTTGTTAAATGAGTTAATGAATGCAAGAAGGACTATAATAACAAAAATCATAATCACCAACATTTGTTAACCACTCACTGTACGCCAGGCACTGTACTAAGTGGTTTCAGTGAATTTCTCATTTTCACCACATCCCCGTGAAATAAGTTCTTTAATATCCTCTCCTCTGCAGATAAGCGCAGAGAAGTTAGTTAACTTGCTCAAGGTCACAGAGCTAGTGGCAGAGCCAGGATGGAAACTCAGATGTCCTGGACTCTAGAACCCTGAGCCATTGACCACTGCTTCTCTCAACACTAAGGCCCTTAGCTTTGGGCAGGGGTGGCCTCAGTGCAGAGCCAGGTGGGCACCAGCAGTCACATCAGCCCCGCTTTGGGCTTCGCCAGCAACAGTGCTTTCACTGGCCATCGGCATTGACAAGAGTCAATGGTTCCACTGAGATCCTAAGCAGAAGGGGAAAACGAGGAGGGAGCCTCATGAGTGAATTCTCCGGGCATGTGTGAGAAGCCCCTGGGATTCCCAGAGCTCCCAGGAGGACTTTGAGGGAGGCTGGGGTCCTGCAGAACCAGAAAAACACACACACACACAATTTGGTGACCGTGTTTTTATCCTAGGCATGGTTACACCCTGAAAAAATGTCAAATTCTCTTCAGGTCTCTCATGTCTGCATGTCCATGCCACCTATTTTTCAACCCCATCAGGACCTCCCATCCCTTGACACACCCCCATCCTCTCCCAACCTAGTGTCCCTTCCTAGTTTTACTTTGTCTTTCCTCCACAGGGCTGGCATTTCTTTTGCAGACACATTCCCCTGTCCTCATCCTGGGTCAAACCCAACTGATTGCTTTCTCTGCTTCTATGCCAGGCTACTGCAAGCTGCTGGAGGAAACCCCGGAATCACATGTGGTCTCTGAGCTCACCTGCTCCACAGCCCTTTGCTTGATCCTTGCCAGCTCTCAGGCTTTTTTCTCAGCCTCATTCTAGGGCATTTCCCCCTCAGCATGACCTTAAAGGACCTCTTCCTTTAACCCTCTTTTCTATTTACCCCATCCTCTCCCACCACTTCAGTGACCATATTTATACTAATAGACTGTATTATATTCTGTACTAGTATACTAATAACTCCTCAATCACAGCTCCACCCAAATCTGGATGCCTCAATGTGTATTTCACACGGTTGTTAATAAAAACTAACTTTTTTTGATTTGTTAGACACTGTGCTTGGTAGATGACATGGACCCTGCCCTCGTGAGCTCACAATCTGCTGAGCAAATAGAACTAGGCAATTAGAATGGAGGGTGTTGGCAGACAGAGCTGAGGGGACAAGAGAGATAGCCGATCCAAGGAAAGTGTATCAGTTAGGCTTGGATTTGGCTGTAGGTGACAGAAAACCTCAAATCACAGTCATTACAACCAGTTAGAAGTCTGGAAATAACTAGTCCAGAGCTAGTATGGTGGATCATACTACATGGATGGTCATGGGACCATCAGAAACCAAGTGCTTTCTGTGTTATTGCTCTACCATCTTCTGCCATCCTTAACACAATGCTTCTATCTCGTTGTCCAGGATGGCTGCTCAAGCTCTGGTCATCACGGTTGCATTCCAGTCAGTCCCAAGGAGGAAGGTGTGAAAGCAGCACACTCTCCCTTTAGAAGCAGTTCCTGGAGGTTGCACAAAACCTTCTGCTCACAAGCTGACTAGCACTTAGTCACAGAGCCACACCTAGCTGCAAGGAATTCTGGGAAATAGAGCTTTTACTCCAGGCAAACTTTGTGCCCAGCTAAAGAGCAGTGTTCTATGACTAAGGACAAGCAGGGTAATGGATACTAGGGACAACTAGTAGCTTCAACTTCAGATGAAGCTGATGAGCTGATGCTTAACCTGAATCGTGAGGGATGAGTCAGAGTTAGCCAGGCAGAGTAGGGTGTTTTAGGCAGTGGGCTGCAGAGTGCATTGTTGGAAATGCAAGTGATTCAGGGTGTCTCCAGCATGGAGTGAGGGAAGACACAAGATGACATTATCTAAGGAATGATTCTGAGAGGGGAGGCATGGCCCGTTCTGAGGAAAGAGGCACACCTAGAGGAAGGGCAGGGAGGAACCAGCCTGAGTTAAAATTAGGTTCCTCCAGAGATCAGCTGCCTGAATATGGCTTGGACTTAGAAGTCCCTAAACTTTCCTTCTCCGGCCTGGAGTTCCAAGAGATGCCGATTTGCACTTGGGCTAACTCTGCTTAGCAGGGAGGCTCTGGAAGCTCTGGAGCTGGGCTGCAGTTCGAGATAATCATCTAGGACCTGTTAGTGGCAGCAAGGTCATTGGCCTCAGCAGCCTCGACCGCTGGTCAAAGGCAGGGCAGTGCTCACATGAGCTACCAGCTGTAGCGTCCTCCCCAGACACATCACCAGGCCTTCCAAAGGTTATATTTATTTCCCCGGGCTGTTTGCAGACATCAGGGCAGGGCACTCAGCTGGGCATGGAGTGTCTGGCTCTCTGGAGAATAGACCCCACCCCCTTGACTCGGCGCGTACTGCCCTTCTCTGCTCTTTCAGCAAGTGGACAATGACCTTGGCCCGGGTCACATCAGAGAATTCAGCGGGGAATTCCAGATATGCCAACACCTCCCCACTGCCCACCGCCTAACAGAGTTCTCCAGCTCACACTCTCCCCCTGTCCCACATCACATACAGACATACCACATACACACATTGCTTGGACCACATACCCAGGTCCACATACCTATCTCCACATATACAGTTATCCATACACAAAAGTCACATACACATCACACACATGCTACGCATAGGCACAGCCCTCCAACTACCCCCTATCATTTATAGACACACACATTACCTACAGACATATACACACTACACATGATATTCTAACATGCCTATACCCACCACACACCATGCCACATATACATCAATACCTACACATGCACACACCTGCACATCACACCCAGATTCCCACTGATGGTGGTTCCTGGGTCTGGGGGACAGAGTCCCCAAGTTCCCTTATCCATAGGAACCCTTGCCTTTTGAGCTTTGATGGGACAGAGACTCAGTGAGGCAATCAGAGGGGAGAAGGAGGCACCCTACCTCCCCAGCAGAAATATATATACTCAGCCCCCACCAAAGAAGGAAGACTGGCCTTTCCCCTATTACTCTATGGACTCATGTTTGCACCTGACGTCAGGGACATGCAGTTCTGGGCAGGTGCTCCAGTATTCCAGTAGGGTGCCTTGGCTCTGTCCCCTAGAAACAAGGCTGTGCCAAGCCTACCAATGTCATAGTGGCAGGAAAACCCTTATGCAATGGGCACTGGAATGTGAAGGACACCTGCAGGAACTGACCCAATGGACCTGGGGAAGGGTGAAGAGGAAAGGCCTTCACGGTTATTGACATCTACTCTCCTCTAGGCGCCATGCCTGTGGGGACTCCACAGCCTTGCCTCCTGCCATTCTCACATCCACTGTTGTCCCATTTTATAGGCAAGAGAATTGGGGCGCCAAGGATCACAGCCAGTAAATGGCAGGCTCATGCTTTGAACCTGGGACTGTTTGTCCCCATAGCACTTGTCAGGGCCCTGACGTTGAGCTGGGATACTGCAGCAATGTGGCTTGAGGGCAGGGGTAACCCCAGAAGTGAGCAGGCTGTATGGGGCTCTGTTTAGTCTCTTCCCATGCTCTCTCCCTCCTTCTAACTGGGGAGTACTGAGGCAGGAAGCCTCAGTCCAGGAAAGTGGAGCTGGAGATTGGGAGGGTAGGGAACAGTTGGCTGGATTGTGAGTCTGGACCCAATGCTATAGGCTAAGCCTATACTTGTCCTGGATATAGAGCCAAAGCTGGTGCTAGGCCAGGAGGTGGAGCTACAGCTTGAAGCAGGTCAGAGTTGGGACTGAGCCAGGAGCTGGACCTGGAGCTGCTGTTGCTGGAGTGAATCCAGGCCAGATCAAGGACTGAACCTGCAGCCAGAGCCAGGATAGTGGGGTTGGGGGATGGAGGCTAAGGGACTCCCAGCTCATGCTTACAGAACCTCCCCAGTACGTCAGGTACTGTGCTAGGTGCAAAGGGAGAGACACGCTGGAAGGAGCTCATGCTACCCAGTAGGGGAGAGAGAGTCAGGAACACCAAGGACTTTAACCCAAGGTAACTTGGTTCTGGCAAAGGGGCCCCCCATGAAGCTGGGCCTTTGACGATGGCCAGAACTTCAGTCGGCAGAGATGGATGAAGCAGACTGTGGTAGGCCAAGTAGGCAGTGGGTGCAAAGGTCCAGAGTCAAGAAAGCCCAGCCCAGGGTCTGTTCAGAGGAGGGTGAAGTAGATCCTGTTTGGCTGGAGCAGGCCAGGGGAGCAGTGAGCATGAGAGCCCAGAGGGCCTGGTTACCTGCTACGGAATTTGCATTTTATCCAGAGGGCAACGGGGTATCGTTGGCAGGTGTTAAGGACAATGACATGGCCAGACTTGGGTTTTAGGAGAGACCGCCGGCTGCTCATGTGGAGGAGGGACTGGGGTGGAGGTGGGAGAACTGGAAGTCAGGGAGACCAAGGAAGAGGCTGATGGAAAGGCCAATGCAAGAGATCACAAGGCCCAAACTGGAGCAGTGACTCAAGGACTGGAGGGAAGCGGACACATACAAGGTCTGTAGAGGGGTAGGATTGACAGGATTTAGTAATTATTTTTTGATTGAGTGTGAGGGCGAGGATGAAGCCTAGGAGGATACCCAAGGTAGAGCCCAAGTGTCAGGAGACTGAGAAGCCATCACAGAAGTGGGGCCACCCCAGGAGAAACCGTAGGGATGGAGCCTGAGCTCCAGCCTTGTCCTCCCAACTCTGCCTCTCACCAACTGAATGTCCTTGGCATGTTATTTATGTTCTCTGCACCTCAGTTTCTTCTTCTGTAGAATGGAGAAGATTGCATTTCCTCCACAGGGTTTTTTTTATAAATTTATTTATTTATTTATTTATTTTTGGCTGTGTTGGGTCTTCGTTTCGGTGCGAGGGCTTTCTCTAGTTGCGGCAAGCGGGGGCCACTCTTCATCGCGGTGCGCGGGCCTCTCACTATCGCGGCCTCTCTTGTTGTGGAGCACAGGCTCCAGACGCGCAGGCTCAGTAGTTGTGGCTCACGGGCCCACTTGCTCCGCGGCATGTGGGATCTTCCCAGACCAGGGCTTGAACCCGTGTCCCCTGCATTGGCAGGCAGATTCTCAACCACTATGCCACCAGGGAAGCCCCCCTCCATAGAGTTTTTATGACGATCAGATAAAACATGCATGATGGTGCCTGGCACATAGTAAGAGTCAATGCATGTTTCAAAGCTCAGCCCTGCCCCAGCCCAGATCTCTGGCTCCCAAGTAAGATCGCTGGCCTCTACCAATAACAGTCGCAATACCTCTTGGTCACAAGGGTTGGGGTTCTCTCAACTGACCTGTTATCCTACCATGTGGCAGCTCCAGGTACCTCTGGACTCCCCACTTCCCCACAGCTGAGAATGTCCTGGGTGCCCTGTTTGCTCACTCTGCAGCCAGAGGGACCCAGCTGGGCCCTTCCTCTGAGCTCCCCTTCCCAATAGCATTCCAGAGGCCCACCAAGTGACCCTGGGGGGCAAGAAGGAGCTTCTGAAGGGCACTTAGGTGTTCTGAACTTGACTGGGGTCTTGCCCCCATCTTACCATTCAGGCTACATCAGGTTTTGGTCAGAACCCCTCCTCCTTAACTATTCTTTAGTCCACCGCTGCGGTGAGATACTGGGGAGAGGTCCAGTGCTGCAGATGGAAGATAAGTCCCCCTGGCAAGGCAGGGGATGGAAAAGGAAGAGATTCTGGACCCCGCAAAGTCTGGCAGGCTCCTCTCCTCCTCCTTTTGCATCTTCCAATTCCTTCAGTGCCTTCATCCCTTAATGTAAACAGGTCCTCAGGATCCATCCGGGGCCTTCTGTTCTTCCCACACATCCCTGGGGTGATTTTTTTTTTTTTTTTTTTTTTTTTGGCTGTGTTGGGTCTTGGTTGCTGCGCGCAGGCTTTCTCTAGTTGTGGTGAGCCGGAGCTACTCTTCGTTGCGGTGCACGGGCTTCTCATTGCAGTGGCTTCTCTTGTTGTGGAGCACAGGCTCTAGGCTCGTGGGCTTCAGTAGTAGCAGCACGCAGGCTCAGTAGTTGTGGTGCGTGGGCTTAGTTGCTCCACGGCAAATGGGATCTTTCCGGACCAGGGATCGAACCCGTGTCCCCTGCATTGGCAGGTGGATTCTTAACCACTGCGCTACCAGGGAAGTCCCCCACCCTGGGGTGATTTAACCAGGCCTCCTGTCTCACCAACGGTGTGTCTTAGTGCTGGCTCTCTCTTTTGAGCACTAGATCTGAGATACCTCACTGATCTCATGACTGACGCAGACTCTCAGACCCCACATGGCTAAAAACAAACTCATTCCCCTCCTCTGGACCCTCAGGTCAGTGAATGGGTCTACCTTCCACCCATTCCCTCAGGCCAGAAACCCAAGAGTCAACCTGTCTCCTCTTTCTCCCCCATTCCCCACATGCTGTCAATTCTACTTTCGAAATTCCTGATACCTGTCTGCTCTTTCGCTCCATCTCCACTTCACTTCCTGGTAAGGTCTCGACACCTTCCACTTAATCACTAACTTCTGGCCTCTAGCCCAGCTGTGAAAACGCAAAGGACTTCAGATCTTTTCTTGGTTCAGGGGACACAAATGACATGAACTGCCCCATTCTGACATATTTAAGAAATCTTTTTTTTTTTAGGAGATGTCCCAGAAGGCAACATTTTAAAACCAAGGCAATCAATAACCACAACTTAAATATAATATCTGCCTTTCAAAATAAATTTGCCTTGCAGACCCTTGCAACAGGGGAATTGCCCAAGAGTTTTTTTTTTTTCTAGTAAAACAATTAACAACATTTTGCAAAAGACATAGGAAAACACACTATAAATAAAGAGACTGCTTCTAGCACAATAGCCAATAGCAGGTTATGAAACACAAGCTTCCCAGACCATCAATCTTTTACAAAGAAGCCCAAATCTGAGTTTTAGATGAAGTTTCACAATTTTCAAAGGTTGACAATCAGTTTTCAAAATCTTTAAAACCGCTGTCCAGGCCTCCAGCGTGCAACTTTTGGCCCCTCTAGTGCATCCTCCACGCCACTCTTGAAATGGTCTTTTGCAATAATAAAAATTATTTTTTGAAAAGATCCTACACTTAATGCTGACTGATTGCAGCCATGATTCCAAGTGCTTCACACGGAATTCATTTAATCCAACACTCCATGAAGTAGTGGAGCTACGTCTGCTCATTTAATCCAACATTCCACCCGCTGAGGTCCAGAGAGGTTAAGTCATTTGCCCAAGTTACACAGCTACTGGGTGGCGGAGCCAAGATTCCAACCCAGCCATCTGACCACAGAGCCACCAACTGTGAAGGTCCTTGGGATCATGGACCGGTGCCTGCCGCACCTTGATAACTGATGGGTACATGAATGAGTGAAGGCGTGAAGGCATGAGGGCAGATCGAGTCTTCCCTGCCCAGTAACTACCTGCCTGAACGCCGCGGGCCGCGCCCCACCAGCGAACGCCAAGAACGCGCGCCAGGGGGTCCGCGGCGACTCAGCGGGAGCGAGCCTTGCACAATGCAGGTGCCGGCTGCTCCCTCCCTTCCGCCGCTTTGAGGCTCCGGGACAGCCCCGGCCACCGCTTCCTGCGCACAACCGCCGGGCCTGAGACGTCCGGCTGCCGCCCTCCGCCCTCCAAGCCCCAACCCTGGAGTCGGGGTGGGTTCACTTCCTGGCTGTGTGCTTGGGGCAGGTCAGCCAGCGGTGCCACGACGGATTTGTTGTCTCCTGGTCCTTCCCGTGCCACGCCCCTTCCTTGACACACCGAGTTTCAGGGTGGTCCAGGACTCAGAGCCAATTTAAATTCAGCACCCACCCCACTCCTCCACAAGTATGATAACAATAATAGACTCTACATCGTGGAGCACCTTCCTAGGTGATGGGAAGGCCCAGCCGAGAGCTTTGTACAGATGGTCTCGTTTAATCTTCACAACGGTCATGCAATGAGTATTCCTACCCCTATGTGACAAGTTACGAGACTGAAGACCAGATTGGTTAAGTGCCTTTCTCAGATCAGGCAGTGAGGGGATGGCGGAGCCCTGATCTGTCTGACACCAGTGTCTTGCTTGTTCTTACACAGTGTTCTGTGTAGCTGATCCAACGTTTGGGTCCAGGGACTGGAGCCAGGCCTGGGAAGACAGACCCATGTGGGTGCTTCCTGAGGGAAGCACCCTTCTGATGGGGGATAACTTTCTAGTTGGGAGTTGGACAGTAGCACACAGTGCTATAATACTTCCACCATAACAGATATAGTAGATAATAGTAAAATACAGTAAAACAACTGGGGAATGATGAGTTTGGAGTCTCTACTATCTTTGTGTTTCATATTTACTTAAATGTAAATTTATATAATTTAATTTTTAATGACCACATGTAACAACCAGCTCCCAGGATTCCTGAAAAGGCAACAACTCCAGCACAGCACTGGGCCTAGGTCACTCAGGCCCCAAGGGTGGCAGCTCCTTCTGCTGCCTCAGGGCTCCTACGCACATGAGTCACTGTCTCTCTAGCCTGGGATTCCCTCTAGTGGACAGAAGAGTGATTCCAGGTGATTCCCTGGCTCCACTTGTGCCCAGACGTCGGAACCCAGAGCAGGGTGTGGATGAGGTTTTGTCATCCTTCATGGACAAAGTTTCTTAAGGAGAGCTTGTATGGTTTCACAATTATCCTCAGGCACGAGGCACGTGGTATTCCACCTCTCTGAGGGGCAGTCGTGGAGGGCCCCTGGGCGACAGCCATGATCATGATCTCCAGAGCTTCTCAAAAATTCCATCTCATCCCCCATGTGATAGCTCAGGCTGGCCACATCAGCTCCCCCCACTCCCATCAGGTCTACCTCTAAAAAAGGCAAACTTGTGAGTGCCTTGTTTGTATTAGGGCTTAAATTTTCACATAACTCATAGTCCACTAGTGAAACACTGATGAGGACCATTCATATGTGTCGGGCACATATGAGAAAAAGGAGTCAATTAGATGCAGAGCTGGGGCTCCCTCTCCTGCATTATGCTTAGACTCTCTTCTTCCAGAAGTGATCTTTCCAAAGCACAGATATATCTGCATCACTCCTCCACTCACAAACCTCCGATAATTCTCCATTGCTTTCAGCTTCAGTTCAAGCTCCTTCACCATACATTCAAGGCCTTGATTGAGACCCCACATACATTGTTTACCTTGAATCTCCAAAGACAGAACGAAAAGAAAACTGACATTTTTGAAATTCTCTTCTGGGCCAGGCACTGTGCTAAACGCTTTGCCAACAGTATTATTTAATTCTCCAATAATGCTACTAGATAAGGATAACCACTTTACAGATGAGAAAACTGAGAGGCAGTACAAGCCGACTCAGTGTGACACAGCTTGCAAACAGAGAAGTTTTATATTTAGCCTACCCGTCTCTGTTCTTGAAAGCTGTCCCTGTCTCTCTAGACCTGGCCCCTTCCCCAGGTTGGCTGCAGAGTGAGGTGCAAAGACTCCAGAACTCCTTTCTCACTGCACTCAAGGCAAGGCCACATTTCTTAGGGTTCTTAGGAAAGGATTGCTTTTCAGTGAAACTCAAGCAGAGCCACAGACTTGGGATTAGAAACCAGATTTTAATCTGATTAAATTTTTCTGGTGTTGACGCCAGAGTCCTTCCTCTCCCCTCCTTCCCCCTTTCTCTTCCCTAACTCTCCCTTCTCATCTTCTCCCACCTTCATCTCCTTAACTTCCACTGCAATCCTAAACATCTTTAAGGCTCAGATGAAATTTCCCTCCTCCAGAAAGCCCTCTCAGACCACCTGGCTCAGGAATCTGCTTAATGAAAGTGAGAATTGTTGCAGTTTGAAAGGGAGAGCAGATTTCTGGCTAAACATGAGGATTGATCACATGGGTTTATCTCCACTGATTCCTGAAATTCCACTAAAATGACAGTAAATGGATTAGGAAAAAAAGTATAAACTCACAAGGGAAGGGAATGACTGCTTAATGGGTGTGGAGTTTCTTTTGGGGGTGATGAAAACGTGGAAATTGTGGTGATGGTTGCACGAAGGAAAGAAGGAAAGTAAGAAAGAAAGAAAGAAAGAAAGAAAGAAAGAAAGAAAGAAAGAAAGAAAGAAAGAAAGAAAGAAAGAAAGAAAGAAAGAAAGAAAGAAAGAAAGAAAGAAAGAAAGAAAGAAAGAAAGAAAAGAAAGAAGGGAGGGAGGGAGGGAGGAAGGAAGGAAGGAAAGAAGGAAAGAAAGGAACAGGAGAAGATGGACCCATACCTCACACCATATACAAAATTTAACTCCAATGGATCAAAGACCTAAATATAAAAGCTAAAACTATAAAACTCTAGGAAGAAAACATAGGGGTAAATCTGCATGATTTGGTAATGAATTCTTACATATGATGCTCCAAACCACAAGCAACAAAGAGAAAGTAGACACATTGGATTTCATTGGAATTAAAAACTTTTGTGAATTAAAGGACACTATGAAAAAAGTGAAGAGGCAATCCACAGAATGGGAATAAATATTTGCAAATCATGTATCTGATAAGGGTCTAGTATCCAGACAATGACAAAAAGACAAACAATTCAATTAAAATATGGGCAAAGGATTTGAAGAGACAGTCTCCAAAGAAGATATACTAATGGCCAATAAACATGAAAAGATGCTCAATATTATTAGTTGTTAGAGAAATATGAATCAAAACCACGAGGGGAATTCCCTGGCAGTCCAATGGTTAGGACTTGGCACTTTCCCTGCCATGGCCTGGGTTTGATCCCTGGTCGGGGAACTAAGATCCTGCAAGCCTCAAGGCACGCCCCCGCCAAAAAAACAACAGTGAGATACCACCTTACATCCACTAAGATGGCAATAAAAATAACAGTAATAATAACTGAAAATAAGTGTTGGCCAGAATATGGAAAAATCAGAACCCTTATACATTACTGGTGGGAATATAAAATAGTGCAGCCACAGTGGAAAACAGTTTGGCAGCTCCTCAAAAAGTTTGGCAGTTCCTCAAAAAGTTAAACATAGGGGACTTCCCTGGCGGTCTAGTTGTTAAGATTCCGTGTTTCCACTGCAGGGGGCGCGGGTTTGATTCCTGGTCGGGGACTATAGATCCCACGCGTGCAGCCAAATAAGTAATAAATAAATATAATTAAAAAATAAATATCAGGTTTTTTTAAAAAAAAGTTAACGGAGAGTTGCCACCTGACACAGCAATTCTACTATAAGTATATACCACCAAAATAATCAAAGACATATTCAAACGAAAACATGTACATGATGTTGATAGCAACATTATTCATAATGGCCAAAAGTGGAAATAACCCAAATGTCCCTCAACTGATGAATGAACAAAATGTGACATATCTATACAATGAATATTATTCAGCCATGAAAAAGAGTGAACTCCTGATATATGCTGCAACATGGATGAAGCTTGAAACAAATGCTTAGCGAAAAGAAGCCAGATGCAAACGGTCACATATTGTATAATTCCATTTTATAGAAATGTCCAGAAAAGGCAAATCTACAGAGACAGAAAGCAGATTAAAGGTTGCCAGGGTGTAGGAGGGCAGGGGGAATGATGTTTAATGGTACGGGTTTGGGGGAGGAATGATGAAAATGTTCTGGAATTAGATGTGACAGTTGCACCACCTTGTGAAACCACTGAATTGTACACTTTCAATGGTTAAAACGGTGAATTTGATGTTATGTAAATTTTACTTTAATTTTTTATTTACTTCTTTATTCATTTATTTTGGCCACGCTGCACAGCATATGGGATCTTAGTTCCCTGACCAGGGATAGAACCCATGCCCCCTGCAGTAGAAGCATAGAGTCCTAACCACAGGACCACCAGGGAATTCCCTACTTTAATTTTTAAAAAGAAAGAAAGAGTAGGGGAGACAACAGCAATTGAGAGATGTGAAGCTGGAAACCAGATGGATAATGGCTGGCTCCCTTAGCAAAAGGCCAGAGGAAGCTGAAATACAACTCCTTATCCAGGGAGTGAGGAAGAGAGAGAAGTACCAACAAGAAACGAGTCTATAACTGCATCAGAACACAAGAACAGCTCAGGAAGAGGAGGCGCTGGATACATTTGAAGGCAGGTTGTAGGATGGGGCTGAAAAGGGGAGGCTTGCATGGAAGCATAAGGAGTTAGACTCCTAAATCTCCTCCTTCAACCTCTGCAGCCAAGTGACTGCCCTCTTCCAGCTTGTCAGGAGATTGAATTGAGAGGCTCTGGATTTGGGAACACCAGGCACAGCTGAGAATAGGAGTGACAGACTGTACTGTAATGAGGGGGGATTTGCTGAACTATAAGACCCTCTCACCCCTTTTCCCCTCTTGGTTCCCAGAACACTGTCAAGCAGGCTTATTACCTTGCCCCTGGTAGAAGATTAGAGGACTTCTCTACATGGACATTTCAAAACCCACAGATACAGACTGTTGAAGAGTTCCTGGTAAAACTGCCAGATACCTGCTTACTCACCCTATAGTGAAGCTCCATAACTAACAGACCACCGCCTGCCCAGTCCCCACCACACACACATAGAGCTTTCAATCAGCTTTTAATACTTCACTCTTTAATATAAGTAAAAGCTGACAGCAAGGATCACCAGACATTTGATGAAAGCCTCTAACAAAAAAAAAAGAGCAAAGCAAGTGTGGGGTGGGGAGACAGATTCCAAGGAAATAGGGAAAACAGGGAGCAGAAGAAAACTTCCCAATTTATAATTAATATAAAAACTATTATTAATAGCCTCAGAGGGAAAAGAGGGGGAAAAATTGTGTCCATGGAAAAAAAAAAGAAGCCACAAAAAGGGAACATTTGAGAAACAAACAAAAAAAAGAGCTCTAAAAAAATTTTTTTAAAATATAGTATCAAAAATTAAATCTATAGGTTGGAAGTTGAGGAAATCTCCCGGAAAGTCAAAAACAAACAAACAAACAAACAAAAAACAAAACAAAACCACACACACACAGAGGTAGAAATTGAAGAAAAGATAAGAAAAGGATAGCAGGAGTTTCAGAAAGAGAGAAGAAAAGAAAATGAATGGAGTGGGGAAATTTTTCAAAAAAATAATTGCAGAGTGCAATTATTTTTTCAGATTTGAAGGTTCATAATGCAAAAAGATCCTGCAATGCAATTCTGACACTAGCTATCCAGACTAAGCCAAGTTTCACAGGTTGAGGGCATAGTCCTCCAAGAGACTTGCCTCACTTCAGACACCAGCTGCAAGCTTAGGGGTTCCCAAACCACCTACACTTCTGACCAACTGACTACAAATTCAGGGAGTTTCCACTACCCCCTGAGGTTTGATAATACACTAGGACAACTCACAGATCTCAAGAAAATGCTATACTTATGGTTACAGATTTATTAGGGCAAAAAAAGATACAAATCAGGACCAGCCAAAAGAAGACACACAGGACAAGGTTTGAGGGTCCCAAATGTGAAGCTTCCAGTGTCCCCTTCCTGTGGAGTCAGAACACATCACCCTCCCAGCACATGGATGCAGAGGACTGTTAACCAGGAAAGCTTACCTGAGCTTCAGTGTCCAGTTTTTATTGGGATTTCATTACATAGGCACAATGGATTGAATCATTGTCTGCATGATTGAACTCAATCTCCAGCCCCCTTCCCTTTTCTAGAGGTCAGACAGTATCACATGGCTTAAAGCTCTAACCCCTAATCACAAGGTTGGCCTTTCTTGTTCGACCAACCCCTATCCTGAGTCATCTTAAACTATCCAGGGGACCACCATGAGTAACCTCATGAGCATAAACTATCAGGGCCCTAATAACAAAGACAGTCCTATCACTCTGGAATTCCAAGAATTTAGAGGCTACCTCCTAAGGACAGGAGACAAGGGCCAGTCAAATTATTTATTATACAACAGACCCACACCAAAGCACAGCAGTGAAAAAAAAATCAGAATTCCAGAGACAAAGAGCACATCCTAAAATCTTCCGGAGAGAGAAACTGGTCACATACAAAGGTTTGTAGATCAAATGATATCAATCTTCTCAATAGCAATACTGGTTGCTAAGAAACAGGAAAGCAATACTTTTAAATTTCTTAGGGAAAATTATTTCTCATCTAGTATTCTATACCCAGCCAAAGTATCAACCAAAGGTGAGGGTATAATAAAGACAATTTCAGAAATGCAAGGCCTCAAAAATTTCACTTCGCAAGTACCCTTTCTCAGGCAGCTGCTAAAGGACGTGCGCCACCAATGTGAGGAAGTAAATCAAGAAAGAAGAAGCAATGAGCTTCAGAAAACAGGAGAGCCAACACAGGAGAGAAGCAAAGGGAATTTCCAGGATGATGGTGAAGGGAAGTTGTGAAATGACAGTTGTGAAGCAGACCTAGAGATCATTAAGTTCAAATTGTAACAGAAAAACAAAGGGCTCCAAAAGGGATGTTTCCAAGAAAGAAATGGAGCTGATAGATTGATTAACTGTCACGTTTGACCATATGAAGTGGTCTTTGTAGCTCTGGTGGGAACGTGTAGGGTAAACGTGTAGAATAAATATATCCATAGAAAGAAATATCTACATTGAAATCTAAGCCAAAAAGAAAAAATATATACAATTTAACTCTGAAAGAAAAATTTTTAAGAGAGGAAATGTAGTCAGAGTACTCCATAGTACTCTGATACTCTAATATTTGACTCATATAGTCAGAATATTATAGATATTGAATATTTATTTCATAACTGAACTATAAATCTATTGGGAGAATAAGAGAAGACCAAGTATGTATGGTGGGGGCTTCCCTGGTGGCGCAGTGGTTAAGAATACGCCTGCCAATGCAGGGGACATGGGTGCAAGCCCTGGTCCAGGAAGATCCCACGTGCCACGGAGCAACTAAGCCCATGCACCACAACTACTGAAGCTCGCGCGCCTAGAGCCCGTGCTCCACAACAAGAGAAGCCACCGCAATGAGAAGCCCGCGTGCCACAACGAAGAGTAGCCCCTGCTCGCTGCAACTAGAGAAAGCCCGTGCGCAGCAACGAAGACCCAATGCAGCCAAAAAAATAAATTAAATAAAATTAATTAAAAAAAAAAAGCCTGTATGGTGGGACAGGAAATATAAGAGCTACATCTCCTTCTATTTTAAATGTCAATAGGGGGACTTCCCTGGTGGTCCAGTGGTAAAGAATCCACCTTCCAATGCAGGGAACAGGGGCTCGATCCCTGGTCGGGGAACTAAGATCCCGCATGCCACAGGGTAACTAGGCCCTCGCGCCATAACTACTGACCTCGTACGCCTCCACTAGAGAGCCCACATGCTGCAAACTAGAGAGCCCGTGTGCTCTGGAGCCCGTGCACCACAGCTAGAGAAGAGAAAACCCGCATGCCACAACTAGAGAGAAGCCCAGCGCTGCAACAAAAAAGATCCCACGTGCTGCGACTAAGACTTGACACAGCCCAATAAATAAATAAATAAACAAATAAAAATTAATTAATTTAAAAAATGTCAATAGGAATTTAAAAATTCCTATTGGACTTCCCAGCCAATAGCTGTGAGAAATAAATTTCTGTTGTTTTTATGTCACCCCACCCCCCAATTTTTAAAATAGATTATCTGTATTGGTCAAAATGTGGAGGGAAATATCAGGGACAAAAAACAGCTAAACCATGGGGCTTCCCTGGTGGTGCAGTGGTTGAGAGTCTGCCTGCCAGTGCAGGGGACACGGGTTCGAGCCCTGGTCTGGGAGAATCCCACATGCCACGGAGCAGCTGGCCCGTGAGCCACAATTACTGAGCCTGCGCGTCTGGAGCCTGTGCTCTGCAACGAGAGGCCGCGATAGTGAGAGGCCCGCGCTCCGCGATGAAGACTGGCCCCCACTTGCCGCAACCAGAGAAAGCCCTCGCACAGAAACGAAGATCCAACACAGCCATAAATAAATAAATAAAATTAAACATCATCTAAAAAAAAAAAAAAAACCAGCTAAATCCGTAGTTGCCTTTGGGGAGTGGGAATCAGGGGTGGTGAGCGTAGGGGAGAAGACTACCTTTTCTTTTAACCGTGTCATACATTTAGTTGATTTTGAAAAATTATTATTTTTCATGTATTTTACATGTATTATTTTGATTCAAAATATGTTTTAAGAAAAAGAAAGGAAATTAAAAATTGCAGAAAAACTGAGTGTCCCTAGAGTAGCATTTGTTACCTCCGTGAATTCATCACCATCCTGGGTCCAGACATCACTCAGAAACCAGAGCTATTAGCCCTAAAAGCAGCAGCGTCTCTGCAGAACAGACACACATTAACCAGGCCCATGAGACTGACACTTCAAATCAGATGCCAATTCATTAAGTTATAAGGGGAAGCAGGGCTTTGAAGCAGACTGGATCTTCTTGTTCACTGATGAGGGCGTTCTCTCCCTGTGGGCGGATCGACATGGGGAACAGAGTGGTTTTTCAGCAGGTCGCTTGGTGATCCAGAGCACAAGTGAAGTGGGGGATGAACTGGGTGGTTTCAAAGAATGATGCTTCCATCTCCGTTGTTCCTGGACCAGCATCTTTGTCCCCAGACAGTGCTAGGATGGACACTCTGGTGAATGCCTTGACAACACTTTTTTTTTTTTTTTATAAATTTATTTTATTTATTTATTTTTGGTTTTGTTGAGTCTTCATTGCTGTGCATGGACTTTCTCTAGTTGCGGTGAGCGGGGACTACTCCTTGTTGCAATGCGCAGGCTTCTCATTGCGGTGGCCTCTCTTGTTGCGGAGCACGGGCTCTAGGCACGCGGGCTTCAGTAGTTGTGGCTCACGGGCTCCAGAGTGCAGGCTCAGCAGTTGTGGTGCATGCGCTTGGTTGCTCTGCGGCATATGTGATCCTCCCGGACCAGGGCTCGAACCCGTGTCCCCTGCATTAGCAGGCGGATTTTTAACCACTGCACCACCAGGGAAGCCCGACAACACTTTTTTTTTTTTAATAAATTTATTTATTTTTTTTTTTTTTTTTTTTTTTTTTTATTATTATTTATTTTTAGCTGTGTTGGGTCCTCGTTTCTATGCAAGGGCCCTCTCCAGTTGCAGCAAACGGGGGCCGCTCTCCATCGCGCTGCGCGGGCCTCTATCGCTGCGTAGCACAGGCTCCAGACGCGCAGAGCTCAGCAGCCGTGGCTCCCGGATCCAGCTGCTTCGCGGCATGTGGGATCCTCCCAGAGCAGGGCCCGAACCCACGTGCCCTGCATTGGCAAGCCGACGCTCAACCACTGCGCCACCAGGGAAGCCCTATTTATTTATTTATTTATGGCTGTGTTGGGTCTTCGTTTCTGTGCGAGGGCTTTCTCCAGTTGTGACAAGCGGGGGCCACTCTTCATCACAGCATGCGGGCCCCTCACTGTCGCGGCCTCTCCTGCTGTGGAGCACAGGCTCCAGACGCGCAGGCTCAGTAGTTGTGGCTCACAGGCCCAGTTGCTCCGCGGCATGTGGGATCCTCCCAGACCAGGGCTCGAACCCGTATCCCCTGCACTGGCAGGCAGACTCTCAACCACTGCGCCACCAGGGAAGCCCCCCGACAACACTTCTTGATCTCTGCTTTGTTGACTGTCCAGACCCCTCCTGACCGGCACCTTCTTCTCTTTAGCTGCATTAATACCTTTTTTCAGGTTACAGTCTAGACTGGGCCTGACAGTGATTCTGTCTCCAGCAGGTAGACTGGCACATTTCCATTTTTTTTTCTCTTTTTTAAAAATTTTTTTTGGAGTATAGTTGTTTTACAATGTTGTGTTAGTTTCTACTGTACAGCAAAGTGAATCAGCTATACGTATACATATATCCCCTCTTTTTGGGATTTCCTTCCCATTTAGGTCACCACAGAGCATTGAGTAGAGTTCCTATACAGT
Source organism: Balaenoptera musculus (assembly GCF_009873245.2). Taxonomy (NCBI): domain Eukaryota; kingdom Metazoa; phylum Chordata; class Mammalia; order Artiodactyla; family Balaenopteridae; genus Balaenoptera; species Balaenoptera musculus. Next base: position 32,350,317 of record NC_045785.1, on the reverse strand, counting down.
AGGTTCTCATTAGTTATCTATTTTATACTTAATATCAATAGTGTATATATGTCAATCCCAATCTCCCAATTCATCCACACATCTCTACTTTAAAGCATTAGAGGCTTGTGTCCAAACAGGCAACACATTTACAAAGCACGCACGCTGTGCCAGGCTCTGTTCTAAGCCCTGGATCTACAGTGGTCAACAAGACTGACATTTGTCCTTGCCCTCATTGAGCTTACAGTCTGGTGAGGAAGACAAAGTATGCAAAGTGAAGGAGCAGTTTAGCTCTCAGAAGACAACTTAATTCACTTTATTCTAGTTCTTGAGGTGAGGCTACCTCCTGGTTGTCCCCAGATATCACCTACTACAATGAACCATGGGGAGGGGCTGTTGAGTAAGGAATCTCATCTAGATAGAGAAAGAAGACCCACTTCTCAAGCATATATTCCCAGCCTCCCATGGATTCTATGCCCCAAATCTTTCCAGTAAAATGATTTTCTGCTTAAATGTATCTGTCATTAGTAACCAAGAACTCGGACTGGTACGGCAACCATTTCAGACATCTGTGGACCAGAGAACAAGTCCCCAGAAGGCAGTTCCAACCCCTCTGCCTCGGGGCTGCAACCAAACCTGGAACCTCTCTGATCTGTACCTTCCATTCAGCACAAAGCAGGGCACACAGGCTGTCTCACTAAAATCTGGTTGGCTGAGTCACTCAGTAATTTCAGCCAGAAGCTGTTCTATGTACTGAGGTTGCAAAGCTAGTAAGAGGTAGTTGCTGCCTTCAAAGGTGTCCTGCATGCATCTTGGAGCTAACATATGCAAAACTAAGGGTGTCATCTTCCTTCCCTTTTCTCTCAACCCATACATCAACTCACACCTGGTGTCCCACGCTCCAAACACATTGAACTGCTTGCACATCTCACATCCCTCTGCTGGGATTTCAACAGTGAGTAGTTTGGCGTTCTTAGACCACAGGGGTGGGAGAGAAAGATAGCAGGTAATCAGGCTGCTGCTTGTAGACCAGACCTTGAATGCCAGTTAGAGCATTCTAGATGTATTGGTTGCTACCCCAAGTTACTTTCCTTGGTCTAAATAGAATGCCCCTATAGTTTAGCTTTTCCTCTTCTACTGAAGGAAGTCTGCATAGAAGAGGACAAAAGGCTTATACGTCCATCATCTTGGCTAGAGATGCAGCTGCAAGCAAAGTTCCCATTTTACAGATGAGTAAACAGAGGCTTCAAAGGACTTGGCTCTACAGCTAGCGAGTAGCAAAGCAAGGGCTTGAAGGAAGTTTCCAGACTCCAAATCTCCATTCTTTCCTCTACTAGTACAGCTGCTACAGAGTGTTTTGTGTGTGGTATTAGGGAGGGGAATCTCAGCCCTGGCCTGGTCCTGGGGAAAAATTCTCTTTGCCACCCATACCAGGGGCTAAGTTTGTTCTACTTGCCTCTCCTGGCCTAATCCCTTCCCTAGATACTCTATCTTCTTAAACCCTCACAACAATCCTGTGAGGTATCACCATCCCTTCATTTTACAGATGAGACCAAGGTTCAGAAAGGTTAAGTTTCAGGCTCCAAAATCCGGAGTCTTCACCACCTTGCTTCGCTGAGGTTTAGGAACACCGAGCTGATGAAACGGGCCAAAAGGTGATGAAGCGGGTGCCAGGGACCAGCCCCAGTTCGGGGCTCAGGGCCACCAGGCGGCGCGGTGGAGGTGCGGCTGCCCCCAACTACCTTATTCCCCGCGGGCCAGAAGCACCAGAACCAAGAGGGGCGAGCCCAGGGAAGCAGGCTCGTGGGGCGGGGAGTAGTTCTCTTCCCCAGCCCAGAATCTGCAAGGAGCGCGGTTCTCGTTCGGTCTCTAGGGGACCACCCGGGCCTCGCTAAAGAGTCACGCCCCCACCAGGCGACCGCCGGGCTACATCAGCTCGCCGCCTGCTCTGCGCTCCCCAGTGTGCAATTTATTTCGAGGGGTACAGGGAATAGAATAGAGTGAGATAGGGTAGCTTGGAGGGGTGGGGCTGGGACTCCACCGCCCCCACCTGTCGACCGGGAGGGGCGGGGAGGGGCGGGGCTTGTCCCGTAGGGCCCGCCCCCGGTCCCTGAGCCCCGGACGCGCGACGAGATATAAGGCAGCCGGGAAACAATGCGCCTGCATCTCGCGCTCCCGCGCCGCTCCCGGGAGCGTCCGGGCCGCCGTGCGCGAGCGAGGGCGGGAGCGCGCGCGGGAGGGGGGCGAGCTCCTGAGTGTGGTCCGCGCGCTCGGTGGCGCGCATGTGCATGTGTGCGGGCTGCCGGGCTGCCCCGAGCCGGCGGGGAGCCGGTCCGCTCCAGGCGGTCGGCGGCGGGAGTGAGGTGAGGCTGCGGGCGGCCGGGGAACGGGCGCGGGTCCCGGGGAACGGGCTGCAGGCTGCCTTCTGGGCACAGCGCGCCCCCGCCCGGCCCGGCCGGGCCCTGGGAGCTGCGCTCCGGGCGGCGCTGGCAAAGTTTGCTTTGAACTCGCTCCCTGCAGCCTAGTCCGCGCGCTGTGACCGGCTTCCCTGGGCACGCTGACCCTCGGCCGGGCTGCCGGGTCGCGAGGGAAGGGCGCAGGCTCCAAGCCGAGAGATTGGAGAGGGACGAGAGCCTGGCAGCCAGCTGTGCTGGGGGACGGGGGGACACCTCCCTCCCCGGGCCCGCACCCGGGTCAGCACGTCCCCCTTCCCTCCCGCAGGGAGCGGACATGGACTTCGACTCGTACCAGCACTATTTCTACGACTATGACTGCGGGGAGGATTTCTACCGCTCCACGGCGCCCAGCGAGGACATCTGGAAGAAATTCGAGCTGGTGCCGTCGCCCCCCACGTCGCCGCCCTGGGGCTCCGGTCCCGGCGCCGGGGACCCGGCCCCCGGAATTGGCCCTCCAGAGCCGTGGCCCGGAGGGGGCGCCGGGGACGAGGCAGAATCCCGGGGTCACTCGAAAGCTTGGGGCAGGAACTACGCCTCCATCATCCGCCGTGACTGCATGTGGAGCGGCTTCTCGGCCCGGGAACGGCTGGAGAGAGCGGTGAGCGACCGGCTCGCTGCTGGCGCGCCCCGGGGGAACCCGCCCAAGGCGCCCGCCACCCTGGACTGCGCTCCCAGCCTCGAAGCCGGCAACCCGGCGCCCGCTGCCCCCTGTCCGCTGGGCGAGCCCAAGACCCAGGCCTGCTCGGGGTCCGAGAGCCCAAGCGACTCGGGTAAGGACAGCCCTGGGCCATCAAAGAGGGGGGCACCCCATGGGTGGCCAAACCTCTGCCGCTGAGGTCAGGCACTGGGTCTGCGCAAGCCCTTCCGCCACCTCCCCCTTCCTGTGGCTGAAGCTGCCGGTGTAGCCCCCAGCGGTGTCTGTCTGGCACGTGGGTGTGTTAGTAAACAGTTTGAAGAAGTGGCGTGGGAGCCAGCGTCCCTTTGATGATGATTGGAGCCCCAGGGGACAAGGGAGACAGGGAGACAGGCTGAGGCTTGGCGCTTAGGAGGACAATACGGGGATTGGACCGTAGGGGATTTCTGTCCTCCTAAAGCTGGAAAGGGTCCCTTAAGTGTCACTCCAGGCTTGAATTTTTTTTTTTTTCCTGTCTCTTTCTCTGGGGAACTCACTCCCCTGAGGAGAGAAGAAGCTGAGGAGTCTTTGTGCAAAGCCAAAGCCTTCATCCTTTCAAAAACCTGGTCTCCTGCCTGGTTTACTTTCAAAAGACAATAATGGCTCCTCTTGCACCCCTACCCCTTACCATGTGTGCATCCACACCATCACCCATGAGACAGGTAGCGGAGGAATGACCACTCCCCATTAACAGATGGAAAACATGAGGCTTAGAAATAGGAAATCACCAGAAGTGAACCCCAGCTTCCTGCCATCCAGCCAGCCTCTTTTGCTCAATCCTCCATCCCAACCAGGCACTTCTCTGAGGTTTAGAGGAACTTCGTGGTAGCTTATCTGAGAAGTGGTACATCTTGCCTTTTTGCTCTGGCCTGATGTGGGAAGGTGTTCCTCTAGGTCCCGCCCAATTCATCTGAGGGCTTTCAGCTGCTTCATTTGTATTCAGCACATGTTGGCTGGCCCCTACTTTGTGCTAAGCTCTGGGCTTGGTGCTGGGGTCACAGATACAGAGCTCCAGGTTCCCCTTCCCTATCCTTGAAGGCAAGTGTAAACCTCACTGAGGACAGCCTGCTGCATCCTGTGCCACCAGACTATGTTGTTCTTAGCCTAACCTCTTCTCAGAAGTGCCCATGAGAAATACTGGGGAGGGTTTTTTTATAGGGTGCAAACTGAGGCTCGCATCGGGAAAATCAGGACTGAAACCTCACTGTAGCTTTTAAGAATAACTTACATGACCATTTAGAGGGAACTGGGGAATGAGTATGGAGGTTGTCATACACCTGAAGGTAAAAATAAGGATAACAAGAACCATTAAAAGTCAATTTTTTCGGTCCACTGTGTTAAGGTCATTTTTAACCTGCTTGCTTTCTACACCAAGACCTTCTGTTTGTTTAATGGCTGGAATGGGAACTTTGAGATCAAGAAACCAATAAAGATGTATCTCTACAAAGGCTGTTGGAGTGGTAGAATGGAAAGAGCATTGTTTTGGGAGTCTGGAGATCTTAGTTTGAGATCCAGAACGTTACAAAGGTGATGTGTGGACTTGGCTGAACTGGGTGTCAGTTTCTCCCTTTGCACATGGAGTATGACCTGATTGTCCAGCCGAGGACACTTCCTTGTCTGGGTAGAGTTAGACACTACTCTCCAAAAAGGAGAATCGTGTTGTACCTTATTTCTTCCTTAGGCAGAGCCTTCCGCAGCTATGAGGTTCAACCCTGAAATATTAAAGGTTTGGGATGTGGGGAAGCCTCCTGATTCATTTTCTCACCTGCCCTTTAACCTGAACCTGTTTGCGAGCTCCTGGTTCACTCACAGGCCACATGGCCCAGAACAAAATGCAACAGATTGCAAACAATGAGGGGGGTGGGAAGAGTGACTGACGGCAAAGCTCAGCCAATAGGGGCCAGGGGCTGGGTAAGACAGCCTTCAAAACACCGCTTAGCCAGCCAATCACAGGCCTTGGGGGCAGGAGGGCTGAATGGTCAGGTTTTATTAATGGAGAAATAATGCGATTGTCCACACAATGGAAGCCTTCCTGACAAAGGGGCTCAAGCATCCTGATATGCAAAAGAGGCCGAGAACTGAGCTCTTCTGTTGTCAGGCTGAAATGCATTAAGATGGCCTTCTATGCGGGGGCTGGAAAACGTGTGGAGCAGGAAGGTTCTCCCCAAATTGTCCCTCTCCTGGTTGGGGTAACCTAAAAGACCTTGGAGCAAGGACATGGGGGCATGTCCAGGTGTTGCTAGTGTTTTGGCCCTTGTATCAGAACATTCCCATGCTGCTCAGTTCCTGCCCTGGCATAGGTAGCTTGGAAATGGTCGCTTGTACCTTTGTGAAGTTCCTGCAGCTTTTGCCGACCTGTGATTACAAATCCAACCCTCTTCTGGTCCAGGGAAGGGGGTGGGGCAGGCAACCTATAAATGATGGATGACTCTAGAAACCCATTGAACCCAGGAGCAAAATGCTGCTAAGGCAAACCCTTTCCCTCCCCTCTGGGTGAGGAGCGATGGGTTGTAGCCCTCCCTTCTCCGACTCTTCAGCTGAAAGGGGCGGCAGAATAGAGAGGTGGGGGAATAATAGGATTTATAACTTGTGAAAAGTAACAATTCCCAAGTGCAGGCTGTGCTGGGCAGGAACAAAGGGCAGCTCTGCCCACAGACCCCTCATTTACAATTCTGATGGGGCATGAAAGAGCCCGACTGGGGAAGATCTTTAGAGCTAAACTTTGTCCCAGGCTGATAGCTCTTTTTCTCCATCCCCTCAGTGGGGGAGGGGAGAGCCTGTGCAGACTGGGGGCTGTTGGCTTGGGTCTGCCTTTTGTTCTTATCTAAGCCTTGCTGTGCAAAGAGAAATTGGAGAATATTTTCCTTCTTGCTTATTTCACCTTTCCTTCACACTGCCCTTAGCCTCATTACAGATGAATCAGCTGTCTTTCTCCTCCCTTGAATTTGTTTATATCTAAATTGGGAAAATGTCACCTCCTTTCCCAAACTCCAATATAGGGTCTGAGTATGTGTTTCTCATGGGGTGTGTTTCTTCTGTTGATCTCTCTTCTTGGACAGAGGGTGAAGAAATCGACGTTGTGACTGTGGAGAAGAGACAGTCCCTGGGTGTCCGGAAGCCGGTCACCATCACGGTGCGAGCAGACCCTTTGGACCCCTGCATGAAACACTTCCACATCTCCATCCATCAACAACAGCACAACTATGCCGCCCGTTTTCCTCCAGAAAGCTGCTCCCAAGGAGAGGCTCCAGGGCGAGGGCCCCAAGAAGAGGGTCTAGAGAGAGATGTACCAGAGGAAAAGGAAGATGAGGCAGATGAAGAAATTGTGAGCCCCCCGCCTGTAGAAAGAGAGCCTCCCCAGTCCTGCCACCCCAAACCTGTCAGTTCTGACACTGAGGACGTGACCAAGAGGAAGAACCACAACTTCCTGGAGCGCAAAAGACGGAATGACCTCCGTTCCAGGTTCTTGGCCCTGAGGGACCAGGTGCCCACCCTGGCCAGCTGCTCCAAGGCCCCCAAAGTAGTGATCCTGAGCAAGGCCTTGGAATACTTGCAAGCCCTAGTGGGGGCTGAGAAGAGGATGGCTACAGAGAAAAGGCAGCTCCGGTGTCGGCAGCAGCAACTGCAGAAAAGAATTGCGTACCTCAGTGGCTACTAACTGACCAAAAAGCCTGACTGCTCTGTCTTAACAAAGACCCGAATTTATTTTTTAACCTCCCCTATTCCCCATAGGAATTTGCACATTTTGGTTCCAGTGGGACAGCCTGGACAGTAGATCCCAGAATGCATTGCAGCCGGAGCACACACAAGAAGGGCTTGCATTCTTGGAAACCTTGCAGCCCAGCTCTCCCTCTGCCCTGACTCATGGGAGCGCTGTGGCTTCTCTGACGCCTTTGGCTTCTCAGGCGGACAGCTGACTGAGGAGCCTTGGGGTCTGCCTAGCTCACGAGCTCCGAAGAAAAGCCTGACAGATGCTATGCAACAGGTGGTGGACGTTGTCGGGGGGCTCCAGCCTGCATGAAATCTCACACTCCAGATGAGCTTTAGGCTGGAAAAGGATGCTCCCACTGGTGTCTCTGGGGTGACACTGGGACAGCTGGGCCTGGACACTCTCCCTGAGGCTCCTTTTTCCAGGAGACATACAAGCTGTCTTGGGTGAAGATGAGCTCGCAGACTTGATCAGCAGGGACCATTACCTCACTGTCAGACACTTTACAGTAGCTGAGGAGTTGGACACCTTTAATATATATATTCTGATGTTAAATGACACCCCTCCTCCCACCACTCTCCAGGCTGCGACCTTGAGAACATTTAAAGAGCTTGGCCTCTAGATTCTTTGTCTAAAAGCCCCCTGGGCCCTTTCCTCTGAGGGCAGAGACCATTCAGTCCTCACCAGGGACTTTTTTGTTTCCTTCTGCCTTTGTTATGCAATGGGCTCTAAGGCACCACCTTTCCCACAGGTCAGAAGTATTTCCCCAGGACACAGGGCAAAGTGTCCCAGACTGTGGCCTGGGGAAGGCTTGGAGTCCTGGCTGTAAACCTGTTCCCTGCCCAGGTGTTTTCCATCTTAGAATCTTCTCAAAGCAGATGTCAGGCACCTGAGGAGGGAGAACTGCACCACTTCCTCTTTCCCACCTCCCTCTCGTCTCAATCCCTTACTGATAAGTTTGAAGTTCTACTAGGACCATGCAAACCTGTCCTTCTCATGCAACTCCAAGGAGCTTGCTGGCTCTGTAGCCACCCTTGGCCTTCTGCCAGCTTGACATGAGTCAGATCCTTTTCCCAGAATCTGGGCCTTACTGCAGTTCTTACTGGGAGAGCTGCTGGGACGCATCCAGAGCTCTGGAAGGCAGACTAGCTTCCTGGTGGGTTTTTAAGGAGCTTCCAGGAGCTCTGCTTAGTGGACCATGATGGATTTTTCCCCAGCTGGACTGAGCCTCTCCAAGTGCATTCCAGGCGCAGCCTCCATTCTGAGAAAGGCACCCAACCCAACAGGTGTCATGTGGGCAACCTCAGCAGCCCCTAAGCCTAGCCTGGAAGAAAGACCAGCCCCTCCAGAACTCTGCCCAGGGCAGCAGGTGCCTACTGGATGGGGGTTTGAAAGTAGGGGAAGGGAGGATGGTAGAGCACTATACGTGGCTCTGGGAAGCCAGTTGCTACTTCCAAACCTATTATGCATGAGGGTCTGTTCCTGAGGTTGCTCCCTGGCCTCAGAGAACCCCAGTGGAAGTTTGGAAAAAGCCTCCCTACCTTCTGGAGCATGGTTTTTGGGAGCCAACTGACTTCTGGAACTGTCTTTGGAGAACAGTTGAGATGTAGGTTACTGATGTCTCACCTGAATAGCTTGTGTTTTATGAGCTGCTGTTGGGTATTATGCCGGGAGCAGTCTTCTTTTTTTTAATACTGTATTTTTGTATGCCTTTTGCAAAGTGGTGTTAATTGTTTTTGTACAAGAAAAAAGCTCTGGGGCAATTCTCCTGTTGCAAGAGTCTGATTTATTTTAAAAGGCAGGTTTACCTGAAATTTTGTATTTAGTTGTGATTACTGATTGCCTGATTTTAAAATGTTGCCTTCTGGAACATCTTCTAATAAAAGATTTCTCAAACATGTCAGAGTGGGGGCAGAGCTTATGCCCACCGCATCCCCCGGAACCAAGGAAAATTGTTTCAGGGTAGCCACGAGTGATCTCTAATCATGTTGCTAACCTGGTCACTCCACTCTGGGTTCCTGAAATGCCATTTCAGACATGTCTAAACAATGTAGGTTCAGTACTCGGTAAGCACTCTTGTGAATTGCAGAGTGCTGAATTTGTATTTTAGAAGGCTTGAAATCCCAGGGTTCCACCATTTACTCATCCTGTGCTTTTAGCTTTACCTAAAAGCTAAAAGCCCTAGTTTCCTTACTTGTAAAGTGGGGATAAATGCTACTTCACAAGGGGTTGGCAGGCATTAAATGAAGGATAAACTTTTTTTTTTTCTTTTTTCTTGTTTTTGGCCACACGGCTTGTGGGATCTTAGTTCCCTGACCAGGGATTGAACCTGTGGTCCCTGCAATGGAAGCGCAGAGTCCTAACCACTGGACCGCCAGGGAAGTCGCTTGCAGGATATCTTTTTTAAAATTCTATGAGAATTGGTGGTGTGATGTGATTTTTTTTTCTTTCTCCCTTGATTAATAAAGGAAAATGAAGGCTCCCTTTACCTCCCATAGTTCTCAGAAACTTGACATAAATGCAAGAGGGGAGAATTTATTTATTTATTTTATTTATTTATTTATGGCTGTGTTGGGTCTTCGTTTCTGTGCGAGGGCTTATCTCTAGCTGCGGCAAGCGGGGGCCACTCTTCATCGCGGTGCGCGGGCCTCTCACTATCGTGGCCTCTCGTTGCGGAGCACAGGCTCCAGACGCGCAGGCTCAGTAGTTGTGGCTCACGGGCCTAGTTGCTCCGCGGCATGTGGGATCTTCCCAGACCAGGGCTCGAACCCGTGTCCCCTGCATTAGCAGGCAGATTCTCAACCACTGCGCCACCAGGGAAGCCCAAGAGGGGAGAATTTATTAATAGCCATTCCTGATGGAGCACTGCCTATGTCTAAGCACCCTGCTCCTTCCTACACATTATGCCACACCAACCACGTGCCAAGGTCTACAGAAGAGGGAACTGAGGTTCTAAGAGTGAAACATAACTGCCCAGCATTACACAGCTAGTAAGTAAATGAGTTCAAGGGATTTGAAACCAGCTCTGCCTATCTGTAGAGCCAGAGATGTGAACCACTGCACAATAATGATCAGCTTGTTTTGTTAGCATGGGGTGTGTGGAGGAAGTAGACAGGGGATTTCATCACTTAACTGCTTGCTGGAACTGTCTCTCCTTGGGGCCACTGTGCCTGCCACTTACTGGGATGAAGTGGAGCAAATGTTCCATGACCAGCCACTCTGCTGCATTTGTGGGCTGGGTAGATTCGTCTTGCCCCAGAGAGGCGCCTTCTGGGACTGTGAAAGGAAAAGAGTTGCTGTTCAGAAAGGCATGAGCATCATGGTGGGAGAAGGCCACTTTGTCTCATGTAATCCTGCTTTACAGCTGAGACCTGGGTCGGTATTGCCCACCTGCACTCCTGCGAAGCCTGAGTTGAGTCCAAAAGCTACTATTGATGTAAATTCCTCACATTTACAAAGTGACCCTCATCACAACCTGGTAAATGAGCAATATCTGCCACTTGGTACTGGAGCCCCGACAGGTTTTTTTTTTTTGGCTGCACTGTGCGGGCTTTCAGGATATTAGTTCCCCGACCAAGGATTGAACCCACACCCCCTGCAGTGGAAGCGCAGAGTCCTAACCACTGGACCACCAGGGAATTCCCCCAGACAGGTTTCTTGCTTAAGGTCACAGAACAGAATCCTAATCCCAAACCCAGTCTCCTGTCAGGTAAACTTCCCACTCCACCCCCACTGCCCCTACGTCCCCAAACCCACGGCATAAATAGCTGTTTAATAAAAACAGACTTGGATCACTGGGATTCTTAAAACTCCATATCCCTCTTTCAGTTACAGTGGCTCTGTTCCCAGTGCGTTCATCCTTCCATTTGTCGAGAAACTAGTTTGTAGGGATTCTCTCGCTTTACTAGACCTTGAAAGAATTCATGAGTCCTCAATAAAATCTTAGGGACTCCTAGGTACAGGCCCTAACGCTGATGCTGATGTTGTTTTACATACCTTAATTCTCACAATAACCTGGAGATCAGGGTGGTGTCAGCCCCATTTCACAGGTGAGCAAACTGAAGCTCAGAGATATTTAAGTCATTTGTCTGAGCCCAGGCAGCTAGTACCAACTGTCTGCCTCTAAGCGTCAGCTCCTTTAAGTCTGACTGTTGAGAAAGGAGTGGGAATAAAGCCATCTCCTGGGGGGAAGGGAGGGTGTTTCTGGAATGTGAAGTATTTTAAACTCCTTCCTAGCTCACTTCTGCAGACTCCTACCTCTATCTTTGTCTGAAAATAGCCAGGAGATTATTCCTGGATTTCGGAGAACAATTTCTACAAATTAGGTTTTCCTCTGAATAGTACACCTAAGGCACTAAGTACACAACTCGGGGTTGTGGACGTAGACAATAAAGGACAGCTGAGAAGCCACACGTGGAGTGGAAAAGAAACGCCATCCTCTCTGTTAGACAATCAAAGGCTAAACTAAGTGCTTAACTCCTGCCCCTATTGGCAGCTATTTTGGGGAACTGAGACAGGTTGAACTATCTCAGAAGTGCCGAATTTGTCTTAAGTGCCCCCTGGGGTCAGGACATTTCAGAATGTGCACATTAGAAGGAGAAGGGGGTGATGGGGATGGCTTTGTTGATCTGGAAGGTGATAGGGAGTGTGAAAGAGGATTCTAAGGATAAGATAACCAGTTGGGAGGTGACTGATGACTGGGTGACTGGGGAGGGTACAGGGGAGGTCTGTAAATGTGTCAGCTAAAGTTCCGTTGGGGTGTGGGCGTTTCTACTTTAAGCCCAGTGGACAGCTCTTCTTAATGTCTTTATTTAGAACTGCTGCCAAAGGGATCAACTGTATTAAGATTACCATTCTTTTGGAGAGCAAATCTAAATATGTTCTTAAAGTCTCTAATCAGGTGAGTTATTAAACAATTAGACTCAGTGCCAGGGGTCCAGTCGGTACCGGCCCAGGAAGTAAGTGTTGGATTGCCTCTAAACTTTGTGGGAAGCAGTATGGTTAAGTAGCCTCCCACACCCAACAGAGCTCCATTCCAAATCAGGCTCCGTATTTTCCAGCTTTGTGAGCTCGGACAAATTATTAACATCTCCCAGTCCCAGTTTCCACGTGTGTAAAACAGGTATAAATCATAGTACCTGCTTCTTTGGGTTGTTGTGAGCAATATTAAGTGCTCAGTAAATGATTAGTATTATTTAAACCATCTAACAAGCCACACTGATCAGTCATATTTGGAAGGTGATAGAAAGGATTGGTAAAATAAGAAATCTTCCCAGAAGGAGTACTTAAAGTAATCTGAAATGGACATATTAATGTCTCAAGAGGCAATAAATCATCAGGGAAGGAGTAGACAGGATTTTGGGAGACTGAGATGAACAGAGGAGTAAAGGGGGGCAAAGACCTGAGCCTCTGACTGGTCCACAGCATCTCGTGACCCATGGCAGGCAGGATCTGTGAGTCTGTGATGCTGTCGCACATAAGGGCCCTCCATTGGTCCTTACTGGGCACTGCAGTGTCTTCAAACTGAGCTGGAGTCAGTGACTCCATTCAGTCATTAAATCCTCTAATGCCTATTTTTGTTCAGGCGATGATCCTCGAACCTGAGTGGACCTTAAGAATCTATGCATCCCCGAGACCCTGATGTAGTAGGTCAGGACCAGGAATCTACATTGCTGACAAGCAAGCAGGGAGGTGGATTTCCCGAGGTCACACTTAGAAAAACATTGGAACAAGGGGTTGGAGCCATGTCCTGTGGAGATATAAAAATATTCACAGAAAGTGGTATAGATGGCATAGTAAAATGGTTAAGAACAGGGACTTGGGGTTACTACCTATGTGATGTTTGGGCATATCACTCAACCCCCTTGAGTCCTAGAAGTTTCCTTCTTCTCTAAAATGGATATAATATTAACATCTACCTCATAGGACTGTTGCAAAGATTAAATAAGTTACTATATTTAAAGTGCTTAGGACTTCCCTGGTGGCGCAGTGGTTAAGAATCCATCTGCCAATGCAGGGGACACAGGTTTGATCCCTGGTCTGGGAAGATCCCACATGCTGTGGAGCAACAAAGCCCATGCACCACAACTACTGAGCCTGCGCCCTAGAGCTCTCAAGCCACAATTACTGAAGCCTGTGCGCCTAGAGCCCGTGCTCCGCAACAAGAGAAGCCACCACAATGAGAAGCCCGCGCACTGTAACGAAGAGTAGCCCCCGCTCGCCGCAACTAGAGAAAGCCCACGCACAGCAACAAAGACCCAACGCAGCCAAATATAGATAAATAAATTAATTAATTAAAATAAAAATAAAGTGCTTAGATAGTGCCCACATAGTAAGAGCAATGATATATGAGTGATGGTTCCTTATGGAAGTTATGAGCGTGCAAACATGATTACAAAGTAAAACAATATGTGTCTCAGACAAGGGCTGCAAGCCTCAGAAGGGGAAGAGAGCACTTTGGAGTCGTCAAGAAAGTTCTTGTTGGAGATACTGTGACTTTAACTGGAAATACGAGTCCAGGAGTATTTGGCTAGGTGAAGAGGAAGAAGGTGTTCTACGCTAAGGAATAGCTATGCGGAAGAGAGGATTGGGAAGGTTGTGTGGATCTGGGGAAGGGGGAGAGAATCTGTCTGATTTGCAGGCCAGGTGGTCTCATTTTTACAAAACAAGAGGGGTTGCACTGGATTTCTAAGAGGATCTTTTTGCCCACAAACATCCTCTGTGATTCTGTGAAATAGGGAAGCTCAGGAAAAAGAAAACTGATTGTGGTTTGGGACACAATGAGATTGAGGTAATGGGGTCATTCAAAATAGAGCACCCAACAGGAAGTTGCAAATGTGACATTAAAGCTTTAGAAAGGGGGTTGAAATGAAGATACAGATTTGAGACTCATCAATATATGAAGATGATGAAGGCCCACAGTGCCAATCCACAAGAAAGAGAAAGGGCCGAGGAAGTAGAGGAGAGGGGATTGAAGGAGCCATGAGATTAGAACCGGAAAGGACCTCTGATGGTTCTGCATCTTTTCCCCTTTTGCACCTCCCCACTCTGATTTTGCAGCCTTCGGGGATCCCTGTGCCTGTGTAGGCTCTCTTGGAGATCTGAGAAGGCAGGAAGTGAGCTCTCTTTGAGAACTTCTGGTGTGCTCTGGAGCAAACTCTTTAACCAACCCTTTAGGAGTTACAGAAACCATGGTAAACTCCATGGTTTATGGTGAGCTCTACTCTCTTCTTCCCCTCACTTGTTTTGAGCCATTCGTGCTCTAGATTTGAATTGGCCAATCACCAATGGCAACAGTAATGGAAACAGCCATTCACCAAACCCAGTAGAAGGTGTTGTGATTTACTCACAGGCACTGTACTGGGTTGTATATTGCCCCCACTAAATTCATGACTATCCAGAAACTGTGAATGTGACCTTCTTTGGAAATATGGTCTTTGCAGATTAATCAAGTTAGATGAGGTCATACTGGATTAGGGTGGGCTCTAATCCAATGGACTGGTGTCCTTAAGAGAGGGAAATTCTAGGGCTTCCCTGGTGGTGCAGTGGTTAAGAATCTGCCTGCAATGCAAGGAACACGGGTTTGAGCCCTGGCCTGGGAAGATCCCACAAGCCGCCAGAGCAACTAAGCCCATGCGCCACAACTACTGAGCCCACGTGCCACAACTACTGAAGCCTGCGCGCCTAGAGCCCATGCTCCGCAACAAGAGAAGCCACCGCAATGAGAAGGCCTGCGCATTGAAACAGAAGAGTAGCCCCCGCTCGCCGCAACTAGAGAAAGTCCGTATGCAGCAACGAAGACCCAACACAGCCAATATGAAAGAAACAAACAAATAAATAAATACATTTATTAAAAAAAAAGAGAGAGAGAGAGAGGGAAATTCTCGGACAGAGACACACATACAACAGAGAAGATGGCCATGTGAGATAGGCAGGATTGGAGTCATCCTGCCGCAAACCAAGGAATGTCAAGGATTCCCAGCAACCACCAGAAGCTAGAAGAGGCAGGGAAGGATTCTTCCCTAGAGGGGAGCATGGGAGTGTGGCCCTACCAATGCACTGATTTTGGACTTCTAGGCTCCAGAACTGTGAAATAATGCATTTGTGTTTTTTTAAGCCACCCAGTCTGTGGTACTTTGTTATGGTAGTCCTAGGAAACAAATACAGGCACCAAGTTCATAATGAAATATTCCTGCATGAAAACATTTTTTATTTGGGGTGCCTAATTAGGATGGGGGTCAGGCTGCAAAGGCACTTTGCTTTTTTGTTTTAATTGTGATTTAAAAAAAAATTTTTTTTTGGCTGTGCGGTTTGCAGTATCTTAGTTCCCTGACCAGGATTGAACCCGGGCCCCAGCAGTGGAAAGCACAGAGTCCCAACCACTGGACTGCCAGGGAATTCCCGCACTTTGGATTGTACCAAAAAGCTAGTGTTTATCTTTGACCCAACTTTCTTCTCTTACCTTGGGAACAGATGCTTCAGGCCTTCCATGGCATATACCCTCCTCCTTTCCATGTCACAGCATCCTGTAGAATTCAAAAAGTTCAAACTTTCTGGATGCTCCATTTTGAATGACCCCTTCCACTCTAATGGCTTCACCTTTATCTTCTCCCTATGTTTCTTTCTTTTTGTAAAACATTTTTTAATTGGGTCATCACCTAGATTTCCCCTCTACCTTTCTGCACTTTTCCCTTTCTCCTTTTCTGCCATGTTCCCATGCCCATTCCACCCCACGTACTGCTCTCAATTTCCTAAAGAATGTGAGGCAACCTAGAGGTTGCCCATCCTGACTACCCATCTGCCCTAGGGTGCAGCACACCCACACTGGCGGTAACAATTAGGTGGCTGACTGTGGACTTTCAGAAGGGCAGGCAAGAATTATTACCCTCCAAGTAATTTGAGTCTCCCTAGTACCTCATTCCTGCATTTTAGACATGGTCTTCCAGACTGAACGTATCCCAGCATTTTTGCCTTGTAAACCAGATTTTTTTTTTTTTTAGATTTTTTTTTTTAACCCCAAATAATCTGTAAGCAGTGGAGTGTGTTGAGATGGGTTTCTGCATCCTCACCTCTAGATATACACATACACTTTGAGTGAGAGACTCCCTTTCCTGTTGAGCTACCTTTCAGAATAAGCTATTTCCCATCTGGCCTCATACAAGGCAGAGGGGGGTCAGGGCTAATACCTGGGCATGACCACAAATAGCTTTTCTGACTCCCTTTTGCCGCCTTTTGTCTCCTTATTACCCTGCAAAGCTGCACATTAGAGGGTTTTATGTTGTTTTTTATAAATACTTATTAACTCTTGATCATAGACTTCAATTTCCCAATTTTCCCTTGAACTTAATTTCTCTAATTAGGATTTCAAGTTACAGATTATCTTTCAGGAACTATTCTTAGTATAATTTAGAGTTCAGAAGATCATTAGCGAGACAGAGGTACAAATAAAATAGCCTAAAGGTATTAAAAAAATATGTTCCCATTCTCCTTTGGTGGGGCTGGCAGAACTACAATGAATGGAAATGGTATGATGTTTTTTTCTCACTTCTCCTCATTTGTTTTGGACCACAGGCTCCATTCTGATTTAGGAGTCTTTCCCGCTCAGTATTTCAGTGATAATTCTCCCCATGGTCTACAGGATCCCTGTTCTCTTTGTTTCTATAGCAACAGTCCTGTGTTGCTTGGCTAGAAGCAATTTTCTGCTGCTGTGGTGAAGCCCCATTTTTTCATTCCTTGCTCCCCAGTCGCCTTGGTAACCAGCCTCTCCCTCTTCTGGTCTCTCAGTGGTAAATTCCACCACCACCACCCCCCTTCTCTCTCTCTTTCTCTCTCTCATAACAGTCACCTGGTCATGACTTGGACAGTACTTTCCCATCTGTGAGTGAGCCTCCTCTGTCATGGTCAGATTGTCATCATGAAATTAGCCTCCCTTTTGCTTTATTTGCATCATTTCTCCGGCTTGCCTTCTTTCTGCTTGTTGTCAAGGTAACCGTACCCTCGGAAAATCTGCAGGCAAAGGCTCTACAGTTAACAACCATCATGTGAGAGTGTCTGCCATATGTGGCCACACATCTTGATTTTAAAACCAGCCTCAGGCGGGGTACCACAAATTGGAGAGAACAAGGCTTTTGATCAAAGCAGGCTGGATTGAGAAAAGGAGGTACAAGGACCCTGGGATACATGTGACTGCAAGGTGTAGGCGGGTCTGCAAGAATGGCCATTATGCCAGGGGTGATCCAAGTGATTGAGAAATGTTTTATTAGGCAGTCATTCAGGGCAGGCCTATCATATTCTCTAACCATCCAGGGGTGATTCCTCTGACCCAAGGGTGATATGACCTGAGAGCTTAGGCAGAGCCAGGTAGTAATCTCAGGAAGAAAGCAATTAAGACTCTTAAACTGGCTAACAAAGGTTAGTAGAATAGGTATTTAGGCACTTTCACACATTACTGAAAATTCCCTCTGCCCTTAGGCTGCTGCTCTAACCTCTTTAGTAAGGCAGAGGGGTCTACTACTTATAATACAAAGTGTTTAACAAATGGTGGTGATTATGTGCCAGGGCGTTGTATGGCAGGCACTTTTCAGGCATACTTCATTTTCTCCTTATGGCAGTCCTGAGAGGTACCTAAGGATGAGAAAACTGAGGCTAAGTGAATTTTGTGCAAGTCACTCAGCTGATAAGTGGCAGAGTGGGATTCGAACCCATGTTCATCTGGTTCCAACGTTCTTTATTTTGGCCACACGCCACATGCAGGATCTAGTTGCCCAACCAGGGATCCAACCCGTGCCGCCTGCAGTAGAGCGCGGAGTCTTAACCACTGGACCGCCAGGGAAATCCCCCATAGCCCTTTTTTAAAGGTTGTGTAGTCTCCAGAATTTTGGTCCTCTCTGGACCTAGTTTTCCCCACCCCCACTTTAATCTGAGGGTTGCTACTATTTTATCCTTTCTGCCTTCCTTATTTTTTCTCTTTGTATGTTGTGGGTTGTTTACTTGCTTGTTTTTTATCTGTTCTCACCCCATCTCTTGCATCCTTTCGCCAAATAGATGAAAAATCTTGTTCTGCCTTCTGACTGTGTCTCAGTTTGAGTTGTTGGATGAAAACATTAGAGCAGCCGCCCTTGCCTGAGAACTGGGTAGATCTGAACCTGGTGAATGCCACACCTCTGAGCTCACTGGCTGTAGCACTAGATATGCAAGCCATTCTCCCCTCTATTAACAATTATTGGGTGTCTGTTCGGTATCAGGTACTGTACTGGAGATACAGTAGTGACCTAGGCAGAATCTGTTCCTTGCCTTTATAGAACTAACAGTCTGGAGAGAAAGTCAGACAATGGACAAGAGGTCAATATATAATTTCATATTGTAATTAGCGCTATGAAGAAAAAGAACTGGGCGCCGTGGAAAAGAGAATAATACGATAGATCTATTTCAGATACGACTGCCATGCCCACTTAAGAGAGGAGGTAGGTGAGGTTCTCACATCAGCAGCTAGTTGATGGCAGTCACAGCGGGAGCTTCTGAGCGTGGGGACCTGAGTCCCTCACCTCCTTCCTCCCTCCGCACCCTCCCTTCAGAGCCCGGGGTCCGCGCAGGCGCACTGACGGTTGCATGGGGACAGCTGCTCCTGCGCAAGCGTTAGACTTCTTTAAGAGGCGGCGGTGGCGGCTGCACGAGCTGTGTCTGCGGGCCTGGGCTCCGGGGCCTAAAACGGACACTGCCTCTTGTAGTAATTCTCGGGGCCCACAGGCACCGCAAATCCACGCTGGCGTTACAGCTAGGCCAGCGGCTCGGTGGCGAGATCGTCAGCGCTGACTCCATGCAGGTATGACAGTGCGGCTGTCCCCAGCCTGGTAAACCGGAGGCCGTGCGTGGCCTCTGGCTGAGTGGATACCCTGTCGCTTGGTGGTAGTGGTTGTGAACCCCGAGGCTTGTGGGGCGGAGGGGGCCGGGCAAGGGCAACCCATTATTTCCTAGGCGCTCACCATATGCCGGACATCGTGCCAGGTGTTCACTGCCATCATCTCATTTACTTCTCACGATATTACTGTTTGGTGTAGGTACTGTTATTATCTCCATTTACCGATGAGGGAATTCACCTAGGGAGGTGAAACGACTATCTCTGTGTCACCAAGCAAATACGTGGAGATGGTATTTGAACCTACAGGTTGACCTATAGGTATCCATTATATACCTTTGAAGGAAAATTATTCCAGAGCGGTTGCTATTTAGAGTTCCCAGCGACACCAGGATAAATCATTTACCATCTACGAGTGTCTGCTGAGGGAATGAGGCAGGGTGGATAGTCAGGAGACCTGGATTCTCCTCCCTCATCTGCCATCGGCCACGTGACCTAAACAGTGTCGGTTTTGGGGGACGTTATTTATCTGTGAAGTGGAGAAAATGCCGCCTACTTCACAGGGCTCTGGTGCTTCATAAGTGAGAACGTGAGTGTTAGAAAGAAGAGCAGGATGGCCTGTCCTGAAAAAGTCCAGGCACTTGGCAAATGCTTTATGATGCTGAGATTTTCAACTTACCGGCTGATAGGAATCAGGAGGCTTTGCCCTCTTCCTTGAGCCACAGGGAGGCCCAGAAGGAGTGTGCACACATCACACCTGGGAGCATTTGTGCTCCGATTGAGGATGGGTGACATTTGGGGTAAATCTCCGATGGAGAAATTACAAGTCAAGAGTTTTCACAGTGTAAATGAGGTGCTCGGTGAAATGCCTGGTGCTGAACCTAGCACCTGATGGGTATTCAGCAAGGACGGGCAGTCCTTCTCCCCACTGTATCCCGTAAACTCTGGGCATGGTTTCCACCCTCATTAGTTCATGTGGTATGACACGACCATCAACACACATCAGATGATTAGGATAATTCAACAAATCTTTGTTCACAACCTCTACTTTGTGCTGGCTTTGAGAGGCAGACTTTAGCTCAAATCCCAGCCTTGCCTTTTCTAAGATATGCAACCTCAGCCTGACCTCTTCATGTCTTCGTTTCTTCTGTAAAATGGGAAGAATAATATCAATAACACGATATTATTGTGATGGTTAAACGAGATTAAATATGTAAAGCACTTAATACAATATCAGGCACATAGTAAGTGCTAAAAATATGATTAGGTGCTATTTTCTGCAAGGCCCTTTTGGAGAGACAAAACTGCAATCCCTATCTTCAAGGAGTTTTAGTCCAGATAAACATGAAACAAAGCAAGTTAATACGTGTTTTTGTTTTTGTTTTTTAATTTTGTTTATTTTTATTTATGGCTGTGTTGGGTCTTCGTTTCTGTGCGAGGGCTTTCTTCAGTTGCGCAAGCGGGGGCCACTCTTCATTGCAGTGCGCAGGCCTCACTGTCGCGGCCTGTCTTGTTGCGGAGCACAGGCTCTAGACGCGCAGGCTCAGTAGTTGTGGCTCACGGGCCTCGTTGCTCTGCAGCATGTGGGATCTCCCCAGACCAGGGCTCGAACCCGTGTCCCCTGCATTGGCAGGCAGATTCTCAACCACTGCGTCACCAGGGAAGCCCCAATACGTGTTTGAAGTGAGTTATTAATGATGCTTTGCAAGGGGCGGGGATGGGAGGTGGGGAGGAGAGAGACTGCAGTGTTAGATGTTATGATAAACCATAGAATTTCTGAGAAGAGAGAAATCAGTGAAAGCTGATATAGTCATGGAAAGCTCTGTGAAAAGGGACTTGAAGGATAGGTGAGTTTTAGATAGATAAAGAAGAAAAGGCATTGTATCAAAGGAGGGAATGTGAATGAAGATTTAGAAGGTGAAATGAGCTTAGTGTGCATGTAAGACAGTGAAAGGAGACTATTTAACAGGTATTGTAGATATTGTGGAATGGGGGATGAGTAACATGATGAAGACTGTGTAAGAAGCATTCATTTGTGAGCAGTTTGCCGATGAATTGGATTTGGGGGTGGGTGGGAGGGGCATACCAAAAAAAAATCCAAGAATGTAGTAATAATAGATCTTTGGCTTGATACTTCCGAGACTTGGGTAATATGGGTTTCAGTAAGATGGCATTTCACTGATAATATCTAAGGTCCATTGCAGTCTTAATGTTCTGTAATTTTGGGCTGGTATGTTAGTGGGAATGAATGGAAGAGAAAGATGTAACATTTTGAAGGTAGTATCATGTTACAGTATGAGTTGGTCACTGATTGTGGAAAGAAGAGAGCAGTGCACACAGTGTGTTTCAGGTTTGTGTGCCTGGGAGAGTATGGTGAGCCTGGAAGTCAGGAAGATCTGGTGGGGCACAGTGGAGGTGGCAGCAGGACATCCATGGGGAAAGTCTAGTGGGTGTGTGAAGAATGCAGCAGGTGTGATCCCACGTTAGGACTCTTACACTCAGAGGTTCCCTCTGCCTGGTGGAATCTCTTCCCCTACATAAGCGTGTGGCTTGCTTCCTCTCTTTGTTCAGGTCTTTACTTAGATGTCATCTTATTGAGGCCTCTGACAATCCTATTTAAAACAACACAACACACTGTTGCTCCCTGTTTCCGGCTCTTCCTCATGTACCACACATAGTCCTTGTCAGGAAAGCATTCTCAATAAAACATCTTAATTTTACAAATGTTTTTAAGTAAATTAGCGGCTTCTAGCGATAAGGATTGGTTATAGCTCTGTAATTGCTGTTATCCATTATTCAGAAATGTTTCTTCACTCATAGCTGTGTACCATAAGGTTGAGCTTGCTAGAGGTCTTGCTCGATATGAAATAGGCCACATCAGTTAGACACTTTGTGCCTTATATAGTGCTGATGATATGGTAGATCCTTAACATTTGATGAAACATTTGTTGACCTGTCTTATCAAAATGGCACATCACGATCCATTTCGATTCTTCCTGTGGTTATAAATAACTAGAATATGAAAATTAAATTTCTTTCATCCTTGGGATGCCGTGAGGATTAATTAATGTGTGAAAAACACTTTGAAGATAATTGAGCTTTCTGAACTGGCAGTAGGTTGTGTTTAATATTCATAACATGGATATATTCCTCTCAGACCCGCTGGAAAACTTTGACCTTTGATTTTTACTTTTCAGTTCAAATAATGAAATAAAGTATCTCTGCCCTATTCACTGTGGGTATACGCAGTTCTTCATTTCTCCCTTTGCTCACCATGCCCCTGGTAGGGTAGTGCTACTCTGCTTGTTTTTTAGCCAATGGAAGGAGATAATGCTTTTCAGTGACTTGAGGTTGACTCAGAAAATTTTCGTAAGCATGTGAACAAATGACATTCTTTTTTTTTTTAAATATATATATATATTTTTAAACGATGAAACACTTTTTTAAAAAATTAATTAATTAATTAATTAATTTTTGGGTGTGTTGGGTCTTCGTTTCTGTGCACGGGCTTTCTCTAGTTGCGGCAAGCGGGGGCCACTCTTCATCACTGTGCGCAGGCCTCTCACTGTCGCGGCCTCTCTTGTTGCGGAGCACAGGCTCCAGACGCGCAGGCTCAGTAGTTGTGGCTCACAGGCCCATTTGCTCCGCGGCATGTGAGATCTTCCCAGACCAGGGCTCGAACCCGTGTCCCCTGCATTGGCAGGCAGATTCTCAACCACTGCGCCACCAGGGAAGCCCCAACAAATGACATTCTTAATGTTGGAGTTAACCAGCTTTTTTTTTTTTTTTTTTTTTAAATTTATTTATTTATTTATTTTTGGCTGTGTTGGGTCTTTGTTGCTGCACACAGGCTTTCTCTAGTTGCAGAGAGCGGGGGCTACTCTTTGTTGCAGAGCACGGGCTCTAGGCGCACGGGCTTCAGTAGTTGTGGTGCTCGGGCTTAGTTGCTCCGCGGCATGTAGGATCTTCCCGGACCAGGGCTCGAACCCATGTCCCCTGCATTGGCAGGCAGATTCTTAGCCACTGCGCCACCAGGGAAGTCTCTAACCAGCTTCTTAAAAGAACTTTTTCAGCTTTAGTTAAATCCACAGGCAGAATAATAACTTAAATTTGAATAGCACTGTTTATAAAATGCTTACATATGCTTTTTTATCCTCACAATATCCTTGTAAGGTAGACATTATTATCACTTCACAGTTAAGGAAACAGGTACAAGGTCTTACAGTAAGTAGCAGACCTGGAGTTGGACATAGGTCTCTACTGTCCATGCTCAGTGCCTGCCTTATCTATACACAAAGTTAGCCCTTTAGATGAGGCAGGAGCTGTGGGATTCAATTATTAAGAGAGTATTTCTTAACTTGTATTACACTCATCCTTCATAGGAGTGTGCTACATTTTGATCAGGATATAAAATGTATTTTAGGATTCATATTGTGGATCTTAGTGTGAATTCATAATGATCTCTCTCAAGTTGAGTGTTGAGCTGAGTGTTGGCCAAGTGATGCATTGCTAGGGGGTTGAAACTTACTGCAGCTGAGATATAATTTAATGTCAGTAATTCGAAGATACCAAAGGCAGTGTTTAGTGGAACAGAGGGAAACTAGGCCTTGTGGAGAGCCTAGACTGAGCAGTAAACTTCCTTGTGACAGCCACGCAGACTAAAGGGGGACCAAATGGAAAGTGGATAATTAGAAAGGTTTTTCAAGTTTCCAGATTGATCTTTCTAAAAACCAGTATTTGAATTTTAATAATCTCTTTTGGAATGCTGCCCAGAATTTTGTATTTCAGAATTGTACCAGTAACTCAGAAAGGATTGTAAAACACTGCCTTAAATCTTAAATTCTCTTGCACCTCATACTTCTTTTGTCATCCCTTTGTCCTACCTTAACTGTAGGGTCATCCCAAGGCAATCCCGGCAGGGCACTTCCCATCCAGGGAAAGTGCTTGTTTTTTGTAAACACTGAAGAAGTAAGTGCTCTAAGTATTGAGGTAGCTTCTTTGAGATAAAACCCCAATGGGGTGTTGAGGGTAGTGTGTCTAGGGTGATAATATTGTCAGGGAACATAGTAGCCAATGACTTGCTTTTGTAGCCATGTGGCACCTAAGGTCCTGCCTGGCCTGTCACTTCTCATTCTTGTGTCAGTGGTCTGTTGAGTGGGAAGTCAGAACTAACTTTCTGAGGGATTACTTGCTTAGGGACTTCTGCTGGGCTCAACTGTGGATTTTTCATGGTAGGTCTGACAAAAGTGAGAAACATTTATGCTTAATTTTCTGAGTTTTCCAAACCCCAGTTTCACAAGTTGTAGAAGCATAAATATTCTCAGCTAGCAGTAAGAGTCTAAATTCAAGGAGGGACAGGTAATACAATCCCTGCTTTCCAGGATGGAAAAACTGAGGTGAAGAAAGATTAAAGAGCAGACTAGAGATCACACTGCGAGACACTTGCACACCTGGGAATTGGATCTGGGTCTTCTAACTCATGTGTAGTGCCTGATATATTGCAGGAAGATGATACTGAAGGTCTTCTTTTCAGTCTGAGTCTTTTTCTTGGCATGTAAATTTAAGGTACAATGCATCGCCTTCAGTGACTGGATGAAACATTGTACTGAGAAATTTGAAGGCACTTGCCAAAAGATGTACAATGGCTGCCTGGAAATACAGACTACCAACTATATGCCAAGAGAAAATAAACAAAGTGTTCTATTTGCGTTTATAGAGAGGAAGTATCTCTAATGCCTTAGTTCTTCAAGTCCTGTGGAGAAGCAGTAGTCATACATAGGAGCACAGTTCCCTTGTGTTTGCCTAAACCTACAAGAGGGGAAGCAAATTATTTTTGGCAGTCTGACTAGTAAGCAGGCTATGTGTCACCTAATAAATGTGGAGTTCTGCCTTCTTTGTCTACTTTGGAACATAATTTAGGAGCAGTGTTTTTTTACCAAAGGACTGTTTGTCTGATAGTGCTCAAGGGAGATCTGGGTTGTATGGGGGAGAGATATGAAAGGAGAGATGGGATAGTGGATCACAGTGGCTTACTAGGACATGAAAATGAAAGCTAGAAAAATCTGTTAACTAGGAGAAATGACGGCTATCCAGAGGCTACTTGCCACAACTTACAGAGGCAGTGTTTTAAAGGACTGAGCTTGAGAGTAGGCCAGAGGAAATCTCAAAATTTTTGACTCATCTAAAAATATATAAATTTCTAGGTCCCTGGGTTCAGATCCGTTGTGAGTGAATTTGGTTTTCCTTTGGCTACAGTATTAAGCTTGGGTGGGTTGTACATATATATTCAGTTTTTTTGCAGCTGTGGGAAGAACTTTAGAGTCAAACCTCCCATGTTATGTAAGGAAAGAGAAGTGACTACTGGCTAAATGGGAAACCATAGGAGAGCACAAATGGGACTTGCAGTTTCAGATTTGTGAGGATGGGGTGCTGCCCTGATGTTTCAGTGCCTGGGGCAGGGTGTTGAAACAGCTCCACTTCAAGTAGGAATATATGTTTGAGGGGTGTAAGTTATTTGGGTATATAGGAATTCACCTATGTGCTCTGCATATACTCTAGTATGGCTTAACTGAACTGGTTGTGGTTTCCTGTATAGTTTGTTGGATTCTTTAGATAAGTTTGAATCAGACCAGGGTCCTGTTTGTCTCCTTACTTACCTTTGGGGCCCTACTTCTGAGCTGGAACTTCACTGCTGCTCCTTCCTCATTGTGGCAGCCAGAGTTCAAGCTCTTACCACTGTACCATGAATAATAATAATACTGAAAATAATAACAATAATAAAATATATGTCAGGCAGTGTTCTAGAAGTTTGACATATATTATCTCATTTAATATCCTCACCACAACCTTATTAGGTAGGCCCTATTATTATCTCACCCCTACCAAAAATTACTTTCTTGAACCCTCATCTCTGTCTCTATCTGGGGTAATTTTTCCCCCCCGGGGGACACTTGGCAATCTCTGGAGACGTTTCTGGTTGTAACAAATGGAAAGGTGGGTTCCTGGCGTCTAGTGGGTAGAGGCCAGGAGTGCTGCAGAACATCCTGCTATGCATAAAACAGCTCCCAACAGAGGATTATCTGGCCCAAAATATCAATATATTGTACTGAGGCTGAGAAACCCTGTTCTACATTACTGTTAGTTTTTAAATTTTGAAGTAGTTATAAGATTTACATAAGAGTTTCAAAGATAGTACAGAGAGTTCTTGTATATTCTTCACCCAGCTTCTTCTAAAATTAACATATCATCATGGCACATTTATCAAAACTAAGAGATTGACATTGGCACAATACTGTTAACTAAACTGTAGACTTTATTTGGATTTTACCAGTTTTTCTACTAATGTCCCTTTTCTGTTTCAGGATCCAATGTAGGATACCATATTGCATTTAGTCCTCATGTCTGCTTGTCTCCAATCTGTGACAGATTTCTCGGTCTTTCCTTGTCTTTCATGACCTTGCTACTTTTTGAAGTGTACTGGTCAGCTGTTTTGTAGATTGTCTCTCAATTTGGGTTTGTCTGATGGTTTCACATGATTATGAATTTTGAGAAGGCATACCGCAGAGGTGAGGTACCTTTCTCATTGCATCATATCAGGGTATAATGTCAGCATGATTTAACATCAACTGGTGATGTTAACCTTGATCATTTGGTTTAGGTTGTGTCTGCCAGCTTCCTCTACTGTAAAGTTAAATCTTTTTCTTTTCATTTTTTAAAATTTATTTATTTATTTTTGGCTGTATCATGTGACATGTGGGATCTTAGTTCCTTGACCAGGGATTGAACCTGCGCCCCCTGCGGTGGAAGCTCGGAGTCTTAACCACTGGACCCCTGGGGAAGTCCCTATTTTTCCTTTCTATACGCTCTTGGAAATGAGTTGCTAAGTCCATCCCACATTGAAGGGGAGGGGATTTAAGCTCCACACCCTGAAGCGAGGAGTATCAAAGAATTTGTGGGCATATGATAAAAGCACCACAGTAATTAATATTTTAGGGGAGATGCTTGAGGCAATGCAGATATCTTGTTTTTACTTAAAGTTTCACCTCCTAATTTTAACATTTATCAATGAATCTTTCCTGCTATAATTATTGTGGTAATTTCCTTCATTCCTCCTACTTCTGTTTTACTTTATTTTATTTTTAATTATGTGTATGTTTTGGGTCTTTATTTTATTTATTTATTTATGTATTTATTTATTTGGCTGTGTTGGGTCTTTTTTAAAAAATAAATTTATTATCTTTTTATTTTTGGCTGTGTTGGGTCTTCATTGCTGCGCACGGGCTTTCTCTAGTTGCGGCAAGCAGCGGCTACTCTTCGTTGCGGTGCGTGGCCTTCTTACTGAGGTGGCTTCTCTTGTTGCAGAGCATGGGCTCTAGGCGCATGGGCTTCAGTAGTTGTAGCGCGCGGGCTCAGTAGTTGTGGCTTGCGGGCTCTAGAATGCAGGCTCAGTAGTTGTGGCACACACGCTTAGTTTCTCCGCAGCATGTGGGATCTTCCCGGACCAGGGATCAAACCCGTGTCCCTTGCATTGGCAGGAGGATTCTTAATCACTGCGCCACCAGGGAAGTCCTCCTACTTTTATTAATTGAAATTCTTTTGCAGAGATTTGTCCTCTCTCCCCTATTTACTTACATCAGTAGGGATATTTATTTTATTTCTTGGGTTATAATCCAGTACTAAGTTATTTATTTTATTGCTCAGATTATTTCAACTTGGTTATTGGGTGCTCTTTCATGTTGACTCCTGTGTCCTTTGGCATGCCCCATATTTGTTTGTTTAGCACTTCCTTTCTGGCACTACAAGATGCTTTCAACTTACATTTGTCCTGCTCCAGTCCTAGAATCATCCATTTCTCCAAGGAGCCCTGGTTCCTTTTCATTTTTATTTTTAAAATTTATTTATTTATTTTTGTCTGTGTTGGATCTTCGTTGCTGCATGCGAGTTTTCTCTAGTTGCGGCAAGCGGGCGCTACTCTTCCTTGTGATGCATGGGCTTCTCATTGCTGTGACTTCTCTTGTTATGGAGCACAGGCCCTAGGCGCACAGGCTTCAGTAGTTGTGGCATGCGGGCTTCAGTAGTTGTGGATCGCGGGCTCCAGAGCACAGGCTCAGTAGTAGTGGCGCACGGGCTTAGTTGCTCCGCGGCATGTGGGATCTTCCAGGACCAGGGCTTGAACCCGTGTCCCCTGCATTGGCAGGCGGATTCTTAACCGCTGCGCCACCAAGGCAGCCCTGGAAGGCAGATTCTTAACCACTGTGCCACCAGGGAAGTCCCCCTGGTTCCTTTTTTTGGTGAATGGTATTTAGATACCAAGAGCTGGGTGCTAAGTGTGCTTGTTGCTAGGAAACATATGTATATACGCTAATTCATGTATACACAAATATCTATATTTATTTCTGTATCTATCTGTATGTATATTAAAATAAACATGAATTTATACTGATATCTCTGACTCTGCTCCACCACAGGGTTTATATTAATCTTCCCTTCTTGCTTATTTGTGACTTCTTTCTCAGAGTAATGAACCTGGCTCTCCTTCTCTACAAATATTTTCTTATTTGTACAACCTGTGAAGTAGTTTAAGTAGTTAATACTGTGAGAACAAATTTACCAACTACAGTATAATGTTTGTGTTCAGTTCTTTTTGTTCATTTTAGCCATATAGTATCTAGTCATAACATTGTTTTACAAAGTTACTTAGGTCAGCTCCTCCCCACCCCCCCTCCAGTGAGGTTATGTCACACATTTGTAGTATAATTAGATTCATTTATTGCAGTCTGCGTTCTGTCCTGGTTCTTCAGACATTCTGGTTATTATTTTTTTTAATTTGCATACAGTAGGGTGCATTCATTGTTGTGCACAGTTCTGTGGGTTTTTACAAATGGAGAGAGTCAGGTATCCACCATCACAGTACCATACTGAACACTTCCATCACTCTAAAAATTGCCTTATGTGGCCTCTTTGTAGTCAACTCCTCTACCTACACCAATTTTTGGCAACCACTGATCTGTTTTCTGTCCCTATAGTTTTGCCTTTTCCAGAAGGTCACATACATGGAGTCATACAACATGCAGCCTTTGGGGTCTGACTTTTTTCACTTAGCAAAATACATTTAAATTCTTCAGTGTTGTTGCATGAGTCCATTTCTCTTTGTTGAGTATTATTCCATTGTACGTAATATGTTCATTGACCTATGAAAGACCATCTGAGTGTCAAGTTTTTAGTAGCTGTAAAGAAAGCTATTATAAACATAGCTAGTGGTTTAACTTTATAGGAAACTACTAAACTATTTTCCAAAATGACTGTACCATTTTGCATTCCTACCAGCAGTGAATGAGAATTTCTGTTTCTTTGTATTCTTTCCAGCATTTGGTATTGTTGTTGTTTTTATTTTTTTTTATTTTTTATTTTTTGTTGTTGTTGTTTTTAATTTTAGCAGTTCTAATAGGTGTGTACTGGTATCTGTGGTGGTTAATTTGCATTCCCCTAAAGGTTAATGATGTTGAGCATCTTTTCACATGCTTATTTACTATCTGTATATCTTTGGTGAAGTGTCTGTCAGATCTTTTGGGGGGGGGCTGTCTTATTGTTGAATTTTAAGAGTTGTTTTCATATATTCTGTATACAAATCCTTTATATAGACATGTTACTTGCAAATATTTTCTTCTAATCTGTATCTTATTTTTTCATTCTCTTCACAGTGTCTTTCACAGAAGAAAATTTTACATTTTCATTAAGTCCAGTTTATCTATTTTTTCTTTTATGAATTGTGGCTTTGGTGTCATATCTTAAAAACTCATTGCCAGGGAATTCCCTGGCAGACCAGTGGTTAGGACTCAGCGCTTTCACTGCCATGGCCCCACGTTCAATCCCTGGTCTGGGAACTAAGATCCCGCAAGCAGTGCGCCGTGGCCAAAAGAAAGCAAAAAACACAACTCATTGCCAAACCCAAGGTCATGCTGATTTTTCTCCTATTTTTTAAAAAAGAAGTTTTTTATATATATATTTATATATATTATATATATTTATATATATATTTAAATATATATATATGAGTTTTATAGCTTTTCATTTTACATTTAGGCCTGTGATCTGTTTTGAGTGAATTTTTATATAAGGTGTAAGATACGTATGAATGTCCAGTTGTACCAGCTCTGATTTTGAAAGACTGTCCTTTCTCCACTGAATTGCCTTTGCACCTTTGTCAAAGACCAGTTGACTATATTTGTGTGGGTCTACTTCTGGGACCTCTAATCTGTTGCATTGACCTGTGTGTCTGTTCTTTTGCCAGTATTGCATTGTCTTTAGTTACTGTAGCTTTATAATAAGTCTTGAAATTTGATAGTGTAAGCTGTCCGACTTTCTACATTATTGTTTTTAATCTCTGTGTAGTATTCCATTTTATGGGTGTATCATAATTTACTTAACCAGGTTTCTGCTGAAGGACATTTAGTAGGTTTAGTTTTTTGGTTTTTTGTTTTTTTGCTATAATAAATGATGCTGAGATGAACATCTTTGCACAAACATCTCTGCATTTGTGTGATTCTCTCTTCAGGGTAAATTTCTGGAATGGGATTGCTGGGTGAGAGGCTGTACATGTTACTTTCTTCTTCTTCCAGTTTTCTAAGAGCTTTATTAGAGTATATACTTTTTTTTTTAAGATTTTTTTGTTTGTTTGATGTGGACCATTTTTAAAGTCTTTATTGAATTTGTTACAATATAGCTTCTGTTTTATGTTTTGGTTTTCTGGCCTTGAGGCATGTGGAATCTTAGCTCCCTGACCAGGGATCGAACCCGCACCCCCTGCACTGGAAGGCAAAGTCTTAACTACTGGACTGCCAGGAAGTCCCAAGAGTATATGCTTCCTTTATATTATTTTTCTTATTGAGGTTAAATTCACATAACATTAACCATTTTAAAATGAAGAATTCAGGGACTTCCCTGGACAGGGGGCACGGGTTCGATCCCTGGTCGGGGAACTAAGATCCCAAATGCTGTGCGGCATAGCCAAAAAAAAAAAAAAAAAAAAAAAAAGAACGATTCATTGGCACTTAGTACATTCACAGTGTTGTACAACAACTACTACTTCTATCTAGTTCCAAAACATTTCCATCACCACAAAAGAAAACTCCGTACTCATTAAGCCACTATTTTGAGTTTCCCCTCCCCCCCAGCCCCTGACAGCCACAAGTCTGCTTTTAGTTTCTATAGATTTTACCTGTTCTGGATATTTCATAGAAATGGGATCATACAATATGTGACCTTTTATGTCTGTCTTCTTTCACTTACATTGGTTGTAACGTGTATTAGTGCTTCATTCCATGCTTGAATAATATTCCATTGTATGTATTCATCACAGTTTGTCCATCTGTTGATGAACATTAGCACCTTTAGGATATTGTGAATAGTGCTGCTATGAACATATGTGTAATGTATTTGAGTATGTTTTAAATTATTTTGGGTATATACCTAGGAGTGGAATTGCTGGGTCATATGGTAATTCTGTGTTTAACTTTTTGAGAAATTGCCAAACTGTTTTACACAGTGGCTACATCATTTTACATTCCCACCATCAATGTATGAGGACACCAATTTCTCCACATCTTCTCCAACACTTATTTACCTTAAAAAAAAAAAAAAAAGTTATAGCTATCCTAGTGGGTGTGAAAGTGGTATCTCATTGTGGTTTGGATTTACATTTCCCTAGTGACTAATGGGCATCTTTTCATGTGTTTGTTGGCCATTTATTTATCTTCTTTGGAGAAATGTCTGTTCAGGTCCTTTACTTATTTTTAAATTGGGTCCCTTGTCTTTTTGTTTGAGCTGCACACATTACATTTTGATACATACTGCCAGACTGCTTTCAAGAAAGTTTGTAGGGGTAGTATGTCTATTTCCCTGTACCCTTGCAATTCTGTGTGTTATCAATCTTTTCATTGTTGTCAGTCTGGTAGACAAGAAATGGATTTCATTTAAATTTCATTTCTGAGGTAAATTGTCTCTTTAAGGGTGCATTGGCCATTTGTGTTTTTCTTTTTTGAATTTCCTGTTCAATACCTATTATGCCTACTTATGTATAATGTTTTTCATTTTTGTGTTTATCGATTTGTAAGAGCATTTTGTGTAATGTGAGTTTTAACCCTTTGTCCAGTCTCATGAGTTGGAAATATTTTTTCAGTTGGTCATTTGTCTTTTGACTTGTATGAATTTTTTTTGCCATATTAAGGTTTTTTTGTTTTTTGTTTTTAACATCTTTATTGGCGTATAATTGCTTTACAGTGGTGTGTTAGTTTCTGCTGTATAACAAAGTGAATCAGCTATACATATACATATATCCCCATATCTCCTCCCTCTTGCGTCTCCCTCCCACCCTCCCTATCCCACCCCTCTAGGTGGACACAGAGCACTGAGCTGATCTCCCTGTGCTATGTGGCTGCTTCCCACTAGCTATCTATTTTACGTTTGGTAGTGTAAATATGTCCATACCACTCTGTCACTTTGTCCCAGCTTACCCTTCCCCCTCCCCGTGTCCTCAAGTCCATTCTCTACATCTGCATCTTCATTCCTGTCCTGCCCCTAGGTTCTTCCCAAAAAAAAAAAAAGGTTTTTAATTTGTATATTCTTATACGCTTTTTAGGAGTACAAGTTAGTTTTAATATTCTTTTAGAAAGAGTTGACATCTGAAGTTTATAATCCATTGAACTGTTGGAATTTACAGATGTGAATAAAAGGTGTTGTTGATTCTCTAGTGTGAATGAAGATATATACAGGGCCTCCTTGCCTTCACTGTGCATGTTGCTCTCCCCTTGGAGTCTCCTACATATTTGTGTAGGTAGATGCAGATTAAACATGGGATCTTGCATTGTCCAGGCTTACTTAGGTCTGAATACCTTTGGTTAGCTACCCAGTTTCCTTGCTCTCTCTCTCTGTTGTTTTTTTTTTAATGTCTTGCTGCCTAGCACAATACTTATAACAATGGTTTTTACCTTCAGCTGCACATTGGAATCACCTAGAGAGCATTAAAAAAATACTGATGCCTAGGCTTATAGTATTCAATAAATACCTGTTGATTCAGATTAGATGATTTGCCTAACTCTTCAGGTGCCAGTATTCTCTCCTAATTTATAGTCAGTCTTTAAGGTTTTCATTTAGCCCACTTATTTAGCCTGGTAGGTAGTTTTATTTACTGGGAAAACTGGGTTTTAGTCCCAGCTTTGCTACTAACTCACTGTATATATAACTTTGGAAAGTTACTGCCCCTCTCTGGGCTTTAATTTCCTCTTTGGATATGTTAGGGAGGGGAAACTGATTGGATTAGATCAGGGATTGGCAGACTTATTAAAGTCCAGATAGTAAATATTTTAGGCTTTGTGGGCCATACAGTGTCTGTTTGTTTCAGTGTCTAAAGCTCCTTTCAGCTCTCGTATTTTGTGGTTCTCTCCTTTCAAACCCTAGTCAGGGAACTTACCTCAAAGAGCCAAGGAAAATCTTATTTAACCACCAGCAATTAAATATAGGTAATACCAAGCATTTGTGTGCTGCTTACCATCTGCCTGGCACAGTTCCAAACATTTTACATATATTAACTCTGATCCTCAGAATGACCCAGTGAGGAGTATAGATGCTGTTATTATCCCCATTTTACAGAGGCAAACTTGAGGTAAAGGAAAATTAGATACTTAAATAACCTGCCAGATGAAGGCTACAACCGGGCTGCAGAGCCAGATTTGCACCTGGATTTTCTGGTTCTATTATGCTATACTCCTCTCCCTAATTTAGACATACACCTCCAAATAATGGAGCATCTCAGCTATTATACTCTATCATAGCTATCCGAGAAAATATCACTGAAACCATCAAAAGTGGGCCAATCTTGAGGCTGTAAAGATGGCCACAAAATAGAAACTTTATCATTAACTTTGTTTTTTTCTCTTAAAGTAGCCCTTTTGTTTCTGTCTCAGCATTGTAGTCACATGGCATTGTCTGTGTGCATATTTCTAGCTTTCTGTCACACTTACGCTGAACCCCTTCAAGGTTCTCAAGAGTATGGTAGCTGTATTCTCCTCAGCTTCTTGAATTTAATTCCACCTCAGTAGGAATTCATTACTTTAAGCAGGCAAACAGACCAGAGTCAAATGACGATAAAACTTCTACTGATAAGAGGCAGCAGAAACAGCTTGGGTTATAGGCAGAGCATCTAGGCTTTAGTCCTCCCTCCACTACCATCAACTTTATGGCCAGGGGAGCTCTCTGAGCCTCAGTATTCTCCACATAAAATTTAGGTGATAAGACTGGTTACGTTATCTCTGAATTTACTTATATCCATGCTTCATCAGTGTTTGCAGGTGGACTTTTTTTTTTTAACGTTTTGCTTTTTTTTTTTAAATTTTGTATTTATTTTATTTCTTTCTTTCTGGCTGCGTCGGGTCTTAGTTGAGGCACACGGGAACTTTTCGTTGCAGCACGCGGTCTCTTCGTTGGCAGCGCTTGGGCTTCTCTCTAGTAGTGGTTTGCGGGTTTTCTCTCTCTAGTTGTGGCGCACGGGCTCCAGGGCGCGTGGGCCCTGTAGTTGTGGTGCGTGGGCTCTACAGTTTGCGGCAGGTGGGCTCTCTCGTTGAGGCGCGCGAGCTCAGTAGTTCTGGTGCATGGGCTTAGTTGCCCGCAGTATGTGGGATGTTAGTTCCCTAACCAAGGAGTGAACCTGTGTCCCCTGCATTGGAAGGCGGATTCTTTACCTCTGGACCACCAGGGAAGTCCCGTGCAGGTGGACTTCTAAGCAGCCACAGCATAGGCTCTGCATTGCAAAGTGTCTCATTTAAACTTACAAGTATGTGCTAATTTTGCATTCTCTGTTCTTATCTGTCTATATTTATTCAGATGTACAAGTGTTTCAAATTCTTGTTGCCACCAAGTAATTGATGCTCTGGAAGAATACATCACATACATATTATGTATGCACTTTTTTTTGTGGCTGTGCTGCGAGGCTTGTGGGATCTCAGTTCCTTGAACAGGAATTGAACCCAGGTCACAGCAGTAAAAGCCCAGAATCCTAACCACTAGGCCACCAGGGAACTTGCTGTGTGCACTTCTTTTTTTTTTTTTTTTTTTTTAATTTAGTTTTATTTTAATTTATTTTATTTTTGGCTGCATTGGCTCTTTGTTGCCATGCGTGGGCTTTCTCTAGTTGCAGCGAGTGGGGGCTACTCTTCGTTGTGGTGGGCAGGCTTCTCATTGCAGTGGCTTCTCTTGTTGCGGAACACGGGCTCTAGGCGCGAGGGCTTCAGTAGTTGTGGCTTACGGGCTCTAGAGTGCAGGCTCAGTAGTTGTGGTGCACGGGCTTAGTTGCTCCACGGCATGTGGATCTTCCTGGACCAGGGATCGAACGTGTGTCCCCTGCATTGGCAGGCGGACCACTGCGCCACCAGGGAAGCCCTGTGTGCACTTCTTAATTTGATAAGCATAGCTTTATGTGATTCTAATCCCTTTTCCTTTGAAGAGAGATAGCCATAAGAAAATAAAAGTCATGATTGGCACTATAAATTCCAAACCACTCCTTTTACCAGACTGACTGAACAGGTCAAGGTACTGGTTCTCCTGCTTTCTGGGCATCTTAATCTGGCTGTTTATTCAACGTGTCTGCATTTGTATCTCTGCTAAACAAAGCTAAAAGGAGTAGTTGCCTGCCATGATGTTCCTGCAGCTAATTCATTGTTTCCAATGTAGTAAAGTGTAAATTTTTTAAAAAGGTATCCTTTTATTAAAGAAAAGTTAGCCAAGAGACTGACTTTTTCTGTACTCTTCAACATCTCTTCAGTTGAATAACCAAATTCAAATTCCTTTAATCAAAAAGGAAAATCAACTTTCTGGCGAGTGTTAACATCTTTAAAAAAAAATAAATTTTCCTTTTATCCTCCTACGCCAAAACTTTTCCTGAAGCTTGGACTATTAGAACTAGAAGGGATGTTAGATATGAGGAACTTGCGGTTCCAGAAATGAAAACTCACTTTCCAAAGTCACAAAGCTGATTTGTACAGAGCAGAGATTAGCAACATAGTAGGAAAAGGACACTGATTGTGAAGTCAGAAGGCATGGATTCAAAGTTTGTCTCTGCCACTAACTAGCTGTGTGACTTCAGGCAGGTTACCTAATGTGTCTACGTTTCTATTTCCTCACTGGTGAAATGAGGCAACATAATTTCATAGGGTGTGAAACTCTTAGCATGAGATCTAGCACTCTGTACCTCTGGCACAGAGTACTAATAGAGTATATTCCATGTATTAGACACTGTACCAGGTGCTGAGACTAGAGATAAAATACAGTCTTCCCTCCGAACTTGTAGTCTAGTGGGGGAGATCAAAATACTTCACATGTACAAGAAGTTCTGTGATAGAGGTAAATACAGGGTAATGTGGAAGCCTGGAGGACAAGCATGAATGGGGGAGGACTGGGGAGAGATCTCAAGGCAGGCTTTCATTAGAGGTGGTGCTAGGCTTTCATTAGAGGTGGTGCTAAAGAGTTGGGGGCTGCATGAAGCCATATTTTCATTTTAGAAAGATCACCGGCTGCAGTGTGGACTAAATTGGAAGGGTTGTACCCTAAAGGAAGGAAGATCAATGAGGAAGCTGATGGAACAGTTCAGCTGTGAAATCATGAAGCCTTCAACTGATGTAATGGCAGTGGGAAAGATAATGGTGATAAGCTTTGAGATAATTTTAGGAACTTGTGTGAATAGAAGTTGAGACAGATTGGAAATGTGAGGGGAGAGAGACAGAGATACTAGGATCACTTAAAGATTTTTGGTTTGATTATCGAGGTGGTTTACTCAAGTATGGGTTAGAAGATAAGGAGGTCAATTTGGACATAGCAGGTTTCAGGTGCCTGTTTGGGGTGATGACGATGATGATGATAGCTACCTAACATTTATTGCTGCTTCCTATAGGGCAGGCCTATTCCATATGCTTTGCTGTATCATTTATTTAATTTTTACAATAATCCTTTGAGGTAGATTTAAGATTATCCTTACTTTATAAACAAGGATTATGAGGCACAGAGAGGTTACTATCTTGCCCAAGGTTACATAGCTAGTAAGTTGTGAAGCCAGGATTTAAATCGTGGCAATCAGACTCTAGAGTCCTTACTGTTAACCGCTTCATCACTATATTATATACCTCTCATAGATGATGGAAATGTCCACTAGGCAGTTAAATGTACAGTTCTAGCATCATGAGAGAGAACTAGATTGCAGATAGGATTTCAGGAGTTATCAGCACAAAAAAATGGTTGTAGAAGCCATGGGGGTCACCCAGAGAGTTTGTAGTACAGAAATGGCAGGTTGATGCCATGAAGACTGCCATTTCTCCATATAGTTCCCATGACAGACATTGCTAATAGATCAGTGGCTGGCCTCAGTAAAGTAAGCTGAGGAAGGTCCAGTGAGATAGGAAGAAAACCTGGAGAAGATGGTGCCATTTGAAGTCCCAAAGGAGAATTATTTATTTATTTATTTTAAATTTTATTTTATTTATTTATTTGGCTGCGTTGGGTCTTAGTTGCGGCACGTGGGATCTTCATTGCGGCATGCAGGATCTTTCGTTGCGATGCACGGGCTTCTCTCTAGTTGTGGCTCTGGCTCAGTAGTTGCGGCACATGGGCTTAGTTGCCTCGTGGCATGTGGGATCTTAGTTCCCTGACCAGGAATCGAACCCGCATCCCCTGCATTGGAATGCGGATTCTTAACCACTGGACCACCAGAGAGGTCCCCAAAGGAGAATGATTTATGAAGGAGAGCTCAGGAGTATCAGATTGTTGTATTTCCATTACATGTTTTGAGAGCTTAGCAGAAAAATGTTATATTTGGCAGTCAGGGTCCGTTAGTGATCTCAGTGAGGGAGAGATCCATGGAGCAGTGGTGGGCAGCCAGCAGAGAAGGTGGATGGATAGTTATATTGATGCATAATCCAAGATTGTGGTTTTCAAGGCAGGTGTAATCCCTAGAGGCAAGAAAGGGATTGAAGGGCTTCAGCATCTAATTTGGATTAGGAAGTAAATGAAGTCAAAAGGGGGAAGATAACTTGAGAGGATGGAACCAAACTAGTGGCGGGTA
Source organism: Balaenoptera musculus (assembly GCF_009873245.2). Lineage (NCBI taxonomy): Eukaryota > Metazoa > Chordata > Mammalia > Artiodactyla > Balaenopteridae > Balaenoptera > Balaenoptera musculus. The sequence goes on along the minus strand of NC_045785.1, from coordinate 32,312,544 downwards.
GCTTTTCCTTTTGCTTGTAGGCAGCTGTGTTGGGGCATCTTAGCCAGCCAGCACTTGGACAGAGCTCCAGGATCTGCCCAGTGTCTCTGCTGGTTAGCACACTCATTAGGGCCATCCTACAGCATGCCAACCCCAAAGGGTTGGAGCTTCAAGGAGTGGGACCTTTGGCTGTACAGATTTTTGGGGAGTTTCTCCAAGGTGAAATGTCTTTGGATCAGGGTTTCTCAACTTTGAGACTCTCGACATTTGGGGCTGGATAATTCTTTGTTGTGGGGGCAGGGGGTTGTCTTGTGTATCGTAGGATGTTTAGCAGCCTCCCTGGCCTCTACCCACTAGACGCCAGTAGCATCCCCACCCCCAAATTGTGACAACAAAAATGTTTCTAGACGTTGCCAAGCATCCCCTGATGGACTAATTCAGTTCCGGCTTACAAACAATCACAGCTCTAGATTCTGCTGGTTTTCCTCTAGGTCTCTGTTATAGATTTCCCTCACCTTCATTAGCTCCTCTGGGCACTTGAGCTCTGTTGGTTTGGAGAGTTTGGGTTATTTCAGCCTTGTAGCCTTTTTTCAGAATTTTTTCAGTCTGAAAATAAACTCTCTATTAGAGGTGAGACAAAGAGGCGTTATTTCCCTATAGTACCCAGTTAAATACCTAGAACATTAAATGTTTAGGGATCATGATATTTAGAGAAGATTGTAAGTCAATCTTTAATCTCTCTCTTATAAACTTTATATCACTTATCTCCTTATAGTATATTTGTGTCTCTAGCTAGCTGGACTCCTTGAGGACAAGGACCCTTTCTAAGTCTTTGCACTCCTAATGTCTTGCAGAGTACCTGGCACACAGTAGACTCTCAGTAAATGTTTGCTGAGATAAGCCAGTCTTGTTGATAATTGGCTAAGTAGGTTAAACCTGCAATTTCTCAGAGTATTTCAGTTATCAAGTCTTACAAAGAGGCCAGAGTTCCCTTAGTATTGTCAAAATCTGATTTGTGCAGAGAAGCATTTTATCTAGTCATTTCTACGTACACAGATCACAGGTGTCATCTGGGAGAATGGGAAATGGAACAGAGTGACGTGCTGCCTTTAAAAGATAACACAGATCCTTTTAGTTCTTCTAGCACCTAGCGCTGACTATGCTTATAGGTAGAGTCACACTGAAACTATAATTAAAGATGGAAAATAGGCAAAATGTCAGGCAGTCAGCTACAAACCTGTTCTCGTGGAGTGATGTTTTCTAGACAGGTAAGAAAATTATAAGCCCAATTGTGGCATTTACAATAAGAATATGGACCAAATGTGACATTTATAAAGCTGATTGGTTTCTAGGTTTGTTTAGATATTTATCCTTAATGCAAATGTATAAAATGTTGCTCTGTTTTTGCTTTTTGGCCTAGCAGTATGACTTTAATTAATAAATAATGTGCACCATAAAACATAATTCATAACTGCACAGTTCAATAAATTATCAAAAAGTGAAAAATACGTGTGTAACGACAACTCAGTTCAAGAAATAGAGCACTACCAGCCCTCTCAATAATTTTGAAAAATATCGTATGATTCAGCAGTTCTACTTCTGGGTATATATTCAAAAGAATTGAAAAATTCAACAAATCTTTGACATTTTTATTTTATTTTGCTAATTTTCACTAGTTTCTCATTGTATCTAAAATCTATCATCAAGTCTTTTTAAAGTTGTGGAAAAATATACATAATATATAAAACTTACCATTTTACCAACCATTTCAGTGGCATTAAGCACATTCAGATTGTTCTGCAACCATCATCATTCTCCATCTCCAGAACTTTTTTCCTCTTCCCAGACTGAAATTCTGTACCCATTATACACGAACTTCCCATTCCTCTCTGCCCCAGCCCCTGGCAGCCACCACTCTACTTTCTGTTTCAAAATTTGACTATTCTATGTATGTCATATAAGTGGGATCATAATATTTGTCCTTTTGTGACTGGCTTATTTCACTTAGCATAATGTCTTTGGGGTTCATCCATGTTATAGCAAGTTCATCCATGTCAGAATTTCCTTTCTTTTTAAGGTTGAATAATCTTGCATTGTAAGTATAGAACACATTTGTTTATCCATTTATCTCTGATGGACACTTGGGTTGCTTCTACCTTTTGGCTGTTGTGAAAAATGCTGCTATAAACATGTGTGTATATATATATATCTCTTCAACTCCCTGCTTTCAGTTCTCTTGAGTACATACCGAGAAGCAGAATTGCTGAATCATATGGTAATTCTACTTTTCATTTTTTGAGGAACCGCCATACTGTTTTCCATAGCTGCATCATTTTACATTCCCACCAACAGTGCACAGGGATTCCAGTTTCTCTACATCCTCACCAACATTTGTTATTTTCTGTTTTGTTTTATTTTTTTAATAATAGCCATCCTAATGGGTGTGAAGTGCTTCCAAAAAGTTTTAAAGACTCCTTTTGTTACGGAAATTTCCCAATATATAAAAAAATAGAGCAAATAGTAGTTGAACTCCCATATATCTGTCACCTAGCCTCAATAATTATGAACACTTGGCCAATCTTGTTCCAATTAAAATCTGTCCTTCCTCTCCCACTATTGGAACACAGACCCCAGTCATCATAAACTTAAAACTAATTAATTTTTAAATTGAAGTATAGTTGGTTTATAATATATAAACTTTCTTTTTTTTCTGTTAAAGCAAAATAAAGCATAAAACAATGTTATTAATATAAGTAGTGTATTGTGAATTTTATTTGCATCATAGCTGTGTATTTGATTCAGTGATCCATACCTCTTGTGTCGTTATTAACAAATATTTTCTCAGCATCATTCTTGCTCTTGTGCAGTGCAGGTATAGATATACTTTACATATGCCTTTCATCTACCCTTGCCTTCTTGCTTGTTAACAATTTATGAGTAAAATTTTAAAATACACAGTTACTATGATCACAAGCTGCCTCGTCATTTGTAAACACAACTATAACAGCATATCAGTACCTGTCAAAAGAAGTCATATTAGATTGGAAAAGAGTGAAGCAACATCATTATAGACATAGCCTTGAATTACCTCTAATTTTTTTTAATTGAGGTATAAATATTGACATACAACATTATATTAGTTTCAGGTGTACAACAAAATGATTTGACATTTGTATATATTGTGAAATGATCACCATGATAAGTATAGTTAACATCCATCACCATTCATAGTTACAGAATTATTTTTTCCTTGGGGTGAAATTTTCAGATTTACTCTTAGCAACTTTCAAATATGCAATAGTGGTATTATTAACCATGCTGTACATTATAGCCTTGTGACTTATTTATTTTATAACTGGAAGTTTGTGCTTTCTGACTGCCTTCATCTGTTTTGCCCACCCCATGCCCCCACCTCTGGCAACCACTAATCCTTTACCTATGCAGCTCCTATTTCTTTTTTCTTTTTTAAAATTTATTTATTTTTTTAAAGATTTTTTTGATGTGGACCATTTTTAAAGTCTATTGAATTTGTTACAATATAGCTTCTGTTTTATGTTTTGGTTTTCTGGCCTTGAGGCATGTGGGATCTTAGCTCCCTGACCACGAATCAAACCCGCTCCCCCTGCATTGGAAGGCGAAGTCTTAACCACTGGACTGCCAGGGAAGTCCCCTGATTTCTTTTTTAAAAAGAGATATCATATACTTTCATTTGTATGTACTTCAAAATACTGTATACGTCAAAGTTAAGGACTCTATTTTTTAACATAACCATAAAAGCATATTATACCTAAAAGTTAACAATAATTCTTTTATCATCAGATACCTAGTTTGTATCACCTATATCTTTATGCTCAGTTTCTTTTAATCTGATGGTACAGGAAACAAAGGGTTAACAAGTCACTCAAAGATGACAGTTTACATTGCTAACCAAGATTCAGTTACAATTTTTAGTTTGTTAGCTCTACAAGCAAGAACTCTGGTTTTTTTAAACCATTAATGCTCTTCTTCCTGATATTCGTTGACATTTGTATATATACCATAAACAGTACATTAGGCTACTTCCTTCAGCAAATAAGGTGAGCTTAGTTCTAGGGTTACCTTCTGTTTGATTTATTATTATTCTTTTAATAAATTTATTTATTTACTTATTTTTGGCTGTGTTGGGTCTTCGTTGCTGCTCGAGTTGCTGCGAGCAGGGGACTACTCTTTGTTGCGGTGCTCGGGCTTCTCACTGTGGTGGCTTCTCTTCGTTGCGGAGCATGGGCCCTAGGTGCGCGGGCTTCGGTAGTTGTGGCATGTGGGCTCAGTAGTTGTGGCTCACGGGCTCTAGAGCGCAGGCTCCGTAGTTGTGGCACACGGGCTTAGTTGCTCCGCGGCATGTGGGATCTTCCCAGACCAGGGCTCGAACCCATGTCCCCTGCATTGGCAGACGGATTCTTAACCACTGTGCCACCAGGGAAGTCCCCTTCTGTTTGTTTTCTGTTTATGTGTTTATCTGTTAAAACTGGCCATTTTAAGGGGCTCTAGAAAATACACCTAAAGGCAGAACACAGGATGAAAATATATCTTCAAATTTATCTACATATCTGATAGAATGTGCTGGTAGAGATGTTTACATTTTGGCTTTTTTGGAGGTGGGGGCTGGTAACTATACATTTGCAACTATACATTTTCTTAACGTTAACCTCAGTGTTAAAAATGAGAATCTATTTACAGAGGTCAGAAGTCCTCTTGGCAAAATCAGGTTGTTTCTTGATTCTTTAACATTGGGTCATTTGGAATCTAAGCTTCAGTAGAGCCAACTGAAGGCTGTGGGAAAAGGAGAGGCACACACAATTATTAATTCTTTTTCCCTCCTTTAGTTTTCTTAATTTGCACAGAAGTCCACAGTATACAGTATACCCTACTGTATACTGTGGTCTAATGTTTGAAGGAAGTCTTGTTCAAGATACATGGAAAAGAACACCCTATGATTTAAGATTCCATCAGTATTTAGGTGTAAAAATGCAGTTCTCTTGTCAGGCACAGATAAATGAGTTGGTTAAAGGCAAAGCTAGTTCTTTCTCTATGGCTCTATTTATATATTTTCTGTGTGTTGTTTTCTTTTGTTTTTTGTTTTTGTTTTTCTTTAAGAGGGCTGTTTTGTTGGTTTATTTATTTCAAAGAAAGTTGTACTATAAGGTTTTTTTTGTTTCTTTTTAAAAAAATTGTATTGCAGTATAGATTTACAATGTTGTGTTTCAGGTGTACAGCAAACTGAATCAGTTATACATATACATATATCCACTCTTGTTTTAGATTCTTGTGTGCTGTCTTACTTAATTAACAGTTTTCTTTTTGCTTGAAGATAGCTTATATCCTTGTTGAGTAAGTAACCTCAGTAGCTAGGAGCACAGAGGCTTCAGAGTGATAGTGACACTAAAATTATTTCCCATTCTTTTTGTGTTATTGTGATAGTATTGATGGTAGTAATATGGGTAGTAATATAGTGACCCTTACATAGTATTTACCATGTGCCAGGCAAAAACTAAGTTCTTTACATGTATTAACTCATTTAATTTACACAACAACCATATGAGATAGATATTATTATCCTCATTGTACTGATGAGGTATTAAGGCACGCAGAGGTTAGTAACTGACTACTCCAAGTACAAATAACTAGGAAGTGGCAGAGCTAGGAATTGATCTGAGACAGCCTGGCATCAGGGTCCTTCCTCCTAACCATTATACTGTACTGTACTTATTTGACACCCATATAAGTAAAGGGAAATGTGAGATAAAAAATGTTCTTAACATCTTTGTGGGCTCTATGGAACTTATTTGTTCATTCAGTGCTCCCTGTAGAATCAGTGATTACAGAGAGAACATTTAATCTCAAAGCATTCATCCCTATTTTCAAACTAGTATTTTCAGATCTCTTCTCCATCTGAGACCTTGCATTTAGAAAAAGTACACTTGAACTTTTTAGTTGAATTGGCAGATCAAGAGCTTACAGACAGGATATTGCCTTTGAGTATTTAGACTGTATTTGCTGACCTCCTGAAGCAGTAATTTGGCACACTGTTTCTACTACAGTTCAGCAGTATTAGGGGTTCTGACTTCAAAGTGTGTATGTGTGTGTTTTATATATATCTTTGTAGATAGGCCACTTCTCCACAAATGGAGCCAATCTTTTACAAATTCTAAAAACCTTTCAGAGTATTTAACTCCAAAAAATATCTAAGCATTTGAAGTAGAACTATGAGCAATGCAAAATGTTACCTTTCTGGAGACTTGTGATAAGTAGTAACAACCTGCCCACTTCTAAATGCTTGAAGTTCGGGCCAAAGAACCTCCAGTTAATCTTGCAGAGTTAGTTCTTATTTGGGCACCGATTTACATATACTTTTTATCTTTAAGTCTGAGTTAATAGCCACTATTTGATAAGAAAGCTAATGTTCTGCTTTCTTCTGTTTCCTTTGTCTTGGATTATGTGGATCTGGCTGTGCTCTGGTTAGAACACATTTCCTCTGGTGCTTTGGGTCAGTCAAGTGTTTGGCTGCGGGGAGGAATAGATCACCATTTCTGCCCATCAAGTGTGCATCTTTTGGAGATAGATGACTTTCTCATGCTAATTTTCTTTCCCCTAGGTTTATGAAGGTCTAGACATCATCACCAACAAGGTTTCTGCCCAGGAGCAGAGTCTGTGCCAGCACCACATGATCGGCTTTGTGGATCCTCTTGTGACAAATTACACAGTGGTGGACTTCAGGAACAAAGCAACTGCTCTGATATCCTTAGGAAAGACAGCAACTAGGCTTGGTGGCTGCAGGGCAGCCCAAGCCAAGAAAGTTTTCTTTCTAGTGACAATTTCTCCTAAGCAGAGGTACCCAAGATCAATAGTAGCATCCCCATGAGAACGATTCGGATTGAAAAGATACAGTGTTCTTGCTACTCTGAGTCTTGTCCTCAGACTGCAGCATCAGCATCACTTGGGAGCTTGTAGAAGTGCTGAATTTGGGCCTCTTTCTAGACCTACCGAATCAGAATCTGCATTTAACTAGAGTCCCGGGTGATTCACATGCATATTAAAATTTGAGAGGTGCTGTTTTAGTGGAGAGAACACTGATTTAGGAGCCAGAAAATCCATGCCCTAGTTTTAGAACTGCCTCGTCTGACCACAAAAATTTAATTGGGTGAAGCGTTTACCCCACTGAGCTTCAGTTTCCCACCCTTTAAATGGGGATAAGAAATTAATTGATAAATATAATGGAATTATAGTTAGAATTCGAAAGAGATTAGGAAAAAATAGTTCTGGGTAACACCAAGAAATTTTGGAAAAAAGAATAACATAATGGGGGGGGCTGCCCTTATATTTTAATGTCCAGACTGCCTTTAATATCTGGACTGCTACATATTAAAACATATTGAAAATTCGTAATAATTATAATAGCATGGAACTTACATAATACTAGACAAATTTATGGCACAGATTAGAAAAGTCAGATACAAATTCAAATGGATGTATATATTTAGCTTATGATCAAGGTGGCATTTCAAAACAGTGGAGAAAGAATGTAGTAGTTAATAATTATTCCTTTCTTCATCGTACTTTATTGTGTATATGCAATATAATTAATTTAGCTAGTTAAAAAAAATTATTCCTGGGACAGTTAATTATTTTTGGAAAAAAAGAAATCAGGTCCTTATTATATGGACATAAATTCCAGATGGATTTCAGAGTTAAGTAAATATGTATTTTTTTTAAATGAAACTTTGAAACAAATGGGATAACATATAATTGAGTAGTTATGTGATTTTAGAGTAGGGAAGGACTTTGTAGATAGTCTTTTTTTTTTAAGGATTTTTTAATTCAATTTTTCCTTTTTATTGTGTTAAAATATACATAAAACTTACCATCTTAACCATTTATAAGTGTACAGTTCAGTAGTCTTAAATATATTCACATTGTTGTGCAGCCATCACTACCATCTATGCCCATGATAGTTTTTTTGGTTTTTTGGGTTTTTTTTGAGGAAAATAGCTAGATTTGGATATGTTAGAATTAAGAATTCGTACTGGCAAGAAAGTATTTCAACCATTTCAATTCCTAGGTATCTACCCTCGAGAAGCCTTGCCGCAAGTATACCAGGAGATAGGTGGTAGATCTAATTTTAACAACATTATTGCTCTTAACAGCAAAAACATATAAATGCCCAAATTCCTACTTACAGAAGAATGTATAAAATGTGCTTTGTTCATATAAGTACTTTTTCAGCAGTGAAAATGAATAAGTTGCAGTTACATGCATCAGTCAATGTGGAAGAATCTCAGAAACAACATAAAATGCGGGAGATTATAGAAGGATACATAGATGGTCATACCATTTATTATAAAAGTTAAAAAGCAAGCAAAGGTAACCAATATGTTGTTTAGGGTTTTATATACATCAGTAATAATGTAAAGAAAAGCAAGGGAATAATGAAAAACAAACAATACACAAAACAATTCAAGACAGTGGTTCCCTCAGAGAGGGGCAGTAATGTGATGGGAATTACTATATAGGAAGCTTCAAAAGAATTGATAATATTCACTTTCTTACATTGGGTTCATGAGTGGGCAGAGACTAAAATGCAGATAATAATTCTTGCCATACCTGCTTTATAAGGCACTTGTATCAGATGAAGTAATGTATATGAAAGCCCTTTGCACATTGAAACATATCACCAAATGAACATGGTTGCTGTAAGACAGTTCAGTTGTTCAGAAAGAACTGATGGAAAGTGGAGAGCTAATTAAAAGAGTTAAAGGGCAGCAACAACAGGGGTTGACTTAATCAGATCACTTAGAGGATTGGAGATTTGTGAATTTAAGTAAGAACCTAGAATCAGAGTGTCAGAACTGAAAGTACCTTAAGAAGTATTCGATCAACCTTCTTGATTTGACAGGTGAGGGTGGTAGATACTGAGGCCCAGAGAGAAAGGTTTTTGCTTAGGATCACAGTTGTTTCATGGCTTGGGCAAACATGTTAAACCTTTTCCCACCAAATAACTCCTATCCCATCTCCCTTCCTCTTTTCCATCTCTCCCTTCTGGTATCTCACCATTTCCCCTTCCCCTTTTATTTTCCTTGCTTCCTTTCCCTTTGTTAGTCAGATTATATATTTGAAGTTTTATTCCAATTACTGTGTAATTGTATGTTTCTTATACTTAATTTATAGGGGGGGGATATAGAATTTGTTTCTCTTTTTAAAAAACAAATAGACACGTTTCTTCCTTATGCTCCTTGATTAGTAACATCTTTCTCCCCACCCTACCCCAACCTCTTATAGAGGGCTTCTGATAGAAAAGAGGTCATCTATCTCTATGCCCACAGACTGGCTGGCAAGGGGAAGAAGTGTGTAAATGAGTCTTTATCTGGGTTGAAAGTCTCTTTATCAGTTATTCTCAGAAGGAAAGCCCTTCTTAAAGCAGATAATTATCTGTTCAACAGAGATTCTAAAGAGAAAAATTCCAGGTAGCAGTGGTGTAAAAACAATAATGACTAAAGTAAATTGAGTGCTTACTCAGTTGAAAAAAATATTTCAGGCATTGTCTTAGGGATTTTATTTGCACTGTCATGTGTAATGCTCATAAGAACTCATGAGGATTTTACAGGTGAGAAAACTGAAGCTCAGACAGGTTGAATGACTTGCTGAGTGTTGGAGCTGGTAATTGAAATCTGTTTGTCTTCACAGCCTGTGCTTCCCAGTTCATCTGGTAGAGTCTCAAGTGGCTGAAATGTGCACTACTACCACAGAATGGTGAAGACTGAGTCTAAGAACTATGGCTTAGAGAAACCAGCTTGTAATTTGCCTTAGAAGGCAAAGTCACACAGTGGACAACATCTTGGTGGCTTCCTGAGCAGTTGACACTTAATTCTGTGAGAGAGTCCTTAGGCTCGTGCTTGTTAAGCTGATTTTGAATGCTAAGCAAGCTTTGAGTTTTAGCAGCAAGGCCTAGAAAGTTCTCGAATTGGAAGGAATTACCATCATGCATCTGTCTCTGGTTTATGCAAGTCCCTCCAGAACTGATAGGAAATGATTCTGAGAACTCATGAGAAACAGTGAAGACTAGTATCAAAAGTATGACGAATGTGGTTTCTTACTAATACCCTACTTCCAAGTGAGTCAGATTTTCTTCTTGATATTAATATTGTGATGTCTTTCTTAACATTCACATTGAAGATATATTTGCCCGAGATAAAATTCCTATTGTCGTGGGAGGAACCAATTATTACATTGAGTCTCTGCTCTGGAAAGTTCTTGTCAATGCTAAGGTATGTTTAGTTCAGTCGTAATTCAATGAGGAAATGGGTTCTTCTTTCTTTCCGGCTAATTTTAATGGGAGGAAAGTTGACTTTTGCATATTTCTTATACTCAGCAACTGTACTAACTTTCCTACTTAATATTCTGAAGCAAATGCCACCTCCATATGTGAAGTGGGCTTCTCCAGGCTGGCCTAAGGACAGGGGCTGTGTGTGGGAAAAATGCTCCTCTGTGGATTAATTAGCATCTCCATGTAAGTTAACAGTACATTAGTCTGATTCAGCATTTCCTGGCTGAAACAATCTATATGCCAGGGAGATATCTGACACTAACCATTCTTACAGAGATGCTATTGCGTAGGGTGGGACTTTGCAAACTATAATGTGCTGGAAATTCTGGTCCACTCTTTGGTTACACTTGTTGAGAAAACTAGACTCCTGGATGTGTTAATATAGATGTGTTAGCCTGGGTAGCTTGTACTCCCGACAAGGAAGCAGGGTACCTGAGTACTTCCCTAGACAGCTAGTCCTCTTTCTTCTTTGTTTGCTCTGGCCTCACAGCACTACCATGGTGTATTGGAATTTTCTGTTTATGATCTGTCTCTCACTATATGGCAAGATCTTCTGATTCATCTCTATTCTGTGTTCCTAAACACTTAGTAAAGTGCCGGGCACATACAGTGTTTCAGTGTTTGTTGAATTTTTGAATTAAATTTACTACTAAACCTTCATTTAATAGCCCTGGGAGATGGGCACTGAGAAAGTGATTGACAAGAAAGTTGAGCTTGAAAAGGAGGATGGCCATGCACTACACAAACGCCTAAGCCAGGTGGACCCAGAAATGGCTGCCAAGCTGCACCCACATGACAAGCGCAAAGTGGCCAGGTAAGAAAGCTGGGAGCCAACTGACGCCAAGCCCCTTTAGAGTTAGAGGGCAGTCAGTTCTTAAGTGTGCCTGGGTGAGACAGGTTTGGTAATAGCAGTTAGTGGAGATTGATGTGTTTTAGCTCAGCAGGTTAGGAGGTTAGGAGGCCCAGAGTTATTGCCTCAGTCCAACTCCCTCAATAAATAGTTGCACCCTACTTTGTTGTTGTCACATTTAAAATGCATAATACAATACAGTTTTTCCCTAGGGCCTATGTAATCTTGCTTCATTTTCTATTTGATCTTTGCTTGTATAACAGTTTTCATATACATTTTTTCTGGCATGCAGTCAGCTGACATTGTGATTTAGGTTTCATAATTGATTGTGCAATGCTGAGTTCTGCCCCAGCAGCTTGCCCAGTGGGAGGCAGGTTTTATAAACTGTCTTATAGATCAGTTCACCTTTACACATGGAGACTTTCTTGAAGGGAAGAGAGAGATGACCTTATTAGTTCATTAACCATGTTTTGTTAGGTTGCTTTGAAATTGCAGCCTCGTGTGTTAGGTATACTTTTCTTTCTTCCTTCCTTCCTTCCTCCCTCCTTCCCTCCCTCCTTCCCTCTCTCCCTCCCTCCGTCCCTCCCTCCCTCCCTTTCTTCCTTCCTAAGATTAGATGGTTTATTTTTTCCTCCACAAATATGCATCTTCATTGGTTCCATATTCTGTTCACTTCTGACTGCATCTTCATTTTATAAGTCATTTTATCTATTTTTTTCCTTCCAGTTTTATTGAGATATAATTGACATACAGCACTGTGTAAGTTTAAGGTGTACAGCATAATGATTTTCCTTATGTATATCATTAAATTATTACCACAATAAGTTTAGTGTACTTATATAGACACAAAATAAAAGAGAAAGATTTTTTCTTGTTATGAGAACTCTCAGGCCTCACTCTTAACTTTCATGTGTAGTATACAGCAGTGTTAGTTATATTTATCATGTTGTACATTACATACCTAGTACTTATTTATCTTGTAACTGGAAGTTGGTACCTTCTGACTGCCTTCATCCAGTTCCCCCTTCCCCCACCCCCAGCCTCTGGTAACCACACATCTGATTTCTTTTTCTATGAGTTTGTTTGTTTTGAAGTATAATTGATCTAGAACACTATGTTGAATCCTAATGCACAACATAGTGATTTGATATTTCTGTACATTACAAAGTGATCACCACTTAGGTGTACTCTTCTGTAGTGCCGGAAGCGATACCTTATCCGGCAGAGTAGAGGACCTACTTTGTGGATGGTTATACACATTAGATATTTATAGCAACATTTGGTATTGACAGGGGTTATGAAGTATTCCACTCAAATGAGTGTTCTAGATCAGTGTTTCTTAATCCTTTTGTATTATCCCCCCTGCCCCTGAAGCCTTTTTAGAAATTTTTTTCCTAATTGTGCTTCCCTCCCTCCCCTCCGTGAAATTTTAATACTGAAGAATAAGATTTTGGGAGAGGGCCACACATCATTGTAATATCTAAGGTTTTTTTTCTCCCTTGAGGGTAATATCACCCTGTTGATAATGTATATTCTAGATAAATGAAGTTTATACTTTCCAGTATCCAGACATTTTATTTTTAAACATTTAAATAGAAATCTTCCAAAAACTTTTTGGAAAACTCAGGGACACTCTGATGAACATTCATTTTTGTATCGTTTTATGGTATGAGTCTAGAGCTTGGTTGTTACTATCTGCTCCTTTTATTAATCAGTTCTTATCATTTCTCCTTATTTTGCGACTTCTAAACTAGTAATGAGTTGAGAATGTGTTTTCGTAAGAACAGTAGGTTCTAAGCAAGAGCTCTAGAGTCTCTAAAAGAAGATTGGAGGACTTCCTTCATCTTTCTTTTAGTTTGAGGCTGTATTCTAGCCTCCAGATAAGTAAGATATCTATTACATTTTTCCCTCTTAGGTCCTCTCTGAGTGACCAGTGATAGGGAAAGACGAGGGGTCTCTACTCTTGTGTTAGGGTTTCAGGAAGTAGAATTGGATCAGGAAGGGAAAGATCACTTTCAAGCTGATAAGTTGCAATCACCCAGAGTGGTAGAGTATAGATTTGAGAGTTAAATTACCTAGTGCTGCATAACATAATAGATGCTGACAGAGTGGATAGTGGCTTAAGAATAAGTGTGTAGTTCTTTCTTCAGTGATCTTTGTGCTAGTAGAGTACTGAATTAGTCAGAAGCATTTTTCATTAATTTTAGACATATTTAAAAAGAAAGTTGATGAGCTGGATATACAGCATACTTTTGTACTGTGGGAAAGGCATTCCAGCGAGACTAGACTTGTTGGCTTATAGCAAAGTGTCCCAGACAAGCTTTTACTGCTTACCTGAAAGTGAATATGTCCTGTTCTCTTTGTGTAGTAGAAACCTGTTGTTTCTGAACCTGTTTAACTGATTTCAGAAAATTTTATATGTGTTTAGAATAGTTTTATTTCTTTCTTTACCTAAAGTTTTCTTTAGAACCCTTTTCTGAGTAGCTATAGGTTTGCAGTAACCCCAGACCTTCATGTGTTCAGGGGCTTATGCAGTGAAAATGACAGTGAGGTATTCTATAATAAATAGCCTCTCCCCTGTTTCTCTTGAGAAGTAATATTTCCTAATGGTTGTTATGGGTGTGCCCACCCTCTCCTTTCAAATGACTTAGGAGCTTGCAAGTGTTTGAAGAAACAGGAATCTCTCATAGTGAATTCCTTCATCGTCAACATGCAGAGGAAGGTGGTGGTCCCCTTGGAGGCCCTCTGAAGTTCCCTAACCCATGCATCCTCTGGCTTCATGCTGAACAGACAGGTAAAAGTCCTTTGGTGTCCTAGAGTTCATCCGAGACAGAGCTTATAGTAATACATTACTGTATATAAAATCTTCAGAGTAAATCAACTATACTTCAATAGAAAGTTGTTTTGAAAAAAAGTGCTTTAGAACTATGAGTGGCTCATAATAAGCACTAAACAAGTGTTAGCTATTCATTTTATTATCATGATCATTATTCATTGACTTAGTAAGACACAGTGCCATTTCCCTAGGTATCTTTCTGGAAAGCAGGTAAAGGTAGCCCTGGCATCAGTATAACATGAGATGAGTATAAGATGAGGATGAGATGAGGATGAGATAAGATGGGATGGGAAAGAGACTGCCATCCAGAGAAAATCCAAAGGAGAAAGAGAAGGAAGGCTCCTGTGGAAGGAGGTCTGACTCTCTGGATTGGCTAAAGCCTGGATCACTGATTATTTTGGAAGCAGTAGGCCTGAGAAGTGGGAATGATGGTTAGCTAGCTAACTGATGGTATTTCTTTTTGGTTTTTTGCTAATGCCCTGTGATAATAGTAACTTCTTTATCCAACACACATAACAGCAAGCATTCAATGAAGTGTCAAGTGTTCTACATAGTACTTGGGTTTCAGAGATGAATGTGAGACAGTACCTGCCCTTAAGGAGCTTCCAGTCTAGTGGGGCAACAAATAATGAGGTAGATACTATGTTGTGATAAACGCTGGGCTAGAAGGTGCTGTGGGGCCACAGAGAAGGGATGATGAGCATTTTCTGGGGGGAGTCGGGGACCAATTTGTAAAGGTAACTTATGAGCTAGGTCTAGAAAAATGAGATCGTTATGGGAACAGGCGGTGTAGTTTCGTGATTAAGAACATGTCTCTGAGCCAGACTGTCTGGCTTCAAATTCCTGCTCCATCATCTCTGGTTATGTGAGTTTTAAGGCAAGTTGATTTACCTTTCTGTGTCCCAATTTTCTCTTCTATAAAATGGGGATGATAATAATAGTACATATCTCATAGCTTCGTTGAGGATTAGATGAACTAATAATACATGCAAAGTGCTCAGAATGTGCCTGGCACATGGTGAGTCCTCAATAAATGCAAACTTTTTAGGAAGATAGAAAAAAAGGTTATTATCATTGTAAGCCAAGAAATAGCAATGGCAGAGATGTAGAAGAACATAATTGAAATGGTGGAAATTTGTTGTTAAATTAATCTCAAATTATATTATCTCAAACTTAAATTATAAGGTTATAGAAAAAGGTAGTGTTTTAATAATGAACATTTTGTAAATAAAAACGTGTTACAATGCAGCATCAAACAGTGGTACCTGATTCATAATAAAGCTGTGTTTGACCACCACATTGGAATGATTATCACCTCTCACTCTTTGCTCCTTTGTCTGGCTCAGTAGTTCCAGATATACTTAGGATGGCTTTGGTTTAAAGTTTCTCATTCCTATTTAAGGTGTGTCATCTGAGAGTTCTTAAATATGAAATAGCATAAAGTTAGAGTAACAAATATAATGGAAAAAAGTAAGAGTAAAACGGGGCTCTCAGCTGCCTTTAAAATAAACAATGGATATACATTCCATACAAGAATAAAGTATTTCTTCTTCCTAGTAGCTGTAATTGTGTGCTCTTTACATAAGAAGAAGACATGCCTCATTCTGGCTGTTTTTATTGAAATTGCAGAGTTTTAAGTGTGACTAAATATAATTATGAATTACTGTATAATCTTCGGACTCTGAACCTTTTCTTCCATTTGAACAAATTCTCTTCTTTGTGGCAGCCTATGCATTCATCATGTATAGTACACACCTTCGGCAGGCTTGCTGGTTGATGGGTTAATTTGATTCAAGTTCTAGATGAGCGCTTGGATAAGAGGGTGGATAACATGCTCGCCGCTGGGCTCTTGGATGAACTAAGAGATTTTCACAAACGCTATAATGAGAAGAAAGTTGTGGAAAACAGGTGAGAATTTGGCTATTACTTTCACCTACTCTCCATCCCTTGCTTATGGTCAAAAGACCGCAAACATATAATACTGGCTTTGGATCTCCTTGTTTGCTACCCTTCATCATTGGAAGGAGGTTTGGTGTACTTGTTACAGTTGCAATTTTCTAATCTCAGACATTCCCAGGAGTTAATTTTCAAGGGAAGTAACCTGGGAGCTGGTGGGGGAAGGTGGAGGAAGGATTTCAGAGAGGTAATAACTGCTAAGGATCTCAATTTCCTCATCTATGAGATGAAATGGCTCAGCTAGATCATCTCCAAGGCCCTGCTAGCTTTCAGATTCAATGGCTCATCTGCTGATGCTCTCCTGTTCCCAGCCAGGACTATCAACATGGTATCTTCCAATCAATTGGCTTCAAGGAATTTCACGAGTACCTGATCACTGAGGGAAAATGCACACCAGAGACTAGAAACCAGCTCCTAAAGGAAGGTGTGAATTCTCCATCTAACCTAGCCTTGGACATCCTTGGGTGACAGAGTGTCCTGCTGCTATGGCCTGAGAAGGAGCTGAGGCTAAAAGAGACCCAAATGGCCTTCAGCTCAGAATTGAGACTTTCACCTACCAAGTATCCACCAGTGTGCTGACGTGGCTAGTTTTCTCTAATGCTGGGCTGGATGGGCCTTCCTTTCAGCAGAGTGAGAAGTGGTTAGATAGAGGTTCTTATATCTACCTTGTCTTTCAGGTATTGAGGCTCTGAAACAAGTGACTAAGAGATATGCCCGGAAGCAAAACCGATGGATTAAAAACCGTTTTTTGAGCAGTAAGTGTCCTTGCTTTTCCGTATGCCTTGGGTCTGCTTTCAATGGAACATAGATGTTCTCAGCTCACCCAGAAAGTGAACCTTAGTTTCTGGATCTGTTCTAAGATTTGGGACCTGACCTGGGAGATTTTGCATAAGTGACTGTCCAGGGGTATTTCCCTTTGATGCCTCAGAAAACAGTTCTTCCCAAGGAAGAATCTGCCTTATGCCTTGAACACATGAGTGCTGGCTGCAAACAGGGAAGAACAAAATAGCAATACCTTCTTAGCGGAGTTAGTGCTCAGGGTTGATTTTAGCTTCAGATTTTGTACCTGAAGAACAGTCAGATTTCCGTAGGGAGGCTTTCCTAATTAAAATGGTTTTGGGGCCAGATAAGTAGTATAAAAAGACAAAACTTTCACCAATTCTCCCGGCATCGCTTCTGTGTTCAGATACGTAGTGCTTCAGGCTGCTGCAACTCTTAACTTCAGTTGAACAGCACTTTTAAGGAAAAGGGAATGAAATTCTCATTCATTGGACCCTGTACTGCATCCTTAGCACTAAATTTGGTGCCATACATATGTTACTGAGTCTTCAAGGTGGGTGGTATTCTTTTCTTTTTGCAGATAAGTAAATAGAGGCTTAGAGAAGTTAAATAACTTGCTAAAAATCCCCTAGCTAATAAGCAGTAGAGTACTGAATGCAGGCCAGACTCTGAAGTCCACGCTCAGCTTTACACCATGCTTCTTATTTCCTTTAGCTATAACTTTAGCTGGACAGCATTAGTATTGGGCCTTGGGTAAGAAATTGGTTACGAACTAAAAGGAGATTAATTTAAAGGAGATTAAGCATAAGTGAAACCCTAGTTTTATCTTTTGGGCCCTTTTTTAATATGTTTTTGAATCATCCCTGTTTACCTTTTGCCATTGGATTTCTGCTTTCAGTTACAGATACGTACAGCTGAGGTCTCCCCCCTCCTCCTCAGTGCCTCTGAACAGAAGCACCTTGGGCCATGTTGTTGACCCTTGATTCTCTCTCTCGGTTCTCACTCTCTGCTAGAGCTCTCCAGTGTAGTTCTCACGCCAAGGGGCTTTTTACACTTTCTTCTACTTACCTTGCTTTCTCTGCATGTCCTTTGAGATAGAAGTCTTTGTGTCAGCTGAAACAAAGTTCCCTACTACAAATTTCTAATGCAGCTTCTCTTCTCCGCAGGGCTAACAATTAGTCTGTAACAAAAGATGGGTTTTTTTGGGTAATGATTTGGAACTTCTTCCTGTGGTAAAGCCACAATAACTCCCCCATCTCTGAGTCATGAGGGCTTGATGGCACAGGGCATCATATGCCCGTTCCTCATTCATGTGTATGCCGGCGCAGTCCTGGTGCTAGAGTGAAAGGCACAGCTGCCCTGTAAATCAGGAGCCGTGTGTGATTGGCCAAGGGCTGGTCTGCTGGGATAAGGTTCTGGCAAGAAGCCAGAGGGACTTCCCCACCCCAGCTTGGCCTTGGACCCAAGCCAGAAATAGCAGCTGGGAGCCGAGAACTTGTTGAAAGGTACTTAGACAGGGCACAGAAGCCCAACAAAGGACTTAGAGGGGAAAGGAAAATATAGAGTGGCCTGGAAACAGGTGCAGAGCTTAGCCAAGGCCAGGTGTGCTGTGGATGCTGCCTGCACCCTCCCCGTCTCACCTTTCCGTGCGGTGGCAGGTGCAGCCCTGTCCAGTTTATGAAGAATCTTATTTGTGGTTGGCACTATCAAAAGGCCAGCACCTGCCAGCCGTTGGCATTCTGAGGACTTTGATGTTTTTGTCCATGGGGCAGTGCTCTTTGCCTTTAGGCAACTGACTTAACCTAGCTGCGGAAGGCAATTTAGTGTATCCACAGACTGGGGAAACTACCAGCAGAGACTAAACATAGTTGGCTCAGATGGATGAAATGCCTGTAGCTAGCTATACTTCCGGCTACCTCCAGTCTTATCTCCCTTCAGAAGTATTTACCAGAGGGTATTTCTTGAATACTCCTCTAGATCTGTTTCTTAGAAACAGGGCTCAACTAGTTCAATTCCAAGGCTTTTTTCTAATTTTCAGATTCAGCAGCTCACTGGTTGATACTCTGCTGTTGCCAGCCCATGATTATCAGTATGGTATTCATGAGTTTCGTGAATGCTAGACTGCTGAAGGGCTGTATACGAACCTGAGACTAAAGAAAGCTGTGAACTCTCTTGCCACAGAGTGACATCACTGTAAGATGATATGGACCTTAGAACAAGCACTCACTTCAATCTGCTAATTGCCTCCTGTCACGTGCTACCTTTATATTGTAGCCCATACAGTGGTCACTAGAGCTGTTACTCTATATTGTTTTCCTGACTGATCTGGAAGATCCTACACCTGAGACTCTGGATTATACAGCTAGACTTACTGGCTGCAGACCAGTCAGCCTTCTGGGTCTTCCTTGGATTGTGTATAGCTGTTTGGTTCATGTTTCTGGTTAGATTGAATGGCACGGTCAGAATGTTTATTTCTTTGACCCCGTATGTTCCCCTTGAGGATTTTGGAGTCCTAGGAGCAGAATAGATTGGGTCTTGGAGGCTGACCTCTCACCGCTTTTCTTTGTCATCATTAGGACCTGGGCCCAGTGTTCCCCCAGTATATGGCTTAGAAGCATCTGATGTCTCCAAGTGGGAGGAGTCTGTTCTTGAACCTGCTCTTGAAATTGTGCGAAGTCTCATCCAGGTGATTATTGATCACGGTACACTGTCTACTGTCTGGTTTTCACAAAGCTTTCCTTTGCTGACACCTTTGTTGCTGTCCTGGGCACCAAGCATCCTTTTCCATGGCATAGAGCAGAAGGCTGCTTTGAGATCCCTGGAGGCTGCATTTCTACTTTCACGTTCAGAAAGGTTGTTGTTAAAATCTCTGCACAGCCCACCTGCTCTCTGGGATGAGAAAAAGGAATCTTGGGAAAATCTCACTCCTCTTAATATCAGAGTATGATATCCAAATCTCTTTGAATCAAATGCTTCTCCCCCATCCCTGCCTTGTTTTTTTCAGGGCCACAAGCCTGCAGCCACTCCAGTAAAGATGCCAAGCAGTGAAACTGAGAACAAGAGAAGTTATCACATGTGTGACCTCTGTGATCGAATCATCATTGGGGACCGTGAATGGGCAGGTAGAGTCTAGGATAGAGAAATCTGTAAGGGTGGGTCACACTGACTTCATGAAAAATTTAAGGTCTTTGGTAGGTTGAATGCTGGAGTCTGCTTGTTTGTAAAAAAAAAAAAAAAAATGGCCAGATTCCTCTAACAGCCTTTGTTCAAATTTCTTGGAGAGGCCTTCTCAAACGGGAGAGTTATCTCTGTATTCTCAATTTCAAAGGAAGATCATATGCCCTCTAGCTTCAGCTAGAGTAGATGTTTTACTGAGAGGTCTGCAGTTAACTTGCCAGAGCTCCTTTGACTTTCATGATCCTGCCTGAGTAGTTTCTTGGTCTCACGTTTAGACCTCAGTGGGGGTGAGGTAGGATTGTAAGGGAAGCCAGGCAACTCACGCAGGAGGCCAGAGGAGCAGAAACAGCTGGGAGGGAACAGGAAGTGCAGTTACTCCTCCTGAGCACATTCTTCAAAAGTGGTGTCTCTCCAGTAACTTTTAAGGTAATACGTTGAAATGGTGTTGGTTGCAAAAACTGTGATGAAAAGTGTTAAGGGAAACTGTGTGAAAGCAAGACAGTTAGACACGCAGAAAGACGGTGGTCAAAGGGTACTGTCTTCTTCATAAGGCGCTCCTGACCAACCCAGGAACAGCCCTGCACCGAGGTTCTAGTTCCCTGTTTCAGAGCCTGGATCTGTCTTTGCCATAGAGTCACATTGCACTCCCCTGTCCGATTTCTGCAGTCATCCAGCAAAGCTCAAAAGGGCCTTAGCCTCTAAGCCTTGAATTTACATTGTATTTAGAAACTTGTTTAAGGCTCACTCCTTTTAGGCACAAGTAGGGCTTGTGTTTTACCCAGCGGCTGGAATCCTGTTCAGAGTACTGCTTTGCATGGCGTTCTCATAGAAGTGGATTTTCCCCCCCCCATACCAACCAATAGAACGATTAGTTCTATTAACTGTTAACTCTGGCAAAATGAACTGCATTGTCAGAGACTGGGGATGGCTGTGATTGCCCAAGCAGCAGAAGAAGCCTCGATTATCGTTGGTTCATAATGATGAAAGGGGAAGAGAAAGAGAGTGTCTGATTGTTTTTTCTAAAGGAAACTTAGTGGTTTGATTTGTCGAATGTCCTTCAGGGATTGCCACAGAGAAGCAACATTTGTGAGCCTTTGTGAGCGTAGCTTGTGTAAGCCCTTCTATAGTGCCATCTGTCAAGTCCTTGCTCTCCCATCTCCTGCTGCCATGGAGAGTCAGTCCAGAAGGCCACTTTTTGCCGTAGGCCCTAGCTGGAGGCAAAGCTGACTTTTTCCCTCAAGTAAACTTTTCCTTGACTTCTAACCTCTTCCTTACCTACTTTTGCTTCCAAATCCCTAAAAATGATGTTTTAAGTAAGTATAAAAGAGAACTTAATCTCATTGTCTATCTTCATAGGTGTTTCCAAATAAGATTTCCTTGAAAAAGAACAGGATGGTAAAAAGGAGCTTGTGTGAGTTAGTCAGAAGCTGAGAACTGTCTTTGGGGTGAGAGATCAGAAATTGATATCAGCCAGTAGTAGCTTTTCAGCTTTACTGCTTCTGTGGACCCTTGAAAGGGATCATCAGAAAAGAATACTTGCTGTGATCTCTCTGGTGCATTGTGTGCTGGAGAATGCGAGTATCTGAGTTGGTCATTCAGATGGCTTATCTGACCCAGGCATAGGGATGTCACATCAGGAGGGGCAACCTGAGCGAGCTGGTTAGGAAGAGGGAAGGGCGGCTCTGGGTACTGTAGGCCTGAACCATCTGTCCTGCAATACAGATAAGAATTTGGATTTGTAACTTATTTATTATATATTTATGGCTGCGTTGGGTCTTTGTTGCTGCGTGCATGCTTTTCTCTAGTTGCGGCGAGCGGGGGCTACTCTTCATTGCGTTGTGCAGGCTTCTCATTGCTTCTCTTGTTTTGGAGTACGGGCTCTAGGCGCACGGGCTTCAGTAGTTGTGGCATGCAGGCTCAGTAGTTGTGGCTCGTGGGCTCTAGAGCGCAGGCTCAGCAGTTGTGGCGCACGGGCTTAGTTGCTCCGCGGCATGTGGGATCTTCCCGGACCAGGGCTCGAACCCGTGTCCCCTGCACTGGCAGGCGGATTCTTAACCACCGCACCACCAGGGAAGCCCTGGATTTGTAACTTTTGAGCTGTGTGAGTTGAAATGTATCTGTAACAGGCAGCCCCATATGGGAAAAGTGAGTCTGGAGCCCTGTTCTGGAAAATTGGCTCTCTTTTTGAGCTATAGGTAATCCGAAGAGCTTACCTGCTGTGTGACCTTGGACATAATGTAAGACCTCTGAAATCAGTCTCCTCCTGTATAAAATGAGCTGAATAATACTGTCCCGCAAGATTGTTGTGTGGATTTAGTGATATAAAGCCCCCAGCAGGTATACGTGATATGTGGTAGCTAGTTTGCTAGCTAGCTGGCCATATGACTT
This sequence comes from Balaenoptera musculus, assembly GCF_009873245.2. Lineage (NCBI taxonomy): Eukaryota > Metazoa > Chordata > Mammalia > Artiodactyla > Balaenopteridae > Balaenoptera > Balaenoptera musculus. The sequence continues at coordinate 32,290,221 of NC_045785.1, read as the reverse complement.
ATTCTTCTCTTAAAAATGCTAAGCAGCTGTACCAATACATGTGTTGATCCTGTTATTGTTAAAGAAAAGGATTGTATAGTTAATTTTGTATGCTTCCAGGATGATTTGTAGAAAATCCTATTTTTTTTTGTTTGTTTTGCCTTAGCACATATGAAGTCCAAGTCCCACTTGCACCAACTGAAGAAAAGAAGAAGGTTGGACTCAGATGCCATCACTACCATAGAGAGTCAGAGTATTTCCCCAGACCATGATAAAGAGCTTAAAGAAAAGGGATCCCTAGGGCAGAATGATGAAGAGCTGAAATCCAGCGTTTAAGGGACTTGTCCAGTGGCCTTTGCAAAGGTGGCGGGGGTCCAGTTCTTTCATTCAGTGGTGTGGTTTTATTTTTTTAATTTTTTATTCCTTTTCTTTTTTTTTTTTTGGTGGTGTGGTTTTAACATCTCATGTTCTCTGTCATGGAAACAGCAGGCCTTGTTAGCTCCTTGTGTGGCTGATATGTCTGGTCTGGTAATGAGTTTGGGAAGGGCTTTTTTTTTCTTTTAACCGTAAAGTTTCTATTTTTGAAAGAGGCACAGATTGCACTTTTTTACATTTGATCTTTTTGGTGATGAATACTGGGATTCACTGTATCCCTTAAAAAAAGTTTTATGTCCTTGACTCTGGCTGGAAATATCTAATTTCCGGACACTTGTATAGATGATTGAGTTTTTGTGAGCCACAATTCAAGAGTTCTGGATTTGGGTGAATGGCAGTAAAGGATCAGCCCCAGTGAGATAATTAAGTGAACCAAACCAGTTTTTGGAATTCCATCGAGACGGAGAGAATCCGACTGAGGTGGTTGTGACATGGAACTTGAAAACTGAAGACTGACATTTGTTGAGCTCCTCCTGTGTGATAATCACTGCTATCTTTCTATTGAGTTAGGAGACTATATTTTTATTGAAAGTTAAATAAAGAAAAAGTTTGCAAGAACCTCTCTAATCCTTAAAAAGATGTTTATGTTCATGTCTAACTTATATACAGTATGCTTTGTTTTCAACATGAGAGCTTTTTCTCAAAGTCGATGTTCTTAATATGCTATTTGTTTATTTAGCACATGTTTATTGAGCACTTACTATATTCCTGGAAAACATCTGGAGAGGATCTTTTTTTTTATTGGAGATTTGTTATTTCCAGTTGAAGCTCTCTTATTGGAGTGACCTGAGCTACCAGCAACGTGAGTATACATATATATGAACATAACATAAAATTAAACATTTTTAAGTTTGCGATTCAGCAGGGTTTATGTTGTGCAACCAAAACTTTTTCATCACCCCAAACAGAAATTCTGCACCCATTAAGCAGTAACTCCCCACTCAAGCAGTATTATATTTGTTCGGAATCTACTATATGAGAGGCCCTAGAGTAGGCTAGAGGGATACAGAGATACAATGAAATGTGGTTCTTGCTTTCAGGGAGCTTGTAAATATCTTATATATACACAGACAACAAATTTAGGTAAGAGACTATCAAAGACCGTAAGAGCTGTATAGAATTTCACTCTGGAGGGAGGAGGGGAGGGATCATGGGAGAAGGCGCATTTCCACGGGACCTGAAAAAGCAGTTCTTTGTGAATGTATGTGAGCTAGCTATGCAAAAGTTTTATTTTTTCCCTAGATTTTTTTTACACAGTTCAATTTTCAAAAATCAAAATGATATAAAAAGACAAAGACATTCATTGAGAAATCTCGCTCCTACCTCCATCCCCTCCTCCTCCCATAGATAATCACTTATTAGTTTTTTTACATACCTCTCAAGTGTTTTTTTAAGTATCAATAAATATGAACAAATACAAATATATATTCTTATTTCTTCCCCTTACCCAAAAGATAACAAATAGCACATACTGTCTTTACCCGTTACCTTACCTGTTGGCAGTACCTGGGTGTGCATGGGTTTCCCCTGCCTCCTCTGGTAGGTCTTCCGTTTCTGTTCTTTACCACCCTCCCAAGGGTCCCCCAGTTGAGCACAGGCCATAAGCATACTGAACTTCATTCAGATGCCAGGGTTAGGCCAAAACCAGCCTCTGAGGAAATCTTAAGCTATGGCCAGTCCTTTCATTCAGCCAGCAGATATTTTAGAACTTACTATGTGCCAGGTGCTGTGCTAGACTCTGGGAATTCAATGATCAAAAAAATCCACATTGATCAAATAATTACAGCTGCAGTAAGGGCTATAAAGAAAGGACACTCGTGGTGAGTGCAGGTAATCCACAGTCCTCCCCCCACTTGGTGTGTGGGAGTGTGTGTGTGTGTGTGTGTGTGTGTGTGTTGGGAGGTGTGTGTCGAGGTGCATGGTGTGACACAGCAGGATGCTGGGGCAGGAGTCTGAAGCCAAGACTGCACGTGGTACCCCGTGATCTGGAAAGCTGAGCTTCTCAACTTGACTTCAGTGGCTTCTCCTTCCCCAGTCTGTGGGATATCCTGGCCCCCTTGAGTTTTATTGAGACTTATCCACGTTAACTGATTTGAATCTCAAGAATAAATGTATTCTTTGGTCAAAGAAGAAATTGTCATTGAATCCACATCATCTTATTCTTTAGATTAAATGTGTAATTTTCCCAATCAGTTTAGTCACCACTTCAGGCGCTAATGGGGTGGGAAGTGGCATCTTCCCACTGGAAGTGGAGGTGAATACTTATTGTGAGCCAAGGGGGACCAAGCAGTTTATATACATTAGCTTCTCATACAGCCCTGCGAAAGAGATGCTGTTTCTATACATGTTTACCAATGGGGAAGCGGGCTCAGCAAAGGCACCCAGCTAGTAAGTGGCAAAGCCAGAATTGAGGCGAGGCCACAGAATTAAGTGTTCAAGCTGTTGAGCCCTGTGTTAAGGTGGCTGGTTTTAAGGAGGAACATTAGTCTCTGAAATGCTCTTCACACAAGTTGCTAAATACGTTTTAAAGCTTAAAAAAGTTTCAGTGGAGAAGCAGGAAAAACTAGTTTTAATAATCCTTCCTTAAAAACCTTTAATCCGTCCATCTGAAATACCTGGAGGAGTAACTTCTCGTTGAACTAACTCACTGCTATCTCTTTGGCAGTTGGAAATCAGGGATTTCTTGAAAAAGAAGAATCAAAGTGCCCAATATTTAACTAAGTTTAAGGCACTGTGGTTGTGCCTGCTCCCCCTGTTCTTAGACTCAGCAGGATGGAATTCCTTTACCAGCAGCAGAGGGCCTGAGGAAGGCAGAACCCTCACTAGGAATCTACTTGGTGCCCTGGCCTGAGGCACTGCCTTGAGGTACATGTCCCCTCTCTGCCTGCTGCCCTCTGAATGACTTTGCTGTTGCACGCGTAGGGAAGGGAGTAGCTCTGTCTAATGATTTTCCTATATGTAGAGATGAAAGGCTCCTTAGCACCTTCTTGTACCGATGGGGAAACTGAGGCCCAAAACGTGGACGTTCCACAGCCACAGAGCAAGTTGTGACAAAGCCAGCACAAGCCTCAGGTCTCCTCTCTCACTCAACTGCCCAATCTCATACCAAATCTCATTTGAGAGCAGGAAGGGGCCAGCTTTGGGCATTTTGTTCAGCCTGGAGTGAGGATAAGGAATGCCATTTTGTACCAGATAATCCCTAGACAAGCAGAGCCTTTCAGTGCAGGTACCCAGAGTCCATGGCAGTGCTATCTAAATGGCTTTGGCAGTTAATTCCAACACTCAGCAAGCTATTAGGTCCATCTACCTCTGTCAGTAAAAACCTTTTCCCCTCAGTTTTATTGAGAGATAATTGACAGATAAAGCAGACATCTTGACTCGACTTTAGACACTTCTTGTAGTTCGGACAATGCTGTTTTAAGTAGGTAGGAAATACTTTGACTCCGGAAAGACAGGTGGATTCTTTTTTGAATTAATTTATTAATTAATGGCTGTGTTGGGTCTTCGTTTCTGTGCAAGGGCTTTCTCCAGTTGCGGCAATCGGGGGCCACTGTTCATCGCTGTGCGCGGGCCTCTCACTATCGCGGCCTCTCCCGTTGCGGAGCACAGGCTCCAGACGCGCAGGCTCAGTAGCCGTGGCTCATGGGCCTAGTTGCTCCGCGGCATGTGGGATCTTCCCAGACCAGGGCTCTAACCTGTGTCCCCTGCATTGGCAGGCAGATTCTCAACCACTGCGCCACCAGGGAAGCCCCAAGGTGGATTCTTAGTCTTTAAAATACTTTGCTTGTTTTTTAGGGCTCAGCAAAACATTTCATCTATAGGTACATGGTTTGAGCCTTTGTAATTCTCAGTAATTATTTATGTTCTTAGCCTCAGTCCCATATTCTACAAAGAAGATTTTTCTGCTTAAAACACTCAGCACAACATTAAAACAACAACAACAAAAACAAACAAAAAAACACTAGAAAGTAAGCTTTTATGAATGCAGTAACCTGTCTCTATATCCCCAGCATCTAGAAAGTCAAATATTTGTTGAATTAGTTGCGTGAAAGCCTCACAGTTAAGTGGATTTCTACATAAATAATCTGCTTTAATTGTTAAATAGCTTTTAACTAAGATGAAGAAATCTTGGGATAGTAGCCACAGGAAGGAGTTTCATTATTTGATTATCACCTACTTGGGTGGTTAGGGCTGTTCTGTGAAAAGATGGCTAATGGGTCATTGGTAAAGCTATTTTGAATACGTACAAAGGACGCTGCCTGGTTGTATTAGTCAGGGTGAAAGGCTAAGCTGCTGTAACAGAGAGACTCAACAATACAGTGGCTTAAAGAACAAAGAAGTTTGTTTCCTCCTCACATAACAACTCTGAGGGGAGTTAACATTTCCGAAGTGAGCGGTCCAGGTCAGTGGGGCAGCTCCACTCTAAGCGGTCATTCAGGGACACAGATTCCCTGTATCATGTTGCCTCTCCACCCTCTGGGGGGCATTGTCAACACCTGCCTGGTTAAAGTTGGCTCATCTCTGCTTCCAGCCAGTGGGAAGGAGACAAAGCGTGGAGTAGGCACGCCAGATGCCTTAAGGCCTGGACCCTGCAGTGGCACACATACTTTTGCTCACTTTCTTTTGGCAAGAACTTAGTTATGTGGCCACACCTAACCTGCAAAGGAGGCTGAGAAATGTAGTCAAGCCAAGAAAGAATGGGAGGACAGATTTTGGTGGGCAACTTGGAGTCTCCACTAAATTAGTCTCATGGAAAGAACACTGGTTTAACTAATTAGCTCTGCTAGCTCGCTAGGGGCAAATCTCTCTATTTCCCCATCTGTGAAATCAGTGAGTTGCATGAGCTGACCTGAAATATTTCAGAAAGTAAAGCTTGACAAAATCTTGGCTGCTGAGATTTTAAGATGAGAATTAAAAATCGTTACAGTGAACATGAGACTGAGTGAGCCTTGGGGCCAATGGCTAATGCTCTAAAGATGGTGGAAAGGAAAGATGGAAGGTATTTTGGTGGTATTGCAGAATACCTGAACTAAGAGCTGTAACCATCTACCTCCAGACTTCTTTTGATGTGGGAAAAAAAAAAAGAAACTGCTATTTGTACCTGCAGCTGAAGGCTTTCCTGTCTAATATGCTGTCTGTGCGGCCCTGGGAAAGTTGCTCAAGCAGCCTGAGTTTCCTCGTATATAAAATGGAGTTATTACCTCCATTCCAGGGGACATTGTAAGGATTAAATGAGGTCCTTCTGAAAGCAGCATAGTGTTTGGCACTGTAGTGCCTAGTAAGTGGTAGGTATAAATTGGATTTATTTGCTTCATTGGGGAAAAAATTGTTAATGCTACTAAAGTGTTGGTTTATAGTATGGTGTCAGTTCCCAGAAGTTATCAGGGCAAGCTCTGACTTAAAACTGACTGGTTTGGTGGTCCACTGGGCTACTGGCTAAAAATTGTGCCTCAGGCTTTATCTGTCATCCAACCAGGCTTCAGCTGTTAGTCGTTACTGTTGTTGTTTCTTAATGCATATGATTTCTTCATGAGTTAGCTCATTTGCTTGAACAGTCTCATTCACCTGAAATGCCCTTTCCCCTACTCTTCACTTAGTGAACTCCTGCATATCCTTCAAGGCCCAGATCTGATGTCCTCTCCTTAGACAAAGCTTCCTTGGCTCCTCTAGGGAGGTTTAGTTTTTCCTTCCTACGTGTTCCTATAACAGTTTATTACATAATAGTAGCATATGATACTACGTGCCAGGCATGTTCTAAGTAGTTTACATGTAATTCATTTAGTCCTTACATCATCATTGTTGTTATTAGCTCTGTTTTTCGGTTGAAGAAACCGAGTAGAAGAGTTAAGTGATTTTCTGGAGAGCAAGCTGGGATTTGAAACCAGCTGGGTGGCTCCAAAGTCTGTGTTCTGAGCCAGCATATTCTTTTCCCTCATTGCTCTGCTACAGCACATCTCACCTGTAACTATCTCATGCTCTCGTTGGCGAGTAAGTCCCGGCATGACGTGAGTCCTATCTTAAGGCAAATGTGAGGCACACAGTGGGTACCCAATAGATATTAAGGCTGGTTTAGACAGGACATGACTCCATGTCTAAATGTAAACATGGCTACTCTTCACTGGGTGTTTTGCTGTGTGTCAGGCATTTTGTGTTAAGTACATGCATACCTTATAATGATTTCTTTAAACAAACAGACAAGGTAATTTATTATTCCCATTTTATAAACAGGCATATATATACAGAGAGCTTAACGATGGTTGGCACAGAGTAGACTTGCAAATATTTGCTGAGGACTAGAGAGAAAGTCCTGTGAGGACAGGAATTTTTGTCCACTGTTAACTGCTTTATCCCTGGCACCTACAAGGGGCCTGCTCCTTGAAAGGCACTCGGTAAACATTTCTTTCTTTCTTTTTTTCAATATTTGTTTATTTATTTATTTATGTGTTTATCTGTTTAGGCTATGCTGGGTCTCAGTTGCGGCACATGGTATCTTAGTTGCGGCATGCATGCAGGATCTAGTTCCCTGACCAGGGATCGAACCCGGGCCCCCTGCATTGGGAGCACGGAGTCTTACCCACTGGACCACCAGGGAAGTCCCTAAACATTTCTTGAGGGGGGATGTGAAGCCAGTTTGGGCTGCCTTAAAACCTATGCTGTAACCATTAAGCTGTACTTCTCCAAAGGCATTCCTTTAGGGGTTTTCAAATGTACAAATTATTTATATCCCATCTATGTATAAGAAGGAATCAAGACAAGAAAAAGCAAAAAAAGATTCCTGAAGAAGTAACCCTTCTACTAAGATGTTTGTGTTAGGTAAGACTTATGGTTACAAATGAAACAAGCCAGATTCAAATGACCTTAAGCAAAAAGGTGATCTTATGATAGGGTTATTGAGGTGTCTCATCAAATTCAAGCACAGGAAAGCATCAAGGCCCCAGGTACAACCAGTACCACCTACCCTGGTGCTGTGGAGTCTCCCTCTCTTGTTTCTGTCACTGCAAACAGGTTTTCTCTTTGGTGGGAGACAGGACTGCCCATAGCACCTAAGCTTTACCTCTTCCAGCTTTTACATCTGAGAGAGATTGTGCTGATGCTTTCTCTGGTTCTAAGTTCAAAAGTGCCAGGATATCTCACACCCATTAGGATGGACTCTATTTAAAAACAAAAAACAAAAAACCCCAAAAAAACCCAAGTGTTGATGAGGATATGGAGAGATTGGAACCCTTGTGTTGGTGGGAATGTAAAATGGTACAGCTGCTATGGATAACAGTTTGGTGGTTCCTAAAAAACTTAAAAATAGGGCTTCCCTGGTGGCGCAGTGGTTGAGAATCTGCCTGCCAATGCAGGGGACACGGGTTCGAGCCCTGGTCTGGGAAGATCCCACATGCCGCGGATAGACTAGGCCCGTGAGCCACAACCACTGAGCCTGCGCATCTGGAGCCTGTGCTCCGCAACAAGAGAGGCCGCGACAGTGAGAGGCCCACGCACCGCGATGAAGAGTGGCCCCTGCTCGCCGCAACTAGAGAAAGCCCTCGCACAGAAACGAAGACCCAACACAGCCAAAAAATAAATATAAATAAATAAATAAATTTATTTTAAAAAAAAAAACTTAAAAATAGAATTGCCATAGGATCCAGTAAAATTCCATTTCTGGATATGTACCCAAAAGAACTGAAAGCAGGGTCTTGAAGAGATTTTTGTACACCCACGTTCATAGCATTATTCACAGTAGTCCAGAAGGTTGAAATAACCCCCAAGTGTCTGTCGACAGGTGAATGGATAAACAAAATGTGGTAGATACATACAATGGAACATTATTCAGCCTTAAGAAGGAAATTGTGACACATGCTGCAACATGGATAGACCTTGAGGATATTATGTTAGATGAAATAAACCAGTCAAAAAAAGAGCAAATACTGGGGCTTCCCTGGTGGCGCAGTGGTTAAGAATCCGCCTGCCAATGCAGGAGACACGGGTTTGAGCCCTGGTCTGGGAAGATCCCACATGCCGCGGAGCAACTAAGCCCGCGTGCCACAACTACTGAACCTGCATTCTAGAGCCCGTGAGCCACAGCTACTGAAGCCTGCATGCCTAGAGCCCGTGCTCCACAACAAGAGAAGCCACCGCGATGAGAAGCCCACACACCGCAACGAAGAGTTGCCCCCTCTCGCCGCAACTAGAGAAAGCCCGCGCGCAGCAACAAAGACCCAGTGCAGCCAAAGATAAATAAATGAATTGTTTTAAAAAATAAAAAAAACAACAACAAATACTGTATGTTTCCACTTATATGAAGTATCTAGTCAAATTCGTAGAGACAGAAAGTGGAATGGAGGTTTCCAGGGCCTGGAGCAAGGAAATGCGGAGTTGTTTAATGGGTAGAGAGTTTCAGTTTTGCAAGATGGAAAAGCTCTGGAGATTGGTTGCACAACAATATGAAATGTTTAACACTACTGAACTGTTCACTTAAAAATGGTTAAGATTGTATATTTTATGTTATATGTATTTTACCACAATTAAAAAAAAAAAAAGAGTCCCAGGAAAGGGATTCATTAGCCCAGCTTGGGTCTAGCGCTTACCCTGAGGGCCATCAACCAGACTAGGATGGAGTCTTGAAAGGATAGGGCAGTTCCCATGGGAACCAAGTGGATGGAATGGAAGTGGAGTGATTTCCAGAGGTAGGGTGTGTGGGTTGCTGGGAGGGAAGGTAACTGGACAGACAAGCAGCGGGTATCCACTGTGGAGTAACTGCCTTCTGGTCAGCAAGACAACTTGTTCTTGTAGCAGCAGGGGTGATCTTATGCTACGTCCAGACCACTGGGGTAGCACTTGCGTTTATCTTCACCATCAGACATCTGTCGTAGTCACTCCTTACATAGTTATAGCTCGGTATGGTTTTAACAGAGTTACATATCTCATTAGTCTTTGCCAAAAATCTTTGAAGTAGTTTCTACAAATGAAGAAACAAGACTCATACTATTTAAGTGACTTAATGTAGGGTTGGTGTCAGTTGTAAGGGACTAAAATCCAGTTTGAACTAATTTAGGTATAAAGAAGGATTTATTGGCTCATGGAACCTATGGACAAGTTGAACAACCAAGCCCCTCCTGAAGGGCAGGTCAGGTGCCTCTGGGCATCAGGAACAACTGCCACCAGGGACTCAGGCACCACCAGCGCTCTCTGCCCCTCCTTTCTCTTCTCTGTATGCTGACTTCACTTTTTCCTCCACACCAACCAGCTGGTCGCTGAAAGCTTCCACGCCTCACATCAGAAGTGGACCCGAGTCCCAAACTTAGAAATCCCAAGGAAGGACTAGTGAGTAGAGCTGAATCCTGTTGTGCACCCCCCACCCTGGGTTAATCAAGAGAACAGTCACCCGAGAACTTGGCAACTCACTCTAGAACCGTAGGACTCGGATGGGGCTGGGGGAAGAAAACAGTTTTCAGAAAGGAGGCGATGGGATTGATGCTGAGTAGAGCAAACCATACGTGTCCACAGCGGTGACACAGAGCAAGTAAGTGGCAGATGAGGAGAGAAGCCCAAGTCTGCTGACCGCAGTCTTCAGTGGCACACACACACTGACTGCTGAGTACTTTTCATGCAAAAGGAAGGCCTTCTCTGTGCAAGGCCCCCAGGACAGTGCATCTCACCTGTGAGGCTGGGGTCAGCCTTTGAGTCACCAGATTGGGAGTGATGAGCCACCCGAAAGCAAGACTTGGACGAGAACGATTTAGGCCTGTATCTTTTCGGTCTGAGCTTCCTGGTTATTATCAAGGGGATTGAGGGATAAAGATGATTATATAGATGTTATTTGTGGATTCAAAAATGTCTCTGCATCCTACTAGATCTGCATAATGAGGTAGAGTTGCATGACCACCAGTGAGTTCTTAATGGCAGACAGAAGTGCCAGCCCACCTCTTCAGATGTTCACGGAGTCCTCACGTGCTTTTTAGACACTACCTTCTTGATAATGACGCTCCTGCCTTTCATTTGTTTTAAATGTCAGCATGTAAAGAGAGCAGGGAATTCAGTGATCATATGGTTCAGTTTTCAAACTTGGTTTAGCTGTGGATCCTTTTTTTCTTTCTCTAAGGAAAACCTCACCTGAATTCCAATATATGATATAGATAGGAGCAGAGTGGTTTGGGGTCTTGGTGGGTCACGGGCCTCTGGACCCTCTGATTCAGTCTCCTCCCCTGTGGAACACACTTTGAAAATCACTGATCTAGAGTAGCCATTTTATTTCACAGATGGAGAAATTGAAGCTCAGAGAGGCTAAGTGGTCACCCACAACAGCACAAAGAGCAGCAGAGCTGTGATTGGAACCCTGGTCTCCTGGCTTAGGAGTTGTGTTCCTTCTACTGTATGATGCTGCTTCTAGCTATTTTGAATGAGCACTCCAACAGAGTAGTTGTATTTTTCTTCAGGCTCACAGTAATTTGAACTGGACTAACACGAAGGCAAGTAGAGAACTTTGGGAGCCTAATCCAATAAACAGATAAGAGCTTTATGATTAGGAATGTCTGTTTAAATTGTTCGACAGACTTAATGCTTACTCTTCACCATTTTAGGTGCTAGAGATATATCAGTGAACAAGACAGTTTCTGTCTTCAAAGAAGTTCAAGTCTCTCAGGCTATTTCAGTGGGTGTGGTAAATGCTATAATAGAGCTGTCCAGGGAATACTCATGATTGTACCTGACCCAGTTCAGAGGAGTCTGGGAAGACTTTCTGAGGAAATGACATCTAAGAAAACACCAGAAAAAGTGACAGGAGTGAGTCAGGTAGGGAAGTGTTAGGAGAAAGTCTGGAGAGGTCTGTAGGAACCAGGTCATAGAGGGCCCTGTAAACCATTAACCCCAAGAGAGCAACCTCAGATGTGTTTACTGGAGAAATCACTCTAGTAGGCTGGAGACAGCCTGGAGACAATAGAGGCCGGGGGGGGGGGGGGGGGGGGGGGGTGGTTCTAGTATTTACCAAGTAGAATTGACAGCACTTGATGATTGTGAGGAGATAGAAGGGGTCAAGAATCGAGCAGTTGATTGATGGTGGGTCCTTTGGCCAAGATGGAGAGCACTGGAGGAAGAGAATGCCTGAGGATAGGCCTGAGGCATCAGATGAGTTCAACTGAGGACTTGTTGAGACTGAAGTGTCTGCGGAGAATCCTAATGGGAGGTACAGTAAGGAACTGGATATTCAGGTTGAGCCCGGAGAGAATTCTGGGAGATAGGGATCTCTAAGTCATCAGCACTCATGGTATTTGAAGCTGTGCGAGATGAGGTCACTGGAGCAGGGGGTGTAGTGAGAAGAGAAAAGGTCCAGAACAGAACTTGAGGAACGTCGACAATTGCGTAAGAGGAGCTTGCATCGGAAACTGAGGAGTAGTGAGAGGGGAGAAACCAGGAGGCTGGGATCACTGAAAGAGTTTGAGAAGGGAGTGGGCAGCAGGGGAGAACGTGTAGAGAGGCCACATACGATAAGGAATGAGAAACATTTCAGTGGATTTTAGTGACAACATCAGTGATAACCTTGGCAAGGGAAGTTTCAGTGGATGATTAGAAAGTGGAAGCCATATCTCAGAAGTTTGAGGAATAAACAGGAGGAGAGAGAGTGGCCATAGTGAGTGTGGTCTGATCTTTAAGTTACCAAAGGACGGAGAGAGCCAGTGGGAGACTTGGGGTTGATGGTGTTTTCCTTTATTTCCGAGACACTGTCACATGTTTAAATGCTGCTTGGAAGGGCTAGTAGTTCTAAGTACTAGAAAATGGTTTCCTCCTTTTGTGAAAGATTTGGAGGAACGTCGGTGCCAATGTGACAGAGCACCTCCTTGACGCCATCTACAGCTGGAGGTAGAGTGGCCAACTCGTCCTGTTTAGTCTGGGACTTTCCTGGTGTTAGCACGAAAAAGTGACATGTCCTGGGAAACCCCTCGGTCCAGGCAGACCAGGATGGTTGTTTACCCTGGATACAGACTTCCCTCCGTAAGGCTAAGTAAGAAATATTCTACAGCTGCTAAGAGGGTGGTTTATCACTTCTCTGAAGATTCAGAGGAGCTGCCTACCTCAGAAAAAGACCTGTTGCAAGGAACAGAAGAAAATGTAGGCAGTACCTGATGGATGTTTCAATAGGCTTCAAAAAGATGTACATAAGTAATGCAGAGCTAGCAATCCAACAAATGGAATCATTTGTTGGAAGGATAAGGAAGGATTAGGGGGGAGATTAAAAATGTGGCTGTTGAATTAAAAACTGCATAGAAGCAGTGACGGCCAGGTTGAACACCGTCGGTTGATTTAGTACGGAAAACCAACTTCAGATTGTCTCCCAGAACCCAGAGGACGCCGATAAAGCTATGAAAAGAAGATAAAATTGGAGATATGGAGGGCGGAACAATGGAAGGTGAATTTTAAGAATTCAAAAATGAATGGACTAGTGATTAATAATGAATAATAAGTGAAAACACGTTGAGGCCTTACTCTGTGGCAAGCACATTGTAAACCCTTTTTTACATGTGTGAACTCATTCAGTCCTCAAACAATACCATGGGAGCGGTACTATTATCCTCCCCATTTTGCATATGGTAAGTCCAGCAACTTGTGCAAGTTTACAAAGGAAGCGCAGGGGCTGGTGGGGGGCTGGTGAGCCAGGCGGCCAGCTCCAAAGCCTTGGCTGCGAAGTGCCGTGCCTGGTGGTCCCACACTGAAACCAAGTTACTCAGGCCTTCATTCCGTGTTATTTGGTGTCTCCTATGTACCAGACTCAGTTCTGCTGCTGGGAGAATATCTAGGTCCCTGCTCAAATAGAGCTTACATTCTAATACGGAGAGAAAGAAAATATACTAGTAAACAAACAAGGGAAGTTCAACAGGTATTAAGTCCTATGAAGAAAAAACTAAAAAACAGGTTAGAGGGTAACTAGAGTTATGTGTGTTGAGGTAGGTGTTACTAGTTTAGATGGGACAGTCGGGGAAGACCCTCTGAGGCGGTGGTGTCACCTGAGTCTGGAATGATATGGAGTCAGCTGTGCAAAAATGAGGGGGAGAGGGAACAGCAAATGCAAAGGCCCTAAGATGGGAATGAATTTGGCTTATTCGAGGACAAGCAAGGTCAGAGTGGCTGTAGCAGAGTGAAGGAGGGGGAGATTTATAAAAGATAAAGTCAGGGAGGTAACGGGGTGGAGGGGGGGTGCTAAATTAAAATTAGAGTGATGGTAAGTAAGGATGTTATCCTAATTGCCATTGGAAGGAGTTGGAGAGGTTTTTTTTTTGGTTTGTTTCTTGTTTTGTCTGTTTGATTTTAGCAGTGGAAGAATATAGTCTGATCTGCATGTTAAAAGATAAATCTAGCTGCTATGTGGAGAATGGACTGTAAGGATTTGGAATGTGGAAGCAGGAAAAAGATGTTCTGGCTGGAAGCAGGGCCTGGAGTTCAGAAGTTCTGGGTGGGTTAATGGTTAATGTCAGCTGTCTCTCTGCCCTGGGACATCCCCTGCCCAGTTTATCTAATCACATCCACTAATTTACATGGAGATCTTCCTGTGGAAAAAGGAATCAGAGATTTCCAACCCACTTCGAGATAAGAAATACCCCTGGGTTCTAGCTGATTAGAGCAGTGCAGGACCCGAGGCTGAGCCAATCAGACTCCTCCTCCCAAGAATTTCAAATTGCGACTCGGTCTTTGCTGGGTACACTTGAACGCAGAAATGTAATGTTTGGGCATATACGTAAAATAAATATTCGTTGTATGAATGGGTGCATGGCAAAAAGATCTACAAGAAGGAGAAACGAAGGGGATGTGCAAGGGAGACCCAGATGAGAAGGAGAAAGAGGTTCCTGCTGGCTTCCCAATTCCTGGTTTCTGACCCTGCCCAGGCCTCGGGTGCTTCCTTGGGTTTCTGGACACCTCCGCTTCCTTATTAAAACCCCAGTTTTGCTTAAATGGATTTCTTTTATGTGCAACTTAAGGACCCCTGTTCCAGGGTATGCACGCTATTATAGCTGCTGTCCAGATGGCCACGCAGCTCTCACCTGTGGCTGGTGGTGCCCTTGTTTCCCACAGCCTCACCAACTTGGGGCTTCGTTACCTATCTTTGTTTTTTCTAGTTTTATGGGCCTATAATGTTGTCTTAAGGCAACTGGATTTGCAGTTATTTTATTCACCAGTAAGACCATCATTTTCCTGAGATCACTTTATATTCATATTGTTTATAGTTTAAGCCCTTTCGGAGTAGAATCCAGTTTCACACTTACATGCTTAATTCAATTATTTGGAAAATAAATGTGCATTTGGTTTTTGTGTTGTTGTTTTTATTGGTACACATATTTCCCCACATACTCTTTCTTTCCTTTTTATATTCTACAGAACGTAAAATACAAATGAATCCAATCATCGAGCATCTGTTGACTTCCCACTGGATGTCAACCCTGGGGATATAAGGTGAGGATGTCAGGGATCCCCCCCCACCGTCTTCTTTTGCCCACCCTCTAGAAGTTGGGTTCCCTGGCCCTCTTCTCCTCTTGGGCCACAAGCCGTCCCTGAATGGTCTCAATGATCTCATCTGCTCTCAGGCCTCAGCTCCCACTTGTTTTGCAGGATGAGCAGGCTTTGGTTTTTGGTTTGTTTTGTTTTTTCAATGATATATGACTTTCACCCTACGCACTTTGTATTCAGAGTCTGAATGTTCAGTTTGACCCATGGGAAACTCCACTGAGATGTTTTTGTCCCTGTCAGAAACACCTTGGTGCTGTCCCCAGGTACACCTGAGGTAAACTGGCTCATGCACTACACTGCGTCTTCAAATGAACCAGTGGGATCCCGTAGAGCTCACCCAGAAGTGGCTCAACAGGGACTTCCCTGGTGGTGCAGTGGTTGAGAATCCGCCTGCCAGTGCAGGGAACACAGGTTCGAGCGCTGGTCCGGGCAGATCCCACATGCCGCGGAGGAACTAAGCCCATGCACCACAACTACTGAGCCTACGCTCTAGAGCCCGTGAATCACAACTACTGAGCCTGAGTGCCACAACTACTGAAGCCTGTGCACCTAGAGCCTGTGCTCTGCAGCAAGAGAAGCCACCCAATGAGAAGCCCAGGAACCACAACGAAGAGTAGCCCCCGCTCGCCACAACTAGAGAAAAGCCTGCGCGCAGCAACAAAGACCCAAGGCAGCCAAAAATAAAAATAAATAAATAAATAAATAAAAAAGTGGCTCAACAGAGCTCACCTACTTGGACCTTTGCCCTGTGGGTAAAGGTCACACCCCCTGCAAGGCCCTGGCAGGTGTGAGGCTTCCTGTGCCACCAAAGGTGATACTGGGCACCTCTTTGGAAGAGTCGAGTTTGTTTGCCATATGGACTAAGTCTGCCACCCAGTCCAAAGAGGGGTATGAGGAGGATGCTAGGACGGGGGCTTAAGTGCTCAACGGCTGCATTTAGGAGAGCCTTTTGACCCCGTATCACAGGGTATGAGCTAGAAAAGGAAACCCATGTCTCTGGCCACAGGGGTCTCCCAATGGTTTCAGACCAGAGCCTGTGCACACAGGTGGTGTTTCCAAGCTCTGTCATAGGCTCCAGACCTTCCTCCTGGATACTTCATCTGGGCACTTCAATCTTGATCTGTGCAAGACTGAACATCCCACCCTCCCACCGGTCCCCAAACCGCCCCTTTCTCACTATTCTCAATCCTGATTATAATGGTCCCACTACCAGCCTCATCACCCAAGCCAAAATCCTGGCCGTCATCCTCGACCCTTTCTGTGTCCCCTCCCTTTCCTTCTTGCATAACTACGCGGTCATTGGGTCTTAACCATGTGTATTTGTTTCCTATTGCTTATATAACAGATAACTACAAATTTAATGGCTCAAAACAACACAACTTTACTATCTGACAGTAGTGGAGGTCAGAAATGAGTATTACAGGGGTAGAATCAAGGTGTAGCGGGGCTGGTTCCCTCTGGCGGCTCCAGGGGAAAATCTGTTCTTGTCTCAGCTTCTAGAGGCTGCCTACATTCCTTGGCTTATAGCTGCATCACTTCAGTCTCTGCCTTCCTTTCCCATTGCCTTCCTCCTACTACTCTGATCTCCTGTCTTCCTCTTTTAAGGACCCTTGTGATTTACATAGGGCCCACCCACATGACCCAAGATAATCTACCCATCTGGGGGTCCTTACGTTGATCACATTTGTAAAGTCCTTTTTGTCACATAAGGTGACATCCACAGGTTCCAGTCATTAGGCTGTGGCTCTTTCACACCATTCTACCCAC
The DNA here is from genome assembly GCF_009873245.2 of Balaenoptera musculus. Taxonomy (NCBI): domain Eukaryota; kingdom Metazoa; phylum Chordata; class Mammalia; order Artiodactyla; family Balaenopteridae; genus Balaenoptera; species Balaenoptera musculus. The sequence continues at coordinate 32,273,559 of NC_045785.1, read as the reverse complement.
TTAACATTCCTGTTCTAACTGTTCTGTCTCTGTTCTTCAGGTCATGTCGTCTCTCATTTAGACTCATAAAACCATTTCCTAATTGGTCTCTGCCTCTGGTCCTGCCCCCCCCCCCGCCGATCCATTATCGTTGAAATTGCATCTTGTATGCCCCTCTCTCCTTGGTTAAGTTTTTATGGACCCCTCTTTACTTTCAGGATAAAGCCTGAGCTCCTAAGATGCTGTACAAGGTCTTCTGTGGTCTCTCCCCTCAGTCCTTCAGCCGAATCTGCCTCCCGCCTTCACAAAGCCACTTTCGATGCCTCCATATACAGAATAGTGTGTGTTATAGAGCTTCTGCGGCCAAGTGTCTCAGGCTTGAATCCCAGCTCTACCACTTGCCACATATGAATTTTGGGGCCAATAACTTAACCACTCTGTGCCTTAGTTTCATCTTTTAAAAAATCTGGTTGTTGTGATGATTAAATTAATATTTTAAATGTACTTATTAAAACAGTGCTTGGCACACAGTTGTCTTTCCTTCCATCATTCCACGTTCTTTCAGACCCATTGATGCTGTCTGGAATGCTCTCCCGACACTTCTATGTCCCTGGAAATTCTTACTCATCCTTTCAATGCTCAGCTCAGTATCACCTCCTCTGCACAGGCCTCCCTGCTGTCTCCTCCCACCACGTGCCAGCGCTCTGGAAACTCTGCAGACCTGAACTAGAGACCTTATCATATTGTTTTTACAATTATTTGATGATGTGTGTAGGAGGAAAACATCTTGAAATATAAATCTTTGTGCTTTTCTTTTCCACACGTCCTTGTATGTGACCTTCCGCCTGGTCCCTCAGAGTCATTCACATTGCCTTCAAGAAGTAGTATTTTTATAGCAAGAGTACAATACAAAGAGAAAGGGGGGGAAAAAACCTATGTTTAGGTTTTCAACTTCCAAACTAGGCTTCAATGTGGACAATGTGAATAATACTGAAAGCCAAGTGGTGGGTTTATGGAAACCCAAATAGGGGGTCCTAAAGGAAGCACGGTGTGAAGTTTATACCTTTATAACCCACCCGCTCTTCAGTCCCCAGTGATGGACTGGTAAGAGCGTGGAAGGATGCCTAGCCCATCCTGCTAGTGGGAAGGCCGGTTAGGGGTCACTCAGGTGGAGAATGGGGACAGGAGTTGATCTTGGAGATCAGGGTGGTCTGAGATGGAAGCAAAGATGTGGAGAGGGGCAGAGTCAGTGTCAAGAGACTGCCCGGCAGCCGGGCCAGGTTGTGCTGTGACAGCCAAGCCAACGTCAGGAAGCATTCACGGCCCCCTGCATCAGCACCACCTGTGCTGAGGAGCCACAATCCCTCTTCTGCCCCTTACTTGCCGGTGAAGTCCTTCTCTTGTCAGCTACCTGCTGTTGCCCTTGAATCACCCAGCAGGACTGATGCCCACCCATGCCATGCCCCAACTGAGCCATTTCCTGTGGACATCCACTTTCCACAACAGCTCAGGGACATTATAAGCCTCATAAAACAAAGGGTGGGATCCTGACGCTGAGTATCAGTGGTGTGGGAAAGTCTGCAGCACCTGCACTTGGGCAGAACTGGACACTGAAGCTGACCTGTTTCACATGATGACACCCCACGCCAGACTGAGGAAGGAGCCCCCGGGAAGGAGCAAGCCCTGAGTTGGATTCATCTCTGTATCCCTAACGTATGGGTGGTGCTTGGTAGACGTTTCTTAGGTTGAAAGAATGAATGAAAATCACAGCCTAGTGAGGAAGACAGATACACAAACACATAATTATAATACAACCCAAGTGCTGAGATAAAGGACTATGGAAGAGGAAAAGGGTCCAGAGACGTCAAGATTTCCCGAGGCAACACCAGGATTAGTGCACAGGTTTTTTGAACTCCACTCCAGAGCACCCCTGGGGCAGGTAGATGCTCTGGGGAACATCTGCCCAGCCCGTGCTGCTGTCTCTGGGCACTAGGACTCGGTGCCTGGCTGTGCCCTCAGCCACAGCTGATGGGCTCTTCGTGCAGAACCCAGGGAGGGTTCTCCCTCCCCTGATTTTGCTGTTGGGATTCAGAGATGCCAGTCCATTTCTGCTGCTCTCCTGCCCTGAGAACCAAGAGCGGGTCACATTTGGCCGTGTGTTTAGGAAGTGCACAGTGAGGCCCGGAGAGGGAGAGAAGCTTGCTGTCTGCTCCGTGGTTTTAATCAGGATCCTCATTCCCTTGAGGTCTGTTTGCCCCCTACCCTTGGGTTCCGTGTGACACCGCTGAAGACTTGTATTAAATTCCTCTTTTACTCAACTTGCTTGAGCGGTTTTTGTTTTGTGCAATCAAGCGTCTTGGCTAACATTAACCTCACTGATGTCACCATCACACTCTCAGCAAACACTTCTACGACTCCTACCCTGCCCAAGACTTTGTTCTGAGAGCTTTACATGTGATAACTTGTTAAATCCTCAACATTCCTCCGAGGTAGGTACAACTATCATCCCTCATTTTCAGATGAGGAAACTGAGGTACAGAGAGGGTAAGTAACTTGCCACGGTCACACAGCTACGAGGTGGTGGAGCTGGGATTCACATCTAGACAGAGCCCATGCCCAGCGTTGCAGTTTTATCATATTTTCTTGAGCCGAAGTTGGTATCTTTATACATCTTTAACCCATTCTCCTGGAAGAATGTAGTTCTCAATGCCGAACACCACGAGGAGCCCTGAGTGAGTCCTGACAGGAGGCTGGAGGGCCCGCTCTGTCCGCCCTCCCGCCCACCCCGGGTCCTGCCTCTTGCTTTGCCGGCACTGGCAGACGAAGCGCGGGAAGGAGCTGCTGGGCCGGGCGCAGAGCTTGGCGGCAGAGCTGCTTGTGCGCGGGGGGCCAGAGCCGCGCCCTGGCACCTGGCAGGCAGCCCGGCCCCAACGTTGAGAAAATACCTGGAACAAAGGAGTCCTCCCGCCTCCACTGGCCGCCTCTCCTGTGCCTGCAGCGCCTCGGCTGAGGAATCTGACCTCCAGGCCAGGCCAGGTCGGGTCCTTACACGGCCTCAGGAGGCCACAGGGAGGCCTTGGTGCCCAGCCTGGAATGCCTGCCTGCCTGTCTGGGGTGGGCGTCCCAGAGGGAGGCCTTCATCTCACCCCATCTCCACCCAGGGGCTCTGCTGGGCTGCCTGGACCTCCTGTTACTGCCACCCCCCCCCCCCCCCGCAAGGTGTCTTCACAGGGCAGGTGGCTTCACGGCTCTAGGGCCTGGCGTTCCCCCCAGCCAGGAGGTCCGTCTCAACAGCCATGGCTGCTCAGAGGAGCAGACCGGACAGATGTGAGTCTGTGGTAGAGAACCAATGGCCCTGCAGAGGAATTTGGACATGCCACCAGGCATCAGGGGGAGTAAGTCTGGACTAGGGCCCCGGGAGAGTGAAAAGTGGAAAAGACTCTGGAGCCCCGAGGGCGGTGGTGGGGTTCGTGTTAGACATATCTTGAGCAAAGCACTAGAAGCTCCTCGAAGGGGAGGTCCAGCCTCCTGAGGGGGTGGCCAGCCTATGACCTGTTCCTTCTCCTTCCTTCCTTCTTGTGAGCAAGACTTCGGGAGCACGAATCTGGGCAAGAGACCACCTCACTGCAGCTCTTTCATTCAAATAGGGCCCGGCCCAGAGCCCCAGGCCCAACTCCCAGCCCCGGCCGACATCAAGGCTTACGCCACCACCGTGCTCTAGTGACCCCTGCCATCAGGGCCACTGCCAGCCCGTGTGGTGCTTAATGATGATTCAGAAAAGGAAGCTCTTTACTCCAGGTGGACACAGCCTTCCTCCAGGGCCCCCAGCTGTGCTAAGCGGAGCAGGGCATGGAGCTGGCCTTCAACCCCCGCTTGCTTCTCATTTATGTGAGCGTGCGCAGATCCAAGCTGTGTTGTCTTATGCAGGGGCAACAATGCCTGGGAGGATAATCCCCGAACCATGACCCTGGGCCCCTGATTCCCAGGCCAGACCCTGTTCCCCTGACCTGGATATTCCCCGGGCTGGACAAAAGGAGGCCATTCCAGAGGTGGTCCCTCTTCACTGGCCCAAACCAACTCCAGACAGCAGGGCAAGGACTCAGGAGGGGTCTCTTAGAAAAAGCTCCCAACACTGTTGGGAGGAGACTTCTTCCCACGCAGCACTCCCTGGCCCCGGAGTAGCCCCTGGATGAGGAGCTCCCAGCTCTGTTGGTAGCCTCGAGGCTCTTCTGGGGGCAGAATGCTACCCAGGAGATGCTCTGACCTGCGAAGTGTCAGTCTGTGGAAGATCAGGCAGAGGTGGCATGGAGCCGGCACACTCAGGCCTGGCTTTCTGGCCCCTGGGCTCACTGCTCAGTGCCCAGACCAGGGAGCCCGTAGGCTCGGGGCCTGCAAGCGTGTTTCTGCTCACTTCAGTCCCCATCATTCACCACAGGGCCCAGGGCATGGCACCCTGTACCCACGACAGGGCCAGCTCGGGGTGAGTCCTGCACACATGAATGAGTGAAAGAATCATCCAGAGGAAGAGGCCCCTCCTGGGGCAGGTGTGGCTGCCCGGGCCTGGGGTGCCAGGACCCCGCCCCTCGCTGCCGTGGGACTCCCTGAGCCTCACCTCCTCTTCTACAGAACGGGCCTAAATGATGCCCGTCTCCCTTGGCTGCTGGACAACTTCCTATTAATAATAAAAACAGCAACAGCAACAATAATATAGCCACCACTTCTCGAGAACTTGCTCTGTGTTAGTGCTTTGCGTGAATCCTCACAATAGTGCTGTGAGCGAGGTGCTCTCCCCATTTTACAAAGAACTTGGTAATGACGTAGTGAGGATGAGCCTTGTTCAGGAGATGCAGCTGGATCCCTTCTGTGTGTAGGGCAGCGTGGGTTGTGCCTGGGGCCACGGGTGTCTGTGGTCCATGCCCACCCCGTCTCCCCCCAGGTGCTGAGTGTCACCTGAGTCTAGGGCCAAGGTCACAGCTGCTGGGAGGCTGGAGTCCTGGGCTCTGGTCCCACTTCTGCTTCTGATCGGCTCTGCCACCTGGGTCGGTCATTATCCCTCCCTGGCCTTGGTTTATCCTATTGTAAAGAGAGAAACAGAGGTCAGTCCCCTGATCACCAAGATCTCTTACCACAAAGAAAGGCCAAGAGGAAGTTCAGACAAACTTGAGGCCTGAGTCTGAATGCCTGGCTTCTCTCTGCTCCCTGGTGGACATCAGCAGCCTAGCACCCGGGGGAAGTGGCAGCCAGAAAACAGTAACTCCCAAGGACATGGGCACTAGCTATGTGTCCTCCACCAAGGATCCTATCCCTTGGAGCCCCAGTCCCCATCTGTTAAATGGGGATAATAATAGTACCAACATCATCAGGATGTTGTGAGGATTAAGTATAACAGTGAATATAAAACACTTGCTACTGAGCCACACACAGGATGTGCCCCATACCTGCCAATCATTATCATTACCCCTTCTTCTCCCCCACCTCCACGTCCTACAAGTCACCAAGTCCTGCTGATTCTGGTTCCTCTTGTATCCCCTGTACCTCTTAGACCAGGCCTCATGATCTGGATTTCTCCCAAAGCCTCAACCCTGCTCCATCTGCCAATGCCCCATCTTGGACGGCTGTCCAAGCCCCTCAGCCGGGCCCTCTGGGACCCTGCCTGCCCCTGCAGCCGCAGTCACCCTGTACCTTTCTGCTCCCTGTATTCTGACCACACCCAGCTCCCAGCATCCCTTCACTTAGGTGAGTTCATTGAAAAGTTACTTCAACTGTCTTTGCTTCCCCCTTCCCCACCTCTGCTGTAGCCCCGAACCCTCTCTAGGTCTCAGTTTCCTTATCTGCCAAACTGAACTGTTGTGAGGATGCAAAGAGGTAGTATACAGAAGTACATAGCCCACAGTAGCCACCAGACAGAAGCCAGGTGCCTACAGTTGGGAAGGAGGGTTCCAACATCAGTGCAGTGGGGAGTCACATTTGTGGGTGGGGAGGGGACAGAGGCATGCAATGTGATGAGAGCTCCAAGACCCCACCACGGCCCTCAACCCCAGCAGGGGCACCATCTGAGCAGGTCAGCACAGACTCGGCTTCTAGGTAAAGCACAGAGCTTGGTTGGCCCCTCAGTGTGATCCTGCTGGCCCCACCCCACTGGAGGACCGAATGGAGAACTGTCCCTCTGGCTCAGTGGCCCCAGGGAGCGGCACTGGGACTGGAGCGCTGACAACCCTGAGCCTGACTTAAGAGGAGGGAGGCACCTGACATGAGGCAGACCCCTTCCGACCCTCTACCAGGTCTGGGGCCAGAGCAGTAGACCAGAGTCCTAGAGCCTGTACACAAAGTAGGGGAACCAGTGATGGGAAGGCCCTCAGTGGTCCTCCAGGCCACGTGGGGAAACTGAGATTTCGATTAGGGTAAAGAAGTTCCTTAGGGTCATATGGAGCATTCATTAATTCAACACATTTTTATTCTATTTAATATTTTGGTTAAGTAATATATCACAACATCCAAGAAACCACATATAGCACGATATACTTTACAAGGCCTTCCTGCTACCTCTATCTGTGTTCTTTCACTTACCTCATCCATGCCCTATAAGTAATCCACTTTATTAGTTTCTTATGTATCCTTTTCAGGTGAATAAATACAACCAAATAGGAATATGCATTCTTATTCATTCACACCCCTGTTTTACTCAAAGGAGGGCATACCATGCTCTGTATCTTACCTTTTTCACTTGAAAAGGTGTTTTGTAGTTTAATTAGTCCATAGAGAGCTTTCTTCTATGAGCTTTCTAGTACATGATGGGATGTAGCAGAATTTATTAGCTAGCTCCTTCCTTAATTACACTTGGGTTGTTTCCAGACTTTTGCTATCACAAACAATACTGCAGTGAACAAACTTGCCTACCCAGGGCTGATAATTAAGCAAGAGTATCATGGGCAAGGCTGTACCAGTTGTTAAAGTATTGAAATACTTTTGTAGTGTTTGGTAAATAGTACAATTGTAGCTGTAACAATCAATAACTTAATATAATTCTGCTATAACTCTTTAGTTCAAGCTATGGTTGTAGGATGTCAGGACTTGCCCAATGGGCCTTCCGGACGATTAGAAATGTCAGGACTGGGATTTCCCTGGTGGCACAGTGGTTAAGAATCTGCCTGTCAATCCCTGGTCCAGGAAGATCCCACACGCCGCGGAGCAACTAAGCCTGTGGGCCACAACTGCTGAGCCTGCGTGCCACAACTACTGAAGCCGGCGCGCCTAGAGCCCATGCTCCACAACAAGAGAAGCCACCTCAATGAGAAGCCCACACACGGCAACATAGAGTAGCCCCTGCTCACCACAACTAGAGAAAGCCGGCGTGCAGCAATGAAGACCTAACGCAACCAAAAATAAATTAATTAATTAAAAAAAAAAAAAAAAAAAAAAGAAATGTCAGGACCAGTTGGGACTATAGCCCATGCTGCAGGGTGACTGTGTTGATGTATTGAGCAGTCTTTACAGAACACTCTGTATTTTAGAACCATCACCGGTTTATCATTCTCTTCTAATTATCTAGCTGCTACTGCTTGTAAATATTTTAGTTTTCACTGAGCTTCTACTGGTTCATTCTCATTCTTGTTCAGTAGGATGAATGCAGTGCTTTGATATTTGTAAATTTAAGATTTATAGTAAAACTTTAAAAACAAACACCAGAATAAAGAGACAAGAAATGTTGGATGTTTCTTAACATTTCTTTTAAATATTTTATTCTTAAAATTAATTAATTAATTTATTTTTTGGTTGCATTGGGTCTTTGTTGCTGTGCACAGGCTTTCTCTAGTTGTGTTGAGCAGGGGCTACTCTTAGCTGTGGTGCACGGGTTTCTCACTGTGGTGGCTTCTCTTGTTGTGGAGCATGGGCTCTAGATGCATGGGCTTCAGTACTTGTGGCATGCGGGCTTCAGTAGTTGTGGCACGCAGGCTCAGTAGTTGTGGCACACGGGCTTATTACTCCATGGCATGTGGGATCTTTCCGGACCAGGGCTCGAACTTGTGTCTCCTGCATTGGCAGGTGGATTCTTAACCACTGCGTCACCAGGAAAGTCCGTCTTTTAAATATTTTAAATGTGAATCTTTCTTTCCGGGGAAGAAGAAGAAAGAAGAAATAACAATAATAATCCATCACAGCCTGGGATATCTTTTATGGCTGTGTCCAAATCTGAAGAGCCTAGAATATTTATTAACATGCAAGAATCAGTACAAAATAAGACAAATAATTTGCATTTCTAGAATAAAAAACAAATTGATAGTCTTGTGCTTCAGGTTATTATGGACGGGGTAATTCTAATCAATCTTATTTTTGAGGAATAGAAAAGTTGGACAAAAGTTGGAAAAAGTAGAATCATTTAAAAATCATTCTGCTTAACAAGTGAATGGGTTTAAAATGTGTCCAGTTATTGATGACATACCTCTTTTCAAGAGGTAGAGCCCAATTCCCCCTCCTTTGAGTGTGGATTGGACTTTGTGACTTGTTTCTAATGAATAAAATAGAGTGTAAGTGACCGTGAACAGCTGGGCCATTAAAGAGACTGTGGTCTCCTCCTGCTCTCACTCTGGGAGAAGTCAACTGCCATGTTATGAGGACACTCAAGCATCCCTAGGGAGAGGTCTACGAGGTGAAGAAACAGAGGCTTCCTGTCAACAACCAGCACCATCTCGCCAGGTGTGAGTGCACCATTTGGAAATGGGTCCTCCAGCCCCAGCCAAGCTTTCAGATGACTACAGCCCTGGCTACCAGCTTTACTGCAACCTCATGAGAAAACCTGAGCCAGAACCACTCAGCTAAGCCAATCCTGGATCCTGACTCTCAGAACCTGTGTAAGATAATAAATGTTTATTATTTTAAGCTGCTAAGTTTAGCAATTATTTGTTATTTGGCAATCAATAACTAACACAAAGGCAGTGGAGTGGTAATAAGTTAGTGAAGAGTTACCAAGACTGGGCCAAGACTCTTGGGAGTGTAGAGGCTCAGGGAGGTGAGCTTATGTTTGGGGCTGCTTTTCCCCTGAGCGGGAGGCTTAGAGGCTGAGTAGTACTTCCACAAATTTGCAGGGTAAGAGGGACAGGATTTGGAGTCAAAGACCATCAAGGAGGGCTCCTTGGTGAACCCCCCTCCCTTTGAGTTAGGACACTAAAAGGCTAACCTCTGGGAGTATGTAAGGACAAATGGGAAGTAGATAGATCTTCATAAAGAATGCACCTCAGGGACGTCCCTGGTGGTCCAGTGGGTAAGACTCCATGCTCCCAATGCAGGGGGCCCGGGTTTGATTCCTGGTCAGGGAACTAAGATCCCGCATGTCACAGGGTGCAGCCAAAAAAAAAAATTCACCTCCACTCCGTACCATCACAATCCCTGAAATTGTACTAAGGCGATCCCGGATTGCAAATTTCTCCAGGTGCTGGGCAAAAGCAAAAAAGTAAGTCCTCTCTGGACTTACTCTCTGGAGGAAGCTAACACTACCCTCAGCCTGAAATTCTTACAAGGAATTTTCCAAATACAGTGACTGTCCAGCACATGCATGTGTGCACACACAAACACACAACAAGCACATGAGGAGTTAACATGAAAAAGACCAGTAGAACAAGAGATAAGAAAAACCGACTCTCAGAGGCTTCAGATATTGGAGCTATAGACAGACCTTTAAATAACTTTCTACATTCAAAGATATAAAAGGCAAGCTTGAATTTCAGCAGAGAAGCGGAAACTAGAAAGAACGATAAGCAAAGTGTTACGGGTTGCATTGTGTCCCCCCCAAAAGATGTGTTGAAGTCCTAACCCCCAATACCTCAGAATGTGACCTGATTTGGAAATAGGGTCAGTGTAGATGTAATTAGAAGTTTAGATGAGGCCGTATCGGAGTAGGGCGGGTCCCTAATCCAAGATGACTGGTGTCCTTACAAAAAGATGATGTGAAAACACACAGGGAGAGAATCCATGTGATGATGGAGGCAGAGATTGGAGCGATGCAGTCACAAGCCAAGGAACACCAAGGATAGCCGGCAATGACCCGAATGGAGGTGTGGACCAGATTCTCCCTCACAGCCTCCAGAAGGAACCAACCCTGTTGACACCTTGATTTTAGACTTTCAACCTCTAGAACTGTGAGCGAATTTCTTGCTGTTGTTTTAAGCCACCCAGTTTGTGGACCTCTGTTCCTGCAGCCCTAAGAAATGAATACAGAGAATCAAGTTGAAAGATACAATGACTCAAAGTAAAAACTCAGTGGATGACAGTTAGTGAGCTAGAAGACTGGTCAGAAAAAAGTACCCAGAATCAGGCACAGAGAGACAAAGGGATGGGAAATACAAAACAGAGAGTAAAAGACCGTCAGGGGGCTTCCCTGGTGGCGCAGTGGTTAAGAATCTGCCTGCCAATGCAGGGGACACGGGTTCGAGCCCTGGTCTGGGAAGATCCCACATGCCGCGGAGCAACTAAGCCCGTGAGCCACAACTACTGAGCCTGCGCGTCTGGAGCCTGTGCTCCGCAACGGGAGAGGCCGCGACAGTGAGAGGCCCGCGCACCGCGATGAAGAGTGGCCCCCGCTCGCCACAGCTGGAGAAAGCCCTCGCACAGAAACGAAGACCCAACACAGCCAAAAATAAATAAATTAATTAATTAAAAAAAAAAAAAAAAAAAAGACCGTCAGGGAAGAACTCTAACCTCATAGAGGACGGCAGGTAACAACGCTGCCACAGCTCCACAGAGGCTGAGCAAGGCGAGCTATTACTCATAGCACAGCAATGGCAGGACTATCAGTATAATGGTGCCCATCTCCTTGCCTCCAAGTCCCACACGGGTGACGTGATGCGCCCGGATAGAGGCTGCGCACGAAATATGGGTTGTGCCACAGCTACACCAGAGGAAACCAGAGCCAAGGGCCCAGCCTTTTTTTTTTTTTTTAAAGATTTTTTTGATGTGGACCATTTCTAAAGTCTTTATTGAATTTGTTACAATATTGCTTCTGTTTTATGTTTTGTTTTTTTGGCCGCAAGGCATGTGGGAGCCTAGCTCCCTGACCAGGGATTGAACCAGCAACCCCTGCACTGGAAGGTGAAGTCTTAACCACCGGACTGCCAGGGAAGTCCCTCGAGCCTTTTTTTTTTTTAATTGTAGTGTAGTTGCTGTACAATATTATATAAGTTACAGGTGTACAATATAGTGATTCTCAATTTTTAAAGGTTATGCTCCATTTATAGTTATTATAAAACATTGGCTATATTCCCCATGTTGTACAATATATCCTTGTAGCTTATTTTATACCTAATAGTTATATACCTTAATCCCCAACCTCTATCTTGCCCCTCTCCTCACCCCTCTCCCCACTGGCAATCACTAGTTTGTTCTCTGTATCTGTGAGTCTGCATCTTTTTTGTTATATTCACTAGTTTGTTGTAATTTTTCGATTCCACATATAAGTGATAACATACAGTATTTGTCTTTTTTTTTTTTTTTTTTCGGCACGCCGTGTTGATCTTAGTTCCCTGACCAGGCATCGAACCCACGCCCTCTGCAATGGAAGCGCGGAGCCCTAACCACTGGACTGCCAGGGAAGTCCCCCAGTATTTGTCTTTCTCTGTCTGACTTATTTCACTTAGCATAATGTCCTCCAAGTCCATCCATGTTGCTATAAATGGCAAAATTTTGTTCTTTTTAATGGCTGAGTAGTACTCCATTGTATATATGTACCACATCTTCTTTATCCATTGCTCTGTTGATGGACACTTAGGTTGTTTCCATATCTAGGCAATTGTAAATAATGCTGCTATAACACTGGGGTGCATGTATCTTTTCAAATTAGTGTTTCTGTTTTCTTTCAGATATATACCCAGGATTGAATTGCTGGGTCATATGGTAGTTCTATTTTTAGTTTTTTGAGAAGCCTCCATACTATTTTCCACGGTGGCTGCAAGCGCCCAGAACTTTTTGAAGCGAGCAGCAAACCAGTCTCATGCTCTGGAGAGTGAATGGGCACATCAGTCTCCTGTGGTCTCCTTGACCTGTCCCATCAACTTTGTGAAAAGCTGCAGAGACTGCTCAGTGTCAGGTAGTTTGGTTTAGCCCAGCAAGGATAGACAGGGGCTCTCAGGGCCCATGGTGGCTGCCTTTCTCAACAATCCAACCACTCAGCCCTACACATTTTTAAATGAGTTCAAATTTTCACATGAATAGGCCATCCTATCAGAAACTCAGATTAGACACCATCAGCAGAATCCCAATCAGCAGTATGAGGCCAGGCTGCAGTAGTGACCTCATTCATGCACCCCAGCATCCCTGACTCAGGCAAATGAGTAAGTCCCAGAGGGATCGGTAGGGGTTGTTTCAGATAACCCTTGAGCTTCCTTTCTTGTGCTGTAGGTGGATTGTTCTGCTTAAACTACGGCATTAATTCAAATTTAACAGGAGGTGTTGACAACCATACGTGCATACAATCATACCCATTGCAACCACACAAGAGAGCTTAGACTAATCTGTTGACCTGGGACTTGTGCCATCTCTGTGGCTTAGTGGCTAAAGTAAAAGGTGGGTCTTTGATTTTTTTTTTTTTTTTTGCCGCACCGTGCGGCTTGTGGGAGCCTAGCCCCCCTGCAGTGGAAGTGTGGAGTCCTAACCACTGGACCGCCAGGGAATTCCCGGTGGGTCTTTGATTATGGTCTTTGGAGCATGGTCTCTTTTGACAAGGTATAAGACTCATACTGCTTATATAGAACCAGGAGTCAGTGTATGCTCCCGGTTCCTAGAACTATCCTCTTTATCTGGGGACCCAACAAAAGGAATGTGACCCAAGGGGAGGGCAATTGTCAATAACTACAGAGGATGATAGGGAAGCCAGAAAGCAAACCCATCCTTAATGGAAAGACTTTAATGGCTCACTCTCCCCCACGTACAAACATATGCCTCCAAGACCTTTGTGGTGATATAGTGGGGCCAGTTTGGAACCTATACAGGCAGTGGGTTGCACCATAGCTGAGGAACTCAGGGCCAAGGGCCCAGCACGTTTTGTTGTAGCAAGCCAAAGTGGTTATTTGAACAAAAGTAAAATATACAATGAACTTTAAATTCTCCTAACTTCTTATTGAATCCTGAAACTTGGTCAAAGGATGCTTGCAAAGTTATGTGAGTTGAAGGTAAAAAAAGATCAACAACCTTAAGCCAACTATTTAAATATGACATTCAAATTAATGACCTTCATGACTTGATTGGTAATAGAGATATTGTATGATACATACAAATCTCACACACCTAAACTGGAGAATATCAGTAGTAAAATTTCTAAAGGGGCGCTCAATTTCATTCACTGTATATATATTTTTCTACACAATTTCAATGATTTGATATACAAATGTAAGACTTTTCATGTTACCTAGTCCAGTAAACAACCCTGAAATATTTTTTAAAAATCTCACACAGTACTATTAATTGTTAGAAGAACTTTGAATATAATTGCTGTTACTTCAGAAGAACTAACAGCAATTATAACAGAAGAAAAGTTTCAGCCCTATGAATAATATGACTGCTTTTAAGAATTAATTCTCTATTGATTGAGAGGACACGTCACCTAAAGATGATCAATTTAGCGGAGAAAGCGTTGGAAGAGTTTAATGTCAAATCATGGCTCAGACAATGATATCACTTAGCTAGTGACAACTGCATTATACGAACAATATGCCCGCAACTTCTAAAAACCAATATATGATTTGGAAATCATTAGAATAATTTGATGAATAGGTTAGCACCTACAATTTGTATCACTTGTTAGACAGTCATATAAGATATAGTTTAGATAAATTAGAGAATAAGAGGGAATATTTTTAAATTATTGATATACATATATATAGACACATATATATATATATATACATTTTAATGATCATATCCACTTGTTAAATATATTGAATATCACCTTTTTACATATGTCATTTCTCAGTGCAGAGATATGTCTATAAAATAAATTCTCAGAAGAGGGATTGCTGGGTCTAAGTGTAAATGTGTTTGAAATTTTGATAGATACCGTCAAATTGCCCTCTGTAGAGACTGTACTATTTTTGTACTCCCATCAGGAATTTACGAGTACCTATTTCCTCACAGCTTCATCATGTCTGTGTTGATAAATTTTTGATTTTTTTTGTTCTTTTGATAGGTGAGAAATTTTAGCTCAGTGTTATTTAAATTTGTACTTTTCTTATTATGAGTGAAGTTGGCATATTTCAATATATTTAAAGGTTGCTTGCATCTCTTCTCTTGTGAACTATGTATTGATGAGAGCCATGTCAAGCATTTTTTTTTTTTTAATAAATTTATTTATTTATTTATATTTTCTTTTTGGCTGTGTTGGGTCTTCGTTTCTGTGCAAGGGCTTTCTCTAGTTGCGGCAAGCGGGGGCCACTCTTCATCGCGGTGCGCGGGCCTCTCACTGTCGCGGCCTCTCTTGTTGTGGAGCACAGGCTCCAGACGCGCAGGCTCAGTAGTTGTGGCTCACGGGCCTAGTTGCTCCGCAGCATGTGAGATCTTCCCAGACCAGGGCTCGAACCCGTGTCCCCTGCATTGGCAGGCAGATTCTCAACCACTGCGCCACCAGGGAAGCCCAAGCATTTTTTTTTAATTCCTGAGAGCAATAGGAAGGTGCTGTAGGGTTACCTGTTGGGAATGAATATACCCAGATTTGCATTTTAAAACAAGCACCTCTGCAGCTCTCTTAATTCTTCTCCCTTCACACTATATCACTTCCCTCCAAAGAATAGTGCAAAGTTCCCAGGAATCTGGAGGGATGGAATTCTGCGCACAAAAGGAGTCCTTGGATAGGAGGGAAGGAAGGGAGGAGAAGGCAGCTGTATGATAGCTTCTATTTTCTCTGTCAAGTAGAACATTAGGTCATCTGCTGAGCATGAGCAGGGTAGAAGGAAGATAGAAGTCTGAGAACAGTGTATCTAAACAACAAAACATAATAGAAGTGTTTAGCAGCCTTGAGGCTGGTGACTATGAATTTATAGTGTCACTTATGCCCAGTTGTTTGTGTTCTTCAGCAGTGCTGAGCAGCCTGGATGCCGGCACAAAGGAGATGGGTAGTTAGGTTCATCTAGAGTTTGGAGTTTTGATAGGTAAGTGCTGAGGGCAATTGTGTTCAGGACGTTTGCAGGAAGTGATTAAAACAATAGAACATGATTTCAAAAAAAACAATGGAACGTGAAACTTAAGTTGGTTAAAGAGCAAAATAAAGGCAGAAAAGAGTTGATAGATAGGGAGAAATTGGAAGATTCAGTGGACTGGATATCTTTTTTTTTAAAACATTTTTTGGGGTTGCTTTTTTAAAAAAGTTTATTTATTTATTTATTTTTGGCTGCATTGGGTCTTCGTTGCTGCACACAGGCTTTCTCTGGTTGCGGCGAGCGGGAACTACTCTTCGTTGCGGTGTGTGGGCTTCTCATCACTGTGGCTTCTCTTGTTGCGAAGCACGGGCCCTAGGCGCACTGGCTTCAGTAGTTGTGGCCCACGGCCTCAGTAGTTGTGGCTCGTGGGCTCTAGAATGCAGGTTCAGTAGTTGTGGTGCACGGGCTTAGCTGTTCTGCGGTATATGGGATCTTCCTGGACCAGGGCTCGAACCCATATCCCCTGCATTGGCAGACGGATTCCCAACCACTGCGCCACCAAGGAAGTCCCAAAAGTTACCATTTGAACCATTTTTAGGTGCACGGTTCAGTGGCATTAAGTGTATTCATAATGTTTTCCAACCATCACTGCCAACCATCTCCAGAACTTTTTCAGCATCCCACAGTGAAACTCCATAACCATTAAAAAAATAACTCCTGGGACTTCCCTGGTGGCACAGTGGTTAAGAATCCGCCTGCCAATGCAGGGGACACGGGTTCGAGCCCTGGCCCAGGAAGATCCCACATGCCGCAGAGCAACTAAGCCCGTGTGCCACAACGACTGAGCCTGTGCTCTAGAGCCCGAGAGCCACAACTCCTGAGCCCGCGAGCCACAACTACTGAAGCCCACGCACCTAGAGCCCGTGCTCAGCAACAAGAGAAGCCACCGTGATGAGAAGCCCACACACTGCAACAAAGAGTAGCCCCTGCTCGCTGCAACTAGAGAAAGCCTGTGTGCAGCAACAAAGATCCAACGCAACCAAAAATAAATAAATAAATTAATTAGTTAATTAATTTTAAAAAAACAAAAAACTCCCCTCTCCCCCACCTCCTGGAAACCACTCTTTTACTTTCTGTCTCTATGAGTTTGACTACTCTAGATATCTCACATAAGTGGAATCATAATATCTGTCCTTTTGTGTCTAGCTTTAATAAAGCATAAGGTCTTCAAGGTTTGTCCATGTTGTAGCATGTGTCAGAATTTCCTTCCCTGTAAAGGCTGAATAATAGTCTATTGTATGTATACTCCACAGTTTGTCTGTTCATCTGTTGATGGGCATTTGAATTGTTTCCACATTTTGGTTATTGTGAATAATGCTGCCGTGAACATTGGTGTACAAATATTTATTCAACTCATGACTTTCAATTTTGGGGATATATATCCAGTAGTGAAACTGCTGGATCATATGGTATTTCTATGTTTAATTTTTTTTTTTTTTTTTTTTTTTTTTATAAATTTATTTATTTTATTTAGTATTTTATTTTTGGCTGCGTTGGGTCTTTGTTGCTGGGTCTTCGCTGCTGCGCGTGGGCTTTCTCTTGTTGCGGCGAGCGGGGGCTACTCTTCGTTGTGGTGCGCGGGCTTCTCATGGCGGTGGCCTCTCTTGTTGCAGAGCACGGGCTCTAGGCACGCGGGCTTCAGTAGTTGTGGCTCGCAGGCTCAGTAGTTGTGGCTTGCGGGCTCTAGAGCACAGGCTCAGTAGCTGTGGCGCATGGGCTTAGTTGCTCCGCGGCATGTGGGATCTTCCCGGACCAGGGCTCGAACCCGCGTCCCCTGCATTGGCAGGCGGATTCTCAACCACTGCGCCACCAGGGAAGCCCCTCTATGTTTAATTTTTTGAGAAACTTCCTTACTGTTTTCTGCATTGGCTGCACCATTTTACATTCTTGCTGGCAATACACAAGGGTTCCAACTTCTCCACATCCTCACCAACAGTTGTTATTTTCTGTTTTTTTGATAATAGCCATTCTAATGGATATAAGGTGGTATCTCATTGTGGTTTTGATTTGCATTTCCCTAATGATTAGTAATGTTGAACATCTTCTCATGTGCTTATTGGCCATCTATACATCTTCTTTGGAGAAATGTCTATTAAGTCCCTTGCCCATTTCTAAATTGGTTGTTTGTTTTATTGTTGCTGAGTTTTAGGAGTTCTTTATGTATTCTGGATATTAATTCCTTATCAGATGTATGATTTGCAAATATTTTCTTACATTCTGTGGGTTGCCTTTTATCCTTTTACTCTATTGATAGTGTCCTTTGATGCACAAAAGTTTTAAATTTTGTTAATGTCCAAAAGTCCAATTGATCTATTTTTTCTTTTGTTGTCTGTGGGTTTGTTGTCATCTTGATAACTTGCTGCACAGCTTGCGGGATCTTAGTTCCCCGAGCAGGGATGGAACCCAGGCCACTGCAGTGAAAGCTCCAAGTCCTAACCACTGGACCGCCAGGGAATTCCCATCGTCTTGATAACTTTTAACTGCATTTCTAACCATTCTAACCTCCAATATGGAGGTCCTTCTCTATATAGAGTTCAATCAATATTCCCCTTCAGTTGGGCTATTCATAAAAAGGAGATCCCCTGAATTGGTAAGGTTTGTATGCTTTTCTCAGGCAGCACAAGTTGATGGAGGTCTTGCTGTTTTCAGGCCAGTTTATGGACACTTTGCTGGCCGTGGTCAACTGGTTGTACAAGGTGGAGCCGAAGCTGGCTTGAGGACCAGCCTGTGTATGGGGATCTCAACCTCATCATGAACCTCATGGATGCCCATAAGGTGAGGGATGAGATCTGGGCTGTGTAGAGGGCAAAGCTGTTGGGTCCTCCACCTGTGTGTGCCTTTGGCTCACAGTACCCTCCTAGGGGAGAAAGGAAGTCTCAAAATGTCTGTATCTCTGCTTGTCAGAGAGGCAGCTCCTTGCTCTGTGTGTTTAAACAAACTGTTGCCAGGATTCTGCATCAGCCACAAAGCATTTACCAAAGTTGGTTTGATTCAGATTTGGCGATGTGTAAACGTCACTTTGAGAGGTTTCCCCCACCTCCACCCCGATCCCCAATCCAATCATCCATTGGTGTCATTTGGGTCACAAAATGGATTTAATTTCAGGTGGAAAGACACCCATTTCCACTGACTCCCAAAATAAACGTGAGGACTTTTTAACCACTTTGGAACCATACTCATCAATATTTAGTGTAGCCTGAGCCTGTCATGTTCAGGTGCATAATACCCTCCTGTTTCAGTAGGATGGATTCTGATGAAGTGACACTTTTATCATTATCTCTGCTAACATTCTTTATCTTGAAGTCTAGTGTCTACTTGATATTAATACAGTCCCTCTAGCCTTCTTACTTTTTTATTTGCATGATATATTTCTTCCATCCATTTACTTCCAAACTGTGTTTTGTATTTACAGTTCATCTTTCATAGACAGCTTATCATTTGTTCTTGCTTTTTTTTTCTCCCTTAACTCATCTGACAGTTTCTGACTTTTAATTGGAGCATTTAGTCCATTAACAGGAGGTGACCTTACCCACTGGCTGGAGATTCCCCATGAAGACAAGACTGTTTCATTATGTCTATATGTTTATTCTTGCCATGTAATCACACCTTGGGAGCATGATAAACTGGATTTTCCCAGCATCATGGATGCAGTCAGGAGGGTGAGTGAGGCACCTCTGAGGCCCCTCATTGGTCATTTAATGAGGCATTATAGTGCGCCTACACCAAGGCAGCCTGTGGGTCTGACATGATCATGACATAGGAGCTCAGGACAGGATCCTGTGATTGTATTCATATCTATGATAGGTCCTCAGATCACAAAATGCAAAGATTACATGTATTGGTGATAACATCGGATAATCTCCACTCCTGTAGTATTTCTTATGGGAAACTTGTCTCTGCTTTTTTATTATTTATTTATTTAGGCTGCCTGGCGCAGCTTGTGGGATCTCAGTTCTGTGATCAGGGATTGAACCCAGGCCATGGCAGTGAAAGCCAGGAATCCTAATCACTAGGCCACCAAGCTACTCCCTCTGCTTTTTTTTTTTTTTTTTTTTTTTTTTTTTTTTATTTTTGGCTGCGCCGGGTCTTCGTTGCTGTGTGCGGGCTTTCTCTAGTTGCGGCGAGCGGGGGCTACTCTTCGTTGGGCTGCGCGGGCTTCTCATCGCAGTGGTTTCTCTTGTTGCGGAGTATGGGCTCTAGGTGCGCTGGCTTCTGTAGTTGTGACACGTGGGCTCAGTAGCTGTGGCTCACAGGCTTTAGAGCACAGGCTCAGTAGTTGTGGCGCCCGGGCTTAGTTGCTCCGCCGCATGTGGGATCTTCCTGGGCCAGGGCTCGGACCCGTGTCCCCTGCATTGGCAGGTGGATTCTTAACCACTGTGCCACCAGGGAAGCCCCTCCCTCTGCTCTTTTAAATTGCTGTCTCTTTTTCATATTCTATATAGAGTAGGTCTTGGCGATCATGAATTTAACCTTGTGGTTTCAGAAATGAAAGTTCATGGATTTGCATTTTGTGGTTGGCGTGCAAGAAGCCAGACACACAGCAAGAGAGGAAGGCTTACTGGACACCGACCCCCACATTCCAACACAGCTTTGTTCTGTTCATCGCTCCACGCACTAGTGAGCAAGTCTTAGTGGAAGATTCATGAAGGTTGGAGGCTACTCTTTTGTCAGAGACTAGTAAATTCACAGGTATTTATTGAAATCTTAAACATGAGCCTGGGACTTCCCTGGTGGCGCAGTGGTAGAATCCAGCTGCCAATGCAGGGGACACAAGTTCGAGCCCTGTCCCGGAGGATCCCACATGCCACGGAGCAACTAATCCCGTGCGCCATAACCACTGAGCCTGCGCTCTAGAGCCCGCAAGCCACAACTACTGAGCCCACGTGCCACAACTACTGAAGCCCGCACGCCCAGAGCCCGTGCTCCACAACAAGAGAAGCCACCGCAATGAGAAGCCCGTGCACCGCAACGAATGGTAGACCCTGCTCGCCACAACTAGAGAAAGCCCGCATGCAGCAACGAAGACCCAATGCAACCAAAAATAAAATAAATAAATAAGTATTTAAAAAGAAAAAAAAGACGTAGGTAGGATGGAGTAGTCGGGAGAGAAGGGGGGAGAGAGGCAGGAGAGCGCAGGTCCTGGAAGCTGAGGGCGGAGAGTGCTTCAAGAAGAGAAACAGTCAGTAAACTCCCCTCCGTGCAAATGACAGCGGTTTTAGTAGAGAGGTGTTTGTACCTGCCAAATTGGCAGAGACTTATTTATTACATATTTAACAATAACACCTAGTGTCGGCAAGGGTGAAAGAAAATGGGCACCCTCATACTATTTGGGCAGCAGATAATACGTAGCAAAAACCTTTAAAAACTGTGTGTGCTCTTTGACCCAAATATTCCATTTCTAGACATTTATCCTAAAGAAGTCACTACGGGTGAGCACAGATTATTCGACAAGATTGTAACAGCAATGTGATAATGTTAAAAAAACATATTATCAATCATGTATACTTGGTTAATAAAAGTTATGATAGCATATGATGACAAAAAATACCATGAAGACAAACAAAAACACATGCAAAATAATCAACAGCACGGTGAAATATTGCAATATATTGTAAGTCAATAGAGCAAGTGTGATCTTGGTTTGTTTTTTTTTTTTTTTTTGCATTAAAAATGTACAGATGTGTTTAAAAAAATACACCAATATTACCAGTGATTATCTCTTGAACATGGTTTGGTGATTTTGTTCTTTTTTTTAATCTTTCTGTATTTAAAACGTTTCTGCAATAAGCAACCTGTTTTCGTAATCAGGAAAAAGGTTTTTTTAGTGCTTTGAATAGTGTAATAATAATATGTTAATAATAGTAACAATAACAATAGCTAACATGTATTGAGTGCTTCCCGTGTGCCAGTCACTGTGCTAAGTGCTCTATGTACATTCTCATGTAATTCCCATCACAATCCTACAATCATGAGCCTCGCTGATAGATGAGAGACAACCTGAGAGAGGTTCAGTAACTTGCCCAAGGTCACAGAGTTGCGGGGTGACTGGGGAAGCCCTTGTTTGACACTACTTTCTCCAAGAAAAACCTTTCTCATTTTCAGTTCCCCTCCAGTTCAGGAGTTCCAGGATCACCTGTCCCCACTTCCTCTGTCTTTCCAGGCACTTTGCCGGCCCCTCTGTCAGAGCGCATTCTGCTTTTGGAAAAGATTGTAAGTTCACCTGATGGCCACCCCTGTTAGAGTGGGGGCCTCTTGAGGGCAGGGAGCTGGTCCGCTTCATCTCTGGCTTGGAGCACAGCACAGAGTGCCCCCTGTGGTTGTTGCTAAACTGAACTGTGGGGTGATGCCCTTTGGACTGGCTATAACCTGCTGTTTAGGTTTATGGGAATGTGAGCCTATTGTTTAAAGATCACAGTTATTTCCACTCATCCAAAATTGAGATAAATGATCTCGGCTATTACAAGAATACTGGTACTGGGCTGCTTGCAGTCTTGCTGGGAGGCCAGCATTGTACAATACACAACCAGAGAATTACAGGCTCGATCTGAGACCCCAGTGATGTGGTGTGGACTCAAAGGGGAATGCAGAGGGATGCCAGGGACATAGACAGGGACAGTGAAGGGGCAGGAGATTCAGAGACCCTGACAAAGGTGACAAGGGACACCCCTTTGACTCTGCCCCCTGCCTCTGATGCAGTCACCAAGCCCTGTGGATTCAGCCTCCTAAACAGCCTTCTCCTCTGCCTTCCACCATTGCTACTGTCTTCCTTCCTGCCTCCCATTACTGTACCTGCCCCAGATGTGGGCCCCTGACTCCAGTCTCTCCTCCTTACAACCTGGGGTCCCTTCTGCATCCAGGCTCTGGTCTTGTCTGGGCACTTTCAATGGCTTATCTCCATTATCCTTATGATAAAGTTCAGCATTCTTATCTGCCTACACGTGGTCTGTTTGTGGGTAAGACAGACTAGGCATGTTGCTAAGGCAACAGCAGATGATTATTTAAGGATTTATTTGATATTTAAAATTTTTTTTGAAGTGATCATGGAAAAATGTGAATTTTATTGGGACATAATTTTAACGTTTAATCTTTAATTTTACATTAGGGCACCATTATGGTTCAGGCGGCCCAGAGCCCTCTTCTAGCCTCCAAGGCCCTTGTGGTCTGTCCTTGTCCGTGCCTCCAGACCTACCCTCAGCTGGCCAATTTTGCCCCCCCAGGCTCTCCAGCCTCCACTGCCACAGCTCACCTGCACGTGCCCCACCTGCTGCAGCCCAGCCTCCAGTGTTGTGTGACCTGAGGGAAGTCCCTTAACCCTTGTGTGCCGGTCTCCTTCGTCTGTTTAAATGAGGTGGAGGAGGGGCGGTTAGGTATCTACCCTGTGACAACGTGTGAGCGTGAAAGAAATGGTACAGAACATGGCTGGCACATGGACAGTGCTGATTGTCACCTGCCACTGTTACGCTCCTTGGAGTCTCGGCCTTCGCACAAGCTATTTCCTCTGCCTGGAACATTCCCCTCCCACTGACCTTTCCTTCATCCCAGCCAATTCCTTCCGGCCTTCAGAGTTCAGTCTAAGGGTCTTTTCCTCTCAGCGCAGCGCCTCAACCATAAACGAATAAATGCGGTGAGAAGGCACCTAGGGAACAGCAGGGTGTGCAGAAGGGGGCTAGTCAATGGAGGGGTTTCCGTGAGGAGCCTTCCCTCGCAAGCCGCTGAGGGCCGTGACAATTCAGATGCGCAGAGGCTCAGGAAGGGCACCAGGGCTCCTTGACCGGCGGGAGGCGGGAAGCGGGTGCGCATATCCCGCGCGCGGCTAGACCGGCACCGGGGTCCGAAGGGCGCCCAGCCAGACCTAGTGGTGTCAGTGCGGCTGCTGGAGCTGCTGGGGCGGCCCGCCGGAGGCGCCAGCCGGGAGCGCGCGGGAGCCAGGCGGGTGGGCGCGCCAGGAGCAGTGACGGAGCCGGCGTCAGGTGTCCGGGAAAGAGCTCCCAGAGGCGCACGCAAGGGGACTGCGGGGAAGGCGCCAAGAGGCCGGCGAGGAGCTGCGGTGGCCGGGAACCCGGGCCCAGCTGCTCGCACAGGGATGCGCCCCACTCTCGGGCCTGGCTGGCACCCACCTGAGGCGTTTCGGGTCCTGCGGCGACACTCCGCGCACCAGGTTGGGCTGCAAGGTCACTCTGCGGGCCGGACGGAGAGTTGGGATCCAGCTCTGGCAGGGCGATCAAGGACACGCCCCGCTGGAGCGTAGGGTCTGATCTCCCCGGACCGCACCGCTACCCTGGGTCCCCAGGCCGAGTCCCCGCGGCTGCCCGATAGCGTGGCCAGCGGCGGGAGGGGAGCCCAGGACAACCGCGAGGCCCCCGACGGCAGGGCTGCGGACTCCTCGCCAGTCCCGCCCGCCACCCACAAGTGGGTAGTATCTCTGGGGCATCAGCAACCGCCCCCCAGCAACCCTTCCTGGGGCGTCTGTTCCGTGGACTTGGCCCCGCCCCTGTGCCCCCATTGGTTGGGTCCGGAGGGGGCGGGACCCGACGGCTGCGAGCTGGACTGAGAGAGGCCACCTCGGCCCGGGGCGCGCGGCACAGTCTGAGGGTCCGCGCCTCCCGGAGCCCGGCGGGAGCTCGCCCTCCGCCTCTGAGCTGAGCTGCCTCGGCAGCAGCCGGACTGTCTGGCGCGGCGGCACAGACAGACTAGCCGACGGTCCCCGGTCCCCGGAGGAGCCCTTGCCCGAGGAGGTGCGGCCGCATCCGACTACCCGGAGCCGCGACAGGCGCCGCGGGCCGGACGCTCTAGGGACCGCGCTGCGTTCGCGGGCGACGCCCGCCCCGTCCCGCCGGCCCCAAGCCCGGCCCGCCGCTCGCCGTCGGGGCGGCCCCGGCCCCGGGCCCGGCCGGGAGCGGATGCGCGCGCGGTGAGGCCGCCCGGGTCCCGCCATGGCCGCGCGCCCCGGGCCGCTCTGGCTGCTGGGCCTGGCGCTGTGCGCGCTGAGCGGCGGCGGCGCCTCTGGCCCGCGCCCCTCGCCCGGCTGCCCGCAACGGCGCCTGGGCCCGCGCGAGCGCCGCGACCTGCAGCGCGAGATCCTGGCGGTGCTCGGGCTGCCCGGGCGGCCCCGGCCCCGCGCGCCGCCCTCCGCCGCCCCCCGGCTGCCCGCGTCCGCGCCGCTCTTCATGCTGGACCTGTATCGCGCCATGGCCGGCGACGACGACGAGGACGGCGGGACCCCCGAGCGGCGCCTGGGCCGCGCCGACCTGGTCATGAGCTTCGTCAACATGGGTGAGAGCGGGCTCGGGGTGGGCGGCGGCGACCCCGCGAGAAGGCGAGTGGGGGACGGCGGGCCGAGGGGCCCCTCGGGGGCTGAGCGCGGGCTGCAGGGTCGTGTGCGCCACTTCAGGCAGGGCGAGCGCCCTGCTGGGAGCGGGGAATCACCTTGTCGTGTACGAGGAACCGCGGGAGGGAAAACCGACCAGGTCAGGGCAGCGAAGTCTCAGCGGGGTGGGGGTCGGTGAGCTGCCGATCCGGCAGGGACAGATGAGGGATGTGAGTCCCAGAGGCGTACATTCACCCGCGGCCAAACACACCCGACGGTAAGATTCATGTAGTGTCGGGTGGACGCGGGCAGTGCCAGGAAGACAGTCTGGTCCTGGGGAGGCAGATGAGTAAACAGAGGCTGTGATACTGTCACGGTGATAAGGGCGATACTGAAGAGAGGGACAAAGTTCAGCGTGGAAAACCCTGGTCACATCATCAAAGCACCAGGTAGCGATGAGGACCCGGATGTTCTGAGTCCACAGCAGCCTCTTCCCCGGGCCACCTGGGGGCGAGGTGCTGCTGGGGGGTGGGGCGGTGGGGAAGGAGTAGACTCTGAGCTCGGCGGGGCAGGGACTGTGGTCTTGCCACCCTGGGCTCACACCCGGGACTTGGCTTGTCATGGAATGAGTGTCCAGGCCATTGAATGACCTGATGGGCAGCTTGGACCCTCTTTGTTCTCCCAGGTAAAGCCCAGCTTTTCCTCTCTGCAGAAATTATACTCCAAATCGTGGAGTCATTTACCCTTAAAGTTCTCAGAGATAACGTTTTCCATTACTAAACTCTCTTTAATCTACATTCATGAACATATGTCCCCCACCTGCTTTGCCTCCTGTCTGTGGCCAGTGAGGGGCAGGAGTCTGGGCTGAGGCAGACACTAGGCTGGACCTGGGGACCCAAGGACTACAGCTCAGCCCCAGGTGGGGAGAGCTGTGGGACCCAGAGCAGGGAGAGGACCCTTGCCGTGGCCACCGCCTCCCTTCACCTACAGCACCGCTCTTAACCCTCCCAACAGCCCTGTGAGCGACATGATATTCATCCCCATCTCCCAGGTGAGGACAGTGAGGCTCAGAGAGGCAGTGTCTTGCTCAGGACCACGTGGCCTCTATGTGGCCAAGCCAGGACAGGCCCAGGTTGTTTGGCCCTCCATCCAGTGCTCAAGGAGGTGACATTTCTGTGTCAGGAGGGCAGGCTTTCAAGGTGGAGAGAGCTTTCAGAGAGATTTCGGCAGAGGAACCCAGGGGTCAGAGTGACAGTAAGTTTTGTGGGTCTTCAGCCACTTGCCTCAAGGAGGCCCGTCCCCCCCAAACCAGAGCTCGTGATGGGCTCAGGTGGGTGAGCGAGCAGCAGGAGGCAGCCGTTAACCTGTGCTGAGAGCCCAGTGCCAGGCCCAGGACTTGGGCTGGCGGGTTCTAGATGCCACCTTCCTGGTTAGAGGGCAGGGGTGGGGACTTGGGACAGAAGCGACCACATGTGGAACTGAGGCTGGAGCTCTGTGCTGGGGGCAAGCTGACCCCGGGCTCAGGACCAAGAAGAGCTGTGGATGCAGTCACCCTGAGAATGCCTCCAGGGGAGCCATCCATCTGAGTGAGTCACCGCCTAGCCCATGTCCCTCTTCCCCCAGCATCCCCTGGGGCAAGGGGTGCACAGCCCTGGTGGGAGCTGCTGCTGTGAGTCGAGCAGCACCCTGAGCTCAGGAGGAGCTGGTTGCCCTCCTGCTTCTGCTCTGTGATCTTAGGCAAGTCCCTTGCCCTCTCTGAGCCTCAGATCTCTCCTTGTAAAATGGGGCTCCTAGTGATCTATCCTCAGAGTTGTTGTGTGATAGGTTGACAGAGGGGGAGGGGCGGAAAGTCAGCCCCCTTTTTAGGGTGAACCTGGCCCTGGTCAGTGCTTATCCCAGACCCTCCCAGCTGTTGCTCAGCCTTGGTGTGGATGTGATGGAAATGTCCCCACATGTCTTATAGACATGTGAAACCCAGAAACAGATGTTTAAAGCCAACCAAAGGTGTTTCTGTTTTTTTTTTTTTTTTTTAAACTTTGGGTTTATTTATTTATTTATTTATGGCTGTGTTGGGTCTTCGTTTCTGTGCGAGGGCCTTCTCTAGTTGCGGCAAGTGGGGGCCACTCTTCATCGCGGTGCGCGGGCCTCTCATTATCGCGGCCTCTCTTGTTGCGGAGCACAGGCTCCAGACGCGCAGGCTCAGTAGTTGTGGCTCACGGGCCCAGTTGCTCCGCGGCATGTGGGATCTTCCCAGACCAGGGCTCGAACCCGTGTCCCCTGCATTGGCAGGCAGATTCTCAACCACTGCGCCACCAGGGAAGCCCTCTATCTGTTTTTGAATAAAAACTAACATTTGAAGTTCCGTAGTCCTATAAATACTCATTTCATCCATGCAGCAACTTGTGAAGCTGTTTTTCCAGCCTTATTTCATGGGCTCAGAGAGGTTAAATAACCGACCCAGGGCCACACAGCACGTCCGTGGCATCATCCAGGCTGTGGATTCCAAATCCCAGTTTCTTCCCACACCACCTCTGTGTGTTTCATGAAGGTCTAAGGCCTCTGACGCTGTGGATTAACAAGCAGATCTTTGTTCAGTGGAAGCCTGGCCTGTGGGCAGTCCAGCCAGCTGTCTGAGGGCCTTCTTTATTCTCATGTACTAATTGCACTAGTAAAACTCCTTCAGTTCGAGTAGTTTTAACTGGTAATTACCTAGGCTGATGTGGGGGATTAGAACCTACCAGGATTGTTTCCTCCGTTGGAGGCCCCGGCTCCAGGCCCCTGAAGGTCAGCGGCCCCTGAACCACCGTGGAGTCTAATAGCAGAGTCGCCGTGGCATCAGTGCCCACGCCGAGGCTCCCACACCTGTTGGCTCCAGCTCCACCTCTGCTATTGGCCTCATCAGCTCCTGAGAAGCCAGCGGGCCTGGTGCTTGCCGGGCCCCTGACCGTCAGTGGCACCTGTAGGACCCAGAGGCCTGGGCCTGCCGTCCAGGGGTCAGGCCTCTGCTTTTGCGCAGATGCTTTAGGAGCCGTGTCGTGACTGACAGGGCCTGTGTTGGGGGCCAGGGCCGCGGTCAGAGCTGGGCCCTGCCTGGCCTGCCTGTCGATCTCCGCCTGTGGACTCTTGGCTCCCCTTGGCCAGGACACAGTGACGGGGCCGCTGCCCTCGAGGAGCAGACGGAGCCTGTCCCTGGTGCCGCCTGAGCTCAGGGGAGGAGGCCCTGATCTGGGAGGCAGCGCCCAGGTTCTCGTCCCTCCTGGGCCTGCCGTGGACTCCTGCACGTCCCGAGCCACACCCCTTCCCTTCTCTGGGCCCCTGCTTTCCTGTCCAGTCCACAGCGATGGTGTCAGAAAAATGAGGTGCCTCCCAGCTCCGGCCCTGTGGCTCCCCGGAGGCAGCTTCTCACACCACCACCCATCCCTCCGCCCAGCTCCGTGTGACTGGCGGGACCCCCGAGTGCCTGAGCCGGCCCAGCCAGTCCTGAGGGAGGAATGAGGCAGGAGAGACCACCTCTGCATGTTCCTCCTGAGCCCTTCTCCGCCTCCTGTCCTGGGAGCACCAGGTGCCCAGGCTCCAGAGTGAGAAACTGAGGCACAAACGGCACTGCAGGCAGAAGTGTAGTCAGAACTGGATGGGCCATGTTCACTTTTGTCCTGCCCCTTCCCTGGACTGGACTAATTCACTCCCGCGATCCTGGGGGGCTGAGGACGGGGGTGGGGATGAGCTGGGGCTGTTGGATTCGGGAGGCGCCGGGCTCAGTGCGCGCGAGGGACCTGGCCCGGGTCCTGCTCAGCCCCCTGACCTCACCTCCGTGAGCCCCAGGGTCACTTTCTTTGGTTCTTTAGTAGGCAATTCTTGCATATTTTCCTGAATTCACTCCACAAATAGTCATGTAGTACCTGCTCTGTGCCAGGCTCTGTTCTAGTTCCTGGATTATAACAGGGAATGAAACTAAGTCCCCCCTTGTGGAGCTGACCTTCCAGTGGGAGAGACAGATAACAGTACATCAACCACAAGGTGATTGTCACGTGGTCTAGACAGTGCCGCCTCTCTCTGGAAACCGAGAGGGGAAGGACAGTGGGCGGGCAGGCAGGACTGGGCTGGGGGTTCTGACCTGGGACTCAACAGAATTTGCATCTTGACTCCACCCACTACTCTCGGTGTGATCTGGATTTTCAGTCCACCTCTCAGAACCTCAGTCTCCTCTATAAAACAGATATACTCACGGTACCCACCCTAGGGGCTGTACAGCGATTGTGTGAGATGACACCCAGTGATGACCACATGCCCAGAACCTCCATGTCTGTGCTTTCATCTCATCTCACATTTACTGTCACATCTTTGTTTAAAAAGAGGACAGAGAGGTTCAGGGTAGTTCGGTGGTTTTCCCAAGGTACACAGCAGGTTGTCTCCCTGCCTGCACTTCCTTTGCTCTTGTCCTACACAGAAGCTGCCTCTCCCCCCGGCCCAGGGCCCATCATTAGGTGCAGTACGTGCTGCTGAATTGGACTGTATTCAATGTGAGCGTGTGTTGTAAACTAGGAACGTGATTTTCAAAATATCTTTGTTTTGGGATTTATAGAACTGATGCATATTCGTTGTAGAAAATTCATACCGTATAGATTCATTATAGAATTTCATGATAGAAAATTCAGACCCTATATCTAGAGACATATAATATGGAAGCTCCTAGTAATCCTCTGTCTACCTCAGTTAGAACCAATGTTTAATCCTTTAGCTTAGCCCTTCCCCAGCAACCAGCGCTGATATTTTATCAATTTGTGTTATTCTTTTTTACAAAGTGGAATCTAAATGCCCACTGTTTTGCCATTTTGTCTTTCGCTTAACAATAAATCCTTTATCTGTCTTGAAAGTCGACTATTAAGTGACCACATTATTTTTCTTTTTATCTATCTACCTTTTATTCATTTATTTTTATTTCAACTTTATTGAAGTATAATTGACATATAAAATTGTAAGTTATTTAAAGTGTACATCAGGATGATTTGCTATGCATATACATATAACATTCCCCCCACCTAGTTAATTAACACAGTCATCACTTCACATATGTATTCTTTTTTGTGTGTGAGAACATTTAATTTCTACTCTTTTAGCAAATTTCAAAATTATATAACTGTGTTATCAACTATAGTCGCCGTGTTTTACATTAGCTTCTCAGACCTTATTCAACTTATGGCTGAAAGTTTGTACCCTTTACCAACCTCTCCCTATTTCCCCCACCCCCACCTCCTGGCAACCACTTTTCTACTCTTCTGACTTTTTAACTTTTTAAAATCCACATATAAGTGGTATCATGAAGTATTTGTCTTTCTCTGGCTTACTTCACTTAGCATAATACCTTCAAGTTTCATCCATGTTGTCGTAAATGGCAGGATTTCCTTCTTTCTCATAGTTGAATAGCATTCCCGTGTGTGTGTGTGCGTGCGCGCGTGTGTGTGTGCACGCGCGCATGCGCCTTATCTTCTTTATCTGTTCATCTGTAGATGGACACTGAGGTTATTTCCGCATCTCGGCTGTTGTGAATAATGCTGCAATGAACATGGGAGTGCAGATATCTCTTTTTTTTAATTGAGATATAATTGACATATAATATTATATCTGTTTCAGGTGTGCAACATAATGATTCAATACTTGTACATACTGCAAAATGACCACTACCATACTTACACTTTTTTCTCTTTGATACCCTGTTTTTATTTCCTTTGGATATATATCCAGAAGTGGGATTGCCGGATCATATGGTGGTTCTATTTTTAATTTTTTGAAGAACCTCCATATTATTTTCCATAGTGGCTGCACCAATTTACATTCCCACTAACAGTGCACAAGAGTTCCCGTTTTCCCACATTCTCACGAATACTTGTTATCGCTTGTCTTTTTGATAATAGCCATTCTAACAAGTGTGAGGTGATAGCTCATTGTGGTTTTGGTTTGCATTTCCCTGATGATTAGTGATGTTGAGCACCTTTTCATGTACCTTTTGGACATTTGTATGTCTTTTTCGGAAAAATGTCTATTCAGTTCCTCTGCTCATTTTAAAAATTGGATTGTTTGGGTTTTTTTCTATTGAGTTGTATGTGTTCTTTATATATTTTGGATATTAACCCCATATCAGAAATATGGTTTGCAAATATTTTCTCCCATTCAGTAGGTTGCCTTTTCATTCTGTTGATGGTTTCCAGAGGTATTTCTCTTTCCAAGAGTTGAAGATGGGTCTCTTTTCTCCAAAACCCTGTTTGGCCATCAGAATGGTGTGCCCTATGAATCCCTGATGACTGACTACTCCTCCCCGCCCCCATCTTCTCAGTCTTTTCCTCACCCTTCTGAGGTAAATGACTAACTATTGCCCCCTAGTGACAGGGGAGAAGTTTAGTCTCAAAGAGTATAAGTGACTGGCCCAAGGTCCTGGGTACCCAGATCCAAAGGAGCAGATATAAAACTGGGTCCAGCCGTGAGGAGGGTTGGCCTTGGGGGTGGAGAGCACAGTGGGAAGACCAGGTTTTTAGTTCAGGGTCTGCTACTTGAGATTTGTAAGATTTTGAGCAGGTTACTTAAAGTCTCAGCATCTCAGTTTCCTCATCTTTAAATCAGGATAATAATACCTGTATCATAGTGCAATGGTTACATAGGGTTAAGGCATTGAAAAACTTAGCAAGTGCCTGGGCCACCGCTCAATAAACAGCAGCCAGAATTTGAGGAAGAGCCTGCTGGTGTTTGTCTACCCTCCCCGCCCCCATCATTTACTTGGGACCTGGAGCTGAGGGGTAAAGCAGCACGGTTCCAGGAGCAGATCCCCCATGCTACCACTTGTTTTTAGTGGATCTATGGTGCTCCCCATATATTCTCTTTGGGACTGGGTCACTTGTTCCCCAGCTGCTTGGGAGAGTGGCTGCTGACAGCTGGGTCCTTCTCTCGGCATCAGCCCACCAGCTTCTTGCTCAAGGTTGGGCAACCCAACTTGAGGGCACCCCACATCCAATGACTGGCTTATTGGGGTATAAATGCCCAGCCCCCTTTGCCTCAAGGAGGGACAACTGTGAAGGGCCATCAGCACCAGAGCTCCCCGTGCAGATGGGATGGGCCTGGCCCTTTTGTGATTGCGTCACTGTTCAACTGTGCCCACTCCTGCTCCTTCGTTCCCCTGCAAGAACACTCTCCACTAAACCTACCCACCCAGCCTGTTGCCCAGGAAGTCTGACCTAAGATATATTTATCTGATTTTTGTGTAAGTTAGTTACTGCTGTGGTGCCTTCGTTCCGCATCTGTAAAATGGGAGCGATAATAGTTCCTGCCTCCGAGGATGGCTATGAGCATTAATGACTTACTCTATGTAAAGGGCTGAAA
Source organism: Balaenoptera musculus (assembly GCF_009873245.2). Taxonomy (NCBI): domain Eukaryota; kingdom Metazoa; phylum Chordata; class Mammalia; order Artiodactyla; family Balaenopteridae; genus Balaenoptera; species Balaenoptera musculus. The sequence continues at coordinate 32,241,729 of NC_045785.1, read as the reverse complement.
CAGTGCCTGTAATGCAAAGTAAGTGTTAGCCTGATTTGATTGTTTGTTTGTTTTTAACCTAAGTCCAGCTGGTCAGGGACAAGACCAGAAGTAAACCCAGTTTATTTCCTTTAACTGCTGGCTCTGCCCCCTGAGCAGCAGCCATTCCTTCAGAACAGTCTAGGGCTCTGAATACAGGAAGGGTTCTGGGGAAGCCAAAGGCTGCAAGACCCAGGTATGGAGAAGGTTGGATCCTTCAGTCTGAGGTCATTGTTTCACAAACACTCCTGGGAACCTACTGTGTGCTGTTGCCCTCCCTGGTTATCTTGGTGCCCACTCCAAAGCACAAGCCCCAGCCCAAGATCTGCTTATTACAGTGGGAAAGATAGGCCCACAGACAACTCAATGTAAATGATCACAAAGTGGGAGAAATGGCCATTCCCCCACTCAGATATGAGCATGAAGGTTCAGCGCTGCAGAAGACAGACCAAGTCCCTCTCTCATTTGCAAGGGATGAACTAGGCCAGAAGAGGGGGAGGAATGAATGGCCTCCTGGCTAGGGGACAGAGAAGGCTTTGAAGGAGGTGGCACTGTGCTGGACCTTGAAAGAAGGGTAGAACTTAGTCAGAAGCAGGTGAAAGGAGAAGGTGTCCAGGCAGAGGGGAGGCATGGAGATGAAAAAGCTCTCAGCCTGTTCTTGGAACTCTAGTTCCTCAAGTGAAAATCCACTCACGGCTTCTCCTGCTTGGGATCCTTCTGCGTGTTCCTTCTTGCCAGCCTGGCACTTGGCGTTTGACATTATAGTCCAGTGGAACCCTGCGGTGTTCCCTTGACATGTCCCCAACCTGATGAGGCTGTGGATGGGGAGAAAGAATGTAGACTTTGGAGACAGACACACCTAGACTCTAATCCCACCTTGGGGGCTTCTGGGTGTGGTCTTGTGCAAATCAGTTAACTTCCCTGATCTTCGGTGTTCTCAGCTATAAAATGGGGTGAAGAATGCCTCTTTCACAGGGTTGCTGTGGTTGCCAGCCTCCAGTATAGTTCTCAATGATCCCTGCCTCCTGGTTTTCACACCCTTGTGTCCTCCCACACTGGGCCAGCGCTGGTCTATGTGACCAATAGGATGTGACAATAGGGATGCTGTGTCACTTCCAAGATTAGGTTATAAAAACACTGCAGCTTCCGTCTTGGGCTCTACCCGCCACCCCCCAAGATGACTCATTCTGAGGAAAGGTCATGTCGTGAGAGGTCCACATGGGGAACCTTCTACCCTCAGCCACAAGCGTGAGCTTAGAAGTGGATCTGTTCATCCCAGTCAAGTCTCCAGAGACCACAGCCCCACCTGACAGCTTGACTGTCACCTCATGAGAGACCCTGAGACAGAGCCACCCAGCTAAGCACCTGGATTCCTGACCCTCAGAAACCATGGGAAATAATAAGTGTTGGTTGTTTTCAGCTGCTATATTTGGGCTAATTTGTTACACAGCAATAGATAACTAACACAGTTAGGTAAACAGTAACAAATATGGCCTGCGTAATGTGCCCAGGATGGTGCCTGACATACAGTTCAGTGCTCAAAAAATGGGAGCTGACACATTATTTCCCACCTCCGTGCTTTGCCTCAAATACTTTACTCCATTTCTGCTTGTCAGAATTCTTCCACCACTCTCAACTATGTTTCCTAGAAAAGTGTTCTCTGACCACTCCTCCCTAAGGCACCTCTACGAGCGCCCTCCACCTTGATCATCTGTATTTCTCTTAGGAATGGAGTTGCTTTCTGCCTGTCTGATTTGGGAGCACGTCTAGTCCCTTTTTCTCCTACCCACCCCCCGACCCTACTAAGAAACTATGAATAACCTCAGACCGGGGACCAAATCTGACTCTGGGCCTGGATGGGTGACACATAAGCAGGGCCAGCCTCCCGTCTTTTTTTTTATTATTGCTTTTTTTTTTTTAATTTGGCCACGCCGCACGGCATGTGGGATCTTAGTTCCCTGACCAGGGATGGAACCGACGCCCTCTGCATTGGAAACGCAGTCTTAACCACTGGACCGCCAGGGAGGTCCCTCCAGCCTCCTCATCTTTTCAGATCACCCTGTCCCTCCTCTGGGACCCGAGTCCCCGCAGGGCGCTGCCTGGAGGACAGTGGCCTCAGCAGGCCACCTCTCAGGCACCTGTTGATGGAAGAATCTTGTGGAGAGGTGATTCCCCCATACCAGTATCGCCACCCAGAAAGTCCAGGGCCACTCATTTTACATGGGCTCCAAGTCTGCAAGTCCACGTGAAGGGCCCCTAACCTGACACGTGACCCCCAGCAAGTCTCTGCTCCCCTGGGCCTCAGTTTCCCATCTATGCAGGGTTGCCACGAAGGCCTTTGCAGCTCCCACAAAAGAATGTGTCCCCCACCCTCCCTGCCCACTGATGGGGCTCCTCCAGGGCTGAGGCACAGGGCGGGAGGACACCCACCACTCCTCACGGGCACCCACTCCCCACGGGAGAGAGGGGATGTGTCACCGTGACCACGTCTTTCTGGAAAGCCCCACAGTTCAGGTCTTTCCTGGGTTTGAACTGGAGGAACCACATCCTTCTTGCTCACATCTCCTTGGATCTATTTTTGGCCTTGGCGGGCTTGATGTGGTGCAGTGGGCAGGTTGTTCCCTTTTAATTTGGGCTGTGAAGCCGGCTGAGGCCTGGACCGGTAATTATAAGCACAGAGCCATTTATGGAAACAGCTCTTGAAAAAGTCAGTAATGAGAACTGGCTAAAAATACCCCCAGAAGTGAAGCGGGGGGCCTGCTCTGGGCAGCGCTGAGATTCCTGGGCGGGAGGAAGCCCTGAAGAGGCAGAACCAGGAGGTGATGGATTCTGCAGCTCACTCGGGACCCGCACGGGCCGCGGAGACCCGGGTGTTTCCTTAGGTCTGGGGTCCCCCTCGGCCTTGTTACCGGCAGGACCAGCCAGACGGGCCCACCCCATCCGCCTCCGGGGCCCCGAGGGAGCCGGTCCTCCACCTTGGGGCCAGGCCGTGAATGGAGGCGAGTCCCACAGTAAAGTGAGAACATGGATGGCTTGGGTTGGAAACCCTCGGTGGCGAGGAAGCCACTCCCAGACCAGCAGGACGCCCAGCCCAGGGGCTGCGCTGCTGGATGCTGAGCCGCTGTCCTGGGGACCAGGAGCCCTTGGGATGAGGGGCCGGGCATCCCCTCTCTGGGCCCCCGGGACACGAGGGGCTGGATGAGCAGCCCCAGGGGCAGACCGCTGAGGCCTCCCGTTTCCACCCCACATTGTTCAGTCTCTGTCCTCAAATTGGTCACCGTCCAGAGGGGAGATGAACCAGTGACGGGGACCCCCGGGACAGGGAAAGGGAGAGACCGGCAGGCTGATGTGTGTGGGGTCAGAGGCGGGCAAGGGGGCTTTCACAGCTGGACCGAGAAGAAAGTAGCCTTTATACTTGGTGGGACGGGGCAACCCCGGAGAGAGCGGCTTCGAGTAGGGACTCCAGGGGGAGGGTGTTTGCACCAGAAGGCCCAGGAGGCCGTGAGGATGGGCAGGGCCAGCCTGTGTGGGTGAGGGGTGGTGACTGGACAGCAGAGCCAAGCGTCAGACCCTCCCATGGGCCCTGAGGGGCTGGGGAAGGGTTTGAGGGCAGGAAGGACTGTCAGGTCAGAAGATGCCATTCTCTTAATAGCCACACTGGACTGGAGGAAGGGGGTGTCTTTTGAAGTCTTACTTTTTGGTCAGGAAGAAGACAGATTTAGGTTGTCCGGGTGACTCTACATTTTGCTGAGGGCACAAAAATAGCCAAAGCCAATGTAGGTGTTGGGCGGGTGGCATCTGGAGGTCTAGCCTGAGCTGTGGGTGCAGGGCCTCAGACATGGGAAAGCAGAATGAGGGCCACAGACGTGGTGGTGGAGGCCGTCTCCTCTTGTGGGCCCTCCCCTCAACCGTGGGATCTGGAGGTGGTTTATCAGGGGCTGGAGGAGAAGGCCGAGGGTCCAGTTAGCACTCACTGGTGAATCGTGACTGTTTATTGTTCTGGGGGCCGCATTAAGGCGATCCAGAAGGTAAATTAATTTGCTGCTGCTTCTCCAGACAGAAAAGCTGGTTCAGTGATTGAACATTTTGGGCAGCTCTTTATAGTTTTGTGGAAACTAAACATGTCAAGGTGCCTATGGATCCAGACATACCTTTGTCTGCTCCCTGTGCCGAATGAAGTGCATTGTGCCTGTCTTTTCATATCTTTGCCAGTGTGTCTTTGGGAATCTTGTGTCAAAGGATAAATTCATATGTAATTTTGCCAGGGTATTGCAAAAGGATGTTGCCAAATTCCTCTCCATGGTATCCCTACCAGCACCATGTGAGAATACGCACATCTGCGCTTACCTATTTCCTTCTCACAAGCCATACTGAGCACCCAAGGACAAGCCCCCCATCCCTTCCAATCCTCTTGAAACCATCATGCTCTGTATTTTACTTACAATAGAAATGACATCCCCTATTTTATTTGTCTTGTTTGTTTCTATTCTGTCTCCCCTGTTAGACTGTAAACACTGTGAATGCACTGTCTTGTTCTGTCTGTTCACTGCTGTGTTCCCAGTGCTCAGAACAGACTCTTACATACCGTAAGAACTTGATAAATTTGTTTATAAATTGAACTTGATAAATGAATGAATAAATAAATGAATGATGAGTACACTTATTTAGAAAACAATCACTCAAAATCTCCCCTTCCCCTCCACCCATGGCCTTGGAGTTGCAGACACGGCCTTCGGAGGGTATCTCATCTTGGCTCAAAGCTGGGAGATTGCAAGTCAGGCCCATCCCAAACTCCTGCTGAACAGCCATCCCTCCCAGTCCATTGCCTGACTATTTACAAAGTACTTTCATGGGCTTGTGAGGAAAGCTGGGTGTCTCCTCATTCTCAGTTTACACAGGAGAAGACCAGGCCCAGAGGGGATTTCCATACCTGGTTAGTGCAGGGACAGGCCTGCAGTGAGGCCCTGACCACTGGCCAGAACCCTCCGGGCTGCCCTAAGCTGCCTCTCTGGCTAAAGCAGGCTCAGTCTGCACAGTTAACAAGGGGGAAATAGAGGTGCCAGAAAATGCTTTCCCAGAACACCAGCTTTTGGGAACTCTCTCTTCCAATTCAAAGCCACAGGCACTGAAAAACCTGCAAATCCACAGGTGGCCTCGCCCTACCCTCCCCATTGACTGTCAGATAACAGAGTTACTCTCTTTACCCAGTTCCACACTCAGGACATTTCACCAATTTCTGATGAAAATCATTTTCCTAAAAATGTCCCACCTCTAGTGCTTGCTGGGGTGGGCAGTTTCCTGTGCTGGAACTATTGCGGGGGTGGGGTGGGGGTTGGGCATCAATTTCACAAACCCACAGGATGGAAGTTTGGAACTGGGGTCAGCCCAGGTGAACAGGGCTGTCTTGACCGCACGCGGGCCCCCAGCTCAGCAAGGGAGAGAGGCCACAGAGTTTGGTGCCCGCAGGAGCTGGCAGGTTTGTGGTTGTTCCCTCAGTCCTGGATACAACATGAATGAGTCAGCGTCAGGCCTGCAGACAGAGGTTCCCAGTGACCCACCAAGGGTCACCCACTGTGCCTTGGGGGCAGATATACTTAAGAATGCTTTGAGAGGGGTCGGGCTCAGGGCATGGCTGAGTGACCCCTCCTTATTCTCGGGGCCACACCCTGTGACAGCCAACAGCCTGGACCTATTTCATCCTGCAGATCAGGGATGCTTACACAGCCATGTAACTGAGGTGGTCTCTGCAGTTACCGAATCCACAGAAATTGTCCCTAAAGCTGTGTGTGTGAGTGTGTCTGCAGGGAGGAGGGGACTCGTGTGGTGATAATCATGGCAAGCATCACTCGTCAAAGGTCCAGAACCCTGACCTCCGTGCCCTGCCTGTATGGGAGGACCCAGATCCTCCTGTGTCACGCTGCCCCTGAAACAGCCTGGCTCGTGGCTGGGCATTTACTGCGGGTCCAGCACCCTGTCAGACAATGGAGGTTCTATTTCCTCTCCTCCCTGGTCAGGGGATGAAACGCCCATCTCCTGCCCAAACATGTGTCCACTGGCCCCGCCCAGCACAGCTGTTTGCCTATCCATCACCGGACCAGGCCTCCACCGCAAGGACAGGAAGTGCTCCCACATCCGCCTCTGCCACCAGCCTGGTGACTTGTGGTCTCTGAGTCCAGTAGCCAGAGAGAGAATTTTAAAAAAGACTCACAGACATGTAATTAAAATCTCAGTGTTGGTTTTGGGGGAAGGCTCTGGGAGGCTCCCGCCCCTGCTTTGCGGAAACACAGATTTTTAGTGTTTGAAAGTGACAGGAGGCTAAAGTGAAACGCTCTAAATATACTGTCCTGGGCATTTCCGGGCAGCTGGGGAAATATGGGGTTTATTCTGCTCCTGTGGTCTCTTGCCCAGACTGTTAGAGCAGCCCTGCCACGGGCCTGCCTCGGGTCCCCTCCAGCCTGGGCTTTACCCTCGCCTCCACACATAGCTTCCACTCTACCCTTAAACCACACTCCCTTGCTGCCCAGAGCCCTGACCCCCCACTGGCCAGAGCACAGCCCACGCTCCGAGGCCAGAATTCCAGCTCTCCGCAGTCAGGCCACAGCCAGACTTATGCCCTGAGCCGCACATTGCTGGATGGTGGGCGGCCCCAGCACCCCGCACCTGTGCAGGACCTCTGCCTAGAATGTCTTCTCCCCCACCTTATCCACCTACCAAGACTCAGTCCCATCCTTCAAGGCCAGTTCAGGTGTCACCTCCTCCGGAAAGCCTGCTCAGATCATGCCATGGGACCCTGCAGCTTCCCCAGCACTTGACCCAGCATCTCCAGGAGCTGTCATCGTACCTCGCCTCTTCCTGGTTCTTTCCATGTCTCTCTCCGGCCCCCCTTCCTGCTTCCCCTTGTTCCAAAAAGGGTCCTGCCATCCTTTCACCCTTTGCTGGGTTTTATGGCTGTTGTTTTCCCTGCTGGTGCTGTCGTTCCTCGGCTTTAGGCCTTTGCTCAGGCTGGACCCTGCCTCTGCACTGTCCTTCCCCCTTGACATCGTGGCAAATTCACTCTCACCCCTCAAGGCCCAGCTCCAAAGCCCTCTCTCCCCTCAACTCCCATCCACACACCGGCTGACTCCAGGAGCCCCATCCTGCTCAAGTGCACTCAGCTATGTCCCTGCTGCCACTGTGGTCCTTTTCTGCCTTGGGTCTGATGTCCATCTCCCCAGAGGAAGAACCTGTCCTGTGCCTCATCTGTGGGTCCCAGAGCCAGCAGGGTGCTGAGCAGGGCAGGCTGGGTTTGGGGCTTGGACCAGACATGGACACTGCCCTTGTGGCACCGCCGTGTGCCAGGTGCCATGCCAGGCGCCTCATGACACAGCTCCCGGAGCCCTCTCGGCACCCAGGAGGCAGAGCTGGGACAAGCCTGTTCTCGAGGAGGGAGCGGTCCCACCCAGACTGCCCAGGCCCCCAGATCCCACCCAGCCCTGCCCACCCCAGAACCCGAGCTGGAACCACAAGTGACCGCCAGTCCCACTTTGTCTTGCAGTGGAGCGGGACCGCACCCTGGGCCACCAGGAGCCCCAGTGGAAGGAGTTCCGCTTTGACCTGACCCAGATCCCGGCGGGGGAGGCCGTCACCGCCGCGGAGTTCCGGATTTACAAGCTGCCCAGTACCCACCTGCTCAACTGGACCCTCCACGTCAGCATGTTTGAGGTGGTCCTGGAGCAGTCCAACAGGTGCCTGCCCTGTGCCCCACAGGCCCGCTCAAGCCTCTGTCGGAGTGTCCGGCCCAGCCCTGGGTGCCGGGGGGGACATTTCCCAGAGGACAGAAGGGGACCTTCCTGGGCAGCCCACCCTCAGAGAAGAAAGATGGTTGGCCGGAGGCCTCGTGTCACCGTGGGGAGAGGCCCAGCATCAGTCCTGGATTCAAGTCCCCATCCTACTGTCCTAGCTGTGGGACCATGGACAGGTCACTGAGCTCCTGAGCCTCAGTTTCTGCACCTGTACACGGGCACAGTAACACCTTTGTACGGTAGACACAGTGAGAAAAGGCATGTAAGGCACTCAGGTCAGAGCCGGGCGGGGTAGATGCCCCACTAATGGTCCCCCAGGAGGGCACTGGAAACAAAGGCAGCTGTGCCGGCCCTTGGTTAATTGTTCTTTCGTGTCCACAGGGAGTCTGACTTGTTCTTTTTGGATCTTCAGACGCTCCGATCTGGGGACGAGGGCTGGCTGGTGTTGGACGTGACAGCAGCCAGTGACCGCTGGCTCTTGAACCGTAACAAGGACCTGGGACTCCGCCTCTATGTGGAAACAGATGATGGTAAGACTCCGGTCAGCAGCGAACCTTCCCCTGGGGGCTCCTCCGAGGAAGCTGCTGGCGGCAGGCGCAGCTGGAGCCCCTCACGTGGCCCTGGAGGCCTGGCCTTTTCCACCTGTGATGCTGGGGCATACCTCCACCCCTCCGCAGGGGCTCAGTGGGTAGAGAGTGAGGTTCCCGCAGTGCGGGACAGCAGGCGACCCCCTACCAGCCGAGAGTCCCTCCTCTCCTTCTGCAGGACCAACAGTTGTGTTGCTCAGAGTGAGTCCATGTTTTCCCTCCCCAAGAAATGGGAGATTCTTTCTACTCTACGGAGCTGCCTTCTGCACCAGGAGTTTCCGTCCTGGGCTGGGCGAGGGGAAGCGCTCACACCCTCAGGCTCTGAGGCAGAGGCCTGGGTGTGAATCTCGGCTCTGCAGCTTTCTAACTCGGTGACCTTGGCAGGTTACTTACCCTTCTAAGCCTCGGTTTCCTCATCTGTAGAATGGGGATTCACACCTTCATTCCTTTAGCAGGTGTCTGGGGGAGAGCCTCCTGGTGGGCCCAGGGTTGGTGTGTCTGCGGTGCAGCAAGGGGCCACCATGGCTGGAGCACAGGGGACTAGGCAGCGACTGTGAGGAGGTTGAGAGAAGTGGGCAAAATATTAACTATGAAATAAACGTTATTTTATTTAACAGCAGTGGAGGAGGACAGGATCTGATTCAGCTTTTTATCAAACAACCCTCTGAGACACTCCCCCTCAAGGGGGTGTAGCATCTCCCCCTCCTTCAGTGTGGGCTACGCTTAGAGACTTGCTTCCCAAAGTATGCCGTGGGCTGGGGCAGTACCTTTGCAGGGGCAACCCGAGCGGCACCCCTCAGCTGGTGCTCAGGTCCCATGAGCACGTCATGTAGCTCCCAGACACCCTTGATCTGACGGGATGGGAACAGCACTTCACCTCCATGGTCTTCGTCCCCAAAACCCAGAACCCCAGTCTCACCATGAGAAAAACATCAGACAACCTGAAACTGAAGGACATTCTACAGAATACCTGACAAGTACTTCTCAAAACTGTCAAGGTCATCAAAAAACACGGGAGGTCTGAGAAACTGTAACAGCCCAGAGGTGCCTAAGGAGTTGTGATGACTATATGCCAATGTGGGACCCTGGGTGGGATCCTGGAAAAAAGACACTGGAGAAAACTAATGAAATCTGAGTAGATCGTGATGTTTAGTAAATAATAAGATACCAGTATTGGTTGATTAGTTGTGACAAATGTGGTTCCAGGACAGTACGTGCTGGGGACACGCGTGTGGGAACCGCTGACATGGAGGTGTATCTGGGGGCGGCGGGACGGGAGTAGCGCGCCTGGGAGGAAGGGTGACAATGGAGAGGAAGGAGACGGCTCCCAGGCTTCCCCGGAGGGACGTCGCCTCGGGGCCTCCGTGCGCCAGTCCCCGGGTCCCTCCAGTCCTGCCTGAGGGTCCGGACCGATCCCTCCTCCCGCCTTCGCGGCCCGGGAAGCTCGGCACCTCGAGCCCTCGGAGCGCGGAGACGGAGCGGGGCGGCGGGGAGCCAGCCGGGCTGGCGCGTCACCGCCGGGGGTCCCCTGCCCTGTGACGCGCGGGCGGGGCGCGCACGGCCGCCGCCTGTCCCCGCTGGGCCCGGAGCCGGAGCCCCAGCCGGAGCGGAGCGGACGATGGCAGCCCTGCGGCTCCTGGAGTCTGCGCTCCGGCGCCGGGTCCCCGACGGCCGCTGGGTGCCCGCGCTGGCGACGGGCGGTGTGTGCGGCTTCGCCAGCAGCGCCCGCGCGCGTGCCAAGTCCTATGCGGACCCCGTGGAGGCCGTGAAAGACATCCCGGACGGCGCGAGGATCATGGTCCGGGGCTTCGGCCTCTGTGCGATCCCGGAGAACCTGATAGGGGCGCTGCTCAAGACCCGCGTGAAGGACTTGACCGTGGTCAGCAGCAACGTGGGGGAGGGAACTTCGGGCTCGGCCTTTCCCTGGGGACCAATCAGATCACCCGCATCGTCTGCTCGTACCTGGGGGAGAACTCGCTCTGCGAACACCAGTACCTGGCGGGCGAGCTGGAGCTGGAGATCACGCCCCGGGGCACCCTGGCCGAGCGCATCCGCGCGGGGGGCGCCGGCGTGCCCGCCTTCCACGCCCCCACGGCCTACGGGACCCTGGCCCAGGAAGGAGGTGCACCCAGCAAGTACTTAGAGGACGGCCACATCGCCATCCTGAGTCAGCCCAGGGAGGTGAGGGAGATCCACGGACAGCACTACCTTCTGGAGCACGCCGTCACGGCCGATGTTGCTTTGGTGAAAGGGTGGAAGGCCGACCGGGCAGGAAACGCCATCTTCAGGGCCAGTGCCAGGAACTTCAACGTGCCCATGTGCAAAGCTGCGAGAACCTCAGTGGTGGAGATTGAAGAAATTGTGGACCTGGGGTCGTTTGCCCCAGAGGACATACATGTTCCTAACACTTACTTAGATCGAGGAATACAGGGGGGAAAATATGAGAAAAAAAAATGAGCGTTTAACGATCCGGAAAGAGGATGATGAAATATGCAAGTCTGCAGATAGTATAAGGACACGGATCATCAAGGGGGCAGCTCTTGAATTTGAGGACGGCCTGTATGCCAATTTGGGCATAGGAATCCCTCTTCTGGCCACCAACTACATCAGCCCTAGTATAACCGTTCATCTTCACAGTGAAAATGGAATCTTGGGCTTGGGTCCGTTTCCACTGGAAGAGAAGGTGGATGCAGATCTCAACAATGTGGGCAAGCAAAGAGTCACCCTTCTTCCTGGGGGCTGTTTTTTCTCCAACGATGAATCATTTGCCATGATTCGAGGCGGACACATCGACCTAACCTTGCTGGGAGCCATGCAGGTTTCCAAATACGGTGACCTGGCTCACTGGATGATACCCGGCAAGAAGGTGAAAGGAGTGGGGGATGCGATGGATCTGGTGTCCAGTACCAAGACCAGAGTTGTGGTCACCATGGAGCACTGCACCAAGGCTAATGAACCCAAAATTTTGGAGATATGCACCATGCCGCTGAATGGAAAGCAGTGTGTGGACTGAATCATCACCGAGAAGGCCGTGTTTGACATGCACAAGAAGAGAGGACTGGGCTTCCCTGGTGGCACAGTGGTTGAGAATGCGCCTGCCAATGCAGGGGACACGGGTTCGAGCCCTGGTCCGGGAAGATCCCACATGCAGCAGAGCAACTAAGCCCGTGCGCCACAACAACTGAGCCTGCACTCTAGAGCCCGCGAGCCACAACTACTGAGCCCGCGTGCCACAACGAAGAGTAGCCCCCACTCACCGCAACTAGAGAAAAGCCCACCCCAACGTAGCCATAAATAAATAAATAAATAAATAAATAAATAAATAAATAAATAAATAAATAAATTTGAAAAAAAAGAGAGGACTGACCCTGATCAAGCTCTGGGGTGGCCTGATGGTGGAGGACATCAAAAAGAGCACGAGGAGCACCTTTGCCATCTCCCCGAATCTCAGACCCATGCAACAGGTCGAAACCTAGCCAGAAAGTGAACCTTGGTCCCAGACCGTGTGCTTCTCCCTTTAACCTCCTGGATTGCATCCCGAGAAAGCCGCAATCACATTTCTACATTTCACCAGCATCTGGCCGGCTTTCTCCTGCCGTCCCAGACTGGCTGCCACTGGATAGGCTTTGTTCTCTCAAGAGGGACATGCCTTTAATTAAAAACAAAAGGAAAACAGAGGCATTGACCTTATATGTCCTGTGAGTTCTGAGAAAGCTCTGCTCCAATCACCCTCCTCCCTGTCTGTGATATTTACATTAAATTCTATGCAGCTTGAGATGATCCCATGGGAAAGGTTTTACTGAAGTGCCTGCTCTTGTGAATGAATCATGAAATGTAGGGAAAAGTGATGGGGGAGGAACAACTCCACCCAGAGTCTGCGGAAGGCACCGTTTTAGTGTACTGGAACAATGAAAACATACACACATAAATGTGAATTTGTAACCAGGAGAAACGCTGTCTAAATGAAAGATTTTTTCCTTTGGCCCTATTGACCTTCCTTCTGGGGCCTTTCATTTTGTTGCTAAGTTTTGTTTCCTTGTAGCCTCACCTCCTCTGCCTCTCACATTTCTCCTCCTCGTAGCTAAATAGATGTCTCTAGAAGGGAAGCAAGACCGTCTAGGCGGCCAGTAAACTGGTAATAGGGGCAACTGAAGCGGGAGAGACTGTTTGGTGCCGATGTTCCACCAGGGAGTCTTCTCTGTGAATAAACAGCTCACCTGTGTGTGGCCAAAGGCTGCGGCTTAGGATGGGAGGAGTTCTAGAAACCCGAGCGATGGACTTAGATGGGTTTTCTCTTCTTAAATCATAGCGTTCCTGTGTCATCCAGATCAGACACTTAGACCCTTCTTCTCTGTTACGGAGCCTAAACCAGCCTCTTGTTCATACTCCCTTGAAACTCATGAGGGGCAGTGAGGTACTTCATCCTGAATCCACAGTCTCACAAACTAAACAGAAAAAAATGAGTTTCCGTTTGCATGTGTGTGTGCGTGCGTGTGTGTGTGTGTAGGTTTCAAACCCAGGCCTGCTGTGGAGTCCACGTTTTCTCAATGCGGCTCTAGGGCTGCACAAAATGGATGGGAGCTCATAGGTAAGAACAGGAAGCTCCAGCTAGTCAAGGAAGGCCTTTCAGAGAGGTCTCCCTGAAGCCTCACCCTGACGGGAGGCCCGGATCCTGGAGTGGAGAGACAGTGTACCTGAGGGGACAGCCACAGAGTGTCAGGGGACCGTGACCAGGCGGGCAGTGGATGGACGTCATTGAGTGGACTGTGCAGCACCTTCTGGGGCTTCTGGGGAGGAGGACCTGATCTGCCCTGCATGGTGGGAGACGTCTTCCAGCAGCAGTCTGGGACAGGCAGAGGTTCTAGAAGCAGGCGAGTTACAGGGCTGTTAAACAGTAGAAAGAAGGAAAAGCACTGAGTTCCTACTTCTCATGCGGTGAGGAAATAAATAACCTGTGGGACAAAAGCACACCTGGTCACAGCTGGATCCCCTCCAAGGGTTTCAGCCAGGCGTCCTGATTGTCCTTCAACGTGGCACTAGGGTCACATCCATGACCTCAGGCTGAGGTGGGGCAGGGGCTGCAGGGAAGGGGCAGGTGGCACCCAGAGCAGAAAGAGGCCTTGGGGAGAGATGGGAGCAATCTTGGCCTGGCCCAGGGGGAGGGGGCATGAATCCCCAGGGATGGGATAGGTCAGGGGAGCTGCCAAGACATCCGGGCCCTGATGGGGTGGTCTCAGAAATGGGGGGAGGCTGGAGGTGTCGGGGGCCTTCCTGGCCCAGAGGAGCAGCATCTTCACCTGGACCTGCGTGCGGGGGGAGGCCACAGTGTGGCCCCCACCTCGAGGTGTGGCCACACATCCCACGTCTCTCACAAGGGGACAGCATGCCTGCCAGCACCCTCACAGGTCAGGTCTAGAGGCAGGGACGCTGGGCCTCAGAGGTTCCCGAAGTTCCTGCCTCTGCTTTCTGGAAAGGGTGCTGCCAGAGCCAGGCGGCCTGGGGGCCACCACCTGGACAGCCGGGGCCTGCCCTGTGACCCAATCTCTCTGTGCCCAGGAGACCCCAACACGATCCTTGACCAGACAGTTGCACAAAGAAAAGCCTACAGTGAACACGGCCTCGGGAGCACCGAGGGTCCCCCTGGCCTCTCCGTGGACCGGGCTCTCCAGGGACTCACAGGACACGGCGGCTGCACACACAGGCCCGGAGGGCTGCTGGGCCAAGGCCGCCCCACGTGCCCACCAGGTGTGGGGCTCCGCTCCAGTGCCGCGTGGACGACAGCCGCCCCCCTGCCCCCGTCGCTCCACGGCCTCCTCCTGGTGCGCTCACGGGCCTTTCCCTCTGTGGCGGGGCTGCTGTGTGTCTTGTGGCTCTGCGTCCTCACGGGCCTGCTGCTCTTCCTCGTGACCCCAACCTGCCATGACCCAAACTCCCCGAACGGCTTCTCCCTGGGCCCCTTCCAGTGTCAGCTCCTGTCTCAGCAGGGTCATCCCTGAGTGACACCTCTGATGGGCCCAGTGCATGTTTGTGGCAGGTGATGTCATAGGTCAAAGGTTAGTCTCTGGTCGATTAGTTGTTTAGTCAACTCTGGCGCATGGACTCAGGGCTAAAGCACAGCTGTGTAAGGGCCGGCGATGTCCTTGACCTGTAATGTGCGGTGGAGGATCATGAGACCCACTAATAGAACACATATGTTTATGTATGTGCACATGTGTACACTAGCTATATAAATGCACACGTGTGTGTACACATACATATATGTGCATGTGTGTATATGCCTGTGCATCACTGTTGCAACATTGGGGTGAAATGTACATGGAAGTGGGATGTTCCGCCCAGTGTTATAAGAAACATTAACAGTGAGCTTGTAGTCATCCCCTGTTGTTTAGTCTGAGAAAATTCCACAGGGAAAGGAAATAAAGAGGTTCTATCACATTCTCATCTTTATGATGAAAGCCAGGAAATAACTTAAATGTCTAAAGATGAACTAATATCTAAATATGCAGATGTATCTACTCAAAGGAATTTTATACATTTGAAATGTTCATAGTTGAGACTTAACAACCGAGAAAATGTTTATGTGGAAAAATTGGGAAATATACAGACTTCTTTCTTACGCTCACAATTTAAATTAACATATGAAAATATCACAGAAAAATGAAAATGGTGTGTTGTAGCAGGGGAGGGGTTTTATGGGTGATATTTTTTCTAAGTTTCTTTACAGTTGTTGTTATATTTCACTTTGACAATTAAAAAACAAGAGGTCATTGGAACTACAAAGAGGTACAGGAGGATAGTTTTATCGGTGGAGGTGACTTCCAGGGATAACCAGTGTGTTTCTCCGGCGTCCTCAGGCTTTAAGCAGCTGCGGGTAAAATCCCAGTTTTACAAGCATCCCTACTCCTAGGCTGAGGCCCCAGTCATGTCTCTGCCCACAGCCTTTTCTCTCTTTCTTCCTTTTCAAACCACAAACCCGCTGGTTAAGAACTTAAATGGATAAGAAGGGCTCTGGAATTAGATGCAGGTGTTTGAACGTGGACTTGGGGTAAATGTTTCTGGCCGCGGAGTCTGGGGTCTCTTTTGGGGGCATCGGGACGGTGAGTGGCCTGCTCTTGGGCGGTACTCAGCAGAGCAAGCACTGAGTCCTGGCAGCCGCTCCCGCAAACCGGGTGTTGTAAATCCTACACTGATCCCCAGAAAGGATGGGGTGGAAGGTAGAACTCGGGCCTCGGAGCCCCGAGATGGGTGGGAACCCTGGTTCTGAGAGTGTCCGGTAGTGGAGCTCTGAGCCGTCACCGAGGGGCTCTGATGTTTCTCAGGGAAATGATGGGTCTGGCGTCACCATGAAGACTGGTTGAGATCATCACGTGAACTGACTGAAAGCTGTAAAGCACTGTCACCACTGGCAGTGCCCTGGACCGTCACTAATCCCGAGTCTGTGCTCACGAGGACCCTCCCCCTCCCCTGCAAACCTGCCCGCTGGGGCCTGGGGCTGGACTTGGGACTCGGGTCTTCAGAGGAGGAAACCGAGGCCCAGTGGGTCCCCTGCAGCCTCAGGCTCCGTGCTCCTGGCCCGCCCACAGAGAGGTCCCTGCTGTGTCCCTGTGCAGGGCCCCACCCTCGAGTGACCGCCCTCTCTGTTCTCTCCGTCTCAGGGCGCAGCGTGGATTCTGGCCTGGCCGGTCTGCTGGGGCAACAGGCACCGCGCTCCAAACAGCCTTTCGTGGTCACCTTTTTCAGGGCGAGCCCCGGCCCCGTCCGAGCCCCTCGGGCGGTGAGGCCACTGAAGAGGAGGCTGCCGAAAAGAACCAACGAGCTGCCGCCCCCAAACAAACTGCCGGGGATCTTCGGTGAGGTTGGGGACCAGGTGGTGGGGACAGAACCCTCCCGGCCTCAGTGGGGTCAGGCTGATGGTCAGTCACCCAGCCACCTTTCCTGACACCACTTTGCCCCTGCACCCTGGGGACCAGCCACTGCACGGTCATCAGGGCTCTGAGCATCTGCCCTCGCGCCCCTGCCGCCCTGAAGTCCCTTCCTGCCCTCCCTGGCTCACCACGGCCCCCTCATCCCCCTGGTCAAAATCAGGTGCCCCTGGTGGTCCTCGGTGCTGCCCCGGGTGCCCTGCAGGATCCAAGCGTTTGTGTGAAGGTGTCCCCACCAGACCAAGCCCCTTGGGACCAGAGCCCCCTGGCGCCCTCCTTTCTTTCACAGGGAGCCAGGCTTTGCTTGGCCTCATTGGGAGCCACTTGTCCTGTGAAATGGGCGTGGCTGGAGAGGCGGATGAGGTCAGGGGTGTCTCCGGAGGAAAGGAGGAGGGGCTGCTGGACGGCAGAGGGTCCCCGGGCTGTTTATTGGACCATCGGGAGTCACAGGCTGAAAGTCAGGGGAGGCTGGGCTGAGCGTGGGGTGACTGTGACCACGGGGAATCATCTGGAGCCATCGAAGGTTCTTGACCTGGGTCACGGCGCCAGCAGAGCTGCAGAGATGGGCTTTATGAGACCAAATGGGTTAGTTGCCCATCATTCATTTATTCAACAAATGAGCCCATCAGGGCGTCCCCCGCCCCGGGAGCTCCCCGTGGTAGGTGCACAGAGCAGGAACCCCAGAAAAGACCTTGTCCCTTCTGTCCCCCGCAGACGACGTCCACGGCTCCCACGGCCGACAGGTGTGCCGTCGGCATGAGCTCTATGTCAGTTTCCAGGACCTTGGCTGGCTGGTAATTCCTGACTCTCCTTCTTTCCTAAATGACAGTCCCCACCTTGAAGATGGCAAGTGTATGTCCAAGAGGAGGTAGAATCATGGGGGATTTGGATTTTCTTGGTTTCTTTTCCTCTGTGTTTTTCCAAGTTCTCTAAAGGGAGAATGTGTTGCTTTTGTAGTGAAAAGTGCTTTTTTGTGAAAACCATGAAAATGGAGACTGTCTGAATCCTTAGCCATAAAATGTCAGAGCTGCAGCAGGAAAACTGAGGCCAGGGTGGGCAGTGCCTCTGGCCTCTGCTGTGACTGGGGGTGGGCTGGGGAGGACGAAGCTGAGCGCTGACGGCGCATGAAGGGGACGGAGATCGTGCCCAGCCCTGTCTGCTGAGGGTCTTCGGGTGGATGTCAGGCCTCTGGGGGAAACTGCCCTGGGAGGGGCCCGAGGGTGGGTTGATGGGCCCTGAGGCTGAGGGAGGTTAAGGGGCAGCCCTGAGTTGTGCTGTGACAGGTGCTGGACTGGGGGGCTCGGGGGGGGCACATGGGTGGGACTCACCTTCTCCCATTACCTGCCCCCAGGACTGGGTCATCGCCCCCCAAGGCTACTCAGCCTATTACTGTGAAGGGGAGTGCTCCTTCCCACTGGACTCCTGCATGAACGCCACCAACCACGCCATCCTGCAGTCCCTGGTCAGTACCGCATCCCTCTGCCTGGACGCCCAGGGGAGGGGCTTGCGGAGAAGAGGGGCGCGTGCAGCCAGCAGGTGATGGCAGCACTGCTGTGTCAGGGAGCTATCTCTACATGGGAGGTCAGCACTGCTGTGTCAGGGAGGTTTCTCTACATGGAAACCTTTCTGTGTGCATGTGCAGTGAAATCCCACAGCTGTGCAGCAACTGGTCCCCGTGTGGGGCACCCCCAACCCGTGCACCTGAACACACGTGCACTAGACTCTTGCTGATCGGTGTGCACACGTACACACGTACACGTGGGGGACTTTCACATCCATGCGGTGGGTACCAGACTTATAAAGGCCTGCCGGCTGGTGGTCAGAGGCATAGCCCGTGCATGATAGGCGGGCATCCCACACGGCTACTTGTGCCCTCGGAACACACACGTGCACCATGTTCACTGGCGCGTTCGGCCTCCTGTGTGTCACACACGCCCTCAGGGTCGAGGTGGGGGGTGACACACGTGTGGGTTCTGCCCCCTCTTCCTGTGCAGGAGTCACCAGGTACCCCGTGCCCTTCTGGTTTCCCCTCCCGTTCCTTTCCCGTTGGCTCTTTTTTCTGGGTCCCTCTCGGCTCTTTGTGTCTCTAGAGGCTTTTGATGCCCCGATGTCTGGGGAAACTTTAAATGCTGAAAAAGTTTCTAATAGGAACACTGTTGCTGCTGCTTATTGCTAAGTGTTTTAAATGTTTTTTTGTGCTGAGGCTTCTTTCTAGAACATTGACCTGGACACTCTAGTTACAGGTTGTTCAAGGTGATGCCCTAGAGCAAATGAGTTAAGAAGGCAGCATGGACCCCAGGATAATGCCTCCTTTCCCAATGGTCACATGGGATTTGCTGGACCCCTGGGGAGCTGCCTTCCTTGAAGAAGGTCAGGGGTGATGGAGCCTGTCCTGGCAGCAGGCTGCTCAGAGCTGGGGCTTCTGGGGTAAGGCTGGGCTCTGGGGACCGGGGGCCAGGCTGCCGGACAGGGCCCCCCATGAGACGGCTTCGCCCAGATCCTGCTCAGCGGCCTCCGTGAGGCCTGGGAGGTCCCGGTGGATGGAAGCAGGTTCCCTTTTCCCTCCAGCCCCTGACAGGCTGGGGAGCTGCCTTCCGGGCCCTTCCACGTGGGGCCCCGATGAAGAGTCCAGGGTGAACGGCAGCTCATCCTGCCGAGTCTCCAGATAAATATTTTTGTAGAGGCTGCAAGAGCTCACTCAGTCGGGCTGCCTTTAGGGGTAGAGCTGTTTGGAGGAGGGTAGCGGGATCCCCGTGCCAGGTCCCAGTCGTGCCACGGCCTCGGCCTCAGCCATGGAACTGGGCAGGTGACTCGGTCCCAGTGCCCTCAGTGGTCATCTGCCCAGAACAATCCCTGCCTAGAAATTGTTAGGAGGGGTGGAGGTGCTTTCAGAAACAACAGTGTCGGACACCCCAAGGGTGAGCCTGGAAGTCTGGCCGCTAGCAGGTGTAACACGGACCTTCACCGGCTCCCAGTCTGGAGGGGGAGACGGACCAGAAACAGCTCATGCGAACAAGACACGATCAGGGACGTTGCAGAAGCGCAGGGAGGAGAGAGGAGCAGAGGGGACCCGGGGGCGGCGCTGCAGGGGCGCAGGCAGGAACTGGCACACGTGCCGGGGACCAGCAGGGTCAGGGTCGTCCTGTCTGAGGGAAGGGGCTGTGACAGGAGCCACAGGTGCCCAGGCTGGGCCTGAGCGCAGCGGCGGGGTGGCCAAGGGGGGCGGGGCTGGGGCAGAGTTCGCGCCAGCACCTGCCGGGCTGCGGGGCGAGATGGAGCCGAGGAGGGGCGAGCGGCTGGAGCCCGGGCGGCAGGAGCTGGGGGCTGGGACGGGGTCCCCGCGGCTCTCACGCGTCTGCCTGCCGCCCCCTCCCCGCCAGGTGCACCTGATGAAGCCTGACGCGGTCCCCAAGGCGTGCTGCGCGCCCACCAAGCTGAGCGCCACCTCCGTGCTCTACTACGACAGCAGCAACAACGTCATCCTGCGCAAGCACCGCAACATGGTGGTCCGCGCCTGCGGCTGCCACTAAGGCCCCGCCCCGCCTGCTGCGCCGCCCCTCCCGGGTCAGCTCAGCCCTCCGCAGGGGGCACCCCCAACGCCCTCACAGCTCAGGCAGGGCGGCAGCCAGGGCGCCCCTCCGCTGCCCACATCCTGCCAGGGGCTGGTCCTCCCCAGGCCCCTCTGCCCCGCCCCCGCCCGGCGCCTGAGGCGGTGGTGGAACTCTGGCCTGGTGGTCTGCGTCCGCAGCAGGGTCCTACCCCAGCCCCCTCCCCAGAGGCACGGGCTGACCGTTCTTTGCGGTTGGCAGAGTGTCCTGTCTGAGGACCTGCCCTTGTCCACTGCTGACCCAGCTGTGGGCGGATGTGGGACGAGCTCAGAGGCACCTGGAGCCCAGGATGGCCACCCCAGGGCCTTCACCGTCCACGACGGGGTCTGGGGATGTGTAGACAGGTCCTGGTCCATCTCCAGTTGCCTGCCCTTCCCAGGTGCAAAAGTGGGCATTTCTGGGCACTTCTGTTAGAGTGTGGAGTTGCCCTCGGTGTGCTATATTTGTGGATCTGAATGACCAAACCGCTGGCCACAAGGAGGCATGTGGGTCACCTCCAGAAAGAGCTAAATGAACAGCATGATTTAGGGCCAAGGCCGATGGCATTCATCTTCCCTGTCTTCCTCCCTTGACCTGCCTCTGCTGTCTGGGGAAGACGTGCAGTGCACGGACACTTTAGGGAAACAAAAAATCTTGGGGGCTTTATTGACCCCATCTGGTCACCATGTTGAACCATCAGGAGTTCAGCTCTGTGGAAAAGTTATCTTTTTGCTGAGCCAAGTACGGTGGATACGTCGGGTGGCCCAGGATGACAATGCCCAGCACGGGTGACATAGTTTCCCTTAACCTTCTGCACAGCAGTCATCAATAATCAACCTTGATATTTTTTCTTTCAAATCTGGATAGAATTTCAAAATGACCAGCACAGAACTCCAGGTGGCCACCACCAACAGATTAGAGTTGGCATGTGGAGTGAAAACTACCTGCCATCTCCTGCTAAGGAGCGATCCACTGCCCCCAGTGCTCTGGGACACTGGGCAGCCTGGGGCCAGGCGTGGAGCGAGGGCAAGGCTTGTTAGCACCTGCCCATGTCCAGAAGCTGTCAAAAACAGACTGGTCACCCAAGTCTGTGTCACCCTGTCCTGTTTCTTGGGGCCTGTGAGCCAGAGAAAAGGCCCCTGTCCCAGGGGAATGACAGGCAGCAGTTAAGCTGAGCTGGGTGGGGAGGTTCCCGGAAACCACTGCTCTCCTTGGAGCGGCCGCCGGCAGTTGGAGTGTTTATTTGATTTCTGACTTGGTAAGCCTGTAATTTACCTGGTGGAGCAGACTGCGTCCAGCTGCCCGAACCCTGAAATACTGTGTCATTAAAAGCAGAGCCTGGGCCCGCCCCAACCCACGGGCACAGCCCAGGACGTGCAGCCCTGGAATTCACTCTGCGCCCCAAGGAGGGGCTCCGGGAGCGCAGGTCTGGCAGCAGGGGTGGAGGCTGGGGCCTTGCTGCAGGACAGCAGCCCCTCCGCCTGGACCTGGGAGGGCCTCTGGGAGCCAGTGCACAGGAAGAGACCCTCCCCATGGACACAGGAGACTGGTAAGTGGTGAGCTCCCCATCAGTGTAGGGATCTAAGCTCTGGCCTACATGTTAGGGGACATGACTTGGTGGCTTCCTCCTCTGCGTCTATTTCCCATCTGTAACATGAAGCATGGACTTTTTGATCCGAAAAGGCCCTTCAGCCAGGGAATCTGTCTGCCAACCTTGTCTCACACTGAGCCCAGAGGCAGCTTGCTAACCCTGAACACGGAGCTCAGGTGGCCATCACGAATCAGAGCTTGCACATAACATGGAACCTGTTTGTTATTCTAGTACTTACCTACCAGTTCTCTTCCCAACATGGAGGATTGTCTCTTAGGTAAATATAAATCTTAAATTAGCAGATTATTTTGAGAACTAACATTTTTCACTTGAAAATTTTTACTTGTAATTTTCTGAATTTCAAATTTTTTTTTATTGCGGAAGTGGAAAAATCAAAACATGTTAGCTCACCAGCTACAAATTACCAAAAAAAATGGTAGTTTCATCAATGACTACCATTAAAACGGAAGAATTGACAACTAATTTTTTATTTTATTTTTTATTTTTTTGACAATTTTTTAATTTGGTATTTTTAGGCCCAGCCAATGATTAGTTTGGCCGGGTACACCAGGAATGTCTGTCATATTATCCAAAGGTTGGTAGATGTGGAGTACACCTCACCTACCAATCAAGCTGTGCACAGCAGGAGTGGAGTTACAATCCTTTTTCAAGCAGAACAACTGAAAAACAGTAAGTTATTGCTTATGTACCTGGCCATCAGACTTTCAGCAACTTTTGCCATCCAGTTACCAAATGAAATCAAATAGGAAAAGCCCTGAGGAGTGGAAGAGTTGTGAATGGACACGAAGCCCATGTATGTTATCCCGAGAGTTATGTTTGCTTAGCCAAGCAATGCAGCTGCAGTACTCTTGCTCAGGGCCTGGCTTGTTTACCTGGCCAGACTAGAATAAATAAGGGTGGTCAATTCAGACCCACTGACAGCAATAAGAAATCAGTGACAGTTGATAGGCAGGGAGGACACATAGGAAAAAAGGCTAAGGTGAAATGCACAACAGTTTTGGTGTTTGCAGTGCAATCCCGGCCTCAAGACCAAGTCATCATAATGTGAGGTTCACTGTCTTCAAACTAAGATAGGGTAGTAACATGTTCTGGAAAAATCCCTGAGAAATAGGAAAAAAGGCAGCACAGCAAGAGTACAGATTTTTGGAGCCAAATGGATTTGAATCCTGGTTCTTCTTCCTCTGTAGAGCAGGATACTGGCTTTCCTTCCAAGCTATTTAAAAAGATCATATATGGACACAAACATTTAGGACAACATCTGGCATATAAATGCTTAACAACTGGTACCCGTTGGTATTATTATAAATGAATTTGCTAGTTTTGAGCCCCTTCCGTGCTTGTCCACTAAACCTTTTCTCCTCCCAGAATGTATTCTGTGGTGTTTTATTTCAGAGCTGTGCTTTTCCAACTGCAATCCTTTTGAGGGCAGGACTTGTGTTCTCACCTGCTTTAAAGGCCTGGGACAAATGCCCGGTTATGCCGGCAGTGGCCAGGGCTGTGACACTGTGCTCTGTGTTCCCAGAGACACGGGGATCCCAGTGGCCTGCTGAGGGCACTCAGCACCACCAGGTACCCTTTTGGCAGTTTAAACAGGGGTTGTCCATCCCAAGTGTTATTCCTTATGGAGAGGCCTTTTGTGAGCACTTGACCCACTTTTTAAAAAATGTGCTTTTCATTTATTACAAAAGTAATGCAGTTTTGGAGAAAAGTTTGGAAAAAACAAAAAATAAAACAATTCAAATCACTATAATCCTCCAAGTCAGATAAACATGCTAGAAATATTTTGTTAAATTTATTTCTAGGCTTTTTTCTTAGAATACATATAAAACATAGATGTTTACATATTACAGATAGGTATTTGTACAAAATTGGGATCATACTGTATTATATAAACTGCTTTAGATGTGCTTTTCCCACTTTATTATATGGTGTAATTTTCCCCGTTAATAAATATTTTTTGAAAATATGGCTGTCTAGTTTTCCATCACCTGAACTCCGTTAAGACTCAGTTTTCACCACTAAAAAGTAGGTCCCACAACCTCTTTCTTGTGCTGGCAGCATCTGGAGCAGACACGCTGTGAGGAAGTCCAGCAGTCACAGGACTGGTCCCGGGGCTACACCCCCGGGTCTGTTCCTCCATGCAGCTGTCACAGGGCCTGCACAGATGGGGCCCGGCCCTGGAGGAGCTAGTGAGGGGATGCATGAGCAAAGCCAAGCCCCGTGTTCTCAGTCCTGGTGCTGGAGCAACAGAGCAATGGAAACGAGGACGGGGAGGCCAGGCAGTCCCAGGAAGGCAGCTTTGACCTTCAGCCTGCAGCAAAGGCCCCACAGCGCCCTGGGTCCACTTCCCACAGGCCAGAGCCCTCCTGAGCAACAGAGGGTCAGTGCTGTGCTGTGACTGGTTGAGCGAGGTGGCTAGGCCACTGCTCCCCAGACTCTGGGCTCCCCGTCCTGCCTGGCAGAGTAGGGCCCAGACCAACCATGGAGACCATGACTGTCTCCCACAGGCCTGGGGTTGTCCTGCTGTAGACTGAGGCTAGAGCTCAGGAAACACCCCAGGACTCCATTACGACCGATGGGGAGATGGCCACGCTTCCGACCCCAGCTCTGCCACGTCATCCTGGGTGACCTGAACAGTCATGTCACCTGAGCCTTGGTTGACCTCTGCACAAGGTTCTGGTGTGGAAACAGTGAGTTAACACCTGTGGACACCCAGAGGGGCACTGGGAAGGCCACTGTAGCTCCAAACCCACTGAGCTTCCCAAGCTGCTGGCTGGTCTCAACCTCCCTAGGCTATCAGGAGTCGGTCCTCTCTTGGAGGGCTGGCTGTACTAAGCTCCTCATACATATCCTTTCTTGGCTCTTATAAAAGCCCTGAAGTCACTGCCATCACCCTGCTTCACTAAAGCCTGCCCTAACGCTGTGGGCAGTCAGGCAGACTGACCTGTGACGGCCACAGTCTGCACTCAGAGGGGGCGCCTGGGCCTTGAGGTGGGGGGTCTCTTTCGGCAGCTCCATAAGGATCAGGGGTCACTGTGGTACATCTGAGGCCCGAGCAGACAGAAACCTGGTCAACTGCAGCAAAGGGGGCTCAGCTGAGGGCCAGGAGTCCACTCGGCACATGGGAGCCAGAGGTAGAGCCAGAGTGCCATCATCCCTCAGCAGGAGCTCTCCTGGGGCCACCAGGGCCAGGGGACAACAGGCCACACTCCTGCCTCGTCCAGATTTCTACTCAACATGTAAAAGCCCAGCCGGGTAGACTCTGAATGGTCTGAGTAACCCACCCCACAGGGAGGTATCTAGTGGCTACAGGGCTCAGTCTCTGCTCAGTGCCTTCAGTAGGTCAGGATTTCTTTAAAGGCGCTTGGCTGACCAGTCCATGGAGGGGGAGCAGAGAGAAGCCAGCCTGACTTGAGCTCCAGGAAGTGGCTGGACACAGGGACCAGACTGTGAGCTCGGCATGGGTGAGACCACTTGTCTCATCAGTGGTCAGCAAACTTTCTGCAAAGGTTCAGATAGTAAAAATTTTAGGCTTTGGGACGGTGTTGGTTAATTTTGTGTCTATAGCTAGGCCATGGTATTAACTTTTTAGCCAAACACCAGTCTGGATGTTGCTGTGAAGGTATTTTTCAGATGTGATTGACATTTACATCAGTAGACTTGGAGTAAAGCAGATGACTGCCTCATAACGTGGGTGGTCCTCATCCAATGAATTGAAGGCCTTAAGACAGAAAGGCTGGGATCACCTGAGGAAAGAGGAATTCTGCCTCCAGACGGCCTTTGGACTCAAGCTTCAACATCAACTATTTCCTGGGGCTCCAGCCTGCTGGCCTGCCCTGCAGCTATCAGACTTCTCAGCCAGCATGACTGCAGAGCCAATTCCGTGAAATAAATCTCTTTCTCTATGAACACACACGCACACCCTATTGGTTCCGTTTCTCTGGGAACTCTAATACAGGGACCATACAGTATCTGTCACCAATTACTCAACTCTGTCACTGCAGTGAGCAAGCAGCCACAGACAATATGTAAACAAATGGGTGTGGCTATGACCCAATAAAACTTGATTCACAAAAACAGGTAGTGGGCTGGATTAGAACCCAACGGGTTGCTGACCTCTTGTCTCCTGACAAATAGGTACAGCACCTGCATGGAGAAGGCATTTTGAGTAATAAAATATCATTTAAAAACCTGTAGAATGAAAGTGAGCAAATAAGCAAATGAATCACGGAGACTGAGCAGTACACCCACTGGCTACGAGACTGGCAGAATGATTTGGGAGTGGAGGCACTATAGATAGGAACTTTCCACTGTCTTTGATTCCCCGGGGGCCCGGGCAGCCACCCACCTCAATCTGCCGCAAGACATCCAGGCCTTCCGTGATCTCCCCAAATACCACGGTTCTTGACAATGGTCTGACAAGGGTATCTGGCTTGACGATATATCACCCGACATCTCAGGGAATTGTCGGAGGAAGAAAGAAAGCTGTGGGGAAGACCACTATTTCCTATCCTTCACCAACCTGTCTTGGGGGACAGTTTAGCTTAGATGTAACCTCTGACAAACTCCCAGGAACTAGCTGGAGGCAGCAGTACAAAACTAGAATTTATTTTACCAGAAGGAAACGGTCTAGGATCCACACAAGTGGGCCCAGGAGAGGCCCTGGCCTGGAAAGGGCACGCACAGCCGTCACGGTGGGGAGGGCAGCATCCTGGCCCACGGCCCCACTTGGGGAAGAGCCAGAGGCGGCCCAGGCTGTGCCTGCAGAGGAGCTGCCCCACGCTGACCCAAGTGCGGGCAGGACACAAAGCACTGCTTGCTGCAAACGGGACACCTTGGCTGCCGGTTTCCCCGGGCTGACAGCTCCCCTCTCACACGTACTCCCCACAGTCGGAGATGATGACCTTCTGCTTGGGTTTCCCATCCTTGCTGCCCTGGGCCTTTGCAGGCAAAACAGAAGAGGAGGAATCAGGGGAGGGAGGGAGGGTGGAAAGGAAAGGGCAGCTCAGGATACCCGCCCCCCAGCAGCAGCCGTGGCCTCTCTCTCCAGGCCCTGGAGCCCCCGCTCCTGCCCTCCCACACGGCTGTGCCCCGGGGGCCCGGGCGGCCGCCCACCTCAATCTGCCGCAAAACATCCAGGCCTTCCGTGATCTCCCCAAATACCACATGCTTGCCATCCAGCCAATCCGTCTTGTCACATGTCAGGAAGAACTGGGAGCCATTGGTGTTTGGGCCAGAGTTGGCCATGGAGAGCAGGCCTGGGGGAGAGAACGACCACGTCGGCCCCCTCCACCCTGCTCCCGGCCCTCAGGATGTCTGGGAGTAGAGGGAGGAGCGTAAATGCTGCTGGGAGGGGGAGTGGAATGAGGACCCGGAGCTGACTATTGGCACGATGGAGGCTGCCAGCATCTTTGAGAAGAGTGGCTTCAGTGGACAGGGGGCACTAGAAGTGTGTCTAGAGGGGGACAGAGAGAATGGAAGGCAGGGAGTCTACATAACTTTTTCAAGAAGTTTTGCTTACAAAGGGGACCAGAGGCATGGGTGACAGCTGAGGGGGTACACGAGTCAAAGATTTTTGGAAAGACTGACGCCGCGCACTTTTGTGCTGATGGACTGATCTAGCAGAGCAGGGGAAATGCATTACACAAGGCTGCAGGGGCACATCCACAGAAGCCAGGTTCTGAAGTAGGGGAGAGGAGTAGGGGGCCAGGCCACGAGCAGAGGAAAGACAGCTCAGCCCCTGTACTTGGAGGGAAGTCAGAGCGGGCATGTGTGGACAGATGCAGGAGGCCAAGCATCAGCTGAGGCAGAGGGTGACGTGAAGGCTTTGGGAATGAAGGAAGGGATGGAATTGTTATCTCTGACCAGGACTGAGTGTTAACTAGGGAGCTCTATCTAGTACGGCTGCCGAGGGCCTCCTGCAGAGCTTCGGTCATAAATTTCAGTACAGTTCTGTGTTTTTTCTAGTTGCTGGGGGACCAACCACTGAAATTTTTTACTGGAAGAGTCTGACAGAGCGAGGCGGGTAGTGGGGCTGAGGGAAGACAAGGGCTTACACTGGCCGACCACAGAATGTAAGCTAGGTCGACAGGGAGTGAGGACATGGTGGGGGGACGGGCAGTACATGAATGAAAACAAGCTCACTCTGCTTAGCCAGGCCGAACGCCTCTCCTCTGTTCACTGGGTGGGTCTCCTCCAGACCCCCAACCTGTCAGCCAGAACCTCAGCCCATCACTCCCCCGACACAGTCATCCTGCCCAGCCCAGCCCACCGATCACCAGCCACTGATCGGGTCCCACCTGGTGCCGTGTGTTTGAGAATAAAGTTTTCATCGTCAAACTTCTTCCCGTAGATGGACTTGCCCCCAGTGCCATTGTGGTTGGTGAAATCGCCGCCCTGGCACATGAACTGGGGGATGATGCGGTGGAAGCTGCTGCCCTTGAAGCCAAAGCCCTTCTCGTGGGTGCACAGGCAGCGGAAATTCTCTGGCGCCGAGAAAGGAAAAGGTACCCGGGTTAAAAAACAAACCAATGAAACCTCTAACTAGGCTCTGAAAAACTGTTGTATTTGTTTAATGTTCACATTTTCACTTCAAAATATGACATGCTCATTATAAACCTTTGAGATATTGACATCTTGAAGGATTAGAGGGAATTCTAGTTAAAGAAGGAGTGAACACATGCATTCTAGCTCTGTTCCCCACTAAACTGGCAGTAAAGCAATTTTTTAAAAGAAAAACCAAACAGGATCTTAGAAAAAAAACACAGGAGCAACTCTTTGTGACTCTGGATTTGGCAATGGTTTCTTTTTTTTTTTTTTTTATAAATTTATTTATTTGTTTTTGGCTGCGTTGGGTCTTCATTGCTGCGCGCGGGCCTCTCATTGCGGTGGCCTCTGCCGCTGCAGAGCACGGGCTCTAGGCATGCAGGCTTCAGCAGTTGTGGCACACGAGCTCAGTAGTTGTGGCTCACGGGCCCCAGAGCACAGGCTCAGCAGTTTTGGTGCACTGGCCTAGTTGCTCCGCAACATGTGGGATCCTCCCGGACCAGGGCTCGAATCCATGTTCCCTGCACTGCCAGGCGGATTCCCAACCACTGCGCCACCAGGGAAGTCCCAGCAATGGTTTCTTAATTGTGATACCGAAAGTGTAGGTAACAAAAGAAAAAATAAGCAAATTAGACTTCACCCAAAATGAAAACTTTGTGCATCAAAGGACACTCTCAACAAAGTAAAAAGGCAACTCAGGGAATGGGAGAAAATATTTGCAAATCATTATCTCTTAAGCCATTTAACATCCAGAATACATAATGAACTCCTACAAACTCAACAACAAAAGACAACAACCCAGTAAATGAATAGGCGAAAGACTTGAATAGACATTCCTCCAAAGAAGATACACAAATGGCTCCTTCCCCTAAGCACATGAAAAGATGCTCCACATCATTAGTCCTTAAGGAAATGCAAATCAAAACCACAATGAGATCCATTTCACATCTACTAGGATGGCTATAATAAACAGAAAACAAGTTTTGGTGAGGATGTGGAGAAATTAGAACCCTAATACATTGCTGGTGGGAATGTAAAATGGTGTAGCCACTGTAGAAAACAGTTTGGCAGTTCCTCAAAAAGTCAAACTAGAATTACCATATGACACAGCATTTCCACTCTTAGGTAGGCACCCAAAACAATTGAAAACAGGGATTTAAACACATATTTGGGGACTTCCCTGGTGGCACAGTGGTTAAGAATCTGCCTGCCAATGCAGGGGACACGGGTTCGAGCCTTGGTCCGGGAAGATCGCACATGCCACGGAACAACTAAACCCGTGCACCACAACTACTGAGCCTGTGCTCTAGAGCCCACGAGCCACAACTACTGAGCCCACGTGCCACAACTACTGAGCCCACATGCCACAACTACTGAAGCCTGCAGCCTAGAGCCCATGCTCTGCAACAAGAGAAGCTACTGCAATGAGAAGCCCACGCACTGCAATGAAGAGCAGCCCCCGCTCGCTGCAACTAGAAAAAGCCCGTGCACACCAACGAAGACCCAACGCAGCCAAAATAAATAAATAAATAAATTTATATTAAAAAAAAAACACACACATATTTGTACACAAACGTTCACAGCAGCATTATTCACAATATCTGGAAAGTGGAAACAACACTCAAGTGTCCATCAACACATGAACGGATAAACAAAATGTGGACTATCCAGACAATGGAATATTATCCAGTCA
The DNA here is from genome assembly GCF_009873245.2 of Balaenoptera musculus. Lineage (NCBI taxonomy): Eukaryota > Metazoa > Chordata > Mammalia > Artiodactyla > Balaenopteridae > Balaenoptera > Balaenoptera musculus. The sequence continues at coordinate 32,211,983 of NC_045785.1, read as the reverse complement.
TAAAAATGAACAAAACATTGATACATAGATGCTAAGTGAAATAAGCCAGACACAAAAGGACAACTACTGTATGATTCCATTTATATGAAATGTCTAGAATAGCAAATTCTGAGAGACAGAAAATAGATTAAATGTTCCAGGGGCTAAGGGGAGAGGAGAATGGGGAGTTGTTGTTTAATGGGTACTGAGTTTCTGTTTGGAGTGGTGAAAAAGTTTTGAAAATAGTGGTGATAGTTGTACAACATTATGAATGCAATTAATGCCAGTAAATTATACACTTAAAAAAATGGATAAAATGACCAAAAAAAAAAAAAAAAAAAGGAGCAAGAGAAAAGACAAAAGCAACAAAAATCTTTGAAACCGGGCTTCCCTGGTGGCGCAGTGGTTGAGAATCTGCCTGCCAATGCAGGGGACACGGGTTCAAGCCCTGGTCTGGGAAGATTCCACATGCCGCGGAGCAACTAGGCCCATGAGCCACAACTACTGAGCCTGCGCGTCTGGAGTCTGTGCTCCGCAACAAGAGAGGCCACGATAGTGAGAGGCCCACGCACCGCGATGAAGAGCGGCCCCCACTTGCCGCAACTAGAGAAAGCCCTCGCACAGAAACGAAGACCCAACACAGCCATAAACAAACAAACAAACAAACAAACAAATAAATAAATAAATAAGAAAAAAAAAAACAATCCTGATGTCCAGGCCACAGCCCAGACCAACTAAATCAGAATCCCTGGGAGTAAGGCCTGGGCATCAGCATTAAAAAAAAAAAATCTTTGAAACCTAGAAGACAAATAGATGAGCCATAACTGATATAGCAGACCTAACAAACCAGAAGCTTAAGCTGGTAAAGCCGAGAGCAATTCGATTTATGCTGCAGAAATGCCAAAAGCTCAGAGACAAGAATGAAGATGGCTCTAAAAACAGTAAGTGTGGTTGAAAGCCTGTTTAAAAAATTAGCTAGCCTCCAGATCCTCTCTCTTCCCTGGCCCTGGCTGCCGGCTGGAGGTCTACCTTCTGGTATGTTAAAGCAGAGGGCCTATGCTCTGGGATGCACTACACATAGCCGAGGGTTGAGGTACCATAATGACAAATGGAGATCAAGTGAAGTTTATATACTGTTCCCACCCCCCCAACCATGATGGCAAAGAGCTGGAAACAGGACCACTAGCAAGAGACTAGAGTCTTCTCTGTGGACTCTGCTTTGTCCAAGAGACTACAACTCAGGAATACTTACCATCCAGGGTCCAAGAGAGAGAGAGAATCACCTTGCAGTGGAAGCCTCAGTCAGCAAGCCTTACCGATATCTAGGGAGTTTCCAAGCAGATTTTTAGGGCCCTAGTCTTAAAGGCATCTAATGTGAAAAGCAAAGACCAAAACAAGCAAACAGACCAATAACAAACAAAGCAAAAACAAAATTTTAAAACTCCGAAAAAAGTAACCTGAAACATAAGCTGTATAGGAAAAAGAAGCTTTAGTAATCTCCCAAGATGAAATGGCAGTACGTGCATGAAATAAGCACAGGATGCTATGAAAAAGGACATTTAGGAAGGTTCCAGAATGAGAGAAGAGAGAAATCAGAAGGGACAAATGCAAAGAAATAATCCAAGGAAATTTTCCCAAACCAAAAGATAGGACTGCCCTGATTGATGGGTGTGGTGTGCGGAATAATGGCTCCCCAAAGATATCTATGTCCCAATCCCTGGAACCTGAGACTATGTTATGCTGTACACAGCAAAAGGTACTTTGCAGATGTGATTAAGATTATGGACGTTGAGATGGGGAGAGTAGCCTAGATTATCCAGGTGGGCCTAATACAATCACAACCTTTCCCATCTGTAGTCAGAAAGAGAGTTAGAAGTGGATAGAAGAGGAGGCAGGAGAGAATCGAAACATGAGAGGGACTGGATCTACCACTGTTGGCTGCGATGATAGAAGAAGGGGACCACAAGCCTCTAGAAGCTGGGAACAGCCCTCAGCTGGCAGCCCACATGGAAATGGGTACCTCAGTCTACAGATGCAGGAAACTGAATTCTGCCAACAACCTCACTGTCTCTGGAAACAGATCCACCCCTAGAGCTTCCAGCAAGGAACGCAGCAACCCAGCCATCATCTTCATTTTAGCCTGCTGAGACCTGTGTTGGACTTCTGGCCTTCATAACAGTTAATAAATTTATGTTCTTATAAGCTGCTAAGTCTGTGATAATTTGTTACAGCAGCAAGAGAAAACTAACACAATAGGGCCCACTGAATATCCAGCATGACGAATGGAAGGAGATCTACTCCAAAGGCACACTGTTTCAGAACACAGGACAAAGAGACCCTCCAAGCCTCTGGACCAGTGTTATCTAACAGCCATTAAGCATTTGGATAGTGTAACTGAGGAAGTGAATTTTAATTTTATTTAACTTGAATTAATTTAAACTTAAATAGTCACACGTGGCTAGTGGCTACCATACTGAACAGCTCAGCTCTAGGCAGAAAATTTTAAAAAGGTTTTGTATAAAGGACCGAGAATCAGAATATTAGACTCCTCTACAATTTTACAACCAAACCATCAAGTGGGAAAGTAGATATTTTCACACATCAGTCTCAAAAAACTTACCCTCCAAGCTCTTTTCTCCAGAAGCTACAGAAGTTATGTCTTCTACCGAAACAAGAGACTAGACCAAAAAAGACAACAGAGGTTCCAACATAAGCGAAAATAGGAGATCCCATGACAATAGCTATGCAGTGGCGCCTGGAAAGCAACTGGTCCAGGCCAGAGGAGGTCAGAAGGCTCCAAGGAGGAACAGTGAAATTGACAGAATATCTGATGTATTTGAACATGATGAGAGATTTATATAAGCAGGAGAATTTCGGAGAGACTCAGGAATATATGCACAGAAGACTAAGCAAATGTGAAAACAAGACAATTATGAATTCCAGGGAAAACAAAGTGCTCTGTATGAAAGGAAGTTATCACAGTATGATGCTTACACAGTTAGAATAACCTATGACCTCAACAAAATTATGGTAACAATGTCAGGAGGATGAAGGAGCAGGGAAGGTGATTTAAAAAGCTAATTCCTTATCTTCTGAAGTGGGAAGCCAATAGATGTCTAAAATGAAAAAAACCCAGAAAGTAGCAACATAAATCTGTTATCTACCAACATGGAGGTAAAAACCTAAAGAATCAGCTAAGAGTTGAAATTGGCTGCCTCTGAGAAGCAGCAAAGGGGGGGATGGGGCAGGATGGGAGGACAGCATGGGGGCACTGCTGTATTTCAAAACAAGCTTTGTGGAATTAACATTCTAAACTATATGTCTATATAATAAAATTTAAATTAAAAGAAGAATAAATAGAAGTCAGTATTTAGCAAATGAAAAATACTCAAGAAACTGTTAGTTAACAGTAGTTACTTCTGAAGAGTAGGACTAGATGTGGAGAAGAAAGAAAGACTTAGGTTTTCAATTCATTGCCTTCAATATTGTTGGAATATATTTATGTGAGTATACTTTTTTTTTTAAACCATGAATACACATTTACTTGTATTAAAGAAAAAACTATTATTAAAAAGTAGTAAACCAGGGACTGCCCTGGTGGCACAGTGGTTAAGAATCCATCTGCCGGGCTTCCCTGGTGGTGCAGTGGTTGAGAATCTGCCTGCTAATGCAGGGGACACGGGTTCGAGCCCTGGTCTGGGAAGATCCCACATGCCGCAGAGCAACTAGGCCCGTGAGCCACAACTACTGAGCCTGCGTGTCTGGAGCCTGTGCTCCGCAACAAGAGAGGCCACGATAGTGAGAGGCCCGCGCACCGCGATGAAGAGTGGCCCCCGCTTGCTGCAACTAGAGAAAGCCCTCGCACAGAAACGAAGACCCAACACAGCCAAAAATAAATAAATAAATAAATACATACATACATACATACATACATACATTTATTAAAAAAAAAGAATCCACCTGCCAATGCAGGGGACATGGTTTCGAGCCCTGGTCTGGGAAGATCCCACATGTTGTGGAGCAACTAAGCCCGTGCACCACAACTACTGAGCCCACATGCTACAACTACTGAAGCCCGTGTGCCTAGAGCCCGTGCTCCACAACCAGAGAAGCCACCGCAATGAGATGCCCAGGCACCGCAATGAAGAGTAGCCCCTGCTCGCTGCAACTAGAGAAAGCCCGCGTGCAGCAATGAAGACCCAACGCAGCCAAAAATAAATAAATAAAATAAATAAATTTATATTAAAAAAAGGTAGTAAACCAGCACCTCTAAAGCTTCAAAAATGCATGCTCTGACTCATCTGTTAATAGATCCCAGGATCTGAGATGCCGCAAATCAACTCAGGTCAGAAACAACGTCAAGGACACAAGAGCTAAGGCACTGAGAACCTTGGAAAGGCTCACTGCTCAGCTCCCAGCTTCCCGGCCATCCTGACCGGAGTCCTGCTCACCTGCTGTCATGGGAACGACGTCTGAACGCAGGAGCATCTGGATGCGGCCTGCTGGCTTGTTCCCAATCTTGATGTCCATGTACACCTGAGGGTTTGACCGGGCCTTTTTTACGGCGGGCTCTCCCTAGACGCAGGAGAAATGGCCAGGTTAGAGAGAACAGCCTGACTCCCCGACTAGGAGAGCGAGTGTTCTTCTGAAGACACCCCAGAACCCACTGCAGCGAGCGGGCTGAGCAAGGCACCGACAGGGAAGGCCTTGGGCCCCGATGGGGCTGCAGAAGGCGGAGGCCACGGCCACGGCCCCCAGCTGGACACCCAGTGACAGGAGACCTCCGCACCCTCTACCCGGAGCCCCACCCCTCAGGCATTTTATCTCATCTCACTGCCTCAGACACGTCAGCTCGCTTCGCCTTCACCCTCCCCTGCAGTCACAGAACAACGCTTTTCTGGCCCAAAACACACAACTCTCAACAACTTCAACCCCAGTTCAAGCCCACCCACCCTAGTCAGTTAAACAGACCCATTTCTGCAACACCACCCCCTTCCTCTATGCTTGGTCCTGCATATCCACAGGCTGGCTGCAGTGGAAGCAAGGAGGGCCTAAGTGTTCAGAATGGAGGTGGTTGAGACCTTGCTTTATACTCCAAGTAGACGAGGCTGGGCAGAGGAGATATTTATTACAGCTGTCACATTTGCTCCAAAGAGAAAACTCAAGTGTTCTTGTTTGTGCTTCAGTTTAACAAACTCGCTGAGGTATCACGCTGGGCACTGAGGATACTGTGACTATTATTTGCTGTTAACAACAGTAGTAGCATAGTTGTAACAGCAAATACTCACATAGCACTTGCCATGTACAGGGTACTATTCTGAACGTTTTAGGTAATCAGCTCATTTAATCTTTACAACCACCTGTGAGATCAGTGCTACCATCATTCCCATTTCATAGACGGGGAAACTGAGGTGCAATGAAGTTCAGTAACTTGCCCAAGGTCACAGAGGTGCTAAGTGGTAAGGCTGGAATTCACACCTAAGCCCCTCCCCCCCCCAACCAAGTCCATGTTCTTAATCACATTACCCCACCTCACATTCCACATTTTTATTAACAAGGCCTTTATTAATATGAGGCCCCTATCCTCACAGAATTTACTGACTAGAAAGGGAAAGGCAATAAGCACTTGCATAGCCTTTACAAAAGCAAAGACATACAGAGAAATACAAAGAATGGTTTTACCAAGAGCGTAAAGTGGGGACTGCAAGGTGAGAGGTGGGCAGGGTCAAGGTCGGGAGAGTCCCCCGCGACTTTATCTCCCGGGACAGGTGATGGGCAGCCACTGAAAAGTTCTCAGCAGGAGAGTCAGATGATCCATGATATGCTTTAAAAAGATCATTCTAGCTGCCTTTATGAAAGACGGGAGGAGAGCAAGACTGCAGCCAGAAGGCTAGTTAGGAAGCTATTGCAATTATCCAAATGAGACGAGAAGTTACATTGGGACGATGGAGTAATCAGGGGAGGATGGATTCAAGGAAGATTTAAGAGAAAAACTTGGCAGAATATGATGTTCTGGTTCTATTTTAAATAGGGGTCTAGAGTGACCTAGGGTTACTCCACTGACTAAGGGCCATTTATGTGCTCTGCTTTGCATCTGGGTATCTGGCTTAGGTCAATGTGGATGGATGGTGGCAAGTTGGTGAGTTTGAGAACACAGGAAGAACGGGATTAGAGAAAGGAGGGCGAGACTTGCAGCAGAAACATCTGAAGCTCAGGACTAAAAACAGAGGCCAGGAAAGTCAACAGCACAGGAGAGGCTGTGAAAAATCAGAGTGACTGCCACTGTTCTGGCAAAGAGGGGAGAGGGCTGCTGTGAGTCAAGAAATTCAGAAGAACAACGTTTACAAGAAGGGGAGAGGCAGCCTGAGAGGCAATGGTTAGAGAGGTACGCCGAGAATCAGGAGGAAGTGCCAAGGCGGGTTCTCTGGAAGGAAGAACCGCAAACCTGTGCCCAGGCTGCCGGGAAGGTACCCCCACCCAGCCCTACCTCCCCTGCGTCAGGACAGGAAGCTCCAGTGAAGGGGGACTGATGAGGAGGGCTGCAGTGGTGCGCTCACCACCCCTCCTCACCTCAGGCTTCCTCCTCGTCGGCGGCAATCACAGAACAGAACCCGAGCAGAGCTGAGAAGCTCCTCATGCAGAGCACAAGGACAAGAGGCCTAAAGCTTCCCTTTAGTTCACTCATTAGCACCTCCACCAAAACACTACAAGTTCATTTTTCATTCTCTCTGCTTTTGTATATATGTTTGCAAACTCCCATAGAAACCTAAAAAACGAAGTCTCCTGTGGGAAGTGCCAGCCTTCAATCTTACCTCCTGGGTTTCCACTTTGGGAGGCTCTGACCCTTCTTCCTCTTTATTTTCCTCAAGAGTCTTCCCAGAAAACTTCTTCAACCAGTCGTCATCGGACCAAACTGAAAGGAAAGAGGCAGGGAAATGAGAACAAATTCAAGCTATCAGCCAGTTGCTAAGTAGCTGCTTTGGTCAGCAAAGCAGAACATACTCTGTGGCCCTCTCGGCCAGAGGACTCCACTTTGGGAACTCCCACGGGTAAGGAAAGTTCCCACCTTTCAGGGACTGCCAGCCCTGAAGCCCGGCTCTTAGTAACAGGACTAAGTGAAAAAGCTATGCCCCAGGGAAAGGTGCAGCCTTTGCCAGTCCCAGCCCTTGACGGAACCTGCCAGGAGTGTTCAGAAAACGGGGAAAACGGAGAAGCTCAAACTCTTTTTATTTCCCCACAAAGGTGGCGCATGTCCTTCGCCAGTGTAAACCACGCTCTATTCCTGTCCACCAGAGTAGCATTCAGCTCCCACTTCCAAGCAAATCGGGACAGAAAGGCAACCAAGGCCAAACTGGACGATGTGATGGGGAATCTGTATTGCTCCCACTCGCCTGGTCTGGAAGAGCCTTCCTTAATCCTCATGGGTTTTGCCAAATTGACACGAATTGTCCGTCCAAAGAGCTCAGATTCATTCTGAAAAGATTGAAAATCCAGCTGCTTAAACTCTGTTAGGTTAAAACAAAGTCAGACAGCTTTCCACATCCTTCTGAAAAATCCGAGACAAGCGCATGACTTGTTCTCCCTTAACCCCTGAGCCCCTAGCACCCAAGTTATGCACCTGCTGCAAAGTAGCCTGTAGGTTGCAGGGAATTTCCTCCCTGGAGCCATCACATACCTCCTTTCTTTCTTTTCTTTCTTTCTTTTTTTTTTTAAAGTTGAAGCATAGTTGATTTACGATGTTTCAGGTGCACAGCAAAGTGATTCAGTTATACTTTACATATATATGTGTGTGTGTATATATATATACATATATATACACATACACACACATATATATATACATGTATATATATATATTCTTTTTCAGACTCTTTTCCATTGTAGGTTATTATAAGATATTGAATATGGTTCCTTGTGTTATATAGTAGGTCCTTGTTGTACATCTACTTTATATATAGTAGCGTGTATCTGACCTTTCTTTCAATACCACCAATGACCTGTGCTTCCAAAGGTGACTCTGGGTTCAGAGCACTCTGAAATTACAAGGATAAATGCAGTTTCCAAGTACCCGAGTTCACCTTCAAAAGTCAAGATCAGCTTTAAGTGGTGAGAAATGATCTCTCTCTCTCTCTCTGAGAGCTGGGGCATATGTTTGGTGAATGGGAAACAGAGAACAGGAATAAAGGAAAACCTTATTATCCTAAGATAATTGGTACCAGGAAAGGTCACTTAATGTGAATTCACTTAAGGCAATGAAGAAAATTTCATGGTAAAAAGTGAAGGGAAAAAAGATTGATTGGGAATTTACTGTGATGAAACTAAAAATAATGAAAATAAATTTCTTATAGTTAAAATTCAGGTTTAATTTATGTGCTATTTATAGGACAAAGATGTAATGGATGCTGATTAATCTGTAGTATTTTTCCAACAAAATACTATCAACATTATGATATTTTTGCATTTCTTATCTGATGTGAAAATCATAAGCATCTTGAAGAGGGAACACATACTCAAGAGCTACATCATTTTCCCCAAGGAGTTCTCCAGGCTATTCCAATCATTTGCATCAGTAGCATAACCTATCTTTATCCTTGTCGAATTTCTCTTCTCAATTGTTAACTGGTCTAACACTTCATGAAATCCTGCCTCTTTTGTAAAGTATGCAACTTCACTGTGCAATCAATTTGCATTGTGTTTGCAATTTCCTATCCTAGACACGGGCAGCCAGTGAGAGACTGGTCAACAAGGATGGTTAGCATTTACATTATCATCAAATTGATCAAAAGCGATCGATTCACAGTGAATATTTTCACATGATGATAATCTGTACTTCCCCATGCAACCTTGTAACTTTGGCGGTTCAGCAAACTCATGTATGAATAAGTGCCCTCTGTACCAGCAAAAAGCAACTTCTGTAAGAAGGAGGATTCCTAGCCATACCATGTTGTCGATAGCTGCTGCAGCATCCTGCCAAGGAAAGACAAGGTACAAGTTTAGGCTTGCAATATATGTGGAACCTAGAAAATGGTACAGATGAACCGGTTTGCAGGGCAGAAATTGAGACACAGAAGTAGAGAAAAAATGTATGGACACCAAGGGGGGAAAGCGGCAGGGAGTGGTGGTGGTGGTGAGATGAATTGGGAGATTGGGATGGACATGTATACACTGATGTGTATAAAATGGATGACTAATAAGAACCTGCTGTATAGCAAATAATAATAATAATAATTTATTTAAAAAAAAAGTTTAGGCTTGCAGTCAAATGCTTCTTGTGGTGTCTAAACATACTCAGTAGCCAAAAAAAAAAAAACAACCTAACAGGAAAAGGTCTATTTATACTCCTTGCCCAGGTTGTATGTGTCTAACAAAGTGCACTTCCTGGGTGACTTCAGCTATTGGCTATTTAGTGGAAGACAAAGAAATAATCACCAGTGCCGCAAGAGCTCTGCAAAGCAAGAGGCGCAGGATCTGGCAGGTCTGTGATGTTAACCACAGCCTACAGTTTGATTAAGTGAGGGAAACTTTCCTTCAAATAGCACTTCTTATCTCTCTGGAAGCATCAGCACGAGGCCCCAAAACCCAACCAAATGGAGAACAGCTCCCTTTGTAATCAGTAACAATAATAACACAAGCCAAAGACTTAACATAGGTAACAGAATTTTCTCACCTCTGCCAACTCAAATTCAACAAAAGCAAATCCTCGATGCTTTTCTGAAAAAAGGCAAACAAAGCCAAGCAATTATCATGTGGGGCAATGGGAAGAAGCAGGTGGTCACAAAGGAAGGTGAAGTCAGTTGCATGCCTTATCCATTCATTCGAAATTCTACACAATAACTATTTAGGAAGAAGGAATCTTACTCTTTGATTCTTTCTAGTTTAAATAACATTTCAAGCAATAGTAAACTGTTTTGTAGTGAACATAGCTGAATAATCAACTATAGTTTTAATCTCTAAAAGCAGCATTCAATTCTTTTACCAAAGCCAAATTAAAACCTTAACCTTTGCGTGCAGGAGCTAGAAAAATGAAGTCATTTAACCTATCAATTATTCATTCCAAGCATACATTTTGAACATCAACCGTGCATAAACCATGAATCCTAAAACCTGGGTAAGGACGCTGTCTTTATCCTCAGCAAAACGCTAATCTAAGCAGAAAGGCCAAGCGCACAACAACACTAGTTTAATTAACCAATTAACCTTAGAGAGTCAATATAACCTTATCATTTTTATAACATATAAAGATCCCAGGGAGGTTAAAATTATATGCAAGGTTGATGATAGAGCTGAAACGCACAACTCGACTCGGGACTCAGTAGAGCATAGGTTGCTAAAACCTCAAAACACATCTTAGGACTTAATGAAGCTCAGGTTCTTTTGTCTTGGCCCAGAAAGAATTCAGTGAGAAGCAAAGTGACAGGCAAGAAGTGATTTATTAGTATAGGACGCTTGTGAGAGATACAAGGGGGCAGGAAAGAGAGTGCCCCACAGAGAACTCAGTGGGCTACATACAGTTTTATAATTAAAGGAAAAGTGGGGAGGGGGAGAAGACCACCTTCTTCCTCATTCTTCGAGTCTTCCATAAGTAACTCCTCCTACAGGTTGGGCAAGGGAGTTTTTGGCCCTATCTGGTCCAACCTGGACTGTCATGGCGCTATGGAAATGAGCAAAAAGGCGGTAATATACACTAAAATATGGTAAATCACCTCAGGTTTCAGCATAATGTCACCTTTCCCCTATGTTTTTGTTTTTAGTGTGTGCAGAGAAGCATGTCCTAGGGATCATTAACTTACTGATCTCAACCAGCAGGATGCAGGCATCACTGACTTGACGTATAGTTTTGTTGTTAAGCAAAGCCTGCTTGGTTTCACGAGTTAAGCAAGCCTGCTTGGTTTCACGAGCTAAGCAAGCCTGCTTGGTTTCACGAGCTAAGCAAGCCTGCTTGGTTTCACGAGCTAAGCAAGCCTGCTTGGTTTCACGAGCTAAGCAAGCCTGCTTGGTTTCACGAGTTAAGCAAGCCTGCTTGGTTTTGTTGCTAAGCAAGCCTGCTTTCTTGAGTGATCATTAACTTACAGGGGTCTCCCAAAGTTCCCTCTCTATCTATGATCCCCTAGTGGGATTTCTAAACTAGCTGCGTACTCTTATCCCTATCAGAGCTGGGCCTAAAACTCCAATCTTAAAAATGACAACAAAGGTTAAAATAGAAAACTGAACTACAACTGTGATACTAATTGATGGAAAGCTTACCCCCAGGTACACAGAGGCTAAGGCCCCACTGTTGAAGCTGGGCTTTCCTGCTACCCTGTTTAATAGCACAGCCGCCAAGAAGGGAGCAGGTGCGGTAGAGTGCCTGGCAGGTAGTTCGAAACAACAGATCTCCATGTAGCTCAAAACCTATCTTCCTACTGGCTAACTGAAAAGTTTGTCTTTGCTCAAATGCAACAGATGGGACTCTCTGCAAAGCATGTTACAGCTCACAACCACAAGCCTCAGAACAGTCCTTCTGCATCAAGATCACTGTCATGCTGCCCAATGCATATTTATAATGCACTATGATATGACTTAAAAAAATTTTTTTAAGTTCTTTTCCTTGCAGGAGGATTCTGAGCAGGAGAGACACTAAAAAGACTTACCCGTTTCATAATCCAGAGGAATCTGGATATCTGTGATGTCTCCAAAAGGGATAAAAGCAGCATGAAGAACTTTGTCATCCACCTCCTCTGCCAGCCCGCCTGCAAAGAAGCCAAGGGCCTTCTGAGACACTGTCCTCTATTCTCTCAAGACCCCGCCCATCTTGAGAAGTCCCTGCTGTAAAGTTAGCACGCTACCACCAAGGGGAGGGGTCTTTCCATCCAGTCCTTTGGGTTCATAACATCCCCTCATATGCTCCCTCACACCTACTTATGATGCAAACCCCTCTCTTCACCCTTCTTTCAGACCCTCATCTAGCCCCAGGATTACTGCAAGAGCTTCATAACTGACCTTCCTCTCCTCCACAAAGCCAACCAGAAAGATCCCGGGAACGTGCAGATTTTAACCCATCACTTCCCTGGTTAAGCTACTTCAAACGTTTCCCACTGTCCTAAGGATAAAGTATAAACTTAGCAGTATACGCAAGGCTGTTCATAAGCCCCTGCCCACCTCTTCAGCCTCTTTCCCTTTGCTTCCCCGCAAAATGATATACTTGCCTCCAAGTGTCAGGCTATTTTACACCTTTGGGATTTTGCTCCCTTTCAGTAAACACACTTGCTTCTACTTCGGCTACCTGGCTAACTCCGGCTCATCTGCGGCGTCACCGCATCCTCAAAGCTTGCTCTCACCTCTCCAGATGGAGGGGTCACTTCTCCCCCCACCCAGGCCCATATCACCAGTGTCCGTCCCCACCAAAGCGCTCATCAAACTATGCTATTGAGGTTATTCCCATTTTTAGCCGGCTAGTCTGGGAACTCTTTTGCGTAGGGCAACAGCGGGGGCTGAGCCCTCACTGCTGTGAACATAAAGTGAATGGGCGCGAGGATTCAGAGGTCCCTAATATTCCTCCACCACTGCCCCAGGCCCAGGAGGTGAAGAGATTCCTGTTAGAGCTTGGCGGACTTGGAAAGAGCTGCAATGACCGTTACGTCTCAGGCTCACACCCTGAGGCCAAGCAATACTGCCAAACATACGGCCTAGACAGCTGCTCGCCGCCCTCCGCGCCCGGAGACCTGTCCAGCTCCACGCCACGACCCACTAGCGGCCCGGTTCGCCCAGACTCCACCCAGAGCCCGCGCCTGCTCACCCACGTACAGCACTCGCTTGGTAGTAGCCATCTTGCTCCCGCACTCTTCCGCCGGAAGCCTACTCTCAGCCCGCCCCCTTCTCCAAGGCCCCGCCCCCGGGTACCGCTCTCGCAGACCCCGCCCACTCCCGCCTAGGCCGAGCCCGCCTCCGATCCCTTTGAGCGGCGGGCGCCGAGCAGGTGTATCTCGGTGGGTGAACAGACGTGGTCCCGGCGCTGCCCGTGTTCCGTCGTGCTGAAAACAATCCTCTGAGGAGTCAGCCGGGGTCCGCAAGTAATAAACTACCAACAAACTACGGTCCGCGGGCCATCCCGCCCGTCTGTTTTTGGACAACCCGGGAGCTACGAATGGTTTTTACATTTTTAAAGAGCTGGGAAAAAAAAAAAAAAAAAAAGGTAAGAAAAAGATGAAACACGAATAATATTTCGTGACACGTGAAAATTATATGTAATTCAATTTTCATTTAAAAAATTCCAAAAAAATTTTATTGGAATCCAGTCTTGATCATTCATTTTAGTATTGATCTGTGGGTGCTTTCAGGATGCAAGGGCAAACCCAGGACCTACACAGCTTGAAATATTTACCATCTGGCTCTTTGGGAAAAGCGTTTGCTGACTCTTGAAATAAATCAACTAATACATAAATCATTGATTGACTTAAGTGGTACAAAATAATGGGACCACTTATTTTAGATACAGCAGTTGGTTAAGACCTCCCTGAGGCCACATTTAAGCTGAAACCTGGAGGAAGAGGAGCCAGAGAGAGGATGGAGCAGGGAAAAGGGTTTCAGGGAGAGGAGACCACTTCTGCGGGTTAAAGGAACTGAAAGGCCAGGTGTGGGAGTTGGGGAGGGGAAGGGCATGAAACATCAGGCAGGAAAGGTGGGCAGGGGCTGCTTGATGCAGGGCCCTGTAAACCATGTGGAGGATTTGGGGGCTTTGAGAAGCTACTGAAGGTTGTGATGGGGAGTTACATGGTCACATTTATGTTTTAAAACAGTGCTCTGGGGGACTTCCCTTGTGGTCCAGTGGTTAAGAATTCACCTTCCAATGCAGGGGACACGGCTTCGAACAAAGAGCCTGCGCCGCAACACAGAGCCCGTGTGCCACAACGAAAGATCCCGCATACCACAACTAAGACCCGACGCAGCCAAATAAATAAATAATAAATAAAAAAATAAAACTGTGCCCTGACCACTCTGCCCAGAATGATTTGGATGGAAACCTGGAGACCAGGAGGTTAATGCAGTCGAGACTAAGGAAGAGTTGATGGTGGCTCTCTCCCTCCGGTCCGCCCTCTGACTTGTTCCCAGGATGATCTTTCTTCAGAACAAACCTCAACTCTCTAGAGTTCCCTTCTTAAATCAGTGCTACTGATGACAAGGCTCCTAGAGCCCTTCACAAGGGGCCCTGGCCACGTCAAGTCGAGCCCTACCAACACAGAAGCCCTGGCCCTTACCATGTGCTTGATTCTCTTGCCTCTGCCTCTGCTCATTTGGTTCTCTCCTTTCTCTGTCTGGAGGCGTCCACCTGTCCTTGTTGGAGGTCCTACTTACCCCTCAGAGAGGTGCCATGGCCTCAAAGTCCAACAGTTGACTGAAACACACTCTGTGACTGTAGTCATGTGTGTGTCTGTCTCCCTCTTTGACAACAAGGCCTGTGCCTGCTGTGTTCCCAGAGCTAAGCAGTGGATGCACACACAGCCAACCTCAGCATCCTCAGGCCAAACCAGAGGGGTACCACTCATAGAAATGAGGCTGTGAGATCTGATTACAAGATCCCCTTGTGAACCTGTCACTACTCCAGACCAACAAGGTCACTCTTGAGAGGAACCTGACCAGGTGTCCTTTATGTGAGTGTGGTATAATATATATATATTTGGTCTTTGTCCCCAGTACCTAGCACAGAGCCCCTAAAACCCCTGAAATTTCCTGAATGATAGGAGGGCCTTTTTGTTGTTGTTGTTGTTGTTAATAAATTTATTTATTTATTTATTTTTGGCTGTGTTGGGTCTTCACTGCTGCTCACGGGCTTTCTCTAGTTGTGGTGAGCGGGGGCTACTCTTTGTGGCGGTGCACGGGCTTCTCATTGCGGTGGCTTCTCTTGTTGTGGAGCATGGGCTCTAGGCATACGGGCTTCAGTAGTTGTGGCACACAGGTTCAGTAGTTGTGGCTCGCAGGCTCTGGAGCACAGACTCAGTAGCTGTGGCGCACGGGCTTAGTTGCTCCACAGCATGTGGGATCTTCCCAGATCAGGGCTCAAACCCGTGTCCCCTGCCTTGGCAGACGGATTCTCAACCACTGCACCACCAGGGAAGCCGTAGGAGGGCCTTTTTAAATTCATAATGAACCCTTTTGACCATACCGGAATTTACCCTAAGGAGGTGACGCATAGTGGGGTCCTGTATTAGTTAGGGATCTTCAGAGAAATAGAACCAATAGGAGAAATATGTATACATCATATAGATACATATGGAGAGACTTACTATGAGAACCAGGGGAGCCAATTGTATAAATCCCAGTTCAAGGGCAGGAAAAGATGAATTGAGATGTCCCAGCTCAGTCATATAGGCAGATGAAAGGGCTAATTCTCCTCTCCTCCACCTTTTGTTCTATTCAGGCCCTCCGTGGACTGGATGAGGCCCACCCACCTTACAGAGGGCAATAGCATTACTGGGTCCACTTATTCAACTGCTAATCTCATCTCGAAACACCCTCCCAGACACACTCAGAAACAATGTTTAGCCAAATATCTGGGCACCTTATGACATAGTCTAGTAGATACATAAAATTATCCATCACAGGCCCCTAGATAGCTTCCAGATGGGGGCTGGTCAGCAGAGGAACCAACCACATGATTAGAGGGTTGGAACTTTCAGCTCCAACCCTTGACCTTCAGGGAGGGGAAAAGGGATGGAAATTGTGTTCAATCACCAATGGCCAATGATTTAATCAATCATGCCTAGATAGTGAAACCACATGTCAAAATTCTAAATGCGGTTTGTTTGGGGAGCTTCTGGGTTGGTGAACACATGGCTGTGCTGGGAGCATGGTGTGCCTGGAGAAGGCAAAGAAGCTCCGCATCTCCTTCCTCTGACACCTTGCCCTATTCTTCTCTTCCATTTGGCTCTTCCTGAGTTGTGTCCTTTATAATAATCTATAATCATAGGTATACCTCTTTCCTGAGTTCTGTGAGTTATTCTTGCAAATTTTCAAACCTGGGGGTGCGGTTCATGGGAACCCAAATTTGTAGTTGGCTGAGCATAAGTGTGGGTAACATAGGGACCCCATTTGTGGCTGGTGTCTGAAGTAGGGGCAGTCTTGTGGGACTGAGCCCTTAACCTGTGGGGTCCGTGGTATCAGAATTGAATTGAAATGGTGGGTCCCCGCTGTTGTCAGAGAATTGTAGAATTGGTTGGTGTCAGAAGAAAACCACAGTGGAAACTGTTGTTTGCCCTTTATAATTCACAGCTTATCCCCTCCTTTCTCTAACTTCAGATGACAGATAAGGCACAAAGGTGACAGGATAAGTGGGCAGGATAAGCAGTAACAGAAGCAGGGCTCTCTCCGTGCCCTCCTCCTTCTGCCTTTTTAGGATGATGATCGTAAATCAGAACCATCGCAGGAAATGAAATAGCCAAACATACGGTTTGTCCTTGTCTAAGAGGTAGCAGCAGCAACAGCGCCCACCTTCTGGGCAGCTTCTTTCTTGGCATGATGAGCCTGTAGGACCGCCACAGCTTCATCCACCTGTGAGAAACTCCAGGTGGTCAGTGACATCTGAGGAGAGCCCCTCCGCCCCTCCCTGGCGCCCGGGCCCAGCGGTGGCCTCTCCTGGTGCTGACCGCCTTCCCAGATACCCACGCGCCAGCAGCCCTCAGGTCACAGGCGAGGCACGAGGAGGTCACGGGGCAGCAGACCCTTCTCTCTGCCTCCCCTGGGTGTCCAAGGCCACCCCTTGTCCCCCTGAGCCGAGTGAGCGGAAGCCGCGGGGGTCTGGGAACCTGCTCACCTTGGAGCGGAGAGACTCTGGGGACTCCAGCATGTGCAGCAGCTCCGAGTTGTCAATCTCCAGCAGCATCCCCGTAATCTTCCCAGCCAGGTTTGAGTGCATCGTCTGGATGAGCGGGAACAAACGTTCACCTGTGGGAAGGTATTCCGTGAAAAACCCAGTGGCATCCCAGTAGAGAACGGACGCTGGTGTCCAGGTCAGTAGCAGCTCTGGCCCCCTCTTCTGCAAGCACGTGGGTCACTCACCCAGCATCTGTTTCTGTTCCTGGGGGGGTGCTGCGGCCAGCATGGAGGCGGTCAGCGGCTCCTGCCCCTGCACGTGGACCGCAGGCTGGGGTGCCTGGGAACCAGGAGAGGCGGTGGGCTAGCACCAGGGAAAGGACACTTGACAGTGGTCGAGGTTAGGACAGTCCAACCATTCAACACCTGAATGCTACTATTCAGCATGCCAGGAGAGGAGGATGAGAGGTCCCTGGGCAAATTCAGTCCACTGAGAGGGGAGTGGTGGGAATATAAAAACTATATAGATTCCTGTGTACATATTCAGGTATGTAATACAATGCAATACAGTCAGAAAGAGGAGGTGAAATGAACCCATAGAGAACACACCTGCTCTGTGTCAGGCCTAGTGCTAGGCAGCTATTTCCTCAGATATTTAGTCCTCATAAACTTTTTCAGGTAGAGATTATCACCCAATTTTACCCATGATGCCCAATGAGGTCAAGTCATTTGCTCACATTAGCAAAATAAAAACTGAGTATTGAATTTGTTTATTGAACATACAAAGTTACAGTAACTATCTTTAGCAGTACAGCTTTTTTCTAAAGACCCCGTTATTTCCTTTGGAGGGACTCCCAGAAAGGACTGGGCCCAAGGGCATGCATTTCAGACCAGTTATAATTATTATATACCATACGCCCTCTCTCATAAAATGCTCTTTAGAAACATGAGATGTTTCTAGACATCAATGTCTAGATGCTTCTGTGGGGTCAGTGATGATCTGGGGCATAGAAACAGGGCCTTGCAGGCTATAGAAAGGATTCATGCATTGCAATGTTTGAACCCAATTAAAAGAATTCTAATAGTAATCGCTTCACTTGTGAAGAAGAATAAATCCAAAGGAAAGGTGTAAAAAAAAGAAAGGATTCGTATCTTTTCAATAGGGCATTACATTTTGGAACTCCCATATTTAGAGAGCGTTAGGTAGGTGAAGTGATTGAGACAGTGGGCCACATCCGTTTCTCTCCTGCATTTCTGAAGGGAGCAGTTAGACACTGTGCTCACATTTAGCACAAGTTGTATTTAATTTTTTGTGTGTGTGTCTACTTTTTAAAATCACCTTTCTCCTACTACAGAAAGAGCATTTTGAGAGCAGAGTCCATGTCAGTTTGTTTACCACTGTGACACCATCCCACTCACAATTCCTTGGCATTTAGTGGAGTTTTAATATCTGATGAATGAAGCATGGGATGTGGGCTGCTGACACTGGGGTGCATTTCCGTGGAGCAAAAGCCCAAGGAGGAGCACGGGCATGAGTGGTGGCTCAGGTGCAGTGGGAACCCCTAAGGAAAAGAACAAGCCAACTTAGATCCCACCACTCTTGGCAACCACGCTCTCCAGGAGTCTTCCTTTGAGTCAGTGTTTACACCATGGAGACTGTTTGAAGGACTAAAAGTTAAAACATTCTCTCTGCTAGCCATGGACTCTTTTCTTCACTGGCAGCAGGAGGGACAGATGTCCAGGTATGCCAGAACCTAGAACTTGTGGCCACTTTTCCTTCCTTTCAATATCATCTCATAACACTGGATTCAATGCTCATAGCAGCACTATTTACAATAGCCAAGACATGGAAATAACCTAAATGTCCATCGACAGATGTATGGATAAAGAAGATGCAGTATATAGATATATACAAGTATATATACAATGGAATACTACTCAGCTATAAAAAAGAAAGAAATAATGCCATCTGCAGCAACATGGATGGACCTAGAGATTATCATACTAAGTGAGGTAAGTCAAACAGAGAAAGACAAATACCATATGATATCACTTGTATGTGGAACCTAAAATATGGTACAAATGATCTTATTTATGAAACAAACAGATTCACAGATATAGAAAACAAACTTATGGTTACCAAAGGGGAAAGTGGGGGGGATAAATTAGGAGTTTGGGATTAGCAGATACAAACTACTACATATAAAATAAACAACAAAGTCTCCTACTGTATTGCACAGGGAATATTATACTGTATATTCAGTATCTGGTAATAACCTATAATGGAAAAGAACAAAATATATATATATATGAATCACTTTGCTATATACTGGAAACTAATACAACATTGTAAATCAACTACACTTCAATAAAAAATAAACAATTGATAATGTCCAAAAAAAATTGTCCCTTGGATTTGGCAATAGTTTCTTAGATAAGACACCAAAAGTATAAGAAACAGAAGAAAAATAGGTAAATTAGACTTCATCAAAATTAAAAATTATTGTGCATCAAAGGACAATATCAGGAGGGTGAAATGATAACCCACAGAATGGGAGAAAATGCTTGCAAATGATATAGGTGATGAGTCTCCTGTCCAGAATGTGAAAAGCACTCTTAAAACCCAACAACAAAAAGGCAAACAACCCTATTAACAAATGGGCAAAGGACTTCTCTCCAAAGAAGAGAGACAAATGATCAAAAGTTCATGACAAGATCAATGTCATTATATCACTTACATGTGGAATCTAAAAAAGCTGAACTCATAGAAACAGAATGTAGATTGGTGGTTTTCAGGGGTTGAGGGGGTGGAGGAAATGGGGAGATATTGTTCAAAAGGTACAAACTTCCAGTTATAAGATGAATAAGTTCTGAGGATTCATTGTTAATAATACTGTATTATATACTTGAAGATTACTGAGAGTAGATTTTTAAAAAGATTTATTTATTATTTATTTATTTATTTAATTTCTTTTTGGCTGTGTCGGGTCTTAGTCACAGCATCTTCATTGAGGCACGTGGGATCTCTCATTGCGGTGCCGGGCTCTTTGTTGTGGCGCACGGGCTTCTCTCTAGTTGTGGCGTGCGGGTTTTCTCTCTCTAGTTGAGGCGCGCGAGCTCAGTAGTTGTGCCACGCGGGCTTAGTTGCCCCGCGGCATGTGGGATCTTAGTTCCCTGACCAGGGATCGAATCCGCGTCCGCTGCGTTGTAAGGCAGATTCTTTACCACTGGACCACCAGGGAAGTCCCAAGAGTAGATCTTAAATGTTTTCACAACAGAAAAGAAATGGCAATTATGTGACATGATGGAGGTGTTAGTTAACTATGGTGGTAATAATTTTGCAATATGTAAGTGTACTAAATCAAGACGTTGTAGACCTAGGACTTACACAATGTTATAGGTCAGTTATATCTCAATAAAGCTAAAAAAAAATCAATGTCATTATGTCATCAGTCATTAGGGAAATACAAACCAAACCACAGTGAGGTACCACTTCATACCCACTAGGATGGCTATGATTGAAAATAAAAGTGAAAACAAGTGTCAGCAAATATGTGGAGAAACTGGAAACCTCATACATTCTTGGTGGAATGTAAAATGGTACAGCCACTCTAGAAACAGTTTTGTGCTTCTTCAAAAAGTTAAACATAAAATTACTATATGACCCAGCAATTCAGAAAGAAAAAAAGAGAGAGAGAGGGAAAGAAAAAATATTTGAAGAAATAATGGCCAAAAATTTCCTAATTTTAAGGAAAAACATTCATTTACAGATCCAAAGAACTCCAAGTAGGATAAACATAAAGAAATCCACATTTGGACACATTATCATCAAACTGTTGAAAGCCTAAAACACAGGAAATTTTGAAAGCAGCAAGAGAAAAACAGCACATCAGAACTCACAAGTAGAGTTCTAGGCCAAAAAAAAAAAAAAAAAAAGTAAAAAAAGGGAATTCCCTGGCGGTCCAGTGGTTAGGACTTGGTGCTTTCACTGCTGAGGAGGTAGGTTCGATCCCTGGTCAGGGAATTAAGACCCTGCAAGCAGTGTGGCCAAAAAATAAAAAAAAGAACTCTTAAGTACAGTTCTGACAAGCCTTATTTCTCGACAGAAACAATAGAGGCAGAAGGCATTTGAATAACATAATCAAGATGCTGAAAGACCCAATGCAGCCAAAAATAAATAAATCAATTAATTAAAAAAAACTGTACAAATACATATTCTCTTTTCTCCTGTTAATTTCTTTAAAAAATATAAGATTTTATGAACCACTAATTATAACACTGTATGTTGGGTTTATAACATATATAGATGTAATATATGTAACAATAATAACACAAAGGAGGGGGTATGAAATTAAGCTATATTGGAGCAAAGTTGCTATATTTAACCATTTTTAAACTAATATTAACCTAAAGAAGATTATAGTAAGTCAGGATGAATACTGCAGTCCCCAGAGCAACCACTCTACATACGAATATAGTTTGAGTGAGTAAAATGGCTGAAGTTCTTGAGTGAATTTGGATGACTCAATAAAATACCGTTTTTAAAAAATCAACAAATAAATGTAAATGGTACTCTAAAAAATATTTTAGCACAAAAGTAGGCAGTCAAAGAGGGAAGAGAAACAAAAGAAAACAGGATAAATATAGAAAATAAATAGCAAAATGACAGGCATAAAGCCAGCCATATGAATAATTACACTAAAAGTGAATAGACTAAACAATTCAATCAAAAAGTAGAGATTGTCAGATTGGATTTTTTTTAAAAAAGCAAGATTCAATTATATGCTATCTATTAGAGACACAAATCAGATTCAAAGACACAGGCAGGTAGAAAGTAAAGGGATGGAAAGAGACCATGCAAACTGTAACTCTAAAAGAGCTGAAGTGGCTGTGTTAATATGACAAAATAGGCTTTAAGATAAGAAATGTTACTGGCAATGAGAGGAATATTTATAATGATAAAAGAGTCAAGACATCAGGGAGATGTAACAACTATACATCTATACATACCTAACAACAAAGTCCCAAACTACATGAAGCAAAAACTGATAGAATTGAAAAGAGAAATAAACAATTATAGTTTTGGCGTTTCAATACCTCACTCTCAATGACTGATAAAGGATATATATCCAGAATATAAAATGTACTCCTACAACTCAATAATAAGAAAATATATTATCCAATTTAAAAATAGGCAAAAATTTGAGTCGACATTTCACCGAAGAAGATATGAAGGTACAAAGAGCTAACAAGCACATGAAAAGATGGCCAAGATCATTAATCACTTGAGATACACAAATTGAAACAAAAATAAGATACCACCACACAGTCACTAGAATGGCTATAAAAAAAGATAATAACAAATGTTGGTGAGGGTGTGAAGAAATTGGAGTCCTCATACATTTCTGATGGGAATGTAAAATGGTACAAGCACTTTGAAGAGTTTGGCAACTACTAAAATTTAAACTTTATTTATGACCCAGCAATTCCCCTCCTAGGTATCTATCCAAGAGAAGTAAAAACATATGTCTACACAAAGATTTGTACATGAAGTGTTCGTAGCACCATTGTTCATAAATAGCTAAAAAGTGGAATCTATTGAATATCAACTGGTGAATGGATAAACAAACTATAGTATAGCCATACAATGGAATGCTATTCAGCTATATAAAAGGATAAAACTTACATGCTACAACATAGGTGAACTTCAAAAACATAATGCAGACACAATCACAAAAGGCTACATATTGTATGAATTCATTTTTATAAACTGTCCATAAAAAGCAAATTTATAGACACAAAGTAGATCAGCTGTTTGCCTGGGCCGGGGGGTGGAAGAAGGGACTGACTGAAAATGGGCACAAGTGAACTTTTGGGGATGATGGAAATGTGCTAAAACTGGATTGTGACTTACAGAGTTGTCAAACTGTAAATTTACTAAAAATCCTCAAACTATACACTTACAATGGGCATATTTCATGATATGTAAATTACACCTCAATAAAGTTGTTTTAACATTAATCGCATTCAACAGGTACAGAAAAATCAGCTTTGGTTTTCTTATCCATAATGGAGGAGTAATAATAATCATTTCTACCTCATAAGGTCTTTGCAGCATTAAATAATTCATACAAAATGCTTAGCAAATGGCAACAAGTGAATCTCAATTATTGTTAGCTGTTATTGGTCAAGAAAAGGCTATGTTCTAAACTGGGAGGTAACAGGGTTAGATTTGTCTTTTAGAAAATCACTCAGGTTGCAGAGTGGTGAATGAACTGGTGAGATGGAGGTGAGGGAATGATGTGTATACAGTTCTGCTCTCTGCCTCTTGCCTGTTTGCAGGCAAGAGACAATGCAACCTGAAGTAAGCCAGAGGCTGCAGAGGTGGAGACGAATGAGCCAGGAGGTGGGACAGAAGGGGCTGGGAGGTCACTAGGACGACTCCCCAGCTTTTGCCTTGATGACTAGGTGGCTGGCGGTGCTATTTCCTGTGGTAAAGGAACAGGTGTGCAGGAGTAGGGATGGATGCTGGTTGGAGATGGAGACCGAAATTCGGGAGTCTGTGGAGCTGACGTCATGGAAGTGGACAGGTGAGCGTGAGCAGAGGGAGAGGAGAAGGTGCAGGATGGAGCCCTGGAATGCCAGCATTTAATGGGCGAGCAGAGGAGGAGGAGAAAAGATAGGAGCCTGCAGAGGGCCAGCAGGGGAGGAGGAGGGCTTGGGCAGAGGTGGCAAACCAGATGCTTGGGCAGGATTTTCTGACAGACATCTGTAGTTAGTTTGGTCAATTCTGTTTTTTGTTTTTGTTTTGTTTTGCTTGAAAGGTGCTTAACATGTTCTTTATTGAGACATAATTCATGTACCATAAAATTCACCACTTTAAAGTGCTCAATCAGTGTTTTCTGGTACATTCACAAAGGTGTGCAATCATCATCACTATCTAATTCTAGAACATTTTCATCCCTCCCCCTAAGATGCCCCATATCAGTCACTTCCTGTTACCCCTGCCCCCCAGCCCCTGGCAACCACTAATTGACCTTCTGACTCTGTGGATTTGCCTATGCTGCATATTTCATATAAGTGGAATCGCATAATATGTAGTCTTTTGTGATTGGCTTCTTTCACATGCATAATTCTTTCAAGGGTCCTCCATGTTGTAGCATGTGTCTGTACTTCATTTCCTTTTACTGCTGCATAATAATCTGCTATATGAATATACATTTTATTTATCCACTCATCAGTTGATGGACTGTGGGCTGTTGTGAATAATACTTTTATGAACATTCTTGTACACGTTTTGTGTGGATGTATGTTTTCAATTCTTTGGGGCATATACCTAGGAATAGAATTTCTGGGTCTTATGGTAACTCTGCATTCAGCTTTTTGAGGAACTGTCTCTAAGTCTGGTTGTATCACAACCAGACTGTGTGACCAAGGGCAGATTGTTTCACTGTTCTGTGGCTCAGATTCCTCATCTGTAAAAGTGAGACAATAAAGGACATTTTTGCTGTTTCCAAAGCAATTGCACCATTTTACATTCCCACCATTAATGTATGAGGGGTCCAGTTTCTCACGTCCTCGCCAACACTTGTTATTGTATGTCTTTTTTATTATAGCCAACTTAGTTGGTGTGAAGTGGTATCTCTGTGTGGCTTTGATTTGTATTTATCTGAATATTAATAATGTTGAGGATGGCCATGGTGTTTTCCTATTGAGATTTGCTAGAACATATCATTAGGTTTTTTTTCCCCCCTGTTAGGTTGTTTTCTTCCTGTTGATCTATAGAGATTTTCCAGATGGAAAGCTGATTTTTCCCATACTATAGTTCTTATGTTATTTATTAACATGGTCCAATGCCCCCACTCTATCATCCTGTAGGGTGGATTGTGCCCTTTCTGTCATATATCGTCTCCAGTGTTTTTGGTCTGTATCTGGGCTCCCTACCGCTTTAGAATGATCCTGAATTAATTCTATCCTATTTAATACATATAGTTTAATGATAAATTTTTATATCTTGTATCTTGTTCTTTTTTCAGAATTACCTTGTATATTCTTGGGTGTTTACTCTTTCGTATGAATTTTATTTTTTAAATTATTTAATTAATTTATTTTTATGTTTATTTTTGGCTATGTTGGGTCTTCATTGCGCGCACGGGCTTTCTCTAGTTGCGGCGAGGGGGGCTACTCTTCATTGCGGTGCGTGGGCTTCTCATCGCGGTGGCTTCTCTTGTTGCGGACAACACACCTAGAGCACATGGGCTCTAGGTGCGTGGGCTTCAGTAGTTGTGGCACACGGGCTCAGTAGTTGTGGGTTGCAGACTCTAGAGCACAGGCTCAGTAGTTGCGGCGCAGGGGCTTAGTTGCTTTGCAGCATGCGGAATCTTCCTGGACCAGGGCTCAAACCCGTGTCCCCTGCATTGGCAGGCAGATTCTTAACCACTGCACCACCAGGGAAGCCCTCATATGAATTTTAGAATCCACCTATCAAGTTACATGAAAAATCCTCATACATTTTTACTGGAATGAATTGAATTTGTAGATTTATTTTAAGGGAGAAGTGACATCTTTATGATAGTATTCCCATGCATAAACATGTTATATCTCTCCATTTTTAAAATATTCGTTTTATAACTCGGAAATACTTTGTATTTTCCTCTGTAAATGTCTAGCATGTTTTTTTTTTTAAAGATATATCCCTAGATACATGATCGTTTTTACTGACATTGTGAATGGTATCTTTTTGCCTATCACATCTTCTAGTTTCTTATTCCTATTACAATCAGTATGGTAATCTGTTGATTTTTGTATGTTGATCTTATATCTAGTAGCCCTGCCAAACTCTTTTATTAGTTCAAATAGTTTTTCTGTAGATTTCCTAAATTGACAGTAATATAACCTGAAAATAGAAACAGTGTTGTCTCCTCCTAATTCTTATCCCTCGTATTTATTTCACTTATTACATTGGCTAGGAAGTCGGGATAGTGGTGATTAGTAAGGTGACAGTCAGCAATCTTCCTTTGTTCCTGACTCAATGGAAATGCTTCCAAACTTTCATCTTAAGTATAAAGTTTAGGTTTGGGGTAGATACATTTTAAAAGTTCCCTTCTATTCTCAATTTGCTAAGCATTTTTATAAGGAATCTCTGTTTCATTTTGTTGAGCGGTATTTTTGAATTTTTGAAAGAATCATCTGATTTTCTCCTTTATCAGTTAATTAGCAAATCACAGTGATAGATTTCCTAATGTTAAATTATCTTTCTGTGAGTAAAATGAAAATTAATATCAGACCTGGGCTGATGCAAATGTGCCTGACACTGAACTTGGTCTTCCACAATAATGTTTCCTTAGAAACAGTAGAGTTAAGATAAAAGGGGGTTATAGTGTACGCCTCCTTTGTTGTGTGCTTAAGTTTTGGGGGGTTGTCAATGGGCTTACACATCCAAAATGGTGTAAATTATTGGTGGGAAATAGAGGCTGCAGCTTCTATAAGTCAAGGTGACCCTCACACACCTTGGTTCTCCTGTACATGACCTGTGGGTAAGTGACAAAAGAATCTGTGTACTTGGGTAGCTGCTGGGCCTCCCAGGAAGATGAAAATGGCGTCTGCCATATCTCCTGCTTTGTGTTCTAGATTAAAATCTATTTGTGGGACTTCCCTGGTGGTCCAGTGGTTAAGACTCCATGCTCCCAATGCAGGGGGCCCGGGTTCCATCCCTGGTCAGGGAATTAGATCCTGCATGCCGCAACTAAAAATTCTGCATACTGCAGTGAAGATCCCGCACGCGGCAACGAGGGTCCCATGTGCCACAACTAAGACCCAGTGCAGCCAAATAAATAAATAAATATTTTTTAAAAATCTATTTGTGTCTCATGGGTCTGATCACCAACTTGAACCCATAATCACAGTGGTGACACTGCACCTTCCATTCCAGTGGTCGTGATATATGATTTTTTATAAGTTGCCAGATCTATTTGCTAGCATTTTATTTTAGGATTTTTGCAAATATATTCATGAGTTTGGGCTAAATTTTCTTTTCTCATACTAGCATCCCAGATTGGTTTGGCATCAGTTATATAAGTCTACAATTCTTACCTGCAATTCCAAAATTCAAAAAGTTCTGAAAACTAGCAACAGGTTTTCTTTGGGGGGAGGGGGTACATTTTCAGCAAACTCACCTGGCCACTAAACTTCATCTGTGAGACTATTTAGTTTTTACTTGTCCCACTTAGTATGTTTTATGGCAGAAATATTAACATATTTAATCGTAGGGGACTGGTCCCATCTGTGCTGAGGGTGTTTATACACAAGTTACACACTGCATCATCTTTCTAAACTTCCAAACCCCAAAAAGTTTAAGATGAGGATAGTGAACCATTTTACCGTAATAAACTGGTCAGATTTCCTGGTTTTTTTGTGGGGTTTTTTTTGGCGGGTGTTTGGGAAGCAGTGTATTTGAAATAGTTCGCATAAGATAGGGATAATTTGTTTCTTTAAAGTGCGGAAAACTTGTTTGTGAAGCCAGCTGGGTTTCATGCCGTGTGTGTGTGTGTGTGTGTGTGTGTGTGTGTGTGTGTTATTGGTGGTGGCGGGTAACTTATTTTTCATGGCAATTAATTCTTTGGTGCCATTCTGCCCTGCATTACCCAACTGGGCCAAGCCTTCCTGTTTCTCTTCAAGAAAGTCTGATATTGCAGTTCAAAAATATTGGAGTTGCTAAAGACCAGTTGTTATTGGGCAATTTGATTTGCAGAAACTACTGCTTTTTGGCTGGACAATTTGGGAAGAAAAAGGCTTTCAGGGATTGTATTTAGCATGGTTATGGAGACAAAGTTTTAATTTTACCTCTAGAGGGCAGTCACAGATCATAAATTGGTAGGGCTGTTATTAAAAACCATTACCTAAAAATAGATTAAACTGAGTGCCCCTTTTGGTATGTATTATTTCCCTCACTTTACAGATGAGGAAACTGAGCCTTAGAAAAACTAGGTAATTTGCTTATTTCACAGCAGTTGTAAGCAGCATAAAGCAGATCTGGGATTTTAACCTCAATCTATTTACCACTAAAATCCATACTCTTAACCACACTGTATTCTCATTCTCTCTTTCATTCTCTCTCTCTCTTTCTCTCTCCTTTCCTCCTTCCCACCCCCCCTCACCTCTCTCTCTTCCCAATAGAAACAGTATACCACACTGGTTAAATGTACCAACTCTTAACAATTCTAAAGTCAGTCTGCTTGACTAGGAAGGCTGGGCCTCAGTGAGTACCTGCAGGGCAGAATGGCATCAGGAAATTGAGTCCCATGAAGAGTAAAAGTCACCTAGCAAACCTACCAACCTCTGGCTCTATTGCTTGCCAGCTGTGTGACCAAGGGAAAGTTACTTACTTGCTCTGTGGCTCAGGCTCCTTATCAGTAAAAATGAGGTGATAAAGGAAATTTTTGCTGAGTCTTGAGCATATGCGGTATACTGCGTGACTCTGAGCCTGTATTGCTAATAAAATGCAAGAAAACAATCAATCAGGGTCCCAAAAGAAGGAACCAAAGTGCACCCCTCTTGGAGAACTGATCAGAATCAGCAGAAAACAAAACAACAACAACAACAAAAGCCAGCCTGATGATGAACTTGTTATGTTTGTGATCTGTGTCTCAGATGTACTACTTGGACTCAACCTACTGGACCTACTGGGTCAATAAAGTCCTTAAAAGCCACAAATGGAATTGGGGCTCTGCTTCATTACAAGCCAAGCAGTCCTGTGCCGACAAGCTAAAGATTTATTTAACCAGCCAGTCACCTCTCCTTATATTGTACAGTGCCTTTTGCTCTTAGAAGCCCATCCTTGTCTTTGGACTGGGAGTCAGTCTTCATGGGCCCTGTTCTTCCTTGTAGATTACCTACCTGAGAGTAAACCCTCTATGCTTTAGCTAATCATCCTGAGTTGTTTGCTAACGTTTCATCCGAAGACCCAATCTTACATGGTCTAACTTCTGTACTAGATCCAGTTTCCCTGCCTTACCCAGCAGTACAGTCAGTTTAACAGTCAGTTTACAGTCAGTTTAACACATATCAGTATTTATTTTTTTATTAGGAATTAGAGTTCCTATCTCATGAGATTATTTTGATGATGAAATGATACATGTAGGGCACTTCGAACAAAGCCTGAGGTGGTAAGAACTCATTAAGTGCTATTGCTGTTAGTTCAACAAATATTTTTTTGAGTGCCTACGGTGTCAGGCACTATTTTCCATTCGAAAGACACTTTGTAAAAAGTGAAAAATTTATGCATTTTGAAGAGAAACCAGAGTATCGAAAGACACTTTGAAATGTGTGTGTGTATCAGGAAGAGTCTGATCAAGAGATAGAAATTACACTGGTTATTTGAGCAGAGATTTCAATATAAAGAATTGTTACCTAGGTATAAAGTAATTAACTGGTTAACTGACAATTCAAGAAAAGAACAGTAAGGTATCTTGGAGGCAGCAATTAAGGAAGCTTCTACTGCCCCTTAGGCTGGGAGAACAAATGGAAGGTATTTAAATTATTAAAACTCAAGCTTATCGGAGTGGCCCTGCTGAGCTGAAACTCAGATTTCTGAGGAGGGGGGACTGTTCAGCTGTTGCTGGATTTTCTGGTTGAAGCACAATAAGGTTGGTACGCAAGTGCTGGAAATACTGCAAACTAGATTCAGCATCCTCCCCAGGAAGGAAGTGTTGCGGCCAGGGTGAAGAAGCATTGCTGGAGGATGATCACAAGTTCAGGAAGCCCAAGGGAAGAAACCAGTTCCTTCTTCCTCCTCCAATCTTGTAGCCCCCTCACGTACCACCTATTCATAATGCCTAAGAGGAAATTGCTTTTGGCAAAGCAGAAATATGGTTACTCTGGTCCCTGCCCCAGCATCACAATGTAGAGTATAGAAGGGTGGGTTGGAGCTAATAGAAAACAGATTATTTAATGGCACAATCCGTCCCTTTGGCTATTCAGCATCCCTACGTACCTTCTTCACATATTTGAACTTCCATAAGAAAATTAAAAACACTCTATTTTTCTTTCTAACAATTTACAACTGTCCTTCATTCAAACGAAGACATCTAATTCTCTACCCTGAATGAGGAGATGCAAAGTTGCAATAATCATTGTATAATCATTGTATAATCAAATCATCTTTGAGTGAGTCACACCATCCATTTCTAAAACATGTTAATTACTCCTCAACTTCAGCCTTAATCCCAACTGATTATTCATTTGAGCTTGTCATTTCCTCTCTATATGCACTCTAGGGCATTCAGAAGGATTCATCCCACACCATAGTCCTTGTAATTACTGCCCTAAGACCAAGTGAAACAGCCACTCTGTCAAATGGCCCTTTCAATCGGCACTTCATCACAACCAACCACAGGTGAAAATTTGATCCATCATGAAGTCACTGCATACCATGGATTGCTAGTATTCCCCATCGTCAAGGAGGTCAGCACTGAGTTCAACTCCAAGAACACAACCAAAGCATTGTCAAAAAATTCCTCTTCTGGTAACAATTTCTCAATCAGCTAGGGTCCAATGGGGAGACAGAACCCCACCAGTTATTTGAACAGAGAGAACTGATTATAAATCATTGCAAACTAGGTATAGAGTTGTTAATGAGGTAAGTAAAAGAGCAATAAAAAATACACCAATTTATCATAGACATAGCAATTGGAGGAAGCAGCTACCACCCCCAGGGTTGAAGGAACTAAGAGAAGAAGTGTGAATAATCAAAACACTTGAGCGTGGAAGAGGGGCACTGCAGAGCTGAAACTCAGACCCCTAAGGATGAGTCACTGCTTAGATGATGTTGGTGTCTCTGAACCTGGAAGAGGGTCCCACGGGGCTGAGACCCAGACCTCTCGGGGACAGGGCACTGGCCAGCTCATGCTGGTATCTCAGAGAAGAGCACCATGGAGCTGTCTCTGCAAGTGATGGAGATTGTGACTGGATGCAGCTGCTGCTACAGGAAGGAACTGCTGTTACCAGGGATTAGAAGCATCCCTGGGGTGATACTCAGAAAGTGTAAGCCATCAGAGAGCCCATAGGAAACCAGAAGCAAGTTTCTTCTGCTACCACCGTCCTTGCATGTTCTCTCTCCCTGTGTATTAATCATGCCTTTTAATTTCCTGTTATTTGATGCTTGGGCATCCTGGGGCCTTACTGACCTTGGAGGGATTGCTTCTTCCAAGGCTAGCTAACATCCCCTTTAGAGATGGCAAACAACTTGCCTTAGAGCGTTCTTTTCATATGCAAACCAACTGATCCAGAGCCCATGATCCCAACCATCTCCTCTGTTGAGCTCTCACACTCTGGGCCACTATCCATCCACCCTAATCACCCCAAGGCCGGGTACCAGACAACTAAGGACAGTCCCTATACCCCAGAGACCACTGAAATTATTCAAACTAGCCAACCCTAAGCCTGCTTACCCTGCCTTGCCTGTTCCTTCCAGTGAAAACCACAATACAAACTCTTGCCCATGTTTTTTCCTCACCCCTTTTGCCCCCTGACCCACCCTGGTGCTTCGCCGTGTGACCCTGAGTGGTGTGCCATGCCTCCTGTTTCTAGGGAACTGAGCAAACTTCTTCCTTCGTGATGGTCAATTCCATATCTGTGTGTCACACAGATTAACCAAATCCCAGGTACCCTTAAAACACCCTGTAGCATTCCCTCATGACAGAGCCTAACAGGAAGCCAGTTCACAAAGCAGAAATGTAGGTGTCAGAGTCCCAGCTCCAGCCTCACAAGGGAGAGTACAGAAAGGAGAGTTTGAAGCAGAGAGATAACAGCAGACGCTCTGGCCAGTGTACATGTTAAATAAGGTCTGTTTACGAAGGAGCTTCTAGTCTATGACAAAATTGTTTATGACTGGACTGTAACAGTAGAAAATTGCACCTTAGAGACGTGCCTCACCTGAGACCACCACATAGGGAAGGCCAGCAGAGAAGGCCTGCGAGAGCTAGGGCC